>NC_092218.1:2438085-3657128 GCF_042764415.1 Remersonia thermophila
GCCTTGTTCAAGAGGACTTTCTCGAGTGGCGGCACATCGGCCAAGAAGTCCGTTTCCGCTGGTGGAGGAGGCGCCTTGGGGGCTGTCTCGGCAGGACGTGCAAAAGTCGAAGCTTTTACGAAGCCCGTTTCCACGCCGTCGGGCATGTGGAACTTCTTTGTGGGCTTTTTCTTCGATCTTGACGGGTTCTTTTTGGGCTCCGGCAGGCCCGGGTTCTGGGTGTTTTCGATGGGGATCTCGACGTGCCGCTTGTCCACCTCAGGCCTGATGTCCCTGGGGATGATCCGCATCGAGATGTCGTGCCGGAAGTTGAAGGAGGCGCCATCGCAGATGAGCTGCTGCATTTTGTAGTAGTTGTCTTTGGCCTCCATAAACTTATCCTCTTCCTTGCCCTTCATGAGCAGCAGAACGATATTCCCTGCCCTCTTCCGCCCGGTGCGGCCCATGCGCTGCAACATGCGAATCGGAGAGGCCGAGGCGTCGTAACAGACGATCAGGTCGACCTGGCCAATGTCGAGACCCTCCTCGCCAATCGAGGTGGCAACGAGGACGTTGTACTGACCGCCTTTGAACTTATCAATGGTGTCGATCTGCTTCTTCTGCGACATGCCTTCGCTCCTCTTGGAACCGGCCTGTCCCACAAAGACGGTGGCGCGGATGAGCGGCTGCTTGTTGAGGAGGCGGACGATCTCTTCGGCGCTGTCGCGGTACTCGCTGAAGACGATCGCTCTCGTGGTGGAGCCTTCGCCGGCGTCAACAAAGTGGTTGACAAGCCTCTCGCAAAGATAGCCAAGCTTGGGGTGTCCTTGGAAGTCGTCGTCCTTCATCCAGTGCTCAATCATGGCCATCATCTCTTGGAAGCTCTTGTCGGCAAGGAGCTCCCGCCTCATCTTGGAACCTTGTCCTCCTTTTTGCTCTTCGCTGGCGCGGAACTCGGCAATGCTGCTGTAGAAGGGCCTGATGCCGTGGAAATTGAGGAGCTTGATGGAGTGGGCCAGGCTCTGGAGAATGGTAAACACGGCCTGGATCATGAACTTTAAGCCCTGGGGCGCGTGCCTTCCGGGCCCGGCCATCCATTCCTGCCTGGATTTCATCAGCCCGTACGTCGTCAGGCTCATCGGATCCCTACCAAAGTAGAGATTTTGGGAGCTGAGCTTGTCGACCAGCGGCTTGAGGGCCTTGGAGAACAGCTGTTGCACTTGGCACATCTCGGCAGACGGATCAAAGGTCATGGTGTCGATGTCCCGCGAGTGAACGTATTGGCGGATGTCGATGGATTCCTCGGTCCTGATTTCGACGTGGGAGATGCCAAGGTTGTCGATGATTTCCTGCACGCCGTCGATTTTGGATCCGGGGGTGGCGGTCAGGGCCAGGACGCGAAAGCTCTTGGAGAAGCGGCGGATGAACTCGACGGCCTTGACGTAGGCGTAGTCGCCGGTGGCGCGGTGGGCCTCGTCGACCACGAGCAGCACGATGGACTTTGGATCGGCGTACCCTTTGGAGAGGTCGTTGGTCAGGGTCTGCGGCGTCATGAAAAAGACGCGCTTCTTTTCCCACTCCTCCTCGCGCACCACCGGGGGAATCTCTCCCGTCAGGAGGCTGGCCTGCGATCGTGGGATGCCGGCAATGCCGAGGCAGGCTTCGACCTGCTGGGAGGCCAAGGGTTTCGTGGGAGCCACAAAGACCAGCTTGGCGCGTTTGGTCCAGCGGAAGTAGTTGAGCATGATCGTGGCGGCGATGAAGGTCTTGCCGAGACCGGTGGGGAGAGCCACCAGTGTGTTGTGGAAGAGGGCATTCTTGACAATGCTGAACTGATAGTCTCGGATGGGCCCGAGATTCAGCGGGTAGATCCACGTGGAGAGCTCCTCGGGGTTGAGCTCGTGATGGGTTGGAGGTTCGGGCGGCAAGTCGGCGAGGAACGGGCGGTTCCTGGCCACGGGAGCCTGCGAGCTCGACACGCCCGAGTCTTGGAGCGTGCCGCCCCAGAGGGTAGTCTGGCGGAGATTTTGGGGCTGGCCTGGCGGACGAGGCTGCGGCAGATACCTTGTTGCTGATGATGGGTTGGTGAACTGGCTCCGCGAAGATGGGTGGGATGGAGGAACCGGAGGGCCGGCGTTGGCCATGCCGGTCTTTCCTCCAACTTGGCCAGACGGCGCCGAGGACGCAGCAGCTGCGACGCCCTCGGCAGCTTCGAGGGCGAGGATCAGATCCTCGTCCGGGATATCGCCATACTCGTCGTCGTCGTCCATGTTAGGCTACCTTGATTCACAAGTTACATTGAGCGAAAATATGACTCGAGGAACAAGGTGTCTGCGATTTCCAAGAGCTACCTGTGGCGTGTGTTGCAGAGACGCCCGCCCAACCCAACATGTCAATCGTTCAGCCTTTGGTCGGTGGATGACGACGGAGCCGCTTTGACGCATTGGCTGATAATTGATAATGCCCGGCGTCAAGAGACCACGGTCACCCACTCAGACTTGGGCACAAACAGGCGGTGGAGGAGGGGAGAGTGTCCACCTGGAAACCCCAGGCTGGAAGAAGCTGCGGGTGCAGCACATGCAAGCAGCGGGACCGGATGTGTGAATTGGGCGAACAATGACGCGTTTCCCAACGCGCCAAAGTAGGTACCTACAAATCACGTGAACATGGCATTGCTTGCGACCTGTGTCACTGGAATCTACTGTGTAGGTAGCGTACCTCTCCAGACATGGAACAGTATCAAAATCTGTGGATCTTGCTGCAGGCTTCTGGCTTGTTACAGGTAGGTTATATTAGGCACCCAAGGTACCTTAGCTTTTCGAAGCCACTCTGTCTTTGAGAAATTCGGGTACCTTAGCCAAAAATACACACCTTGCTCCATGTCCTTCCAAATCTCCCGGCGACAAAGAGTGTCCAGTTCCAGTGGGCATATCGACTCATCAAAGAAGCCGGCTGGCTCGGCTCTTCTTTTCGCCCGACACATTGATGCCTACTGTGTATGCCGCTTTGGTCATCATCTCACGTGCTTCCCAGGTCATGGACTTTAGTTGCATCAGCCATTGCAAGCTGTGAAGGCATCCCAGCCCCAGGCCCCCCAAAGCCGGTGGGCTGTGGCGCTCTTGTGGACCCCGTGGCAAGGCTGCCTGGGCGGGCTTGAGCTAGTGAACTGACTTTAGGCCCCACCAGCGCGGTTGAGCCGACATCCCGTCTTCGCGTCTCGCCAAACCGTTAAAACTTCCCTCCACAATCCTGTCTTACAACGACCTACCTGCAGCAACAGGCACGACTTGCTCACCACATTCAGCACGCAACCATCGCGAGACTCGAACTCTTGGGAAGCGCAGAAACGGACCATCGGTACTTTTTAGATTCCACCAACCGAATCAATGGCTCCCGGCAAGCGTCCCCGCGATGGCGCTGGCGCTGGCGGAAGCCACCACGACCCACTTCGAGCTCCCCGCGGTGGCGGCATCTCCAAGCGGCGCCGCCCGGTGACCGGCGATCGAGACGGCGATATTGATATGGACAGCGCCCCCAGGATATCTGGCGACACTGCAGGCCGCGGGGGCCGCAACCCGCGCCGAGCCAACGGCGATGGAAAGAGGGGTGGCGTTCAAGGATCCCTGGCTCGCCTCACTCCAACCGCCCGCGAGAATTTACTTTCAAAGGCGGAGCGCAGCGCGGCTGGAAAGGGGTCGGACAAGAAAGTCGCCATCAAGATCCGCGGCATGAAGGACAGCAAGGCCTCCGGGAATCGGGACGGAGGCCTTCGATCGCTGCTGGATTTCATCGAGCGCAAGGCATCGAAGGGCCGACCCATCACGCTCGGCCGAGTACGTGGACTGCCATCTCCCTCTCCTTCACCGCGTTTATCAACGAGATGTCTGACTTGTCGACAGGCGGTTGTCCGCGGCGAAGACGTGTGCCTTACTGTCAGCCAGGAAGACGCCCAAAACATTCTTCGCCTCAACGGTTATACCTTCGCCGGCGTCCCCCTCGCGATCGAGACGGACGATGCCGCAGCCACCCAAGGATCGGGCGCCTCGACGACGGGTCAAGACGGGAACACCTCTGACGTGAAGACCAAAATGCTCGGCATGTTGGCTTCGAGATACGACGCCGACGGTCTTCTCCTGAACCTCTCCAGCTTGGGCACAGATCCCATCATGATCGAACTGAAGGCCGTCGAAACCAAGGCGCTTGCCGAAAAGACCTTCAAGGCGCTTCTCTTCCTGGTCTCGCAGCGCTTTGACAGTAAGGATGCCAAGGACGCGGCCATTCAGGCAGTGAGCCTGGCCAACAACGGGATTCAAGACGTGAAGGAGGTCTTCAATCTTGCGCGCGACCTTCCGCGTCTTCGCCGCCTCGACCTCAGCGGAAACAGTCTGCAGGACTTCTCGGGATTGTCCAAGTGGCGGCACGAATTCCGCCTCCTCGAGGAGCTCCATTTGGTCGGCAACCCTCTCACCTCGCTTCCCAACTACCCCAAGCAGGTGATCGAATGGTTCCCCAACCTGCAGATCTTGGATGGACAGCAGGTCAGGACCCCCAAAGAGGCCGCAGACACCCTCATGGAGTGGTTTCCCCGCCCCATCCCCGCGCTCCCGTCGAACCTACGCGATGGCGGCAACAATGTGGCCGGTGCCTTTCTCGGGGCCTTCTTCCCGGCATACGATCAAGATCGGCCCGCGCTTCTCAAACAGTTTTACGACGACGAGTCGGTCTTCTCGCTCACCGCGGAGCCGGAAGACAGCTCGGCACCCTACAAGACCTTCACCAGGAACCTCGAGAAGATCGGTGCTCGAGACCCAGCGACTCATCAACGTCTTTTCAGCGGGGCTGCGGTCATTGCCGAGCTGTGGTCCCGCCTTCCAGCCACACGTCACCCGGCCCTCGACGATCTCAACTTGTGGAAGATCGACTGCCATACGTTCCGAAGCCTGGCGGATCCCACGGGGATGGGCGAGGCCATGGGTCTCATAATCAACGTCCGAGGCCAGTTCGAGGAACCCGACCCTGCCGGTCAGGTCCCTCTCAGGCGGAAGTTTCATCGTTGCTTCATACTCGCGCCAAGCAAGCCAGGCGCGCCGCATCCCTTCCGCGTCTTGAGCGACCAGCTGTCGATAATGCCAGGACAGCCTTGGGGAGCCCCCGCTCAAGTCACGCCCGCCGTCCCAACGCAACCCGCGCAGGTGCCCATCGCGCTCGGCGACGCGGCCCAGCCAGGTCCTGTGGCCCCTGACGATGTTCGGGCAAACCTGCTCTTCGAGGTGTCCCGCCGCACCGGCATGACTGCCGAGTATGCCGAGATGTGCCTCGGGGCGGCGAACTGGGACCTCGAGTTGGCGCTGACCTTTTTCGAGCAAAAGAAGGCGGAATTGCCGCCAGAGGCCTTCCTTCAGCCGTCGTAGGGGGCGATCGGGGATGGTAACAACATGTTAGGGATGAGAACAGGGTACAATGGGGGAGTCAACGCGGACGAGATGGATGATGTTGTGCTAGGATCAATGATGGGTTGGCGTACAGTCGAGATAGTAGAATGTGGGGGGGAGGGAATGAAGCCTCCGGGGAGGGCAAGACTGGAATCGCGGTGACGATTGTAATGGCATCGGGGGTTGTATCATCATTTGACCGGGTCATTGGTTGGGCGGTAGCATTTGGGAGTGCGCAGGGCTTTGGGATTTGTATTTGGGACGGAGTCTGGGTGCTGTACACAAAAAGATTCTGGGGATTGCGGTTGGGTTGGTTTGACTTAAACAGCGGGGGTCTGGCGTTTGGGGGCGTGGGAGCGGTTATTTGGGGATCACGATCCAGCCGCTGGCATGGGATACCTAGAAATGCACAGCAGAAGAGGGAAGCAATTCCAGGCTGTTGCTCGGACAGTCAACCCGGCTTGACGTCTAGAGTTGTTCCGGGCTCAAGCCTGGCCCTGGAAGCGCATCTCTGTGTTTGCAAAGTTGGCACCCCTAGACCCTTCTGCCCCCCATTCCGGTCCCTTCCCCATGGGAAAGTTGATGGATTGATATTCGAATCGCTACACGCCGGTGAATCGAAGGCTCGATGGGTCGAGGGATCATTGATCCATGGAAAGGCAGATAGCTGGGTGCAGGGGTTTCGGGGATAGAAAGATTGGCAGATGGAAACATAGCTCGAATGGATATCAGGATTGAGAAACTGAAAGACAACCCAAGGTGAATATCTCGGCAGAGATACGCAGCCAGCTTCACATCGAGCGAGACCGGCCTCTTGCTCCTTGACACACAGCTCGGCATCGTTTACTGTGTGGAATGTCCTGGATGGAAATGTCAAGCATGATCCCACGAAGGAGCCCATCCTGGGTGACCCGTACGACTACGTGACCTCGGGGACAACCGCGTACACAGTATGTGCTTGACAGAGAATCCGAATGAAGCTGGCTATCGTCATGCAGGTCGACGAGGACTTCAAAGTGTTGGAGCCACTCGCCCGAATCACCATCTTCATGTTGTCCTTGCACTGTTCTTCTTCTCCAGCCTTGATACTTGTCATCTCGTGTATCATTCATTACCTACCTGATTTTTGCTTCTATTTTTCTTTCGCTGGTCGTTCTTCCTCCATCCCTCTCTTCTTTGTTACTTATTTAGGTAGTTCCTTTTGTTTTCTTTTCTCAAAAAGATCACGTCCCTCCTCTGCTCATGCAAACGTGCCCTTTTTTTTTTTTCATCATTCCGTTTTCTCTGCATCTCCTTGTATTGGAACAACTCGGGTTCTTTGCCGTGCGATGATTGCCTGACGTGGGCGGGATCATCTTGACCTTCCTGCTGCGCGTGGGTTGTATTATTGCTACCCGGGTTGTCACAACAGAACCCCTTGGTATTTCCAGAGTAGCATCGGGCCTGTTCAGTCCCACGTACACTAAACAGGCAATGCGATCTCTGACAAGCGCATTTCAAAAGTCGGGCTTCGGCGACAACGCGCGATGTGATTGATGGACTGTCTTCATCGTCATTGTGCGTCGGATAGGCACAGGTGATCTAGGCACAGGTGATCTAGCAGAGCCGCGCGCTACTGTACATACCGCCGTTACCGGCCACGCATATCGACCTTATCGATCGATCGTTTTGTGGCTGAGAGGTAGTTACGGAACCACACACCGTGCTCCAAAGAAGCGGGGAAGGGGGGAAAGCGGCTTTGCTTTCCCCATCCCTCCCCCCTTCCGTTCCCCACCAGGGGAGCTGCAGGCGCGTTCTCCCTTCCAGGTTAGCGTCACCGCTCAAGCCAGGGTTTGGGCGTTTCAGAAAAAGTGTGGACCGGGGCTTCGCTGGAGCATTCCACATGTCTCATGACCTCCGACTTCCGTCCCTCGCTGATTCGCGCGCGGTCGCCGTGATGAAGGAGTAGGCATCTATTTGCTCGCGACGAATGGTTGAGCGATGCGCCTTGACGAGGCCGTTCCTGTCACGAAGCAATCTCTGCCCATCCTTTCTCTGTACCCGCCGATATCGAGAGGCTGGATGGCGTCTTTTGTTCTACCTACACACTACTGCGTACTGCGTACGCGGTAGACGTCACCATCCTTGGCCAGTGCAGGGCGCCGTGAGCGAGTCGTGCGTACTGCATGCACGCGTAAGGAGTTCCTTTTTCCTCCTGGCCAGACGCCCGCGTCTTCGGACCTGTTAGATCTCAGCATCACACTTCAGATGAGGGTCAACACAAAACCGCAAAGGGCGAGGAGGCCATGGGGAGCCATCAGCGCCAGGGAGCCTTCGTCAACCTGCCCTGGCGGTGCTCTCTTCTCCCTCAGCTTCATGCCCGCCTGGGGCTGCGTGGCTTGTGCCTCAGGCGCCGTTCCCTCTGTCCATCCTCTCAGCTTTAGAGACGGGATCAAATTTTCTGCTTGAACAATACAGTCCAAGGTATCCACGGGGGTTTGTGGCCTGGCGGGCGGTCCACGACACCGTCGGGCCTTATCATTGGACAGGGAGGTGCCCAGCAAGCTGAACCAGCATGAGCCAGGTACCCAGCGGCAGGCTTGGGGCCCCTTGCATGCACGGCCATGGACATTCCTGATTCGACCAAGACCCCCATCCCGCTCCCTGACGTTACCACCCTATCCCATGCTCAGGCCTCCTTCCATCCCGTTTCGCTCATTTCCCCGTTTCTCCTGGCGGAGGGTTGATGCTTTGACGATTGGCACTCTGCTCCGGGCAGTTCGTACCGGATCCCCTCCCGTCCTTCTCTTTTCACCAACGGAAGCGGGCTGCTTGCGAGCGTGGGCCGTGTTGTGCCTCCCTCTCACCGTGTTCTGTTCTGCCCGGCTCACCTTCACCTCCTTTTGAACATCTACACAGTAACGACGCTGTAGACAGCTGCTTCGGCTTTTCTGATCGACTTGTCTGGCACAGTTTTTGCGAGTTTTGCTTGTGTTATCGCACCCCATCTCCATAGAGTACCAGCTACTTGCACGCCGAGGTGTCATCGCGAAGGAAGGGCCCCCCTTTTTGAACCCAGGGGCTCGTGGGAGGATCGCGTGTTTTCCCGTCAAACATCCCCGACCTAGGGGGACCCCCAATCCTCAGACACGGAACCCTTCAGGACGCCCGCGCCTTGTTTCTTCGCCCTTCCGGTACTCCCCTACGATCGACCGCTGGCCTTCTCAACTGTTTTGTTCTTTCGGAAACAATCACGATTTTGTTCCGTCGATCACTTTTTCTCCCTCTCTCACCTGCAGGGGCCGGTCCTCCAACCTTTGAAATCGAACTTGTCTATTTTTTTTTATTCTCGAATCCGTTTAATCTGACCGACAAAGCCCGACAACGCCCGGCTGCCTCGAGGGCAATTTCTATCGTTCGGTCTCCATCTTACACGGCTTCGTCGGGGACGACCACCATTCGCTGCTTGGTTTCATCATCGAATTTGATCATGTGTTGCTGACGAGGGCTCGACTGCGGTTGTTTTCTTGAGGCGGATATTCTCACACATCAGGAAGGGAACTGGCACCGCAAGTCAACCTTGGTTATTCGCTGGCGCGTGGAATTCGCCAACAACGATGGTTCCCCAGCCCAAGACGGCGCTGACCAACGCGTGTTCGGTCATCTTCAACAACACGCTCTACACCTACTCGACCGATGCGTTCCAGGCGTTGCGGTTGGAACCGGGGGCCAAGTGGGAAGAGCTGCCGCAGGGGGAGAAGGTGAGGGGAGCCGTTTGTGTCGGGTCCAACACCGGGACGCCGTCGACGTCGGCATTTTTTGTGGTCGGAGGCGTCAGCGACACCGAAGGGTACCATGGCTTGCAAAAGTTCACCTATGAGACGCGCCAGTGGGAATCGATCCAGCTCGCCACGCCCGTTACCCACCAGCGGGTAGGACACGGGGCTGTCTACATCAACGCCACCGACTCGATCCTCGTCTACGCCGGTCGCCAGGATGGCGTCGAGGCCCCGTCCACGCAGACGTTTACCATCGGCGCGTCGGCGCCGTACCAAGTGGACGCTTACGAGTCGATCGCGCCGCCACTGTACAAGCCCATCTTGCTGCCTTGGTCAGCCCATGAGGCTGTCCTCGTCGGCGGCAGCACCGAGAACAGGCAGGTGATGCTGTTCAGCGCGCCCGAGCGCAGGTGGCTGGATTCAGGGGCAACCCTTGCAGCGCCGCTGCCCAAGGACAGGTCGGCCATCCAAGCGGTTCTCATGACTGGCGACGACGGATCTAAGAACCTGCTCACCTTCGACATGACGGAATCCCCCAACGTGGTGAAGCGGACTGTTCTGTTCAACGGCCCAGGGCAACCCGTCGTCGACGCCGCGCCGTTGCGCCGGCGGGCTGCGAGGAGGAAGAAGAGGCAGGATGGTGAAAAGGGGGCCACTGAGCCCTTGACGCTGACGACTTGGCCTGCGTACAACTCGACGCTGGCGCCAACGGACACGAGGACCGACTATGCCCTTGCCCAAGGCCCTGACAACATGGTGGTCATTGCGGGCGGCAACGGCGATTCGGACCATGTCCTGTGCATGTTCAACGCAAGGCAAAACAGCTGGGCGGATCCCGATTCCACCTTCTCCCAGGTCAGGATCCTTTCGGACAACGAATCGACGACAACCACTTCGGCAACCACGTCGTCCACCACCTCATCAACGATCACGACATCGGCGACGATATCTGCGACAACGACGACCCCGGCCGCGACAACCGAGACGCCCACCGAGGCAGCGACGCCCGCCGTGTCGAGCAGCAGCAGCAGCGGACCGGGGGTGGACGCGATCCTGGGCGCGATCCTGGGCGGCATCGCCGGGTTGGCGCTCTTGCTGGTGCTCGCGTATCTGTGCATTCGGCGGAGGAGGAAGCAGAAGGCCCATGTGGAAGCGGGCCACATGCGCCGGGCCAGCGGGATGTCGTCAAACGAGAAAACCGGCATCGGGTTCGCCAAGGACAGCCTCACCTTCGGCCAGGGCCAGGCGGGCGTGTTCCGCAAGCATCAAAAGCAAGGCTCGCAAAGCTCCTTCTCGTCGATGGCCATCTTGATGGGCCGCCAGAACGGCCAGAACAAGTCGACGACTCCCGGTCTCGGCCTCGGCCGCAAGGGGAGCAGCGAGAGCCGGCGCGATTCCTCCGACAGCACTTTCAGGGCCTTCAAGAGCACCATCAGCAAGCCGATCCCCCAGGGCACCACGGTGGCCGCTGCCGCCATCCCGTCGCTCGAACCGCAGCCAAACCCGTTCCGCGACAACAAGAGCCTGTCGGTAGCGACGGATGCGGCCACGCCCGTGCCGCGGAACCTTACGACGTCCGGCGTCGGCGCTGACAACCAGGGAGCGGCGCGGCGCAGCTCGGGCTGGAACCGGTACTGGTCGGGCGGGTCGGCCCTGAACCTCTTGGGCTTCGGCAGCGGCAACAATAACGGCAGCGGCAACAACAACAGCAACAACAACGCCGCGAGCGGGGTGGTGAACTCGCGGCGCACGACTCTCGTCTCGGAAGGCAGCTCGCAATACAGCAACCCATACCGCATGACACAAGATAGCGCCACAGTGCCGCCCCTCTTCCCTTCCAAGCCGCGCCAGCAAGAGCAGGAGCCGCGCATGTCGTTCAACCGGGTCAACTCGGGCAGCCCAACCATCGCCGTGTACGGCAGCAAGCTGAAGGAAGGGATGAGCGGGCGCATTGAGAGCTCGCAGCGGCCCGTCAGCGCCATCAGCGACATGTCCGGATCGGCCTACTCGAGCGGTATCCCCGAGTCGGTGCACGACGCGTGGGACCCGACGTCGACAGGCGGCGGTTTTTTCGGCGCCGGGAGCAATAGCAGCAACAGCAGCGCGAGGAGCAACGGTTACAACACGGGGTCCATCTACGCGACACCGCTCGCGCCCGCGTCGCAAAGGTTTACGTCTTCCTCGGCGGCCCCTCCGCGGCAGCAGCAGCAGCCTGTCCGCGATGATATGAGCTGGCTCAACTTGGGCAATAATTAGAGGAGGATTCGTTGGTTCTGTCTTTCCACCATCGCCAAACATCTTTGGCTTCACTCTTTTTTCGTTCTTGGTTTCGGACATGTCCGTTATATACCACATTGAGCAAGCATCGTTTGGCTGGCGCTTTTTGTCTACCCCTATATCCCCTGTATATCCTTCGTTTTATTGTTGCCTTTTCTCATCTTTCCAGCATATTACCCCTAACTGGAGACGCGGGCTCGGTCATACCTCCCTGGCTTTGTTTCTCTTGTTGTTCCTCGATATCCAGCCAGCATCTGGTTCCTAGTATTGTCGTTGTGGTTCTTGAGTTGTGGAGGAAGGGTGTTGGTTGTTTTTCTGGTTGGCTGGCTGGCAGACAGTCATGGTGCGATGGTGGGCGCGGTAACGACCGGGGAGGAGGACGAAGAAGAAGAAGGAGGAGGAGGGGGGGGAAACCAGAAGTGTAGTCTCTTTGTATCGTATGCGTCTACTACATGTCCCGCGACCAGCCGTTGGGCGTCGTCATCACGATGTGGGGATGGTTGTATCATAGCAAAGCAAAGCCTCTGCAGCGTTTCGGGTGGGTGGCTCGCAATAGAGACAGTGTGGATGTTCTCTCGACACTCTTGTTGCCCACTTCCTGCCGGTTCCTGGTCTTGTCCTGGAACAGTACCTGGCCTGGATATCCTCTCTCGTGGGGGTGGCTGAACCGACGGGTTTGAAACCGGTTGTTCCCCCGCATCCCGGGAGGTTACCATTTGTCGAAAGTTTCCCAAAACAGCGGGATGGAGGTGGATGGGGCCTACCGATGCGCCGCGGGCCCAGCCGCCGAATCCGCGCTCTCATGACGGGGGTTGGTTACTCCGCGGGGGTTCTCGATGCTCGAAGAGTCTCGAATGAAGATGTGCAAAAAACAGCTCCCGGCTGGGAATGTTGTTTCGGCTCGAAAATCGACCCGCATGGGACGAAGATGCGAATGTCAGTTCCGCATCTCCCGGATCCAAGATTTCCAGTTGGGACCCGACAGTGAAGGGTAACTGCTTAGGTAATTACCTAAGGTAGCTGGGATAGGGGGATGGGCCTTTTGGAAGCCGGACCTGCTCCCCACTGATGCATTAGCACATGAAGTGGGCTTTGGGGCTGCGCTGATGCATTTTTCAGCGGTCCCTTGGCGACGCCCGGAGACTAGGACTAGCTACTGTGTAACCCGTTGGACGTAGGATGTGCTCTCATAAGAACCCTCTTCCTTACACCCGTCTATCACGTCTCTACCTATGTCGATGACCGAGCTGTTGAGGGTATTTCATGGACAGTGTGAGGTTCAGAATCCGGCTCGTACCCGTTCAATGGAAGCCCGCTCAGAAGCCGTTGATGAGCACTGGACGTCCAGTCCCAGGTCCATCGTCCACCTGATCTGAGATGCCCGCGCTGCTTGGCAGTGGAGTGTGGGTCCAGCCCGAAAAATCATTTCTGGAAGGACAGGGGGAAACGGCCCCGCCCCGCCCAAAAGCGAAAAAAAGACAGCCTTGGCCTCGAGGCTTGGGGGTCCAGTGTGACTAGGTGGGTTGGCCTCGGTTCCGCTTGTTACCGTCAGTGACTGCCGCCGCCAACTGTTCCATTGATACGCTACGACTTTTCGTTAGCGTCGTCGGCGGCCCCCAAAAGGTCTGTTCTGGTCGGCGCCGTCACCTCTCTGCCTTCGTCGCCAACATAACGACAAGACGGCACCGGGAGTTGCATCGCGATTGTTTTTGCGGTTTCGTGGCCCTCGAAATTCCAACAGATCCCCCCGAGCCCCGCGCCCCTCGACGGACTGGGGTAACCGATCCGTACGGTGCGCCGACGAGAATCTCGGCACAGATCGCGGCAAGATAAGACATCCCCTCGGGGCTCCGACCCGACTTCGACGTGTGAATCCGCGAGCCTGCGAGCCCGCCCGCCGACAGCGTCCAGAAAAACATCCAAGAAAGATTTGGGCCTGCTTGTTAAACCACCCCTTCGTCCTCTTTTTCGCCGCGCCAGCACTTTGGCGCCTGGTGCGCGATGGATTCATCAACCTGGGCCGTCGCCGACAACTCGATACATGCCGCATCCGACGATGGCTTCCAGCAGTTTCTCGACATGAACGCCATGGGGAACCTCGGCCAGGGCCTCGACTACAGCTTGGACAGCTTCCAGCAAGCAGCTGGCCAGCTTGACGTCCCCATGACCGGCACCGGCACGCCCATCCTCGTCTCTCCCGCCGTCCCGACCATGCAGCAGCAGCAGATGCCCACCATGTCGAGCCCCGCGTTCCAACCCCTCCCCGCCGCCATGATGCCTCCTGCCACTCCCAACGAGGCCATCGTCAACAGCATCGACGCACAGATCCAATTCCTCCAGCAGCAGAAACTGCAGCATCAGCAGCGGCAGCTGCAAGAACAACAAGCCGCCGCCTTCTTTGCTCGCCAGAGGAGCTCGGTCGTCCCGCCGACGCCACAGAGCCTCGAGCTCCAGCCGGGAGCCGGCCAGTTTTACGGGGTTCCGTCGAACACGGCAGCGCAACAGCAAAAACAGCCACCACCGCCGCCGCCATCGCAACAGCAACAACAACAACAACAACAACAGCAGCAGCAGCAGCAGCAGCAACAGCAGCATGCTGACTATCGGTACCAGGGGGCATCAGAACAGGCAGATGTATGTGGGCCCCTTGCTACACCTCGTGCAAGAGCTGGTATGCTCACTCGACCACAGATGTCGTTCACGCCACTTGTTTCGCCGGCCGTCACGCCGCTTGATACGAGCTTCTCGGTCGACTCGCAGTTCGCTGCAACCGCCGCCTACTTTAGCCCGTTAACGTCGCCGGCTATCCATGCCCAGAACGACCCCCTCTCCATGTTTGATTCCTTGAACGGCGCCATGAGCTCGGCCTCGCCTCTTGAGGTGGACCTGGGCTCGGTCGCCGAGCCGTTGTCCTCAAGTTTGACGCCGGGCGACTTGGCGAAGAAGATGCGCATGAAACCAGTCAAGGCAAGAGCGAGGCCCGGCGTCAAGCAGTCGCCCATCTGCAAACCGCAGCGCCGCAGAACCGCGACGACGCCCAGTCTGAACTCGCAGATGCTGAGCGAGCTCATCGAGAACGCCGAGGCGAACCAGGACGCCCAGCTCCTTCCGACGCCCATGATCCAGACATCCTCGTCGTCCACGACAGGAGTCACCGACACAGAGGACTCGGTTTCGCCCGAGCCGCTCAGCGACGCGACGGCCGCCATCGAGATGCCCCCGCCGCCGATTCCCAAGCCCCGGTCCGCGAGGCAATCGCCCTACATCTCTCCGCAGATCAGTGCCATGACGGGCTCGCGTCACCCCGCTCGGCCTGGCCTGGCATCCCCCGCCACCCCTGCCTCGCTCATGAGGCTGAGCTCGCCAAGCACCCGGGGCGTCGGGGTGGTCAGCAGAACCGGGAGCCAGGAAGCAGCCGACACCGATCACATCGAGATGTTTGAGCTACCCGAGCCGGCGAGCTTCGCGAGCAGGTCTGCCAACTGCCCTACGCCTACGCAGCCCGCGCAAGAGAGAGCCTCCAAAGCCCCCTCCCTGGCGCCTTTGCCGTCCTCGTCTATCACGAGGCCGCCAACGATAGCAAGGGCGGCCGCGGCTGCACCGGCGACCCAGAGCCCACAGCTTGTTCCAGGCGCCAGCGCCAGCGCGAGGAAGACGCCGCAGCTCCTGGCAAAGAACGGCAAAGCGCGGGCCGGCCTCGGCTCGATTCCCGTCTCCCCAGCTCTGCGGCCCAAGATCTCGCCCAGCATCAAACCGCTCCTCCCCGGCGGGCCCGACATAGAGGAGGCGGCATCGCAGCTGCTGGCCAGCAAGTCCAACTACCAGCGAATCCTCGAGGGCAGCACGCTTCCCGGCATCACCTTCCCAAGCGAGCTGTCTACCAACCTGACGTCCAAGCGCACCTCGCACAAGATCGCCGAGCAGGGGCGCCGGAACCGCATTAATTCCGCGCTGCAAGAGATCGCGTCGCTGCTGCCGCAGCGGCAGCAGCTGTCCGCCAAGGACAACGACGAAGACGGCGAGGGCAGCGGTGAGGGGAAGCGGGAGGGAAAGGGTGGGAGCGGCGGCGGCGGCGCCATGCCGAGCAGCAAGGCGAGCACCGTCGAGATGGCGATAGAGTACATTAAGCAGCTGCAGAGGGACCTGGCGGCGGCGAACAAGAGGGTCGAGGAGGTGGAGAGGAAGCTGGAGATGCAGCAGGCTGCTGCCAGGGGCCAGGAGGTTGCCGACGGACAGCCCAAGGCCCAGGAGGCCGGGGATCAGGAGCCCAAGGGCCAGGACACGAAGATGGCGGGTTGAGGGAAATGAATGAGGGAATCACAGGCCATGACGATACATGGGAGACGATACATGGGACGCGAGAGGTGAATGGGCGATTGGGGTTCAAAAAAGCGGGGAGACGGCGTTTTGGGTATTATCACAGCCAGCCAAGCGTTTGATCTGGCATAATACATACGTTCTTGATGTTGGCATATATGTTTCGGGAGGGGCGCATAGCGGTTAGCCATTCTGTAATATGCAGCACCGCGCCCATCGTCCCAGTCGACAGTCGACAGTGGACATCATGACGCAAAAAAAGTGGAAGAGAAGCACTCCACAACGGATCCTCAACATGGCAGCAAAGGTCATTCTTTTTGGCGGTCCACGGTGGTGATACCAGCCTGTTGCCCGGCTTCCCTCACCCAATACATCCTATGGCTTGAGCTGGGCCTGCTCTTACGGACCGTAGCTCAGAAACGAAGCTTTGTTGCCGAAAGCCACGGGGAGTTATCTGAGCTAGGCCATGAGTGAGTGAGTGAGTGAGTGAGAGAGAGAGAGAGAGAGAGAGAGAGAGGATGTGCGGTGCTACGTCATCGGTGGCGAACCTTGACGAACGGACACAACCTCCACACATATATACACACACAACCTCGGCTGCTGGACATCAGGCCACACGGCCAGTCGAGGTCGGCGCTTGATTGTTTACCCCACGGCAGGCCATATACTCAAACTCAATGTGGTCCCAGACTTGCTTGTACCGCTTACCTGATCACCACCAGCTAGTTGAAAACCCCCTCAAGAAAGCAAACACACAAACACACATACATCCACAAAACCCCCTTTTCTATTTCGTCGAAACCGTCATCGCTGGGCAACGACAATGACATCCCACCCGACCCGGGACTACACCCCATCCCCGATCGATCCGGCCACCCGTCGGACCGATCCGGGGCCCGACAACGTTCCGAACCTACCAGCACACAGGACCAAGGATCACAAGCCACCTATGTCCGGCCCGGCGAAACACTCGACCGACCCAGGGCCTGACGTGGACCCGGACCTACACGACATTACAGTCGCCGCCGCTGCGGCGGAGGCTGAGATTCTTGAGGCGATCGGGAAAACCGCCGGCGTTGAGACCGAGGAGAAAAGGTAGACCGATTCTCCGGGAATGAAGCGGATTTTCCCGTCCGAGCTGCGAGGGACCTGACCGGGGGAGAGATGGGTGGATGCTGTGACGGAGCAGATTTGTGAGAGAGACGCGTTTGTTGGTTTGGCCTGGCATGCCTGGACTATTCGAGCAGGCGAGAGACGCTGGCTACGGAAAACACCATGGATCTTGATCGTCCCTAGAACTTCTCAATAGACATATCCTCTTCGGGGTTGCATTGTGTTCCTTCATCCACCAAGTCTTGCGAAGTCAAGCCTGGGAAACGGCCCGGGACTGGCCGAGGTTCCAGTGCAAGAGATGTGGCGCGGAGGGCAGTGCGCCACTGTGGCTGAGAAACCCGGAACCCAGCTTTCGATGGTTGGTTGCCACCAGAGCAACCAGATGGCTCCACCTTTTCGTCATGTGTGTTCTTTTCCTGGTTTGTTTTTGTCCACAACCCAAGCCAAGCGAAGCACAACCCAGCTCCGCTGTCGTCAAGACGCGACTTTCCCCCCCCCCCCCCCCCCCCCTTTTCATCATCCTGCATGCCCTTATCGATTTGGGCCAGACCTGTGAATTTTTTTGGGCTTCTGCCAAACTTTTTTTCTGCTACGCGCCGCGGATGAACAGCAACAGGCCTCGTCGCTGAGCAGCTGCATCCCCTCAACGCGCGTCGCCTTATCTTCTCCCGCCGGCAGCCAGCCAACTCGCTCGCTGCGTGCCTCTCCTTTCCTCGCCGGATAACTACACGTTTCGGCCCATCCATCATCTCCTCCATCCTTCTTCACCCGTCCCTGGCTTACATCTCATATCCACAACAACAACAATAACAACAACAACCATCTTTCTCCTCATCCTTCGCAGGCCTCGCCATCATGTCGGACTCGGAGAATCTCGAATATCTCCAGGAGGACTTCGACCCTTGGTCGTTGACCGTCCCTCGCCTGCGCTCGATTCTCGTCACGCACAACATCCAGTATCCGTCGCAGGCGAAAAAGCAGCAGCTGATCGAAATCTTCAACGAGCAAGTCGTGCCGCAAGCCAAGAGGATCCTGGCCGCTCGCGCCCGCGCGGTGCGCACGAGCCTAGGCATCGTCGACGCCGACTCGCAAAGCACCACCAGCACCGATGTCAATGACGAAACCACCATGCGCCCCCCGCCCTCGGTTCGTCGCTCTCGGTCGCCCAGAAAGACGACGAGGATCAAGCACGAGTCGGAAGAACCTGAACACATTCCTTACGCCCCGCCGCCTCGGAGATCGAGCCCGCGAAAGCGCTCTTCGCGGTCGGCCAGCGCCCAGTTGGCCTCGGCTTCCGACACCGACACGGCCGTCGACACCGAGTCCTCCTTCACGGCCAGGCGTGACCTGCGCAGGACGCCGATCCCGAAGCTGGAACCCCCCGAGGAGGAAGAGGTCTTTTTCAAGCGGACGCCCGAGACCGCCGGCGTCTTCTCGGACGATAACCCCTTCCAGAGCGGCGCCAACTCGCCCTTCACGCCCGCCGCCAAGACTCCCACCAACCGCCGTAAGACGGCGGCCGTCGGCCTGGACTCGGCCCTGAGGCAGCCACCCTCGACCGTTCGTCGGCGCACCGAAGCCACACCCTTCGAGACGCCCTACCATGATGCCTACGAGCAACCCGTGGCCTTCTCCCGCGACTTTGAGGTGCCTTTCAGCCGCGCTGCCCAGCCCAGGACGCCGCAGTCGCCGCCCGAGCCGCAGCCCGAGATTCAACCCGAGATCCAACCCGACGAGGAGTTCACCCCCGACGAGCAGCTGGCGCTCGACCAGGAGGAGGCCGCCCATCCCGAGCTCGCCGCGGCCCGCAGGGCGCCGCAGCCGACAAGACGCAAATCGAGCCTCTGGACGCCCCTGTGGGTGCTCGCGACGACTCTCTTGGTCGCCTATGCCGCCTGGTATCGGCAGGAAAAGGTTGCCGTGGGGTACTGCGGTCTCGGCCGGGAGCCGACCCAGCTCATTCCCTCGAGCATCCAGCTCCCGCAGTGGGCCGTCGAGCTGGGCGCCAAGTTCGACCTTCACGATCTGCAATCGGTCCCGGTTCCCGACCGGCTCCTGAACGCCCTTGAGGTGCGGTGCGAGACATGCCCTCCGCACGCCTATTGCTACGAGGACTTCACCGCGCGCTGCGAGCCCGACTTTATCCTGAAGCCCCACCCGCTCTCCTTCGGTGGCCTGCTCCCCCTGCCGCCCACGTGCGAGCCGGACGGCGAGAAGGTCCGCCGCGTCCAGGCCGTTGCCGACAAGGCGGTGGAGGAGCTGCGGGAGCGGCGCGCCAAGTACGAGTGCGGCGAGCCGCTCGAGCCCGAAGGCGAGCCCCTCGACAGCCCTAGCATGGACGAGCAGGAGCTCAAGGAGATCCTGAGCAAGAAGCGCAGCAAGAGGATGGCGGCCGAGGAATTTGACGAGCTGTGGGCCGCCGCCATCGGGGAGGTCAAGGCCCGGGAGGAAGTGCAAGTCGAGCAGGAGGA
This sequence comes from Remersonia thermophila, assembly GCF_042764415.1. Lineage (NCBI taxonomy): Eukaryota > Fungi > Ascomycota > Sordariomycetes > Sordariales > Chaetomiaceae > Remersonia > Remersonia thermophila. Next base: position 2,457,433 of record NC_092218.1, read on the forward strand.
ACAACAACCCAACAGCGAGTACGTATCTTCTTTAACCCCCCCTTTTCGCTTCAGACCCACCGGTACCCAAGTTGCCCCTCGTCAAGAGTCCAATTCTCTTCCCCGTGGTTCCGCACCAAACGGTTATTGACTCTCGGGAAAACTAACCAGCCCCGTCGCCGTCGCTATAGAACCGCCCCCGGTGCCGGAAGCTTTCCAGCCACCAAAATCTCGTCAACGTCTCTCGCTCGCCTTCCGTACGCCTGCGCAGTCCGGCGCTCGGTCAAGCTCGGGCTGGCAAGACATCGACTCAGCATTGGTGGCGTGATCCTCGCGGTCCTGCTGGCCCTGCAGGGCCGCCGCCGGTTCCTGCGGAACCGCGCCATCGCCGCCCAGATCCCGGCGCTGGTCGACGAGGTCCTCGAGCGCCTGGCCGCGCAGAAGGAGCTCGCCTTCGACTCGGCCGGGGACGACGACGCGTTCCTGTTCCTGCCCAACCTGCGCGACGACGTCCTCCGCCACATCCACAGCGTCGCCGAGCGCGAGCGCATCTGGCAGCGCGTGCGCGCCGTCGTCGAGCAAAACAGCAACGTCCGCACGGGCCAGCGCGAGGGCCGCAACGGCGAGGTGGGCCGGGCGTGGGAGTGGATCGGCCCGAGCAGGGGGGGCGCCATCGGCGATGGGTCGGTGAGGAAGCGGAGGAGCGGGCGCGGGGTCTCGTGGGGGGCGGACCTGATGGGGGAGGCGGACGGCGTCGGCGCGGTTTCCGAGACCCCCGAGCGCCGTCCCGCTTACAAGAAGTGGGAGGAGGGCGCCGGGAGGCCTGTGTATTAATACCATGCCTTGGCTTGGGTTTCTGTTTTGTCATGATGGATCACGGCGGGTCCGCTTGCTTGTTCTTGTTTATCTTCTGAATCGGCGTGGTGTTTTATTTAGTCCTCTGATTTTTTTTTTTCGTCTCTCCTCTTTTGTCGTGTGTGTGTGTGTGTGTGTGTGGGTGGGTGGGTGGGTGCGCTGGGCTCGGCCTGACGAGGTTGTTTATGTGACACGGCACCTCTGCTCTTTTTGTATGGTTTTTTTCTTTTTTCGCTTTCCTGGGTGCCTATGGCATTGATCTGTTTGGACTTGGCTATTCCGTCTATCCGGCCTGTCTGCCTCCCCCCGGGGGATGGGGTTGTTTTGTTTGGGTTTGTTCTTGTTGGCACTTCAGGTGTCGGGCGACGGGTGGCCGGGTTGGGCGCGCGAGTTTCATCAGGAGACGATGAGGTCGCGCGGTGTACCTATACAAACAAATTGAGCGAGAGTACAGAGATGGAGAGGGAGAGAGAGAGAGAGCATTGCAAATCCGAGTCGTTTGACAATCCTCATCTTCCCTCCTGCCCTCCTGCTACCAATGCTGCTGTTCATAGGTTGTTCTGTTGGTTTGAAGAATGACCTGGGTTGGGTGAGTTGGCGTAAGCTTCCTGATACCCTATGGCCTGGCATGTATTTTGCGCTCTTCTCCAGGATGGCATGATTCAGTGGAAGCGAGTAGGCATCATTCGATAGAGACGTATTTCTCTCCAAAAACGCTCTTCTTTTTTCCCCCTTTTTTTTTTTCTCTCGCTTTTCTTTCGTTTTCATCTATCCTGAAGTGAACCCCTGCTCTTCTCCTTTGCAAAACTCAGCTACACCTCGTGTTGTGAATATCCAGCACCAGAATATCCTCGGCCCCCTCCTTGAGCAGCTTGTCCATGACCGGGGCGATCTGCTTCTTCTCGACCATGGCGCTGACCGCGACCCACCCTTCCTCGTCCAGCGACGTGATGGTGGGGGCGCGCTTGCCGGGCGTGATGGCGGTGACGGCGGCCAGGCGCTCGCGGGGCACGTTGTACTGGCACAGCACAAACTTCTGGGCTGTGATGACGCCGCGGATGCGCGAGGCGATGAGGTTCACCAGCTCCGGGTTGCTGGGCGCCTTGGACTTGATGAGGATGGCCGAGGTTTCGATGACGGTGTCGATGGCTTTGAGGCCGGCGGCCTTCATGGTTTCTCCAGATTCTACGGGAGGCAAAGGGGTCAATTTTTGTGAACGAGACGAGGGAAAAATATAACAGGCGGGGATGTGGAGTGAAAAGAAAATAAAAAGGGGGAGCGGGCCACTCACCAACCAAGTCGACAATGCCGTCGGCGACGCCCAAGGCGCAGGCGGCCTCGACGCTCCCGCTCAGCTCGATGATGTGTGTGCGGAGCTTGCGGCCCTCCATCTGCTTGGGGTCTGTGATGCCTTCCTGTTCCATCTCGAGGCGGGCAAAGAAGTCGTGGGTGAGGTGGACGAAGCTGGTGCCGATGTTCTTGCCAATCAGGTCCTTGCTCTGCGTGTACTCACCCTTGGCGGGGACCTGGACCTGGAGCTTGCAGGCGCCGAAGCCGAGCTCCATGACGGTCTCGCAGCCCTGGGGCTTCGCGTCCCACCCGTTGCTCATGCGGCGGGCGCCGGCGGCGGCGCGGACGCCGGCGTCGTGCTCCTGGACCTGGTCGTAGCCGGTGATGCCCAGGTCGACGCGGCCCTCGCCGACGAAGGTGGGGATGTCGGCGGCGGGGAGGAAGATGAGGGCGATGGGGAGGTTCTTGACCAGGGCGATGTCGAGACGGTTCTCACGTCTGAACTGAATGTCGGCGCCCTCGAGGAGGTTCAGGCAGGCCTGGAGGAGGCGGCCCTCTGGGGGAGGGGAGGAGGGGGAAGCCGGGTCAGCATCGGGTCGCGTCTCGGAGGCACGCAGCCGGGGCAGAACGCACTCTTGGGGACCGCGAAGAGCAGCCGGCCTTCTAGGCTTTTGACAGAAATCAGCTCCGAAGCCATGGTAGGGCCGCGTCTAGGTCTCGACGAGGAGCGGCATGATCGGCGGGACGGCGCGGAGGGCGAGAGACGGGGAGCGGCAGACGACGTACTGGTTGACCAAATCCATGGCAGTGTGTCGTAGGAGGGGGTTGGGGGGAGAAGGAATCGAGGATCGGGTGTCGCGGCAGCAGCAGACTGCAGACTTGCAGAATATCTCGGTCGGATCTGACTTTTGATTGGGGGGTGATGGTGTGAGCCGACGGTCCTTGTCGGGGGTGTTTCAACCTCGGGTACCTGACGCTACCTATCAGAATGTTGCCGGATTGGGCGTTATGGAGGGGAGGGGGGGAAGGGGTGGGCGCGGCTGGTTTCTCAGGGGTCGGAGGTAAAGAGGTAAAGCAAAGGTTGACGCAAGACGATGTCTATCGCGATGAAGCGCTACGTATCTTGAGCCCCACGTCCGAGTCATCGGGCCTGAAATTTGTTGCGGGGCCCGAATCCCGGAGGTCCTGAAATCGGAGCTTTCCCTTGTCAACGGCGCCGGGCCCCGCGTCTCCACCATGGTGGGGCTGCATGAGCAGGGGGAGGGGAAGGGGAGGGGACTCTCCCGCGTGCTGTGCCCCAATGGGGAAGATGAAGATCATGGTGGAATTCCGACTTTGTTTGGTATGGACTAGTACTAGTATTCTAGTACACACATACCTGCTCCACGTACACAGTAGTTACATACTATACATAGGTACACAGCACATGTAGATGCATTCTCCCAAATAGGTCGCTACCATTTTAGGAATCTTCTACTATACGGTACTCCATGCCATCCATCTTTCTCCACAGCACCTGAGGTGATCTAGGTACCTTACCTACCACCACTGTACCTCCGCAGGAATCATCCAGCCTCCATGGCATCAAACCCGTGGAGCGTACAAGTATTCTAGGCCTCCATGGTACGTTGTTGTTGGTCTCGGGTTTTGTGCGACCTGTCTTGTTTTCTTTTTTCTTTTTCTTTTTTCCTTTCTTTTTTTCCCCCACCGTTCTCACCCAGTACTCCGCGGTACTCCATACTCTACGCCAGGACCATACCAGCCCTTCCGAGGCGAGGTCCAAGGAGCAGCCATGAAAGCGTGTCGTCAGCTTGCCGCTGCGGTGGCTGCAAACCAGCCTTCCAGGCTCGGCGCATGGCTTGCAAAGTCTGGGCAGTGTGTCATGGAATCCAAGCACCGTTCGGCACGCCCCGGCCAAGATCCTTGGACGAGCCTAATACGGAGCGGCCAAGCCCCCCGGCCACCCAGGGTCCCACATGAATTGATAACTTTGGGACGGCAAGATCAGGGCTCGTTTCGCAACGCAGATGCAGCCAGATCGCCTGTTTTCCTCCGTCGTTTCTCTCGTTTGCTTTGTTTGGTTTTGATTTCTTGCATGTTGTAGCCTTCAATTCGTCCAGCCCATCGCTTCTTGCTTGTCCATCTCGCAGCCGACCGTTGCACAGCCGCAGAGCCGCCGCCCCCCCCCCCCCAGCCTCCGTGAACGAATCAAGCTCAGGAGACAAACGTCGGCCCTGATAAGCCATTGTCGCAAACCTCCGGTCCCAACCCACCACGACGCTCATTCCGCTGCCCCAACCGCCACCACACCCGCAGCTTTTGCCAGCGCGACGGATCCGTTCGATGCATTCGATACCGTGGCACGAACAGGTTCTACCGCCCATGTCTTGAACAGGTACGGCAGGACTCTGATTCCCGCCCGGTGGCAAGGAACCGGGATGCCCGCTCTCCGCAGCAGGAGAGGCCGTTGCGCTGACTCTGCTCCCGTCCCTGATTTTCGTCTCAGGCAGTCCAAGGTGTCGGATTGTACTTCATCACAACCTCATCACGCTTCCCCCTTGCCGACGCCATTCTCCTGTCGCCGATCCGGTCGCGCAGCCGCCCGACCCGAACCGGACCACCACCTCACCCCCCCAACGCCACGCCGACAGACTCCGAGGCTTGGACTCGAAGCTTTAGGCTCAAGCAACTCGACGTAGCAACCCTCTTGCCCCTTCCCTTGCCGCCGTAGCGCAACGACAGCGACGATACACCCCAGCCGTCACCATGGCGACGTGGGCAGGTCAGCCCAAGGTGAAGGGCAGCACCGAGACCATGCGCATGATCCTCCTAACATGCGTCTCGATCGGTATCACGTTCGTACATGTGCCCTCCGCCGACCCATGGACCGTGCCCGGGCTGACTTGTTGTCAACAGCTTCACTTGGGGCGTGGAAATGACGTGTACGCTGGACCCCCTTCGGCCCCCTCGTCTCTCCCCCCCTGAGGCTGCCTCGCCAGCTGACTGACAACCCCGCGCAGACTGCACCCCGTACCTCTTGTCGCTCGGACTCAGCAAGGGGCAGACATCCCTTGTCTGGGTGGCCGGTCCCATATCGGGCTTGATCGTCCAGCCCATCATCGGAGTCATTGCCGACGAGTCGACCTCGAAATGGGGCAGGCGGCGGCCCATCATCGTCGGGGGCTCCATCATCGTCGCCCTGTGCCTCATGGTCCTCGGCTTCACAAAAGAAATCGTCGAGTCGATGGCATGGGGCCCTGACACGACCCGGGCATTGACCATCATGCTCGCTGTCCTGGCCCTGTACGGTGCCGATTTCGCCATCAACGCAGGTGAGGCAGCAGCTCCGTTGCCTTCTCTCTCCACGCGCCTTGCTCGCGCGGCGGCTAACCGTCTCCTCAGTCATGTCGTGCTCGAGAAGCCTGGTCGTGGATACGCTGCCCATCCAAAAGCAGCAGCTTGGCGCCGCGTGGTGTAAGTGCCGCCGATGCGCATGGGTCTCTGGCCTTCTTGTTGCTGACCGCCGCTCCCAGTAAGCCGCATGAACTCGCTGGGTCACATCATCGGATACGTCATGGGCGCCATCGATCTGGTCCAGCTCTTCGGCCCGAGGCTCGGCGACACGCAGTTCAAGCAGCTCACCGTCATCGCCGCCATGGGGATGCTGCTCACATCCGGCATCACCTGCTGGGCCGTCACCGAGCGCGTCCTCGTCGAGGCGAGGCGTGACCCTCGGCGGTCCCAGGGCCGTTTCAAGGTCGTGCGCCAGATCTACTCGACCCTCCTCACATTGCCTCCCCGCATCCACGGCATCTGCAACGCCGTCTTTTGGTCCTGGATCGCCTGGTTCCCCTTCATCATCTACAGCAGCACCTGGGTCGGCGAGACCTACTTCCGCTACGACGTCCCTGCGAGCGCCCGGGACTCCCAGGACGCCCTGGGCGACATGGGCCGCATCGGCAGCATGGCGCTGACCGTCTACTCGACCGTGTCCTTCCTCAGCGCCTGGGTCCTCCCCGCCCTGATCCGCGCCCCCGAAGAGGAGACGTACACGCACCGCCCGCCCGCCAGCATCGCCCCGCTCGTCGAGGCGCTCGAGAAGCACCGGCCCGACCTGCTGACCGCCTGGACCGTGAGCAGCGTCGTGTTTGCGGCCGTCATGTTCACCACCCCGTTCGCCACCTCGTTCCGCGTCGCCACCTGGATCGTGGCCTTGTGCGGCATCCCGTGGTGCGTCTCCCAGTGGGCGCCCATCACCTTCCTCGGCATCGAGGTCAACAAGCTCAGCGGCACGCCTGGCGCCCCCGTCCCTGCCGCCGCCGCCGCCGCCGACCCCACCGCCAAAAAGAGCATCGAGCTCCTCCGCCTCGAGCACGGCGGGTCGGCCGCCCTCGAGGCTGGCGCCGGAGGCCACGCCGCCTCGACGGGCGAGCTCAGCGGCATCTACTTTGGCATCCTCAACATCTACGTCACCGTCCCGCAGTTCCTCAGCACCATGATGAGCGGCGTCGTGTTTGCCATGCTCGAGCCGGGCAAGAGCCCCGAGCTCGCCGGCCACGGCGCCGGCGATCACGGCAGCCTTGGCTCGCCGGCTTCCGAAGGGCCCAATGCCATCGCCGTGTGCATGTTTCTGGGCGCGATCAGCTCCTTGGTGGCGGCTTGGTCGACGAGGAAGCTGAAGGATTTGTAGTCCTCCTTGGCGGTTTTGGTCCGTTTCTGGGATCGAACGTAGGGGTGGGATGATGGATGGCAGCGCACTTGGATGAAACGAGTGCCTAGGCGGAAGAGTGCTTGCTCCCTCGCACATCCGGCCAAGAGACAGATGTCTCGGAGCCATCGTTTCCTTTTTTTTTTTTTTCTTTTTCCTTTTTTCTCTTGTTTTCCCATCTTAGACTTCTTGGGTTGTTTCCACTTCTTGATCAGATGTTATGTATACAAGAGAAATGCGAGCGCGGCGTTGAATAGGAAGGGGAGGGACAGCTCGGTCTTTGGTTTCGGGGACGTACAGGATGGCACGGCATGGCTTGTCTGCATCGTGGGTACCTACGATCCGTACTGTACATAAGCCAGAAGAAGCAAAATGTAATACATTATGCCTCGTTGTGCATCCGGTGGTTGAGATTGGCCATAGGGGGGAGAGGATGCCGGCTTCTTTCTAGTGGGATGGGGGAGAGATGTGTCGGTTCTGGCCATGCCCGCCTGCCCAACGTGCCTTGGCTACAAACGCGGGAACCCAAAGCTGAGAACCCTGGTGACGCTATCTTGTTGTCGTCATTCATGAATGCCATGCCCATCCATTGGGAGCCTGATCAGATAATACTACGTCATTGACACAGGATCGGGGATCGGGAGGGTGAAGAGATCTTTTATCAGACCCTGATGAAGATCAACGTCGGATCTGAGACAGACGCTGAATATCATCATGTCATGTACTACATGCAGAGCACACAGCAGCACATGCATGAGGCAGCACTGGTTGCCATCACCACTTCCCCGAGAAGTCTCGGACAAATTTGAACACTGCAATCACTTCCGACAATCTTGGCGACATCCCCCACCGGGAACCCGGGAACCCGGGAACCGCATCAGACAAGGAGGAGGAGGCTAATGGTTTCCTCGAGAGCGCCGTCGATGTCCACGTCCACCACCACATGACCCGTCGTCCACTCTCTGCCCCTTCACACTCCCCTCCCCCCCCCTTTCTCTTTCTCCTGAACACCCCTGGAGCCGGCCACTACGCAGTAGATGGTGCCATACACCCATCACCACCAACCCCCACGCAGTACAGACTACCTACGATCTAGCACGGCATCATGACTCGCGGACTTCATCAACGCTACTTTCGCGTCGGGTGTAAGGAACAGGGGACGGACCCCCCCCCCCCCCCCCCGGCCGCCCCTCTCTTGGCCGGGGAGGAGGAGGAGGAGAAACTCTCAACGTTGGAAGTAACTAGTAGATAGGACGCGTTGGCGAGATGAACATGGCAGCCATCCGTCGCTCGGTCGGGCCTGGGCTTGGTAATCGGGCAGCGAGCCCGTCAGTCAGTCAACCCATACTTATAGCAAGCCTCGTCGTCCCCAACGACTCGGTTGAACAAACGGCCTCACCAAGACCAGAGAAACACAACCAAAGGCGGAGAAAACATGACGATCCTGGCCATCTCCCCGTCTCACATGCTGTGTAGGCACATTTCTCTCCTCGATATCATCGACGCGCGTCCAATCAATCCCGGCCAACCATCCATTTGTAGAAGAGGGAGTATGAAGAAAAACCACAAGAATAAACCAAACTAGAAACAAACAACTCTATCCACGTTCCTTTTTTTTTGATGAATCGCTGGAGCCGCGTGGAACATTGGTGAATGCGATGCGGAAATGCGAATATGCAATGCTGTCTCTGCTGCTGCCCGTATTAAAACCCATTACCCAAATATGAGATCCCAAACCGCCACCCCGCCGTCCACCTCTGGCTTCCGGATTCCTTCTTGTCCGCCCGTCAGGTCGGCGGGCATAGACTTCCTTTTCCCGCTTGGCTTGCTTGCTGTTGTGAGATGTTCCTCCTCTTTCCCGCTCTTGAATCCCACACATACCCAACATTTACCAGCCGCAAACACGCACACGCACAGTGAAAGACCAAGACAACAACATCGCTCTTCCCTTCCTCCCCCTCCCATGATCCACCCTCTTCTCTCATCTTGTTTGGGACCTTCTCACATCACGATGCACTCTTTCCCGTCGCCATCCCCGCCGCTTTTCCTGATCTTGCCGTTCCTTGTCGATGCGGGATCCGGGTTGCCACCGCTAATGGCGGCGCGAATAACGGCCAACCGCTGCTTGGCACGCTCGTCGCCGGCGTCGGCCGCCTTGACGTACCACACGTTGGCCTCGAGAATGTCGCGGCGGCATCCTATGCCCATCTCGGTGAAGTATCCGACGGCATATTGTGCCTTGACATAGCCTGTTGCAACAAAAGTTAGCGCGGTTCTCCACGATGGCGCAAGGAGGAAAGAACATTGACTCACCGAGCTCGGCAGACCGCCTTGCCCACTCATACGCTTCCTCCTCGTCCTTCTCCAGCACCGGCTCGGCACCCACCATATACCAGGCGCACAGGCCCATCATGGCAGCGGCGTGGCCACGCTCGGCGGCGCCGGTGTAAAAGTGCACGCTGAGGGCGGGATCCCTGGGGCAGTTGAGTTTTCCGTGCTCGTAGGCGTCGCCCATGCGGTAGTTGGCCTCGGGATGACCCAGGTCAGCCGCCTGCGTGAACAGCTCAGCAGCATAGCTCTCGTCCTTGAAGATGTCATCGCCGTACCCCGTCTCGTACAGGCAGCCGAGCTGGTAGGGGGCGGCGTTGTAAATCGTGTCGGCCGCTTCGGCGGCCAGCTTGAGCCACTTGATGCCCTCGCGGTAGCGCTTTTCGCCGAGGTCGCCCGAGAGGCAGGCCTTGCCGAGCCTCGTCATGGCGCCGGGGTGCCGCTTGGAGGCGGCGGTCCGCAGGTACTGCACGGCCCTGGTAGGGTCCTTGCGGCAGCCCCAGCCGAACTCGTAGCACAAGGCCGTGCGGTACGCCGACTCGGCGTGGCCGTGTTTGGCGGCAAGGACGAACAGCGGAAAGGCCGAGTTGTAGTCCTCCTTGCCCTTGCTAAACAGACCCGACGCGTAGCCATCAGCAAGATAGTACTGCGCAAACGGGTAGCCGTTGTTGGAGAGCTTCTGGAGGATGGCGCGCGCCTCGCGGACGAGGTCGTAGGGAGACGAGGGGCGCCCGTCCGCGGATTTGACAGGGCTCTTATGCCTCTTGGTGTCGCTGGGATCCAGGCCTTGCTCCTGCGCCGTGGCGATGAGGAAGACGGCGAACGAGTAGAGGGTTGAGAAGTCGTTGGTCTTCTTGGCGTTTTGCCGGTACATCTCGAGGGTCTTTTCGGTGCTGAGAAGCGATGCATTGGTGCCCACGACGGACCGGAGCTGCGAGTTGTCCAGAGTGATGGGCGCCGGGGCGGGCTGCGGGTACGGCTGGTTGAGAAGCTCAACAAACGACGACGGGCGTGTGTCGGGCGATTTCCTCGAATGGGCCGAGGGCGCGCGTATTTGGGAGCCGCCGAGGTAGGGGGACCGGCCGCGAGGCCCAAGGTCAGAAAAGGCAGAGTAGGACGACGGGGGCCGCGGCAGCGAGCTTCTCCTCTGGTTGTTGTGGGTAGGCGTCAGGTGGCGGCTGATGCTCGTAGCCGAGCCGGCAAGGTTGGGATTTGAGTAGGGCTTGGTGTCCGGCGGCACCGCCATCATGCTGGAGGGGCGCGGAAGGAAGTGGTACTGGAGCGGCTGCACGGGTTCAGGCGCGATGGCAGCATCTTCAACGATGGAGCCCTCGGTCGACGCGTCTGCCGACTTGTCTTGGGCCTCCGAAGCATCGAGGGTACCGGACACGGAGCTCGCGCTCGTTGTAGCCGAACCTTCCAGCGACGTCTGCTGCCGAGACGTGCTCTCGGTGGTGTCCGACTCCCTGCTGTTCCGATTCTCCAGTTTCCTCGCCGACTGCTCGCTCATGCTTTGGCTATCCAGCTCGCAGCTCTGAACGCTGGCCGACTCGGCCGGGAACGGCCTCCGCGTGCCATTGGCAGCCGGTGGCGAGCTCGGGGCGTCGTTCGGGGTAGGCTCGTAGGAGGGTGTATGCGGTGGGGGCGTAGGAGCCTCGGGCGGGTTGGGGAGGGCGCGGTTGAGGGCGTGTGGTGGTACGGCGTGGACGGGGTGTGTGGGGTATCCGGGCAAAGGCTGGGGCGACTCGATGTTGGCTGCGGACGGCCGGGGCCAGTCGTCGGACTGGAAGTTGACCTTGACGGGGGATACGGGGGATTCTCGTAGCCGCGGTGCGTCGGAGGAGACCGGGACTCCAGGCAGAGGCTGTGCGTTCTCGCTCCAGTCGTAGCGAACGGCGGGCGAGTGTTCATGCGGAGGAGGCACCGGCTTCCGGCGCGGGCTCTGGGGCGAGGCCGGAGCGGCGGATGGTGGAGAGCCGACGGCCGCCATTGGGGCAAGGCGAAGAAGGCGAGCTAGTTGGCGCTGGAGCGCTGGATGTTTGGGGACGGAAGTCGTCGGCAGCAAATGCTGAGGGAGGCAGACGTCTCCTTGGCACGCTTGAGGACGGAACGCTAAGGGATGCGGTAGGGGGGTATGTAGGTAGGGTGTGTGTGTGTGTGTGTGTGTGTGCAAGTTGGTAGGGAGATTATGTCACTGGCTTCGTCGGCTCTTCACGGTGATGCATTTGGCGTGAGCCCAAGAGCACAGCGAGAGACGGGAGCGCGAGCAGGGCGAAGGTTGCAGAGGCCAAGTCGAACTTTGTGATCCTTGTCGCCGGGTTGATCCCTTTCTTCTTTGTGGCTGTTCGTGGCGCACGGGGGGAATCTGCGATGGAACCTGGAACGAGGGACGCCTCTCTCTCAGGGCGTCTGTCTCCTTCTCGAAGCTCGAAGCTAAAGTGATCTCCTCAAGAAGATGGCTCCGATCGCGCGGCAGCTGCAGACGGGATCAGACGGGATCAGACGGGACGATGGATGGTTGCAGGAGACGCCAGCAACGACCAACGCTTGGTAACGCAACGTCCAGGCACAGAGTACCGAGAAAGACCCAATTAACGTTTATGTCCGCTAATAACGAGCGACAGGGGTAACGACAATGAAAAACATGAGGGGGACCACCCAGCACGCCAGGGAAGAAAAATTAGGAGAAAATAATTAAGGTGAACGAGGGAGGCAGCTTAGGTGGGTAGGTAGGTAGGAAACGGAGGAGATCAGCGAGTGTTGGGTGTTAAGGTAGGTTGGTTGTTCCAAGAATGGTGGCGAGGGAATTAAGCTAAGGTAAGACCGGTTTGGGCCTGGTACGGGGGGTCTGGGTAAGTGAAATGGAGGGGAGGGTGGCTCTTTCTGTTTCGAGGAACCTGGGCGCTGATGAGATCGACAGGAGTGACACCTGCAGACAGGAAGGGGCGGGGAGAAGGGGGGGGTTGGAGAAGGGATGGAAGGGAAGACGGCAGCGAGGCCCTGGACTCCACTGGGCTAAGGCAATGCAAGACAGTCCGCAGCCCACATGGCCCGGAGACTGCCTGGGCATCCATCGACAAATGGTTCAATCCCTGCAGAAGATTGTCCCCAGGCAAAAACCTTGGGTTTTAGCGTCATGTTTGCTGCATGGCGAGAAAACCTTGCAGCGCGCTGGAGGGGTGCCTACGCTAAAATGGGCCCAGCGTGACAGTCGTTGGAATGGTGTAGTGGTTTCTTACCGGTAATTACAGGCCTTGTCCTCGCTTCCACTCTCGGCGGCCCAGCCATCAAGGTTCCATTTTATTTTTATTCTTTTTTTGGGGAGGGAGGGGGGGAGACGGAAGCAAGCACAATGTTCCATCACCGCCACAAGACACAACCACACAACGCCCTCAACATGAGTGTCAAACATCTTCACACACTGCACTGCACTGCATCTCTTGCCTAGGCAGGTACATGCATAGAACTTCGGTGGACACTTTACCCCCCCCCCCCACCCCCACGCCATCTCTTAACCAGATCCCCTCATTCAACGACAAGCCTTGCCAACGCACGCATTCAGCCTCAGCCCCGAATGTCTTATGGTGCAATTTCTACCACGGCTGGGATCAGCAGCAACACCGGCGGGCCTAGCTGGAAAAGACCACTGATCACCGTCGCCTGCGGCTCTTGTCGGCTGCCGCGCTTGGGTGGTGTGGCGGTGAGGAAGCCTACGTGGAGTGTACGCCGTATGTAGGAGTGAGTGATTGGAGGTCGTCTCCATCCCATGCCGCTTCTTCATCCCAACGTTCAAATGTTGCTCCTGGCAGAAGCCTTGCCCTGCCGCCCCCTTGCTTTCAGATGGATAGTTAGCATGTGCAACCTTATGACGTGGTGGGACATCAAAGGGGCTGGCACCAACGGCGCGGAACCGGTGGCTCCCTCGAAATCCCAGAAATTCCCAGATGCCGTCCCAAAGTAACGTTGCCAACCTACTACGTAGGTAGATTCTGATGTAGAATCCAACCTCGCGGCAGCACCCATTGGAAGCTAGAAGAGCCCCCAGGTCGTACATGACTCGCGCGACACGGCCGCAAGACCTTTAACCTGGACGTTACCATCCGCTCCGCATAGGTTCAGGGCCAAACCAACCACTTGCAGATGCGTCCGTCACCAAGCTGAGCCGACTTTCCCAAGGGTTTCCATGCTCCTCCCCCCTCCAGGCGGGGGCGCTGCATGGCGCGAATGGCGGGAGTGGTGCCACAAACGCCAATAAGCAAGCCAGGCCACTCGGGCAACCTCAACCAAGAGGAGAACAAAATGTGGCCGGCAGCCAAGCGGATGACTTCATGGAGAGCCGGGGTTGGTCCGACCGGGCAAGCGTGAAGGTGGCTCTTGGACGCTCGGCGCAGGGAAGACGGTTCATCACCGGCCTGGAAACCATGCCTTATCGTCAAAACATGTTCGCAAACCTTGGGCTTGGGAACGCTGCACTCCGTAATGCGAAGTCCGGACCTCCCGGAATCATCGGATGCGAAGGTTTCCCTGAGAATATGTTTTGTTCAGCAGGCCATGACGTTTCTGTAGCACGGGCAGAGGTTCGCCGGGACGGGAGCCGGCGCTGGCGCTGTCGGCCCTGCCATCGTGCGAATCATCAAGAAGCTAAGAACCGCCCCCCTTCCCCCCCCCCCCCCACCAGGTTAGCGCATGCCAACGACCAGTCGATGTACTGTGGTACACCGTATGTACAGCACCATGCCACCCTGGATGGGAGGCCTACGCTACCGCGGTCCATGCCCGTCCCGGATCTCCAAACCCACACCACGGTCAGCTCGTGCGAGGGCGACGCATCCCGATGTGGTGTTGGCGAGATACGCACATACCGTGTACTGAGTAGGTTTGGGGAGCACAGCTTGTCTCACCCAACCTGTTGCCACAAACACTGGACGCCGATCACCGGATCCCGAGGAATCGGATTCTCACGTGTCCGCGTTGCACCTTGCACAACCGAAAGGAGACCTTGGACAGGTAGCCAACGCTGCCTTCTTGCGTCTCTCCAAGCATACACAGTACGCAGTATTAGAGGAAAAGCAACAGCCGGCCTGGGATACGAACATAACGCTGACGAGAGATGTCTGAGTTATACCCCACACCCGCCTTCCTCCCAGCCCTCCCTCTCGGCACGATCCGTGGCGCCGAGGCCAAAATGATGGCAAAGCCACGCCAAGCGCCGGCCAATAGTGACGACATGCATAGTGAGAAACGCGGGGACAGAAGATGGAATCTGCCCGAATCTCGCCGTTGAGAGCTCTGGATTCCATTCCAGTCGCACCTCGTGTCCAGAGGGTTGTATCACTTGTTTCTTTCTCGTGACCCAGTGACACTGTTGGGGTTTTTTTCTTCTTCCTACGGACACGGGGGCTCGTGTTCTGATGGCAAATTGTGGGAATTTGCCAATACGAAAAAGATGAGGTCAGGACCCGTGGGGTCTGCCCGGACGTTCGACCTGAATGTTACCGTAACGTTACCAGTCTACCTCTGAAGCATGGCGCCGAGGCTTTTGCTTCTGGATGCAGTTTGCCGGGTTGAGGAACCCAGCGATCTCCTGGTCCGCCGCGAGATCGTGGTGTTCGTAGGTGCGGAGCGCAGCGCCATCATTTGCACCCAGGAAATTCACGGGGGTTGCAACAACCACCTGGCAGCCTGTCCGAGACGCTGGAGGAGTCCATTGCGAGATAAGGTTAAAACGTGACAATAATCCGACATGACACGGCTGCGCGACAAGCAAACGGACGGGCCTGTTTTCCGCTGGGGCGGATGATGGAATCCGATCCCGACTGTTGGTCGCTCGCTCGTCCTGCCACTCTCTACTGCAAGTATAGGAACCGTCAGCTTTAGGCGTCGACCGTTTGGTGAAGCGCGCTTGAGTGAGGTGTCATTGGGGAGCATGGCGAAGGAGGAGGCGCGGGCTTCACATCTCACCAACACAACATACACAGTATGTACATACACACACATACACACACAAGTGAACATTGGCATGCACACCAAAGCAACAGCACCCACTTCACCCATCCCACGAATGGCCACTGATGGTTTTTTTTTTCAGGCCATCCCCCTGGAACGGGGAGGCAAGGCGATGCGAAATGGTGTGTGGGGCGAGGCGGTTGCGAAAGGGGTGTGCATGAGCCCGGTGGGAACTCGACGTGAACCCGGCGCGCACTCTTGGCAAATTGCCTTGCGCGAATGCACCGGTCCAGTGAGATGAAATAAGATGAGGCTTTGTGTGACGTTGGAACCGGCTTCCTTCTGTGTCTACTGCGTATGTACGACAATTTTTGTTGGGGGGGGGGATTTGACTACAAGGACCGTTGGCCGAACGAACTTGACGCCGGGGCGCTTGGGGGGCTTGACGTTCACCAGCCTTTCCCTTCATGGAGTGTCCCTCCGTACAAAATACGTTACGCCATGCCCCGCCATGCTCGGCCTGACTTCCCATGTCTTCAACTCCCTGAGATGTTGCAAAGCTAGATCCATGTCATGCGTGGGACTGGGGGCTGGGACTGACTCGGAGTTGGCCGGCTGGGACCGTTTGCGTAGCCCCCTACACAACCCTAACCCTCAGATAAATATATCCTGGCTGAGGCCAAATTACCCCTGACGCGACCTTGAGGACGCGAACCAAGAGTTGTGAGCCCATCTAATTCCCCAGCAGCGGGCGATCCCCTCGTTTCTTTCACCTCATCTCTCTCGCCCTTCGATTGAGAGGCCCTTCGTTCCCTTTTTTTTTTTTTCTCGTCTGCTTTTTTTTGGGCTGCTTATTAGCATTCGCAGCGTCCCCTCGTTGGAATCCCTCTCCCTGAGTCTCCCGCAGAGTGGAAAGCGGAATTCTCGGGAGTCGCGAGGGATCATTGCCCTTTTGAAACGATTTGCCCTTGCGCCGCGTCTTCACGGCCCAGGTGCTCTCTGCTTCTTCGGTTCCGGCCCCCATAGCATTCACACTATCGGTCTCGTCCACTGCGATAGGACATACGCTCGCTTTTCTTTTTGGCATTCATCCAAAGCAGCGATACCCGAACTCCTCCGCCCGGTGGATTCTGGATCTGGGAAAGGGAAAAAAACCCGAAAGGCCATCTTCGACGGGCTGGTGTGGCTGCTCCTCGGGTTCGGAGCCAAGCCTCACGCAGCACGGCACCCGCCCCCCCTGGCCGAATTGGCAAGTCAGCATTTCGCGCGCAGCTCTGACTGGCCCGCCCCGATCCGTCTCCTGAGAGACCCAGGACCGGACCAATCTAGGCCTGTCTTGACTTCGCCGGCACATCCCCGCCCACGAACCTGCAGCAGAGCGAAGAGAGGCGCCGCCTGTGGATTGACCAGCCTCGATCAACTCCCGTCTGCTAGAACCTTTCGTCTGATCTGTCGCAGGTCTAGCCAGCCTGCTCCCACCAACCACACCAACCCACCCTGACGGTAGGTTTGTTTTGGTTTTCTTTTCTTTTTTTTTCCCCCTCCGCTCTCTACCAAGCACGTCTACCGTTTCTCCATGGCAAGCGGCCGACGGTGACGGTCGCTTCATGCTGGTCTTTCGTTTGAGGTGATCGCTCGTTTCGTATCTTTCTGTCCCTTGCAACGAGGGAAGGGAGTCAATCGTGACGGCCTCCCTCGTTTTCTCTCCGGCCCCTCGGACGTCATCGCAACCGGTGAAGCCCCGTTCCCTTTGGATCGCACGCCGGCCTTGCCCAGGCTTGCTCGCCGCAGAAGACCCCTCTTGCTAACGCACCCTCAAAAGCCGTCAGGACCAACCATGTCGCTCCCGCAGCGGCCGGGCGCGACGCCCTCCTACGAAGAACGGCACAGCTACCGGCAATCGCAGTCGCGACGCCAAACCCGTCCCGCCGATATCGAGGCCGGCGGCTATGCCCCCGTCGCGTCGGGGCAACCGCTACATCAACGTGGGCCCTCAGCATCCTCCTTCGCCGAGACTATTCCGTCTCCTAATCCGGAATTAGAGGCAGCTCCCCTATCGCCCACCTCGCCCCGCCCCGACCAGCAAGACATGCCGTTCCAGCGCAAGAGGAGCCTCGTCCGGCCGGAGCGGAACCGGATAGGCAAAGACCACCCCAACTACCACTACCGAAAGCATGCCGCCAACATGGACGTCCTGCCCTCATCCACGGGCAACGACCCCATCATCGAAGACGTGGAGGGAAGGGATGACGCGTCGGGCGCCGGCTCGAGGAACGACGACATGCTCTCCGACTCGACGCCGCCGAGGACGCGCTCGCATAGGCACCGAGGCGACGATGCCGAGAAGGGCGCCCGCGCCCGGAGGAGGGCATCGAGCGGCGTCAAGGGCAAAATCACCAAGGAGTCCAAGCGCAAGCACCCCGAGGCCGAGCAGCTGCGCCCTCCCAGCATATGGAACGTCTACTGCGCCATCATCACCTTCTGGTGCCCGGGCTTTGTCCTCAAGTGCTTCGGCCTGCCGTCCAAGGCGCAGCAGCGCGCGTGGAGGGAGAAGATGGGCCTGATCAGCATCATCATCTTGATCATGGCCATCGTCGGTTTCCTCACCTTCGGCTTCACCCAGACCGTCTGCGGCACCCCTCCGATGCGCCTGCGCGTCAACGAAGTGACGGGAGGCTACATGATCTTCCACGGCACCGCCTACGACCTGTCCAGGTCGCATCACCCCCCCGCCGACGGCATCCCCTTCCGTCTCGACGGAACGTACCCGAACGTGCTGTACGACCTCCCGCAGAAGAACGGCGGCAAGGACGGCAGCTTTCTGTTCCAGAACGTCAACGGCAAGTGCAAGGGCCTCATCAACCCGACCCCGAACTCCAACATCCCGCACGATAACAACGGCAACATGGGCTGGTACTTCCCATGCACCGTCTTCAACCAGGACGGATCCTCCAAGCCGAACTACACGTTCCCCTTTTACAACGGCTACGCTTGCCACACGACCGAGAACGCGAGGTATGCCTTCTACCGCCAGCTCCAGGGCACCGCCGACGTCTACTTCACCTGGGAGGACATCCGGAACAGCTCGCGCAACCTGGTCGTGTACTCGGGCAACGTCCTCGACCTCGACCTCCTCTACTGGTTCGACGACAGGCAGGTCGCGTACCCCGGCCGCTTCAAGGAGCTCCGGGACCGCAACTCGGCCGCCAACAAGGCCATCCGCGGCCGCGACATTACGCGCGCCTTCCAGTCGTCGGGCGATAAGAAGTACGCCGAGTGCTTCCAGGAGATCATCAAGGTCGGCTCCATCGACACGGACACGGTCGGCTGCATCGCCTCCAAGGTGGTGCTCTACGTCTCGCTGGCGCTGATCCTGTCGGTCGTCGGCGCAAGATTTGTGCTTGCCCTCATCTTCCAGTGGTTCATCAGCAAGACGTATGCCGCCGACAAGACCTCCCAGACGTCGGATCCGCGCAAGCGCCACCGCCAGATCGAGGACTGGTCCGAGGACATCTACCGCGCGCCCCCGCGCCTCCCGGGCGACATGAGCAGCAGCGTCCACGGCTCCTCGGATCGCACCAGCAAGCGTGGCAGCACCTTCCTGCCCACCACGTCGCGCTTCTCGGCCATCTACGGCGCCGACCGGGCGAACCGCAAGTCGGGCATCCCGACCACCATGGCCAGCCAGAACGCGGCCGGCCAGCTCCTCAGCCCCGTCTATCAGCATGGCAACAACAGCCGGACCAGCTTCCTCAAGTCGGACCCGTACGCCAGCAGCACCACCCCGACCGAGGGCGCCGGACCCGTGGGCTTCATCCACGAGAACGTCGTCCCCCAGCCGCCCGCCGACTGGATGCCCTTCGGCTTCCCCCTCGCCCACACCATCTGCCTCGTCACGGCCTACTCGGAAGGCGAGCTGGGCCTCCGCACGACGCTGGACTCGATCGCCACCACCGACTACCCCAACAGCCACAAGGTCATCCTCGTCATCTGCGACGGCATCATCAAGGGCCAGGGCGAGACCGTGTCGACCCCGGACATCGTCCTCAGCATGCTTCGCGATCAGAGCACGCCGCCCGACGAGGTGCAGGCCTTCTCGTACGTGGCCGTCGCCAGCGGCTCCAAGCGCCACAACATGGCCAAGGTCTACGCGGGCTTCTACGACTACGGCGCCAACTCGGCGGTCCCCGCCGAGAAGCAGCAGCGGGTGCCCATGCTGGTGGTGGTCAAGTGCGGCACGCCCGACGAGGCCAGCCACGCGAAGCCTGGAAACCGCGGCAAACGCGACAGCCAGATCATCCTCATGTCGTTCCTCCAAAAGGTCATGTTCGACGAGCGCATGACGGAGCTCGAGTACGAAATGTTCAACGGGATGTGGAAGGTTACCGGCATCTCGCCCGACTTTTACGAGATGGTGCTCATGGTGGACGCCGACACCAAGGTGTTCCCCGACAGCCTGACGCACATGATCTCGGCCATGGTCAAGGATCCCGAGATCATGGGCCTGTGCGGCGAGACCAAGATCGCCAACAAGCGCGCCAGCTGGGTCTCGGCCATCCAGGTGTTTGAGTACTTCATCTCGCACCACCTGGCCAAGTCGTTCGAGTCCGTCTTTGGCGGCGTCACCTGCCTGCCGGGATGCTTCTGCATGTACCGCATCAAGGCGCCCAAGGGCGCGCAGAACTACTGGGTGCCCATCCTGGCCAACCCGGACGTGGTCGAGCACTACTCGGAGAACGTGGTGGACACGCTGCACAGGAAGAACCTGCTGCTGCTGGGCGAGGACCGCTACCTGTCGACGCTGATGCTGCGCACGTTCCCCAAGCGCAAGCAGGTGTTTGTCCCGCAGGCCGTGTGCAAGACGACGGTGCCGGACACCTTCAAGGTGCTGCTGTCGCAGCGTCGGCGGTGGATCAACTCGACCATCCACAACCTGATGGAGCTCGTCTTGGTCAGGGACCTGTGCGGCACGTTTTGCTTCAGCATGCAGTTCATAGTGTTTATTGAGCTGATCGGCACGCTGGTGCTGCCCGCCGCCATCGCGTTTACCTTCTACGTCGGTAAGTAGCAGAACCCACCCCCCACCCGAGCCTCTTTCTCTCTGCTGGTTACGGTGGCTGACGTGAGCGTTTCCCATTTACTAGTCATCATCTCCATCATCAACTCGCCGCCTCAGATCATCCCGCTCATCCTCCTGGGTCTCATCCTCGGTCTTCCCGCCGTGCTCATCGTCGTGACGGCGCACAGCTGGTCCTACGTGGCCTGGATGTTTATCTACCTCTTGTCGCTTCCCATCTGGAACTTTGTCCTGCCGACCTACGCCTTCTGGAAGTTTGACGACTTCTCGTGGGGCGAGACGCGCAAGACGGCCGGCGAGAAGACCAAGAGCTCGGGCCACGAGGCCGAGGGCGAGTTCGATTCCACAAAGATCACCATGAAGCGCTGGGCCGAGTTTGAGCGCGAGAGGAGGATGCGGAACGCGCCGGCCTTGAGCCCTGGCGTTCCGGGGAGCGGCGTGTACTGGGGGTCGACGGATAACGTGGTCGGTGGTGCGGGCATGGGTGGTGGTCCGGGGAGCGGGCACCCGATGGGGCATGCGCCGTATGATGGCTACTACTCGGATGCGTGAGCCATGAACATGGGCCGTTGAGGGAAGGGCGGAGGGTTTGGATGGGGAAAAGGTTCTTCTTGGTGTTTTTTTCTTGTTTGCTTCGCTTTTGTTTTCCTCCCTCTTGTTCTTGCTCTCTGTCTCTCTCTCTCTCTCTCCCTGCTGTCATTCACGGCCCTTTTCCTCTGGGCGAATAATCTTAGGTAGTTTACGGTACATAGACACGCCCCGTGCATGGTTTTTTTCTTTTTGGGCAAGGCTCATCTCATGGGTTTTCCTCTCCGCCTTTGGTTGCAGCCGGTTCACCGCCCCCCCTAAGCAGGTTGGGTTCGAGGACGGCGTTGTTGGTGACTTGGAACTTTGTGGTTGTTGGTTCTTTATCTGAGGGGAGAGTGAATATACCTAGGGGGGGGGTTTGAAGTTTCAAAGGGTAGATGGGTGGGTAGGAGGAGTGGGATGGCTTCCGTTTGCTCGATTTGCTGTCTTCTCTCTTTCTCTCTATGTCTGCTTGTCTCTACGAGTCAAGCTCCCTCGGCATCCTCGCGAGCTAGTTAGGCTCGAATGCCTACCTAGGAAGAGCTTGGTGTATCACGTCCAGAACGGATGGTTGGAACGTCCGTAGCACAGCAAACATTCCATGCCTACCGTGTTCATGCCCGTCCTGGGATCGCACATCGTCCACTCCCCCCTGCGCACACCAACACTCCTGCTGTCCTGCAGTCAGCTTTTGATCGCAGCAATGTTCTGCAAGCCACACCCACTCCTCGCGGTTAAGCCGGAAGGGTGAGAGTGTGTGCGTGAGAGAAAAGAATGTATGGGTGTAACTGTATGAAATGATAGAATGCCGGCTGGTTTCGCTTGTCTGTGCTCTCTGTCTGTTCTTCTGTGGAGATGTCATCATCATCATCATCATCTGGCTCTGATGTTCCCCCCCCCCCAGTCCCTTCTGCCCCACCACCCCCCCAAAGAATAACGGGCTCCTCGTCCAGGATGGGAACATCGGAGCGCGACCGGGACAGGCTTCTTGTAACTCCTGTTGGACAGTGTGAGGACGGGCTCGAGAAATGTCTGAGCGTTTTTTTTTTTTTTTTTTGTTATTTATTTTCCTCGGAGGGACTAGCGTGCGGGTGCGCCCGCCACAGAAGAGCGTCTTCTGGACGAGCGCGGCAGGGGGGGGGGGGGGGGGACCACGATGAAGAGAGGGAGCGCATCCGGGCATTTTCATGCCCGCGAGTTAGAACCGTTCGGAGTCATCAAGGCTTCTTTGTTCTTTTTATCTGTCTTGGATTCAGCTGTCCCACGGGGCCATCAGGTGCAACCTCATCCCCGTTCTGCGCTCCTGCAGCCCATGGCTCCTCCCGAATCGGCACCCCGCATGCAGGCCGGCTCGCGTTCCCCATCCTTGATGCTGCCGTGCTGCTGCTGCGGGACTCGACTAGGCCGAGTTGGGCGGAAGACTGCGTCCAGCAGAATCCAGCAGAACGAAGGGATTGGGTGAGAGGACCCCCCCCCCCCCCCCAGCTCAAGCACCCGACGTTAACCTGATCGACTGCGCGATGCAACAAGATAGGGGGAAGCGCAGCGCAGCTGGTCAGTCGAAGCTGGGATAACACAGGGGAGGAGGAAGCAGGCAGGTATCAGGTAGGACAGCGTGGGGTGCCAATGTACGAAGAAGAAAAACGGGAAAAGAAAAGGACGCGGCAGCAAGCAGCCAACGGACTCTAAACCGCCTAAATGAGAAATGCTGGGATCCCAGCCACTTTTGATCTTTCCAGTGGGCAAAGACGTTGAGGATTGAAGTTTAGGTTGGTGGTCAGGCAGTTAGTTACTGTGTAGGTCCCACATGACATGCTTGCCCCCCCGAGACGCCCCGCCACCACGTACCGTCCTGATTCGTCAAGCTCACCCCCCCCCCCCCCCCCCCCGGTGGGCAACCTCCATCCATCTGCCCGATGCCTTCCTCAGACAAAGCGCAAACCTCTCTCTTCCTCTCACGTCAGGACATCCTTCCTCCCACAACTCCGTTCTTTTTTTTTTTTCTTCTTTCCATCGGTTCCGGGTTGGCAGCCTGGAAACCTGCGGTGGCGTCATAGCCGAGGCGTGCACGCATCGGGAAGGGGGGCGTTCTCCATCGACGGGCACTACCTTCCAGTACTGCGTACATCCATACCTACCTACCCATCTCGTCGCCATTGCCTGCCCGAATATCGCTGATCCGACACTGGACCCGACTGCCCACTGTCGGTTATTTGCCTTGGCCGTCTTGGCCCTCTGTGTCCACAGCGGGACGCGACCAAAAAGAGACCAGTGAGCGCCCGCGTCTTGGGACTTAGGACGGGAAAGGCGGCTGCGCTTGCATCGGCCCCCCCCCCCACCCACCTACCACCTACCACTGCTCCCATCCATACCACGCGCACGACAGCCCAAGAGGTCCCGTGAGGCGCCGCTCCCGTCGTCTCTCAGAGGACCAACTCGCCCAAACCCGGGCGCCTTCTCTCGAATTTCCTTTTCTTCGGGTCCGACTTTCGTTCACTTCCCCTGGGTTCCGTACCTCACTCTCCGCACTGCCCCGGCCTACCCGAATACCACCTCCCACCCTCAAGAATCAAACAAGAGCCCTTCTCCACCCCCAACCACGGAGAACCCTTCCTGCTGCCCATGGGATCCCGCGCCCATGACCGGCCCTTCAACCTGTCGGGGCCCTCGACCATGGGTCCCGCCGCGTTAGAAGATCCCCTGGATGGAGACGACGCCGACATGATGGGCGGCGCGCCGCTTCATATGTCGGACGACAGCCCCTGCGAGGTTGCTTCGGCCTTGGGCACATTTGGCGGGCACGAGGGGGAAGAGGAGGAGGAATATCAGGACTATGTCAGCTCCTCGGATGAAGACAACCGCGGGGACTGGGGGCCGCAAGCCTACCTGGGTGACTATGACGACTATGATGACGACGGGGAGGACAACAACGACGAGACAGACGTGAGGGCAGCTGGTGTGAATCGCTTGGACGACGACATCGCCAAGATCCTCGGGCTGCTCGACGCATCCACCGAGGACGAGCATGAGGAGGAGGAGGAGGAGGAGGAGGAAGAGGACGGCGACGACGATGATGATGACAACGCCGATTTTTGGGAAGAAGATTACGGCTTCCAAGACCACACGAGCTGTCCGTTCCACCACTACCACCACCACTACCACCATCAGTACCATCACCACCATCCTCATGCCGCAGACGATGACGACGACGACGACGACGATGACGAAGATCTGGACACGATGCTCTACGACACCAGCTACGCGCCCTTTGGGGCTGGCATCGACGGCTCGGATGACGACGGCTTGAGCGTGCTGGCAGCTTCGCACGGCCCTCACCTCGGCCCCCTCTTCTGGGAGGCTCCCAGCACTTACGACGCTCCACCGCTCGCGGACGAACCCCACATCGATCCGCCCGCCATTGTTGCCAACATGATCCAGCAGGTCGCCGCCTTCTACAACATGGATGCCAACCCAGACTCCATCAGCTTCCAACCGTTCTCGTCGACTTCGGTATTGCCGCACAACCACTCGCTGACCGGGTTTCTCTTGTCCTGGGTGGACCACAGCCGCTCGCTTCGGGACACCACCCGCGGCCGCTGCCCCTTCCCTTCGGCCGTGGACTCGCTGAAGGAGCCGCGCGGCGAGGACGATACGGTCTACTATGACGACCTAGACGGGGATCGCTGCGACTTCCAGGGCATCAACTGGGAGGAGATTGGCGTCGAGAGGCGAGACGCCAGGGAGCGGCGGCTGCTGACCTACAGCAATTACGTCAACGTGGACGACTCGGACAAGTGGAAGGTAAGAGAGCATGCGAGGGCAAGCCATCGCGAAACGGACCGAGAGCTGACCCGCCTCCGTGCGTACAGCCAGATTACCCCGACGTCGTTCTCCCTGCCAGGGAGAGCTTCTTCCGGTTCTCGCGGATGGACATCAAACGAAACATCTCGCTGTCCCACTTCCAGCTACGCCACATCTTCGCAGCAGCGTCGCGCTCCCGCGTCTTTTACCCGGTCGGGGAAGCCGTGGAGCAGTTCAACCCGGTGTCCAACGACGCCCGCCAAGCGCTCAAGTTCCCGGATGGGACCTCGTCCCAAATATCCACCCTGGCCGCCGGCCACGGCATGCTGGTCGCCGGCGGCTTCAGCGGCGAGTACCTCATCCGCCGCCTCGATTCGGGCGAGCCCGATCACCTGGCCTGCAGCTCGGGCACCATCACAACCAGCATCGGCGGCATCACCAACCACGTGGCTATCTACCAGCCCAGGGCATCCTCAGGGCCCGTCGCCGCCTTCGCCTCCAACGACAACCGCATTCGCGTCATGGACCTCGCCACAGAAACCTGGCTGTCAGAAGAGACGTACGACTTCCTCACCAACTGCAGCGCCGTCTCCCCCGACGGCCGCCTGCGCGTCGTGGTCGGCGACAGCGTCGACGTGCTCGTCACGGCGGCAGACCCCGGCCAAGTCCCCAGCGGAAGCGGCGACGCCCCCAGCGCCAACGTTCTCCATCGCCTCTCGGGCCACCGCGACTACGGCTTCGCCTGCGACTGGGCCGGCGACGGCTGGACATTCGCCACGGCCTTCCAGGACAAGACGGTGCGCGTCTGGGACGCTCGCCGCCTCACCGACAACCACACGGGCCGGGGGGCTTCCGTGTGCACCATCCGCAGCGACATGGCGGGAGCTCGCAGCCTGAAGTTCTCGCCCATCGGCAGCGGCCCGCGCGTCCTGGTCGCCGCCGAGGAGGCAGATTACATCAGCGTCATCGACGCCAGGACGTTCCGGTCGAAGCAGACGTTTGACGTGTTTGGCGAGCTGGGCGGCCTGGATTTCGCGGACGGCGGGAGAGAGCTGATGGTGCTTTGCTGTGACCCGGCCAGAGGCGGCATCCTGCATTTCGAAAGGTGCGCCGCGGTGGAGGCGGAGGCG
Organism: Remersonia thermophila; assembly: GCF_042764415.1. Classification (NCBI taxonomy): domain Eukaryota; kingdom Fungi; phylum Ascomycota; class Sordariomycetes; order Sordariales; family Chaetomiaceae; genus Remersonia; species Remersonia thermophila. The sequence continues at coordinate 2,483,114 of NC_092218.1, forward strand.
ACCGAAGAGCTGGCTTGGGATGACGAGGGGTTGCATGGCGTGCAGGCATGCCACTATAGGAGGGGGAAAGCTGCTTCGAGACGGCCGTCCTCATCGTCGAGCTCCTCTTCGCCGTCTTGGGCTGCGGCGGGTCTGGATTGGCGACCGTCGATATTTACCGAGACGGCACGCATCAAGGGGGCCGGCACGAGGTGGCGGAAGAGGATTGCTGCATCTACCTACGTGGAGCCTTTCTAGGGGGTTCCGGAAAGGGCACCAAGAGGTAGATCGGCAAGCCAGACGGTTTTGGGACGAGGGGGTGTCTGTACTTACAACAAGGATAACCGGGGATGAGGAGGCGGTTTACGGCTCGTGCTATATACAACTTGGGAGTCACGGTCACGGCTTCAGCGCATGGTCCTTGGGGAGCATCAGCATCATCTGGGAGATTCGGAATCTGGCACTTGCGCAGGGGGATGGGTCTTATGATACCGCTAATTTGTTTGTTTTGTTTTTTGGGCCTGTAATAGTTTGGCTCCTGCCATGAGGCTGGCACTCGATGGGCGTGAAGACAACGGCAAAGTCGCAGGACATGGCACCAACATCGCCCTTGACTGCGCTGTGTAATAAGGCGAGGTTGCTTGGTGGTATGGTGTTGTTTCCTTTTCACCTTCTTCGTAAACTCCATGAGCACACGCAGTCCTTCCCCTATAGGGCACGGGCCAGGTAAGGTACCTAGTAGGTAAGTATCTCGGCAGAGGGGACGCTGCTTGGGACAAAAAGGCAAAAGCCAGCGCAGCCAGACACGGCGTCAGGATCCTGGCTACCCAGAGGGGATTAAAAAAAAAAAAGAAAAGAAAAGAAAACCAGCCGCGGCAAATGACCAACACGCCAATCACTTCTCGAGGAAAGTAAGGCACCCTTCTTCTTCGAGAACTCGAGGCTGATGATGAGACGGGGAAGACGGGACGGAGGTGGAATACGCAATACGCAGGTAGTTACCCGCCTGCCCGCCGCGGTACCCTCGACTTTGATTCCATGTCAGTGTCAAATGCCTCGTGCTGATGTTACCATGATGCATGCGGGATCTTCTTCGGGTGGCAGCCAGGAAAGGAAGAGAGGTACGTAACATGATGAACCTACTGCGTACACAGAGACGCAGGATCCCGTTGTGCATGTGCGTTTACTATCGAAGAAAAGACCGTGCATGAAGCCCCGAGCGGGAGAGGCGCAGCAGATCAGATCCTCGGGAAAGGCGGCGGGATATGAATCGAACACCGCGCAATCTCCCCGAGGCTCGTCAGGGGACATGGAAATCTTCACCGGTAATAACTACTGCGTTCCCCATGCATCGTCAATGTTCCGGTACACTTTGTTTGTGAGGGACCATCGGCAACGGTCTTGGGGGCCCTTGAGGGGTCATTCCATCATCGGACCCGTGCCGCAAGACATTGGCCGAGGCGACGACAGGGAGACAGCGAGCGATGGATGGTTCAACATGGCCACGCCACAGCACATCCACCAAGACATCGAGGAAAAAACCACCGACGGGACAACACTAACGCTCTTTCACACACTCAAACACACACACATACACACCACACACACACACACACTCTCTCTCTCTCTCTCTCTCTCTCTCTCTCTTTCCTTGCTTCGCGGTTCCGTCATGGTTTGCCCGACAATCAGCCATCTCTTGTTGTCATTGCAAATCTCTGGATCATGGGTACACAAACAGAGTATGGTACAAGACAAGAGGAAATGGAGGGGAGGAGAGGGGAGAGGAGCAACTTGATGGATCCGAAAACGTTCAACCGGATGCTCTCCCCAAGAGGCAGTGAGAAGGAGGACGATGATGACGACGATGAAATATTCCCGATGCTCTATGTACAACGCAGATTGGATCATGAGAGATAAGGAAATAAGCTGACAGCCGGACATGATTGTAGGGTCGTGTGTGGTTTTTTTTTTTACAATTGTATTATTCACAGAGATATATAACTTATCAGTCGACCAAAAGTCCCAATGGGCTCTTGACTCTCAAGACCTTGTCAACCGCGCGAGACAGAGAAGAGGAAAACGCCGCTCCCAACACGTGCGTGCTTAGACACCAAAGACCTGAGCGCAGCCCCAGTTCCGCTCGCAGCCGCATTCGCCAGGCTGCTTCCAGGGGTCGTTGCGGAAGGAGAAGAAGACGGACTTGCTGCCGATCTCGGCCTCGATCGAGTGGATGGCCTCGGCCTGCTCCTCCACGCCGGGGCAGGCGACGCCGTAGCACTTGCCGGCGGTGGGCCAGCCCGTCTCGAGGATGTAGCCGGGCTTGTTGCAGATGCTCTCGACGATGGACAGCTGGCCGCGGACGAACTTGCCGGCGTCGGCGGGGCGGGTGCCCGCGTTGAAGTAGGCGTGGGCGTTGCAGGCAACGACGTCGATGACGGAGCAGAGCGACGACACGTCGTTGTTCTCCCAGGCGGAGACGACGTCGGTGGTGGTGTAGGGGCCGGTGTAGCCGACGCCCGAGAGCTCCGACTTGGTGCGCTCGATGAGGCTGGTGAGCTGCGAGACGTTGCAGAAGCCGTTGAAGAGGGCCTCGTTGCCGACGACGACCAGGTCAACGAGGTCCCAGCCGTCCCAGTTCTTGAGGGCGTCGATCTGGGCGGTCACGGTCGGGTTGCCGTTCTCGCAGCCGGGCGAGCCGATGAAGACACCGACGATCAGGCGCAGGCCGTAGGTGCGGCAAGCGGCGCCGACGTTGGGCAGGGTGTCGCAGTCGGTCGAGTAGACGCGCAGGGTGCTGAAGCCGGCGCTGGCAATGGCCGCAACGTCCGTGTTGACCTCGGAGGCGGTCTTGCAGGTGCCGTCCTCGCGGAAGGGGGTGTAGGTCATGGCCCAGCGCTGGCCACCGCCGAGGCTCGGGGGGGTCTGCTCCTTGACGGGCTCCTTGGCAGGCTCCTCAGCAGGAGGCTGGGGGGCCGAGGTGGGCTCGGCGGTCGGCTCCGGGGCGCCCACCGAGGTGAAGGGGCAGTAGATGACCGTGTTGGTAGCGGTGACGGTGGTGGTGATCTCGGGGGCGGTGTAGGTACCCGGGCAGATGGTGGTGACAACGGGGACGACGACCGTGGTGGGGGTGGGCACGACCGTGGTGATCGGGGCGATGGTGTAGGTGCCGGCCTCGGGGCAGACGAAGGTGGTGGTCTTGATGACGCTGGTGACGGTGCCGTCCTGGGTCTCGGTGGTGGCGACGGGGCACACGACCGTGGTGGCGGTGGTGACGACGGTGGTGACGCCGCCGAGGGTGTGGGTGCCGCTGGGGACCTCGGTGAACGAGGGAGCGCAGACGGTCGTGGTCTCGGTCACGACCACGGTGGTGGCCGGGAAGGTGTAGGTGCCGGGCGTCGGGCAGATCTGAGCAATGGGCGTCGGGACCTCGACGGCGCCGGTCGGCTCCGGCACGGCGACCGGGTTGAAGGCCGACGTGGCAGCAGGGATGACTGTCAAGCTCGGTTAGCCTCCAACTCGCTCCCCCGTCTTGAGCCTCTCTCTAGCTCGCCTGCTTCGCATAAAAATACGTACTGGTGAAGTCGGTGCCGTAGATGGTCGAGTAGACGGTGGTGCAACCGCACGTCTCGGCGTCCCTCTTCTCCAGCATCCTGTGGGCGTGGCGGTGGCCGTGGGCCCTGGCGTTGGCGCCGGCGACCATGGCCGCGGCGGCAGCAACAATCGAAGCCTTCATCGTGGGGGAAGCTTTGTCGATCCGAACAATGTCCAGAAACAATATTCAACCTCTTTCCCGAATATCGTCTATGAAGAGTTATCGTCCGCGACAAAAACGAGTGCCCGCTAAAGGAGTGAAGCGGTGGTGGTGAGAAAGGAAAGGGTAACAAAACGACAAAGGCTCGAGGCCCTCGAGCGCCGAACTATATCAGCAAACGCTCGCCAGGGGGCACCAGGGGGGCAGGGAGGGAAAGGGGAAGACAACAGAGCCGGGGCCGTGTGGGAATGGGCACAGGCCCGCAAATTAGAAGAGATGCAGGCGCCGGCACCAAGCCCCTTGGCGTTCTTGGAAGATGCGCCCCCGGCCCGCCGGGGTCCTGCCGAATCAGAGGGCCGGGCGAGGCCAGACTCTCGCCTTCATCAACGGCCGTTCGCCATGGGGCTGGCGGTGTGCCCGGGCTGCTGAGTGGTGGAGCTGCCCCTGGCGATCGGATGTGGAGAGCTCATTTGCAGAGTCGCGTTGCCGAGAACCTAAGCAAGGTTCCCAGGCTCCCGCTTGGGGTCGAGGTCGGAAAGTCACCGCCAGGGCACTCTCGGCTGGCTTTGATGAAGGGGGCAGCGCGGATTGGGGAAGTCTGCAGGGAGCCCCGGTGACGGTGTTGGCGGTGTCTCTGGGGAAGGGATCGCGGAGCGAGCCCGCACAGTCCATTCGGCGGCGGCGGCGGCGGCGATGACGAGCGTTTGGGAAGGGCTGCTGCGCAGCTGATGGTTACCACCGAACTTGTGCAGCTGTTGTATATGTACGTTTGTTGTTCCCATCATTATCATCATCATCATCATCATCATCATCATCATCGGTCTGTCATGTTCTGCAAACCATTGTCGACAACCAGAGACCGGGATGGAGGGTGTGAGACATGGAGGGAAGCCATCCCCGAAAAAGGAGTCGCGGTTCCAGTGCTTGGCTCAACTCTGATGAATCCAGGAAGTTCCTAGGCGCCCTGCCATTCGCACGGAGGAGCGAGAGAGCGCCTCGGCCAGCGCTGGTCTCACCGTTCACCTCGTCTTGGGTGCTCTCTCCTGTACTGTGTACACAGTACATAGTAGGTGATCAGGGACCGCCCCCTCGCCGACGAAAAGAAAAAAAAAAAAAACGCGGTGTGAGTGGCTGCTCGGCGGGCGGGGGAAATGAGGTAAGCGACATTGAGCAGAAATTGGCGGTGCCTGTTCTTGGGGGTCCTGTTTCAGGAGGCCGTTGCTCGTGGGAACGGTGCCCTATGGCCCAAGCTAAAAACGGGGATGTTCCCAGGAGGATTCGGCATGACATCAGGCTTTCTCTTGGGTCGTTGGAACCAGGCCTTGCCTTTCTTCCATTTTGCATCGTTGTAACCCCGGAACAAGGCCGGTTATGCATTGTATGGGGTTACTCTCAAATCTCCGTGCTGAGCTGTTGCGTGCTGTATGTATGGACTGTTGTACTGTGTAGTGCATGTCTATGCCGTACGCTGCTGCAAGGTACACGTAGTGCACCATCCCCGAGCGCTGTCGGGTGGCGGCCTGGAACAGCGGTCCAACCAAGATTGGCTTTGGATGGTAGCGTTCGAATGGCTTCTGCGCTCCGTAGGCGGTGTTTCGTGGCCAGTTGAACCTGGACGACAATGGATCGTCTTTTTTTTTTCTCCTGAGCCGGCGCATCGTGAGCGCGAAACGTGACCAGAAAGACCGCGCGAATGGACGCTCGCATCGCTCGCCAGCGTGCTGATGAGGACGACGGCGGGAGGACAGTGCGTGGCGTTCCTAGCGTGCCTGGCAGGGGGCAGCGTCCCTTGCATGACATCGCAGAGCGGTACGTGGGCCCAGACCGCGCAACCCCTGGTCTGCGCCGGTGGAAACGAGAAACCAACCGGCAGAATGCATTCTCCATTGGGAAACGTGTGCGTCTTTCCAAGCGCTGCCACCTTGAACTCCAAAAGATTGTTGGATCGCGACCCGATCTGGGGGTGGCATGCACTAATAACTAATTCTTCCGCAGAACTGTCGGAAGTTCTCAGCGATTTTTTTTTGTTTTGTTTTCGAAGTTGGGTTGATGGTTGGCTGGCGGAATGGCTGATGAGGAGAGGGAGATGCAAGAGCCAAAAAAAAAAAAAAAAAAAAAAAAAAAACCCTCAAAACGTTGACCTTTGTTGTTGCAGAAGGGTTGAAGAAAGGACCGGGAGGAACCGAGACCTTTTTTTGCTGACGAAAGCATCTCCATTTGCGCAAGGATGCCCCGGTGAGGGCCTCCTGGCCTCCTGAAGAAGACATGAGAAGGGTTAGGGTTTGCGGCAGTGGGCTTCGAGAGGACAAACAGAATTGATCACGTGACTTCGCGTACCGTCTCTGGTTGGCTAGCGCGTGCAACTTTTTTTTTTTCTGGACCAACTTCCATTCCACACAAACCCCCGGAGCGGGACCAGGACCGGACCCGGACACGGACACGGACTCGGAACTCGGAACTCGGAACTCGGGACCTGGACTCGGAGCTTGGAAGCCGTCATGATGCGACGGGGCGCCCACAACTATGTCTGCTGGAGGTGTCTTGCCTTCCGGCCGGCCGACTCCATTTTTCTGCCAACCCAAGTTAGGACGCTATCATCCTCGTCGTTGTCGTTGTCGTCGTTGTCGTCGTCGTCGTCCCCAACCTCAAGCTCAACCTCAACCTCATCGACGACATGGACAACAACGCCGGTAGCAAGGCCCGCCAGGCTCTGGCTGCTGTCTCGGACCCTCGCACCCCTTGGCCGGTCCCCTCTCAGGTCCGCATCCACCGACTCGACGGCCCGCTCGGGTAGCTCGTTCGACTGGTCGCCTGTCCACGCCTCGTTGCAGGCCTCGAGGAACCCCAACAGCATCCGCGAGCGTCTCAAGAAATGGGAGGCCGAAAATCCCGTTCCCGCCTTGGCCATGCCGGCCGACGAGCCCGCCTATGGCGTCGGCAACATGCTGACGAGGCCCCAAAGCGAGTTTGCCGTGCGTGTCGACCTGGCCACCGAGGACGACCATGACACGACCCATTTTGACGGCGCCGACATGGTCGACGCGGGCCTTGAAGCCGCCGTGCTGAGCCCCGGAGACCTTGTCGAGGTCAACACGGGCACGTGGAAGGTCAGCCTGCTCGCCATCCTGCTGGGCAGGTTCAACGGCCACCTGCACTTCTACACCCACACCGGCAAGTGGTTCACCTGCCGCAACATCCGCTCGGGGTTCGTCGTCAAGGGCTTCATTCAGGATCCCGCCGAGCTTCAGGCCGTCATCAACGCCATCCCTTCGCTCTCGGCCTCGGAAACCGTGCTCAACCAGCTCCAGGACCTCAACCTCGGGCCATCGCGCGACGTCGGCGCTTCGCTGATCCGCAGGATGTACAAGTTCCAGGCCGAGTCCCGCCTCATCCACCAGACGTACGTCGAGAGGCTCAGCCGCGCCAGCGCTCAGCTGGGCTCCGAGGAGAAGATCCTGAGCCTGCGCGAAATCACCGACCTCCTGCTCCCCGCATCCCTCAAGCGCAACAAGGGCGCCTTCCCTCCCGAGGCCCTGTACGCCGTCCACTCGGTCATCGAGAATGAGGACATCGCCTTCCGGGCTCTCAACCGCGGCGCGCGCCACCACGAGGGCTATCCTTACGCCCTGTACCCCGCCGCCGTCCAGGCCAACGTGATCCGCGTCGAGGAGATGGTGCGCCAGTACTGCGAGCTCCTGAGCCAAGCAAAACCGTCCTCGCGCAGGCTCGCCCGGGGAACGGCCGGCGCCTTCACCGAGTTTCTGCAGCAAGCGCGGAAGCTCATCGATCGGTCGCGCGAGCAGCGCGCGTGGTCGCCCTATGGCATGCTCGGCCCTCGCAAGAAGGACGCCGCCGCCCTCGACCCCTCCGAGATCCCGGCCTTCTCCGACACGGGCCTCGCCCTGCTCCGCTTCATCGAGCACTGGGCCGCGTGCGACGGGTTCCGCCCGGGTTCCGAGTACCACTGGATCGGCGCCTCCATCCTGCGCCTCGTCGATCGCTACCCGGATGCCTTGCTCGATGCCAGCACCGGCTGGACCTTCCTCCAGGAGATCGGTTGGCTTCCGCCCTGGGATGTCAGCGCCCGCCACGCCCTGCGTCTTCCGGAGCAGAAGATCCAGCGGCACATGGCCGAGCCCGAGGTCGCCGGTCCGGCCGAGCTAGGCCCCGATCGCGTGGCCCATCTCCGCCAGGATTTCGCCCGCTCCACGGTGTACTGCATCGACTCGGCCGACACCCTCGACGTTGACGACGGCATCTCGCTCGAAGCCGCCGGCGCTGGCAAGTACTGGATCCACGTCCACGTGGCCGATCCCGCTTCCCGCCTCGCTCCCGATAGCGAACTCGCCAAGCTGGCCGCCGTCAAGTCCCAGTCGTCCTACCTCGCCGGTTTCCAGCATCCCATGCTCGACCACCCGGCCATTCGGGAGGCCTTCTCCCTGGGGCCCAACCAGCCGACCCTCACGTTTAGCGCCCTGGTCGACGAGGACGGCCATCTGCTCGACAGCAAGATAACGCCGGGCACCCTTCGCGATGTGGTGTACATCACGCCCGAAGACGTGGCGTCGGTTGTCGAAGACACGGGCCATCTCCACGTCCCGCCCCAGGTTCTCGAGGTGGGCGCTCGTCCGGCGGCGGGTTCCCAGCCCGCCAGAAGGATGGCGAAGCCCGCCGACCTGTCCAAGGCGCACAGGCACGACCTGAAGACGCTGTCGAAGCTCGCGGCCGCCCTGCAGCGCAACCGCGTCGAGAGAGGCGCCTTGCCCGCGTACCCGCCGAAGCCCAAGGCCACCGTCTCGCTGGACGGGGTGTCGCGGGAGGTGGCGCACAACGACCTGGTCTTTTACAACGGCGACCCGTACATACGCGTCGCGTACGACAACCCCGGAAACCCGCTGGTCAGCAGCATCATGCAGCTCGCCGGCGAGGTCGGCGCTCGGTGGTGCTACGAACGCGACATACCCATCCCGTACCGCGTGCAGCTGAACACGGATCGCGAGAGCGCCGAGGCCCTGCGCGCCTTCACCAACGACGTCTTGCTGCCCCAGCTCGCCGCCGGCAAGAACCCCCCGCGCAAGCATTGGGACGTCATGATGAACTTTGTCGGCGGCTTCGCCATGACCACCACCCCCGGCCCCAACCTCATCATGGGCCTGGACCTGTACACCAAGGTGACATCCCCGCTCCGCCGCTACCCCGACCTCGTGGTCCACTGGCAGATCGAGGCGGCCCTGCTCGAGGAGCACCAGCGCGGCCGGTCCCTCGCCATCCGCCCGCCGCCCGGCGGCCGCGCGGAGGATGCGCCGGCCGAAGCCGCCGTGGCCACCGCCAAGGAAGGCTCCCTCGCCTTCCTCCCCTTCTCCCGCAAGGCCCTCGAAGACGCCATCCTCCCGCGCCTGCGCATCCGCGAGCGCCACTCGCGCCTCACCGACAACTTTGACGGCAACGGCCAGTGGATCCTCCAGGCGCTCGTCCGCGCCTGGCGCTTCGGCGACGTCTCCCCCGGCGCGCCGCCGCTGCCGCGCACCTTCCGCTACACCGTCACCAGCGTCACGCCGCGCCGCACCCTCAAGGGCGAGCTCGACTGGTTCGACCGCCCCGCCGTCGTCGAGCTCGAGCATCTCAACGACGTGGTGAGGCTGGCCGACATCAAGGCCGGGGACGTGTTTGAGGTGGAGCTGGCCGACGTGAACGTGCGCGACAATCGGATCTGCGCCAAGCTGCTGAGGAGGATCGAGCAGGCGAAGAGGGAGGAGGAGGAGAGCACGGGGGAGCCGAGCAGTCCGTGAGGGAAACATGGGCGGTGGTGACAGAGGCAATGGGAGGGGGGGCGAATAGATGGTGTTGGATATGGTGTGTATGATCAAAAAGAACATAGAGCTTGTACGAAAAGTCCATGTGTATTGTTGGTATGGGACATGGGGGAGGAAAGGGACCTGGTGTTGGAAATGGGACCGTATGTAGAGTATTATTACCCTTTATGAATCTCTCTCCAAAAAAGCTATTGATTGTTTTCTAGATTCCACTCGAACACCACCAAGGGACCAGCAGAGAGAGTAAAAAAAAAAATATTCTTCTTTGGATAACGGCATGACCCATCAGACAAACGCAGTGGTATCATTGTATTGCAACACTTGGGCGGCACGCTTACAAGGGCTCGACGCACCCGGGGGCAGCCCGGGCCCCGGGGCTTTCCAAAACACGATAATATACCAAGACCAACACCCAGCTCTTCCTTGATATCCACCACGCTCGTGCGCCGACAGAGAGACGCGCCTTCTACAAGCCCGCCAAGACGCTTTGCACGCCGGGGCTCGACGCGTCCTCGCGCTTCTGCACAAACGCCTTGAAATCCGCCTTGGACAGCCCCGCGCCGACGCCGCCGCCGCCGCCGCCGCTGCTTCCCCCGGACCCGGCCGCCGCCCCCGTGGCCAGGTTCCGGGACCGCTCCTTGAGCGCCTCCGGGCCGATGATGAACAGGTAGCCGATTTCGGTCAGCACCTCGAGCAGCGCCTCCACCTCCTTGGCGACGGGCCACTCGCGGATGGTGGACACGTAGCGGGCAATGTCCTTGGTGACCATGAGGCCGCCGGTGGCGTTGACCTGGAACTTTTTGAGGTGGTCAAAGAGCAGGCGGTGGACGGCGACGGCGAGCTCGGAGCTGAAGGCCTCGAGGTTGGGGCCGTCGACGGCCTGGCGGGCCTGGGCGGCGACGCGCGAGGCGAGGAAGGTGCAGATGGCCTGGCAGGTCGGGGTCTGGAGGGAGTCGACGAGCCCCTCGAGGTCGTCGTCCTTGGGGCGGAAGTCGAGGCGCTTTTGCTGGGCGAGCAGCTTGGCGACCCAGTGGACGGCCACGTCGAGGGTGGCCTTCATGACGGCGTTGGTCTTGCGCTCGATGGACTCGACGGCGAGCTTGGTCTGGGCCTCCATGCTGCGGCGGACCGTGGTGTTGCTCTCGGCGAGGCGGATGAGGACCGTGTGGACGAAGCGGGACACGAGGCTGGTGATGGTGACGGCGGGGCGGAGGTTGGGCAGGTACGAGAGGTCGGGCTCGGTCTTTGCGTTGTCCTGGGCCGAGGCCTGGTCGAGGGCCGCGTCGAGGGCCGTCTCGACGTAGACCTGGCCGACGGTGGTGAGGAGCAGGTTGAGCAGCGCGTTGACGTCCTTGGGGGTGTCGCTGGCGGAGCCCATCTCGAGGATGCGGCGCACGCTCTCGGCGAGCCAGCCGATCATGCGCTTGGCGTAGGCGACGCTGAGGACGCCGTCCTGGTCCGACACGTCGATGTCGTTCTTGTTGCCGGCGGCGCCGTCCTGGATGCCGGCGACGCGGAGCATGGTGCGCTTCTGGGTCGGGGTCAGGTCGGACGACTCGAGGCGCTGGATGTAGGCGTCCTTGGCCGAGGCGATGAGCTGGTTGCCCTGCTGGGCGATGGCCGCCATGAAGCCGGACGGGGCCTTTTTGCGGCGCGAGTGGTAGACGGTGAACTTGAAGAGGAGCGAGTTGTACATTTCCTCGAGGCTGCGGCGCTCGCGGTCGATGTAGGAGCTGCCGACCAGGTAGGGGATGAAGAGCTCCTCGAGCTGCTGGTCGAGGGTCTGGGCGATCTGGGCCGAGCACGGCTCCGGGTGCTCCGTCAGGCCGTGCGTCTTGAGGTCCTCGACGAGGGCGGCGATGTAGGCGCGCGAGGCGTGCAGGGAGCGGAGGAAGGCGAGCGACGAGACGGTGGTGGCCTTTTCCAGCACCATCTCGAGGCGCTGCTGGATCGACTGCTGGAAGACGCGCTGGATGAACTTGACGAGGACGGTTTCGTAGTAGGGAAAGGCGCGCTTGATGATGAAGGACTCGTCCTGCATGACGATGCGGACCTCGTCGACGAGCGACTGCAGGCTGGGCTCGACGCCGGGGGGCTCCGAGTCCGGGTCGGCCAGCTGGTCCCAGGTCTCGCCGTCGGTGGTGACCTCCTCGGCGAGGAGCTGGTCGCGGTCGATAAAGAACTGGTGCTGGTTGACAAAGGCGGCGATGACGCTGGCGCCGCCGTTGAAGTCGCGGAGCACGCGGGCGCACTCGCGCATGTCGTCAAAGTTTTGGCGGCGGTAGCTGTTGTTGAACTGCTTGAGCAGGTCCTGCTCGAGCTGCTCCGAAAACTTTTCGAGCACCTCGCGCGTGTTGTGGCGGCGGTTCACGCCCGTGACGCCGTTGGTGACGCCGTTGCCGCGGAAGCCGCTGCCCGCCTGGCCCCACGAGGCCGGGTCGAGGCGCTGGCTGATGCGCATGAGCTGGCGGGCGATGACGGCGCAGCGCACCTTGTTCTCGGCGCCGCCCTGGCGCTGGATCTCCTCGAGGGAGGCGAGCTGACCCGTCTCGGTCACCTCGGTCCAGCACTGGATCAAAAAGTTGGCGTCCTGCGCCTTGCGGCGCTTGCGGTCGAGCTCCTCGAGCTTCTCGCCGATCTGCACGGCGATGTTGCCGCCGCTGCTGCTGCCGCCTCCGCCGCTGCCGTCGCCGCGGACGGACCCGCCGTTGGCGACGCCGCTGTTGAGGGACAGGTCGAGGGCTTCGAACTGGGCCATGGACTGGTCGAGCTTGCGGCCGAGGGTCTCGAGGGTCTGGTCATGTTGGATCTCGGCGCGGCGGACCTGGGAGAGGAGCTCCGACTCTCTCTCCTGCAGCTGCTCGGAGAGGACGCCTAGCTGTGATAGAGCATCTGTAGCAAAGGGGCAAGCAAGCAAGCAAGCAGGCAGGCAGGCCATTTGTTAGCGAAGGAAACGAAACCCGGCAGCAGGGCAGCAGGGCAGCAGGGCAGCCGGTGGCAGCCGGTGCACCGCCTGGAAAAGACGGAAAACAAACAAACAAAAAAAGGGGGCCGGCTCACTCTCAAAGGTCCGAATCAAGGGTTTGGGATCAAAGGCCTGGTGGGCGGGCCCGGAGCGGCGGCTGGCCGGGAGGGCGGCCTCGGCGAGGGAGTCGACAAAGTCGCTGACGATAAAGTCCTGGCTGGAGAAGTCGTCGAGGGTGATGCTGGGGCCCCGAGGGAAGAGCGGGCGCGATGCCGCCGAGCCCGGGCGTTCCATGGCTGTGGCTATGGCAGTGAAGTTGACGTTGGCCACCACATCACCTCCCCCGTTGGCGGATGGTCGGGGGGAGGGGTACAGCCTTGGGTACCTTGGGGAGTCGTCGAGAGCCTTGTCCAAGCGTTGTAGGTGACCAATCGAAAGCACCCAAGGTGCCTAAGCAGCGTCTTTTTTTGTCAAGGCTGCAGGCGGATCGGGAGGGTTGGAGGTGACGCCTAGGGTATGGAAGTCGGGTAACCCAAGGGAAATGGAGTTTTGTTTTGATGTTTGGTGTTGGTGTTTGCAGTTGCGGTTGCTGCTTGGAGCTGGCCTGGTCTGGTCTGGCAGTGCAGGTGGGGGGGGAGGGAGAGCCAGTGGTGGGTTCCAATCAGGTAGGCGGGCTGTATTGTTCCTGGCCTGCCTGTACATGGACAGTATGGAAGGTAAGGTAACTACAGGTATCAACCAATTGTACAATACCTAGCAGGCCAGGGCACCTACCGTGTAAGGTACCTACGGTACCTAGGGAGGCACCTTTCATTCCCAAGCTCCAGCAGGTGGCAGCATCATCCCCCTGCTCCCGTCAGCAGTCCCACGGGGTCCACGGGTCCTGTCGGGTCCTGGCCTTGGCTTGGCTGGCTCCATCCACGGTGGGGCTGGGCAAGCCGCAACGGTTCCACCGCAATTCAGTCCGTCCATGATTACTGCGTACTGTGTCCGTCCTTGCTGGTCTGGCCACGACAAGCACATGATAATAACAAGAAACAGGTTCCACGTCCCGTCCGCATCTCGCGACCACCTGCAGCCTCGGCCCAACCCCCTTCTTCCCGCTCTCCCAGGTGTCAAGGACGCGGAATTTGTGTCTTCGTCCTGCTCTTCCATCTGCGGCATCCTGCTGTCCTGAATTCCCGGCACCCCGCGTTCCAGGCGGTTCCGGAGCTCTCGGTCTCGACGGCAACCGTCCGAGCAAGCGGCATCGCCCCATTCCCATTCCCTTCCCCCATTTCCACAACACCCCCCGTCGAACGACAGGCACCATGGCGCTCAATCCGCGCGACCTCAACAAATACCGAGCCGACGCTCGCGCGGGGCACAAGCTCATGACCCCCGAGGAGAGGCTGAAGCTCTTCCAGGTTCGCAGAGACGACACCTTCACCCGATGCCAAAAAAAAAAAGCAAAGATGCTAACGCGTGCTGCCTTTTCCCCTACAGCCCTACCTCCCTCCACCGCCCCCCAGATCCCGGTCCAGCTCGCCTCGCGTCGACGAGATCACCAACGCCCGCTCCTCCTCCTCCTCCTCCTCCGCCTCCGCCTCGAGGACACGCCAGGACAGGAAAACCAGGCTCGGCGTGCGCCGCTTCCTCCTGCGCCAGTACCACCAGCTCGTCTTCGTCATCATCCACATCTTCTTCTCGGTCTACATCCGCCTCCGCCAGGCCTACCACGCCGTCGCCAACCGCTTCTATTCCGTCTACTACTACCACCACCGGACCCCCGAGCTGATACGTCGCGATGTCAAGGGGCTGCGCAAGCTGCCCAAGCACCTCAGCGTCATCCTCACGCTCGACGACCAGGGACGTCGGAGCGCCGGTCTCGAGAGGCTGATGAACGAGGTGGCCGACGTGGCCGCTTGGTGCGCGAGCGCCGGCATTCCCGAGCTGTCGGTGTACGAAAAGACGGGTACGTAGCGCGGCCAACAAAGCTTCGGTGGGACATTGACAAGGGCTGACCTGGGGCCTCCGGGCGATGGCCTCGATGTTGTAGGCTTTCTTAAGGAGTTCCTGCCGGAAACGCACCTCGCCATCTCGCAGCAGCTCCGCTCCTATTTCGGGCGCGACCGGCCTTCCCTGAGCGTCCGGGCGCCGCACATGCCGGCCATCGAGTCTGCCCGAAGCAGCAGCCACCTCCACGGCAGCGCGGGCGGCGGCGGCATTGGCAGCAGCAGCAGCAGCGGCGACGAGGACGACAGCTCGGGCTTCCACCTCTCCGTCTTGCTGATCTCGGCCGAGGACGGCCGCGACTCGATGGTGGACCTGACCAAGACGCTGGCCGAGATGTCGCAGCGCAAGAAGCTCAAGCCGGACGACATCTCGATGGAGCTGGTCGACGCCGAGCTCACCGAGAGCATCATGTCCGAGCCCGACCTGCTCATCCTGTTCGGCCCCCACGTCGAGCTCTCGAGCTACCCGCCCTGGCAGATCCGCCTGACCGAGATCTTCCACGTTCCCGACAACCAGGGAGTCGAGTATCAAGTCTTTTATCGGGGCCTGCGCAAGTATGCCCAGGCGCAGATGCGGAAGGGGAGGTAGGCGATGCCGCGGAGAGAGGGGAGGGGGGAAGCAGCGTGTGGGATTTCCATCAAGGCAAGCGTTTTGCAATGGCAGATATCCGCTACAACATGTAAGGAACTCTTTTTTTTTTTTTCCTTTTAGAAGATCGGGAGAACGGGAGTTATGGTCATAGAAGTGGTTGAAATGGCGGCGTTAGGTCTGGCGCTTGGTGGTTCACTCTCCGCTCCCAAGTTGATGATGTGACACACCCCTTGGCATCTGTTACGGGTTTCGCACGGCGTCAAGATTTCCTAATTGGGACAGGACAATAGCCAAAAAAAAAAAAAAAAAAAAAAAAAATCCATGAGGAAAAAAACGCAATCTAGTCTTTGGAAATGCTTCAACTCCCGTCTCTCTGCTTCAGGTTCTCTCTTGTTGCTTACTTGGAACCTTGATAACCATCCTCCTCCAAGTCCCCAAGCCCTCTCCGATTGGCCAAAAGTCTTTGATGGCGGGTCTCAAGCAGCGCACCGTTTCATCAGGCCTTCTCTTGCACAGCATTCCTGAGCTCACTCTCACAGGTGAGTAATAATACTCTACAACGGCTCACTCCAGCTGTCAGGTCAAGTCACGCAACCTTGGGGCTTGCCAGGCTAACTCACAACCATGAGCCATCCCGAGTCACCGTACCATGCGGAGGGCGACATGACCGTTTTCCAGGTCCCCATCGTCCGCACCGGCACCGCGGCGCTCAACCGCGCCCTCTTTTCAAAATCCATTGGCATCGCCGCCGCCGCCGTCCACGACAACAAGACCATCGCCCACTACCGCAAGGCTCTGCAGGCCAGCAAGGAGATCCTGCAGGCCGACAGGGTCTCGCCGATCTGCCCCCATCCGGACAAGGCCCTGGCCGAGCAGGGCCGCAAGTGCTTGCTCCTGACCCCCGGCGTCAAGGCCGAAGGTGGGCGATTCCATGCTCTTCTCATGCCACGAGGGAACGGATGCTGACCCGCCATCGCAGCCCCTGATACGTGGGGCCCCGTGCTCAAAGATGGCGTTCAGAAAAAGGACCTGTCCGTGATGCCTTATGAGCTGAAGCTCGACTATGATTACTGGAGTTACCGTAAGCTCTGTCTCGCTCTCTCTCTCTCTCTCTCCGCCTCTCGGCTATCCTCCAGGGACGCCGGCCGATCTGACGCGTGCATCAGGGGACGTCATGCTCTCGATATTGCCCGAGGACCTCCACGACGAGATTCCCTCCGGCTTCAACATTGCCGGCCACGTAGGTACGTGACAAGCGACAAGCCACCCGTTCCGGCTCGCACTTTGCCGCGCGGGGAGCCTCGGCCGGCTAACAGCGCCAGCCCATCTCAACCTGCGGGACGCCTACGTTCCCTACAAGCAACTCATCGCCGAGATCCTGCTCGACAAGAACCCCCAGATCCGGACCGTCATCAACAAGGTCGACAACGTGGGCGCCGAGTCCGAGTTCCGCACGTTCCAGTACGAGGTGCTCGCCGGGCCGGACGACATGCAGGTGACGGTCAACGAGGGCGACTGCACCTTTGAGTTTGACTACTCCAAGGTCTACTGGAACAGCAAGCTGGAGACGGAGCACCGCCGCCTCGTGACCCTCTTCCGGCCGGGCGAGGTCGTCTGCGACGTCATGGCGGGCATCGGCCCCTTCGCCGTGCCCGCGGGCAAGAAGCGCGTCTTTGTCTGGGCCAACGACAAGAACCCGGAGAGCTTCAAGTGCCTCGAGGCCGCCATCCAAAGGAACAAGGTCGCGCCCTTTGTGCGGCCCTTTTGCGAGGACGGCCACGCCTTCATCCGCCGCGCCGCCGACGACGTCCTCGAGGCCTCGCGGCGCGGGGAATGCGCCGTCCTCCCGGCCAAGGTCAAACCCCCGCGCCGCGGCGGCAAAAACAACAACAACAACAACAGCAGCAGCAGCAGCAGCAGCAGCCGCAGCAGCAAACCATCCAGCTCCTCCCAACCCCAGGCCCAGCCCCAGGCCCCGGCCCAGGAGGAACGCATCCCCATCCCCCCGACCATCTCGCACTTCGTCATGAACCTCCCCGCCTCCGCCATCGACTTCCTGCCCAGCTACCGCGGCCTGTACGCCGGGCACGAGGACCTCTTCGCTCCCGGCGCCGGCGGCCGCCTCCTCCCCATGGTCCACGTGCACTGCTTCGGCCCCAAGGCCGACGACGACGGGCCCAAGCTCGACGTGTGCGAGCGCGTGTCCAAGGCCCTGGGCGCGCGCGTGCGGCTGGCCAAGGAAGGGGAGGAGGAGGGGCGGGAAGAAACGGTCGGAGAGGACGGCCTCCCGGAGGTGGCGGCCTCGGTGCACCTCGTGAGGGCCGTCGCGCCGGCCAAGAGCATGTATTGCGCCAGCTTCCGGCTGCCGAGGGCGGTGGCGTTCGCGCCGAGGGAGTGAGCAGCTACCGCGGAAGCGGAAGCGACGAGGTGAGAAGGCGAGGGGGGGGGGGGGAGGGAGAGCGGTTCGGGGGGTTGCGGGTGCGACGAGGCACGGGGGTACGGCGGGCTGTGCTTTCGGGACGTAGGCCAGAACAGCTTTGCCGGGCCGAGCTGGCTGGAAATACAAGAAAAAGCCAAAGTTCCAGGCCCTGAACGGCCGGGCCAGAAGCCCTGGTGCGTTGGTTCGATTTGCTAATGGGTTGGTGCATGGTTGTGCCGACTGCCTACGTGTAGCGCCTATGTACTACGTGAGTAGGTAGGTTTGTGTGTGTATGTGTGTGTATGTGTGTGCGTTCGCTCCTGTGTATGTATATATGTATGTATGTATGTGTGTGTATGTATGTGTGTGTGTGTGTGTGTGTGTGTGTGTGTGTGTGTGTGTGTGTGTGTGTGTGTGTGTGTGTGTGTGTGTGTGTGTGTGTGTGTGTGTGTGTGTGTGTGTTCGTGGACGTGTCAACGGCAAGAGTGTCGCATCTTCCACACTCTCTTCTCCCGACCAGAACCAGAGCCAGATGAACATACAACATCTGACGGCCTTGTGGATACCCTCCCTTGGGAGCGAGCGGGCGTGTGCAGCAAGCTGCAATCCAGGGGCTCGCGGTGGGGGGCCCATGAATGAATGGCACGGCAGAAGCAGGTGGTATCTATCTACCCACGTATCTATGTGTGCATCTATGTAAAGTGGGAATGCACACGCCCACAGGGCGAGCCTCCTCGGTACGCCCTCGCTACCGAGGGGCCGTTGGGGTATGTTACTTGCACCCCCTCTCCGGGAGGCCATGCCTACCAGACAACTCATCGAGATTGCCGGGTTGACCTCGAGTCTTCTGCTCCCGGGCCTATCAATGGGAATGAGACAACGGGCCGTTTCCCCCGAGGGACCCAACGATGCCGGTATTTGTGCTGCTCGCAACCTCCTGGCTGCGATGGCTGTTGCGGGCGGTGGTGTCAAGAAAGCGCTTGGGAGACCGCTCCCCCCCCCTTTCTCCCCTGGGCTCATCAGCTTCCAATCCCAACCCTGAAGCACGAACTCAAGTTCATGTCCCAGACCAGCCGGGGTACCTCGGACCCATCTCCGCGGTGTCATGGCTGTCGATGGGTTCCTCTCTCTCTTTCTCTCTCTCTCTCTCTCTCTCTCTGTATGTGTGTGAGAGAGAGAGAGAGAGAAGAGAGAGGGCATAGGCGTGTGCGTGGCATCACATTCTTCACCACCTCCCTCTTAAAACTCCCGATGCACAACCCACCTAGCTGATGGAAACGTTGAAGGTTGCATCCGGGAAAGATAGCCCCCCCCCCCCCCCCCCCCGCGGCTAGTTTGGCATAATCCTGGCGCACCTGGTTGTCTGCATCCCGACGGCTGTGGGCTTCGACTTGACCCATCCAAGATACCCAAGATACCTACCTTGTACATGGATCTGAATCGGATCGGAAGGGAGGATAATAGCCCGGTTCGTCGCGCATCCGATCCTTGTGGGTAAAGGTTAGACGAGGGAGGGGGGGGGGGGGGTGGGTGTGTGTCAACCTCCCCTCCCTCCCCTCCCACCTCTCTGCTCTCCGTTCTCTTTCTTGTGATGCAGTAGCTTCACCGATGGTTGGCGCCCCCCTTAGCCGCAACGTCATCCTCGGAGCAGACGGACGGACAGACGCTGGGCTGGACTCTGCCCCGGCTTGCCAGCTCGTCGGGACGCGACGCGATAGGGCCCGGCGCGCTAAGAGATGGCCCGCCAAGCAAGCTTCGTGCAGCCTTCTCTTACCTAGCGGCGGCCGGTGAGGATGGTTCATGTGGGATATAGTGAGCTGTTGGGGCAGTTGCACGGCAGTCTGGCGCGGCATGGTGTACACCGCAGGTTCCTTGCGCCGACATCATCTGCTGTAGCCCTCCTGCATACGCCACCTAACCGCTAGCATGTGCCATGCCTCGCCTTGGCCGACACGTTGTTTCCATGCTACAGCCATGGCGACTACGTTTCGCGTGTAAGTGGCCCGAGGCCGGCGGGGACGGCTTATTTGGCAATGACGTGCAAACCAGGGGGGGGGAATATGACAAACGTAAACAATCCCATCAATGCGTGGGCTTTTGCACAACAACAACAACTACAACACGAGGTCTCTTGGAAAAAAAAGGAAAAAAAAAAACACACCAAAGGGGAGTCGCCGCGGGCAGGGGGATGATTTGGTTAGGAATCCAGCCCGCCCCGCGCGGGCTGAGAGGAGGCGCTTATTGCCGCCGCCGCCGGTGTTGGTTGGAGATGGTGGGTGGATGCACCGTCGGTCAGCGCGGAGCGCGGCGTGCAGCGCGCCCAGGGCATGCAAGGCTTTCCTCTGGTTCAAACGCACGCCACGCCCCTCCATCTCCATTCCCCCTCTCCCCCTCTCCGTGCAGCCCACCACGGACAGCCTCCGAGTCCAGCGAGCCTGTTTTTTTTTTTTTTTTTTTTTTCTCTCTTTCGCTTATTTTTGCGCTGTTCACCGTTGCGTGCCACGTTGTTTGGCCAACACCGGGCGAGAAAGAGTGCCTCACCCAGGGTCATCGTACAGGGTCAGAGGGATAGGAATGCCGACAGCTTGGAAGTGCTGATTTGAAACTGCAGCATCGTGTGTCCGCGTGTCCAGCCGCTGCGCAGGACGGGATCGCTTTGGCGCATGCTCCATCCCCATCCCCATCCCATCCCATCCCACGCCATCCCTTCAGTGCTCAGGTTGCTGGCCTCCCGTTATCTCGCACCTTCGGCCCTTTCGCTCAGGCCATGTCCACCCGCCTGCCGATCCGATGCGACGGGCGCATTGGTCTCGACGCCGGCCGATTCAGACGAATCCAATTGTTTTGATTGCCCAGGTGTCAAAAATCCGGCCGACGGATAGGAAGCGGATGGCAGAGGAGCGGATTGGCCGTTGCGAGAGCGGGGGAGAGCAGAGCGCCGGGCCGGGCAACGAGGAGGGGGCGGCGGATCCAGGGTCTCTTTATCAGCGCATGGATCCTGCGGCTAACTTGTTGGCGGGCGGGCTTTGTTTTTGTAGGAAGGAGAGACAGCTTCCATCCTGGAGCTTGGATCAAAGATAACATCACCTACCCAAGCAACCATACGGAGGAGTGCTAGCCTCTCTTGGGGCCCCGATGGTACGCTCGCATAGCAAGCCTGACGTCGCGCTGCTGCTATGGCGGAGACGCGGAGAAGGGACCTACGGTGTATAGTACACAGTAATACCGTGCAGACGTACTATAGGCCGATGACAGGCGGACGCCAGAAGACCAGGGGCAGCATGCTCGCTCTGTTTGGCGCACTGCAGGGCAGACCCCGAGATGGCATACTAGTAGGCACCTTCTCAGGGGATTTTGGATGGGCGTAAGTAAGTAGAGTTACCTTGGCAAGGGCCTGGGCATGAGCTGACGCTCTCGCCACCCAGAGATGGGTTAAAGGTAGTGCGAGGAACGGATGTACTCCGTACAGAAGAGCCGCGGGCGAGCGGGCGGACGGACGGACGGACGAGATTCCAGACCCAAGGCATGAAAAAGGGCAGAGAGAATTGCCACTTGACCTCGGAACCGAGGCAAAGCTTGGGAACCAGAGCGCCCGTGAGCTCCCAAGCCCCAAAGCCAAGCCCGCTCGCAGCAGTGGCATTTTCTAGGCGTCGTTGGTAATCCTGGAACCATGGCTGGCCAAGTTTGCAGTGCACGTCCTACTGTGTACTGCGTATACAGCTTGCTATGCTATTCTCGGTGCTAAACTTGGGATTGATAAGTCCCGCTTTTGGCGCAACCGGCACATCGTTAGGGGGTTGGGAGGGGGGAGGGGAGCTGCGAGTAATGGACATGGGAAGATCGAGAATCGGTCCCAAGTCGCCATTGTTGGTGGCATCCGAAAGAGCCTGTGAGCGTGTGAAACAGACGGTGCAGCGTGGGACTGCTGCGTACACGTAGTTGGTATATGGATCGACCGTTGGACACACACGTCTCCGGACGCTGCGGAGATGCGCATCTTTGCGCGACCGTTGCCATGGCCAGAATCGGGCAGGAGGGGAAAGGAGCCGATCTCAGGATCGCATGCCACAGCAGGATCATCGCCCGCGCAATCCATCGCAGGTATGGCGACGAGGACGGCGACGAGGACGATGAGACCGAACGACGACGACAACGACGAAGATGACAACAACGGCAACAACGATAGACACCGGTCTATCGATGAACCCTGCAGGCCCTTTGGATCAGAGAGGAGCCCGGGGTTCTGGAACACGGGCGTGGTGATGAGCGCAGCATTCGGTGTCGGGGTGCCCTGCTGGTGTGTCAAGGGGAAACGCACCCCCGAGGTTCCAGCGCTGGATGTTGGGACGGCGCCTGGGGGGGAACAGCAAGAGACCACACGTCGCGCCAGGTGTCGATGCGTGTTGCCGGGGCAAGCAGCAGACGCAAGGCCATAACGGCCGGTCTCGAGCGCAGCAAGCTGTAGTACTATAGACGCCCCCCCCCCTAGCGCGCTCCTGGAGTCGGGTTGGGAGGACCTGGAAAACCTCGCTGTCCAGGGATGCGCCGTCGCCAGGATCCCAAGGCCCGACGGGAAGAGTCGGAGGGGGAGGGGGGGGAAGGGGAGCCGAACGGTTTCTCACTGACCCATGTTCCATGCCGCTGGTGGTTGATCAAAAGCCCATCGTGACGCTCGGTTTGCGTCATGCACCGAGCACACAACGATAACCAGCGGCGATTCTGCGGGCGGGCGGCGGACGGCCTGGTCTGAGTTTCATTGCACGCAAAACGTTCATCAACCGACGAAATCAGGGCCGGTGAGAATCCAGGCCAAGCACGGAGAGGGGCAGAGGCCGGAGAGGGGAGGTCAGAGACCGGGGACAGCCTTGTTCCCGGCCGGGAATCCCTCAGGCACTGACACAACCAGACCCGTGCCAGGTCGTACAAAAAACAGTCGGTCCGGAAGATGACCATTTTGTCTTTAGATGTCTCGGATGGATAAGAGAACCCCAGCCAGAGAAATGAACGGGGGGGCCATTCCCGTCTACCTTCCCGTTTCTCCAGGGCATGTTACTTTGGGGTACATGTTCCGGATCTGCTGGGAGCTACAGCGCACTCCCACCCAACTCATCAAAAATGACCTTGCATGCGCTACGGTGTACTCTTGACAAAGCGACCGCCTCCGAAGCCTCGCTTAGCGCCTCTGTTTTTTTTTTTTTTTTTTTCTTTCTTTTTCGCCATCTTTTCTTGGCTCTCAACAAAGACGGCTAATTTGTCAGACGGACGTGGTAGCGTCAAGTAGTGCCCTTGTAACATGGTTGGCTGCCGTGGACCTGTCGGGTCCGTGGTGTGATGGCCAGGTACACAGTACTACATTTTCGAGTCGTGCTCGTGTCGCAATGATTCAAGGATGTTGAAATTCCAGAAGACTTGGCCAAGGCACGATGTTTCATCGGCCAGACATGGAGGAGCGCCCTGTGCGCGGTCATGCCGTTGTTCCTCGAAAGCGGCTAGTCTGGTCCTGGGCCTGGGCCTGGTCCTGGTCGATTTTTTTTTTTCTTCTTCTTCGCTTCAAATGGGTTGCCTCAGGTCCCACATACGCAGTATCCCACCTCCCGCTCAACGCAAATCCAGCGCGGTGAAGGGGGCAGGGCTGAGGAGCGAGCTGCTTGGGGGGGGGGAGGGGGTCTGGGGTGCCTTTTGTGTGCGCCGGCGTGGTGTCGAGTTGGCCTTCCAGTGGTCAGGGCTGAGGTGACCGGCCTGGCACGGGAGAGGCAAATTGGGGTTTGACTAAAACAGCGACGAGGAGGATGGCGTCAACCAAACAGAGCGTTGTCGCTGTGGTCACACGCTGCTTCTTGTGTGGGGTAGTTGGATTCCACCCGCGTCGGTTTCCTCTGCCGGTCCACCCTCGGGGCGTGGGAGTCGGAGCGCCCCCACTTGCATGCAACCACGCACCCGCTAGACCGAAGCGGGAACTCGAGCGACTGGCTACGGGTTTGCGCCAGACCGCCTCCACCAAGATGCCAAACCAAGTAGTGAGTTTTACTGTGTACACTGACTCGCGCCTCGAGACCCGTGCTCTCTCAACAAGGCGAACGGCAAACTCCCATCTCCCCGGCTTTCCCTAGGTAGCCAGCGTTGGAACCGTTGGCTGCTCATTCCACACCCGAGCCTGGGGACGCGCACCTCGGGCTGGCATCAGAGCAGCGTGCACACCATACTACTGTGTAGTATACACAGCACACAGTACAGACATTGCATACAACCTAGCGTGACCTTCTTGTAGACGGGGAGTCCCTACAACAAAGAAAGGACGGCGGCATCGCGGGCTCCCACCCGGTTACCTACCTGAGCCCCGTTCGACCTTGATCGAGTCACCTCGCACTGCCGCAGGCAGAGCCAAAGCTTAGGTCCGTGGCATAACTCATAGCTCAAGCGTCATGAAATGTCCTCGATTCCCAACCTAAAGGCGCCTCGGAAATCCTTCCCTCGTCCCATCTCAACGCCCACCCGCCAAACCATCTCTCATCATCCTTCATCAGCGATTGCACCCGCGCCACCGACCCCATCCGCTCGACAACCACGCCGCCCTCTTTGGTCAGCTGTCCGCAGAAAGAACCCGAACCTCTGACAAGATACGAGCCTGGAACGTAAGTCGATGTTTTTGTTTGCTTTCTTATCAATTGGCCCTGCTTCTTTCATCGCTTCGCGCCAGTCCAACGGCATCCTCCCTTGGTTCCATTCGTTGCTCCCTCCCCTCCCCGAGGCACGAAGCAGCGACTCCAGGCCTACGGGACGGCCTGCGGGATCCGGCTGAGCGACATCGTTGCGCCCTATCGCTTCGCTGCACTCCGCAGCGTTGCACGTTCTCGGCGCCGGCCGATCATTCCAATCGTGTCGACGGGAGTTGAGTCGAGTCGGGTCGAGGGCGTTTTCGCTCTTCCTTTGCTGTCGCTCTTTGGGGGGGGGGGTTTCCGATAACACCAGATACCGCGTGCTGCGTACAGCACCGAAAGCTGCAGCCCGGCGCGACCCCCAATCGCGACCCCCCAACTCCCACGCCCCCCTTTGAGCAGGTCAAAAGAATGCCCACCCCCCCTCTTTTGCACCCCCCCCCCCCCCCCGCCAGCACCTCATCCCACGGTTTTGGCACAAGGAGGGCCGACAGGGGTCAAATCCGCACCCTGCACGAGACGCCAAGATCCGATGGGCCGGGGCACTTACCCGCACACCGGCCCTCTGCACCCATTCTCCTTCTCCAAACACCCACACCCACCACACCCACAACCACACCCACAACCACACCCATAACCACACCCACAACCACAACCACAACCACAACCTCACAAAGCACACTCCCCGAGACGGTCCTGTTTCTTGCCCGCTCTCTTTTTTTCTCTTACTTTCCTCCCTTCCCGTACCCATAGAGACCGGCTCTGCCGCGTCCGCTCTGCTTCCCGAGTCGAGCTTCTCTTTCTCAACATTTTTCTTGCCTCGTCGGTCGGCTCCACCGTACCGCGGCTCTAACCCTCGTCTCGCAGATCCATCTCCAGGAAAGCGACGTCAAGGTCAACAGCGAGTCACGCGCGCAACTACCGAGAACCTTGTCGATACCTTCACCTGCAACCAAGTCACGACGATTCTGGACGTATTTGTCCCCCTCCCCCCTTCCAACTTGTCCACTCTCCAGCCGCCCCCCTCGTCCAACCGCGCATGACCAGCGCTGTCGGCCTCCGTCAAGGAAGGATTTGAAGGTTGATCTGGACGCTGTCCATTGATCGCGGGGTGTTTTCATTCGGCTTTCCATCATGGCGATGGTGCTCAGCTCCGAGGACGAGGGCTATTTCGCCCCCGGGCTGCGCCGATCCCATTCGCAGCCGAGGCTTGGGCCGAGCAGCTCCAAACTCCACGCCTCGGTGTCGACGTCTCGTCTTTCGGATCTCCTTTCTCACCCGTCGGTTTCCTCGTCGTCGCTTTCCTCCCGGTCGTTCTCTCCCAAGCCCCAGCACGGCCGATCGAGCTTCGCGTCGGACTGGACCGAGTCGGCGACCAGCTCGTCCTCGGCCTCGGATTGCGATGATTCCTCGGCGTCAGAAGACGGCCAGGCCCCGGGCAGCGGCGGATTCTACTCTCATCCTGGCACCCAACAACCGCCGTCGAGCCCGCAGTGCGACCACTCGGAGGAAGACGAGTCGGCAAGCGACCAGGACGATTCGTCCACAATATCGCGGCCGGGCAGCCCTGCCTTTCTGGACAAGGCCGAGGACGACATCTCGGTGCGGCCGCAGCCGTCTCGGCACGTCGACTACCTCTCGCACGACTGGCGCGAGGAGGATATCTGGTCCTCGTGGAAGTTCATCGTGTCGAGGCGTGGCGACTACAGCAACGCCGCGCGGCTGGAAAACGCGTCGTGGAGGACGTGGATGAAGTCCAAGAACAACCTCCCCACGATCCCCGCCGAGGCGCTCAACTGGTACGTGCTGGCGGGCCGGCTTGGAAGCGAAGCAACAACGATGGCTAACGGCGCAACAGGCTCAAGGACTGCGACGTCACTTGGCTCTACGGGCCCTTGCAGACGGGCGTCTCGAGCGTGGATCAAACATCGACCACCTCCACCAGCGCCAGGATATCCAAGTCCAACTCGTTCACCAAGAAGCCGATCCTGAAGAAGCGGAGCATGTCGGAGATCATGCTGCAGCGGTCGCTGTCGACGTCGTCCCTGGTCAAGCAGGCGGCCGCCGCCGTCCAGGCCCAGCAGCAAGGCGGCAGGCGGAGGATAGGCAGGAGGCCCAACAGGGACCGAGACGCGACCGACTACATGACGTTTCCCTTCTCGTCGCGGGAAAGCTCGAGCCGCTATCCCTCGACCCGCACTTCGGGCATCACCTCGCCCAACAGCGGGCGCAAGCACATTCACTTCAACGAGCAGGTATCCCAGTGCATCGCCGTCGACGTCAGGGGCGACGATGACGACGAGGACGACGACGACGACGACAACGACGGCGCGGATCGCTACCGCTACGACAGCGACTCGGACGACGAGGGCATCGTGATGAAGGTGCCTCAGCTCCGGAAGAGGCGTCCGACGCTGAGGAGGAAGAAGAAGGGCCGCAACGGCCCCGGCGGCGAGAGCAAGACCATCGCCATGCTCCCGTCGACGACGCTGAAGCCGGACGACAGCGACGAGTCGGCCGAGTCGGCCGTCAAGCACAGCATCAGCGGCGGGCTTCGGAGCCCGATCCTTTCCCCGTCGTCGTCCCAGGAGACGCTGCGCCCGACCAAGAAGCCGAGCAAGATCTTTTTCGCCGGAGACGAGTCGGACGAAGACGACGACGACGACGTGGAGAAGATCGACATACGGCCCGGCTCGTTCTCGGCCCAGCCGAGCGCCGGCAGCGGAGGGCTGCGCCGGACGACGTCGACGGCGAGCCTGTCGGGCGGCTCAAACGGCGGCATGCGCCGGACGACGTCGGGAATTTTCCGCCCCGTCGAGGAGCCGGCCCCCGCCCCCGTCCCGGCCCCTTCGGACGATGGCCTCCTGAGCCAGATTCTCAAAACGGTAAACACTGCCCGGGACATTGCCCACGTCGTCTGGAACGTCGGCTGGAGGAACTAGGTCCTTTCTTCTCTCATTGTTTGGCTTTGGACCCCGTCGTGTTAACCAATGCTTGCTTTTGTTTTTTTCAGGAGTCTTCTGCTGCGTTCGGTGCCAATCGACTGCGACGTTAATTCTTGTTCGATGAGTATCTAGGCTTGTACGATTATGCTCAGCAACGGCAGCTGGTGGGGGAGGAGACCAGGGTAATGGCGGCGTGGACGGAGGCACGCCATCCTCGCCATCGCGTGGGGTTTTTTAAGGGACGACGAGGGGCTGTCTTGTATTGTTATGCGGGCATTTGTTTTGTTCGGGTCTCGGTTGTGGTCAAGAGAGAGAGGGGGGGTTTTATCACGACAGGAAACATGCATCGGCTGGGGTGTTTTTGGCGGCTTTTTTTTTTTTTTTTCCTTTTCGGTGCTGGGTCTCTTTCTTTCTCTTTTCTGTTTCCGCTTCTGTTTTCTTTTTGTCCTGGATGCTTCTTTTTCTTCTTCTGCGGCAGACGAACGAGGACTGGCCGATTTGTTTTTCTCGCGGGGGGGCTAGCCACACGGTCACGGTCCAACAAGACCCAAGGCTTCTTGGCTGCGCCTGTGTCGTTGGGGCTGAACGGCAAGGAACGACAAGGTAGCCGGCCGAGAGTTGGCCGATGGAGGAACCCCGAGTTGCTTGTTGTTTTGATACCTTTGCTGTCAAGGGACTTCTTATTCAGGGCCGTTGTCCAGCCGGCTATGGAGTTTGGTAAGGGAGGGGGGGTGTGGGAAAAGAAAAGGCAAGGAGATACAAAAAGGAATGCAAAAAATGGATGGCCCAAGCGCCTTGCTGTTGAAGCTTGCTGCATGATGTGATGTGATGTGATGCGTCTTTTGCGATGTCCGGGCTGTGAATAGGCTCTTGACAGGTCGCAAGAAGTCGTGAGGGTACGTCAGATTGTCTGTGATGAGCCGCCTCAGGTACTCGGACCTTGACGATCTTGAGTACCCTAGGTCTCTCTACCTAACCCTCGATAAGAGCTACTTGGGTGCTTGGGCACCTCCCTAGACAGTAGATGGCTGGACAGCCAACCCTCGCCAGGGAATCTCCCAGGTTGATGACCTGCCTGAAGTACCAAGCCTTTCAGGTACAGCTGAGACGTTGTTTGTGTTTACCTAGGTAGGTAAGGTACCTAGGTAAGGTACCTAGGTACCGTAGTTGGCTATTTCCCCTAGGATCTTGGGTCTTTGGAGGGCAGGTGCATTCCCAGCAGCAGCAAGGAGCTCGGGAGAATGCCAAGACTTTTCCTTGTGGGCCCGACCCCAAGGCAGCGCGAGTGGCCGGGGCCGCGTTACGCCGGAGCTGCCTGGGGAGCTCCAACCATCAGCGACAGCCGCAACGCAACGCAACCTGGAACCGCATCTTCAACCGCCAAATCGACCCAACACACGCCTATCGACCCGCCATCCTCATCATCGCCCGACCACTTCCATCTCCGCCGGCCACTTGGGTGTTTGGGTACATTTCGACCTTTCTCGCCTACGCAACAACCAACTCGCCCCCATCTGCATCTTCCCCGCGAGGACCTGACCTCTTTACCACCCCACTCTATTCGCACACATACACCACACACCCACGCCCGACAATGGATAGCCTCGTAGCACGGTACAGCCGCCCGGCGTACCAAGACAACGAGGTCTTTTCGGAGGAGGAACAGCGGGACCTCATCGAGACGCCGAGCCTGTCTCTCAAGTTTGCCATGCCGCCCGTCGCACATGTGGGAATCCCTTCCGACCTTCCTTTGCCTTTTTCTTTGGCTTTCTGTTTCAGCCACGAGAGAGAGAGAGAGAGAGAGAGAGAAAGTCGTCGTCTTGACCTGCGGGTGGAATGTGCTGACCCAAGATGCCCGTCCCGCAGCCTTCCGCCTGGCTCCGCGCCGCGACCGACGACCGGTCCAACCCCTCGTGCCCCATCAAGATCGCGCACGGCACCACCACCCTCGCGTTCCGCTTCCAGCACGGCATCATCGTCGCCACCGACTCGCGCGCGACCGCCGGCAACTGGATCGCCTCGCAGACGGTCAAGAAGGTGATCGAGATCAACTCGGAGCTGCTCGGCACCATGGCCGGCGGCGCGGCCGACTGCCAGTACTGGCTGGCCTGGCTGGGCATGCAGTGCCGCCTGCACGAGCTGCGCCACAAGCGCCGCATCTCGGTCGCCGCCGCCAGCAAGATCCTCGCCAACCTCGTCTACGCCTACAAGGGCATGGGCCTGTCCATGGGCACCATGTGCGCCGGCGTCACCAAGGAGGAGGGGCCCGCCCTCTACTACATCGACTCGGACGGCACGCGGCTCGCGGGCGACCTGTTTTGCGTCGGCTCGGGCCAGACCTTTGCGTACGGCGTCCTCGACGCCGAGTACCGCTACGACCTGACCACCGAGGAGGCGCTCGACCTGGGCAGCCGCAGCATCCTGGCCGCCACCCACAGGGACGCCTACTCGGGCGGCTTCATCAACCTGTACCACGTCAAGGAGTCGGGCTGGGTCAAGCACGGCTTCACCGACACGAACCCCGTGTTTTGGAAGACCAAGCTCGAAAAGGGAGAGTTTAGCAACGTCACGAGCGACTTTTCGGAGGATTGAACGCGGGAGGGGACGTGGTGGCGGCCGGGCAGGGCCGGGCAGGGGCACGGCAGGGCCGGGCACGACAGGGCAGGGCACGGCAGCTCCGGTGGGGATTCATTCCCTCGGTCGGTTGGTGTCGGTCGATTTGATTCCCGCCGGGCGTTCGGGGGCCCCGGGGATAGAAAAGAGCCAGGGCCCCAGCGGGTTGGGCCGAGAGCAACCTCGAATCGCCATGGAAAACGTACAACATTGGCGTCATGAAACCTTTAAGTTTTTCTTGTACCCGCTCGTGCGCGATGCCTGTGTGTGCGTGGATGTGTGTATGTTGATGGGGTATCCAAGATGCGATTTTGCTACGGGACCTTGCCTCTTCCCACCGTATTCTTGTTGCCTGTCCTCCAACAACCTCCCATCAGGGCAGCCGGCCAGACTCTGCTTTTGGCTTGCCCTCTTCCGCTTCGGCTTCGGCTTCGGCTTCGGCTTCGGCTTCGGCTTCGGCTTCGGCCTCCGCCATGGGCCACTTGGCCCTGGGCAGCCACGCGAGCGCCTCGCCGCCCGCCTCGCCGCCCGCCTCGCCGCTCTCAAACATCTCCATGCCCGCCCACGCGATCATGGCGGCGTTGTCGGTGCACAGCGCCGCCGGCGGCCGCACGATCTCGACGTCCCCGTGCCCCCGCGCCCGCAGCATGCTCTCGAGGACGTGCATCAAAAAGCCGTTGGCCGCCACGCCGCCCGACACCACGAGCGTCCGGGGCAGCGGGGTCCCCGCGGCGCGCAGCGCGTCCAGGGCGAGCAGGACCCGGCTCGCGAGGTGCTCAAAGGCCAGCCGCATGGCGTGGCGGGCCAGCTCGCGCCGCTCGGCGAGGCCGTCGTCGCCGCCGTCGTCGTCGGCGGCGGCGGCACCGGCACCGGCCCGGCGGGCGATGGCCTGGACCTGGCCGCCCAGGCCGGAAAAGTCAAAGGCCAGGTCGCGACGGTGGGCGAGGGACGGGGTGAGGAACCAGCCGTGCTCGGGGGAGGCGTAGGGGCGCATCTCGTCCTGCCGGGTGCGCGGCGGGGTGTAGCTGTAGGGGTTGTCCGTCGCTTGTCGCTGCTGCTGTTTCTGCTGCTGCTGCTTCTGCTGTTGGAGCTCGGGAAAGGCAAACGGCTCGAGCTCGGCCGCGTACATGACGCTGCCGGCCCGGTCGAGGACGTCGTCGGGCAGGATGGCGCGGGCGCACTTGTCGAGCATGTCGCCGATGGCGACGTTCTTGGCCTCGGCGAGCAGGGCGTGCGACGAGACGGAGCGCGAGAGGAGGAGCTGCGTGTGCCCGCCCGAGACGAGAAGGGTCAGGAACGGGAAGGCCGGGCGAGCCGCGGCGGCGGGCTGGTCGGCTTCTTTGTTTTCTTTTTGGGTTTGTTGCTGCTGTTGCTGCTGTTGCTGCTGATGTGGCTGCTGCTGCGGCTGCGGCTGCTGCGGCGGCTGGCCCGGCGCTCCTGGCCACGGCAGCCCCGCGGCGTGCACCAGCCGCGGCGTCAGGGCGTGCGCCTTCATGTGGTGGACGATCACCAGCGGCACCTGCCAGGCCACGGCGAGGCCCTTGGCCGTGTTGAGCCCGACGGCCAGCGCCGACGTCATCCCCGGCCCGCCGGTGACGCTGACGAAGTCGGGCTTGCGTCGGAGGCCGTCCGGGCCGAGGGAGAGGACCCCTTCTCCGCCGCTCCCGTCGGAGGCGGCCTCGGGAAGCGCCCTCAAGGCCTTGTCCACGAGCCCCGCCAGCTTGGACGTGTGGCCCGTGACGGCGACGGTGGGTTCGATGCCGCGGAACCTGCGGCTGTCGGACGTGGCCTTGTCGTTGTGGAGCAGGCGCGCGGCCGGGCCGTGCTTCTCGAGGATGGCGACGCACGTGTCGTCGCAAGAGGTCTCGATGGCGAGGGTCAGAAGGGAGCCCCGGCTGCTGCTGCTGCTGCTGCTGGTGGCGCCGGCGCCGGCGCGGGCGGCGGTGGACTGACGACGGAGCCCTGAGGATCCGAGACACGGGCTCTGGCCATAGCGGGCTCTTCGCTGCTGACCGGATACTACTGCTCGGAGACGCCCCAGGGCCGTCAAAGCCGGCCTCAACGCGGCCATGTTGCTAAGGGGCCGTGCGTGGCTTGGTTCTGTTGTGTTTGCGGCGTGGGATGTCTTGTTCTTTTTCAGGCCGGGTCTGCCATGTTTGGCTGTGGGAAGAAGAGCGATTCGATCGTAGGCGGTATTCGCCGACGGACCATCAAGAGAAAAGAAAAGAGAGGCCACAATGCTCCAATCTCCAGGGGACACACCTCGGTTCTGCCAGAGATGTGTGAGTTGCAGCGTCGTCGTCGTCGGGAGGTGGAAAGCTTACACCGTAGGAGAGCCATCAAGGTGCACAACCAGAATTTCCCCGGGTCGCGTTCGGCGCCAACTGCTGACAGCTGCGAACAATCGGCGCCCATGGCTGCCATCCAACGACGACAACACCAATTCTCCACCAACATCATGACTTACACAGTAGACGGTCGCCAACTTTCCCATGGCGATCCCCGACACCTTGTAAATCATCGACTTGTCATTATTAGGCGCTGGCTGTACTTTTTGTGTGTCCCGGCACCACCATCCATGTCTATGTAGTAGGTTAGGTTCTTGTTCTTTTTTTTCCCTGGATAGTACCCCATACACCAATGCCGTACCATGCCATGCCACGCCATGCCATCATGCCCGTAATAATACCATGTCATCCCTCCCAATGCGTTAGGTTCTTCCCCCTCGGTATCGTCCCTGTCCCCCTACGCAATGCAAAAAACAGGAAAAAAAAATACTAACAAAACAAAACCCCCCCTTCCTTTTCAAACCCGAAAGAAAGCGAGAGCTCAAAAAAAAAAAAAAAAAAAAGAAAAGAAGAAAAAAAAAAAAAAAAAACTCAAAACGAGGGTTCACCCTGGGTGAGTTCCCATCCGTCCGTGTTCCTATAGTATTACCACCACCTACTACCCCCTCCCGCTCACCACGCCCAAAAAGTTTTTATACTCGCACCGGCACCCTCCCGTGCCCCCGTCCATGCCCCCCAGGCTCTCGTCGTAGTCGTTGGCCGGGTTGACGTGGTCCCCCGTCGTGTTCATGCGGTTCACCACGAACCGGGCGTCGTCGAGCACGATGCGCTGCCTCGCGTCGACGCCCCGGACAAAGGCAAACTTGCGCCCGTGGGGGCCGCCGTGCGTGTCGAGCGTCACCGTCACCGGGTACGGGAACGTGCCGGGCCGCGCGTCGTGGCGCTCCGCGGGGCGGCCCGTCAGCAGCCGCACCGTCGTCGTCCCCGCCGCTCCGTCCGGCCCCGCCGTCCCGTCCGGCGGCCCCCCCGCGCGCGTCCAAATCTCCACCTTGTACCGCACATACAGCCAGGTGACGAGGAAGCGGGCCTCGCTGCGCAGGCTGCCGCCGTCGGCGTCCTCGGCCGCGATGGACCGGAGGTAGGTGGTCTTGTTGTAGTACGAGTAAAAGGCGAGGCGCTCGGTCGGGAGGCCGCGGTCGTAGAGCCGCAGCGGCTGCTGGGTCGGGAAGGGGAGGAGGGCGGCCGGGGCGCCGCGGCCGCTGCCGTCCGGGTCGAGCTCGGGCGGAGGGGCGACGGCCGAGGCGTTGACGACGGGGGGCAGCGGGGCCTGGCGCGCCCCGAGGCGGCCCGGCGCGGGGATCCGGCCCAGCCAGCGCCGCAGCCGCCCCGGCCGCGGCGGCGGGAGCAGCTCGTCCGGGCCGGCCGTGTCGTTGACGGAGCGGAGGATGCTGAGGAAGAAGGGCGTGGGCTCGCCGGCCTTGTCGGGCGAGACGACGCCGTCGGTGAAGCTGCCGAGGAAGGCGATCTCGCGAAGGCTCGGCGGGGGCGGGCTGGGCCTGGCGCTCGAGGGGGCCGTCGGCATGTCGCCGCTCGGCAGCCGCCACCGCTCGTCCCGGTCGTTGTCGTGCTGGATCTGGAGGACGAAGGGCGGCTGGTCGGGGCCGAAGCCCTCGGCGACGCCGGCGGCGTGCTGCTCCTTGGGCAGGGCGCAGGACCAGAGCGAAGGGGGCTGCACGCACGCCGTGACGGCCTTGGCGTCGGGCGCGATGATGGTCGACACGCCCTTGGGCAGGAGC
The DNA here is from genome assembly GCF_042764415.1 of Remersonia thermophila. Taxonomy (NCBI): domain Eukaryota; kingdom Fungi; phylum Ascomycota; class Sordariomycetes; order Sordariales; family Chaetomiaceae; genus Remersonia; species Remersonia thermophila. The sequence continues at coordinate 2,516,925 of NC_092218.1, forward strand.
GGGAAGCCGGTGACGTTGAAGAAGCGCGAGGGCGGCTCCTCGGGCTCGGCGCCGCGGCGCGTGAGCAGGATCCCGAGCGCCACCCCCACGCCGACGAGGATCAGCGCCAGCGCGCCGCAGATGCCGAAGCAAACGCGACGGCGGCGCTGGCGTCCCTCGCGGCCGGGCCGGCCGAAGCAGCCGCCGAGGCCGCAGCACGAGAAGCAGCCGCCGCGGCCGTGCCAGAGCCGCCCGGCCCGCCACGCCATGGCATCTTCCTTCTCGTGCCGCCGCCGCCGGCGTTCGGCCTCCTGCCTTGGGCCGCGGCCATCCATGCGTGCGAAGTGGTCGCCGGGAACAAACGAGCCGAGCGGCCGGTCGGGAAGGCCCGCCGGCCGGGGCTCTCCGGAGGCGGAGGCGGAGGCGGAGGCGGGCGTGAGAGGCACGTCGCTGAGGCCCATGGCGCTTTGCGATGTCATGGTTCTGGCGAGGCCCGGGGGCACGGGACCCGGCGTCGGCGGGTACACGTTGGCGAGCGGGTGGCTCGAGGGAAACGCGGCGTGGTAGCGGGCTGGCGGTTGCTGGAGGCGGTGCTTGTCCGAGGGGGGGGGATACGGCGGTGGCAGGTCGCGCGGCGTGGATAACAGGTCTTCGCTGATGGCGGCGGCGGCGGCGGCGGCGGCAGACGGCTTCTCGGGCTCGGCCACGGCCACGGCCACGGCCACGGCCACGGCCACGGCCACGGATCGTTGTGCGGGTTCCGCCGAGGCTTCTTTGGCGAGAGAGGAAGAGGAAGACATGGGCCCGGACGAGAGATCGTGGATCACGATTTCCGGCGGTCGATGGGGCGTCGGGGCTCTTGTTTGCGGTTGCTGCGTCGCGGCGAGCCACGGGTGGGCGGAAGGCTCGGGTTCTGATTCCAAGATGGTCGGGGGGACGGGCTGCTTCTTGTCGGCCTCCTTCCACAGCGCCTGGCTCGTGCCGGGGGACGCAGGGCCGGACCCCGGGGTCTGCGGCGTGGGAGGCCCAAAGGGCGACGTCACCTGGTCCCACCAGCCTTGGGATCGAGCGCTGGCCACGGTGGCGGATCGCTGGACGCCTTTGTTGGCGCGGGAGGACCTCCGTGGCACCACCGGGCTGCCGTCCTCTTCAAAGAGGGTGACGGGGGTGCCCATGTCGTCGTCCTCCTCGACGTGGATGGGCGCGGCCGCGTTGTCAGCACCCTTCTTGGCGGCGCCCGCGGACCCGTACCGCAGCGGGATCGAAGGGACGGCCGGCACGGGCTCGCGGCCCAGGGCGCTCTGCGGGGAAGCGTAGTCCTCCGTGTCGGGCGACCAGGCCGAGACGGGCTGGTTCGGCGGGGAGACGGGGGCTGGCGGCTTGTTGATCAAGTAGGCGGCGAAGTCGACCGGGGTCTCGACGACGGCCGTCTGCGGGCTGACGACGATGTCGGAGCCGGCGGGCACCTCGAAGCCGATCACGATGGGCCTGGCGCTCGGCGACAGGTCGGCCTGCGAGCCTTGCGAGGCCCCGGCGGCCAGCTGCTCGATGCGCTTGCCCTTGATCGAACGCGCCCGCAGCCAGGCGAGGGTGCCGATGGACTCGTCCGAGGGCGAGCCTTCGAGCGCCCGCAGCGCCGTGGCGTCGACGAACTTGCCGGTGCGGGTTTGCCGCCGCTCCTGCATCTGCCTCTGCCGCTGCAGCCGCTGCTCGTGGAGCTTGGCCATGTCGGTGACGACCTTGATGCCCAGCATCTTGTTCTGCGCCTGCTGCCTCTTGCGAGACTTTGCCCTTTGTATCCTGTTGTTGCTGACGATCGAGGTCCGCTGAGACGGCGCGTAGCTGGAGGGTCCTGCTGCCTCGGCCATGGCGCCGCCCGCCATGGCGCTCCCCGAGCCGAGCTGGCGGTCGTTTCTGGCGGTGGTCGAGGGCGCCGCGACCTCGTCGTCGTCGTCCCATTCTTCCCACTCCTCCTGGCTCCTTGCCCAAAAGCCGCTGCCGGCGACGCTCCGAGGTGGCCTCGCGTTGTTCATTTCGCTGGTGTTTGGGTGACGGTTCGTTTCCAGGGATTCCTCGTGTCGTGTTGCGTTTCTCGATGGCGAGTTACGGATGACAGAGGGCGGGTTGGGGATATGAGGATATGGAGAGGATCGACGGCGAGATGCCCGTCCAGCAAGAGAAGGCAATTAACGCTCGACGCCGAAGCCACGTGGGTGAGCCGCCTCCAGGGGTCGATCAGAGAGGTTGATATCCGAAACAAAAAAGAGATCGAAAAACAAAAGGAATGCCCGGAGGTCCCGTGACGGGAGAGCCAGAGAGGCCAGCTCGAACAGCAATCCAATGAGGAGCCTAAGAGGCCAACCGCCCATGAAACAATGAAGAGCCAAGCACCCTCCTCCAACAAGGGAAACGTATCGAGAATAGAATAGAAAGGAACAAAGAGCGAGAAAAGAAGAGAGAGAGTGTGTGTGAGAGAGAGAGAGAGAGAGAGAGACAAAGAGGAAAAGGTCCAGAACCCGTGATGCCCCGACCCCTCCGATACCCAGACAGGACGACTCCATCGTGTCGCGTGGCGTGGCGTCTCGTCTCGTCTGCCTCTTTGTCCCCTCGTGCTCCTCCCGCTTCCTACTCGTCTTTCCCTACCCGACCCCGCCTCGTCGCCATGCTGCCGCCATGCTATCGGCAGCCGCCGCGTCGCCAATCGGCGGGCGGAGCAGGTCGGTCCGGATCGCAGGCTTCAGGGCGCCACCGTCTAGGGACGGCAGCTGGTCGTCAAGGCGAGGCCTCTCTATGGACGACGGGACCCCCCCCCCCCCCCCCGGGCCCATGGCCCCATGTCGGTTGCGGCAAGCCCTGGCGACGTCGGGCGTTGGATGGGCGTTGGATACTGTGTAAGCGCCGTGTGGACGTCGCGCAGCCGCCGGGAACGTCTTGGGTTGCGTCTGTGATTGGTCGCTGGCTTGGCAGGGCCCAGAGCTTCGGCCCGCCAATCAGAGCGCCGCGTTGCTTGCGTGCTTCAGCGGGCTCATGAGCTTGTTATAATACTACACAGTACTACTACATGGAGGAAGCTTCTCGATGTTGGGTGGTCGTCGCCATGCCATCTCTTTTCCGCTCGTTCCCAGGAGCAACGGTGCGAACCCCGAGTCCTCCCGTCCCATCCTGTATTATCCTACCTAGACCGGATGTTGGATCCGGCTCGAGTCCATCGGTGGAATGTCGTTGCTAACCGAACGGGCCCGGCGGGTCTCGTCGTGCCCGGGGCTCCACCCACGCCGATCGCCAAGGCTGGCTCCGTTGTGTTCCTGTCGACCCTCCCGTCCGACGACGCTCGCGAGCGGGCATGACATGACGGGAAGGGGACCCACCTCGGCGGCTCCAGGAACGTGAAAAGAAAGCGACATGCCACCCCAGAGGAGGTGTCAAAGCCGCCAGCGGGCCGAATCCTCTCGACCCGTGGCAGAAGCACCCGCCATGTTGAAGGGCCTTTCCCCCACATGGCCTGGGGCCCAACAATCAGGAGGGTGGTGGTGACACGGTTCGGGTACGTCAAGCGTCATGTGCAGAAACCGGCTTGGAAGCCTTTTGGATTCCAGCCAGATTCGACGCCAGCTCGGCCGAACACCCTGTTGGTGGGAGGTCATGGCGGCGGGAGGGTATGTGTGGGAGGGTGTGTGTGTGTGTGTGTGTGGATGGACGATCCCCTCTGGAATCCACGGCGAAAGCCACCAAGCAGCGTAACTGGTACATTCCGTTCGTGTAGACCTGCATTGACCCCCCTACGCTCCCCATGCGTAATTACCTACGAAACATGGACCGGACCTACGCAGTCCCAACTGTCCCGCCCCGCAGCGGTGGTGGTGGTGGTGGTGATGCTGGTGGTGCGGTGGCACGCTTGTCTTCTCCATGCCCCGACCCAAGGCCGAGCTCACAGCGAAAAAAAAAAAAAAAAAAAAAAAAAAAAAAAAAAAAAAACAGGACAGAGAAAAACAAGGACAAAAAGAAGCACACCACATCCTTGGCAGTAACTATAGTACACAGTACATACGTGGTTCAGTTTGACGGTGAAAGTGTGGGGAACTATTAATCAAGTCCCGTTCTGCCAGCCCTTGTCTCGCCTCGTCAAGAAAACCAGGGGGTTTCAGAACTTTCGGATGGCACCTGTGGACCTTGATGTCCAACCTGTTCGCATGGTGACCTACACTAGGTACTTACCTATTGCAACCCATGAGCCTCCAGGTTCGTCCAACTTCCATTCTTGTACGCATTGGGCCATTGACTTTTTTTTTTTCCCCTTCAATTCTCCTTCCCGCTGGCTCATCGGGCTCAGGTTGCCACCGTGTGCTGCAAACCCCTTCTCGACAAGAATCCATCCTACGTCACAAGACCCGGGCCCCCCGTGTCCCTCGACCAGAAACCGAAACCGTCCCCTCCTGGACCGCCACCACACCGTGGTTCGACCCAAGTGACGCTGCTTGTTTCGACCCATCTTGCTCTCCACACCATCCGATCTGGCCGGGCAACCTACCGAGCCTTCGTGGCACGCCGATCCGAGCCGGCCCGAGCTTGCCTCCCTCTCCGTTCCCTCCTCCTCTTCGCCCCTCCCCCCTTGCGCGCTTGGTCTCCCGCGTGGCGTAACAGCCAACACGGAGACAACCCCCGTCCACGCTGGCGTCCTTCTTCAGCTTCGGAAGCGCGACGTCGTCCTTCAGCGACCGTCCGACACGAAACAACCACCGACGACGTTCCTCGGCGACCCCGCCGCCACCCTCGTTCCGGCTAGGAGATGGACAATTTCTCGGCGTGCAGCCGTTCCACCAGCCTCTGGGGCCCCTCTCGCCCATCCCAGGTACGTATCCGTGCTACCTTGCGTGCCTTGTACGCTGCAAGGCTTCCTGCCTCGGCCGCTTCCCGGGTTCGCCCCGTGCCGCTCCCGGGCGCCTGCAGAGGCCCCCTCGGGCAACCCGCCCGGGCTGCTGCGCACCGCCCGTCCCAGGAAACCGCTGGTTCCGTCGCTAACACGTCCGGGATCTCTGCCCCGTTGGCTCAGGCACCCCCACGACCCCCATGTCTTTGTCGCGAAGCACATCTCCCATCCCCGGCGGCGGCTGGGCCACCCCGGGCCTTGACATGACGAACGGACGATCGAGCCCCACGAGAGCCGCGAGCGGGACGCCCGCCGCGTGGCAGCAGTCGTCGAGGCTCGGACGGAGCCCCGGCGGCGGCAGCGGCGGCAGCGGCGGCAGCAGGAAGAACAACCAATACAGATACCCGTCCTTCTCGACAAGGACCCAGGGCTTCTTCGGCCGCCACATGCGCCACCTCTCCAACACCCTGCCGCGTTTCAACTCCAGCTCCTCCTACGCCGACAAGGAGAAGCTTGGCCGCGGGAGGTGGTCTCCCCGAAATACCACCCTGTCCGGGAGGGTGCTCAGCCTCCTGGGCCGCATGGGGAGGAAGATGAAGCTGCGGCTGCTGGTCCTGCTCTTCTTCCTCCTTGCGCTCCTTGTCCTGTTCAGCAGCTGTGAGTGCCCCCTCGGCCGGCGGCCCCAACCGCCTCGGCGCCGCCTCGACGCCTCGAGCTCGTCGCTAACGCCCAGGGCAGCGTTTGTGCACAGGTGGCGGCGGTCATCATGGTGGGGGGGCGGGGGTGGTGAGAGGTTTGTCATGGTCGTAGGTGCCAACGTTGGCGGCGGCGTCGCCGACTGGAAGGGAGAGAAGGAATGGGCCATCGAGCGCCACTCGCTGCACAACAAGAAGCAGTATGCGCGCCGCTGGGGGTACGACCTGGAAATCGTCGACATGAAGACCCAAAAGCGCTATGCCCACGAGTGGCGCGAGGGCTGGGAAAAGGCCGACTTTCTCCGCCAGGCCCTCCAAAAGTACCCCAAGGCCGAGTGGTATGTCCCTGCGCCGTTGCCCACCTCCCCTTCGTTCGGCTTGAGCTCTAACCGCGCCCCCTCCCCCGCCAGGTTCTGGTGGCTCGACCTCACCACCTATATCATGGAACCCAGCTACTCCCTCCAGCACCACATCTTCTCCGGCCTTGCCCGGCACGTCTACCGCGACATCAACGAGTTCAACCCTCTCAACATTTCCCACCCCTTCACCGACCCGTACCTCGACGCCGAGTCGCGCAGCCCCGTCGGCGACGGCCGCCCAGAGTCCATCCACCTGATCCTCTCGCAGGACTGCTCCGGCTTCAACCTCGGATCCTTCTTTGTACGCCGCAGCGAGTGGACCGACCGTCTCCTCGACGTCTGGTGGGACCCCGTCGCCTACGAGCAGCGCCACACGGAGTGGCCTCACAAAGAGCAAGACGCCCTCGAGGAGCTGTACGCCTCCCACCCCTGGGTTCGGAAGCACACGGCGTTCCTGCCGCAGCGCATGATCAACAGCTTCCCCCAGGGGGCCTGCGCCAAGGACGATGGCGGACGGGACGAGCGGTTTCACTACGACAAGAAGGACAGGGACTTTTTGGTGAACATGGCGGGATGCGAGTTTGGGCGCGATTGCTGGGCCGAGATGAGCGAGTTCAAGGAGCTCAGCCGCCATCTGAACCGCTCGTGGTGGGACAGGCTCAAGGAAGACGTCGTCGCTGCGGCGTGGGAGAACATGACGGGGAGGAAGGCGAAGCAGTAAAAGGGGGAAAAGAAGAAGAAGCCAATGGGTTTTTCGGCTGGCCTTGCTGCTCGAGACAAGGGGCATTGGGGGGTGGGAGGGAATGGCGTAGATGCATGTGTCTGGTTTGTGTTCTCTGCATAGCTATAGGGTGGAGTTGATTTTCGGAGCCGCATGCTTGTCACGGGAGTATGGTCAGGGAGGGGAGGGGTGAGACATGGATAAGGCAACTCGATCTAGAAATGCATCAAAACGGAGCAACGGTGGTATGGTTTCCGATTCGGGGAGGAAGACGGAGCAACGAACAAAGCATGTGTCTTGGGGGGGACACAGGAATGGGCGTTGCGGTGTTTTAGGAGCAAAATCAACCGGGGAGAGGTACACTCACGGCGAGCTGAGCTGAACGTACCTGGGATATGCCAATGCCGTTGCGTACCAAGGATCCATTGTACAAGCATATTGTTGTTGTTCGACCCTGATGCTCACGGGGTCGCTCAGCCATGGGCGGCGTGTCCTCCTCAACCCGAACTCGAGCGCCACGCCTATTATAGGGTCTCTCGCTCGTGAATGCGTTCCCTTGTCGAACCGGCTCTGATTGTCCGTTGCCTCTGAGCTCGCCAAACAATAAGACGGAGGGCTTGATGCCTCTTGGCCATTCATGGACTGCCACTCCCCATTGGGTTGCCGCCTGTTGCCGTGAAGGTCCAGATCAGATGGATGAATCTTGCCCCCTTCAAGACCGCGGGTCGCCGCGCAAGGTTCAAAGATTGGGGTGGGCTGAGCCCCGTGAACCCGTTGATGAGGCCAAGTCGGAGGAAACGTCTTTGAGGATGCGTTCCCCTCGGGCACGTACATCCAGTGAATCTCTCCGTTGGGCTCGACGGCTTTTCTTCGCACAAACCGTCTTTCGTTGCGAGCTTCCCCTCGGGAACACGTTGAGATATTGTCCTCGCCTTGACCAACAACAACAACAACCTCCTCCTCCAAGTCCCAAGCCGCTCGCCGTTCGACCGCAGCAAGCTCGGCATCGGGAAACGCTCCTCACGCACCCGCCATGGCCCGGTTTCCCTGGGGCATCGCGGGCTGGGTCCTGGCCGGATCCGCGCTCGTCCTGAGCGCAGCTCTGGCCGCACCCGCCGCCGCGACCTACCAGCTCGTCGATGTCTACGACGCCTCCAACTTTTTCGCCTCGTTTGACTTTTTTACCGACCGCGACCCGACCCACGGGTTCGTGCAGTACATTGGCCAGACGGCGGCCACGGCGCGGGGCCTCGCCGCCGCCCGTCCCCGCGGCGCCGTCTACCTCGGCGTCGACGCCGTCAACACAACCACCACCGGCCGCGCCTCGGTCCGCCTGACGTCCAAAAAGGCCTACACCCGCGGCCTCTTCCTCGCCGACATCGAGCACATGCCCGCGGGCGCCGGGCCGGGCGGCTACGGCGCCGCCTTCAACGCCGCCGGCGGCGGCGTGTACGCCCTCGAGTGGACGGACCGGGCCATTCGCGTGTGGTTCTTTTCGCGGGGAAGCGAGAAGGCGAACGAGCTTTCGAGCTATGATTCTTCTTTTTCTTCTTCTTCTTCTTCTTCTTCTTCTTCTTCTGCGGTTGCTTCTTCGGAGCCCGGCGACGCTGTTCCCAACGCCAACAACACCCATACCGCCAATACCACCACCACCACCACCACCATGACTTCCCATTCCCCCTCCTGCAACAACAACAACAACAACAGCAACAACAACAAGCTGAGCCGCCGGTCTGCCAGCGCCCAGCCCGCCGCGCCCGACCCGTCCTCCTTTGGCCGGCCCGTCGCCGCGTTCCTCGCCGGCCGGCCTGCTCCTTGGCCGACCACTTCCGGGAGCACCGCCTCGTCTTCGACACAACCTTTTGCGGGGACTGGGCGGGCGCCGTGTGGGCCGAGGCGGACGGGGGCGCGTGCCTGCGGGCGGCGGGCGGCCGGTCGTGCCGCGAGTACGTCGGCCAGACCCCCGAGGCGTTTGCCGAGGCGTACTGGCTGATCCGGTCCGTCAGCGTGTATCAGCTGGGGTGAGCCCGAGGAGAGGGCGGGGTTGCTAGGAGGGGGAAGGGCGTGTGAGTGGGTGGCCATGTTTGGCGGGATTTGAGCCGGGTGAAATAGCGTCCTCCAGAGACTTCTTTTTTATTTTTCCCTCCATCAACGTCAACGTTATGCAATTGGCATGGGTGTTGGGTCTGGGAACACGGCTTCATGGGATGCTTGCTAGGCATCAAACCGCATCCTGAGCACGTATGGCACATCCCGGTGGATGGCAGTGACAGCCATTCGGCCGTCTTGGACCTCTAGATTCTGGACATGCTGCAATATCTCAGACATCCGCGCATGTCTCCCACGGGGTATGCATGGCATCTAGATAGTAAAGTTGGTCCAGCCCAGCAACCGTACCCAGCAAGTCCCGTCTTCCCTCTGCAAGCAAGTTCTTCAAAACCAAAACACATGTTTTGCTTCGGCACACCTGCTCACCGACCCACCGCTCCCCTCGCTCCGATTCATCATGGCTCCGGTCCTGGTATCTTGACCAACCCTTCTCGGAACGTTCTCCACGTCAACCCCCTCGAGAGGCTGACAACCCGATGCGGATTCTTGGGGCGGTTGTCACGCCTGGGATGGATGTACTGGGGGAGGAGGGCGGCAAGGGATGTCTGGACATGCTTGGACAGGGCAGGGTCTTGAATGCTGTCCAGGAACTTCCAGATGAAGGCAGTGTCGGACTTGGGGGGGTTGGCCTTGTAACTGTCCCGGAACTCAAAGTAGAGTGTGCGCATGTCATGAGCGGGGTCTCCAGAAGGCGACGGTGCTGGACACGGACGTTTGGGTGGTGGCTGGAAAGGGTCGGGGAGTTTTCTCTTGGTTGTCTCTAGTGGCTGAGCGTTGTGCGAGTGACTGCGTTGGCTGCGTCGGACTGCGTCATGTGCTGGTCTTTCGAGGGTAGGGACTGCCGGAGCAGCCGGCTGGGCTTGAAAAGTAATAGATCGCGTAGGCTCCTTCACTGGAGCTCTTCTATCAGAAAAACTGTTGTGGTCTGATCGATCCAGCAGCTTCTCAAGGCTGTGCCGTTGGATGAACATCTCGTCCAGAAACCTAACAACATCCTCAGAGAGTTCCAGACGAGACTGGGGTTGCGCAAGGTCCTTGACTTGGTTCTCGAGCTTGGCGAGTTGCTGAGCCAGAGCCGCTGCCTCGGTTTTGGCTTCAACCAGCTCTGCCTGCAGCGAGTCCACCTTGTTAAGGGCTAGGCGGCACTGCTCATTCATGGCAGCAATGTCCTGCGCTGTGCTTGACCGTAGACTGGCAAGACCTGTCTGCTGCACATCGATCTTCTCCGACAATCCGGCGACCTTTCTGGAGGCATCCTCGCTTTGCTGCGTGAGGGTGTTCTGCAACGTAGCGAGCTTCGTTCGGAGGAGGGCCACCTCGTCGATCTCGGTGGCATGCTGGTCGACCTTGGACTTGAGCTCGGTGACGACGGTAGAGAGGACCGCCTGCTGAGTCTGATGGTTCGAAGAGCTGGTCTCAAGCGAGGCGATGGTTCGGTTTACATGTTCGATGTGACGATCGACAGCCCTTCGGATGGACGAGATCTCACGGGTGCAGTGCTGGGCGCCCAGGAAGCCAGCCCAGGCATTGCTCAGAGAGGCCTGGAAGAGGTCGGCCTTGCTTGCGTCTACAGCGTCTGGCTCCATGGAAGCGGGCGGTATCCAGGAAGGCGAGCTGGGGGTCCTGAGGGCTCTCATTGCCGCCTGAGTCTCTTGATCTGAGGGAGAGTCCGGGAGTCCGGGTATCATCAGCCCGGTCCGGGGCAGGCAAGGACAAGAAGAGAGACGGAGAATGGATGAGGTGGGTTACAGAACAATCTCGAGAGTTGCGATGGGCTCTTTACCATTTTTCTTTTTCCACATGTCGCTCGGTGAGACCGGTCGCTTCCCTCCTCTCCGTCTGTGAAAGCATGGAAGAGGAAGGCACTACGGAATGCTCAGGGCAAATGCTCTAGGCATCAACCACTTCAGGGAACCGTGGGAAGGTGCGATCCAATCCTCCGTCCCATGACATCTCATGGAAGGTTCTCTCTCTCTCTCTCTCTCTCTTGGGTTCCCTTCTCAGTCGTATTAGTCTCTGTCTTCGTCAACCTGTAGCCTGTTCTGGTGTATCTTACAATTTGACATGCAGAACTCCCAGGCCCCGGATGGGATGGCATCGTACTGTGAATGTGTTGGGTGTTTTGGTCTGTGGATGCGGGAGGATCATCGCATCATCTCGCGAGGCGTGGAGCTCGGCTAGGGGAACGCTTATAAGTGGCCAGCTCAGGAAATGCGTCACTGCATCTTGACGAATTTCTCCTGCTTTCCACGAACACAACGCGAAAAGACCTACAGAGACCACCAGAGTCCGCAAACGTCCCAAACCACCTCTCATCTGCCATGGCGGCCTCACCGATTGTCATCTTTCAGGCCCTGCCTGGCGGCCAGCAACCCTCGGGCACGACGGTCGAGGCGCTGAAGCAGCAGCATGGCTTCCAAAGAGCGCTTTTCGGCGTCAAGATGGAGGATCCCGACACGGGAATCCTGTGCACCGGTGAGTCCAGACCTCCTCTGCCGCGGGTCTTTTGTTGCACCTCACGTTGCGGGCTTGATGCTCATGTCCCTCACACAGAGTGGTCCTCGCTCGCAGCAGCACGCAGCTTCGCGGCCTCGCCGACAGCCACATCGCTCGCCGCCAAGGAGACGCTCGGGTTCGTCGCCGCTGGTGACAAGCAGCAAGACGTGCTCTCTGTGACGTCGGCGCCGTGCACCGAGATCTTCACGGCCTTTGGCGCCGAGGAAGGCTTTGTGGCCAATGTCGGGCGTTTCGTGGCCGCTGTGGATGCGAACCAGCCCGAGGGGTACAAGGGGGCTTCCTACGCGCAGAGCGTCCATCTGGCCGCGGAGCCGTCCGCGCAGCAAGACGCCGTGGTGAGGATGCTCATCGGGTGGACGAGCCGAGAAGCCCACATCGAAGCCAAGGCAAAGCCGGGAGGTACGTTGGACGTTGGAGCTCACATCCCGAGCCATCCCCCGCGGGGTTGACTAAATTGGACCCGGACTGACAAACATGGCGCCCGCAGCGATCCAGGATAACATTCAGGAGCTCAGAGTGCTGAGGAAGTCGGTGGATTTATTCCATGCCGAGTTCAAGGAGCTGTGACCGGCGTATGTGGCGGAGACCATCCACGCCCCCAATGTCATGTAATAGATCCCGCAAAGCCGAGCCCGCGTCCTCTCAGACGAGCATGCCTGGCCGCGGAAACACCCAAATTAACCTTCCCGGCAACATGGTTCTGATCACCCCATTCCGGTCCACCGCCGTAGTCGTTCCAACCCACCCAAGGATCCCCAGCGAGGCGCGCTCCGCAGCGGCTAAGAAAGCGGGGGAGGGGCATCCCCATCGCCCTGCTCCCCCGCCCCTGGTCCATCCCACAGCGGGACTTTGGCTGCTCCGTCAACACCGGCTTCACGGCTGTGACGGGTCATAGTTTTGCCTCCATGGCCCGGCGCCAGGGTCCAATTCAACCTCCGGTGGCTCCCGGGGAACCGTTCAACCGCACAAGCGCGCTCCCTCAGCAGGGTCAAGATGCCTGTCGACTTCTCCAACGCTGGGTAACGAACCAGGCTCCCTTAACCTCGCCTTCACACACCACTTCGCATCTCCTCTCACCTTTGCTCCCTATCCCCCGAGTCTCTACGCTCCTTGGGTCCTCACGATGGCTTCACATGACGAACATGGCACCGGCGAGTATCGCCAATACCTGCCCGACCTGAGCATCCCCCGCTTCACCACCATGCAGAAGCAGGACGCTCACGAGTACGCCGCCGCCTTCCAAGAGAGCGGCAACCCGCCATGGCTTCACAGCCTGTACCTGCACTGGCGCAAGCTCTTCCAAGAACCCTTCAAGGGCATCACCAACGATGGTACTCTCCTCTTATCATCTCCCAGGGCGAATCTCTCACTCGCTTACACATGCCCTCCCAGGCCGCGTCCGCCCCGATCTCTTCCATCTCCGCGACGAGGGGATCCCGATCGACACCATCGTCTCCGCCGCCAACGCCTTCCTCTCCCATCTCACCCCGTCCCAAACCGCCACCCTGACCTACCACATCGACTCCCCCGAGTGGCGCTCCTGGTCCAACCCGGAATTCCTTCTCTCCGACAAAGGCCTCCGCCTGGACGAGCTTGACCCCGCCGCCCGCTCCGCCGCCCTGGCCATCCTCGAGGCCACCTTGTCTCCCGAGGGCTACCAAAAAGCCCTGGCCGCGATGCGCATCAACGGCTTCCTGGGCGAGCTGGTCAAGGCGCCGAGGGTGATGAACGAGTTCTCGTACAACCTGGTGCTCTTCGGCTCGCCCTCGACCGCGGCCCCCTGGGGCTTCAGCTTCTACGGCCACCACCTCTGCCTCAACGCCTTCCTCTACCGCACCCAGCTCGTCCTCTCCCCCTGGTTCACCGGCGCCGAGCCCAACCTCATCGACTCGGGCCCCCACGCCGGCACCCGCATCCTGCAGCACGAGGAGGCGCTCGGCCTGCAGCTCATGCAGTCCCTCGCCGAGGACCCGTCGGTCCGCGCCAGGGTCCAGATCTACCGGCAGCTCCGCGACCCGGCCATGCCCCGCGGCCGCTGGAACCGCGACGACCAGCGCCACCTCTGCGGCGCCTACCGGGACAACCGCGTCGTCCCCTACGAAGGCCTGCCCGTCTCGGCCATGACGGACCCCCAGCGCGCCCTTGTCCGGGCCATCCTGCGCGAGTACCTCGCCTACCTGCCCGCGCGGTCCCGCGACGCGCACCTCGCCGACATTGAGCGGTGGTTTGGCGAGACGTACTTTTGCTGGATCGGCGGGTACGGCGACGGCGACGCCTTTTACTACAGGATCCAGAGCCCCGTCGTCCTGGTCGAGTTTGACCACCACTCGGGGGTGTTCCTCACCAACGAGGAGCCCAAGAGGTTCCACATCCACACCCTGCTGAGGACGCCGAACGGAGGGGATTACGGCATGGCGCTGAGGGGCTTGATCCCCGGCGAGGTGGAGCAGGAGTTTGTATGGGAAGGGGAGGAGGATCTGGAGAAAGAGTAGCTAGCTCTTTTGGTAGTGGGGCGGCAGGCGGGGTGTTGTGAGGAAATAAGAAAGAAACCATGCTCTACCGCCGCTTACAAGAAGAGAAACCTTGTTTTTGATGGAATTCCATCTACAGAGCCTAATATCACTACCTCGGGGTTGAAACTTGAACGGCTGCCGAAACGAAGCAAAGGAAAACCGTCTCTTCTTCTTCTTCTTCTTCTTCCACGTCCCGCGCACCGCATTTCTTCCAGCATCCATCGCCATGCCCATCCACACTTCGCTTGCCACGTACGACGGCGAAAAAAAAACAACAACAACGACAACCTCACGCGTTTACAACCCCTTGGGCATGGTCCCCCACCCGCCGCCGCACACGCACTTGCGCTGCTGCGTCAGCACAAAGTTGAAGCCCGGCTTGCCGCTCCATATGTCCTCCATGACGGCGGCGCACCGGACGCACCGCCGCCACTGCGGCTCGATGGCGTTGCCGTTGCCGGGGCTGGGGCTGCAGGGGCTGACGCCTTTGGTGCCGCCGATCGGCGTCCACGCGCCGTACGAGATGGAAGGTGCCCAGGGGGAAGAGTTGTTGTTGCCGCTGCCGCCGCCGCCGCCGCCGCCGCCGTTGTTGCTGTGGTTGTTGTTGTTGTTGCTACCCCCAATGTTGGCCGCGGTCCCTGATGATCCTGCTGCTCCGCTGCCGGCGGCGGCGGCGTTTCGCGGCTCGTCTCCGTTGGCCGTCCGCGGCCCTGCGGTCGTCGCCTTGGCGCACCGCGGGGGAACGACCAGCTCGACGCGCTTGAACGCGTCGACGTACCGCCCCTCGGCCTTCCTCGCGTGCAACACGCGCGCCGCGTTGTCGTCGGCGCCGGCGACCTCGAGGAGGCTATAGTCGGCGAAGAAGAGGCGGGCCGGGTCGGTCTGGCTGCGGAAGGCGGGCAAGGTCGCGGTGAAGAACTTGAGCAGGACCTCGCGGAAGGACGGGGGCGGGTTCTTGCCCAGCAGCATGTCGAGCTCGCAGTGGGCGGTGGCCTTTTTGATGAACTGCTCGTTGAGCTGCTGCTGCTGCTGCTCCGTCATGTTGGCGTGCTGGGGCTTGACCTTGGCGGCGTTGAGCCCCGCCAGGGAGCGGCGGTACGAGGCCTGGATGTCGCCGCTCAGCTCGCTCAGGAGGCGCTCAAAGTCGGCGACGCGGACCAGGGGCGCGGCGACGGCGCGCGCCATGCGCTGGTAGGCCTGCAGGAGGGCCGGCGCCGGGCGAGGGACGTTGGCGGCGGCGGCCGGGTCCTGCTGCAGCTGCAGGGCCAGGTTCTCGTAGTAGGTCGAGGTGCGGTTGCTGACCGACTCGACCTGCATGAGGCGGCGGCACGTCGCCGACAGGAAGCCGCGCGTCGACGAGCACAGCATCAGCTGCAGCGCCACGTCGCCCTTGGAGTGGAGATAGCGGGCCAGCTCGGGAAACCGTTTGGGATCGTTGAGCTTCGCCATGATCTCCGGGTCGTCGAGGAGCTCAAAGAGCGAGTCGGTGATCCACCCGAGCAGCGAGATGCCCCACCGCGTGCAGCCCGTCACGGCCTCGACCACGTCCAGGTCGTCCAGGGGCACCAGCTTCCCCATGGGCGGCGAGTTGAGGGCCACCGTCAGAACGAGAAAGATGTTTCGGATGGCCAGGGCGAGGGTGGCAAACTTGCCCTCGGGCGGGCGCGGCTTGAACTCGCCGCGGAAGTGCAGGTGGCCGAGCATGCTGAGGCACATCTGCAGGAGGATGTTTCGAATGAGCTGGTCGTGATGCGTTTCCTCCGAGTAGTCGACCGTGATTTTGAGTATGTTGACCGTCTCGCGGATCCACGAGGCGGCGAAGTCGGGAAGCTGAGCCAGCGGGCGAGCCATGGCCAGAATGTCGTCGCAGGTGACCTGGCTCAAGGCCGAGGCGGACAGGGCGATGGTCAAGGCGACGATCACGGCCTTTTGGTCCACTGGAACAAGCATTGGTCGTGAGACAGGGGGCTTGGTGAAGGTGAGGAGTTGGGGGGAAGGCGGATGGCCACATACCGGTCTCCAGAGCGAGATTGGGCCCGTCCATCGGGCACTGCAGCTGGTTCCATTGGAGCGCGGCGTCCTCGCACATCTGGACAAAGGAACAGTTGGTCGGGGAGAAGGCGACTTGGAGGCCTGAGCTCGTCAGCATGACGGGCCCCAGGAAACAGGAAAAGGGGGGGAGGGCGGCTTACATGGCGTGGGCTCGGGAAACCGGAAGCCCAACTGGAGCGGATGCATGATGGCGTCGGTGTTTTGCTCGTGATAGACCTCGTCAAAGGTGAAACGGTCGCGGTATTGCACGGTCCCATCGCTGAAGCCCAGGCAGATGATTCTACCGAACAGGGCCGTGGTGATGGTCACGACCACCTTGGGAAGCATGATGGGATCGAGCCGGCGAAGGCGCGGCATTTGCTGGGGCAAAGTCAGCGTTCAACGCTCGGCGATGCGGATGCAGCAAGCCAGCAGGGGCTCGAGGGAGGATGCTCCTACCGGGGGCTTGGATGGCATGGTTCCCAGCTGTTGGAAAGCGGGGCTGAGGGACTGCGGCTGGTCGTTGACGATTTCCCAGCGGTCGATGATGGTTTGGCAGTCTAGGTCGTACAGGGAGCCATCGGAGGAGACGCACGACCGCACCATCAGGACGACCGGGGGCGACAGGGGCTGGCCGTGGCCGGCGGGGGCCGAAGAGAGGATCTCGATGTGCGTGAGCTGAGCGGTCGACAAGGCGTCGGCAGCCGGTTCCTGCGACCCGTGCTGGGCCCAGCTGGCCGTATCGACGTGGAACTCCCGGAGGGAAGGCCGGAGGGGGACGCCCCCCGGGGGGACCTGCTTGTCAGCGGGAGGGAGGCCCCAGTGGATGCTCGCCCGGACGATCCTCAACTGCTTGGAAGCGGTCGCGAGGGCGATCAGCACGTTGTCTGGGCGCGAGCGTGGCGGTTAGCGGAGACGGGAGGATGGGGGTCCCGAGGCCCGAGGCCCGAGGCGTTGGAGGGAAGGACGTACTTTTTTCCGAGCACAGGGCGGCGTGGGTGATGAGCTCGTCGCAGGAGTTTACGCTCTCGAGCTCGATGGACGTCTCCTCCAGACGGCCGTTGATTTGGGTAAAGAAGAGCCTCAGGGCGCCGTTGGTGGTGACGCAGAGAAAGGCGCTCTTGCCGGGATGAGGGTGGAAGGGCCCGTGGGCCGGGTAGACCTGATGTTCATACTTGTACTCGGGCTGGTTCCGATCAGACTGGCTCCGAATCGCCGGGCCGTGGATGAGGTGGACATGCTGCGGGAAGGGTTGTTGTTGTCAGCAGGCATGACGACAACGACGACGACGACAAGGAATAACGAGAAAAAGAAACAAACAAACAAAAAAAAAAGACCTGCCTGCTTGCTGCCCGGGATCTGGGTCGGAAGCCAATAGCAGCCGACAACCTTGTGAAGGTGGTCGACCAGGTCCGTCTCCCAGCGGCGGACGGGGCATGTCTGGTTGATGGAGAGGTGGAAGCTCAGAAGGGTGAGGCGGCCGAGGGCGTCGATGACGGCGAGGTCGGGGTTGCTGGAGGGCGCCCAGGCGAGGTGGACAAAGGGAGCGCTGGTCGAAACGGGCGAGGCCGAGCCCGACGGAGACGGGGCCGGATGGGCCGGGGCCGGGGCCCAGAAGCTCGGCTCGCTCAGCTGCCAGTCGGCGGTCTGGGGGTTGGAGCGGAGGAAGCGCAGCTCGACCGACATGCCGTCCTTGGAGATGGAGGCGATGGTGCCGTGCCGCGACCAGGCGATGCCCTGGCAGCTGCCGCGAGAGCGCAGCTCCTCCAGGCGCAGCTGCAGCGGCTTGCTCAGGGAGGGCCGGGCGGGCAGGGCGTCGAGGGGGTTGTTGATGACGGGATCGCCGAACAGGTCGACCTCGTCCAGGCTCATGGCGATGCCGTCCATGTCCTGCATGCCCTGCATGCCCTGCATGGCGGCATCCATTCCCTCCATGCCGGGCATGGGGTCCATCCCGTTCATGGCCCCGATGCCGTCCATGCCCTGCATGGGGTCCATGACGTTGATGCCCTGAACGGCACCGTCGACGCTCATGGGGTCGCCGCCGGGGAGTAAGGCCATGTCGTCATGGCTGGCCATCGGAGGCGGCTACCCCAGCAGCTGGCAAGGGGCGCTCACCCGGGAGACGCGGGCCTTTCACTTGGGAAACCCCGAACGTCAAGCGGACTCAAGCTTGGAGCGGGTGGTGCTGGCTGGAGAGCAAGAGAGGACCGTATGGGATGGATGAGATGAGATGGCCGGATGAGATGTTCGGGGGTGGATGGATCGTGATGGCGGGGCGAGGGGGGGTTGTGAAAGCTCGGGAATTTTTTTTTTCCTGCTAGACCGGTCGCAGGAGAAGCTGAAACGATGTCACGGTTTATCTCATCCTGACCGTGGGGAAAGCCGTAGCAGGTCGTGGGCACGGTATCGGGGAGCTGTCGAGAGCCGTGTAGTGAGCAGCGTTGAGACCTGTAAGACGGGGGCTCCGGGCCACGAGACAAACCGACGGCAAAGACCCAAGGCCGGTTTCGGACCACGAGGAAGGACAGACTTTATGAATCCCCCAAGGGTTGGAAAAATTGGCGATATGAGATCCCAGGTTGAAAGACGCAACCAAGGGTGCCATGAAGCAGGAAAAGCATGAAGCTGATGAAATCGCGATGAAGGCTGGCAGGCCTAGCGAGCGTGTACTTGGGTATGGACAGTGCAGACCCACGCGCAAGTGACACAGTGCGGCCCTGGGACCTGGGGGTGGGTCCCATAAGCCACACGCTTGGGGCGACCCATAGTTACCCATCTTTCCAGCCACGGACGGCCCCAGCCGGAGGTGGCTTGTGAAGACGGGGCAGCGAACCGAACCGAACGCGAGCCGCGACGAGACCTGACCTGACGGGCCGCACCTCTGTGGTTCCCGAGCAACGCGTTGTGCGGATTCCCCACCACAGCCTCCACAGTAACGTTGTTGTACTGTACATACGTACACAGAGGCGTCACACACCGCAGGTCGTTGACTGACGACGGGAGTTACTGTGTGCCTTACCCAGACCTAGGTACCTATCCTTAGATGGATACTGCAAAATCTTGTAGAATCCCTTCTACAGTAGAGATGGCCTCATAAGCGTACCTCAATGCACTGTGTAGTGAGTGAGACTATCTAGACAACCTTTTTGGTGATGTTGCACAGGAAACCAACCGTCTGGCAGGCCAACCACCATTGCAGAAAAGATGGAGCATGGGGCCCTGAACCAAAACTGGAATGCCAGTTCAACCCCAACCCCCAACCCCTGGCCAGTCGATCCCCAGGTCCGTTGCCTGCCCCGTCGCCGACCCGACACGCCCGGCCCGCGCGTTGTGTTGCTGGGATGCTGCAAGCCGCGCTCCCCTCCCCCCCTTTCCCGCCGCAGCCTTGTTTCTGAGTGGTTGAACGGGCAAAAACCAGCGAACAACAAATGAAACCTTGGCTCAACTCACTTACGAACGTTACTCCTACTACCTATTACCACCACCACCACCACCACCAACTCCCACCCAACTTTGTTCTCTTTTTTTTCTTTTTTTCTCTCACCCACCCTCGGCGACCTGGACCTTGCTGTGGAATCCTTTCACCGGAACTCTGGGAGGCATCTTTCTCCTGTCCGTGATCGGCAAAGCAACCAACAGAAACCCGCGCCAACCTCAACAACGACTTTGCGCCAAAGGTAGAAGGGGAAAAACGGCCATGATAGAACCCATCTTTCTCTGGCCCTCTCGTTTGACCTAGACTCGCCGTTCCGGGCCACGCCTCCCCGCTCCTCAAAATCCCAGATCCCACCCCGATTGGAGCGTCCTCCGCCTCGCTGGCGCCGCCATGGGGACCCCAAACGACGACTCGGACTTTCTCTCTTCTCCGCCCTCGTCGCCTCTCTCGGTCCTCTCCTCATCGCCCGCGCCGCCGAGCCCGTCCTTCGACCTTGCCAATCGCTATCCGTCTCCTCCCACCTCCTCCACCTTCCATTCGGGCTCCTCGTCGCCTCTGAAGCGCTCCGAGATGCGAGCCGATGCCTCGGACGAGATTCACGTGCGCGCCGACGGGCCACCGCCCACCAAGCGTCGCCGCATCGCCGGCCCCGCCAAAAGGGAGCGCACCACGGCCCATGTTGATCTCGAGAACCGCGGCGACGACGAGGGGGATGAGGCCCTCGAGAGGCTGCTAACCGCGCTGAGGAAGAAGAAAAAGATTGTCGTCATTGCGGGCGCCGGCATCTCCGTGTCGGCTGGCAGTAAGTTTCTCTCTCTCTCTCTCTCTCTCTCTCTCTCTCTCTTGAACCCGAGTCGCTTTCGACACGGCTCGCTTACCGTCTTCAACCAAAAAAAAAACAGTTCCCGACTTCCGCTCGTCCACCGGCCTGTTCGCAACCCTGCGCGGCCAGCACAAGCTCAAGGCGTCGGGCAAGCACCTGTTTGACGCGTCGGTGTACAAGCACGATGCGTCCACCGAGTCCTTCCACACCATGGTCCGCGAGCTGGCCGAGATGACGGCCAAGGCGAAACCCACCCCGTTCCACCACATGCTCGCCTCCATCGCCGCCGAGGGGCGCCTCTTGCGCATGTACACCCAAAACATCGACACCCTCGAGACCCAGATGCCGCCCCTGGCCACCACCGTGCCCCTCAACACCAAGGGCCCCTGGCCCGTCACGATCCAGCTGCACGGCGGCCTCGAGAAGATGGTGTGCACAAAGTGCGGCCACCTCGAGCCCTTCAACGCCGCCCTCTTTGACGGGCCCGAGGCCCCCCTGTGCGAGAAGTGCAAGGAGCAGGACCAGATCCGAACCACCTTCGCCGGCAAGCGCAGCCACGGCATCGGCCGCCTGCGCCCGAGGATCGTGCTGTACAACGAGTACAACCCGGACGAGGAGGCGATAGGCAACGTGTCCCAGGCGGACCTGCGCCGCGTCCCCGACGCCGTCGTCGTCGTCGGCACGAGCCTCAAGATCCCCGGGGTCCGCCGCATCGTCAAGGAGATGTGCCAGCTCACGCGGAGCCGGAGGGACGGCATCACCGCCTGGATCAACATCGACCCGGAGCCTCCGGGCGCCGAGTTCAAGGACTGCTGGGACATTGTCGTCCGCGGCAGGTGCGACGACATCGCCGAGCTGGCTCGCCTGCCCCCCTGGGACCAGCAAGACCTCGGCGACCCGGAGAGCTACATGGTCACCGGCAACGAGCTTAAGGAGAAGCGTTGCGCCGAGAGCCTCAACCGGGACCGCGTCGACGTCGTGCTCGAGAGCCGGCGCGCCCCGGAGGAGCCGCTGGGCCTGGGCACGCCCGGCCCGAAATCCCTCGTCTCGCTCGAGAACCACCTCGGCATGCCGACGCCCACGGCCAGCCCGCGCCACCAAAGCCCCGCCGCCGCCCCCGTCGGCAAGCCGGCGGCCAAGGCCCAGCCCAAGCAGACCACCCTCCCCTTCGGCAGCTCCCAGCCCGCCCGGGCCCGGGCCCCGGCGCAAAACCCCGCCGCCGGCCCCAAGCGCAAGGGGGGGCGCGCCTCCAAGAAGAGCGAGCCCGCTCCCAAGCCCAAGAACAGGCTCGACCAGACCTTCCGCGCCACCAAGGCCGCCGCCGTCACGACCTCTGCGAAAGACGTGGGCCCCAAGGACGTCGGGTCCCCGCGGAAGAAGAAGACGCCCTCGCCCTCGCCCTCGCCCTCGCCCTCGCCCTCGGACGGCACGCCCGTCGACGTTCCCAGCGACTTGCTCGCGCTTCCCGTGCTGCGCCCTTCCAACGAGGCCGGCCAACCCGCCCCGCTCGCCCTCCCGGCTCGGGCTTCTCGAAAGTAGCAGCTTGGCGGCCGGTCGCTCCTCCTCCTCTCGAGCACTCCCCCTCAGGCGGCGACGACGACGGCCTGGTCTGTCGGGTGGATTTGGCCGGTGAGCCGCGTTGCGAGGTGCAAACTAGAAAGGATATCGCCCGCGTCCTAAGACGTTTCTTTTTCTTTTCTTCTTACAGATGGTATCGGTATATCCGATCCGTGGTTATGGGAATGGGCATGAATGGTGTTGGCTGGATCGGACGCATGGAACGATGTACAGCTGTACCTGGAAGACTCCGGCAGACATGATATGGATGGATAGGAAGGGAAGGGGTCAAAGCAGCCCCCGAAGGGCACAAAGGGCTGAGAACATTCGAGGAGAGGGATCGTTTGGTTGTCTTTCTTTTTTTTTCCTGCGTTCTGTGCTGTTCTGGCTAGCGGCGCCTGCAGGTACTCGGGCGTTGCTGGGCGTTGGGCCGGTTTTTTTTTGTCTCATTTGCTCATTCTCGTGTTTAGAGAGGGAGACCTTTGCTACCAGGTTTGGGAGGGGGGGCAGCCGACTCCAGACGTAATACACACATTTGATGCATGCGAGACGGCGTAGCATGGGGGGTTTGTTGATGGTAGGTCCTGTTTTGTTCGTCTCGAGATATGGAGAAGGGGAGAGAGGGAGGTTGGCTAGGCGTTTGGAGAGGACAGAAGGTCACCCTGCCGTTATACCATGACATCCTCGCGGTTATGGAGCATCTCTTGCTGGGCCGACAGCGACCGGACTCCATGAGATGATTATTATGGAACGTCAGACCCAGGTCCCATTACGAGGTTCCCATCTGCCTACTTACATGGGTGGTTGTCTTGTCCACAAAGCTGTAATACAGGTACCTGGGCGTAGGGGCAATCCAACGTCCTCCATGGGCGGGGGAGAAATAACCCTACACACACACACACACACACACACACACAGAGAGAGAGAGAGAGAGAGACAGACAAACAGACACAGACAGACACAAACAGACACATGCACGTGGGTGGGTAAGGGAAATACGGCGTGACAACATCTTCCATCTCCTTCCTCCATGTCGGATCAGGTCAGCGACCTCCATAACGCCATGCGCCGACAAAAAAAAGCACATTCCTCCCCTCTTCCTACCACCCCTCCGCTCTCCCTCCCTCTCTCTTCTCCCCTCCCTCCTTTGCCTCGCCTCTGTCTTTCCCAGGCAGAGGTGGTAACGCTAGGTACCCGTTCGAAAACAACAACATGAAAAAAAAACCATGACATAAAAAACAAACGCCCGAGCTAGAGACATACAAGTTGGATGCCCAGCCCAGCCATCATCGCCTTCCTCCCGCCGTTCCCCCTTTCCACCCACCCGCCCACCCTACCCTTGCCTTGTCGCCCATCCATTCCATCCATTCCATTCATTCCATCCATTCCATTCATTCCATCCATTCATCCCGTCTCCATCCCTCCATCGCCGCCAGAAGAACCAAGACATAATGCAATGCGTCCCACCCATCCAGGCCCAGGCGCTGCAGGCAACGAAGAGGCCCCCCTATCTATGTACAATACAAATGACAAAAAAAATGAAACCATCCGCCAAACGCTGGCTGGCTTCTTGGAGACTCGTTCAAGCTGCGCGAGATGCAGAACAAGCAAGCCAGGTCGGAATGGAGAACCGAAAAAGATCAAGGCCTGGGGAACCACCAAAAAAATAATACTCCACCGCACCCCCTTATTTCACTGCCCCGGTGAATCACGCATCATGACTCCCCCCTTCTTCGTCGTCTCTCCTCTTTCTTTCTTTCACCCGTCCCGTATGCGCCGTCAAAAAGCCAAATGCTCGCTGATGCTAGGGTGGTGGACCCGATGAAGAACCCGCAAGAGATGCAGCAGCATCGAAGGGAAAGCAAAAAAACAAACGCGCAAGGAGCAGCCCCGGCGGCTGCCCCTCTCTAGTAAGGGCTCTGCCGGGTCGGCGGGCTGCGGCTCTGCCACGACGAGTGCCTCACCGGGACGTTCCTATTGTCCGGGCGGCGGTGGCGGTAAAAGTTCAGCCGGTCGCCGTCGTCGTAATAGTTGCGCCTCTTGGGCTCCTCGCGGCCACGATCCTCCGCCCCGCCAAGGCCCCCGCCGCCGCGCCGCTCGTCGCGCCTCTCTTCGCGGCGCTCCTCGCGGCGGTCGTCGCGGTACGGGTCCTTTTGCTGGCGGCGCAGCTCCTCGCGGTCGCTGGGGATCTCGCCGTCCTCGAGGTCGGGGTTCTTGGCGCGCGCGCGCTTCTCTTCCTCCTCCCTGAGGCGCTCCTTGCGGTCCCGCTCCATGAGGTCGCCAAACATGCGCTGCAGCCGCTTGCCCGAGACCTTGACGTCGCCGAGGGGCCAGATCGAGGACAAAAACTCCCTGGCCGCAAAGGTTAGCATTGCCGCCGCCTCTCGAATGCATGTCTTGGTCAAGGGTATGATTACAATACGTACCAGAACTGGGGCTCGAGGCTGGCCATGTCGGTCCCGCTGTCCGTTTGCAGGTTCTTGAGGAAGTTTCCAAAGGTGCGGATCTCCTCGCCCAGGATCTTGGCCCGTTCCTTGGCCGCGGGGTAGTCCTCCTTGGAGTACATGATGCGCTCCATGTTGGACCTCAAAGGCCGAAGCACCGACCAGACCAGCTGCTTGTTGTCCGAGAGGTCAATCTCGTCGTCGCGCAGCTTGCAGAGCTCGCGGAACCGCTCGCAGGCCTTTTGCCGCTCCCGCTTGCACTTCTCCATGGTCTCCGGGTCCATCTTGTGCTTCTCCTTTTCCTTGTGCTTCTCCTGCTGCTTGGAGTCGCCCTCGATGCGGCGATGCTTGGAGTCGCGGCTGTCGTAGTCGTCGTACTTGCGCTTGTCGGGACGAGGCGTGCCGCGATCGTTGGCGTTGCTGTACGAGCGGTGGTGGTCGCGGTCGCGGTGCTGGCCCGCCTTCTTGGCCAGGGGGGCCGGGGACGCCGAGACGGAGCTGCCTTCGCCGCCCCGCCGGAGGCCGTTGGTGAGGAGCTTTTTGCTGCGGTGGTGGTTCTCGACCGCCTTCTTGGCGTTCTCGTCGTTGGAGTACTTGGCCATGAGAACCGAGAGGAGGTACTCGGATCGGCGGACCAGGTGGACGGCGCCGGGCGACTGGATGCCCTTGTCCTCGGCCCTGCGGCGCTCCTCCCTCTTGTCGACGCGGTGCTCCTCCAGGAAGAACTTGTGGTGCATCTGCAGCTGCGCGTCGTCGCGAATCTGCGTCCACGCGCCAAAGCCGTACTTGTCGATGCCGATGAGGAGCATGGCGTCCTCGCGGGCGCCCCATTCGCACGTGTACTGCGCCGCCTTGCTGGCCTCGGGCAGCCGGAACGACAGGACGTCGTCTTGCTCGGCCAGGACGCGGCGCAGGAGCTTGAGCTGGGGCGGCCGCTCCACCACCGTCTCGGCGTTGATCTTGCGCACCTCGCCAAAGTCGACCAGGACGGCCTTCTTGTCCTTCTTGGCCAGGGGCTTGCCGGCCCTCTCCTCCTCCTCGCGCAGCTTTTCGTTGTTGGCGTCGATGGCCTGCCGGCTCACGGCGACGAGGTCGTCGACGACCGACTTGAGAAAGTCGCGGTCGCGGTCGGTCAAGCGGGCGTCGTGGACGATCTCGTCCTCGCGATCCTCAAAGTTGCCGTAGCGGAAGAAGGCGCGGATCAGGTTGCGCGTCTCCTTCTCGTTGAGGGGACGGCGGGGGTCCTGGGCCGCGGCCCGCGCCTCCTCGCGCTCCTCCATCTCTCGCCTCTCGCGCTGGCGCTTCTTCTCGAGCCGCTCGGCCCGCTCGTTCTCGGCGGCGGCCTTCTTGTTGGTGATCTTGAGCGTGGCCTTGCGAGGGGCGCTCTCCTCCATGGCCTTGGCCAGGTACTCGTCGTGCTTCTTCTGTTCCTCCTCGGCCTTGATGGCGGCGAGCTCGTCCGGCGGGATGATCTGGTCCCAGTCGAGGGCCAGCTCGTCGACCTTGACGTCGGTGACCTGCATCCAGTTGTCCCAGTCGATGCCGCCGGTGCTCAGGTTGATCTTGTCGTCCATCTCCGTCTTGGTCACCTCGGCGTTTTCGAGGATGGCGTCGATGTCGAGCTGCTCGAGCTTCTGCTGGTTGCTCGACTGCGAGAAGAGATCCTGCGAGCGCATCTTGAGGATCATGGAGATGTCCTCGGCCGTCTTGGCCTCGTCGATCTTGAGGCCGCGCTGCTTGAACTGCTCGCGCAGCGCCTTGCCCTCGTCGGTCACGCCGGCCTGGATGGTCAGGTACTCGAGGAACAGCTTGTTGCGGGCGCGCTTGACGACCTCCTCCTCGATGGTCTGCTTGGCGACCAGGCGATAGACGTTGACGGGCTTCTTCTGGCCGATGCGGTGGGCGCGCGCCATGGCCTGCAGGTCGGCCTGGGGGTTCCAGTCCGAGTCGTAAATGATGACCGTGTCGGCCGTCATGAGGTTGATGCCGAGGCCGCCGGCGCGGGTGGAGAGGAGGAAGCAGAAATCCTCGCTGCCCTCGGCGTTGAAGTGGTTGATGGCCATGCGGCGCGGCCCGGCGGGGATGGTGCCGTCGAGGCGCTGGAACTGGTAGCCGCGCACGCGCAGGTAGTCGCCCAGGATGTCCAGCATCTTGACCATCTGGCTGAAGATGAGGACGCGGTGGCCGTCCTTCTTGAGCTTGGCGAGCAGCTGGTCCAGGAGCATCATCTTGCCGCTGCTGGTGATGAGGCCCTTGATCTGGTCCTCGCGGCGGGTGCTGCCGGCGAGCACGCGCTCCTCGGCGCCGACGAACATGTAGGGATGGTTGCTGACCTTCTTCAGCTCCATCATGATGTTGAGCAGCGACTGCTTGTGGCCGTTGCTCGCGTCCGTGAGGGCGGCGTAGTTGCGGGTGAGGATGTTTTTGTAGTACTCGAGCTGCAGGTCCGAGAGCTCGACGCGGATGATCTTCTCCGTCTTTGGCGGCAGGTCCGACTCGACCTTCTCCTTGGTGCGGCGAAGGATGTAGGGCTTGATGGCGGCGTGCAGCTCGCTGAGCTTCTGCTGCGTCCTGAGGCGCTTCTCCTCGTCCATCTCGGCGTTGCTCCCGTCCTTGGTGTCGGCCGACAGAAGCTCCAGCTCCTCGTCGATGAGGATCTTGCCGGGGTTGAGAAAGTCCATGAGCGCCGACAGCTCGGCCAGGTTGTTTTGGATCGGCGTGCCCGTGATGAGGATCTTGCTGGGGATGCCAAAGCCGTTCAGCTTGACGTACAGCTGGGACTCGCGGTTCTTGAGGCGGTGCGCCTCGTCCACGGCCAGCACCTGCCACTTGATGTTCTTGAGGAAGTCGGCGTCGGCCAGGATGTACTCGTACGAGGTGACCAGGACGTTGAACTTTGTCTTTTTGGGGTTGCCGTCGATGAAGAGCTCGTACTCGCGAATGTTGGCGCGGGCCGCCTCGGGCCCCAGGTAGACCACGTAGTTGAGGTCGGGAGCCCAGTGGTTGAAGGTATCGCACCAGGCGGGGATGACGCTGAGGGGGGCCACGACGAGGAACGGCCCTTCCTGGCCGCGGTCGTTGCGGAGCCAGCTCAAGAAGGAGACGGTCTGGACCGTCTTGCCGAGGCCCATCTCGTCGGCCAGGATGACGTTGTTGTTGCGGGTCCAGTTGAGGGCCAGGAAGTTGAGGCCGATCATCTGGAACTCGCGGAGCTCGCCGTTCTTGATGTAGGGCGGCTGCTTCTCGAGCTTGGTCATGCGCGACCGCGTCTCGACGTTCATCTGCTTCTTGTCCGACTGCCACGAGCGCGTCGACCGGTCGCGGAACTGCTCGATCTTGTCCTGCGCCAGGCCGCCGATCTGGTCGGCGTCCTCCCAGGTGCAGTCGTCGTACTGGAGGCCCTTCCACTTGACAAAGTACTCGAGGCCGTTGTCGCCCTCGCGGACCGCGACGATGCGCTCCACCTTGGTGTAGTCCTCGAGCGCCTCCTCCTCGCGCTCGCGGTCCAGGAGCCACTGCTCGCGCTGCTCGGGGGTGATCTCGTCGCCGCCGAACTTGATGTCGAGCTCGTACTCCACCATCTTCTTGTAGTAGTTCTCGAGGCGGCGGAAGCCCCGGAACCCGGCGACGGACTCGGTCGTCTCCCACGTGTTGTGCAGGTGCGACTTGCCCTGCCACTTGATGTAGTACTCGAAGTCGTGGCGAGTCGCGTCGGGAGCGAGCTCCACGCCCTCCTTGAGGCGGTGGCGCAGGATCTTTTCGATGTACGGGGAGTTGTCCTCCACCTCGGCCGCCGCCCAGTAGCCGGGCGTGCCGTCCTCCTCTTCCTCCTCGTCCATGTCGCTCTCGTGGTACATGCCCGCCGACACCTGGGCGGCACGGCGGTTGGACCATCGCTTCTCGGCCATGAGGGAGGGATCCAGCTGTTGCTGACGGCGAGCCTTCTTTTGGAAGCTGCGGGCTTTGGCGCCGCCGTAGGTATCCGAATCCGAATCGTCGAACGACGGCTGGCGGGCGGGAGTGGGTCGCTTGGAGGCTGGAAGCGAACAGCGTTAGCAAGGTCGATCTCGGCAACGCCCGAGGGAGGGGGAGGAGGAGGGTGGCTGGGTTCCGGGAGGGACGAGGCATCGCGTACTGGTAACGGAGCGCTCAATGCGGCGCCTTTTGTTCGCCGCTTTCCGGGGAGCCGGGCTGGCGTCGGAATCGTCATCATCGTTGTCGTCATCGTCCTCCGACTCGACCTGCCGACAGGGGGTTAGCCAGGGCGTTCCGCCAATCGTCCAGAAGGCGGCGGCGGGGCTCACCAGCTTGCGGCGCTGGGTAGGACGAGACTGCATGCCATCGAATGTCAGCCGACGATGCTCAGCGAGAATGAGGACGACATCGGGCGCGGTGTGCGTACGCTACGTCTCAGGCCATACAGCTCGGGGTTTTCCCGTATGTAGTCCTCTTCTGTTATTAGGGGGGCTTTCCGCTTGGGGGCGGCGCGGGTCGGGGCCGAGGCGGCGCGGTCGGAAGCGTTGTCGTCGCTTTCGTTGGACGCCGGGCTGCCCGCGGCCTCGAAATCGCCGTCATCTTCGGCGTCGTGCTCGCTGGAGCTCGATTCGACGGCCTCGTCTTGTTGCTCGCCGGGGGTGTACTCGGCGCCGGGATCGGGGGAGCCCTCGGCGTCGGAGGACTCGGCCGGCGAGCCGGCATCAAGGAGGGGGCCGGATGCGTTCACGGTCGAGCGTTCGGCATCGCTCTGGCTGCCGTCGTCTGTGTGCATGCTACGATCGCCGGCCGACGGGGAAGCATGTCCGTTCACCGGACCGGGATCGGGAGATGTTGACATGGCGATGGAATCAACGGGATAGGTCTGCGCGAGGACGGCGAGGTCAGCACACAACGTGTTCTGCGGCTAGGGCTCGGAGGGCCGGGGCCCCAGGAAGCGCCCGATTCGGCGACCGAGGATCCATCGACGGCACGCGGGAGCCGGCGGCCAAGGAGCATCAATCACGCTTGTCGCATCGGGGGGGAGGGGGTCGTGTAAGTGATGACGAGGCTGCAAGAGATGGATGGAGGCCATTGCGGCGCTCTGGCGGGCGAGGGCGCCAAACGGAGCGGCCCAACGGCATCGGGGCCGTCGCGGGCATCGGTATGCATCGGATTCCGAGCTCTCCGAGGCTCGGAAAGCGTAGCGGGCAGGGTATTTTGATGGCGCGTGGTCGCGTCGATGGAGGATTTTGATGGAACCAAGACGCGGCGGGCGGCGGCTCGGCGGGTTGCCAGAGGAAAAACAAGGGAACAGGCGGGCGCAGGAAGACTTACAGGATCATCAGCAACACCCGCACTCTCGGATCTCTCCCTCTGCATGCTCAGAACTGCGGTAGAGTCGAGGTGGTGGTGGTGGGGTGGTGGGAAAAGAGAGCTACCCCAGTTGAGGTTGTTAGCGGTTTGATGGTGTAGCGGAAATTCACAGGCGGTGGTCACAGGAGGAGAAAGAACTCTGGCGGGTTCGGGTCTGGGAATCAGGCACGCTGTTGGTCCGTGCGGCGTGCGGTGCGGCGTGCGGTGCGGCGCTAGCTGAAAGGCCCCACCCATGGGCGGCGCGCGTCTATTTGGGGGGGGGGGGGGGGGGTGGGCACCCATCCAACAGCTGTTCGCTCGAGGCTGACGGCTGACGGCTGACGGGGCCGGCCTGCCTCATGGGACGCCGCCTTCCCTTGGGATCGAATGCCCGACCCAACATGGAAAACCTGGAAGGGCCGGGCGGTTGCCTCCTGGTCACCTAAGTATCCCGTCCGGTCTCGTCCGGTCCCGTCCGCTGAGATTCCATCCCGTGCTTCTTCCCATGCACGGATCCCGTCGCCTCGTTGACCTGAACCTCCAGATCGCAACATCACCGGAAAGGTGTGACGGGAGGTCAAAGTTGTCGGGTCGGGTACGGTGGGAGCTATCCACTGGACCATCCTCATTCTTGCAATCAACAAACGAGCGCTTGGCTTACAGAGATTTGGTGTGGGTTACAACTGGCACTGAGGACCTGACTTTTTTTTTTCTTTTCGTTTTTCGATGTGATGATGGGGGATCATGGGTGCAACACGTCAACGGAACTCGCA
This sequence comes from Remersonia thermophila, assembly GCF_042764415.1. Lineage (NCBI taxonomy): Eukaryota > Fungi > Ascomycota > Sordariomycetes > Sordariales > Chaetomiaceae > Remersonia > Remersonia thermophila. The sequence continues at coordinate 2,547,080 of NC_092218.1, forward strand.
GGGTCGGCAGATTTCCATGGCAAGAGAAGGTAGTCGGATGGAAAACGCAAGAACGTAGAGTTCCTGGCGGGAAGATTCCGAGAGCGGGGTGAATATGATACGGGACACGATCCAGCCTGCCCGGTGCTTCTGTCGCTAGGTGGTCAAAGCCCAAAGCGTGGAGGGTGGGCGGCTGCGTGTCGTGGCTCTGGATGACATCGAGATGGCCGGCCGAGCGCGGGACGTTCAACTGCCTCAGGTTCAGACTCCCGAGATCAGGGATGGAAGCCATCCATGATCACGCCAGGCTGGTCCCGCCGAGGTTCCATGGTTCGAGATACCTCGACTCTGGCGGAGCACAGCCGTGACAGCAGAGTTACCACGACGGTCTGTTGTCGAGGCTCATGCACCGAGCAGACCCTTGGATACCTACCTTCGATACTGAGATGACGTGATGGAACTCGAAGGCTGCAGACCTGGAAGACTCCAGCCACGTAGGCCGCTACGTCGGCCCAGCAGCTGAAGGATGTCATAACATTACCTGCCCGGCTGGCCGCAGTCATGGTACCGTCGGGTAGGTGATTTCGTGACCGAGGAAAATCACAAAGGGAGCAGCAAACTACCTAAGCTAACCGTTTTCAGATCACCACCTAATGTCCAGTTGGCTTGAAGTGACGCAAACGTCATGGGTGTGCAGGCTGATGCGGGTTGGTAGCATTTACCGTTGAAGATGAAAAAGAAAAAAAAAAAAAAAAAAGGACCTATGGGCACCTCAAGGTCCATGGGTGGCCAGTGTGGAAGCGTAGATGCCCGGGATGAATAATGACAAAAAGACGTACATAGCAGGTTCCGGCTGCAAAGCACCAGCAAGAGCAGCAACAGCAGTAGCGTTACCTACCTACCGTACCAAAGGCCGTCGGTGCCAAGAGTTCATCCTGTACTTCTGTGGTGGGAACCTATGAACCTATCAGCTCTTCCGTATTTTCGGCTTACCCCGTCCGCCCCAAGCGTTACCTCTGCTCAGGGCAGGGCTGACGGCAACAACGGTTGTCTGGCGCAGTTACTTCGTACTGTGTATGGCTCCAGGTCCGGGTCTGAGACGAAAGTGGGTCCTGCTTTTTTTTTGCCCTGCCCCTCCACGCGAACAGAGAATCAAGATCCACTTTGTTTAAAAGTGCCCCTCCTCCAACCACGTTTGCTTTGCTTGCATCCTGATCCGCCTGGAAACATCGTAACCAGAGCTTCGAGGCCCTGCAGAGTTCCCTACCCGAACGCGTCTCGTCCTACAGAGACACCCCCCCTGACCCTCGCCAGGGCAACTTTGCCTCCATCTTGCAACCAACCCAGCTTGGGTCCAAAGACATCTCTTCCTAGGTCGACCGACTGCTGTGTCCCCTCTTCTGTTGTGAACCAACAATACCAACCGCCACCATGGCCGACAAGCTTACTCGGTGTGTTGCTCCCGTCGCCGAGGCCTCGAGATAGGGCGCCTGGGATCGCGCCTTGCCGACCGTCTCCCTTGGTGACGTTGCGCTGACCGTTTTCTTAGTGTCGCCATTGTCAACAGCGACAAGGTACGCGGGCGCCCATGATCCCTCCTCGCGCCGCCCTCGGCGACCATGCGACAAAGAAATGACTGACTCGAGCTGAACGATTCGTGGCATTAGTGCAAACCGAAGGTGCGAACACCAAGAAGCCAAGAAGCCCAGGCAGGAGGGTGGTGCTAACAAGCCCTCTAGAAATGCCGTCAGGAGTGCAAGAAGTCCTGCCCCGTGGTGCGCTCGGGCAAGCTCTGCGTAAGCTCTTCCTCGCTGTCCCCCGGCTGTCTGTGGAAAATACCATGTGGCTAACAAACCGTCTCGGCTGCAGATTGAGGTGGGTTTGTCTGCCGCGAAACGGCGCCGCCGAGCTGTCCCCTCTGACCCTGTCCTATCTGACCCTGGACGGACCAGGTCTCTCCCGAGTCGCGCATCTCCTTCATCTCGGAGCAGCTGTGCATCGGTTGCGGCATCTGCCCCAAGCGCTGCCCCTTCGGCGCCATCACCATCATCAACCTGCCCACGAACCTCGAGAGCCAGATCACCCACCGCTACTCGGCCAACAGCTTCAAGCTGCACCGTCTGCCCATGCCCCGTCCCGGCAACGTCCTGGGTCTGGTCGGAACCAACGGTATCGGCAAGAGCACGGCTCTCAAGATCCTGAGCGGCAAGCTCAAGCCGAACCTGGGCAGATACGATAACCCTCCGGACTGGGAGGACGTCATCAAGTACTTCCGCGGCTCGGAACTGCAGAGTGAGCATCTTCCGCCGCCTCCGCGGTAGCCTCCTTCGTTAACCCCTGCCGGACAGACTACTTCACCAAGCTGCTCGAGGACGACCTCAAGGCCGTCGTCAAGCCGCAGTATGTCGATCAGATCCCTAGGGCCATCCGCACCCCCGACAAGAGCGTCAAGACCCTGATCGAGGGCCGCGTCACCATGGAGAACCTGGATGAGGTGCTGGACACTCTGGGTAGGGCCCCCTGGATCTCCCGTGGGCCTCGGACGAGCTGCTGAGCTGACACGGCGCAGAGCTCCGCCATATCTATGACCGTGATGTGACCCATCTGTCTGGTGGTGAGCTTCAGCGTTTCGCCATCGGCACGGTGTGCGTGCAAAAGGCCGACGTGTAAGTGGACGCCCTCGGAAGCCGAACGAGGCTAGGTAGGCTCTGACGCTCGACAGCTACATGTTCGACGAGCCGTCGTCGTATCTCGATGTCAAGCAGAGGCTGAGCGCCGCCCGCATCATCCGCTCCCTCCTGCGCCCCGACGACTACGTCATCGTCGTCGAGCACGACTTGTCGGTTCTCGACTACCTTTCGGACTACGTCTGCGTTCTGTACGGCCAGCCCGCCGTGTACGGTGTCGTCACCCTCCCTTACTCGGTCCGCGAAGGCATCAACATCTTCCTCGACGGCCACATCCCGACCGAGAACCTGCGCTTCCGCGAGGAGAGCTTGACCTTCCGCATCGCCGAGGGCACCGAGGACTTCGTCGCCGAGCACACCCGCGCCTTCCGTTACCCCACCATGGAGAAGACCCTCGGCAACTTCAAGCTCAGGGTGGATGCCGGCAGCTTCTCCGACTCGGAGATCATTGTCATGATGGGCGAGAACGGCACGGGCAAGGTGAGCCGGCCATCCCAAAGACGTTGTTGACACGGTTCCGCAGCTAACAAAACCGCCCGTTCAAAGACCACCTTCTGCCGTCTCCTGGCTGGCGTTCTCAAGCCGGACGGCACCCAAAAGGTTCCCGAGATGAAGATCAGCATGAAGCCCCAGACCATCACGCCCAAGTTCGAGGGTACCGTCCGTCAGCTGTTCTTCAAGAAGATCAGGGCCGCGTTCTTGTCGCCTCAGTTCCAGACCGACGTCGTCAAGCCCCTCAAGCTGGATGACTTCATTGATCAGGAGGTCAAGAACCTGTCGGGTGGTGAACTTCAGAGGGTATGCTTTGGTCCCCAGAGAATGCAAAAGAACAATCGGTCTTCTAACGCGGATTAGGTGGCTATCGTCCTGGCCCTCGGCATGCCCGCCGATATCTATGTTATCGACGAACCGTCTGCCTGTAAGTGGATGGCGCGCACGGTTGGATCACGTTGGTTGGTTCCATGCTTGCTGACATCTCCAATGCAGACCTCGACTCGGAGCAGCGTATCGTGGCCAGCCGCGTCATCAAGCGCTTCATCATGCACGCCAAGAAGACCGCCTTCATTGTCGAGCACGACTTCATCATGGCCACCTACCTCGCCGACCGCGTCATCGTCTTCGACGGCCAGCCCGGCATCAACGCCCACGCCAACAAGCCCGAGTCGCTGCTGACGGGCTGCAACACCTTCCTCAAGAACCTTGACGTCACGTTCCGTCGCGACCCTACCAACTACCGCCCGCGCATCAACAAGCTGAATTCGCAGCTGGACCAGGAACAGAAGCTCAGCGGCAACTACGTACGCATCCCTTTCTTTGCCCCCTCCTTGGCTCTGGCGGCCGTGGCATGTCTAACCTCGCTCTGTGCAGTTCTTCCTGGAAGAGCCCGAGAAGAGCTCTTGAGAAGGGCACCGCCAAGGACACCCACCATCAGCACGACCGCCGGGTCCCCCGCGGCGATCATCACGATGCATCTGATTCCGGCGTTCTAGGCGTTCAAAAGGGCGGCGGTGCTTCCTGCAAGAATCGGCCCGGCGGTCGAGACGGCGCTGCATCGGACGACGGCAGCGCCATGTCCGAGGACGATGATCCCGACATCTTGGCGCCGGCGGCAAGCCTATCCCCTGTTGCCTGGTCCTATCGGCGGTGTTGCGTGTTCTCCCTTGCGCTGCCGGGTTGGTTCCGGCTTGTTGCCCTCCCTCTGCTGAGAAAGACGGACGAAAGAAAAAGAAAGGAGGAAACCCGGAAAGTGGGGGGGCTGAAAGAGATGGGAGACGACTTGTGGAGGCAAGGAGAGGATCGCCATCCCCGGTAGATGGAGGGGCAGCGGATCAAGCTGGGTGGCTGCCGCCAGGCCTTCCTGGCACACATGTTTCTTCGCCCACATTCATTCTGCGTTGGTGGTGCGATGTGCGGCTGGATGCTTTGTGTGTGTGTGTGTCTGATCTCGGAGGGCCATCGGCTCCGGTGAGAGTTGGCATTGTCATTTCTATCAAAAACCAAGTAGCGCCGAGCCACGGACAGGCTCGGGAAGGTTGATTCAATATACCATTTTTTTCTTACCCTCCCAAAACCGTGAACGCATTTTGTTGACGTGGGTCTCTCCGAGCAAACCTTGGAGGAGGAGGGTGGCCCGGATGGGTTTCAAGGATCATGATGATATGATGATGATGATGATGATGCTTGCCACCATCATGGCCACTTTGGTGATGACCCAACAAAAGCCTCTTCTTTACAACGCCACCTAGGGAAACATGCTTGGGTACGAAGCGCCCATGTTAAACGTAAAAACGGTCCGTTTGCATTCCAGCAAGGACATTGGCGTCGCTATGTACGGAGACGGCCTTGTTCCAGCACCAGCACGGCACGACCCTGCCCCATGGTTTCGCTCTTTCCCCCCCCCCCCCCCCCCCCCCCCCTTTTTTTTTCTCCCGTCAAGCCTTGACCACCACCAGCGGCAGCTCGCGAACGTCCACGTGCTCCTGGCTGCCGAGGTCGAGCACGCGCACCGCCTCGAGGCCGACGACGCCCTCGCGCAGGGCCACGAAGCGCAGCTCGACGACGGCGCAGGCGCCCGGGGCCAGGGGCCCGACGCGCACGTCGGCCGACAGGCACACCAGGTCCGGGCAGTCGGGGGCGGCGGCGCGCTGGGCGGCGTGCACCTCGGGCTCGTCCAGGACGGCGGCGGCGACGAGCGCGTCGTTGCGGCCCGAGGAGAAGGAGGAGGAGGCGGCGGCGGCGCCGGGGTTCGCGGCGGGGTGGGGGCTGGGGTGGCTGGCCATGGAGAAGCGGGCGGTGCGCATGTCGGACCTGGCGAGCAGGCGGCGGCGCGGGATGGGGATGAGCATCAGCTTGCGGGCGGCCGTGGCGGCGGCGTGCTGGGCGAGGACCGAGGCCGGGGCGGAGGGGGGCGGGGGGATGGCGTCGGCCTTGCTGCGGTTGACGACAAAGACGGACCAGGCGAACTCGTCGCCGACGGAGACGGGGCCGGGAGGGCCGGTGAAGGTGACGGTGATGCCAAAGTCGGGGAGCGGCGGGGCCGGGGGCGGGGCGGTGGCGGCCTCGAGGGCCGGGAGGGCGTCCGGGCGCATGACGGAGGGGGAAACGAGGGGCTGGGAGAGCACGCCGCCGCCGATGGAGAGCTGGCTGGGCCGGTGGGAGCGCTGGATGGGGGCGGACTTGAGCTGGCCGAAGCCCGGGTTGACGGGGGGCGTGAAGTCGATCGAGGTGGGCCAGGTCATGACGAGGCGCGGGGTGCACGGGTTGGGCTCGCCTTCGGGGCGGACGAGGATGAGCACCTCGATGGCGATGACGAGCTCGCGGGTGAGGTTCTTGGGGGCGACGTCGCGCTTCTGCGGGGCGAGGCGGTAGAGGAAGGTCAGGTGGTCGTGGGCGACGCAGCTGAGGGGCAGCCGCATGCCGTCCTGGGCGTTGAGGTCCTCGACGGTGCCGTCGGCGACCGAGAGGGCGAGCTTGTCGAGGGCCGCCTCGCAGTCAAAGTAGGGCGTGAAGTCGATCTCGAGCACGGCGATCATGGACGCGCTCGGCGGGACCGTGTTGGGCCGCGAGAAGCGGACCCGCGTGTGCAGCACGGGGTAGATGCTGAGCCGGAGGGACTCGCGGCCGCTGATGCGGCGGAGCTCGTCCTTGGGCTTGGTCAAGGGGGCCACCTTGGCGACCCGCTGCGCCGACAGCCGGGGCACGACGCCGCCCAGGAGCGGGTCGGCGGCGAAGGATTCCAGCAGGTTCATGGTGGACGGGACGCAGCTCTGCATGTACCCGGCCTGCCGCGCGTTCGCGGGCTCGGTCGACTCGGAGCCGACACGAAGGCTCGCGGCGCCGGAGAAGACGGCGGTGGGCAGGTGGAGGCGCATCCTCGGGCGGGCGAGGAAGACGGGCACCTTCCAGACGGCGTAGGCGTATCTCGGGCCGTCGTTGGCGGCGGCGTCGTCGGCCACGACAACGGCGTCCTCGGGGTTCTCGACGATGGCATCGTGCACGATCTCGGAGGCGGGGGGGGTTTCGCGGTCGGCGGCGGGGGAGTTGATGATGTGGGTGTCGAGGGTGAGGACGAGGCGGCGCAGGTGGGCACGCAGGACGGGCTCGTGGGCGTACGGGGCGCGGAGGATCAGGTATACGTCGACCGTCTCGTCTGCGATGCGGGCATGAGCAATCCGGGGCGGACGGGCGGGAGCCGCGCGCGAACGTCCATACCAAAGAACAGCTGGTCGCGTTGCTCGACGGCCGAGATGCTGCTCTCCACCGAGCCCGAGGCCGGGCGGAAGGCCTCGCGGGGGTCGAAGCGGGTGGCAAAGGGGACAATGTAGGTCAGGTAGGCGTTTTGGAGAAACTCTTCTGCCGAGTACGGTGCTGCTGTTATTGTTGTTGCTGTTGCTGCTGCTGTTGTTGTTGCCGTTGCTGCTGCTGTTGCTGCTGCTGCTGCTGCTTCTGCTACATCTGGGGCCGGGTTGGCGGCGTCGACGGGGTCGGGGACGGCCATGGCGGGGAATGCCGTCGACGGGTCGACCGGGAAAAGTGGTCGACTGGGAAGAGTGGACGAGGAAGGGGGAGGATGCGGCGAGGCACGTAGTATGGATGGCTGGCTGGCTGGCTGGCTGGCTGGCTGGCTGGATGGATGGATGGATGGATGGATGGGCGGACGATATAGGACTAGAATTATAATGGTATCGTCATGACATGACCAGTAAAAGTAGTGTTTCAACTCTGGTACGAGTCAATCTGGTTTGGTTGTTTTTTTTGTTCTGTTTTCAAGGGGAGAGACGAAACGCTTTGGTGTTGATGCGAGGATGAGCTTGAAGGTGGAAGATGAAAGTGTAAAAGGAGTCGGCCATGGCCCGTTGCGGTTGTGGTTGCTTCATGGGAAGTCCATGCTCCAACGCTTCAGTGCTCCAGTGCTCCAGTGCCCCAGTGCCCCACTATGTACATACTATAGTTACTCAGTAACTAACTAACTAATAGTGAATGCAAACAGCTTGGGTGGCCCGTTCCGGGGACTGGATCCCCTGGGCTGGCGTCATCCCGCAGAAAGGCTTGGCACCCGTTCCCGGGCCGTCAGCCTCTTCTTCGAGGATCCACTTTTTGGGGCCCCAGGTTGCTCTTGATTGGCCAAAGGCACCTGACATCGCGTTTTCCCTTTTTCCCTTTTTCCTCGTTTCTTTCCAAAAGCGCCCGACGCGACTCGACCTCGCTCAACCTCGCTCAACTTCTCTCAACCTACCATCCCATCCCCTCCCCCTCCCATCCTCCCTCTCATCGCCCCGTCTCTCGACGCACCCCCTCTCCCCGATTCCAAGTCGCCTCCCCCCCGGATTCATCCCGGTCGCTCGACAGCCATCGGCTTCATTGAGTCGACGTTGGATCCCGATGAACGGAATGAGTGCGCCTTTCGCGCCGCCGCCTCAGGGTGGCGCTTGGCAAGAGCATCGCACCCCGGATGGCCGACTCTACTATTACAACACTCTGACCAAGGTCACGCAGTGGACCAAGCCCGAGGACCTCATGAGCCCGGCCGAGGTAAGCCGTCACGCCCCCCCCCCCCCCCCCCCCCCCCTGCCAGATCCGATCCGGCCTGGTCCCCAAGACGAACCCCATGTCCCGTCTCGACTCTCCTAACCTCGACGACAGCGTGCCCTCGCCAACCAGCCATGGAAGGAGTACACAGCCGAAGGCGGTCGCAAGTACTGGTACAACACCGAGACCAAGCAGAGCTCCTGGGAGATGCCCGACGTCTACAAGAAGGCGCTTGCCGGCGGCGCCCCGGACACTCCCACCACCCCGGCCACGCCCCTCGCCGCCCACGGCGGCCACCACGGCGGCCATCACGGCGGGTTGGGAGGCGGTGCCGACCATCATCGTGACCATCGCGAGCCCCTTGGTGAGTCTCGCCAGCTGACCTCGGCCACCACCCACCTCCAGGCGCAGGCCTTTGTTCCCGCCACCAACGACCCCGAGTACGCCACCGCCGAGGAGGCCGAGGCCGCCTTTGTGAAGCTCCTCCGCCGCAGCGGCGTCCAGCCCGACTGGACCTGGGAGCAGACCATCCGCGCCACCGTCAAGGACCCCCAGTTCCGCGCCATCAAGGACCCCCGCGAGCGCAAGGCCGCCTTTGAAAAGTACTGCAACGACGTCATCGTCCAGGATAAGGAGCGCGCCAAGGAGCGCCTGGCCAAGCTCCGGGCCGACTTTGCCACCATGCTGCGCAGCCACCCGGAGATCAAGCACTACACGCGCTGGAAGACGGCCCGTCCCATCATCGAGGGCGAGACCATCTTCCGCTCCACCAACGACGAGAACGAGCGCCGCCAGCTGTTTGAGGACTACGTTGCCGACCTCCGCAAGGCGCACAAGGAGGAGCAGGTGGCCCTGCGCAAGAGCGCCATGGACGGCCTGATCGAGCTGCTGCCCACCCTCAACCTCGAGCCCTACACGCGCTGGTCCGAGGCGCAGGACACCATCCAGAGCACCACGCCTTTCCAGAAAGACGAGAAGTACAAGTCCCTCACCAAGTACGACGTCTTGACCGTTTTCCAGAACCACGTCAAGGCGCTCGAGCGCAAGTTCAACGACTCGTTGCAGGAAGAAAAGAACAAGAAGCTGCGGCGCGAGCGCAAGGCCCGCGACAGCTTCCTCGCCCTGCTCTCCGAGCTGAGGAAGGCGGGCAAGATCAAGGCCGGCACCAAGTGGTCCGCCATCTACCCGCTCATCGAGGCCGACGAGCGCTACCTGGCCATGGCCGGCCTGCCGGGTTCCACCGCCATGGAGCTGTTCTGGGACATTGTCGAGGAAGAGGAGCGTGCCCTGCGTAGCACCAGGAATGACGTCCTCGACGTGATCGAGGTGAGCTTTTCCCCCCCCCGCGACAACCCCTCGTTCGATCCCTCGGCCGGCCGAATCCTGAACTGACCCTCCTTTTTTTTCTTTTCCCAGGACAAACGCTTCGAGGTCACCCCCAAGACCACATTCCAAGAGTTCGAGTCAGTCCTCAAAGATGATCGCCGCACAGCTAACATTGAACGCGACGTCTTGGAGCTTATCTTTGAGCGGGTACGTGAGACGACGGCTTTTCAGCAGCAGCCACGCATGTCAAGAGCGACATCTAACCCGGCGGGGCAGATTCAAAAGCGGGCCAAGCGTCCCGACGATGACAGGCACTCGGACCGCCAGACGCGTCGCGCCCTCGAGGAGCTCCGCGCCCATATGAAGCGCATGGATCCCCCCATCACCGTCAACGACACGTACGAGCAGGTCCGAAGCCGCCTGGCTCACGTGCCGGCCTTCCAGGCCGTCGGGTCCGACGAGGCCCGCCGCGGCGCCTTTGAAAAGTACATCCGCCGCCTCCGCGACAAGGAAGAAGAGGCCGAAAAGGAGCGGCAGCGTCGGCGCGACCGCCCGGATACCTATCGTGACAGAGGTGAGCGATCTCATCGCAGCAGTGCCCGTTCCGTCAGGAGCCGCAGCCCTCCCATGCGCAGCCGCAGCCCAGAGCACAACTCGTACGAGGCCGAGCGTCGCCACGCCGTGGCCGAGCGTGAGCGCAACTACCGCAAGGCCGGCGCCGCCGATGCCCTGCTCCAGGATCGCCGGTCTCCCTCGGTCCGCGAACGTGAGCGCGAGAGAGACCGCGACCGCGACCGCGACCGCGATCGCGACCGTGACCATGACCGGGACCGGGATCGGGAACGGGATCGCGACCGTGACCGTGACCGCGACCGCGACCGTGAGAGGGACCGAGAGCGGGACCGCGACTACCGCGACCGGGATCGCGACCGTGATCGGGATCGTGATCGCGATCGCCACCGCGACCGGGACCGCGAACGGGATAGGGACCGGGAGCGCGAGCGCGAGCGTGAGCGCGAACGAGACCGTGAGCGGGACCGTGATCGGGAGCGGGATCGCGACCGCGAGAGAGACCGTGAACGCGATCGCGAGAGGGATCGCGAGCGTGACCGCGACCGTGATCGCGACCACCGCGATTACGACCGCCTCCCCCGCCCGCGGCCCGACGAGGTCAACCACTACGACCGCGAGCGCCGGTCCCGCGAGGAGGATCGCGAGCGCCTGTACCGCCGCCGCGTCCTCGAGCGCGACGTCGACGAGCTGCCCTACGGCGACGAGCGGCCGCCCAGCTCGTCCTACTCGCGCACCCGCCCCCGGCCGTCCGAGGAGGACGACAACGACCGCGCTCAGGACGGCTCGGTGGGCGGTCGCCCCTTGGCCAAGCGCGTCAAGCTGGACGGGGCCGAGAGCCGCCCGGCGACGGCCGCCGCTCCTCCCTCTGGCGGCGCTGCTTCTGCCGACCGGCCCCCCAGCCGCAGCCAGCGCACTCCCCAGCATAGCAACAAGGAAAAGGAGCGTACGCCGAGCGTCCGCGCTGGGAGCGAGGAGGGCGAGATCGAAGAGGATTAGACAAGTATCTCCCCTTTTTCTCGTCCGTCATTTCCAAAGGACCACCCCGCCATCCCCACGGCGATTCAGGCATGATGAGCACATTCTTTCCTCCCTCCCCGCGGCGGCTTGAAGTGGGTTGTGCGCTATGGCGATCAACCTTCTCTTGCGGCCAGGAGGGTGGCGGTGGAATGCCGTCATTATCGGACACAGCAGGCGTGCTGCAAACCATTCAGAAAGACAAGTGAAATGAATAAAAAAGGAACGGAACGGGGTCTTGTTTGGATGATACAGGAACATGGATGACGATGATGATGGATTCTACGTTCTGGCCGGGAGGGCATGGAGTGTGGCCATGGGTGGTTCTAGGATCTGGGCTGGAGGGAGGAGGAAGAGGCTGGAAAGCAAGCGACGGAAGCGCCTCCCTCGGCAAGGTGCGTGGCTTATCGTTCCGGGCTGTGTTTTTGTTGCTGTTGTTGTTGTTGTTGTTGGCTCATCTTCGTTCGCTTGTTTATGGGCCGGCGATGTCGACACGAACGACCACCACTAGAACGGTGTACGTGCCACCACGGCTACGACGACGACGAGAACGTTCTCGTGCGGAGACGTCAACGGCGGCGACGACTCTTCCTTAGGGACGACTTGATCCGTCTGCCGAACACACCACCCAACCACCCCCAGTGAGTTCTGCCCTCCTGTCAAAAGGTATACCTGGGTTTTTTTTGCCTGGGTGTTGTACTGTACTTTTTTTTTTTTTTTTTCCCTTTCTTGTAATGGTTCCGCGACAACGCAGAAGATGACACTGGTCGTCCTGGCTGCCGTCCTTGTAATTCCAAACACGCTTGACCTAGCCATCATCATGAGTGCATATTGCCATTTCTCTGCCCGTCTTTTGTATTCTTCACGGCTTGGGATGTACCGTGCTGCCTGGCCACGTACCATACCATGCTTGCGCACGAAAGAACCATCCTTCTTTCGCTGCTGCTGCTGCTGCTGCTGCTGCTGCTGCTGCCGTCAGCATCGTTTCCTCGCTCCGTAGCGTAGGCCTCGTCATGCCGCGGATGAAAGCTTCGCGTGCCGACAAATCTGGTGACCATGCCGACGGGGTCCCGGGATGCCGTCGCCCCATGCGCCAACATACGCGTGACGCACGTCCGAGTTCCATGCGAGGCTACCTGCATCTTCACGTCGGCGTTTGGTATGTGTGATTTTTTTTTTCTTGTTGTAGCTACATGCCTTACTTCAACCCGCTCTTCCGAGGACACGCTAGCCTGTCTGTCTGTCTGTCTGCCATCATGCCCTACTGAACGGGCGAGCCGGCCAGGAAGCGGCTCGGGTAGACAGCACCTGTCTGCCGTGAGGTCAAACCCACAAGGCGCCATCACGGCCCGCCAGTTCGTCTGAGGGTCCAAGGTTCATCAAGGAAGGGAGTTTTTTTTTTTTTTTTTATGGCTACCGCCATGGCCGCGCCGCATACTCTATTGCTGCTTCACCAACCGTGCACCTGGAAACGAGGTAATATCCGTCAAACACAACACGCCAACTCCCGCTTCCTCAAACAACAAACGATGGCAAATGCGATGGAGCCCATGGAGGGTAGCACCGAAATCCCAGCCCAGCCCGCAAGCCTGCTCCGTCCCTGTGCGTCGTGTTATCCAACCAAACCCAATCATAGCAAGACATCAATATCGTCCAGATCCGTCGTATCCCACCCGAGCCGCTGGTAGATGCTCAACCCATCCCCGTTCCCGTTCCCATTCCCATGCCCGTCCCCTTTGCCATTGCCGCTCTCGCCCGCGCTGCCTTCCCCTTTCCTGCCGCTCTCTGCGCTGTTTTCGTTCACCCCTCCCCGAGCCCTGTCGTCAGGGCCCCACCCATCGCTCCCGCCCACATTCCCGCCGGCATTCCCGCCCAGCGGCCTCGGCCTCCCGAGAAGTTTCTCTTTCACGGCCCCGCCAAGATTCCCGCCCCTGTTCCCGCCATCCAGAGCCGTCCCGAGCGGCAGACGCGACTTGATGGGCGTGTCGTCCACCACGACCGCGGCCGCCGCCCCGGAAGACCGGTCGCGGGCCGCGACTCTGGGAGCCAGGGGTGTTTCGAAGAGCGCGCCGAGGCCGGGGGAGGAGGGGATGAAATCGTCGCGGGGGATGGACAAGAACTGCGCGCGGCGGGCCTGCTGGTCCGTAACGGAGGGGAACGCCGATGTGGAGGCGGTGGAGGTGCCGGCCGGCGCCGCTCTCCGAAACATGATGGGCGACGAAGCGAGAACGCCGGCGCCGGCGTGGGGGCCGCCGGGACGGGGCGTCTCCTCGACCGCGGCGAGGCCGCCGCGGGCCGGGGTCGCGTGGACTCGGTCGCCGTCCTTGGACAGGCGGTTGGCGAACTTGCGCGGGAGGGTGGAGGCCGGGATGACGGAGGCGCTGGAGGGCGGGGCGACGTCGAGCCGCGGGTTCGGGGTGGGATGCTCCTCGCGCGCGGCCGGCTCGGCGGCCAGGGCGTCCTTGTACCGGTTGTTGACCGGGGTGGCCTTGACCGTCACCGCGGAGGCGCGGTTGGGTTTCTTCATCTCTGCGGGTGACGCGCGTGAGCACGCCTGGAAGCCAGCGGATGGGACGCGGCGTCGACTTACTCTTGAGCTGCCCGGCCGACGACCGCTTTTCGGCCGCCTCGACGAGGTCCTTGACGGCCAGCAGCCGGTTCGGTTTCTTGAGCGCCGAGATGGCATCCTTGAGCTCGGCGTCCACCTGGGCCTTCTTCTGGGCCTTCAGATCGATGCCGCTCAGGCTCGCGCTGCGGGAGAAGAGGCCGCGCTGGCTGTCCTTGGCGTCCTTGTCGGCCCGCGGAAGCATTCGCAACAAGGACGATTCGCTCGATTCGCGCTTCAAGCCGGGGATGACGGTCTGGCTGGCGGAGCGCAAGAGGGCGATGGCGGCGGACGGGCCCTGAGAAACGCTGCGTCTGCTGCGTTCGACGGAGAGGGCACGCTCGAGAGTCCGGTCCTTGTCGCGCTTCGACGGTGCCGATGGCCGCCTCACGGGGGCGCCCGGCTTTGGCTTGACCGCCGATGCGGGTTTGGCCTTCTTTTCTTTGGGCGGCGATTGGGCCACGGGGCCTCCCAGCTTGCGGTTGAGCGTCTCGCAGATGCTTGGCAGACGGGCGGAAAAGCTGCGTGAGCGGCGTGTTTAGCAGAGGTGCCTTGGGAGACCCATGGGGGTTCGGAGTCCTGGGAAACCGCTTACAAGGGCATGATGATATCCACGCAGAAATCCCTCAAGGGGTCCGAGGTTGCCTTCTCGGGCTTCTCCCCCTCGGCTCCCTCGGCGGGCGCCTGAGCCTCGGCCACGACCTTCATCTCGTCCAGGGTGGTGGATTGCCAGATGCAGAGGCGATCCGCGTGGACGTCGAGCAGGACGGGCAAGTTGTGCTTGTTCCGCTTCTTGGCCGGCGGCTCCAAGCCCGCCTCCCTCGGAGCTTCATGCGTCTCGGTGCCTGGGAGCTCACACTCGGTCCCCTTGGCCAACGCCAAGGGTTCCAGGGCCAAGATCTCGAGGATCAAGATCATCTGCAGCTGCGTCTCCCTCCGGCGGAGGCAGGATAGGTGGTACCGATGCTCTGCCGGGGTGAATCCGACGTCTTCCTCGGTCTTTGACACGGGCTGGTGCGACAACCACCACCGGCGGATGTGGTCGATCTCGCCCGGGTACAGGCCATCCTTGCCGAGCTTGGGCTTTTTGGGCTTCCGCTTCTTGGGCTTTGCGCCGGCGCCGTCGGAGTCGTGCATCAACGTCTTCATCCTGGCCACTATTTCAGGAATGGTCTCGCGGTACTTTTTGTCGATGACGACGGTGGTCATGACCAAGCTCTTGAGGAACTCGATCAGGTCGTTCATGTCGAGGTTTCCGTCCCAGTCGATGTGGAATGCCGCTCTCGCTCGAGAGAGCGGTCCTTTGGCGAAATACGCCAGCGAGCCCTGCAACATAGGTCGTCAGCCAAGGTCGGGCGACGGCGGCGGAAAAAAAAAAAAAAAAAAGGGAGAGGGGGGAAAGAACCCACCTTGGAGTGGTAAAGAGCATCCATGTACTGGGTACGAATGTTTTGGAAGATTTCGTCAGCGTTTGGCGGCGTGAGAGGGTCGTCCGCGGGCTCCGGGACCTGCGCGGGGGTGTCCGCCCGGCGAGCCTCCGAAGGCGCGGGATCCGGCAGCGGGACTTCGGAGCTGGGCGGCTCGAGGCTTGGCTCCCGTCTCGGGGTGGTCTCGTGGGGTGCAGACGTCTCCTCGACGGCCGCGGCGAGCTGGCTCGGAGAGTCCTTCTCCGCGGCCGTCGCAGGGCGCTTCCGCACCAGCTCGTCGATGGCCAGCCGCCTCCTCTTGTTGGCGTTGTACAAAGAGGGCGTGGCTATGGAGAGGGCCCCCGTGTCCTCCTGCTTGATGGGCTTGGTCGTCTTGATGCGATCCCAGCAGACGACCGTGGCGGAACGGGCGAGGGCTTCGATATCGACCCAGGACCCCAGCTTGCACACGACGTAGAGGCCAGGGCTCTCTCGCTCGACGGCCAAGACCATGCGGGCCGTCTCGGACCGCGCCAGCAGCACGTTCGAGCCCAAGCGGCCTTCGAGGTCGAGGATCTTAATCTTGGACTCGTACAAGCGGCTGTCGGGCAGGTCGCCGTGGGGCCTGGCCAGGTCGAGGGCGGAGAGCGGCAGGTTCTCGCGGGGCAGGAGCATGAGGGGGTGCAGGATGCGCGGCTTCACGGTGATGCTCGAGGGATGGGGCTAAGCGAAGAAGGGGGGAGGGGTGAGCGGGGAGTTCGGCTTGTCCACACGCGGGGCACCGGGGCGATGGGCGCAAGCATACCTTGAGGACCACCGGGGCGGCCAGCAGGTCGCCCGAAGCGGCCACGGGAGGTTCTCGCTTCCGCTTGCCGGAGCCAGGGCTCGTCGAGGCTCCAGGGGGGAGGCCGTGGCGGCTTTGAGGGCGAGAGCGGGCCGGGTCCGAGGTGGACGCATCACGAGACGCATCGCGGGACGCATCACGGGACGAGCCATGCATGCCAACGGCGGACGAGGGACGGGCCGAGGCTCGACTGGGCGGGCGGCTCGGGGGCCTGCTGGACGGCAACGGCCGGGGATCGAATCGGGGCTCGGATCGACGATCGTCGAGGAGGGAGTCAAGCCTGCTGCTCCCGGGACGCGACAGGGCCGAGGACTGCCCTGCGAGGGAGGACATGGCGGATGGGGCACGGGGATGGGTTCGTCAATACCCGGGCATCGTGGGCAGCTTGGTGAGGTCAGGTAGGTTGTCGTCAAAGTATTCAAGCGGTGGTGGTGTTGGGCGGGACCTCATGCCAAGCCGAGCGGTGTGGTCGGGGTGGGTGGCGGTGATGGTAATGATGATATGATGGTGATGGTGGTGATGGTGGTGGTGGTGGTGGTGGTGGTGGTGGTGGTGGTGGTGGTGGTGGCGGTAGCAAGGGGGGGGGGGTTGGACAGTTTGGAGGAAGTGGTAGTAGTTACTGCGCATGTACAAAAACGATACCGCTAAAAGTTACCGGGACCTGACGCGTTGGACGCGTTCCAACCACTCAAAGCCTCTGGCGTCACGCGTGGAATAGCTACTGTGTAGGCTTGGCACAGAAAAAGCGGGGCCGGTGCCCAGATCGTGGTCCACTTGCAACAAGGACACTTACTGCGTATAGGATACTATGTACGCCTCGACAAATCCAATCCACCCGTTGATCCCATGGGACACGGACCCTGAAGCGCTTTCTTTGGCAGGCATTTCATTTCCTTTCGCTGTATCTCGAGGTTGAAGGCCAGTCGATCCAATGGGCTATGCATATACTGTGTACAGTAGTACAGGGATATCAGGGAATTCCCTGGTATGGTAAGCCACCTACCTCAGGTAGCCTGGCAGCCGGAAGGAAACAAGACCGAGGCTGCCATGGACTTGTAGTCCCGATGGCGCAGGGAGGTCCCTACGTGTTGGTATGTTGCTGTGCAAGCACAACGTTCTTACTAGTTATATGCTCGTGATTTTTTCCTTGCTCGGCGGTTGCATAAGGGTTCGTGCACGCACACGTCTCATGGTGTCAATCAGACGTTTTGGTTGGTGGATCGGAGAGGATGGAGACGCTGCACGGAGGGCTTTCGCACAACGGAGTCTTGTTCCGGGAGCTTCACGTCAAAAGAGCGGGCAGCGCAAGAGAGCACGTGTGTGGTGGCTGTCTCTGGACAGAATATTCCCCGGATTGGGTGGGCGATGGCTTCGTTTCTTGTGGCCCCCTCGGCATGCTCCAGAGCCAAGACACGGGCCAAGCCAATCACATCCAGCCTTCAGGCCTCGTGCTTCCAAGGCAGCCGAGCACGCGACCAAGCCTCGGACATGTTGTTCGTCTCTCACCTCGACGGAAACAGGCTGCAAGTGCTAGGAGCCCGTTCCCGTACGTAGTCTTTAACTGGCGCTGCCAGCGAAGAACTGGGTCGTCATGTCTGTAGTCCTCCTCTCCTGCTGCCAACCCTCGCCTCTCAACCTGGGAACTATTCTCCTCCGTTGAACCCTCGCTCAGGGGTGCTGAAGCGTCTTGACTGAACGGAACCCGACCGGCTCGGCCCTCCTCCAGCCTTCTCCAGGCATTGCCCATTCGTCCCGCCCGTGTCGTCTGTCATTCAAAGTCCGGGTTGGATCGTTGGATCAGCACCTGCTGGCCCGGCCTCTTATCGTTCATTCGATTCCCCATCGGTTGATGCCATTCTCCCCGGTTCGCGGATTCGCTCGTCATAACTGCCCCCCATGCCTCGGACAACAGCATCTCTGCCGACCCCGGCGCCGTCGACCGACATCCAAGGCCGCGAGGGGCCCAGCATGGACTCCATGCAGCTCGCCTTTGAGCTGCCGCCGCCGGCCGTGGCCGGTGACGCTCCCAGCGACAACGCCGTAGAGTCTCGCAGGCGGTCCTCGGCAGCCCACCCGGCCAAGGATCCCTTCTTCGCCTTGCCTCCTCCGCCGACTCGCTCCCGCAGGATCATCCAGATGAAGCCCCAAACGGATCCGGCGCCCAAACCTCCCGCGGGGGCGTCCAAAGGCACCGCAGCTTCCTCCGTCTCCGCAGGCACCAAGCGGAAACACCCCTCGGCCGCCAGCGCCGCCAGCAAAAAGGTCGCCCGGAAGACGGCGCATAGCCTGATCGAGCGTCGCCGGAGATCCAAAATGAACGACGAGTTTGCCGTCCTCAAGAGCCTCATCCCGGCTTGCACCGGCGATATGCACAAGCTCGCCGTCCTACAGGTCCGTCACGAAGCAGCCTGCGGTTCTCGGCGAGTCCCGCTTCCGCTGACATGCTCAACCCCCGCCAGGCGTCCATCGAGTACATCAGGTATCTCGAGGACTGCGTTGCCAAGCTGAAGGAGCAGTGCGCCGCCGGAGCCCCGGGGGATGCCGAGATGCACAAGCCCGGCGCCACGTGCACGCCGACCCCCGCCCACTCGCCCGCCGTCATGGCGAGCAGCATGTCCAACGCGCCCTCTCCGGCCTTCGTCCCCCTTCTCGACGGCCGCGCCCGGCAGCCGTCGGCATCCCCGGCGATGCTGCCCCTGGCCTCGCACGCCCGCCATCCCTCGAGCTCATCGGCCGCTGCTCCAACCGAGTACTACCACGTAGCAGGGAGCGGCGGATACATCACGTCGGCGTCGACGTCACCTTCCTTTGGCGCGCTGGGATCCGCGGACGCGCCTCTTCCGTATCTGGCATACGGACCCGCCCTGACGAGCCCGGCTCTGGTACCCCGGAGGGACGTCGTCGACGACCAGGAGGCGACCGCGGCGTTGCTGATGCTGAACCAGATGGACAGGCGAGCCAGCGCCGGCGCGGCCGCGCCGCCGCGCGGAATTAGCGTAAAAGACCTGTTGAGTAACTAGCGTAAATGAACAAGCTTCCTTGTCGGGATGTCATGTCCGGGAGGGAGGGGCTCTGCGGTGGGATGGCCATTCGTGTGTGTATGTACATACGCTACGCGGCCATCGCCGAGCTTTTTTGTCGTCGGCGCCGGGAATGCATTCCGCACGTCCATCGCCGTTCGCTTCCCTTCGCTTGTCTCCCCTTCCCTTCTTGTCAACGCAAGCCGCTTCAGCCCTGGCTAGCCCTCCGCCCCGAGCGCCGGGGTGCTCGGGGGCTCGGGACGCGCACCTCGGACCATTTGCGCCTGTCGAAACAACCGGTCGAAACGTCTTGTTGACGCAGGGCGGGCGCCCGAACCGCAACGTCCAGCGCCGTCCGCCTTTTAGTAGCCAACCCGACGCGGCGAATGCAACAGAGCGCCGCCGCTCTGATCATATCGCTCCGTGGATGGCGCGAGCCGGACGCCCAGGCCCAGCGCAAGGGAAGCTTGTTTTCGCCGTCCGCGCTTCCACCCAGGGGCAGCGGGTGGGGAAGGGGATCGACGACGAGGTGTGAACGCTGCAACGCATGCCGGACTGAACGGCGTCAGCCTCGACAAACGTTGGAGGTCGGAGCGCAGGGCAAACAGGCGATTTTTTGATGGAATGGCTCCATGCCGTCGGCATCATGATCCGGGCGGCGTCCTGATTCGCCCGCTCCGCGGCGACCCTGCGTCTGGGGTAGCCTTAGGGTGAAGCCGTTTCAGATGACATCGTACGAGGGGATGTTTACTAACCCTCAGAAATGCGTCGTCCAAGCTCCGCGATCCCCGACCGTTGCCGTGTCGGGTGCTACCTTGTCCCCTGTCTCGTCACGTGACACCCCTGAACGCCAACATCGCTCCGAACCTGAGCGCCGGGCTCGGGCCCGGCCATGACCAGGGACCTCTCCTTGCACAGGCGGGGAGCTCTCTTTCAGACGAAAAAAGACCGGCCGATTCTGGCTTCATTTGCGATGCCATCTGCCGAAACGAAAAGGGGAGATTTGTTTCATACAAGGGAGGAGGAGGAGAAGGGAAGGGGGGGAGCTCCGCCGGGAGAGGCACGTCGTGTATACACCAGCTACGTTAGCGAGACATGCTCCATCTTAGCCGCGGGCTCTGGAGAGCTCCGCGAGCATATATATATTCATGCTTCGTCCCTCCGGCCATCGACGGGATTCTTCTCTCCCCAACCAGCAATCATCCGCCTCAGCACTCCCCTTCTTGAACCTCCCCACGGCTCTGGCAGTCCGGGATTCATCTCTTGACCTCCGCAGCGCGGATCAAAATCGTCCACGAGCCTCCGTTTTTTGTGCCTTTCCTCGCCTCCCCGTCAAGCGGCCAGAGAGCAGCCAGGTCTCCTTCTCGCCGTCCCATAATCATAATACCACTCCTCGCACCGTCCCGCCGCTCCCGGCCGACTTCCAGCAGCAGCACCGCCGCCGCCAGAGCTCCGTCTCGTTCCGGCCGCGCATCCTCCCCGTTGCTCCCGCCGACTCTCCTTCCCTAGGCCATCGCCGTCAGCTCACCCCGCCGCAGCCCGCTGCGCCCGCGTCCGGCTCCGGCAGCCCCCCAGACAGAAGCAGCCCTCCTCCGTCCAAGCCGAGGACCGTCTTCACCTCCGCCAAGGCCCGCCCCCTTCGGCTCGTCCAAGAGTCTCTCGTCAACGCCCGCAAGCGTCGACCTCCGGTCTTCTTTGCCAACAACGCCCACACCGTCCTCCACGACGTCAGCTTCATCACCATCTACCAGACCTACTCGTCGCCTTCGCCGTCTCCTCTAGACAAAATGGCCGCTCCCAACCCGCTCATGCCCAAGGTTGATACCCCTTCCACCATCCCTAGCCTCCCCGGCGCTTCCGTCCGGCCTCCTGCCGCCGGCCCGGTCGTCAGCGCCGCCGCAGACAAGGATAAGCTTTTGGCTGACTTGCGTCGTCAGGTATTTCCCACCCCGTTTTCGCCTCTCCTCGGGAGCTCGGTTGCCCCGTGAAGCTTCCGTCCCCTTTCTTCTTCTCCCCCCTTAAAAAAAAAAAAGAAATGATTCTAAAACGACATTCAACAGCTCGACGACTCCGCTTCGGATGCCTCGTCCGTCGACTCGCGCGGCCGCCGCCGTCGCCGCAACAACAAGCAGCTCGCCCGCGGCGGCCTGACGGACCCGGCCGTCCTCCCGCGTCTGGCCGACACCAAGCCCGTGCGCCTCCAGCTTGGTCTGAACCTCGACGTCGAGCTTGAGCTCAAGGCGCGCCTCCAGGGTGACGTCTCGCTCACTCTTCTGTAAGTGTTTTTTTTTTTGTTTCCTTACCGCATCCTCTTTCTATTCCACCATCGCCCGACAACAGCGCCCCCTTTCCCTCCCCTCCCGGAGAAAACAACCCCCCAAAAAAAGAATCTGGGCTGACATTTCCTCCTCCCCCCCCTTCCCTCCCCCCTCCCTCTTCAAAAGTCAATAAACACACACACACACCCTCCCAACCATGCTGTGAACCTCATCGCCAACCAACCTTCCTCTCCCTCTCCGCCCTGGCCCTCCCAACCAACAGAATCGAAAACAACCCTTCCAAACGCCCGTCCTCGTCCGCCGAGCTCCGCTGCGACCCTCGCCTCTCCGACGGCCCCCGCCCGCGTTCCGCGTGGTGGTGGGCGTTCCTAGGCGGCGGCTACCTCGCCCGCCCGGGCTACGGATTCGGCGGCCTGCGCGGCCTCCTCGCCGGCCGCCGCCCCGACGACAACAGCAGCAGCAGCGAGAACAACGAAAGCTGCTACCAAGACGACGGCGGCCACGACGAATCCGACTGGGTCGACTACGACCCGGCCGAGGAGGACTACGCCGAGCTGGCGCACATGCGGCTCGGCCGGCTCCGGCTCCGCCAGCGCTGGGTCGGCCGCGAGGTCAGCCCGTCGCTGACGGCCGCCGTCGCCGTCCTCATCGCCGCCGCGGGGTTCGTGCTGGGGTTCGTCGCGGGGAGGTCGTCGGCCTTTTCGGGGCTCGCCACCCCGTTTTCCGCCGCGGGCTCTTCTTCCCCGTCCTCTCCCTCGGCCGTCGCCGCCGCCTGGTGGCCCGGGGGGGAAGGGCTGGGGTTCCATCATGGGCATCATCATCATCATCATCATCCTTGGGAGAGTTGGAGCTGGAAAGGGAGCGAAGGGTTGGGATTCGGCGACGTTGTTGGAGGGTGGTTCTCAGGAGGAGCACGTAGTGGTAGTGGTGATGGGAACGTGGAGCATGTTGACAAGGAGGAGGATGGGGTAGTGATGGATTCGATGGTGGCAGGAGAAAGTGGTCCGTCTTCGGTTCCCGTGTCTTCCGCCTCGGGTCCCTGGAACGCGGAGCTGCGAGATGCAAGCTCATCGCTGGACCAGCTTTCCATGGTTCCAGGGGCAGGGCGGGAGCAGGGAACGGTGAGGCATGGCCGAGGCACGTTTGTACAAAGAGGTTTGGCATTGTTACGGTTTTGTTAGGTCAAGATATGAATATTGCTGGTTCATTTCATCGTATCGTTCCTCGTTGCCCCCTGGTGATGCAGCGTACAAAGGAGTTGTGAAAAAAAAAACACCTTGATGAAAACAAAACAAAAAAAAAAAAAAAACATGCTCGATGAGAAGATTGATGATCAAACACCCCACCAAAAAACAAAACACCCAACGCCGCAGATGCCCCCCTCAAAAAAAAAGTCAGCTCATTCTCGCCAAGCCAGGTGTTTGCTGGCAGCCTCATCACCTCGTCAGACCTCATTGCTGGGATACTCGACCCTGGTAGTGGCGTTGAACTCCTCCTTGATGCTCCGGATGCTCACGAACCGCGACAGGATGTTGATGCTGCCGGCCTTGTCGTTGGTGCCGCTCGCGCGGCTTCCGCCAAACGGCTGCTGGCCGACCACGGCCCCCGTGCTCTTGCAGTTGATGTAAAAATTCCCCGCCGCGTTGCGCAGCTTGTCCTCGGCGAACCGGATCGCGGCACGGTCGGCAGCAAACACGGAACCCGTCAGGCCGTAATCGTTGGCCTTGTCAACGAGCTCGCAGGCGTGGCCGAAAGCGCCCACGGGGTCCTTGCTGTCGTCGTAGACGTAGACGGCCAGGACGGGGCCAAACAGCTCCCGCGAAAAGAGCCAGTGGTCGGGAGACTGGGCCCGGTAGATGGTGGGCTGCACAAAGTAGCCCTTGGACTTGTCGTAGGCGCCGCCCGTCAGAAGCTCGAGGTCCGGGTCGCTCTTGGCATCGTCGATGACCTTGGCCAGCTTGTCGAACGAAGCCTCGTGGATGACGGGGCCCACGAGGTGGCGGTGGTCCCAGGGCTCGCCGACCGTGAGCTTTTGCGTTTCTTGGACGAGGCGGGCCTGAAAGGCCGGCCACAGGGACGAAGGGACGTAGAGGCGCGAGGTGGCGCTGCACTTTTGGCCCTGGTACTCAAAGGCGCCGCGGACCGTCTGGACGACGGCGTTTTCGAGGTCGGCCGACGAGTGGATCAGGTGGAAGTTCTTGCCGCCCGTCTCGCCGACGATGCGCGGGTACGACAGGTAGCGGCCCTCGGCGACGCCGGCGCCGATCTGGCCGTAGAGCTTGCGGAAGACGGCGGTGCTGCCCGTGTAGTGCAGGGCGGCGAAGCGGCGGTCCGAGAGAACCTCGCGCGTCACCAGCTCCGGGTCGCCGGGCACGAACTGGATGACGTCGCGCGGCAGGCCGGCCTCGACGAGGATGTTGTACAGCAGCCAGTTGCTGGCGATGGCGTGGTCGCTGGGCTTCCAGACCACGACGTTGCCCAGGAGGGCGGGCAGCCCGGGAAGGTTGCCGGCGATGGCGGTGAAGTTGAAGGGGGTGACGGCGTAGACGAAGCCCTCGAGGGCCCGGTACTCGACGCGGTTCCAGACGCCCGGCGAGTTGTGCGCCGGCTGCTGCGCATAGAGCTCTTCGGCATACTGCACGCTAAAGCGGAGGAAGTCGCACAGCTCGGCGGCGGCGTCGATCTCGGCCTGCCAGGCATTCTTGCCCTGCCCCAGCATGGTGGCGGCCATGAGCTCGTACCGGTACTTGGTGCTGACCAGGTCGGCCGCCTTGAGGAAGATGGCGGCGCGGTCGGCAAAGGGGAGCGACTCCCAGCCGTCCTTGGCGGCCAGGGCCGAGTCGATGGCGGCGCGCACGTGCTCGGGGGAGGCGCGAGAGTAGCGGGCGACGGCGGTCTTGTGGTCGGCCGGGTTGAGCTGGGTGCCGGTGGAGGACGTCTTGATCTGCGTGGGCGAGGCGGGTTAGTCATTGTCGAGATGCTTCTAGAGAGATGGTGATTCTTGCCTCCTTGCCGCCGACGACGAGCGGCACCTCCAGGGGGCCCTTCTTCCGCAGGGCCTCCAGGGCGGAGGTCAGGCCGGCTCGTTGCGATGAGCCCTTGGCATAGTGTTGCTATGAAATCATCCACGTTAGCCAACTGTCTCGCCGAGGAAAGGGGCCGAGCATGATGCGTTGCGTTGCGTTGCGTTGCGTTGCATCGGGACACCCACGTTCGGCTCGTTGGCCACCTTGGGGATCTTGAACGTGGCCATGGTCGCCATGGTTGCAGCAAGCGTCGTCGGAGGTCGGCGTGTCGGGCGGAAGAGGAACCCGGGCTTGGTGGCCGAGCCGATGATGGTTCTTGGGACGCCCGATGACAAGGGCGTTGTCAAGGCGCGGAGCTGTCGTGAAGCCATGACGAACGACCGGGCGGCGTTGGCGTGCTGTCTTTCCTCTATAAGTGGCAAGCCGAGCAGAACGGCGGGCGGGTTGGATCGGCAGGTGGCAAGTCACGGGTCGGCGTCGGTCAGTAGCAGAGCTCCGGTGCCTCGTCTGATTTCGGTGTCCTCTTCCTTTACGTCGACCGGTGTCTGGGAGGAGGGGGGCGAGCTTGTTCGGCGGCTGCTCTTGAAGGAAGCACAGAGGCCCGAGCTCCGCATCTGGCGCGTCGCTTTCCCACGGCTTTACGCAGCACGACAGCTTCCCCGATAGGGTCTTGGCTGGCGTCACCAGGGCGAGGACGCGGCCCATTGACCAATCACAGCCCGATCCGGCCTGTCAAGCCGGTGCCGATAAGAACCGGCGGTCTTATCAGGCCCGGCTTGTGGGGCTCGGCCGCTACCCCCCCTCCCCCCCCCCGGAGTCCTCAACTGCCGACGCCGTGATCACAAGACCGCTCCCGACATCGCACGCAACAGCAGGCCGCTCGGGGAAGTTGGAGACGCCCCTCCACTATCCATTGATTGATCACTCCATGCCGCTGTACGAACGTCAGAGGAAGAGGTAAGAGCCATTAGGACATGGTCGCCGTGGAGAGCAATGAAGCGTGATTCCTACTCTATTTCTTGCAAGGGATGAAGACAGAGGCCTGGGATATCGGTTCCAGAGAAAGGAATGCAAGCATATATAGTACACAGAGCAGAAGCGCTCATGAAAGTACTGGCAAGACTTGGAAATGGCCAAGGAACTGGGGAGGAGACGCGAAGAGGAAGGATGATCGGTACCAACGAAGCGTCCCTACGACCGTTCTCTGACGTAGCTGGAATCGACAGGCTTGTCATCTACTCCATGGCCGTCGACATGTTGGTTCAGGACCATGGGAGGAATCGCATTCATCAGTTCCGTGCCGAGGGATAATCCTTGCTCTTGGTTGATCCTGACATTCCGGTATTCTTCTCCTGGGCCGGGGGGGGGGGGGGTTTCCAAGAGTCCCATGTCTTTCCACAAACATAGCGAATATCTACACGACTTTGTCAGAGTGGCCTTAGAGAGGCTGGCGGCTCGACGCAAAAGGTTCGTCGACGCAGACCCCGATTGGAAGGACACTGCGTTCTGGCAAGGCTTGAAGATACATCCAAGTTTGGCGTCCCGCGTCCGTTGACATGTTCCCAGCAGGATTTGAAAAAAAAAAAAAAAAAAAGAACGAGGAAAAAAAGGTTGGCTGGCCAGAGCGAACTATTACGGGATTTGTCTTGAGGGTTCTATTCATCGATGGCCCCCGAAATGGGGCATGTTTGCTGATTCCCCACGCGGAACTTTGTGAGCAGCTCACCGTCCAGCATGTCCCCGATCATCAGCACACCCCTCCCATCCTCCTGAAGGAACTCGCTGTGTCACACTGCTTCCTGTCAGGAAACCCGTGTCCCCATGTGTTGATGCTCATGCACTCCGTTCCGAGCTTGGGTCATTCACCTCGCTCAGCACACTGGGGTTGGACAGAGAGACCAGGCGCGGTTCCAAACTTGCGCGTGACCAGAGAGGATTGGGCGTTATGCAGACATACCTACCCAGATACCCAGATCCAGTCTGTTGGTGCCGATAGAAGTGTCGCAGGCGCCAGTAGGTAACTGTTGTGTACCGTCTCTCCGCGCCACCTACCAGGCAGCTCGTGGCACCACACTGCAGGCCGGGCATGCATTTCAGGGACGCCGAGAACAAACGAGCTGAGAGGGGGGAGGGGGGAGGGAGACTTGCAATTTCCGTCGAGATATCGGAACAATCGGACTCCTTCAAAGTCGGCTTCGTCATGAGCGGCCGCTGGGGTGGCCTGTCGCGGCTGACCATCACCTGCATGTATGCCGTGTCGAAGGGAGCCACCAGTTCGACAACTTTCGAGAATGACAAGCGGCCGAGCCATGTACACGAGCCACGGCTCTCACCGCGCTCTGGTACCATGAGCTGAAAGGCAAACCCCCTATCCGACGGGTTGGATGGCTGAGGAACAAGACCTCTGATGCCCAATGACGAAGATAGCGTTGATGGTAGTGGTGCTGCGCCGCAACGAAGGAGCCCGCTCACGATGAAACGCGTCCGGAACAACGCACGAGAACAAGAGAGCCGGTGGCTTACCCAGCTGGCCGGTAGGATCGTACAACACAAGCACACGGCATACAGGACGCATCGCAGGCGCATGTCTTCACACTCAGGCACGCACAGCCCCTCCAAGATGATGCACGAAAATGCCCTTCGCTCCCGGACGGGCGGCCTTCCTCTTGACCGATGCAGCGGGCTTACGGTACGCTCCTCGCGTGTGTTATTCGGAGAGACAAGCGCCCGTGCCGCCAGGCTGCCTGGAGCCGAGCCGAGCTCATCCGTCTTTGAGTCCGCCGGGGCAAGGAACATCTCGAAACAGGCATATTACGCAGCGTGCTTGTGCTCGTACCATGTGCGACAGCGGTACAGAAGGCTATGCGATTGTGCGGCACCAGAACCATCCTGTGGTTGAACGTCAGGCCGTTGGTCATCTGCACGGCAAGGCGGATGGGAGCTCGGCGCACGGAAAGGGGGGGACTGTTGACTCTCGAGGTCCTGAACATTGTCAACCCAGGGAAGACGTACATGTTGGCACGGCACTACGTCGATTCCCAACGCCTTCCCATGCCTTCCCATGGCCCTAGGACCGACCATGCTGCCTATGGCCCTGAAGAAGCTTGCTGTTACAAAGCAACCTCCGTTCGTCGGGCCCGACGGCCCGTCTCGTCCTGGCTCAAGGGCGCCAGAAGTCAGCCGCACCAGGTTCTCGTCATCATCATGAAACCTCAGATACCGGAAGGCTGGGTTTGAAAACCTGTCTCACATTCGTCCCCCACTACCGAGACACGCCTCCGCTGTTGTAACGTCTCGCTCTTGTGCGCAACGCGGCGGCAGCATACCAGAGAGACCGCAAGGTCAGCCAGCCAGCCAGCCAGGACAGGGTTGCCCACAGGAGACCCGTCCGTGAGGTTGGTGTGTATCGTGCCTCACGCTTTTGGAGTGAGCGAGTTTTGGACCTCGCCCGTCGCTCCCGAGCCAAGTCACTTCCCCGTCTCACGACCCATTCCCAACCTTCTCATTCGTTCCTACGTCCGAGGAGACGGTGGACCGCCGGAGCCAAGATGTCGCAAGTTGGTTGCGTGCGTGCGCCGCCGCCAGCTTTGGTGATAGAGTCGTAGTAGTAGTGCTAGACACCATCTATAAGACCCCAGAGGTTGACAAATGCCGCGGAGCCCGTGGGGCACACACTAATAACCTTCCCCCACCCCCCAAAACCAAACACGTTGCGCATGAACAAGGGCTCGCTTGGACGGGATGGCAGGGCAGAACCGAGAACTCCGATCTGGGTCTCGGTTTCGAGTCGATACCTTGTACGTACGAAGCTTCGCTTCGCCCGTGCGCTTGGGTGGGGAGACGCCCGTCTCGGGACGCCGACATGGCCTCTACTTCTTACCGAGACATCGAAGCCAGTCGCCAGCCATGACGAGGCCATCATACAGCCTGACCGGGGGAAAAGGAAGGGGGGGGTCGGGGCAGGAATGTGACGCCCGATGACGATCTGGGTGACCAGATGTTCCAGCTGTGAGAATTTACAATGTGTAAATAATAAAAAAAGCAAAGCCTTGTGTGTGTGTGTGTGTTGGCGACGATAGCCACAGCTTTCCAGAGCCCAACCGGTGAACCGCGACACTGGTCTGCCAAAGAGTGAGCGAGTGAGACATGCGCGCCATTCGCGGCCAAATCCGGCGACGGCCGCCACGACGCAACGACATGATGCCGATTCCGGTGAGCCTACGCCGTAAGACGAGCCATGCATTCCACGCACTATTCCTGTGCACACACACACTCACTCACATACACACACACAGATACACAAAAAATATACCGTGGTATACTACTACGTATGCGGAGCCGTATAGAACTCCCTACACAGTCACGCACCATCGGGGCTTGGTTTCAGCCCATTCCGCATCCCGTCCAGATCAGCTCCTTGATTGGAGACTCAACCTTCGTCCCACCCCAAAAGCAGGAGGACTCTACGCAGTACATACTATACTGGTGTAGGTTCGGGTAGAAAGGGGAGGGGGAAAGGGAGCCGGGGGGGGGGGGGTAAGAAATGGCCACCAGCATGACGAACAACCCCGCCCGGTGAACCAATGATGGGACAGATGTGCCTGTGAATGAATGGACGAAGGTCGAAGATCTCCGGTAGGGTAGGGGGAGGGAGGAGGGAATCGGGGATGCTACTGTAGGTGTGTGGGGTTGGGAAGGGGAGGAGGAAGGGGGGGGTTAGCAGCTCTGCTGGGCCTACCTGGAAATCGACCACACTCATTGGTTTTCCCCGGCAGATCGAACAGGCTTTACATTCCTGGCCACGTCATGGTGGAGGGAGGGGGGCGGCACAAGGAGTCGGTAGGTAGGTAGGTAGGTAGGTGCTTAGGTAGGGCAGCTGGGCTATGCGGGAGTGGCTATGAAGCGTCAGGAGGCGGGAGAGGGGGAGGAGGAGGCGGGGAAGAAAAATCCGAAAGTCGAGACGCGACGTCGAGGATCGAGAAACACACGTCGGGAGTGGTGGGGAGGAAAAGAAGGATGCTGACGGTCGCGTTTTAGCCAGGCCAAAACACATACACACACACAAAAAAAAACCAAAACACAAAACCAGGTATGGAGGCCGCTGATTGGCGATGTCATGTTTCTCGGCCTGGCTTCTGCAACCGAAGCGTGAAGCTAGAACCCAACGGACAGCCTTGGCTCTACGCAATGCTGACCGTGCAGGCGAGAAAAGACGGAGGGGGAGGGGATGTGCCGCTGCGGCACCTGTGCCGTGTCCGGGCAGGATGCCATGCACAGCAAGCTAAGGTATGCAAGGCAGTGGAGGAAGCGAGCCCGGCTCGGCGTGGTGTACCTAGGTACCTACCTAGGGCAGGACAAACATCAGCCGGAGGCGGAGACATGAAAGAGACGGGCGTTTGTAAAGACGAGGGCTGGGAAGGGCTCTTGAGACCGCCAGCGTTAGAAGGTTCCGTGTCCGATGTTGGGTGGTCGGCCATCTAGATGACCCGTGGCGGGTGGGACGGTGAGATCCATGTTCGAGACTTGGGGCCGTGTCTGCTATAGGTCCCCAAGGTAGGTAACCAGGACATATAGTACAAACCCTTGGGCTAGGCTGGGGATTTGGGTCTTTGAGTGAATCAGCCCGGCTGGACGTTGTTCAGATGAAACCAGCGAGTCTCGATCTTCCCCCTTGACACCGCGGGGTGGAGGGGGCGGTGAGGGGCAGGGCAGGCGTCGATCGCCGGCCCATCTTTCTGGGGAACTCGATGCCTCTGAAGCCCGAGATCAGACGGCCGAGAGAGGACGCACATAGCAGTAGCGACGGGATCCGAGGGAGAGATGGCTTGCTTGTCGGGCAATCCACCAACTGCTTACCCACCTACCACCTCGATTCTAACCATCTCTCTCTTCCTCTCTCGGGATTCGAGCATGCGCGGCTGGCTGGCGAACGGACGTGTTTCAGCGTCTGTGCCTGCTCGGCTGGCGCCTGCGCGCGTGTCGTTGCCGGCGGCTGCGCGGCCACACAGAGTCGATGCTAAGCGCAGGGCGATTCCGTTGCGGAAGGTGATGTCGCGCCGCACGGGGCGCTTGACCCGATGCGGGCCATGGTTGCGATGGATGTCCGGGATGAGGTGCAGCGGATCCCCCTCTCTCCGATGTGGGCAAATAGGAATCCACGCTACCTTACGCGACCGTATACTAGGTACATACGTACAAACTGACGACCAAAATACCTCAGGTGAAGGGTGAAGAATGCTCGTGTTGGCGTTAGCGTCCTGCGCCTGCGTCTGCACGTGGAGAGAGGGCCGTCGTTTGGAACGGAAGCCTCTTTTGGCGATGCGACGGTGGTGTTGTGTTAGCTACTGTGCAAGACGCTGGGCTGCGTCTGTCCAAACGCAGGGCTGATGTGGTGATTGGCTGGACAGAGAGGCTTCTGTGATTGGCCGCTTTTGGTTGGCTGCCCGTCCCCAGCGCGTCGTGTTGCAGGTTGCGGCCCGGCCCAGCTTTTTGTCGGGGGGTTCCTGACCTGACATCTTGGCCAACACACCGCGAAGTGAAGCGTCCCCGACGCACGAGCCAATCATCCGCCGCTGCCACATGGGCATGGTGGAGACGTTGGCTCTTGCGTGTGCCCCTCGCTCCTCTTCTCTCGTGGTTTCAGGAACAGGAAACCAACAGAACGGCTGGATCTCTTGCTCCGACTGGCTGGCCGGCGCTGGGCGTTGAAACGCCTCCCTCAC
This sequence comes from Remersonia thermophila, assembly GCF_042764415.1. Lineage (NCBI taxonomy): Eukaryota > Fungi > Ascomycota > Sordariomycetes > Sordariales > Chaetomiaceae > Remersonia > Remersonia thermophila. The sequence continues at coordinate 2,578,090 of NC_092218.1, forward strand.
CGCTCCCCGAGCCTGTCCGGCCCGTCCGCCGCGGTCCACCACGCAGAGAAGCAGGCTTCCTCGTCGCAGGCCCCGTCCCTCTTGATGCGCATGACAAATGATTCTCCCGGTTTCTGGCGATCGCTGGCTTGTTTGAGTTGTTTGGGGCCGGGATCAACGTGGACTGGGTCCAGACGGCCGAGGGGCTTTCCCTGTGCTTCACGGCATGTACCTGTTCACACTTTGGATGAATATGGGTGAAGGTGAGGTGAGGTGGGGGATGAGAGGGAGCGTGAGAGAAAGCGAGCGAAAGAGAGAGAGAGAGAGAGAGATAGAGGGAGAGAGAGAGCGGGAGGGTCTGCAGCTTGTCCGTCCGAAGCTCACCCTCCCCTCCCCTCCCCTCTCCCCCCCCCAACGGCTCCATGCTACGTCCGGTGCATACTGTGTATGTACAGACATGCTGTCATTTGCGATGATTCTTGCTTCTGCGGATCATGGAAGCTTGACATGAACGGGGGAACATGTGCGTACTATAGGGAGTACGTATGTACTGCGTATGTACATACAACCCACTAACTACCCAGAGTGTACATGTACGTAGCACACAACTCCATCCAGGTGCATGTCACGCGTGGCGGATGTCACCTTTCAATTTCTCTCTCTTTTCTTTTCCTTTCGCGGAATCGCCCGCCCACCACGAGGCGAGCCTGCTGAGCCCTTGGCGGTTCGTTCCCTCACGGCGTCGACCCCTGGTCCCTGTTTTCTGCTCCCCCCTGCCAAACGGAGGACCAGGGCCAGGGCTGGAATCGACCGAACTGCCCGGGGCCGCCAAGCTCCCGCCACATCTGCAAGCTCTTTCACATCTTTCCTGGCGCAAGCCCGGCCCCAGGCCAATCCTGCGCCCGCCGTGGGATTTCGATTCACCTCTACCCCGGTCGAGGCACGTTTCACGCTTCTCGTCTGCCGCTTTGCGGCTCCATGACAGAAAGCCCGCATCGCGGGCCCGACGGCTCGATTGGCAACGACCGTTGCCAGCGCATTCCCTGCGCCGGATCCGATCGTCACCTCATCCACCTCATCCTTTCCGGTTGAATGCATGGCTCTCTTTCGGCCTCGCTTTGCATGCATGAGAGAGAGAGAGAGAGAGAGAGTGTGTGTGTGTGTGTGTGTGTGTGTGTGTGTGTGTGTGCGTGTGCGCGTCTGGATGCGTCTTCGAGCCTGCTGTGTAAAGAGGCTAGAGCATGCATCCACTAGCGCGAGTGTGGTTTGCAGAGTGAGACACTCACGCGCACGCCCTCATTCACACCCAAACGGCAAGCAGGCAAGCACACGTCCACGTCCATCCCGCCGAGTTGCTTCATTCCGGTGGAGGCACGGGTCTTGCATGGGGAGGGGGGGGGGGGGGGGGGCTGCCCATGCCGCCGCCGCCGCCAACCCAGCCGTTCCATGGTGGATCGTGGGTTGTTCGGATGGATAGGTAGTGTCGAAATATCAGAGGACCCCGGAACAGGCTAGCACACACCGTCCGCAATCCGGTATATCTCTGCCGGTTCGCCCATCGGAGGATATTTTTACAACATCCATTGGGGCCGGCAGGGCACACACACGCACCACACGCCCCCCACACCCACGATACATACGTATACACACGCCTCCCTCGGTCCCTCCATCAGGTACCACCTCGCTCTCCACACCCACCTGCGGTGTGACCTCCCCCCCCCCTCCCCTCATATACCATCCCCATATTCTGCAAAGGCGAGAAAAGGCTTTCTTCCCACCTGCCGCTTTCAGGACCTTGGACGGGACAGCTCTTGGTTGAGCTCCGCCGTTTAAATCCCTTCTTATTGTCCCTCGTTCCCTTTGTTCCTGGTTGGGTTCTTCCCGGCTTGAGGCCGCTGTGGCCCAGACTGGCCGACTTGAGGGCAAGATCGGGTAGCTTTGGCTGCGGCCCCCTTCTTATTCACTCGCTCTCGCCAGCTTCTCCGCCGAGGCGGCTTTGGGCGTTCAACGTTGGTACCCTATCCTCCTTGTTGAAGCTTCTCTCGCATATCTGTGCTTCGCCCGTTTCCACCCCTTGCCCACCGGACGAGACACCTGCGTAGCTGCGCTCCAGCCCTCCCCGATGGCTCGCCTGCACTAAACATGCGCTCTCCGGACGCCTGAACCCTCAACCTTGGACACCCGGCACAGGCTCTTTCTCGGGATGCACCATGGCCCGGCTCGGAGCTTTAGCGCCGATAGCCCTCTCGGCGGCGGCGGCGGCGCTGCTGGGAGGAGCGGTGGAGGCGCAGCCGTCAACCTCTCGGATCCGGGGGCGCAGCGGCGGTGACGGCCAAGCCCGGCCGGCCGCGGTGCAACCGAGACAGTGGATGTTCACGCCGTGGCTCAGGCCGAGCACCGAAGCGACCATCACGATAACGACGCTAACGTCCTCGGGCCCAGGCCAGACCAGCGTGAGCTCACCCACCTCGACCTCGACCAGGCTCTCCGAAACGTCTTCAGCCCCCGACTTGGCATCTCTGTCCACCGGCACGCCCGCATCATCCTCCAAGACCGATGCCGGGGTTGGCGTCTCTTCGTTTTCGAGCACCCTAGAGGCTCCCGCAACGCCAACCGACGCCATGTCCGCGCCCAGCACCGCCCTTGCGGAACCGTCGAGCCCGGCCGAGTCACCGCCATCCGGCGACGGCTCCGACTCGGCAGCTGGGTACGACAACCGGACGCTCGCCATTGTCCTGGGCTCCACCATCTCGGCGTTCGTGCTGGTCGTGGCGGTGGCGGTCGTCTTGTTTTGCCGGCGGCGGAGGCGGCTGCAGACGAAGCTGCCCTTCCTGAAGCGCGGCGCCTCGCCCGTCGATGATGATGAGATTGAGCGCTGGAAATCGCCCCGCGCCGCCAAGGCCCACGAGGCCGGCCTCCCAATGTTCCCGGGGGACACGGACGTCGAGGCCGACGGCGCCCTGCAAAAGGAAACGGGCGGCCGTGGCAAACCGTCGCCGCGACAGCACACCAAAATCCTCTCCTCCGTCAGCTCCGTGAAAAAACCGCCCAGCGTCATCATTTACAACACTCCCATCCACACCACCACCACCCCCTCCTCCACCACAGCAACAACAGCGGCGGCGGCAGGCCGCTACTCCACCGACGCCGAATCCCGGCGCTCCTTTCACCAAGCCCACCACCGCTACCACAGCAGCGGCGGCGGCGGCGGCGGCAACGGCAGCCGCAAAACCAGCTTTGACAAGGCCCTGCCGCAAACCCCGATCCAAGCCCGCGCCCCCAACTCCCGCGCGGGCCTCACCGACGAGACCGTCCCCGGAGACGACCCCTTCATCCTGCCGTCCCCCGGCCACCGGCGAGGGCTGTCCCGGCTGTCCAAGCCGCCGCCCCTGAGCCTGGCCTCCTTTGGCTCCCGCGGGGGGCAGGGCTACCGGCAGCACGCGAGGACGCGGAGCTCGCGGAGCAGCGCCCGCAGCTTCGCCGGCGACTACCCTTCCTACTTCTTCTCGGGCGGCGGCCCGAGTAGCGCGGGCCTGGGCCTAGGAGGAGGAGGAGGAGGAGGAGGAGGAGGAAGAGGAGGGTCCCGGTCCGAGGTGGATCTCGCGCCGCGGTACTCGCACGACCAGGCGTACCACCCGAGCCGGCACGCGCGGCAGGGGAGCAGCGGCCGGACGCCCCGGAGCTCGAGCGCCCCGCGGGCGGGCGGCGGCGACGGCGCTGGTGCGAGCAGCAGCAGCGCCGGCAGCAGCGGCCACTCGCGCGTGGGCTCGTCGTCGTCGATCCCGCCGAGGCTGTCCTTGGAGGACGACGCCTTGGTGAGCCCCGGCGGCTTGTGGCCGCCGCCGCCGCGGAGGAAAGGGAGCGATGGGATTGGGAGGGCCATTGGGTGAGATGCCCTTGGCGCTAGTTTGGCGTTTTAGCATTGGGGAGGAGGTGTTTTATGCACCGTCGTTTCATGTATTTTTTTTTTTTTTTTTCATCTTGTTCTATTTTTATCTTCTTGCTAGGTGTTTGGGGTTTTTTGGTGGTGATTAGCATATTTACACGATACCCCCTGGAGAAAGAAGGTTGGATGAACCTTGAAGCGAGGCGGATGAGGACGGTTAGGATATGGATTTACGAGAGCGAAGGATGAGGTGATGAGTATCTGCGATGAGCGATGAGCGATGAGCGATGATGAAGAGGTGTGGCGGTGGTGGATATACCCCGGTTTACATGGGATCTTGTTGTGTAGGATAGGTAGGGGAAGACAGGCTTGCTTCCCAATTGCTGGCCTGGACGGCCTGAATTTCCTTGGACCGACAAAGATCATTTCCAAAGCATTGCACTACTCTGGTAGGACCTCGTTTCGGAGAGCATGAGGTTTATGTGACGACCGATGGGCGATGCTAAGGGACGGACGGAACGATGCCAATGTCATCTCACTATACCAAGTACTGTGGCATGCCTATATCAGTAGACCCAAGGATTGCTGCATGTGGCCAACTCGGCCACGGCAGTCAACATGAGACTTGAACTTGAATGGATCATGTCTGCAGTTGAAAAGAACTGCCAAGTCGATAAAATCCAGGCACCTAGTGTTTCTTTTTTTTTTTCAGCATGTTCATGTACAGTGGAGGGAAAGGTGTTGTTGGTGCGAGGTTCAGCGTAAGTAACGTCTACTGTGTAATAGTGATGTCCTCCAGCGATGTAAGTGACATTGCAGCGTGCCAGTCTGAAGTGACCCCCCCCCCCCCCCCCACCCTTTGGCCAAGCCATCCATCCATTAATGTTAACGCGTCGATTCAGCGCGACGCGCCACAACCACTCAATTTCAATTCTTGGGCCTTGAACTTCAACATCACTTCTCCACATTTCCCGACCCGACCTGACCGCTCCCATTGATTGAGCACGCCGCCAATCGGACCAGGATTGCGCATCATATACCGCTATTCTGTTGGCATTTCAGAGCCCAGCGCATTTCAGAACCGAGAAACTCTCGGGGAGCGTAAACCCAAGGAACACCGAATCCAACCCCCCCCCCCCCCCCCCGCCTCTCTCTCTCTCTCCCGAACCCTCTCTACACCACCGCCACCATGCCGTCGCGGAAAAGCGACGCTCGCAAGAGCGACGTATCTACGGGCCGGCTCGTGCTCGCCGATGACGACACCGCCATGACCACCGACGCGCCCGCTCCAGCGCCAGCCACGGCGACGGCCAAGTCGACCGCAGCGCCAGACCCTCCAACCCAAAGCACGACGCAGCAACCGTCAGGAGACAAGAAGGAGAAGGAAAAGGAGAAAGAAAAAGAAAAGGATGGCGCGAAGGACAAGGACAAGGAGAAGGAGAAAGAGAAGGAAAAAGAGAAGGATACCGTGACCATCGAGGTACGCATTGCGTCTAACGCCCAATATTAAAAGGCCCCTCGAAACTGATACATATACATCCCCCCGCCAGGACCTCGCCCTGCCGAAATCCATCATCACCCGTCTGGCGAAGGGGGTGCTACCACAAAACACGCAAATTCAGGCCAACGCCATCCTAGCCCTGACCAAAAGTGCCACGGTATTTATCAACCACCTGGCGAATGCGTAGGGATCCCCCCCCCTCTCTTCTCCCCGAAGACCAGAGAGAGCTGACGACAAGGACAGCGCCAACGAGTTCACCGTCGGGGCCAATAAGAAGACCATCATGCCCTCCGACGTCTTCAACGCCCTAGACAGCATCGAGTACGGCTTCATGCGCGAGCGCGTCGAGGCCGAGTTTAGCAGTACGTGACCTGCTCTTCTATTACCCCCCCCCCCCCCTCCCCCGCTTCCACCCCACGCGAGGCCTGCTCGCTCACTAACCCTCCTGCCTCTCTCCCGTCCAGAATTCCACGAAATCCAATCCTCCAAACGCTCCACCTACCGCAAAAAGGTCGCCGCCGCCAAACGAGCCGCCAAATCCGGCGGCGACGAGACCGGCGACGCAAGCCAGCTCGCCGACGCCAACACCAGCGCGGCGGCCGACGCATCCATGGTCAGCGCGGGCGGAGATGGCGACGGCCAAGCCACGACGGCGGCGGTGGCGGCGGCGGCAACAACGAGCGGCGGAGCAGCGCGGTCCGGCGCAAGCTCCGGACAAGCGGCGGGCAGGGCGACCAAGAAGGCGAGGCTGAACCCGGAGGAGGGGTCCAGGATGCAGGTTGATGGGGAAGAGGAGGGCGGGGAGGAAGACGTTTCCGATGCGGAGACGGTACCCGAGGAGGACGAGGAAGAAGAGGAGGAGGAAGAGGAAGAGGAAGAGGAGGACGAGGAGGAGGAGGAAGAAGAGGAGGAGGACGAGGAGAGGGATGAGCTGGAAGAGAGGGAGGAGAGGGAGGATGAGGATGAAGCGTTGGATGAAGACAGTGATTAGTAAAGTGTACAGGGCGTTGGGGGGAAAGGAGAACGGGGTTATGCTGCTGCTGTTGTTGTTGCTGCCGCTGTTAGAACAACAATACCACCGGTGCCCAGAAACGGGAGCATCGAAGATGGAAGCAGGGAACAGAGCGCGGCGGTGGCGGTCTGCCTGCTTGCCCGTGCCGGGGAGCGTCATCCGTTCAATAGGTATACACCCACACCTTGCGTGTGGATTTTGCATCATGGATGAGAGCCTCACGAGGGGCGAGTCGTTCCCATCCACGTCGACACGACACAACTTGTTTGCCACTAGAAACCTCTGGTGGCCCTGTCCCACCTCGTGGCAAAGCACATCATCGGCCATGCTTTCCTTCCTCTCTGCCAAAAGCCGGAGGATAGGACGGGGCTCGTTTCCCAACATCGGCGACGCCAGCAGTCTCGACATTGAGCAATCGTTGACGACGGGCCGTGAAACACAACCAGTCGATATGTCCAAATACCAAGGGACGGATGGCAGGAGAGCGAAAGCGACCATGAGAAAAATCCCCTGGAATCATGTGCCTTGCAGCAGCTGGGCTGACAGCACGTGTCCATTCCCTCACCTCGTCCAGCCAAGCTCTCCCACCCACGCTGGCATCGGGTAACGAGAATCCCTCCCACCGACCTGGAGGCGTCCTGCCAGCCTACCCATGCAAAGAGGTGAACAAAACAGGACGAGGACAAACCACGCCAGAGCAATCGGACCAGGGCTTGCTGGGAGAGGCGAGAGAAGCCTGAGCATGTTGAAACCAAGCAGTAGTATCTCAAGCCAAACTTCACAGCCAAAACGCAACCAGGCGCGTCCACGCTCAAGGAAGAACCACAACACACGTAACGGCGCCAGGAAGCACACATAACACAACGGCACGAGAGTAATTAGAAGCAGGGCACAAACAAAATTCCACCAGCAGCCAGAAACCCCGCAGCTCCCAAATCTCAATCCAACCAAGCCCAGCCAGTTGCCTCCGAGAAACCCCCCTACCCTGTTATTGACCGAATGAATGGCAAGGAAAGGGGAAATCAAAGCAAGACCAACGAAGTGATAAAGCAGCCCAAACCAACACGCACACGAATCCAGCCAAGACGGCAGGCCGGGAACCCAAACACAGCGCGCGCGCGAGAGAGAGAGAGAGAGAGATAGGAGACCAAGGTAAAACGCGAGCCAAACGATATCACAAGAGACCGTAAACAACCTGCTTGGGGTTCTAGGAAGAAAACGGTTGGTCTGTTCCCCAAAACTCCTCTCTCGCCACATCACGGCTTCTCCAGCCACATCCTTCCCCCGAAACCAATCTTCATCTCAGCGTACCCAAGCAAATCCACCACCAATCTGTCTTGAACCCTCCCCGATCCAAAGCAAATCCTCCTCCAAGAAATGAAAACTCAACAGAACGAAAACAACCGGAACAAGGAAAAGGGGAAAAAAGATAAGAAAAAAAAAAAAACCGAGGCCCGCCTGCCAGAAGAGAAACACACGGGGTATCAAACGACCAAGTGAGAACCATATGGATGTCTGCCTGGCGGAGCAGGCCCATAAATCACCAACAACCGAGGCATTCCTGCATCACGCGCCAATCTCTACGATCTGCTCGTGACCCGCACGCGCCTACTGAGCCTGGTTCGTCCACCACTGCGTCGGCGCCTGGGCCTGCTGCGACCAACCCTGCGTAACAGCCGGTGGTTGCGGGCTCTGGTGCATGTACTGACGCGGCGTCTGATCGGGCGGGTACATTCCCTGGGCGGCACCGGTCGGCCCGCCCGCAGCGACGCCATAGCCCTGGCCGATGCCAGGCATGGGCGAGTACGGCATGGTTCCCGTGGTGCCAGCGGCGCTCGAGCTGCTCGAGTGGCGCATGCCGGCCTGCGGGCCTCCTGGGGACTGCTGCGGATGGTGAGGCGAGGGCTGCGAGTGGGCCGTGTAGGCCGAGTAGCCGTGCTGCGGGGTTTGAGGCGTCGGAGGCCACATCTGGCTTGGGGTATAGCTGTAGTTTTGGGACGTGGCCTGCGGCAGGGTGGTCGACGAGCCTGACGACGCATACGCGGTTGGTCTCGATGTCTTGCCTTGAACTGGGTCGTGGGCCATACCTCTGAGCGTGCTCTGGCCGGAGGCGTTCTGGGAGTGGACCGACTGCGAGTAGGGGGCGGCGGGCATCATCATGGGGCTCTGGTGGTTGGGAACCATGCTAGACTGCTGGAGGCCCGGGTTGGCGCCCGGACCGCTGGTGGCTACGCTGTGGGATCCGGCGCCGGGACGGCTCGACGGGACGGCCGAGGCATCGGTAGAGGTGACGGGCTGGTTCAGCGCGGGCGCCGGGGGTTGCTCATGCGGCTTTCGCCAGATGCTCTGCATGTAGTCGTTCCGCATGTCTCGCTGCTGGTTGATGGTCCGGCTGAACTCGGCGGCGTGGTGGGCCTGGGCGTGCAACTCCGTGATGGGCGTGGGCTGGATCCGATCTTGATACGGGGGCCCCGTAATCTCCTGGCGCGGCACCGTCTTGATGAGGGAGTAGTCGCGGCTCCGCGTGCTGTCATGATAGTCTGAACCTAGTGTTATCATGGGCATTCTGGCCAAGGATCCGGACGGCGGTGCCCCAAGCATACCTGGTTGGACAAGCTGTGGCTGGGCCGCACCTCCGAACTGGCCGGGGTTCGTGCTGTAGACGATCTCGCCGTGGGGCCCGCCGAGCATCGACGCGTTGTGGCTCGCCGCTTCAGCCTCGGCTCGGGCCCGGGACGCTCCTGGCCGCTTTTCGCCGGCCGGATCAGCCTCGGTGAACCCCTGCTTCCGGGCCTTGGTCTCCCAATAGTCGTCGCGAACTCGCCTCCCGTTCACAATGACGCGGCTGCCGAACTGGCGGAACATGCTCCGGGCCGTGACGATGGCGATCTGGCGCGAGCGGTACGAGAAAGGGAGGATCTCCTGCGCGACGAGATCGTCCTTTTCTTGCTGGCTGGCGATGATCTTGTACAGCGACCGGTTCTTGTTGAACAGCAGGTACGAGTCGCGGTACCCGAGGACGCGTGCGCATTCGGTGGCGAGCATGAAAAGCTTGTCTCCGCGGTTCGGAACGTGAAAGGTGCGGCAGCGGTACTCGCGGCCTCCCGTCAGTTGGCCATTGGGCAAAACCTTCTTTTCTCCAGCCTCATCATGTTCGCGTGGGAGGTACTCGTCGCCGCCAGGGCCCAGCTGATCCGTGGTGTGGTCGCGCACCGTCGGAAGGGCCTTGAGGGTCGACTTGGTCGGTGTCGGCTTGGACGGCGAAGCTTGCGAGGCGGTATAGGTGGAGGGAGTCTGCGCCGGCAGGGCCGCGTTCTGGCTCTGGGGCGTCTGCGGTGGGAGGGTCTGGGGAGTGGGCGGCATGGGTACTACGACACCCGCGTCGGCGCTGGATGTCCTGGGTTTCATAGGTCTACCGCGTTTTCTTGACTTATCGCCGCCTGGGAATGCGCGCAGAGCAAAGTTAGCTCGTGGTCGCGCCTGAGACAGTGCGCGGGCGCGGTGGGGTGTGGTCGCACGGCGACCGGGGAATGTAACGTCGTGAATGAGGGTGAAAGCTGGGCATCGCCGTGACGTCCACGGCTCCGCAAAGAGAAACAAAACATGGACGCACCGTCATCACCCACCAAGTCTGATGGGCCGGCGTTTTCGAAGTCTTCGGGAGAACGGCCTCGCTTGATACCTCGAGAGGTGGAATTTATGGGGTCTGGTCGCAATTCATGTCAGCATCATCGGATGCGTCGCGGGCGAGCATGGCGCCGAAGACGAGGCCGCGTGCAGGGTCTGCAGCGCGAGCTCCACGACGAAACATGATGCGCATGGGAGTCTGAGGAGGCGCCGCGGTGTCTTGCAAGCGCAGGTGATGGGAGGTGTTTATGGGAGAAGAAAAGGGGGGGGGGGGGGGGCTGAGATGGATGGGAGGGGCTGATCGCGGGTGGTGTTGCGCCGGCCGAGGATCGGCTCATGCGGTTCGGTGATGTGAGGGGGGGAGGAGGAGGAGGGAGGAGGGGGAAGGTGGGAGGGGAACGCGGTCGCGTGCATGCGATCGCGATACGGCGGCTTGAGCGACCGAGGGATGGCAGGGACAAGCCGAAAACGAAGAAAATGAACACCACCAAGGCAAACAAGACGATAGGGCGATGACGTACCTGTATTGAGCGCGGCGGGATTGATCGTTGCACTATCGGCGCCGTTTGGCTGTGCAGCAGCGTACATGAGGACCGGCGACGTCGAACACGCCGCTGGGTCTTTGCGACACGACGTGTCTTGATATAGTTGGGTCGGTACTGCACCGAACGGCGGGGGGCTGAGAGTGGAGGAGCGGCGACAAGGGCGACAAGGGCGGCGCAAGGATGTGCCAGATTGTGCAGACGGAGCAGGTAGAAATCGTCAAAACGTCAAAGCTTCTCCCAGAACCCAGGCCCAAGATGCTGGGGAATGCCGGGAATGCTGGGAGCTCTGGGAACGCTGCGACCGGGATAACTGGGATGGTTGCAGAGAGGAATGTTGCTTTGCGTGCATCTGGTTGGCGCGACAGGTTTTCAAACCAACGGGCGGCAGGCTGCCAGGTTGGCCGAGGTGCCGATCGAATGCACAAAAGATAGAAAAGAAGCAAAACAGGAGGCGAAGAGTCGGGATGCGATGGGTTTGGATGAGAGGGAGGGTTGGCCAGGTGAGAAAAAAAATCAATAAAAAAAATAACAAAAAAGCAGGCCGGAGAGATCCAGGCTAGAGAGATTTGGATGCAGGAAGGAAAGAAACATGTTAAGCACCAAAGTCGGGTCCGGCGCTGCCTTTCTTTCCTCTTGATCTCCGTCCACCCCCGTGGACCTGGGCTGGCGCTGTCCTGCCCGCGGTAACTATCAGACACACCTGAAGAGCAAGAGAAACCTGAGGACCTGCGACTGCTGCCGCTGCTGCCACTGCTTGCTGCACGTCGGGCCTTGCTGGTTTCATTCCACGGCCGGGGGGTGGATGCAGCAAACGGCCTCGCGCTGCATGGCTTCCTCACCAGCAAGAAAACCTTGGCCGATGCAGGGCAGGTGCAGTGTGGGGGGCGGCGCTAGGCCTGTTCGGGCAATGACTTTGACGCCTGGGCCATGGAGCGGGGCAGGGATCCCATGGGTCGGGATGAGCAAACCCCCACCGTGATGATATCATGGGACCCATGGACACGAGCGCCTGGCCTGCGACAGGACCGATCCGGACGGGAAAACGCGACGCTGCCCGTTCCGCGCAGAAACCAGCAAACCGAATGTGAATGGCAGATGGAGGACTCGTCGCGACAAACAAACACCAACTGGCATTCGAGACCGGTTATTGATTCAGGCCCAACATCGCGCCGCCAACAACCTCACCGGCGTGAGATGAGCCTTGACCAACTCGGTATGCATATTGACTGTTGAACAGAGGCGCAGCGGCTCCTCCCCGATGCCCACATGGACCCATATGATTCCGCTTTTCTGAGCAATCATGTTCGTCTTAGCGTCGCAGTACGCTTCCTGGGCTGGAACAGAGGGTTCAAGACAATAGTGGCTTTCGGAGACGAGTCGGTTCACCTCCTCTTCCAGACTCTCCTCCGACTTGAGGCACTTCAGGTGGGTACTCGGCGTTACACAACTGTATCCCTTGAGATCCAGAGCCCCAAGAGGCGCTGTCAGGCAAAGACACTTTGCTTCTGCGGGAGCCTTGCTTACTTGAACGGGCCGGACCACTCTCTTGTGCCAGAATATCCCCGCGCCACTGCGCAGCGACTCTCGGGTCAGAAAAGAACTTTTGAGTTCGTTAGACGACCTTGTCGAATACGAACCCTAACGCACGCGGCTGCTGCCTTCAGCAGACAAGACAGGGCATTTTCCTGGAGCTGACGAAGCAAACAACAGCCAACAAAAAAGGGGAACACCACTGCTCCGTTGAGGGGAGCTCTTTGGGTTTGCAGCACAGACCGACGACCGACGGGTCTGCGGCTGTAGAGGGAAAAAAAGAGTAGAAAAAAAAAAAGAAAAAAAAGACAGGGTCATCTGAAGTATCATGTGCTAGCTTCAAAGAGCTCCCATCCATGACGGGATTCCATCTGGCCCGGGGCCAGCCCAGCCCAATCTCATCAACGAACCGGTCGGCTCAATCCGAGCAGCACACCCTCCCAACCCCACAGCGGCTGCGCAAGCAAACGGCCAGAGGTTCTCCCGGCGGGCCATCGACTCCCCTGCGGTCTACCGGCGGGGGACAAGGCTGGCCGGGAGGGCACCTCGCAGATGCAACTTGGGAAAGCCACCTGCTCTCCAGGAGCCATTGTGCATTTCGAAAACGCGATGATCACATTGATATAATCATCGGCGGCTGCGCCAGCACCCAATCAGAGACGGCTGTCTCGAGCCGACCTGTCCGACGAGGAATTTCCCGTTAGAGATACGCCCCATGGCGCGCCGGGGGGCCTTGGGACGAGGGCTCGCTGCCGATCAGGAACGGAGATTGGCTGGGCGAGGGTTCGGTACGCCGCACTCCTCTCTCATCCAGCTCGCCGATATCTACTGCTCTTTGTGGATTGCAAGCCCTGGACCCGCGGTAGAAGCTTTGTCGGCTTGAAGCAAGCTCGGGATCCCATCAGAACGCCGTCTCCCTTCCTTCATATGCATGCCGGTCATCCTCCAGAGCGTGACGCTGAAAATGAGGTCAGCATGGAGCCGAAAGCCCGACACCAGACATGTCAAAGATCCAGCCAACACGACCATGACATCCAAAGGTCGGGGACACGCCATCTGCGGCAACCTGTCCGATATCTCGCCAATGAGGTTCCGCCCATTCCCCTTCCCCCACAGGTTTGGCAGCCGTTAAGGCCCCACGCACTTTTGCTTCTGCTGTCCATACAAGTACTGCGTACACAGTAGCTCATCTGCCAGAACATATCGCAGCAAACAAACCACAGAGCGCAGTCACCACGTTGCTCTTGAGATAGGAAGGGCATGCGGTTGTACCTAGGTACCCGAGCCTTGAAAATGCGCTGCTGTGGATGTACTGTGTACGTATGTACCACATCAGAACCCTTTCATCTCAACACGTAATTCACCCCTCGAGCCTCGAGCCCCGCCCATGCCGACCGGCGTACCGTTCGTCAGCCCGCCCGATATTGAGCGCTCGCCGCCGGCCTGATTGGATGGTTTCTCCTCGGCGATCCGGGACAGAGGATGACGCCACAGCTGAGGAGGCTGCTGCGCGAAGGAAAGAGGGCGGAAGACGCGGTGCGGTCGGCTAGGATGACCGCATCGAGACGAGCCCGACGCTCCCGAAGAAAAGATGAGTCAAACGAAGACGCATGGCGCGTGGCTGCTGCTCAAACCACCAACCCCGCGGCGGAATTCAAGCCCGTTACTCGTCGAGCGGTCTTCCGGTCCCACACGAATGGCGGCTGGATGGATGGGCCCAACTTGGCCCTTGCATCTGGAACGACGAAAGGGAGGAAGGGACCTCGATCTTTTTTTCCCTCTCCCTGGGTCCGTTGCTCACGTTCACTCTCGAATGCGCAGGTCGATACAAGTTGCGAGGCAGCGAAGCGGGGCAACATCCGACGCTCACTGTCTCTCCAAGGGCCCGGAAGCCTTGGCGTGCCGCCGTGCTTCGAGTTCTTTCATATCAGCTCCCAAGCGTGTCTCTGGTTGCCTCTGCTGATGACGTTTCTCCCAGCCCGGATTACCAACCTGCATATCGCTGCGTTCGAAGTTGTCCACGCGACAAACGCTCGAGATGCCCGAGGCACTCGCCTTCCCCCTCTCTGCCTATTGTTGAGCATGTTCCGATAGCGCGAAAAGAAAAAGAAAAGACAACAAAATTCCTGGTCTATCAAAGTACACTAGAAGCAACATTGCGCCATGTGACGCGTGGACAACATGACGTCGCGTTGACACTAAAAGAAACGCTTCGCTCCAAGCGGTGGGCGGAGCGCGTGTCAATTGGGAACCATCCGTTCACTTGGCCCCCAGAATCCGGGGAGGGAGAAGCAGACCGGGCGCAAGGGTGCTGGATGATGGTGTGGTCATGGGCTTGCTGTTCAGGACTGCTGCGCGGCGTCGCATTGGCTGGAAGGTGACAGGTGGGGCGCAAGACGAGACAGACAAGGATTGATCAGGGTGGGAAGAAACAGCGATCCCTGATTGGAACAGAGCTCTTCCCGTCGAGCTATGATTGGCAAGAAGCTGCAGCTTCGCCAGCCACGCGACCCACCCACCATGCACATCATGGCACTGCATTCACGCCCCCTCTCGACACCACCGCACCCCTCCTTCACTTCGCTGACCCCTCCCACCACCCGAGATGCTGAGGGCAAAGAGCTCGAGGACAGGTCCAAGGCGCAAAAAAAAACAAGTCAGCGGGCCAGGAGATGCAAGACCTTCGAGACCACGTCCAGGCATGCAGCACTGTTAGTCACGCTCCCTCTGGTTCGACGACGGCCACACCGGCTGCTTAATACTGCGTACATAACTCTCTTGACTCAGCGACCTTTGATTCGCAACTATCACCACCGCGGGTTCTCGCCGAGATGTGATCGCCTCGAGTTTCAGATCCGATTCTCCCTACCGACGGGACGTTTCAAGCATGCGCATCGTCCACATCCTCACGCAGACAGGGACACGCATGTACAGACACACACACACACACACACACACACACACACACACACACACACACACACACCACACTTGCGCACAGAGCCGGGGCGTAATGTATGTAGAGTATGCTGTTGGGTCGGTCTGGTGGGCCGAACAGGGGAAAGATGGTGGGTGAGTGTGTGGGCTCCCCAATCTTCCCCGAGATCTGTCTTGCTTCCCCTCCCCGTCCTCTTCCCTCCCTCCCTCTCTCCCTCCCTCCCTCCCTGTTCTGCATGCTGCTGCAGCCGTCATTTCAAGCATCACAAGCGGCTTCTTCCCGCTCCTGCATCTGATGGAGGTACTCAACTTTCCCCACCTCACCCACCACCCGTCCACACCACCCTCTTCCCCTCCCCTCCCCTCCCCTCCCTCCTCTACGGGCCCCTTCATGCAAGTCAACGACCTAGCTTCCCATCGACACCTATTCTCGATCCGAGGCTGGTAACGGTGCTGCGTAAGTGCCCTTGGTGCCCCTGGTTCTACGGGCAACGAGAGATGCGCCATGGCACAGCATGGGAATTACAACCAGCAACCGAAAGCATTGGGTACCTGTAATATAGTAATCTCCATGACCACTCTACGGTGTAGACAGCAGTTCCTGTCAGCAGAGGCTGCAGGCTTGCATCCTTGGAACAGGCTACTGTGTACCGCAGTACTATACGTACTGCGTACTTCATCCTCGACCGCCAGGACCACGGCCAGGGTTTCGGATCCAGGCCGCCCTCCCCTCCTGACACACCCGCTTTCTCCCGGGGTGATACCACCCAGCCAACCTCACCCGACACTGGCCGGCTCGCCCTCGCGACCCTGCCTGTCTTGAGCCCAGAGCCCAGGACCAAGGCTGGCTGCTTCCAGGAAAGGGTTGTGTGGGACGGGGCGGATGGATGGGCAATGCGGGCGCTAACAACGGCATGGCGGAGTATCGTGGATGGAGCATCATCGCCCTGGCATATAGTAGAAGCAAGTCGGCATGTCGATGCTGAGCGAGCCTCCCTTTTTCGAGGTCGGAGATTCTGATCCACAGCATTGCTGCGTCGGCGCGCCCTCTCTCCATACCCCGGCGTTTCTTGCCCCCCCTGCGGTGGGTTTGGAAACAGTCCGGGGCGTCAATACGTCGCCTGCAGCTCCTACGCGGTCGGAATGTCAAGCATTCGAAGACGCAGCAAGAACCCGCCCCTCCCCCATGTTCTGCATGTCCTCGCTACCGTTCTGATGCAGTTCGGTCTGCAAGCCCCTCCTCTCACACCGCGCACGAGGCGCATGGGGGACGAGAGCTTGCCGGGTTTGCCGGATCAACGAGGATTGTGGATGCGTGACGGCAACCACCCCGCCTTCTCCAGACAAATTTGACGACGTTGCATAAAGCTTTTGCTCATTCTTGTTTGTGTTTGGTCGCACGCCACGGCCGCGGCGGGATCTTCGCATACCGCGCCTTGAGCAGCCGCACGCGATTCCCTCGGGCTCCACCCGACGGTCATTTGGAAGCGGTTGCTGTCGCGTGAGACTTTTTAGCATCACGGCCGGAGACGCACTGGTTCCAGAGGGCCGGCCCACCTCGGAACCCGTGCTGGCACGAAGACGATACGAAAGCGCATGGTCGTGGTGGTCCTTCGTCCTCGCCGGGCGTGGTGGTCAACTTGCCGTCCTGACGTTAAAGCAGGGCAGGATGGGAACGTCACAAGCAAAAAGACGAAACGATGCCCTGCAGGCGGAAAGGGTTGTGTGGGTTTCGAGCCAAACTCGCGCATGTTTTGAGCCGGTGTGTTCGATCCGGGAGCGCAGTATCACTACTACTATGTATGCGCACCGGGTGGCCCTGCTATTTTTGGCCGCTCCCAAGGAACAGAGGGGCGATACCCGACCTGGGCTGTCAGCACGTGTTGTGCCCGGGAAGTGCAAGGCGAGAGAGAAACCGGGGGAGCACGAGCTCCCCCCCCCCCAACCCCAGTACCTTATCCCTACGTCACGACTTGCTACCACCCCTTTGGCGTGCGTACGGACCTTACCACCCTCACGGTTGATGTTCCACCCTCCACCACCACCATTATCAATCATCAGCATCCGCATTGCCATCACCATAACCACCACGACCACACCCTCCCATCCTGCTGTCACCCACCCTGCCCCCAGTCTTGGGGCACCGCCTAGAACAAGCCGACCCGAGATCCAGCCTACAGACTCCCCGGGGGCCCACCGACAAGTGTCAGGTGTCACGGCAAGCAGAAGCGAACAAGGGGGGAGAGAGGGGATGGAAGGTGTCATGGGCAATCTGGCAAAATACGCCGGTTGAAGTCTGGTTGCACATCTATGATGAAGCGTGTGCTCGGTCGACACATTCTCGAGATGCACCGCGACACTGGATATACAACCCGGCTTTGTTTGGAAGCTTCGCCGGCGTGGGTTCGCTGCTGCTGTTGCGTCACATGGCACGCAGCATATTGTCGCCGTACATAAAGGTCAGCACAACACAGGACCTGATGATGATGATGATGCCAATGACGATGAATGGCAGCATGATGGATGCCAGCCTGGCCTACAAGGTTGGCTTATCTGATTCCGGGCGTGGGGGTCAGGGTGGTGCTTCTATATGTCTGGCATGTTGCATGTTGCATGTTGCATGTTGCATGTTGCATGCTGCTCGTCGAGGGATATCGGATATCTACGC
Organism: Remersonia thermophila; assembly: GCF_042764415.1. NCBI lineage: Eukaryota > Fungi > Ascomycota > Sordariomycetes > Sordariales > Chaetomiaceae > Remersonia > Remersonia thermophila. The sequence goes on from NC_092218.1 coordinate 2,595,775, forward strand.
CAAAAGAGTGGTGGGCGACGCCGTCGTTGCGCGGCTTCAGCACGACCCAGGATGGAGAGGCATGGTGAGCAGGCTGACTATATGCTGTCCCACCTTTCCTGCGAGATCTCATGTGCCCATGTGAGGTTCTGGTGCAGCGAGGCAAGAGCAGCCATGGCCTCTTACGAACCCGAGTGGCACCGGATGTTCCTGTCGCCTCTCACAAGGGGAGGATGCTAGATAGTTAGTTACATGGTTTGGGGTTGGCTCTCTGCCCCGCCGTGGACGATGGGATATGCGTCCGTGGGTGTCTTGAATGGACGGACCCCTGCGCCTGAGCCTGTTCCTGTGCCTGTGGCGGACACGACGTGATCAGTAACGCGTTCCGTCTGTAGGTACAGTATTAATTGCTGTGTTTTTAAAAGGCCTGATCTAGAGGCGAAGAAGAGAGCGCGCGCCGCCTTGTGCCGCTGGATGGGTGAACATCTGAGCTGAAGCCGGCCGCACACGTCTGTCTCTTCCAAGCAACAGAAAAAAGGGACCGTTCAAATTGCAATCGTTTTAATGCAAACTCGAACTTGGCCATGCTCAAGTCTGTTGAGCTGGAGAGGAGAGGAGCGCCTCAACATGCGAGCGACGGGAGTCTGTCTCTCTTGGGGGAGCGAGTGGGCTGGCGGGGTGGATGCTATCGATAAGATAAGATTAGAGTTTGCACCCAGCGACACGGCTTGTGCCGCGTTGGAGGTCAACACACCATGACAAACTCAAACTCAACATCACCGGGTGCGCCAGATGCAGTAGCAGAAACGTAAGAAGTCAAACCCAACCCACCAAGAATTTCAACAAGAACACCTACAATTACGTTACGAAGCAACCCCCGGCAACTCGGTCATCCTCCCTCCACCACCCCTCGCCAGCCACCATGGCGAGCCTCAAGCGGTCGGCCGACTCGGATCCCTTCGCCGCCAACATCTCGAGCAAGGTGTACGTGAGGTCAACCAAAAGCGGCAAGGTCCAGAAAATTGTACGCGAGGTCTACCTTCGTCAAGATATCCCGTGTTCCTCGAGGTTATGCCAGGCCTGCCTCAGGACGGCTCCCCGAGATGCCGCCGGTCGACGTGAGACTGCTCCTCGAGCACAGCCACCCCGAGAACCTCTCTCTCTGACCGTGTCCAGTTGCCCCGTTTGTCCTCTCCGAGGCCCCCGCCGGCACCAGCGCATACCCCCAGGGTCACTACCTGGTGCCCGACACCAACATCTTCCTGACCGCCATGGACCTCTTTGAGCAGAGCTCGGCCTTTTACGACGTCGTTGTCCTGCAAACGGTCCTCGAGGAGCTGCGCAATCGCTCGCTGCCCCTCTACAACCGCCTTGTCAGCCTCACCAAGAGCGACGAGAAGCGCTTCTATGTCTTCTTCAACGAGTTTCGCCTCGAGACCCACGTGGCCCGTCTCGAGGGCGAGTCGGTCAACGACCGCAACGACCGCGCCGTGCGCCGCGCCGTCGCCTGGTATTCTCAGCACCTGGCCCGCACGGGCGCCAAGAAGGTGCCCGCCGTGGTGATGCTGAGCAACGACCGCGACAACCTGCGCAAGGCCAAGGAAGAGGGCATCCCTGCCTCCTCCCTGCGCGACTACGTCTCCCAGCTCAAGGACGGCGAGTCCCTGCTGGATATGGTCCCGGATACCGAGGACCAGGACGACGCTTCCTCCAAGGATAGGCGACCCGGCCAGCCGCTCTACCCCGAGTACTTTAGCATGTCCAAGATGATGACGGGCGTCAAAAACGGGCTGCTGCACCAGGGCATCTTCAACGTCTCGCCGTACAACTACCTCGAGGGCTCCATCCGCGTCCCCGCGTTTCCCAAGCCGCTGCTGATCCTGGGCCGCGAGAACATCAACCGCGCCATCGACGGCGACGTGGTGGTGGTCGAGGTGCTGCCCAAGGACCAATGGAAAGAGCCGTCGACCCGGGTCATCGAAGAGGAGGCCATCACCCAAAACGAGAACCCGGACGCCGAGGAGGCCGCGGGCAGCATCGTCAGCGAAAAGGAGCGCAAGGCGCTGCAGGAGGAGGTACGGCGGACGCACAGCAAGACGACCGAGGGCCACGCCCAGCCGACGGCCAGGGTGGTGGGCGTGGTCAAGCGCAACTGGCGGCAGTACGTCGGCCACATCGACCAGTCGTCCGTCAGCCAGTCGGCGCAGCAGGGACGCAAGCAGGACGCCGTCTTCGTGCTGCCCATGGACCGCAAGATCCCCAAGATCCGCCTGCGCACCCGCCAGGTGGCCGAGCTGCTCGGCAAGCGCATCGTGGTCGCCATCGACGCCTGGGACCGCAGCTCGCGCCACCCCATCGGACACCTCGTGCGGTCGCTGGGCGAGCTCGAGACTAAGGCGGCCGAGACGGAGGCCCTGCTCCTCGAATACGACGTCCAGTACCGGCCGTTCCCCAAGACGGTGCTCGACTGCCTCCCCAAGGAAGGCCACGACTGGCGGGTGCCGCAGAGCCTGGACGACCCGGGGTGGCGCGGCCGCGAGGATCTCCGGCACCTGCTCATCTGCAGCATCGACCCGGTCGGCTGCCAGGACATCGACGACGCCCTTCACTCGCGGCCGCTCCCCAACGGCAACTTTGAGGTGGGCGTGCACATCGCCGACGTGTCGCACTTTGTCAGGCCCAACACGGCCATGGACGCCGAGGCGAGCATCCGCGGCACCACCGTCTACATGGTGGACAAGCGCATCGACATGCTGCCCATGCTCCTCGGCACCGACCTCTGCTCGCTCAAGCCCTACGTCGAGCGCTTTGCTTTTTCGGTGCTGTGGGAGCTCACGCCCGACGCCGACGTGGTCAACGTGCGCTTCACCAAGTCGGTCATCAAGTCCCGCGAGGCCTTCAGCTACGAGCAAGCCCAGCTGAGGGTCGACGACCACTCGCAGCAGGACGACCTCACCAAGAGCATCCGCATCCTGATGGCCCTGTCGAGGAAGCTCAAGCAGAAGCGCCTCGACGCCGGCGCCCTCAGCCTGTCCTCCCCCGAGGTCAAGGTGCAGATGGAGTCGGAAACCTCGGACCCCATCGACGTCAAGACCAAGGAGCACCTCGACACCATGTCCCTCGTCGAGGAGTTCATGCTCCTCGCCAACGTCAGCGTCGCCCGGCGCATCTACGAAGCCTTCCCCCAGACGGCCCTCCTCCGCCGCCACGGCGCGCCGCCAAAGACCAACTTTGACGAGCTCGCCAACCAGCTCCGCGTCAAGCGCGACCTCGACCTCTCGGTCGAATCCTCGCGCGCCCTGGCCGACAGCCTCGACGCCTGCGTGGACCCCAAGGAGCCCTTCTTCAACATCCTCGTCCGCATCATGGCGACCCGCTGCATGATGGCGGCCGAGTACTTTTGCGCCGGCACCCAGGCCTATCCCGAGTTCCGCCACTACGGCCTCGCCTCCGAGATCTACACGCACTTCACGTCCCCCATCCGCCGCTACGCCGACCTGGTCGCCCACCGCCAGCTGGCGGCCGCGATCGGGTACGAGGCGATGCACCCCGCCGAGCGCAGCCGCGGCAGGCTCGAGGCCGTCTGCAAGAACATCAACGTCCGCCACCGCAACGCCCAGCTCGCCGGCCGCGCGAGCATCGCCTACTACGTCGGGCAGGCCCTCAAGGGCAAGGCGGCAGAGGAGGACGGCTACGTCATCAAGGTCTTTAGCAACGGGTTCGTCGTGCTCGTCCCCAAGTTCGGCATCGAGGCGCTCATCCGGCTGCGCGACCTCGCCGAGCCGGAGCCCGCGGCCGAGTACGACGCCGAGACGTACACGCTGCGCACCAGCGGGAGCCGCGAGGTCGCCATCGAGGTGTTCCAAAAGGTGCGCGTGCGCGTGACGGATCACAAGGACGAGGCGACGGGCAAGAGGGGGGTGAAGATGGAGCTGTTGAACACCTACTAAGAGATGGAAAGAGAGAGAGAGAGATGTGGAAAGAGGGTGATTGATATCCATGTGTCGCGGGATGGAGGGGGTATATGGAAAGCCGTGAGCGGTACGAGACGTCAATGCCGTATAGAAACGAATGTCAAACAAGCCTTTGTGTGCACCCGGTGCAGGCAGGAAATGATCCACAAGCCTCATCATGTTTCGCATCGATTGCCATGCTGGTCGTCGTCGTCGTCGTCTTTTTTTTGCCCCTGAATTGGACCCATGTACCTTACTACTGCATATGAGAGAAAGAGAAATTCCCTTTCTCTTCGATGGTCATTTTTGACGCCGTAACGCCCTCACCGGTGGAATCAATATCACGACTAGAAACCACAGTCCTTTTCTTTCCCCCCCCCCCCCCTCCCCTTCCCATCCTCATCGGGAATCGAAGAATGACAGACACAGACAGGATCGATCGACGACGACGAATTACGAGGTACCTCACGTTTGCATCTCCTCATCTCCCTTTCCCTCCTCTTCTTCATCCCCCCACAGCCCCTCCAGCTTGAACTCCTTGGCCCACTCCGTGACGATCACCTTCTGGTCGGCCATCACCTCCTCCCCGGCAACCTTGACCGTGCCAGATGCCGCGGCCGCGTCGGCAGCGGGAGCGGCCGGCGGGTCCGTCCAGCCCTGGATGCGGCCATCCCTCCAGTCCGTAACGACGGCCATGGCGGCGGCCGTCAGGTTCGGCACGCCGCCGCGTCCCAGGCGGCCGCGCTTGCGCGCGACCTGGACGAGGAAGTCGGTGGTGGCGTCGCCGGTGTTGGGGTCGGCGAGGAGCGGGGGCAGGTCGTAGACCTTGGCGAGGTTCTCCATGAGGGTGGGGCCGGCGGCGGACAGCCGGCGCAGGAGCAGGGTGACGGCGGGGACGGGGTCGTCGATCTGCTTGGGCGGGATGGCGTTGAGGAGCACCAGGTGGGCATGCGCCTCGGTCTGGTTCTTGGGGATGAAGGCGGACGAGGAGGCGGTGGAGGGGAAGACGATGCCGGGCGAGTCGAGGAGGGTGAGGCGCTTGTCGATCTTGACGGCGCGGATGGAGGTGGTGACGCCGGCCTCGGCCCCCGCGGGGCAGGCGGCGCGCTGGCCGCCGCCGAGGCGGGAGAGGAGGGCGTTGATGACGCTGGACTTGCCGACGTTGGGGTAGCCGATGACGCCGACCGAGATGGCGCGCTTGAGGTTGCGCGAGGCGGCGTAGGCCTTGAGCGCGCGGAGGAGGGCGGCGCTGGTGCTCTGGACCGTCATGTCGCGGTGGTTGAAGGTGTGGGCGTTGGGGGCCGGGTTGGAGGCGCGCAGCGGGAGTGTCGGGAACGAGCGGCGGAGGTGGGCGAGCCAGCCGCGCAGGACGGGAGGCGGGACGAGGTCGATCTTGTTGAGCACGAGGATGAGGCGCTTGCCGCCGCCGGCCGCCGCCAGGACCGCGCGCTCGACGTCGCGCGACCGCGTGCCCTCGGGATCGCGGGCGTCCAGCACGTAGAGCACCACGTCGGCCTGCTCAACCACCTGCTTGAACACCTTGTCGTAGGCCTTGCGGGAGGTAGCGCCGCCGGGCACCTCGATGATGTTCCGATCGCCCTCATGCTCGCTCTCGTCGTCGTCATCGTCGTCGTCGTCGTCCTCCATCTCGTCTCCGCTCCGCAGCTCGCGCTCGTACTGCTTCGCGGCTTTCCTGGCGCTGGCGACGAGGGCGGCGAGGGGGTTGGACTCGTCCACGTCGCTGTCGTCCTCGTCCATGGCGTCATCCGAGTTCTCGGACCCGAAATCCTCCGACATGACGTCGTCCTCCGCCATGCGGTCGTCCTCCTTGCTCTCATCGGCACCGTTCCCGGCGGTGGTGGCGGCCTTGGCCAGCTCGCGCCGGCGCTGCTGTTCCTCTTTCCTCCGCTCGCGGTCCTCCTCAATCTTGTGCAGCAGACGCTCCTTGTACGGGAACAGGTTGGGGATACCCGGGTCCTTCTTCAGCTTGCTTCGCCATTCTGGGTTCTTCTTGGCCAGCTTCCTCTGCTTGCGCTCCTTCGCGGCGGCCTTCTTCTCGATCTTGTGGCGAAGGCGGGTCGTCCTACGCTTCGACTTGGGCTCTGCGTGGGGGGAGGATGTATGTCAGCAATGCGAACGAGATGCCGTAACGATTGGGTGATACGAACTCTTGGGCTTGTTTATTGTCCCTGCCATGATTGAAAAAAAAATAAAAAAATCAAAAAAAATCGAGATTGCTTGTTCTCGACTGAGGTGTAGTGCTCTGAGCTTGAGCTCACAACCTTCCGTCCAAAAAAAATCCAAAGACATCGGCGGGTTGGAAAATTTGTGCCGGCTTTCACCGCCCCAACGATTATCTTATCTTTGAGCGTGCCCCACCGTGGGTCTCCTTGTGCGTCTAAGCAGTGTCACAGGGTTAGGGTTGTAGGAGCAAGGCGGAGTTGCCCAATACGGCAGTCGGCCATCTTCTCATGTCCTGAACGTCCCTAAGCAAAAAGCCCAGTTCCACTCCGCCCCAAGGCATCAAAAACCCGGTGATTCCCCTACGAATGACTAGCGTTCGGGCTTCCGGCTCTTCGTATCCCGCTCCGGAGAATTTGTGAATCTGCAAGAATCCCAGCGATATCCTGGAAACTGGCCGTTCTTGATCCGGCCTCTCTTGTACTGCCCACTTACACTCTCGCCGCGTCTCTGAGTGTCTTCACACGCATCTGGGACTGAGCTCCGACGTTCATCATACCGAAAAGACCAAAACATGGGGAGCACCGGACAGGGAGCGGCCGCCTTTTCGGCGGCCCCTGAAACGGTCACGTTCGACGGCCTCTTGTTTGACATGGACGGCACCATCATCGACTCGACCAGCGCCGTAGTCAAGCACTGGGAGGCGTGAGTTTCCCTGGAATCCAGATGCGCGGGCGGGTTGGCAAGCTAACACAAAACCCTTTTGCGTGATATCAGAGTTGGAAAGGAAATTGGGGTGTCCCCAGAAGTCATCCTGGAGTGAGTTCCGCGGGAGCCCTGGCACGGGTTGAACTCGTTCCTCGGCGGCTGACCTCCGGCGTGTTACCAGAACTTCACATGGCCGGCGGAGCATTGATATGCTCAAGATTCTCGCCCCGGAGAAGGCAAACTGGGAGTGTAAGTACTCCTCGTGTCCCTACCCTGCGGTATGATCCGGATCGCAGGGCTGGCACATGACCCCGTTCTTCAACCTGACCTCGGAGCTGACCTCTGCCGCAGACATCCAGCACATGGAGGGTCTTCTCCCAAAGCTTTACAGCGACGAGGCCGTCGAGATCCCCGGCGCGAGGTCGCTGCTCCAGGACCTGGTAGCCAATTCCATCCCCTGGACCATCGTCACGTCGGGAACCATCCCACTTGTCACAGGGGTACGTTGAATTCTCCGGTTCACCCAGGTCAAAAAAAAAAAAAAAAAAAAAAAAAAAAAAAAAAAAAAAAACGCCGCCGCCAAAGGGGAACAATCAAGTCACAAACCGCTCACTCGTTCTAGTGGCTCAATGTCCTCGGCCTCCCTACCCCTCCCCACATCGTCACGGCCGAGTCCGTCGCCGAAGGCAAGCCCGACCCGTCGTGCTACCGGCTCGGCCGCGAGCGGCTGGGCCTGGCCGACGAGGGTAAGCGCATGCTCGTGCTCGAGGACAGCCCCGCGGGGATTCGCGCCGGCCGCGCCGCCGGCTGCCGCGTCCTCGCCGTCGTGACCAGCCACACGGCCGAGCAGGTGCTGGCCGCGAAGCCCGACTGGGTCGTGAAGGACCTGTCCTCGGTGAGGCTGGTGCGAGCGGTGAACGGGGCGGTGACGTTGGAGATTCGTGATGGGCTAGTGGCGGAGAAGGGGAGCGAAGCACGGTAAGAAAGGGGGGGGGGGGGGGGGGACTGGTCCCGGATGTCAGTGTCCGAGGTCAGGCTGTGTGGTTGCTATGTGGTTTGATACGGCTGGATGGATTTGGTTACGTCAAGATAGACATGGATACCTAATTATAGGATTGGTTGTTGTCTCGTGGGTTTCTTGACCGTCCGCCGGCCGCGACGGAGCAGGAGCAGAGCGAACTGTCCTGCGACATGCACGCGGCGCCACCGGAACGAAAGAGACCCGAGGCGAGACTTTTGTTCTCGAACACTTTGAGAAGCACGTTAGTCAACCCATGATACCGGCGACCATTGGCCACAATGACCTCACTCGGCTTCTACGTCTGCTTCCATCGCCCCCCCTCCCTCCTCCCCTCCCTCACAACCCCAAGCCCTCTGCTTCTCGCACTCCAGACACCGGGGTTGACCTTGGACGACTTGGTCTCACGACGGTGCCTCTTCAGCCTCTCCATCTATCTCCAACTGTCTCGGACCATCCTTTGCCTCCAGCGGGACATACTGTGTAGCTTGTCTCGATCTCCCCGACGATGGATCACGGGGGGGAGGAGGAGGGGTTGAGCATGGAGTTTGGGTGGGAGAGAAGACGGTGGTACGAGCCTGTTCGTCTCCGCGCGCAGTGCTCGCCCGAGCTCGTGCATCGTACCTAAGACCGGCTATCCAGGCCGCATGGAACAGAAACCACCGTCTGCTTAGGCACGCCAGCATGGGGTTGGCTCTAATACCGTGTATGTCTCGTCCGCGATGGCTGCAGGGACTCTACTCAGCCAGAGAGCGCGCAAAGGATAGCTGGCCAAGATGGAGACGCATGAGACCTTGGGTTCCTTTACAACCTGAACTACACAGTGTGTCTGACCTCCAGCCAATGCCTTGTCAAAACCACACCTGTACACGGCAGACTGGCGTGGAAAAACTCCTTCTCCCCCATCTCTTCCGATGGCAAGCCACACAACATCGGACCGAGTCCCGAGCGAGACCGAACACGGTTGCTTCGCCAAAGATGGCTTCTGGACCTTCTGAAGCCTCGGCGGGTTTCGCCAACCAAGTCTCGGATCGGGCTTTTTTTTCGTCCCCTCGCGTTCACACAAAACGTCGGACCAAGCACACCGCTTGGGAGCCATGGACGTCAAAGGCGTGGAATGTCTCGCCGCCTCCCCGACGCCCATCGTATCCGTCTTTTTGGTCGTCCCGCTGGTCGGTGAGCCCGCCCGTCCCGATCTTCGCGTTGTGTCCCGCCCTCCCAGAGTGTCGGGTGCTGTACGGCGTACATGGGTGGCTCGGTGGCTTTTTCTTATCTGTGTAACTATGTATGCTCGTTGCCGGGTGTTGCTATTGCTGTCGTTGCCAAGGGTGGTTATGCAGAATCATGCATATGCGCTCTTCAGGTCCCCGGCCTGGATCTCTCGCCATCCCGGGCTGAAAGGGCACAATCATGCATTTTGTATTTTGGCCCTGGACGCGTCGCCACAGGATCGGGACGTAAGGGAGTCGGCTCGTCTTGCAACCCAGCGATCTTTGTTTTTCGGGCCACACATTTGTACTTGGTGCTTCTGTAGCATACCAGAGCTGAAGAGCAGCATCCATTCGGCGTTCCAAGCAGCTTTCGGAACCCATCGCGCTGCGCTTCCCCATTCTGAGCGCGAGAAGGAACCTGTCTGTGCCCCCCCTCATTAGAGCAACGTTGGTTGTCTCTCAGGGCTTCCCAGAACGATGGAGAGAGCTCCGTCAGAGGCAGCGAAACCGAGGCGGTGATACGATGCGTTCTGCGTGGCGTTTTCTTGCGCAAGGGGGGGAGGACGGGGGGGGTAGGGAACCCCCCCAGGACCCAGGCAACAACTAACTAACTGGTTAGTTACTGGGTCCCGTATCTCCGAGATTCAGACTCGGTGTGCGTGGTACATACCTACATACGGTGCTGCGCAATCGGAATCGGAGCCCATGAGCACGTTTCGTCGAAGCAGAGGCTCGGGGGCTCATTCTCTGTGCCTTGTTTTGCAACCCAATCAAGCAAGCAAGCAAGCAAGCAGGCAAGCACTCGCTCTGATATGGTCCGAGCCACCCGTGTCCACACTCTTCCGGGTGGTTTTGGCGCCGTCGTTACAAGTTGGTTTCTTGTCACCCAACAAGCTCCCCCACCTCCCTGGAGAGGCGAGGTGGGGGATTTGCCCGCCAGGAACCCAAAGCACGGTGTGTGCGCGTGCTGTTTAAGCGACCTGCGGCCTTGAACTACGACTCCAGCGATTCACGTTGTGGGCGTTTGTCGTGTTATGCGCGACATGATGGACCCCGTCCATTGAGGCTCAACACCAACCCGGGGGCTTTAACGGTCAAGGCTAAGGCAAGTTTGATCTTTAAACGATGCTGGCCTCGAACTAACTACCGAATATCGTGTGATGCTGCAAAGGCCAACCATCGTCCCGCTCCCCCACGTTGAGATGTGACCATCTTGCATCGGGACTTGGATTCCGGACAAGCGAGAGCGTCTCATCAGTCTGAAAATCCCTTACAAGTGTACACAGTACAGCAGGAGCCTGATATTCGCGGTATGGCCGTGAAAAAGCTTAACTTGCAACCCCTCGTTTCAACCGCCCGACCGGCGGCCGTCCTCCAGGGCAGAAGCAGAGTAACTACCGCAGTACTGAGTATGTAACAGCGGCTGGCAGGCTGGCAGGCGCCTTTGCATCCACCCTCCCCAAAGGTTTCCACCAAACCCCTTCTAGCAGTACACGAACCAAGCTGCCATCCAGCAACAACCCGGAAGCTTTTTTTTTCCTCGCTTGTAGTACGGAGTAACGTTTATCTTCACGCATGTTCGCGCAACGTCCCCGAGCCCCTCACCTGTGCGTATTCCCCGCCCCCTGAGGGTCCAAGACAAGCCGCGCACTGCTCAGGAGAATGGATCCGTGCGGATCTGCCGCAGGGATGCCGCGTCCCCGGGTCCAGTCGGGACGCACCCCCGGGAGGAAAGTGAGGGGAGGGGAGGGGGGGGGAGGGGGCCACTTTGCTTGGTAGTTAGCGTACTGTGTACTGCGTATGTAGGTGCAGCCACGGGACCGGCGGACAGCCTGGAAGTGAACAGAAAAATGCCCTCCCACCCGGCGACGCACCTGACTGACCAGGGTTGTCTTGTTTTAGGCTGACTCTCTCCCACGCTTGCGGCTGCGCGCCGAGCGCCCCATGCTTGTGGGGACTCGTGGACGGAGGACGACAGGGGGGGAAAACCGGGCTCCCCTTGGTCAACACGTGGCTTAAGCGACCGGTCGGTCCCAGACCGGAGAAAGGGTGTAATCTCGCTACCGTTGACATTGCTGGTTGGCTTGTGATGGGGTGCCAGGACAAGCCAAAGAGGCTTGGGTAAAAGAAAAAAAAAAGAGTAAAAAAAGAAGTAAACTTTGACCGTTGTTCGCAGGGTTCCTTCCATGCGACACTGCAAACTGACAGATCGCATGTCATTGATTGTGTACGCAGTACGTACCTGTGTGGTATGTACATACGGTGTAACCAAGTGGTTGAGTATAGTAGCATGTGTCATGGAGACACAAGGAGACGGGAGTTTCTACGTACAGCATGTAACTATAGTATATCCCGGGCTTTTTACGAGAGAGTTGTGATGTGACAACTCTGATATCGTTCACAGGATAAGGTCCTTTGGACTGAGCCAACCCCGAGCTTGTCGTGTCTGTCTGCACGGGTACATGGGCAACCGTCGGCAAAAGATGGCGTTAACGGCAGTTGTTGCTCAACAGACGTGCCGAACTCACTGATCTTTCGGGGTCGACGCAAGCCAAGCTCCCACCATGCAACTGGCTGCGGGCTGCGGGCTGCGGGCTGGCAGCAGCGTGACTGACGGATGCCGCCCGTAGGTGGTGGCGGTTGAGGCTTCTTCGTAACAGCTGACTAAAAAGACCCCAGGTGTCTACCCCCCGTCTCTCTCTCCCTCCCTCCTTCAGGCTGCAAGGCTCCCGTTTCCTGTTTTCTGAGCCCTGCTGGCCGACCGCTCTGCTGCTGCTGCTGCTGCTGCAGGCGGGGTGGTGGGCAAGCATGCAGCTCGCGGTTCGGGGCCGGGGAGCAGAGGCGGAGGCTCCGGACGACGAACCAGGTGCTCTGTCTGGCCCGCTCTTGCATGCCAGCGCCCTGTGGCGAAGGGTGTGTGGGTGTGCATTAGTGAGTATCTGTGTGTGCGTACCGGCTGGCTCGGGGCCTGATCGAGCCAAATCCTCTCCATGCGTCCGATGTTCTGGCCTGGCGCTCGGGATGGCGGGTTTGCCGAGTGGCTCGGCGGACAGATCAGCCACACTGACCAGGAGGGCCTTTTTCAAGGTCGTGCAAGTGCTGTTCAGACCTAAACGTGAGCTCGTGATAGGTTGATTTACTAGGTGCTGAACCGAACGTTGCCTGCTGGGGCGATGCTGAGCTGGAGCCCGCGTCTGTGATACGGGCTCCGTTTCGTGCAAGCCATCGCGGGGCCTCATATCACAGCAACTTACACAGTATGGCCAGCGAGGAAAGGAGATGAGATGCATCTCATCTCCCAGCAACCCCCGAGGGAGTTCTCTCAACGACGCGGCCTCGTCCAATGAGCCGAGCGGGTACAGGGGCCTGGCATGTGCTGTGTGGGGTCACTCACAAACCATCCCCCCCCCCCCCACTTCCACCCCCGCCCCCAACCCCCAAAGCAGCCCAGTCGTCGTTGTGGTACTATAGTACGATGTAAGTAGTAGGAGTTGTTGTTGTTGTTGTGGTCATCGTTGTTCTTCTTCGAACAACTGTTCTTCATCTAGTACCATGAGAAACGAGTGCTCGACGTTTTCGTCGCTGGGCACTTTGTTGACGGTGTTTGGTTTCTCCCTAGAGATCGGACATATAAACAGGGACGACGACATGCAGGCATGTACGGTGCATACACGTGGAAATAGGAAGCGAAGCAGGATGCGATGTCACTCCAGTTCCAGGTTTTCACTTTGGCCGGAACCCCGCGAACAGTTTGGACTGATCGCCCCGGCTCCGAGGGCGAATCCGACACGGGACGAGGGCGGGCGGGCGGTTCCCATCGGCCGCCCCCCCCCCCCCCCCATCACACGGGCCCCCACCGCCCAAACGACAAGCGCAAAACGTGACTGGTCGGTCGGGTTCATCCCGTCTCATTTCGTCACCCAAGCAAACGTGTCGAATGGGAGAGGAAAGGGTGAAGACCCGGATGGGATTCCGGTCCCTGTCTGTTTGGTTGTCTGTTGTCGTTGGGCCTGTTGGTTCCTCAAGCGTCGGGAAGAAGAAACAAAAGGAGGAACGGACCGAATGTCAAGTCAGGAGCGACAACAACGCCGGTCATGACTCGGGGGCCTGCTCTGGGCGTTGTTGTTGTTCAGGTGAAAGCTTGCTAGAAAGGGTAAAAAAAAGGGACATGCGAAAACTACGCTCCGATGCTGTGCAACCACCCAATGGTTGATTTCCGTTGGCGCCCGCTTTTTGGCGTCGAGGCAAGGCCGGCGACGTCCCGATCCTGGACCTAAAACGTCAGCCTTTCTCCATATCTCGTCCGTTCAGCACAGTGCACCATCGTAAGATACCGTACACTCCTTGTAGCGTACATACACAGTACGCAGCAGTCCCGTCCTCACCGGACCTGGGCGGGCGCCAGCGGCGGATGGCGGGCGGCGGGCGGCGTCTCGCGTTCGTTTTCCGCCGCTTCCAGCCCTCTTTGTTGGGGGGGCTCTTCTCCCCGTTCCCGTTTTCGGCATGCTCACAAGGCCTTCCCGGCGGAGATGCTGCCCGTGTAAGACATCATGACATCCGAGCACCTCTGAAGGGGCTCAGCGGAGCGCAGCAGCCCGCCAAAGATGGTTGAGAGGGGGGGGGGGGGTTTCAAGGCAGCGTTGCAGCGAAGCTCAGCGCAAAGGCCAGGCTCGCCCAACCGTATGTAGATTTTCACTTCAAGGTTGCCTGGCGCTCAATGCCGTGGGCTGCCCGTCGTGCACCCTCCCATCGCCAGGACCACCTCACATGAGAGCAGCTTCGGCAGCGCGCGTTAACGTTGTTCGGCAGCGCGGCCAGCCGAAGCCTTGGGTCGCAGTCGGGGATGACAGAGGTGGTTCGCTGCGCCATAAATAGCAACCCCCCCAGCAACAGCACCACCACCACCACCACCCGCCGCCGCCCAGCACAACCCACCAGCGGCCATGACACTTGGATGACACGCATCAGCGGGCCTCAGCGTAGTATCCGGGCGCCGAGCGACTTTTGTTGGCCGCGAACCCCGTGATGCTCCTGATTTGTGTAATTCTCTGGGGCGTCTTTGAAGCTTCCCCACCCCCAACAACGAAGACGCCCGTCAGCCACGCAGCCCGCCAGCCAACCAGGCCTGGGTTCTCCGGCCCGGACATAAACTTTCCGCTCGTTGTGCGAGGAGGTCGAGGCTAGCTCGCTGCCAGGTAGCTTTCGCAATCTTGGGCTCCGAGGCGCGGTTGTGGGCTAGAAGATAGCCCGCCCGACAGCCCCGAGACAACACCCTCTTGGCTGATACGAATTATCCCGTCTCTGAAGGGGAACGCATGAACGAGCGCCGGCTCTGGGCTCATCCAACGTTTGTACCGGCATTCCATATCACACGCAAGCCGACAAGGCGCGCGCGCGGTCGGGCGGTGGAGCGGTTCGCCAACCGTCTCTGGTCCAGTCCATCCCCTTGCGCTACCCGTTGCGCGACTCATGCGCCCCCGCAAGTGGACACGGATCATCCAGGGACAGGGACGCAGGGCTATCGTGAGTGGAGGTTCTCCACAGCTCATGTCCGGCTACCTGGGTCCCGCCATGACGATGGGTTTTGGCGACAAGGAGAGAAAAAGAGAGAGAGAGGAGGGGGTGTTCTGGTCGAGAAGCGAGCCATTGTGATTTGCAGCTCATTCGGGGGCTGAGGCTGCCTCGCGTTGCTGCCGTTACCGCTGTGCATTGTTAGACGCTGACGGTGATGCGGGCACCTGCAGCCCCCAAGATGAGGATGAGAAGGTTGGCCTGCGAGCGACAGCGCTGCGGTCGCAGCAGGACCTCATTTCCCAAGGCGTGTCGCCCATGTCGGGTAACGTCACTGAGTTTACTGTGTAGTGCACATCAACGCCAACGCCAGCGCCAACGGCGCGAAGCATCTGGTTTGCACTAGAACCCAGGACCGGGGATTCCAAAGCCTTCTCGGCCATGCTGGGGGATGCTCGCAAAGGAAAAGGGGAAAGGCAAAAAAGTCGGACTGCAGAATTCGGAATTCAGGGCCAAGGAAGTCCCGGATGCCGTCGCTAACCTTACTACGTTAGTGGACTGGAGACTGGAGATTCGAGACTGGAGACTCGAGACTGGAGACTAGAGACTGGAGAACCTGAAATCTCCCACGGGAGGTCATCACAGTATGTACACTCCCTACATACACTGCACTATAGTACTGCGTATGTATACACTTGCATGCTGCGTACACAACAGCACTCATGCCCCATTTCCACAGCAAGTTACTTTTTCTTCGGCCTTCTCCTTTTTTTTTCGTTTGTTTGTTTATTTACATTGTTATTTATTGTGTGATGCCCAGGTGAGAAGGGAGAGAAAGGCAAAAAGCAAAACCCCATCTGAGGAGGAGAGGCGAACTCTGTCAACCCCGACTGCCCGGTCCCAAAAGCCCAGCCCCTGAACGTTGACATCGGACGATTTCTGTTGCTTCTTTGTCTCTCTGCGACGTCGTTTGGTTTCAAGCCGTCCCTGGCACAAGAGCATGTATCATGGAGAAGAGGAAGGGGGAATGGGAATGTGGGTTGCTAGTTGCTAGCGTATGTACATACAGCGGGTCGCTGGCCGCTGGTAGTTATCGCCCGGCGTTGTTCACGTTGTGTCGACGAGGAAAAAAAAGGGTCACGGCGCGTTGCCGGATGTGGACGGCTCGAGAAACCCTGGAAGTCAGAGAACCCCATTGTCACCTGAGCCCATCTGACATGTGGGTCTCACTGCAGCCGGGTCTTCACGTGTTGGCTTCCGAGACAGGCTGCGCAGGGTACCCGCACAGTGCGCCATCCAAGCCCTGGCAACCACGCCGCCGCCGGTACCGACCGACTGGCAGAAGGGTTCGCTTTCAGGGTTAGCTCCCCCAGATTTCGACACGCCAAAGCCTCGCGAGAACAAATCGAAGCCTTCACGCCAGCCAGCCCAAACCCAACTCGGCACCATCGTCGTTCTCTCGTCAAGGATGTCAACGCCAACCGACCCGCGCCAAAGCATTCCTTCGCCATGGGGCTTTTTTTTTAATCATCGCCCGGGTCTAAGTATGTATGTAGGGATGTCGTTCGAATGCCTGTTGCTTGGCTTTTTTTTTTTTTTTTTTTTTTCGAATTTTTCTTTCCCCTCCTCCGACGGGGGTGTCTGATGCTTTTGTGCCGCCGATGCCGCACCCCGTCAGGGCGTCTCCCCTGCAGCAGCCCAGCCCAGCCAAGCATGCAAGGCCAATCGCGTTCATCAAGTGTGCTCCCGGGACCGGTCTGCCCCAGGCGACTCGTTGGGACGCGCTGCCGGCGTCGGGCTTCCCCCCCTCCCTCCCCTCTTGGCTGGGTCGGGTTTGGCCCTGTCCACGCCATGCCGCAGCCCGATCGATGCCTGTCGCTCTCAGACTTGAAAGGGTTCCTCCGTCTGGCCGGCTCGTCTCGCATCACCTTCGGGCAGGGCGGTGTTCTTGGGGGTTTGGTTTGCTGACTGCGTTTGCAACCGCACCAGAAGGGACCCTCGTCTCACCCACGTCCCACCGGACGCCCTTCCGTCCTCGCACTGAGTGGTTCCCACTGTGTTGCACTCGTGGTGGGCTGGATCTTGTGCCATGTGCGACCTGTTGCATCTCCGCGCCTCGTCCCTGGCCTGGTCTGATGTCAAGGCGGGGAGGGGAAGAGAACTCGTCGTCGCTCGTCGCCGCTCGTCGCCGCTCGTCGGACCAGGGCAGAGCCTGTCTCGACAGGCTAGACAACGAACCGCACAGGCTCGCCGGGAGGAGAGGAGGGAGGGAGCGCCGCGAAGGGCTGGGCCCGATCCAACAAAGCCGGCGCCGCAGCGCCAAAATACATACATGCATCATACTATACATACCCATCGACCATCGGCCGTATCTGACTGACTGAACATTCCCGCCAAGAGCCAAAGGCGCTCGCACCAATCCCGTGGCTCCCCGTGCCATCCCTTTGCGCCGCCGGTGGGACGGCCCCGAGGCAGGCAGCTGGGCCTCCGTCGCATCGCCTACTACTGTACAGTACGCAGTACATACATACAGGCCCACAGGGCGTGCCTGGTGGTGGTTTTCTCGCACAAGACCTCGGGAACTTCGTGGCCCGGCGGATTGGGCGCCCCCCCAGCTGGCGCTCCACCTGCAGCGCAGCTGAAGGAGGGCCTGTTTCCAGGTTCCCCTGCTCATCCAGCCCGGTTCCGCAAAGTCACCGCACAGGACCACAGCTCCCGTGTCGCTCTCCCCTAAGCCATGCGCCCATGCCTCCCCCCTGTCCTTGGCACCCTGCCACCCTTGTCGAGGATCATTCGCCGCAACGACACACGCAAACACCCATACCCACAACGAGCATGCCAGCGGCACTGTGCACTCCTCTCAGGCACAGCAGGGGGGCCGGACGGTGAGCTGCTGCACTGCGCACGCAGAGAGCCCAGCGTTAGGTGGTTAGAGGAACCGTCCACCGTAACCTCGCTGCTTCCCCACACCCACCGACGAGAGGTTTTGTCTTCCCTGCTCGCCGCCTCGCTCGCCGTGCCCTCTGCCTGGTTCCCTAGGTACGCAGTACCCGCTCTTCTCGTGCTTGCCCTCGACCTACTTTACTTACTACTACAATAGGTAGATTGGAACTTCTCAACAAGGACGAGAAGTCATCGACCTGCAAAAGAGCAAAGCTACCTAGCGCTGCCGGGAGCTACCCATCTTACACCACCACCACCACCACCACCACCACCACCTCTTCCTCCCGTCCGCACACCTCGCATGCATCTCGCCCGCTGCCGCTCTCTCTCACCCTCCCCACAACCACCCACCAAAACAAGGCCGCCACTCATCTCACACCACTCCCACCCCCCCCTGCTACCCTTCCCGGGACCCAATTCGTTCGCTATCTTAAACAGGTTTAAACTCCCCCCCGTCGCGACGCGGTGGTTACCCTTCCTCTTCCCGGCTTGGCCAGCGAACCTTCTGTTGTTCTGTTCTCGGGTCCACACCTTCTTTTTTGACACATCCATCCTAATAACACTGGGCTGCGCCAAAGATTCAGGCGGCCGTCATTGCGCCGCCCTGTCCAACCCCCAAGTCACTCCTTCACGACGCGCGCCTCGACGTTGTCTTGCTCCCCAACAACCCCAGGCCATCCCAGGCTATCTGACGGCCGTTCCCGTGTCCTAAAGACGTGGCGGAGAAGAAGCATCGGGACGAAAGCGACAGGGCCCAACGACGTGTCCGACTTTTTCGAGACATCCTGCGGAGGAAGAGCGCGTCCCTGAAACGCCCTGTCGCAAACCGCAACCCTCCACGAAGCCCGTTGCCAAGGGCAGAAGATCCCAACAGGTCCCGCCATGGAGTTCATGGACCCTTATCGCCGGCGCTATGCGGCCATGACCGTCCAACCTTTCGCCGGTCAGCCTTCGGCGCCCCAACCGCCTGCCCAGTATCCGTACTGGAACGTGATGGCCTACTACCAACACCAGCACCGGGCCGCCGCGCTGATGGGCCAGGGAGCCATGCACCTGACGAAGCCGGCCGAACCAAAGCCGCGACTGGCCAAGGAGGAGGTGGAGCTGCTGGAGCGCGAGTTCGCAAAGAACCAGAAGCCGAGCAGCAGCACCAAGAGAGAGCTGGCCGAGCAGATGGGCGTTGAGGTGCCGAGGATCAATGTAGGTCTCACGAGAAGAGAGGAAGGAGAAGGCGGCGGCGAGAAGGAACACCGGAGAGGCTGGCTTGCCGGTCGCGTGTGCACGTGTGCGCATGCGGGTGGTGGGCGTTAACGTGCTCGAGCTAACACGCGGAATGGCAGAACTGGTTCCAAAATCGCCGCGCAAAGGAGAAGCAGCTCAAGAAGACGGCCGAGTTTGAGGCTCAGCAGGCCAGGGAACGCGCCGCCTCGGAGGCCAAGTCGAACGCCGGACAGGAACAGACGACCGCCAACGGCACCGAAACCGACCCTGCCAGCAGCGTACAAGATCATCAGCAAGGCCAGGGCGCCGAGAGCCCCGATGCCCACAATCACGTCTCGCCCACGACGGAAGCCGCCAGCGATCCCGTTTCTCGGAGCCCTCTGCAGACGACAGCGCCAGCGCCGGCGCCGGCGCCGGCGCTGGCGCCAGCACCTTCAAGCGACAGCCCGAGTAGCTCGGCCAACGATGGCTTTGCCCACGCTAACTACACGCCAGCCGAGGCCTCATCAGCAACCGCCCCCGACATGTCCAAGCCGGCAGAAGGCCCGGTCTTCGCTGGGGAGTTTGGCGAGACGCACCCGGCCCACGATGGCTTCCAGCAGCAGCAGCAGCAGCAGCAACAGCCACACCAGACGCCGTTTTCCTACCAACCCTCAGAGGCAGCCAGCCTCAACGTCGAGGGCTTCCAGCAACAAGCGTTCAGCGCGCTGACGCCGCGAAACAACAGCGTCACCGCGCTGAGCGACGCTTCGGGTGCCTTCAGTCCGTTCTCGGAGCACGATTATTTTGCCGCGCCGTCCATGCCGCAGTTCCCGTCGGACATGGTGACCGCGGCATCGACACCAGCCATGCACGCCGAGAGCAGCAATCCGCTCTTGAGGCATGAGACGTCCATGGAAAGCCTGGCCCACTCGGATGCCGTGTCGCCCAGCAGCTCGATCCCAGACTCGCCGCTGACCCTGGCGAACCTCCGGTTCAAATCCCCGCCTCCGCCGGCCGACATTGCGTCGCGGCGCAAGACTCGGCGGCCGGCCCCGCTGGGCTTGCCGGCGCTGAGAGCCGGCGGGTCAGGCCCCAAGACGGGCATCGAAATGCCCAGGCGCTCTGACACGGTCAGCCCCATGAGGCGCATCTCGTCGGCAACGGGGCTCAACGGACGCATCCAGAAGCCCTTCATGCCGCCGGGAGGCCCGCGCTCGCCCTTCGCCATGGACCGCAACAAGGAGGCCCTCCTGCAGAGCCTCCAGGAGAACCAGAACCAGCAGGCGGCGGCGGCAGCAGCAGCGGCATCAGCAGCGGCGGCGGCTGCGGCGGCCAGCATGCCCACGCTGAACAGCGCTATGGTGCCGCCTCCCATGAGCCAGGAGGAGATGCTGGCATCGGCCGTGGCCGAGTCGGCCATCGGCGGCGGCGGCGGCGGCGCGCACGTCTTGGATGACGAGCAGGGTCCTCCGTACTCGTTTCCGTCGCTGTCCGCCGTGGACGGTCTGCCCCTATACGCCACCAGCGGCGTCGAGCCAAGCACCACCAAGTCGCCTCTCGGCACGCCGGGGCTGTCTCTGGGTTTCTTCCAGGACTCTTGCTTCCCGGGGTCCCTCGACAACAACGGCTGGGGCGGCTACACGCAACCCGACGAGCCTCTGCCCACCCCGAGCCTCTGCAGCCACGGCGGATCCGAGCTGGAGTTCTCCATGGCCGCCCCGCTGCCGGGCTACGTCGCCAGCCAGCCCGTCACGCCCTCGTTCCCGCCTCCCGCCGTCGCCGCGGCGGCCGCCGGCATCGGCCCGGCCTACGGAGGCTTCTTCGGCAGCGCCAGCGCCCCGAGCGGCATCGGCTGCGGGCCCACCGAGTATCACTTCCCGGATTCGACGCTGTCGTCGTCGTACCCGGCCGACCGTTCGTCCCCCCTTGCGCCGCTGAGGGGGCCGAACAAGCAGTTCCAGTTCGCCCAAAACATCACGCCGCAGGACTTTAACGCCGGCGACAAGCAATGACGGGCGGAAGCACGCAAACGATACCTACCTATCCGGCTCTCCCACTTCGCCCCTGTCTTTTCATCAGAAGGGGGAGGGGGAGCGAAACCGTGTACAACCACCATATCAACCCATGATTTTCTCTTGATTTCGGCCTTACGTTACGTTGCCGTCTTCTTGGTGCCTTTGTTTGGCGTCGTTGGCTGTCCTTTTTTTGGTCTTTGTATTTGCATTCTTTTTTTTTTCTCTGTTTCTTTTTCTTTTGAGGCGAGGTGCGACTTTACTACCACGCGGGCTAGCTACGTACGGGTCCTGATGAAAAGAAGCAGCAAAACGCATGCCACCACCGGCTTGAGCAAAACGGGCACGGGCGCAACATGAAGAGAGTTCTTTTGTCCTTGTTGACTGACTTGTTTGTCACGCACACGCACACGCACACGCATACACACACACACACACACATACTCTCTTTCTCTCTCTCTCTCTCTCTCTCCGTCTCTGTCTCTATCACTCTCGCTCTTTTTTTCTTTGTTTCGTTCGTATCTTCCTTCGCTCGTTCTTTCTTTCCTTCCTTCTTTGTTTTTCTTCTGTCTAATGTAATGATAAACAAACGGGAAAAGGCGGAATGTTCTGGATGCGAGGGACGAGGAAAGCGGTGAGAGGGTTCCTTGGTGTCTTGGTGCTTGGGTTCTTTGGGAGGGGGTTGTTTCTGGTCAAGTTCATGCAGGAAAGGTCTGGAGGGAGTGAGGCAAGGGAAGGAAAATCTTGGAGGAAACAGCGCTGGATGGAGATTCCGATGCCACTACCTAGGTGCCTAGGTGTTCTCCTAGGTACTTATATACGTATACCCCCCTTGGACTGCGCTGCGAGGAGCTGGCGGCGCAAGCGATCCACGCCAGGCAGAGATCATGTAGCTCGGCCAGAGGAGGCGGGCGAGGAGAGAGAGCAGATGATGGAAGTGAAAAGACAACTCCTCGTTTTTGACACTGTTCACCTCTCACCTATGTCTTGTCCACTGGTGGCGTGTCTGTTGAACATTGCTTGGTGTTTAGAAGGAAGGGAGAGAGAGAGAGAAAGAGAGAGAGCAGGCCATTCCTTCGTTGATCCATCCATCCATTTATCCATCCATCCATCCGCCCGCTCATGCGGCCCGGTGCTGTCCCGCCTTGGTTCGCTGTGTGCCCCGTGTCATTAGCTCGCTATCGCCTACGCTTCTACCATGCTCAATTAGGCAGGTCGTGACCTCGGGTCATCCACGACGGAGATGGCACAAGGAACGGCCCGTGCCGTCGTTTGCCGTTCCTTTGTTGTACTCGCTCGCGACCCGTTTGTTTGGTACCTACTATATAGTACATACCTACCTAGTAGTACCTGCCTACCTTGCCTTACCTTACCTACCGTACTTCTGGTACGTGGCGTACCATGTCAACCAGGTTGTCTCGCTTTCCGCACGGCTTCGTGTAAGGTTACCACATTGCTCGCTTCCCCCTCCCGCGCACCGTACACGTCACGTCACGTACACGACACCGCGCGCAACACGAGCTCCCCGAAAAAAAAAGGAAAAAGAAGAAAAAAAAAAAAAAAGAGAGAGAGAGAGAGAGAGAGAGAGAGAGAATGTCTGCGTGTGTTCTATGATGCATGCTTTTTTTTGGTTTGTTTGTTCCTCTTGGATCCTCTTCATCGTCAAGGAAAGGGGGGGAAAGGGAAAGGGAAAGGGGGAATGGCCTCGCTCGGTCCGGCTGGATTCTGTTCGGTCCGCCCGCCGCACGCGAAACTCGCCAGCCGCCTGCCTATCTGAAGCGCCTTGCCTTGCCTTGCCTCCCCCCTACCTCCCCTCCCCTCCCTACCTTACCTACCTGAGGTAGCTTGAATGCAATCGACATTCTGCGTGGGGATACGGGAGCGAAGATGCGGCTCGGCTGCCCTGGCACGGCCCCGGCACGGCCCCGGCACGGGACGGGGACCACAGAGGACGGGTATGCCGCCGCCAAAGATATCAAGGCTGGTGCTCGGGACTTGGTACTCTGTGCTCTGTGCTCTGTGCTCGCGCGCGGACATGCGGACGTAACCCCCATCGCTGATGGAGTGCCACTGAGTGCCTTGTACACTTATACGTGCATCCATGCACCATAGAGATGACACGACACACACGCCTTGCCTGGGCCCGAGATTCCTACCATGGATCAGCAAGGTATGTAGGTAGGTCAGGTCAGGTCAGGTTAGGTTACGCGGGGTAGGAATATAGCCAACTAGCTACCGAGCTGTGTTCTGCTTCTGGATCTGGTGACATGTTTCTCCTTCACAAACACCCGGCAATGCTCTGTGTGTGGTCCGGTAGGTACGGACAGTGCAAAATCATCCCGCCGCTCGGCACTTGAACTCGTGCATTATTTCCAACCATGGCAGCATACCACTAGATACCTGATACCTGACCTCATACCTCCCTGGTCCACCGCCCATCACCATTACCCCCCCTCTCCCATCCCAACCTAAACCCGAATACCAAAATGAACATGATCAGAGAAAGCCAACCAAAACTCCCACCCTGAACGACATACAGCCACCCAAAACACACAAAGTGACGCCCCGGCGTACTTTCATCATCCCAACGAATGAACGAACCCCACGCGCCCCTACAGAGAGAAAAAAAACACACCGGATAAGAACGCCCAAACAATGAGTCAAGCAAATGGAGAGAAGGAAAAAAAAAAGCGGAGAGAAAAAGACCAACCACACACGCACACCCACGCACCACCCAAAGCCTGTGTGGTACATTACATACAACCAACCACGTTAGCACAGCCCCGCCCCCGCCGCATCCAACGGGCCGGCCAGCCCTAGGCCCTGGCCCTTGACCGACGGGGTCGCCGCCGCCGTGCTGCCGGGCGTCTCCCTGATGAGCCCGCCGGCGTCGCTGCTCGGCGTGGTGGGCTCGACGACGCGGTTCCGGATCGCCATGATCCACTCGTGCTGCAGCAGCTCGACGGCCGTGTCGCGCTTCTTGGAGTCGCGCACGAAGCACCGCTTCAAAAAGTCGATGCCCTGCGGGCTGAGCTGGTCGGGCGTCGGCAGGGGCGGGGGGTTGCCCTGGGCGATGTTGTACATGATGGCCCACTCATTGTCGAGGTTGGCCCAGGGGCGGCGGCCCGTCGCCATCTCGAGGATGACGCAGCCCAGGGACCAGATGTCGACGGCGCCAAAGTGGCCCGGGTTCTCGCCCTTGATGACCTCGGGCGACATGTACATGGGCGTGCCCGTCATGGACTTGTTGGGCTTGGTGCTGGCGAGGTCCTGGACGAGGGTGCGGCCCTGGCGCGCGATGAGCTTGGCCGCGCCGAAGTCGACGTACTTGATGATGCCGTTGTGATCGAGGAGGATGTCTGGTGAGGTTGGTCAGCTGTCACGTTCAGGGCCACGGTCTCGCAAGCACCGAGATGGAGGGAGAGAGGGAGGGAGAAAGAAAAGGTGCTTACTTTCAGGCTTGATGTCGCGGTGGGCAATCTTGATCTCGTGCAGGTAGGCCAGCCCCTCGAGAAGCTGCAGCGCGTACACCATGATGACCTGCTCGTCCTCGATGCGGCCGTGCTCGAGCAGGTTGGCGAGCGAGCCTCCCGAGCAAAACTCCATAAACATGTAGACGCGGTCGCGATGGACCTCGATGCCGTAGTACGAGACGACGTTGGGGTGGTCGACCGTCTCGAGGACGCGCATCTCGTCGCGGATCTGGCCGGCGATGTTGGGGATCAGCTTGGGATCCTGCAGGCGGATCTCCTTGACGGCCATGAGCTGGCCCGTGTCGAGGTTCATGGCGGCGTAGACGTTGCCAAAGGTGCCGCCGCCGACAAAGTGGCCCAGCTGCCAGCGCATGGTGAAGTTGGTGGCGTTGGACGAGAGCCAGGCCAGCGAGCGGTCCACCTCGTTGGAGGCCTCGAGGACGCGGCCCATGGCGGAGCGCCCGAGCAGGATCTGGCGGCGGTGCTCGTCGATGCGCGACAGGCCCTCGAGGCGGTGCTCCTCGACGTAGCGGGCGGCCGTCTCGTCGTCGGCCTGCTGGCCCTTGTTGAGGCGCTTGAGCTGCGACATGAGGGCGTCGGCGCGCTGCCTCTCGGCCTGGGCGGCCATGTTGGAGCGGGCGCCCATGATGTCGAAGTGGGAGATGAGGAGGGCCATGCAGCCGGCCACCTTGGCCCGCAGCCTGGCGTACTCGTCGTCGCCGAGGGTGAGGATGTGGCGGTCGCGGGTCCGGACCATGGCGAACTCGAGGGCCTGGACCGCCCAGCGGAACGTCTTGCGGTCCGACGCGACGCAGTCGTCGCAGACGAAGCTCACCCAGTCGAGGGCCAGCTTGGTGAGCTTCATGTTGTTCATGGTGCGGCGGTTCTTGTCCATGAAGAGCAGCGAGCGCTGGCCGAAGTCGGTGGCGAAGATGAAGCACGTCTGGATCAGCTCCTGGCAGCTGAGGCCCTGGGTCTGGCGGCGGATCGTCTCGACGCTGTCCATGAAGGCGTTGGAGAGCTTGAAGGCGACGCGGCGTATCTCCATGAGGCGCATGTTGACCTTGCGGAGGGCGGAGCGCTGCTCGACGATGAGGTCGACGGGCATGTCGATGGCGTCGAGGAAGGCCTTGCGGGCGTTGACGAGGCGGTCCCGCGAGCCGCCGGCGACGAGCCGCAGGTGGCCGCGCTTGATGTCGAGGGGCTCCTCACGCACCCCGGCCAGGTGCTGCTTGGGGCCGAACCAGGCGGGCGGGTCTTCGGCGCGGACGACGAGGACGTAGGGGTTGGTGGGGTCGTCGGTGATGGTCTCGTACGAGAAGACGTTGAGGAGGCTCTGGATGTCCTCGTCGCGGCCGTGCAGGGCGGGCGAGGCGAGGATGAAGACGCCGCTGTGCTCGGGGCTTCCCGTGAGCACCTGGAAGTGGCCCGAGTCGACGAGGCGCTCAAACAGCTCCTGGAGGCGGTCCGGGCCGAAGGCGATGGCAAAGTCGCAGGCGTTTTCGTAGCTGTCGTTGAGCATCCTGGCGAACCGCTGCAGCATGCGCTGGCGCACGCGGACCGAGTCGAGGATCTGCTTGTAGCGCTTGGTCATGTCGGCGACGCTCTCGCGGGGGCGGCGCTGCAGCTCCCGCTCAAAGGTCTGGCTCAGGCGGTTGAGGGCCTTGTAGGTCAGGGCGCTGAACTGCTCGGCGACCTCGACGTCGCCGTGGGCCAGGTGGCTGCCGATGTCGTTGCAGAAGCCCCACTCCTGGAACAGCAGCTCGGCCTCCTTGAAGGTGTTCTTGTTGCCGCTCAGCTTCCAGTTGAGCATCTTGAAGTAGTGCTTGAGGGCGTCGAGGACGACGCGGTCAAAGTCCTCGTCGATGCAGGGGGGCAGGTCCCAGCCGGGCTCCGGGTGGGCGATGGCCGTGTACTCGGACTTGATCTTGATGGCCAGCCTGAGCAGGACCTGGAACTGCGAGATCATCTGGTCCTGCATCAGGGGGCTCTGCTGGGTCGTGTCCTTCATCTTTTTGGCGTAGGCCAGGCGCACCTTGATGATCTCCTCGACGAGGCGCGAGGGGAAGCCGATCAGGGTCAGCAGCTCCTCGATGTAGGGGGGCAGGTGGCGCATCTGGAAGGCTTCGGCGTTGGCGATGAGCGTGCTCTTGGCCTTGGCGATGACGGTGGAGATGCCGTCGAGCATGCTCTTCTTGCGCAGCGTCTTGCCGTCGCCGCCCGGGTCCTCGTGCAGCGACTTGAGGCCCTCCTCCTTCATGAGGCGGTCGAGGAAGGACGTTTCGTCGTTGAGCTGGCCCGCGACGTCCTGGGGCCGCTGGAAGTCGAGGTCGTCGTTGCCGACCCACTTCTTGAGGATGCTCAGCTGGGTGTTGATCATCTCGTTGACGTTGTGCCACGAGATGATGACCTTGCACGCCTCCTGGTACGCCTGGAAGGTGGCGGGGTTCAGGGCGCCCGCGAGGCCGGCGCTCGAGGGGAAGAGGCCCTCGATCTTGTCGATCTTGGCGATGGCGTCGCGGACCTGGTCGCCCAGGGGCTTGCCGGCCTCGGCCTCGCCGGCGATGGTGAAGTTGATGACCTCGTTGACGGCGCGGTCCAGCGAGGCGTGGGCCTCCTCCACCACCCTCCGCTGGACGGGCAGGTGGCGGCCGAAGGCGCGGGCCCGCACGCCGAGCCAGAGCTCGGCCTTGTAGGCGGTGCTGCCCACCTCCTCGTCGCCCGAGCCGATGATGCGCTTCTTTTCCTGGCGCACGACGTCGCCGGTGAGAACGGCCTGGAGCATGCCGTGCCACTCGAGCCTCTCGCGGTTGTGAGGGTCGGCCCAGTCCTCGGCGGTGACCTGGTTGCCTTCCGAGTGCATGAACATGATGTGGGAATCGTCGTACGTGTCGAGCGCGTGGCCCTCGGACGAGGGCGTCTCGCCCTCCGAGTCCGAGTCGTACAGCTCTCCGGAGCCATGGGCGTCGAAGTAGTCGTCGGCGGTGCCGACGCCGCCGCCGACGCCGCCACCAGGGCCGCCGCCGGGGCCGTAGTTTTGCTGGCGCAGCCTCCGCACGTACTCGCGCTCCTGAGCACGAAAGGTGGACGAGCCCGAGGGCCGCAGGCGCGGGGCGTCCATCATGGGGAGCCCGCCGGAGGCGCCAAAGGAGGAAGAGGGGCCGGGCTGGCTCGGGATGCGCTGCGTGTGAGGCTGGTACGTATGGGACGGGGTCCGGGCCGGGGCGGTCGGGCGCAGGGGGCGCGAGGGGGCGGCATTGCCGGGATACGGGGTCGGTTCGACCGTGGTGCGCGGCGTGCGGGAGCTCGGGGCGGCGGCGGCAGCGGCGGCAGCGGCGGTGCCGAAGGCGGACGAGAGGGACGACTGGGAGCCTCCGGCGTGGGCCGTGTCGAGGTGGCGGCCGAGGGAGGGGGCGTCGTCGGGCTGGTCGGGCATGCGGGGGCTCCAATGGCCTCCGTCGAGGGCGGCCGAGGGCGACGAGGTGTCGGGGCAAGAGCAGGTCTTGGACTGGTCGGCCAGGACGTCGTCGTCGGGGTGGGAAAAGCGCACCGTCCTAGGGGACGGTTCGTTGGACATGGTTGATGGAGGGAGTGGGGGCGAGCTGCCGGTGGCAACTAGCGGAGGAGTCGTGGAGTTCGTTGGCGTAGCACCGTGGCGGCGATCATGGGGCAGCCAAGCTATGTGGATTGGGGACGCTTCGAGAAGCTAACGTGGCCACGGGGGATGGGCATCATCAATGCCGTTGAGCTCGGAGAGAGATGTGACGGGGATTGTGCGTGTTGTGTGTTGTGTGAGTGTGTGTGGTGCTTCTCTCTTTTTTTTTTTTTTTCGTCTCTGCCAAAGTTGGGGGAGGAGAGGGGCGGTAGCGCAACGTAATGAGTACCTCGGATAAAGGTACCAGATAAGGTACCTGACCTGAAAGATAGGTGGTTTCACTGGTTGAGAAGCTGACAGACAGACAGACAGACAGACAGGAGGTGCAGGTGGTCGGGAAAAGAAGAAGACGCCAGGTACGAAGTATTACCTAACTTACGCAGTACCTTCATTCCAGGTTAACCCGCCCGGGGAACCTGAGCTAGGTAAGTCGCCTCAGTGACCTGCCTACCGGGCACCCATCAACCGCCAAAATGGAAACTGGAGCTGCGTGCCCCATGCGTGGAGACCTACCCACCCTACAGGTAGTTATTACATAGTTGCCTGGTAGGTACCTAAGGTACACTAAGGGAGGGAGGGCCCGCACGGCAGGTTCCTCCCCTCCCCCCCCCCTCCCCCTCCCCCTTCCCGTCCCCCATGGGACGGGATTCTGGCATTTTCCAGGTTCCAGCCCGCCCGCCCGCCTGGCCTGGGGCCGTTGCTGATGGATCCTGCCAGTTTCCCTGAATCAGCCTATCAATGGCCAAATGGATCCTTCCCGGCCCCCCAAGAGCCTCCCTGATTGGCTGCAGCTCTCGATGGCCAGGGGTGGGGCTGATCGATCCCCTTGGAGAGGGCCCGGCGTCGGCTTTTCTGCTTTGGTCTCTTCCCCGGCCCTGCTGACTTGCCCCTGGCCCTGGAGGGCGTGTCCACTGTTTCACCTAGCAACGACGTGCCGTGCACGCTCCGTACGCACTACATACATACATACGCAGTACTCAGTACGCAGTATGAACTTACACCCTGCTTCCATCGTGCCAAGGCACCAAGCCAAGTTACCTTATCTGACGGGAGCTGGGCAAGGAACCTTGATCTGGTTCTTGTTGACAAGGGTGTGTGTGTATGTCCTGAGATACACCCCGTGCCTTCATTCCCTACCTACCCAGGGACTCCCAGGTACCTCTGGGTACCCGACAGTACCGTATCTGCCTACCTACCAACCTGAGAAGTCAAGACTCGAGGTACCTACCTACTAGGTACCTATGTAGGCAGGTTCCAGTGCGTGTGTGCGTGTGTGCGTGTGCGTGTGCGTGCTGCCAGGTTTTGTTGTTCATGGGGGCGGGGGGCTCTTATGGACATTGAAGACGGCTCTCCGTCCGGACTGGGGACACGCTAAACCCAAGACCCAATACTCTGTCATATCCTGTCCCAGAAGGGCAGGTCCCTCTCCATGACACAGCAAGTGCTTGATGTTCCCGAGTTACCCATGTCAGCTGGTCAACAAGCTTGAGACAAGACATCCCGCCCCAAGCGCCACCAAACCCGACCAGGAAATCATCAAGCACAGGGGAAACAAAAAAAAAAAAAAAAAAAAAAAAAAAAGAAAGGGAGAAGGAAAAAAAACAAAAACAAAACCAGCCAAGGGTGCATGGGCCGACCTCGACACTGCACCACCTCAGGTAAGTAATTACCTACGATACAGATGACATACCTAAGGTACATGGATACATACAAATACAAACTTGAAACACACATTATTCGCCCTTCTTCGAAATCCCAAAGAGACCACACACACACACTCTCTCTCTCTCTCTCTCTCTTACGCGTATCTTTGCAATGATGTTGCCGATCGTTCCTCAAGATCCTCAGGATAAGGTTTGACGCACCAAAATGCCCGGAGGATTCCACGACTTTCCAACATGCCCCGCGTGCCTATCCAACGTTTTAGTAATGAGGCAAGAATCCATCCCTCTCACCTTGTCCTCCCCGACCTCACGCTCTTCTCGCTCCTCCCGCCCGCGCTCCTCGGCCTCAACCCCGGCCCCTCCCCGGGCACCTGCAAGCCCCTGTGACCGTGATCCTCCTGTCCGTTCTCGTTCCCGATCTGCTGCTGCTGCTGCTGATGCTGATGCTGCTGATGCCGATGCCCCAGCTGGGGATGGTGATGATGACGATGCTCTCCCGTCTCATCCACCGGGTGCGTCAGCACCAGCTTCCCCACGCTCTCGGGCCTCGGCCCCTCGTACGCCAGCGCCGGCACGTTCAGCCCGTACCCCCGCGTCTTGCCTTCGGGGTCGTGCTGGTCCTGCTCCACGTAGATGCACACGTCCAGCGACCCGTCCGCCAAAGGCAGCCGCCCGTGCTGGTTCGGGTCCGCCGCCCGGTGGCCCGTCCCGCAGTCGGCCTCGCCGTGGTGGATGGGGTAGTGGCCGTCGGTGGTCGACGACGACGACGACGACGACGCCTCAGGGCCGTGCCTGGCAGGTACGGTGGCAGCAGCAGCATGGCCGCCGGTCGGGTGGAGCGAGGATGCCAGGCCGGGAGAGTTCTCGGTGATGACGGCAAAGTTGCGCGAGGGCATGGTGACCTGGTTGTGCGAGGCCGTTTTCTGCGCCTCGCCCGGATCGCGGTCAAACAGACGCAGCAGGGTCTCGTCGGTGTCGGCGTTGAGGTGGTGGATCTTGTTGCGGCGGGCGAGCAGGTTGGCGACGGCCGCGGGCGGCGGCTTGTTGACGATGGCCGACGAGATGACGTTGGCGATGTAGCGGTAGTCCTGCTCGATGGGCACGCCGAGGCGAGGGTTCGAGTAGAAGCGCCCAAAGGCCGCCAGGTGCACGTCGCCGCTGAGGATGGTGATGCGCACCGAAAACGCCCCGCTGATGGTCTGGAGCTTTTTGATCAGCCAGTTGCGCTCCTTCTTGTGCGTGCGCGCCGTGTAGTGGTCGTCCAGGTCGTCAAGCAGGTCCACGCTGCCGTCGAAGCTGTTGAAGAAGCTGCCGCCGAAGCCGATGCGGCGATTCAGGAACTTCATGGGGCCCATGACGGGGCTCGAAAAGATGTTTTCGAGCCAGGTGAGGCGCTGGGAGGAGCACTCGGTTAGCACGGCGCCTCGCTCGCCCGCTCCCTCCGCATGATCTCCGGCGTCCTGGGGCCGCTTACAGGATACGCGATGGGAATGCCCAGCAGCAGAATCAGATGCTTGTACGGGCGTCCCGCCTGCGCCGCCGCCGACAGCTCCTCCTTGAGCCGCGAAAAGATGGCGTCGTACGTCTCGGGGTAGTTGACCTGGTGCCTCGTGCGCTGCTCTCCGTCAGCCGACGGCGCTCTCTACGCCACCCATCTTGGATGACGGGACCTGCTCATACCTCGGTGCGGGCATCGATCCCCAGGAAGGCGATCCTAGCGCCCAGCTGGGTGAACAAGTTGTGCGAGTGCTCGGCGACGTACGGCTGCGTTTTCGGCTTAGCAACCCATCTCGACAAACAAGCCTTGTTTCTGCCGCCTCGGAAGACTTACCCCCGGCTTCGGGCCGTAGATGTAGTTGGGCTCGCGCAGCTCGGGATGGACGTAGACATCCACCAACTGGTTCGGGTCGACGCCCGATCCTTGGCCCGCGGCGCCCGTCGAATGGGGCGCGTCTGCAGCTCCCGTCAGCGGGCTTCGCACCACGGCCCTTGTCCCCAACCCACTCACCCGAGGTGTACGTAGACGGCGGCGGCGGCAGGTGGTGCTGGAACAGCATGTAGTACTTGTGGGCCACGCCGCCGATGCCCCGGAAGACGTCGCACTTCATAAACTCGTTCACGTAGGATCCGAACCCGTCAATGATCTAGCCGCCAGCCAACCCTTTGTCAGCATGCGCCAAACGGTCCAAAACGCGCCCCGCGCGTTGGCCGGGAGAAGAGAGCATAATACATCGTGATCATCCCAGATGTTCAGCTGCGGGATCTGCCCGTTCATGGCGGCGAACGGCTCGGTCGAGTACCAGCGGATGTAGTTCTTCAGGTAATAGTCGTCGCACTCGCGGCGGAGCGTCTCCGGGAACGGGTGGTCCTTGCGCTTCTTCGGGTTCGAAATGCCGGACCAGCCCTGCAGCGGGCCCGACACGCGGATGCCATCGTTGTAGATCTGGTCGCCGCCGCCGATCCTGCAGTCATCCGTGGTCAGCAGCCAGGGGGTTGCTCCCGCTCCCCCCCCCCCCTTTTTTTTTGTTTTCGAAAAGACACACACACACACAAAAAGAAAGGGGTCCGGGCCCAAAACTTACATGACATGAAACGGCCTCTCCTCATGCTTCCTCCTCACGTCGTTCCACAGCGCCAGCCCGCTCCACGCCGCCTCATCCGTGCCCACGCTAAACCCGTTGCACGAGTAGAACATGATCCTCATCGACTCCCCCGCCGCGGGCACCACGAACCGGTTCACCTTGGGCTTCGTCGCGCTCGCGAACCTCAGGCCGGGCAGCTCGTACTCCCACCTCGTCTCGGCCGTCTCGTGCATCTCCACCGAGACGTCGAACCGCCAAAACGTGTTCCGCGAGTCCGAGTACAAACACGCCCCCTTCACCTCCTCCCCCTCCTCCTTCCGCCCATCACCCTTCCCGCCGCCGCCGCTCCTCCGCACCACCAGCGTCGGCACAAACCTGGAGGGCTGCTCCCTTCCGCCGCCGGCCGTCACGATCAGCACGCTGCCCACCCACCACCTCCTCCCTTCCATGCGCCGATAGTTCAGCAGCGGGCCGCACACAACCTCCTTGCCGTCCTGCCCCGCGCCGCCCCCTTGCCCCGCCTCACCCTCAGCGGCGGCGGCAACGATGGGCTTGTACCGCGGCGTCGACGGCCTGTCGACCGGCCCGCCGTCGCCGCTCCGGCGGATCTCGCTCGGATCGAGGCGGGACTTGTTCAAAAAGTCGGCCAGGTCGCTGACCCCCGTGCTGCGCGTCTCCGCGTCGCGAGCAGGCCCCGGCGTCGCGCGCGAGGCGGTGCGCTCCTGCTCGTAGCGCAAGAAGGCGCTGGATTCGGCGTGGCGCCAGCGGGAGGACGAGGCGTAGGGATTGGGGCCTAGGCCGTCGTTGTTGTCGTTGTTGATATTGTTGTTGTTGCTGCCGCTGGTGTGGGGTGGGTCGGCGACCGCGGGGGGTTGGGAGGCGGAGGAGGAGGCCATGACGGGCGGGTGGTAGGGAGGGTCGCGCGGTTCGTTCGACGTCAGAGATGAGATGACCAGAAAGGGTGAAGTTGGATGCGCGCGTCGCAGGCAAAAATGGGTCGGAGCGTCTCTCGGGGGGGTCAATTGACATCCAAAGAGCAAGCAGAGAGCCACAGAGAAGTAAAAAAAACAATCAGGAAGAAAAAAAAAAAAGGGTGTGAAGGGATGGGGGAGGTTGGACGCGACGCAGCCACGGAACCAAGGGAACCCCTCGACCCTCGGCCGATCACCAACAACGAGTTCACGTAACCTTGGCGTGACGAAAACAGAGATGAACCGGGTTCCTTTCTGACGGGCTGAGAGAGTCACAGCCTCGGGATGGTCACTCGATGTGTTTAAAAACAGAGCCCGCCAAGAGTGGGCGTTGCTGATATGTCTCGCTCCAAGGCTTGTTTTTTTTCGTGCTGCTTGCTGTCTTGTTTCCATCTGAAGCCCGATCCCTCCCCTCCGTCGGCAATGTCGTTGAGAGGATCTCACCCACCTCGCATCCCTTGGCCTCTCGTGGATTTGCTCAGCTCTCTCATCTTGGAGGCCGCACAGAGATCCCTGCTGCCGCTTCCACATCCCGGCTCAGAAACGCATCTCTTGCGTCAGCGTGCGCACCACCATGGAGCAGCTCGCGGCCGGCGGGGCTGGGTCGGCCAATCGTTGTGTTTCCTGCCGACAGCTTCATCCTGGTTTGCCGGCATGGATGCATTTCCGGTCCCCACTGCCTGGTTGCTCCGCGCGACTGCAACGCTGTCCGAGTCAAGGTAAACACACCCCCGATCCAATGCTTGAAGCGGTTGGTGCAAAAAAAAAAAAAAAAAAAAAGGGTGATGGGGGGAGGGAGGGAGGGAGGGAGGAGGGGGACAGAGCTGTACTGTGTATATACGCAATATGTACTGCGTATGCGCAGAGTAGATAGGTATGGTGCATGGTGAAAGGAGGTATCATGTTCCAAAAGGGTAGTGTACAAGAAAACCAGGAGAGGCACAAAAAAGTAAAACAAATGCAGTTCACAGATGACATGGTTTGGCGCCACCCTTGATGCCCCGCGCTCCCGGCGTAACGCCTCGCAACCTGCCCAGGACAGCGATGCCCTGCGTTACCCCTTGGTCGCCAACGAAGCCTTGGCCTTGGTGGTCGGGTGTCTCCTTGCCTCCCGCCGCTTCTCGACAAGGTACGCGCTCAGGACGCCGGCGCCAATGCCCACCAGATGCGAGGTGATGTCGATGGTGTGACGCCTGGCCAAGAAGACGGCGCCGATGTTCAGGCCCGCCACCAGGGCCAGCAGCGTCAGGCCCTGGACGCCCTCGCTCGGCGGCGGCGGGAGGCCAAAGACCTTGAAGAACTCGAAGCGGTGCAGCCAGAGGTAGGCGGCACCCACGCCGTAAATGGCGCCCGACGCGCCCAGGGACGTGATGTCAAAGCGGCTGCCTAGGACGGCCCACGTCAAGGTGCCGAGGGACGCCAGGGCGCCCGAGGAGAAGTAGGTCGCCAGGAAGGTGCCGCGACCGACGTCGTCGTGGAGGCGCACGCCGAGGAACCAGAGGACGGCCATGTTTTGCAGGAGATGGGCGAAGGACTGGTGCGAGAAGACGGCGCTCAGCATGGACAGCGGGCGAGGCGTGGCCGGGACGATGAGAAAGTAGCGGTTGAGCATGGCCCACATGGGCGGCACCTTCCAGAGGGCCCAGAAGACCAGGTTGGCGATGATGAGCGACCCGACGGTGGCGGCGGCCGGCGGGACGTCGGGGAACAGGCGTGACTCCCGCCTGGCCGGGCGGTAGAGCTCGGCGTAGGCGAGGCAGAGGCCGACGAGGCCCAGGACCACGAGGGCCGAGGGCGCCAGGCGCTGCAGCTTCGTCATCTTGGGCGGCTCCTTGAGGTCCGACGTGGCCTTGGCGACGTACTCCTGCATCTTGGGGCTCAGCTGGCGCGCCGGCTTCTCCCCGGCGACCGCCAGCGGCCCGGCCTTGCCGTGCTTTTCCTCTTCTTCCTTCTTCTTGCGTTCCTCCTCGAGCTGCTTCTTCAGAGCCTCCCACTTGGCCTCGTTGGCGGCGCGGATCTCGTCGAGGGCGCTCCGGCCATACACGCTGGCTTTCGGCTGCGGCGGCGCGGCTTCCGCACCCTCTTCGTCCTTGTAGAGCTTCAGCCGGCGGCCCGTCTTCGGTTCCTCGTCGCCAGGCGTCGCCTGCTCCGCGGCGTCGGCTTCCTCGACGGCGCCCCACTCGAGGGCGTGAAGCTCGTCTTCGGCGCGGAGGCCCGCATTCACAACCTCGTCGACGGGGACCTTTTTGCGGAGGTACTCGAGGGCGATCTGCTGGTGCTCGGCCGAAAAGTCCTGGGTGTTGGCCTGGAGCGTCGGATCCTCAAGGGTGCCGGCGACGCGGCGGCCGTGGAGGATCCTCAGCAGCCGGTTGGCATCGGCGGTGCTGATCTGGGGGCCAAAGAGCTCCAGGACCTCCATCATCTCCAGGTCGCGTCGCGCAAAGGGCAATCCGTCCTCGTCCTTGTAGTTGGGTGGGAGATCGACGTAGTGCGTGATGATGCCCGAGGCGCCGATGAGGCCGCGGACGCCGAGCCATGGCGACGGGGCGGGCCGGGAACGACCCGGGAGCGTCGGCCGAGGTGCGGCACAGCCGATGGCCTGTCGGTTTGGCCGTTGCCGTGAGGAAGGGAATGGCAATGGCCACGCGGCGGCGCATCGGGCCGAGAAGGGAGCGGCAGCGGGGCCAGCAGCGGGAGCGGCGGCGGCAGAAACGGCGAGCAGAATTCTGCTCGGCTTGGCCAGACGGCGGACGGCCGCCTGGGCGCTGGGCCGCAAGGCACGGACGCCCAGGCTGCAGCTGTTCATTGTTGCGTGCAGCGCACAGTCCGCGGTGGTGCGGTC
The DNA here is from genome assembly GCF_042764415.1 of Remersonia thermophila. Lineage (NCBI taxonomy): Eukaryota > Fungi > Ascomycota > Sordariomycetes > Sordariales > Chaetomiaceae > Remersonia > Remersonia thermophila. Next base: position 2,631,681 of record NC_092218.1, read on the forward strand.
GGTCGGTTAGCCGTCCATGAAACCGTCCAGGTTCAGGGCCAGCCGAGTGTGCGAGGTTGTGTTGGTCGGACGGGATGGATCTGGGAGGGAGGAAGGGCTTGGTCCAAAAAGCGTCCGAGGAAAATCCAGGTTAGGCCCGGCAGTTTGGTGCACCTGCAGTTCCCAAGGACAGGGCCCACCCGCAGTGGCGCCACTATCCACAGTGCCTATAGTACTGCGTAGGTATGTATGTACAAAGGTACAACCTGCGAGGTCCAGTGCCCCGCCATTCCTATAGTGGTTACACAGTACTACTGTGGTATATACGTACCAGGTACCTAGGCTGGGCCCGGCGGGGCTCTCGGTGGACCTGACCCACCGCGGGGCTCTTTTTGCTTAGCACTAGATGGAACCTACTAGCTCGCGCGGTTTCCAGTTCCACCGAGAACATGGAAGCTCTCTCCAAACGTATCAACCTAGGTAGGCAACCAACCAACCTACGCAGTAGGTGAGCTCCCTCCCTCCAGGCAGGGCCAGGCAGCTTCCAAGCGTTGCGTCGTCAAACCCTCAACGTTCCGGCTCTCAAGAAACGCCACCACTTCACCTCTCCCCGTCTTTTTCTTTGTGATTGGACTACACCAGGAACAGCCATCGCCTAAATAACCCACCTTGCCTACTACCTACCTAGTTGTATCACGCCCATCACAACCCCAACATCACATGCCCTGAGGTGCTGGTCCTAATCGCAACACTACCACATCAACCACTCAGCCACCGCACCCACGACTCTTTGATAAACACCAAGGACCCCGCGAACAGACCAACCCACCGCTCAACCAACATGTCAGCCGAATCCCAACCCATCACCCCGGCCCGCTTTGCCGCCGCCCTCAAGGACCTCACCCTGTCCTCGCTCTACCTCAAGCTCCTCGAGCTCCGCAACAGCATCGCCCACCTCGACTATTCCAACGAGCAGCTCCGCCCGTACGCCGAAGGAACCGCCGTCGCGCTCGGCAGCGCCGCGACCGCCGCATCTTCCTCTTCTTCTTCCTCTGCTGCTGCTTCTGCTGCTGCTGCGACCAGCCAACCCCTCCCGGAGGGCCACCAGGGTCCTCAGCCCCCTCCTCCGGCGCCGCCGCCGGTCGTCGCAGAGCCGGACCAGGACTGCATCGACGCCATCAAGGAGAACGAAGAGGTCATTGAGCGGATGCAGGAGAGGATCCGGTTGCTGAGGGCGGAGGTGGAGAGCCGGGGGATCGGGTGGGAGGATTTCCAGGGGCAGGGGGTGAAGGACGAGGAAGAAGAGGGGGCGGCGGGGGCTGCAGGGTCGCAAACGAGCGACGACGGCCAAAACGAGGAGGGCGGCAGGGAGACGGTACGGAACGGGGCGGTGAACGGGCTGGTGAATGGGGACGGCGGGACGGCGGCCGGGGAAGGCCATGCCAACGGGGGAGGCCAAGGAGAAGGGAGGCACGCGGCGTGGTCGGACGGGACGTTCCAAACGGGCGTGATTCGCCAAGGCGAGCTGCACATGGACGCGGCGGCCGGGTCGAGGCAAGGCCAGGCCCGGCAGGGCGGCTCGCTGTCGGACGAGGAGCTGAGGCGGCGGGTCGAGGAGCAGATGAGGAGCTTGGGCGTGGGGGAGGGGGACGAGAACGACAACGAGGAGGAGGGGGGGTTGTATCTCTGAGGCGAGCATGCAAGGTCGTCCGAGGCAGGCTGGAAAAGAAATGCTGTCTAGAGGGACTTTGGAATTGGCTACTTTGCAAACTCTTGCATCCCAACTCGTCCCACCCATCTACGCGCAGCTTCTCTTCCGTAACGACATACACAGGCGCGGCCCGGTCGGCACGGCTAGGCCCTGTCCTTCGCGGCGCCTTATGCGCGAGCCTCGCCTCCGGGCCATCAAAGGGTTCCCTGTCAACAGAAACGTGTGTCCCCAACTCTCAAAATCTCTCAAGCTCTAACAACCATGCTTGCCCAACCCATGTTCCCACTCCATGTCCATCTTACAAGGCGCTCAAATCCAACGGCACGCTGCTCCCTCGGCCGGCTCTGTACCGCCTCGGCCCGCCCGCAAAAGGTCTCGGCTTGGGGAAGTGCTCCTCGCCATGAAACTTCCACCGCGAGTCTTGCACAACGTACCGCTCGCCAGCACCGCCCGACCCGCTCGACAGCCCCGGCGAGTGCGACCCGCGGCCTCCCGAGCCAGGAGGCTTTGCCCCGCCGCCGTTCGGGGACAGGGTGAAGTTGCTCGGGTCAAGCATCGAAAGCATCGAGGTACGGCCCGAGGCGCTCGACGCCGAGTGGCTGAGCGCTGGTGGAGAGGTGGGTGCCGAGCTTTGCGGCGGCGGCGGCGGAGGAGGCGGTGGGGGAGAAGGCGCCGCCGTAGGTGGAGGAGGAGGAGGAGCGGGAGGGGGCGGCGCGCTGGAGGGCGGCGGCGGAGGGGGAGCCGGAGGCGGGGCGACGCTGGACGCTGCTCGGATGGCTGCTTGTGCGGCGATGCTTTGGGATACGCTGCTTGCTGCTGCAGGGGCCGAAGGAGAGCGCGCCGGGGCCGGAGGTGGTCGTGGGGGTGCCGCCGGGGGCGGGGGCGGGGGTGCGGATGGAGAAGGCGCTGGAGGGGCGGACGATGGAGGCGGCGGCGGCGGCGGCGGCGCCGGGGCGCTTGGAAGCGGAGGTGGCGGCGCCGGGGCGGAAGGGACGACGTTCGACGGCGGCTTCCTAGAGCCGGGAGGGGGCGGCGGTGGCTTCTTGCCCACGGGAGGGGGCGGGGGTTTCTTCGGGATGCTCGGGGCACCGCCGGCGGGCCTACCGGGGACGGGTGGAGCTGGGGCCGATGGCACCTTGGGTGCGGACCGGGGCAACGCCTCCGAGTCGGAAAGGTAGGAAGCATCCTTGCTCGCTGCAGAGCGTCAGCCTCGGGATGGTCCGGTAGGCCGCGTTTCCCTTACCTCCTGTATCTATCCCGCCTCCCGTCTTGCGCAGCTTGGGCATCCCTCCAGCGAACAGGCCTGCTAGTTGCGGCGGGCCTTCGGATCGACCGCCTTGGTCGCTGTTGCTACGCACGCGGCCGGGAACCGGAGGGGCAAGATTCCCAGGAGATTTCGGCAGTCCGGGGACCGGCGGGGCTGAGAGACCCGAAGGCCCGGGGCCGCCGACGGACGACGTCACCTTGCCGATTATGGGTGCGGACCGGTCGTTGGTCACCGTCTTCCTCAACGCTTTGCCCTTGTGGATCTCGGAAAGCAACGCTCCCTGCATACGAGTTAGCGCGGGCCTCGCAGTGCAGGCGTTGTGGCAAGACGAACTTTGGCCGGTCCTGCCGCCGCGGCCGGCGGAGGAGGGGGAGGCGGCGGCGGCGGCGGACCCCCGAACCCCGGGGGCGGAGGGGGAGGAGGGGGTGGAGGAGGAGGCATGGCAAGTTTGGCTCAAGCCCGTGTTCCAACGATTCGTATGTCGGCGAGATCTGGTCGAGGTCTGCTGGCGATGCGATGCTGATGCGGTTCCAACGCAATGCGAGATCCGGCGATGCGGATGGCCTGGTGGCGATTTCAAAGCACTTTCGCGCTGGTCGTTGATTGGGTTCGCAGCGCGGTCGCGTGGAGTGCGGGATGTGAGATGGAAAAGCGGACACCGAGAGGACCGGACCCAGGGACGGACGGACAGACGGGTGGTCGCCAAAGTTGGGAGGATTCAAAGCTGGCCGGGCGAGGCTGATGAGGGGGACGTGGAACGAGGGATGAAGAATGAGAGAATGAGGTGCCTTTGGGGGCTGCGCATAGTGCTGCGTCACCGGCGGCCCAGGTCGGGCCCGCTTTCAATTCTTGGCGCCAGGGGGAGCCTCTTTGTCTTAGATGCAATCCCATGTACCACAGTACATAATACCGTATTAGTGCATGCGTCCTGGGCCTCGTTGGTGGGGGTATTTCTCAATGGAGGCGCCAGAGATGCATATGCATTCTGCACCTCATCGCCTCGCTCAAATCGCAAACCTCTCATTCATCCCCCCCCGCATCACCCATCATCACCACGTATTGTTGGCACGCGGCGCTCGATTGCAGGCCAACAAAACTCCATCCCAACACTCCATTGGACTTGCATGGCTGATTGCAGCAGCTAGCCCCTTCGTGACAGCCACATCGACGGGAGCACCCATCCCAGCATCTCGATCTCGAAAACCTGGAACCTCAAAAGGCCCCTCCTCCCTCCACCCCTCCTCGTCCGACCCCTCCACGAGAACAACGCCTGCCTGGCTCGCCTAACCACTCCGCTGGGGCGCTGATACCCTCAAGCTGCCATATAAGATGCTCCGTCGCCCGTATACCCTGGGCTCCCACCTTCCGGTGTGCCCGGGCTGCAGGTTCTCGGTTGAGCAACCATGGCGCCGTCTCGCCAACGCCCCCTCCACCTCGGCCCTCCGGGCTGGGACACGCCCGGCCGAGCCGTCCCCAGCATTTCGCTCTTTGCCTTCCGGCGCTCGATCTCTCGCTACGTCTCGTCCACGCTTCAGGTCCACCAGGCCACCACAAACCCCGACTTCCGAGGCTTCGCGCGGCCGGTTCACGAAGCCCAGCAGCAGCACGGCGACGCACCAGCCACCCGGCGCGGGCGCGGACCTCGCCGCTGTTTCCACCGACGTGAACCGCATCGTTGATGCCTTTCTAGACCCTGTCGGCATCCCCACCGAAAAGTCGACGCTCGCGACTCTGCGGGCCCTCTTGCAGATCGATGCCCGGCCGTTGTCCGATGCACCGGAGCGCCGTGCCGAGGACGCCCCCTCCGGGAACCGCGGGTTGGCTTCGCAGCTCTTGGGATTGGACAAGGCCGCGCCTGCAGCGAGCGACGCACCCAAGACCCCAAAGTCCCCCGTCCGGCGGTCCAAGGAGGTGGCCAACATCATCTCCAAGGCGGCCTACAAGATCGTCACGCATCCGACGGTCATCATCACGCCGACGGTCCTCGAAGAGTACGTCCGCCTCCAGGCGCGCCTCGGCAAGCCGGGGAGCCTGCCCGAGGTGCTCGATCTTTATGCAACCAAGCCGACGCCCAAGCTCGTTTCCGGCAACGTCGAGCTCGACCAGCGCAACCCCGACAAGGTCGAAAGCGCCGTCGACTCCACCGTTGCCGAGGCCGCCCTGGATGCCGCCCTGGAGGCCAAAGACTTCGAAACGGCCATTGGCGTCCTCGAAAAGACGTACGCAACCAAGGCGTTTCGGAAGGCCAAGCTCGTCAAGAAGGCGTTGATCCCCGGTTTCACGGCCGTCGCAACTCCGGCCGCCATCTACGTCGGCGCCACCGAGCTAGCGAAATTGCAGAACGCCCTGGAGCCCAGGATCGCTACGGGATTTGCCTTTGCAGGCGCCCTGGCCTATGTGGGGTTCACGGCAACCATTGGCATGGTTGCTCACTTCACCGCCAACGACCAGATGAAGCGTGTGACTTGGATTCCAGGGACCCCGCTGCGCCACCGCTGGCTCTACGAGGAAGAGCGCGCCGCGCTCGACAGGATCGCGTGCGCCTTTGGCTTCTCGGAGGAGCACCGCTGGGGCGAGGAGGAGGGCGACGAGTTTCAGTTTCTTCGCGAATACATCCTGAGCAAATCCATGATTCTCGACGCCGTGGAGCTCATGCCTGGCATGAACTGAAAATTACGGGAGCATTGGGCAGCAAAAGCTGACAGGGGACGGGAGCTGGCGACCGGGCGCCGCCGAGCGGAAAACAACACAAATGGCACGGCGGCACATGGGACCCCTGGAGCTTGGCGCCGCAGGCCGCCAAGCAGGGGCCCATCGGGGGCACTTCCGACAACAAAGAAAGAAAGGGGGAAAAAAAAAAAAATCTGCGTCACCATCCAACCAACCTGGCTAGCCCTGGGCGTCCGTCCGGCAAATCGATGCCGTTTGCGTCGATGCTCGATGATGGCTGGTGTTTTGGACTCGCAGCTCTTCACCCAGAATGCTCGATGACGTCGGCCGCGATCCTCAACGCCATGCATGAGTCGTCACCGCATGTGGACGCCTATGCCTGAGTCACCATCATATGGAAATTCTCCCATCTCGATGTCCAACACCATCAGCATTTCCGATGGTCCTTGCGAGACCTCCGGCTGTCTCACCCGGCCCTGCTGGGCCAACGATCGGAACCAGGGTCTTGTTCCAGCCCCCTTTCCCCCCTGTCAACACCTCCCAAGCCGCAGTCCGCTTCGGCCTTGTTTGACGTCGAGCCGTTCATCTATTCGCTATGGAAGACAAGGGTTTGGGCGAATATACACCAAGGATTTTGTCCGAGTCATGATAACATCAAGCCGACGCGCGCACACGCCCTCTTTTCCGTCCGTCATGGTAGATAGACACCCGAGCACAGCGGGCCGCACAACGCGCAGGCCTTTGCGCGAAGGGTTCACACTCTGGTAACACAGCAGCTGGTTTTTTATGTGCACACACCTCTCTCTCTCTCTCTCCTCTCATCCAGAGTCCCGTTGCAGTGGTCATTCTCTTGAGGCCATGTCGATCTTGCTTTTCTGGTCCATCTTTTCCCTACGCAGGCAACTTGACCGCTCCTCCTAAGTGAGCCCTCTATCCCTAGGTAGATATAGGGTCCGACCGGGGCTCACTACGCCTTCTTCAGTCCGCTCATTCCTTTTTTTTTCTTCTTCGATTCTACAACCACCATGGCCGGTAATGTCATGAACATTGATGCGGATCGATGCCGGTTCTACGCCGGCGTCTTCGCCCATCTCGATCGGAAGTCGTTTGACTTGATGTACTGGTTGCTGTTTGTCGCGGTGCTTGCCTTTCTGATGCTGACCTCCTGGCAATGGGCTTCGTAAGTTCCTCACCCCTTCCGCTGACAGACGGCAACGCCTCCGCGATCTTTTGTCATGATTGTTACAGACCATGCCGGCTGACTCCGTACCCATCACAGCGACAACGATGCCATTCAAGAACTCGGAGAGCCTCCCGGCTCTCACGCGCATAAGTCCCGTATGCGGCGAACCTTGATCACTTGCGGCACCTACACTGCCATGACGATCGCATCGGTCGTCCTGGAGGCGCACGCGCTCCTGGGTCTGCAATTCTGCCACGGAGAGGACCTCATGGCTCTCCTCTGGGCGAGCTGGACCATGTTCCAGATCGGCTCGACGGCTGCCCTGCTGGGCATCTTGCTGGCGGCGTTCTATCAGTGGAGGGGAATGAAGGCGCCGTGAGTATCTCCCTCCCTGCCCTGGTCCATCTTTGAGCATTTGGCTAACATGCGAGGCTTGGGTTGGCAGTCCGTGGGCTCTCGCTCTCGGCACTCCCATCTTGGTCGCCGCCGGGTTCGGCCACGTTGTCACGGCCAGCATGACCTCGCCCGCGAGACGCTTTATCCAGAGCGGCCTGCTCAAGGCCCGCCGTTCCTTGAGGTCGCTCCGCCGTTTCCGCTCCATCGGCCCGGCAACCGATGAGGAGAACGCCAACGACCTCCCCATGAGCAGAGCGTGAGTTGTCCTTGCCCCTGCCCGTTGCGTTGCTGGATTTCTGGGGAAATGACCTAACACCGGAGCAGTCAGACGCTCAGGGCGGACGACGACGACATCGACTACCAGATTACGCGCGGCAACCGCTGCAGCGACGGCATCGAGATCACGGCCAAGCTCGTCGGCTACTCGGACACGGGCAGCCCGATCCTGCGCTTCGACGAAAAGCAGGCCCGCCAAATCGAACCCGATCGTGGTGAGGTCCTGGGCCGCGGCGACAACGGGGACGTTCTCGTCGTGCTCAAGAAGAACGTGACGGTCGTGAGCAACGCTCCTTCGATTCACAACCCACGATCTATTCCTCCCTCGCCGACGCCTCCTCCGCCTGCATCTCCGGTCCGTGGCACCATCTCCTCTCCGACCTTGATCGGGAGCCCCAGGACCCCTCGCTCCATGAGCCCCGTCCGGAGCAGCAACAACCCTTATAGGTCGGCGGCGTATGGGAACATGGCCGCGAGGTTCCAGGCGGCCATGGCTCTTGGCGACAACGACATGACCATCGACGAGATTGATCGCGAAAAGGAGAGCAACCGCAGAAACGAACAGCCCGAAACCGCGTCCAACACGGACGTCAGTGCCGACGGCATCGACATCATGGCCCCTGAGAACTGCATGACTCGCGATCCCTCGGAGCTTGTTCGGGAGCAACCGCGCGGGCGCTCCATTCGGATCCTTCACCACGACCACCCCCGTTCTAGGTCGCAGAAGGAATCCAACTGATCTGGCAGGCTGGGGGGTGGTGGACGGAAACGTTCCCCACCGTCTTTCACCGCCATCATCATGATCATCATCATGCCGTCATTACCGCTATTACTTGATCCTTCGTTGTCACAAACCAACCTGTGATGTGGGCGTCGAGGGCCTGGGACGTTGGGTGATCACGAGACCACCATTACTACCACCACCCCTGCTCGACGGAACGCTCCACCGCGCCCCCATCGGACCTCTCACAACCCCATCGCAAACATCACGTCACAGTACGATCACAGTACATTTCCAATTGTTTCTCTTCCTCCTCTGGGTTTCGGATCGGATCGGGTCAGGTTCGGATGGGCCAAGATTTGGGCGCATTGGAGGTACCCGGAAAAGGAAGTCAAAAAAAGATACCCTCAAATCGATACCCCCCCCCCCCACTCAACACCAAAAAAGCAAACAAAAAAAGCAATTTTCGATCTTCAGTTTCAGTACGGCGGACGGATACGGGCATCAGCATCGGTGTTACTTTCTGCTTTCGGCAATCTGGCATCTGGGGCAACGGCGTCAAAAAAACAAGCATGCTTTCACAACAACAACATCATCATCAACATCATCGCATCATCGGGCTTGGTGGGCTGGGTTTGATACAGGTCACACGGGCACATAGATGGGTCTCGATCTGGGGCAGGGTCTCGGGCTGCTTGGGTCTGGGGCCGGGATAGAATGGGATGGAGGGATTGCATGGATCGGGAAGATGGGAAGCGTTTTGGATACCCCCCCACTGCTGATACATCCTGTTTGGTTTTTTTTTTTTTTTTGTCTGTGTCTTGTCTCTGCTATTTTTGTCTTTTTTTGTTTTTTGTCTTTTTGGTTTTTGTTTTTTTTTTTTTTTCCTATCTGCATCTCTCTGTATCTTACATTGCCTCAGGGTACCTACACCGTAGGCATCCTCTTCTGTTTCGCCGTCTATCTTTAGTTCTTTCCTAGGCATACGGAGTACTCCGTACGTTAAGCTCCAAGCTTTCTACCTGACACATATGTCCCCCCTTGTGGATGCCCATGACAACCAATAATGAGGATTGACAATCACCGTTGCAACAACCCCTTGCGGCCCTCCCCTCCTCCAACACAGCATCCACCAATATTATCCACATGCCCCATCTGGTCCTCCATCCAGCCTCCCTTTTTTTTTTTTCTTGTCTCCCTCCCTCAGTCTGTCACATATCAGATACGCCAAGCCGCACAAGAGCCACCGTGACACCCTCTCTCACGCTGTTGGATGGAGAGCATAGCATGTAGCATCGCCACCTTGGCAGACGTATGAGACACTGCACGGCGTTTTCGGGCTGGGCAGTCCTTGGCGGTTACTATCGTTCTCCTTGGCTCATGTCACGGTATGGCATGGCTCTTGCGAGCGCGGCATCCGCTTCCTCACTCCCTCGCTTCCTCCCCCCCACCCACCCTCCTCCCTACGCTTCCGGATCGGATCGCTTTCGTTGGGGGAGATCCCCAACTCAGTCGCCCGTCATGCCGTTCAGCTGCTCACCGCCGACTCGGCTGGCGGCAGGCCCAAGACGGAACAGCACCCGTCTTGGTCTTGGTTATCGCCAATTCCCTTGTTTTTTTCTTTCACCTCGATCTCAGCCAACGATCCATCTTTTGCCGACGGCAACATCAACAACATATCGACACGTTACGTGGTCGACGGGTAGCCGCAGCTCCGTCCGTTGGACAGGGGTTGGAGCGGCACCGTCCTCTCACCCCGCCTTGTTTGCGAGGTTAATGATTGTCTCACCGCGGACACATGTCTAAGGCGCGTTGGATCTGAGATCTTTCCTCATACGGTAACCCCCCCACCACAAGGTTAGGCATATGTACGCAGCTAAGGGGGCGTTCGCCGCTCAGAGACACGGTGTTGCTTTCTTTCCGGCTTTTTTTCTTGTCCCTTCCCACATGCCCCCTTGCTTTGTCCCCCTCCCTTTCTTCTCAACGCTGCCGGCCCCGGTTTTTTTTGTTGTTTCTTTGTCTCACCGAGCCACCCCGCCAAGGACCAAGTGGTGCCATGGTTCTGCGAAGCGGAATTGCTCGCGGCCTACCTGATCGGCAAAGCCGTCGCCCAGCACCTCGCGTCGGCGGTGAGCACGAGCGTCATCACGCCTTTGCTTGGCGCTGTCGTGACCCGATGATATGCGCAACAGGTTCATGGTGTAGACCAAAGGGGGGGGGGGGGTGGGGAGGTGGGTTGGTGGTGATGGAGGTTGCTTATCTTGCATCCGCCGAAGCGCAGAGCCGAGATCCAGCGTGGCAGGGACGCTTCCCGTGATCGGGTTGGGGTATTACCGCAGCTTCGGATCGGCATGGATGACGGCGAAAGAATGGTTGACATGACCCCTCTCCCCCCCCAACAAACCAACGGCCGTCGCTGCTACTGCCGCTGCGGCAGCTGCTTCATCCCATCGGTTGTGACGTGGGACCTCTGCTCCCGGAGGAGGATGCAGAGATGTGGGAAGAGGACAGGTGGTGGTGGTGGAGGTTGTTGCCCAAGGGAGTGCAGGAAAGAAAGGGTGTTAGGTACGAACAAATGAGAGAAGTACCTCTGAGTATATCGACATTCCATGGGCAGCAGTTGGTTTTGAAGAAGGGGTTCGGTCAGGTACGTACTGTTGCAGATAGCAAACAAGGAAAAAAAAAAAAAAAAAGCCACCCTTACATCCGCCGCGCCAACCGCCGACGGCACCCCCTGGTCTCGACCGTTGAATGGGCGCCGTTCTGGCGTCCAATCACGGCGCCCGGCGGCCTCGGTGAATCCGGTGCCGAGCCGATCCGGGACTAAGTGGGGCTCCCCCGGTTTCCCCGGATCCGTGGTGGGCCCAGGTACGCCGGGGAACCTCCCATGAACCCGTTCAAAGCGCCGCGTGGATCCAAAGCGGGAAGGAGTGGAGGGCGGCGCATCAAAACGGTTGGAGTAACTCGATGGGTTACAGCCAAGAGGTTACAGGCAGCCTGGAAAGTTCCGTCCCGGGCAGCCCGCCCCCGCATTGGCACTTTGGTTCCGAAGCTCAGCCGGGCCTCCCAACGCCCTGCCGCTGGGCTTCCATACACAACGACGTCTGCTGGCCTGGCCTGCATGCAACCCACGCAGCTCAAACGCTTCACAGAAAGACGGGAACAACAAGGATGTTCTGCGCGGGACAAAAACGGCACTTCCTAACTGCTCAATTTCTCTACCTTGTTTTCTTTCCCTCGAAGCTATTAGGCCCTTCCTGCCCTCCCGACCTGGAGGATCTCTCCTGTTAGGCGGTCGTCGCTGCGCAGCACCGGCCAGGAGGTGCCATCGGCCTTGGCCAGGCTGACCTCGAGCTTGGTGCCGAGCACCTTGAACGTCGACTTTGCCGGGTCGACGGCGGCAAACAGCGGCACGCGCGTCTTGTACCGCTTCACCGGGGTGTCGGTCGTCGGCAGGTCGAGCACAATCTCCCGCTCCAGGAACTCCACCTTGGCCTCGTCCTTGTTGATCTTTTTGAGAAAAAAGGAGGCGATCACCGCTGTCGTGGTCTGGTAGAAGTCGGTTCTGGAGGGAGGGAGGCAACGTCAGTCACCGCGTCAACGGGACGGTCCTTGGGGGGGAGAGCATCCGGCGCACAACCAGCCCTCGGCCGTCGCTTGGCCGGTGGCACCGGACCGGATAATGCCTCGCCCAGCCTCTGGCCAAGGAGAGAGAAAAAAAAAAAAAGACGGGAAATCACCCACCTGACCGTCTCAAGCAGCTCTTCGCCCCCGTTGGCCTTGGCAGCCGCCTCCTTCTTTCCGCTCCCGACGAACAAGTGGCGGTCCTTGGTCTTGCACCCCTCAATCTTCATAAACTGGTCAAACTCGAGCACGCGGCGCTTGCAGCAGCTGTACCCCTTGCTGCCCTCGTGGAATATCGGCGCGCCCGGGTGGTGGACGCACTTCTCGCCTTCCCGGCTGGCGCCCTTCTTGTAGACGGCGCCGCATGCCTTGCGCCTGCAGACGCGGCCGTCGGGGATCTCGATGGACTCGTCGTCGTCCTCGGACTCTGGCGGGGGCGGAGGCGGGGTGGGAGCATGCTGGGGCGCGGTGATGGGGGCGCGCGGCGGCGGCGGAGGGAGGTTGGACGTTGCCGCGGCGAGCAGCGCCGGGTCGGCCTCCTTCTTCTCGATCTGCGGCGGCAGGTCCGTGGTGCTGTGCTTCCCTTCGGTGCAAGGCTCGATGGTCATGAACTCCTCAAAGGTGAGGACGCGCGGCTTGCAGCATTTCCATCCTGCGGGGGCGCGGGGCAGAGCGGCGTGTGTTAGCTTGGCGGCGGTGGACGAGCTTGTTTGCGCAACCCGGGCGGAAGGAGGGGGAAAAGCGTTGTCCCTCGATGCGCCTTACCTTTTTGTCCCTCGTGGAAGACGGGAGGGCCCGGATGGTAGCGGCAGACCTCGTCGGGATCTGTAAAGATCTTTCCGCAGCCTTGGTGGACGCACTTTTGTGCCATGACGTCGACGGGGAGGAGGATTTGGGACCGGGGAACCTGAGCCTGATGGTGGTGGCCTCGTTCTTTTTTTGGGGGGGAAACGGACGGGAATCGAGGAATTGGGACGGAAGCGAAGTGGTTTCGATTGTTTGGACGAACCGCAGGACAATCAACAAAGCAAACCCGGTCGCGTCGCCGGCGTCGAGCTTGGTCTTCGAAGTCAATAGAAGCTTCCAATGACGTCCAAAAAGGAATGAAGAATGCCACGATCTTGGGAAGTGGGGTGTGGGGCCGTCAACGCCCAGCGAAGGGCGGGGAGGGGGGGCCTGGCTGAGATGGACGGCGCTAGCCCAATGAAGGTTAAGCCCGGTACGTGGTGGTGGATAACGAAGCCCCGGGCAGTTGAAACAGAGGCTCAACACGCTATGCGGGCATGTGCATCTTCCACTTGAATCCTGTCTTGGAGCGGGAACTCAATTGGGAAATTTCTTGTCTTTTTTTGTTTCAAGTCGCATACTCCAATCGCAAAAAGAAACCCCCATCCATTCCCAAGCCAGGATAAGATCTCATAATGAGCCAAGCCATCCACCGTCTCGTGCAACAAGCTTGCCGCATCACCCTCTTTACGCGTCCCAACTGCGGCCTCTGCACCCAGGCCAAGTCGGTGCTGTCCGAGGTTTGGGACCGCCGGCCCTTCGTCTTCCACGAGGTCGACATCGTCAAGCCCGAGAACAAGAGCTGGCGTGACCTGTATGACTTTGACGTGCCTGTCGTGAGTATCCTCAGCCCAGCTCTCACACGGTAGCCATCATCATCATCCTCATCGCATGGGCACGTGGGTGAATGAATGAATGAATGGATGGATGAATGCTCAATGGAATTCCCATGCTGCCCTGCTCAGATCCACGTCAGCAAGACGACATCGCCTGCCGAGGACCCCAAGCTGTCCTCCAAAGCCGCAAAGCTGATGCACCGCTTCACCGTCGACGAGGTTCTGGCAAAGATGGACGATGCCGCCGAGTAGCTGCTGATGCCCCGAGGGCCTATCTCGACAACGGAAGAGAACGTCTTACGTACGGCCCGCCGAACCGGCCCCTTCCCCCCTCGCGGCGGCTACCGCATCCGCCACGGCGGCTCCCAGCACCGTACAATCCGTCGCAACGCTGATCATGTGAAACCCCTGGTCCGCAAACTGTTTGGCCTGCTCTCCCGAGGTGCAAAAGATGCCGGCCTTGCTGCCGCCCGCCGCGGCCGCGACCCTGATCCGCTCAATCGCATCCCGCAGCTCCGGGTGCATCTCGCCGACAATGGGACGGCCGATGTTGTTGCCCAGATCGAACGGCCCGACGAACACCACGTCCACCAGCTTTGCAATGTCCTCGACGGCCTCGAGCGCCTCCCGCGTCTCGATCTGCACCATGGTCAACAGGCTATCGTTGGCCTGCTGGAGGTAGTCGATCAGCGTCAGCCCGGGGGCGGACGGGAAGCCCTGCGGCGAGAAAGGCGAGCCGAATCCGCGCCGCCCAAGGGGAGGGAACTTGGCGGCTTCCACGACGGCCTTGACTTCTTCGACGGTTCGGATGAGGGGGATGAGGATCTGGGGAAAGGAGCATTTTTTTGTTTTAGTTTCCTTCTTATGAAAAGCCCAAGGGTTCGCTGAAGCTGCTGCATACCCCGTGCGCCCCGGTATCCAAGGCTCCTATCCAACAAGGGGAAAAAAAGTGAGCATGTGTTGAAAGAGACTCCTGCTTTGACCATGCGACTCGCTCTCTGGGCAAGACCTACGCTTCACCATCCACGGCTGAAAGTCTGGCACGCGGACAATGGGAGAGACCCCCATGGCGGCGATCGCGGGGACTATCTCGTGCATGCCAGCATCTGCCGAGGGTGGATAACAAGTAGTCAGCTTGCCAGCCGGTTCCGATAGGCGCTTGCCTGGCTCGCTTTCTCACCGTCAATGTTGCCGTGCTCGCAGTCCACCATGACCCAGTCCACCCCGGATCTCGCGAGCACGCGGGAGACGTTTGCGCCGGGGAGCGTCTGCCAGACCCCCATGGCCGGTCGTTGGGCCTCGGCGAGGATCTGTTTGAGGCGGTTGGCCCGGAGCATGTTGGACAGGGGGGGTGGAGGTGTTGGGTGAGCAACGGATGGGGGATTTCGATTTCAGAGAGCAAACGACTTGGAGCTTGGTACATGAAGGGTCGGCCAAGGAGACAGGATTGGTGAGGGAAGAACGGCCTCCATTGGGAAGTATACACGGCAGAATTGGCGGGGTAGCTCCATCCGAGGGTGAGGTGAGGTGATGTGCATCGTCTATGTACGGTATTCTTCTCCCTTCCGTTTCTCCCAACACACAGCACGATTGCATAGGCATTTATGTTTACCCTGCCCAGGAATACGTCTGGCCCTTCATGTGGTTTCCATGGGCAGCACGCATTACTCATCTAACGAGAGAGCGAGCAGATGTCCTGCGCTGCTCACCGCATGCATTGATGCATACCACACTTAGCCCCCTCCCCCTCCCCCCGACCGACCGACCTCCGAGGCGTGGATAACGCTGTACCGGGATTACAGCGCACACACCGCTTACAACGATACATGCTCTTTTGGCGAGCTTGGCATCAATCCAGCTCAGGGCGCCCAAGCTCAAAACAGCTGCCTTTCTCTTACATGAAAGCGGTCGATGAAAAGGGACAACCTCGTCACCTACTTTTGCTCTTTTCTCACCTCTCTCCCTGCCTCTTCACCCCCGGATCGGCAACCAGCGTAACGCTCCCACCGACCCGGCTTGCCAATCGGATCCTCGCAGCTCTGATTTCGACTGCACGCCATCCCCCCCAAGCGTAGCTGGAGCTGACCTCAGGTCCGTACTGTACACACGTCGGCCGGCCGGCGGCTTTGCAAGGTTTCTTCGATCCCGTCGTTGCAGCGGGGTCCGCAAGAAAGCCGCTCGTGATCGTTGCTCCGGGCATATCCGGACCCGACGTTTGCTCGCAGCCCAACCGCAAAAGCTCCAGAACCACCGGGCAGCCGCCATGTCGTTGAACGCCTACACCGATAGTAAGCCCCTACCCAGCTAGCTAGCTTTTGGCGGGCTTCGGCGCCCTCGGCGTCATCAGAAAACAAAAAAGAAACTAAAGCAAGGGCACGAATGCTAAACGATGCGGCAGAAAGGGTGTGCATCATCACCACCGACGGCCGCAACCTGGTCGGGACCCTCGCCGCCCACGACAACACCACCAACCTCGTGCGTGACCCCCCCTTGTCGTCGCCTCGCGAAAGCGAACGTTTCTGCTCACTTCTGTCCCAGGTCCTCAAGAACACGGTCGAGCGGGTGATCCACTCCCCGGACGACGGCGAGCCCTCGGCCGAGGTGCCGCTGGGCCTGTACATGATCCGCGGCGACAACGTGGCGCTGGTCGGGCTGGTCGACGAGGCTCTTGACGCGAGCATCAACTGGACCGAGGTCAAGGGCGCGCCGATCGGGACGACCAAGCACTGATGACGATTGGCGGGCTAGGCTGGACCGTGATGGAGGGGTAGAAAGAGCTGTGAAGGATGCTTCATTGCCTTGTCTTGATTCCTATCTATGTTTTCTTCGGAGCGCGGATGATGGAGGACGTGGTTGGGGGGAGGAGGGAGGGAGGGAGGGAGGAAGGGAAGATGGGGATAGCGACAACACCTGGTCAAGGGCGGCGCAGGGGGGTACCTTCACGAGCAAGGGAGGGGAGGAGATCTGACATCTGGGTCGCTTCCAGGGTAGGTCTCTCGCTCACCCATCCGACCTTTGCGTTTCGCCTCTCCTAGAACCACGGCGCTCGCTGACAGATGGATGGGGAGAAGGTGGGGAGACAGCCCCCCCAAAAAATAAAAATAAAAAAAGGGGGGGGAGATATATCTGTATCGAGTTTGAGATACCCGAGTTCGTCATAAACAAAACAAGCGGACTGTACGTTTCAGGTATATCGCGGGCTGTCCAACTCGATGCCTTTCTACCTTCCTACCTACCTGCTTGCCTGCCTACCTCGTTACCTCACCCTCCCTCCTCCCTATCTATGCAAACACCGTATCCAACAAGATGTGGGCAAACGTGTCCTTACCAGGCGACTCGATCATCCTGTTGATCCTATTGCCCTTGTGATGGCTCAGCCAGCCCATGGTGTCGCCGGGGATGTGGTCAAACTTGACGGCATCCATGGGATCCTCCGGGTGCGTCTGCACCGTGCTGTCCGTCTCGGCCGGCTTGGCCCTGCCGCGGCGATCCACCACCTGCATGCCCCTCGTCCACTGGCCCGTCGTCTCGACGCGAATGTCCTCGGGCTCGTCGACGGCGCGCCACCTCGGGTCGTCCCGCGTCATCATGTACCAGACGCACAGCGGGTCGTGCAGCGACAGGCCCTCGCCGCTCTCGTTGCCGCCGAGGATGGCGTCGATCTTGTCAAACGTGCCGTTCATGAAGGTCGCGGCCCACCGGGCCAGGGGGCTCCCCGCCTCGACGAGGGGCTGCACGCGCCCGCCGAACACGCGCCGCGTCATCTCGTGCGGCGTCGTGATGTCGAGCGGGAAGAGGGTCAGGGGCAGGCGGCGGGGCAGGCCCGTCGGGTACGGGGGCAGGACGGACGTGCCGTGGATGGCGGGCGGCATGGTGGAGGCCGGGTCCGGGGAGGTGAGGGCAAACACGCGCGCCGCGGCCACGGCGTCGGCGAGGCAGTTGAACTCGGCGCACGGGCTGGCGTTGCCGGGAACGTCGACGGCGCCGCCCATGACGACGAGCTCCTTGACGCGGAGGAAGGCCGCCGGGTCCTCGGCGGCGGCGAGCGCGACGTTGGTCAAGGGGCCGATGGCGATGATGGTGACCGTCTCGGCGGGCTCCTCGCGGAGGATGCGGAGCATCTCCTTGTGGGAGGGCGTCTTGCTCGGGGTGAAGTAGCGCGAGTACGAGGGAGGCTCGGCCGAGCTGCCCGTCGGGCTGGGCGAGTCGTCAAAGAGGGTGCGCCAGGTGTCGGCGGGGGAAAGCTCGGGGTGCTGGTCTCGGTTAGGCGTGTTTGCGCAGCAGAGAGGCAGGGAGCGAGGGGGCTTACGGCCTCATGGACGCCGTGGAGACCATCCGATCCGTCTGGGCCAGGGTTAGCTCTTTGGGTCCCTGGCTTCCCGGGCCGTGACGAGGTGACGACGTACGAAAGTGGTCTTGCACCAGCTGCTCATCCTCGAGAGCATGCTCGGCACCGACAGCCACGATGGGCTTGTACGTGCTCAGGGCTTTGTAGAGCGGCCGGCCGGTGGAGGCACGCCAGGCCATCTCCTTCTCGAGGACGTGGAACAAGGCCACGACATTTCGGAGACAGCTGTGAACCGTGGGAGTCAGCCCTCCCTGCCTGGGCCATGAAGGTAGACGTCAATGGAGTTCCTCGCACCTCTGTCGCGGCACGTTGCCATATGTGACCGAGATCATGAGCAGCTCAAGGTCCTCTGGCGAGGCGCTAAGGGCCAGCAGCAGGGCCAGGACATCGTCGACTCCTAACGGGCTGTTAATGGGACCCCAAACGCTCAAAAAAAAAAAAAAAAAAAGCAAACAACGAACGAACCTGGATCAGTATCAATGATGATGCGGTTCTTGGGCGCCATTCTTTCCCAAGTGTGCTGCTGCGGAGGTAGTGTGAGGGTGAGGCTGACTGCCGGCGATGGCAGACAAAATGCGGGGACTGAGGGGTTCCAAGGACACGGCACCTCAACCCGAGCGACCGAGCCTATGTAAGTGGAAGAGAGGTTCGGAAGAAGACAGATCCCGCCCGACGGCTCAGAGTTCGTCTGGGGTTTCAGGACAAGGAGAAGGGAAACACCGTCAAATGCAACTCGATAGCACAAGTTTTGCGTGTCGGGCGGGTTGCTTCGGCGGAGCTGAGATACGCCCGGCCCCGTCTTGTTCTGTGACCCCCGTGACCCCCCCCATTAACGCCCGGACCAGGGCAGGTCGGCATCCTACAGAACACTACCTTGAGCTACCTACCTACCTATTCGCACCTAGAGAGTTCCACTCCGCCAAATCCCATCTTGCACAATGCCCATGGAGCTCCGCCAAGCTTGCGCGACAATTCTGTGAACCAAGGGGGCCGGTCGCCTGGCGATTCTTGAGGTGTTCACGCTTCCTGATGGGCCCCCTAAGAAGCTTGCTCCCCAGCCTTCCAACCTCTCTCTGCCTTGCTGTGTGGTTCACCCAGGAAGACGCTCCTCCATACCTTACCTCGAGACCTGTCAGGATGCAAGCAGCTTGGAACCTAATCATCGATAGTGCCCGGGTACCAAAGCGCATGCAGCCATGCGACAGCGGCAGCGGCAGCGGCATGCGGGAGGCGGGAGGCGGGAGGCGGGAGGCGGCAGGGCGGCCACGAGGGTTTACTTATCAAGGGTTCTGCGGCATATCTCTCACCGATGTACCTCGTACGTCAGGGCTGTGCCAAATAGTTACACAGTACAGACCCTCCCATCTCCACTGCCCAGCATGGACGGTCTCCTGCTCCCTCGGGTTGTTGTCTTCGTGTTGAGCGTCGTCGTCCCCAACGCTCAACGTCCTGCAGGGAGATTCAGGTCCCGAAACCCCCCCCCCTCCCCCGCCACCCGACCATGACCTCTGGATTCGGTTACATGAATATCTCTCCCCCCAACCTGAGTCATCATGTCTAGCAATGCTGGTGTTATCGATCACGTGATCTCCGCGGCCCCTCCCAACCCGGAAACCAGCCTCACAGGTTCCGACACGCGTGTCCAGTCTGGCCCCTGTCGCGCTGCTGTGGCGCTCCCGCGAGATTGGCCTGTCCGGCGAATGGGGACCCAGCAACAAGAATCCAAACTTCTGAACACCTTTCACCTGCTCATTTTGAGCTTCTTGACCTTTTGTACCTCTCCAACACCCCCTTTTCCTTTCTCCTTTGCCTCCCATCATCATCAGCCTCATCGACGGCCCTCCATCCCGTCCCCCCTTGCTGCTTTTGTTTTATCAAATTCTCTAGATTCATTGCTCAATTCCTCCCCCCACAGCCAAACGCCATCTCGAAAAAATTCCTGGTCTGGTCGGTGGTTCGGCAGTTCCAACGTTGTAGAGCCTGACCCCTAGCGCTCGTTTTCGACCGCACAACCATCCATCCCGCCCCATCAACTCAACAGGAGGACCTTGATCATCCTCCATCCTCCACCACCGGCCGCCTCCTCCCCTCCCCCTCCGCACTCGAGCATCCGCCCGCCAGCCGGCTGCCGATTTCCTCGACCGATTGGTCCTTCGCCGTCCGAATCGGCACGCTTGACGCAGCCTCGTGCTTCCCACCCCGGCGGCGATCCCATCCCGATTTGACCCTTTCCCGACCCGTTCCATCCGAGCCACCATCATGGGCGCCACAGTGTCTACGCTGGTCGGCTGGACCGTGGTGATCGGTTGCATCTACCTCGTCGTACTCGGCATCCCCGGACAGCGGAAAGGCCAGAACGCTGTGCGCGGCCCGCAGCGCAACCGCATCGAGGAGAAGAAGGAGATAACCACCCGCAAGGAGCCCAAGGAGAAGGCGAAGCGGCCAAAGGCCGAGCCCAAGCCGAGGGATGCCGAGGCCTCGCAACCAAAGAGCAAGCCTTCGAAGCCCGCGGCCGTGACCAGCCATGCCGTCGACACCAGCTCCGAGGACGACGTCGATAACCGCGAGTTCGCCCGCCAGCTGGCCAACGTCAAGCAGGGCACGAGCCTCAACGGCCCCAAGAAGAGCGACGAGAAGCGCCAAAAGTCGGTCAAGCAGTCGCGCGCCCAGATCCTCAGCGACAACGACGACGACGACAAGGCCAACCGGCCCAAGTCCTCGGCCCCCTCGTCGACGGCCGGCGTCGACGCCGACGATGACACGTCCGCCGCCGCCTCCCCCGAGGTGAAGGCGGCCGACGCCAGCGGCGTCGCCGACATGCTCGAGCCCAAGGCCGCCGGCCCTTCGGTGCTCCGCCTCACCGACACCGACAAGGCCAAGCAGAAGAAGCAAAAGAAGGCCAAGGAGCCCGAGAAGACCGAGACCAAGAAGCAGCGCCAGAACCGCCAGAAGGCCGAGGCCGCCAAGGCCCTGCGCGAGGAGAACGAGAAGCAGCGGAAGGCCGACCTGGAGGCCCAGCGGCGGCAGGCCCGCATCGCCGAGGGCCGGCCCGCCAAGGATGGCTCGGCCTTCCTGGCCCAGCAGAAGCAGCAGTCCGCCTGGACCGCCGGCGCCAACCCGGCGAACGGCAGCCCCAGCACCAACGGCGACGTGCAGCCCCTCGACACCTTCTCCACCGGCAGCTACACGGACGTCTCGGTGCCCAAGGAGAAGGAGGGCTCCTCCCCTGCCGCCAAGCAGCCCAACCCGGCCAACAGCTGGATCGCCACCCTGCCGTCCGAGGAGGAGCAGATGGAGATGCTCCGCAACGAGGAGGAGTCGTGGAGCACCGTCACCAGCAAGAAGCCGAAGAAGAAGGCGGCCAAGGAGGCGGCGGCCGCGGCGACCGTCAGCGGCGCCGAGGATTCGGAGCCCACCCCGGCGACCAAGCCGGCTCCCGCGGCCAAGGCTGCCCCGGCTCCCGCCCCGGTGTCGACCAATACCCTGCCGACCGCGGCCCCGAAGCGGACGGGCAGCACCGGCGCGTTCAAGTCGTCGTTCGCGGCGCTGAGCGCAAACGAGCCCGAAGAGGAGGAGAACGAGTGGGACGTTTAATCACGGTTGCTTTTTTTTCTTGGGTTCCCGCCATGCCTGCCTCTTCCTCCTCCTGCCATCGACACAACCGCCGCAGCTGCAGGACCCGCTGTGGTGACCTTGTGCGCTAAGGCGATGAAGCGGGCGAGCATGCCGCGATGCTCCCTTCCCATATCTCTCTGTCTCTCTCTCTCTTCGAAACCCCCCATTTTAACAATGAAACAATGATGCCATCGATTATTTTTTGCCCTCTCTTCTTTCTTCCTTTCTTCCTGTGACAGGGATATTACAGACCGCTATTTTGCCGTGGGATCCGTGGAATGAGGGGGGGGGGACCAGGACGGAGGAGTTTTGTACATTTACATTGCTGCTGAACTGGACAGACGAAAAAAAGATTTTTCTCTCTTCGGGATTCCTTTACCGTCTCGGGCGGCTTCTCGCTTTTTTCCCTCTCATCGCCTTGTTCTCTCTGCCGTTCTTTCCCTTGTTTGATGGATTATACGGTACCATGATGTGTAGTGTACGCTGCTGTGGTTGGGATTCTCTATTTTTTTCGTCTGCACCCTGTCATCGGGTGTGGCTACGTGCTGGGGACCCCTGAACTGGCTCATGACGTCAAAGCACAAAGTGAAGTTGGGCGGTTCGCTGGTGACGAAGATGAAGATGTCGGACAGCAACGTCTGGCTGCGAGGAGGAAAAGGGAGGGAGGGAGAGTCATGGGAGAATAAAAACAAGGGGGGGAGCCAGGAGCTTGCTTGTCCGGACAATGGGATAGGGGAGGCCTGAAAGGACGCTTTGGGCTTGCCTCTCTGATATCAGGAGCACTTACACAGGAACGACTCCGTACACCGTACACTAGTAATGCACGGCGCCAGCATTGTCTCAGAAGCGCATGCGAAATGCCAACCCGAACCCGGGTCTTTTTTGCGTTTCCCCCGACGGCGATCGTCTTTCGCAGCGAGTTACTCCCCCGGACGCTTGTTTGCTGTCCTATGCCTACCTACCTATCGATCTGATGACGCTGTACACCCGGGAGTTTTCTGTGGGAAAGGAGATACAGTTCCCACCTGCGGTGCCCTAAAAAAAAGAAAATCCCAGGTTCGCGTCACGGTGGACTCGGGCGGCGTTGGTGTCCGCCCCAACCCTTGTGTTGAAAAAGGCTTGCTCCGCTCCTCTTTGGCGATTCCCACGCGCAACGGCGTTGACGTTGGTTATTAGCGAACGTTCCACCCCGCGAAGAGAGCCGGCCAAACGTCCAACTAACTACCACTTGCTTAGCGCGTGCTGTCGTTTGTTCCAGGGTGCGTGCGTGCCCGGAAGGAGAAGGGGGGGGCGGAGGCGGGAACGTGGCAACAGGGAGCCGTGGTTGGACTTAGCGTCCGTTCATTCTCTTCGTGTCCCCTTTTTTTTTTCTTTTCCCGCCGCTTCCAATGGAGGTTCCCTTGTGCAGGCGGCCCTGCCAAGACACTGGGCGTGCAGAGAAACCACGCAATCTTTGTTGGTGCGATTTGACAGTTGACATGCAGGCGGGCGATGTAACTTTGGCGGCCCGTTCTGGAAAAGGGCGGGAAAAAAAAGGGAGGGAATTGGTTGATGAGCGTCAAGTAACTACGCAGTAGTAGTAGTAGTAGTTACAGCACAATACGTGCAACTCAACTCGGACTTGGACTGCAAAACCTCCCTTCCTCCCGTCCATCCATTGGGAGGGAACACAGTAAAAAAAAAAAAAAAAAAAAAAAAAAAAAAAAAAAAAAAAAAAAAAAAAAAAAAGAGAGAGAGAGAGAGAGAGAGAGAGAGCCCGGCTGGAACCGAAAAACTGGAAACCCTTCTTGATAGCTGCTGTGTACCTTCTCCAGGTCTGGCTTGATGGGTGGCCCTGTTTGACAGAAACGACCTAGGTACGCTGGGAAGAGTCGAACCCTTCCCCTCCCCCATCTTCCGAAGTCTTTTGGGCAGGCCAGCCACGGCAAGGCTGAACCCGACGTTGCGAGGCGGTGGCCAAGCTACCGTCTCCCCTGCATGGAGAAAATGAGAGCCAAACCATCTAGGAGGCTTGGCGCGTCATGCCCGCCGGGCACTTTACAATCGATCCGTTCGTTGCCAACAGGAGCGAATTGCCGTTTTGACCTGGCATTTCCAGTTGTGTCGTTCCAACCTTGGAGGTTTGCTCAACAAGAAACAAGAAAAAAGGGCTTTGGTTTCTTCCGTTCCCTTCTTCCTCCCGCTCTGGAGCGCAGCTGATATGCAGGACACCTGCGGTCCAACCCGGCCATTGGGACCTGTCGTGTCGTCGCATTGCCTCCTGGATCCAGCAATCCGAGGCGAGCCAGCCTTCCCAAACGGGCAACCAGACGTTGCACCTGGGGAGGGGGGAAGGGCCGGGGGGGGGGGGTGGGAAGGCAACGGGTGCGCATTGCCAGCAACTATAGTAGTTGACTAACGTTGACGTTAGTTACCGTGTTAAAAGAATGCCTCCCTGCCTCCCCTTTTGATCCCTCCCCCCTCCTCTCTCCCCGAGTCCTACATACTTGTATGTAATGCATCCAGCGTAGCGTACAGCACAGCACAGTACAGTACAGTACATAAGGTTGTTACGTGGTTTCTCTGCGGGAGAACGGGAGATTGGGGATTGGGTGGGAAAGAAATCCGCTCTTAACAATGCGCATCGGCAGCCTCATGGGCCATCCGACATGGCTGGCTCAGCCTTCACTTGATGGCGATGGCGAGGGGCTAAACACGAGGTGGCTTCGATGGGGCTGACGATGACTCGCCGATCTGCCGGGCAATCACAGAAGCCCCCCCCCTTCCATCCCTCCCCTACCTAAGCCCTGGGCATTGGTGAAATTGCTTCGTCAGCCCTGGCGGCTGAGCTCAGGTTCACTTGGACAGGGCGGCCTGCCCTGGTCTTCAGGGTTCGGACAACCACCCCGAACGCCTTTTGGGGCGATGCGGCTGATGGTGGGAAGAAGAGGTTTCGACCGTTTTTTTCTTTTGTGGGTTTCTCCCGCGCACCATGGATAGTAGATGTGCATGGGAAGAGCTGAGAGAGAGATGGAGAGAGAGACCTAGTGCGTGTGTGTGTGTGTGTGTGTGTGTTATGGAGATAGACAGAGAGAAAGAGAGAGAGAAAAGATACAGCGTGTTTTCTAGCGTGGCAGTTACTGCGTACACAGTACTATACACTTACCTGACGTTGCCTTTTGGATTGTTCTTGTCCAAGGCGGACTGGGAATAACGTTAGGATGGTGGAGCCAAGGAAGGAAGTACCAATCTCTCTCCCCCACGGTCTCACGGGGGTGTCCACCTTGGACCTCGCTGGCCAGGGCCGGGTAACAACGACATGGTCCTGGTTTAATTAGGCATTGGGGTCTTGGACGCTGGAATTGATCCCCCCCAGCGCTTCCCTCTTTTTGTCTCGCAGGACGCGGCGGCCGCTTTCGCATCTTCTGCTGTGTCATGTCGTTGTCGCTGCGTCGTTGTCATTGATCTGTTTTGTTCGTTTTTTTTTCCTTGCAAATCGCAACGACGCTGGGCGGATTGCGCTCTCTCTCTCTTTCTTTGCTCGAACCCCGTCCAGTTTCAAAACATTTCCGGCTATCTCGGCTGAAACGGCCCTCCCACCCAACCCCCCCCCCCCCCCCCTCCCAGCGACTCGCACCGACGCTTTCTATCTTCTCTCCTGCCCCCGTGCATGCCAGAGGAGGGAGACCCCCCCCCGACTCGAGAACTCCCAAGGGGCAATTCCCTCGCCGCTTGTTTCCTCAGGCTGTGCGCCGACCGCTGTCTGCGGCGGTTGAGGAAAATCGACCGTCAACGTTACCGTTATTAGCTGCCTCGTTCTTCTGCGAGAAACCGGACAGCGCCCGGCAACTTGGATCCCGCCCTCGCTTCCTTGGACTTTTCCTTAGCCTCCGTCGCTTCCCCGCCCAACAACCGTACCGGAGGGATTGAGTCCGTCTGTCGTTGCACTTCCGCCGGTTGACAGCCGACGAGGGCCAGCCACCTTTCACTTCTTCCCCGCTCACGCTCATTACGCCCGCTACGACCTACCTCTCCTCCCTGTCCTGCTATGACGGCGGCGGCGGAGCCTCGGATTCAACACCACGCTCCTTGATCTGGACAATCTGCCCTAACCGGACAGAACAAGTGCTACTATTCTCTCTCACCCCCACCCAAAAAAAGACGTCCTGGCTGCCGTCCCCCTGCATG
The DNA here is from genome assembly GCF_042764415.1 of Remersonia thermophila. Classification (NCBI taxonomy): domain Eukaryota; kingdom Fungi; phylum Ascomycota; class Sordariomycetes; order Sordariales; family Chaetomiaceae; genus Remersonia; species Remersonia thermophila. The sequence goes on from NC_092218.1 coordinate 2,657,260, forward strand.
TGCCGGACACGTCTGCAAGCCCCTCGACACCCGGAGCCCACCAGACGACAAACTCGGGGCCCGTCCCCGCCGCCGAGCGCCGGCCATGACGTACCTCGGAGCCCTCCAGTCGGCTCTGTTCTACTTCCTCGCCTGCACACCATGCCATGAGGTCGTGTCGCGCCAAAAGAACAAGAAGCAGGCCAAGAGGGAAAAGCAGACGCACGAGCGCATCGTCATGGAGCAGCCTCACCTCTACCGCCATCCCGACCCCTTCCAGACGAATCCGTACTGGGCCGAGGAGATCCGCATGGGGCCGAGCCTGCCGCGGAAGCGCAAGGGCAGCGACCCCCTCCGGAAAACCCTCAGCCAGCGCCGCCTGACGAGCGCCAGCTGCGACGGCGGCCGCCCGAGCATCGCCACGGAGAGCAGCGTCGGCCTGGCCAGCCCGCGCCCCTCGTACAGCCCGCCCTACGGCGGCCTGGGGAGCGCCCCGACCGTGGTCCCGGAGGAGGACCCCGCAAGCCCGACCCTGAGCAAGACGGCGTCCATCGGCACCAGCACGGCCGACTGGAACGTGAAGCGGTACCAGCGCGAGGACGAGGAGCTGTGGGGCAGCACCAGCACCGCCACCAGCGGCACCGGCCACAAGCTGATGGACGCCATCAAGCACGCCGGGTCCTCGGCGGGGCGGTACATGGAGTCGAAGCTGGTCGGCCGCACCCCGGTCGTGACGGACGAGGACCGCTACAACTTTTACTTCGCCCCCCGCAACCCTCCGGTCAACGACTACCACCCGCCCGTGGTTAGCTCCAAGCCCGCCAACAAGGACGCCCTCCGCTGGATGCTCCAGCCCCCGCCCCCGGCCAAGGTCATGGAGGGCAAGGTGCCCGTGACCCGGAGCGCGAGCGGCATGAGCGCCGCTTCCAGGGGGACCGCGGCGTCGGCGTCGGCGTCGGCGTTGGCGTCGACGTGGGCTCGTGACAGGAGCGGCTCCCGGGGAACGCGCCCCGGGACGAGCTACAGCTCCGTTTCGGCTGCCGAGCAGAGGCGGCGCCGCGCGGACTCGTACGACGTGGGCGACGACAATTGCGTGGATGACGCGCGGCCATCGAGGCCGTCGGTGGCGAGGACGCGCTCTCGCGTCTCGTCGACGGCGGCGCGGACCAGGAGCCGCCGGTCGACGCTGGCAACCATGAGGAGCCCGACGTTGTCGTCGTCGGACTCGGAGGGCGAGCCCAGGGAGGCGGCGACGCCGCTCACGCCGCGAAGGCTCCAGCAGCAGCGGCCGCCGAGGCGCGTCAGCCGGCGGCGGCGCGGCGGGCTCGACACCGACTCGTCGGACGCGACCGAGGAGGATGAGGGGGTGGGATTGGGAACGACCCCGACATGGGCCGGCAGCAGCGGCTCGCTGCCGACCGTGCATGGCGCGGCTTCCCGCAAGGAGGGGAGGCTGCCCACCATTATGAGCTCGGGCGGCGGCGACTGGGCATCGTCGGAGGGTATGGATAAGAAGGCGCCATCGCCGGCCCGGGATCGTGGCGCTGCCGAGGCGGAGGATCTGAAGAAGGCGTCAGGCCATGATGGTGCGGCGTCGCCAGCGGGGGAGCGCCAGCCGCAATCGGCGGCCTCCATCCCCGTCGCTACGGCGGCGTAACGCGGCGGATCGAAACGCTTCCCGATCAACATTACGGGCTTTTCTTGATCCTGATTACGTCTGGGGTTTCCTTGTTTGGAGGGTTTTTTTTCATCGCAGGATGCATAGCTTGGGCGTTACAGGTGGGCATATGGGTGAAGAAGGCATGGGCATACATGGTGTCTGGTTGTTCCGGTCTGCTATTTTTTTGGTCAACAGGGCGTTTGGGCGTTTGGGCGGGCTGCATGGGACTTGGCTGGGAAGCACACAGGGGGGGGGGCACAAACACACACAGTGCACGCACAAGATGACGTCTATTCTTTTTCTTTGAAGTCTTGACGAGTTGTTACCGCCGTCGACCTTGTCGTCTTTCGACCTGGGGCGACCTGGACGACCTGGGCGACACTGGTGGTTCTTTAGCAGCATCCTAGTCTACCTACCTTTATTACATGGAGCAGAATGAAAAAAATGGATGGATGAGGCTCAGGTAATATATACCTTCCAGTGGATAGGTATCGGCCACCGCTGACCCTTGACGGATGTATAAAGTATACGTACCTGTGCTGGGTAGGTAGTGGAGGGAGGGCATGTAAAAGTCGAGCGCGGGCTACCCGTGACATTTCACTTTTTAGCTCAGGTAAGGTTCCCTCAGGTACCGAGGGATCCATGGGTATTATCCCCCCTCTGGCGCCCACCAAGAAAATACGCCTATTCTGTTCTTCCTCCCCCTTGGTCGATGGATGTCGGTCACGCTTCCCGGGCACACCATCCGCAGCCCCAAGCAAGGAAAGTGGAGCGGCAAGCCGACCAATCAGAGCGCGGAATGCGACGGGTGACCAAAGCCGGTTTCGTCAGCGAGGGTCAGCTGCCGAAGGGCGATCGGTGTCACCCAGCGATGGGCCCCAACCACCCCCCCCCCGTCCCCAACAAACCACTGAGCAAAGCCGCCTGGAGAGCAGGGTTGCCATCACACCAGCGCCGTCTGACTGGGTACCGTACCTAACCAACTAAGGTGCCTTGACGTACACAGTAGCTGACACGCGACGTCCCGATGGGAAGCACGGGCAGCCAGGACGCCTCCCGTCCAACTGGACCGTCCCTGAATGGAAGTGACAAAAGGACAACAAAGCCTTCCAAGGCTCCAACCTAGGTAGGTTGGCAGGTGTGGCTCTTTGGTTTTTTTTTTTTATTTTTTTTAAAAAAACTTCTTTGTTCTTGTCGATTCCCTCACCAAACGCAGGTCAAGAGCCAAGTGAACCGACCGACCTGAGCCAGCCCCGGGCCGTTAGGTGACCTGACTAGGTTCATGTTGTCTTGTTGTTGCTGATCGTCGCTCAGCTCCACTCGCAACAGCGGGGTGAGCGGGGGGACAAGACCCGACGACCCAGCACTCACCGGGACAAGCGCCCCGTGTCAGTGCCAGGGAGTTAGTTACACCACCTGTACCGTAAAGGGGAGGGGAGGCGACCCGGGCGCCCAGCATTGCACCAACAAGAAATAGGACCGACCGGACCAACCCCGAGACCTGTTCTACTGCGCAGGTACCTCGCCTATCTTTATCGACATCGTCATTATCTATTATCCATCTAACTATCTACCAATCCATCCATCCATCCATCCATCCATCCATTCAATCATCCATCCATCCCATCCCATCCTATCCACGAAACGGCGGGCGACGCGCTCTAGAAGCATTTCTCCGTTTTGCTCTTCCATAGAACCGCTAGAGTTTCTCGTACCAGCGATCGCCTCCCGATGGCCTCCGACACTCTGCGCCGCCGGCACGCAGGCACCAGCAGCGCCGCCATGGACGAGTACTCAGAGCCGTCGGGCGCGCCGTCGCCTCAACGTCGGCATGACGGTCAGTCTACCCGTCACCACGTCGCCCCGGATCGGGAACTGATGTCTACAATAACAGATTCCTGGGTCGAAGTGTCCTCACAGCCCTCATCCTCGTCTCTGTCCTCCATCGGCGATGACATGGTGGACGCAGGGTTCCGCGTCGCCAGCCACTCGTACCCGCCACGGCGAAGGCGCGCGCAGCAGCAGCAGCAACAACCACAAGACCAACAACAACGACGACAACAACAGCAGCAGAAGAAGCAGGAGCAGAACATGCCTGCCACCTTTATCGTCGGCCATCCCGCGTCGCAGGGCGGCGCAACGAGCAGCCAAGAGGAGTATGACGAGACCGAAAGCGACGAGGATCGCGTCATGACGAGCTCCACAGAAGCCATCTACCCACCTACCACCAGCCTCTTCCGTCAGCAGGCAGCCGCCCGAGCACCCGCCCTGGTCGACTCGGACAGCGACGACGACGACGACGACGACGAGAACGCAACCGCTCTCGGCCGGCCATCCAACACGCCCGTCTTCCGGCCCCAGCCCAACGCCTTCTCGCACCCCCCTTCTTACCTTTCCCACCGCCACTCCACCGGCTCCGCTCCGCTCCCCTACCAACAGCACCTCGCCCACTCTCGCCCGTCCTTCCACAGCCGGGGACACACCCGCTCCCACCGCGGCCCTCCCGATTACCTCTCTCCCGCCTACCAAGCGGACAACGACGCCGCCCTGCGCGCCTCCCTCACGACGCTTCTCTCGTGCGCCGCCGCCGCCCGCGGCCTGCCCAAGCACGAGGAGCGCCGCAACACGGCCCCGGGCGCCGTCGCTGGCGCCGGCGTCGTGCCCAGCAACCAGCCCATGGAGCTCCGCCTCGTCCCGGAGTCGGAGCTCATGACCGGCGACGCTCCCGCCCAACAGCAACAACTCCTGCGCGGAGGCGCCAGAGGACCCAGCAAGCCCGCCACGCGCACGGAATCCAACTCGTCGGCGCCGAGCGCCCCTCCTTCGTCCGCCTCGAGCCGTGACGAGCGCCACGCCGAACGGGCCAAGCGCGCCGCCAAAAAGAAGCGCACCTCGAGCGCCGCCGCTGCCGCCGCCGCCACCGCCGACGCCGACGCGACGCCGTTCCTCGCGAGCGTGGTCAGCCCGACCCTCCTCCCGTGGGTCGTCAGCGCCGGGCTCGTCGTCCTGGTGTCGGTCGTCGGGTTCGGGGCCGGCTACGTCATCGGCCGAGAGGTCGGGCGGCAGGAGGGCGCCGCCTCGTCGGTCTTTGGGCTGGCCGACTCGGCCGGCAACGCGTCGTCGGCCGCGGGATGCGGGGGAGAGGTGGTCCGGTTCGGTCCCGTCGGGTCGACTTCGACGGGCGGGACGCTGAGGAGGTTGAGGTGGGGAGATGTGGTGGGGAGGAGCGTGGTCGCTTAAGAGGGAAGGGGGAAAAAATCAACCTAGCATTGTGCCGGGGCCAAGAGTGGGGTGGATGTTATTATGTTGTTGGTGTTGTTGCGAGGGGCGGAAAGGGGGAGGAAAAAAGTTGGGGGCCACCCGGGGATCGAACCCGGGACCTCTCGCAAGCAGAGGCTTGAGGGTGAACCCTAAGCGAGAATCATACCACTAGACCAGCGGCCCTTGGTAGGTTGTTGGGTGCAGGGGGCCCGGTGGATGGTTCTTGTGTCGATGGCTGCGGGCTGGTGGTCGGTTTGCTCAAGTCGATTCCAGGCGTCGAGCTCCATATGGCTTCCTACCTCAAGGTGCCTCTACCTGATCGCTGACGCCGGATGGCTCACCCGGGTTTGCTGGGCTGGTTCGCAGGCTCGAGCTCGTCGGCCAGGCACCTGGTGGTCAAGCCAGCGGAAACCTATCCATCATCAAGCGGCTGGACAGGGACGAGAGTTCGCCCCCCCTTTGGGGGGTTTCTCTCTCGTTCCTCTCTTTTTCTTTTTTTTTTTTTTTTTTTTTTTTTTTCACTTTGCAGAGCATCGCAAACGATGTGGCGAGATCGATCAAACGGTGGCGGATGGGGGGGATCGACGATGTACATGCCGTTTACGAACATGGCACGCACGCACGCACGACGACGACGACGCTGACGACGAAGAGGGGGTGGAGGAGGAGGAGAAAGGAGCGGAGCGGACGCAAACAGCCCCACGAGCGTTCCCATGAGATACCAGAAGAGATACATGGATGGATGAACGGATGGAGCACATGGAGCAACGCGACGCATGACGCTACTGCTACTGCTGCTGCTGCTGCTGCTGTTACTGCCGCTGCTACCCCGACATTTGTCAGCTCAGGACCAAGTCGAGTCGCGTCGGGTCGGGTCAGGTTGGATTGGGGGGGGGGGGGGGGGGGGGTCCCTTAAGGTAAAGAGAGAGACGTACGGGTTACCTAGGGCGTTTTCTTTTTTTTTTTTATTTTTTTTTTTCGTTTCGTATTTGGGTCGTCTTTTTTTGGTTGTTGCTTTCTTTCCTCGCAGTCGAATTTAATGTGTGAGTTCTCTACATCTATCTACCGCATCGCATCGGGTCCGGTGCAGAGAGGAGATATCAACTGGCCGCGATTGGGGTTCTGTGTCTGATACCGTTTTGTTTTGTCTGGGCTTGGTTTTTGCTTTGCTTGTCCGAGATTCTCTCAACACCTCGTCCTTGTCTCGGCTTGGCGAGGGTAGTTCAGATCGTGAAAACACCGTCACAAAGTGCTCATCAGAAGGTCGGCGTCATGCCATATCACTCATTCCCTGCCGGGGCGGTTCCAACAGAATGCTGCTGCTTGATTGTATGCCGTGCTGTCGTCTTCAGCTACACCCCAAGATGGGATGGAACGCACATCTTCCCCACACAGCCATGTCGCAAATAAAAAAAAGCCTGCACAGCAAAAGGGACAGAGAGAGAGTACCAGAGATGTCCGGTTTCTTTGTATGACTACACGACGCTCGGTCGCTCTACTCTACGACTACTTGTCCTGTCGGGTATCGACTCTGTCGGGGTTGCGGAGAGGGGAGAAGAAAAAGAAGACGAAGCAAGGTACGATGGGATGCTACTTACCAGGCCAATCGAGTGAGAGAGTCAGCCATGATGTAGGTAAACCGCCCCCCGAACGCCTGTCTGGTCTGTCCTTCATGTCCCGTCGTCGATATGTCGTTGTCGCAAGCCGTCACGCCAGAGAGATGAGCAAAAGAGAAAACGATCACGAGGCACCGTGGCCTCCCTTCCCAAAGCACAAACGCAACAATCAGATCAACGCAAAAACTTTTGATGTACCGCCCGAAATAGTAGAGCCCTCAACGCCGCACAACCCTCAGGGAAGCATCACACAGACGGTGGACGGGAGGGGGGAGCCGGTGGTGTGACGAACGCGGCCGTCCCACGCCCAACGCTGCAGATGCTAAAAGCCCACGAGCCCGCAAGAGTAAAAGGAAACCCATCATTATCTTTGACTGCTCGCCCACGACGAGGCGAGAAATTAAAAACCCCTCGCGCCCTCCAGCATCGCTCCGCGCCCTCTGAGCCGATGCGTTTTGTCAAATCAGAGGCTGTCAAAGAGCCAAAAGCAGCCCACGAAGTTTCGATCAAAGCCCTCAGGTGTATCGATGCTTCTTCCTGGGAAGAAGCCGCCTCTCAAAGCCCACGACTCCCCGGCGGCTCGCCGGGGAGTTTGAGTTCAAAAGCCGACAAACCCACAAAGCCCTCGGATGGAACTGTGCAAAGAGCCCCCGATGCGATCAGATCCCTCGTGTGCGGCAGCTTGTCTCCCTCTCTCGCGCGTCCTCTCCGAAGTCACCTCCTGTTTAAAAGGTGATCTTCTTGCCCTGGAAACCACTGCCGCCCCGGTTTCCACCACCAAAGCCACCGCGACCGCCGCGGCCGCCGCCACCGCGGCCACCACGACCGCCACCACGGCCACCGAAGCCGCCACGGCCGCCGCCGCGACCACCGCGGAAGCCACCGTTGTCGTTGTCACGGGGCTTGGCGAAGTCGAGACGGACGGGCCTGCCGTCGAGCTCGCTGCCGTTCAGGGCATTGAAGGCGGCCTTGGCGTCGTCGATGGAGGCGAACGTCACATAGGCAAAGCCCTTGGGACGACCAGACTCCCTAAAGTCAAGGTTGTCAGCAACGTAGAACGATAGGGACACAAACAGAGGGGTGTGACTCACTGATCGGTCGGGATACGCAGGCTCTGGACCGTCGCAACCTCGTTGAAAAACTTGGAAACGTTGTCCTCATTGGTGTTGAAGGAAAGGTTGCCGACGAAGAGGGTGTCGCTCTCGGGGCTGATGACGTCGCCGTGCTTGCGGGCGCGCTCGGCGGCGCGGGCGTTGGGGGCAGCATCGGTGTTGGGCTTGCCGGCGAAGTCAAGGCGCATGTCGCGGCCCTGGAGGAAGGCGCCGTTCTTGTCGTTGAAGGCCTTCTCGGCGTTCTCGGGGGTGTCGAAGTCCACGTAGCCGAAGCCGCGGGAGCGGCCCGACTCCTTGTCGGTGACGACACGAGCGCCCTGGATGCCCTCGCAGTTCTGGAACTCCTCGTACAGGGCGTTGTCATCGACGCCCCAGCCGAGGTTGCCAACCCAGAGGGTGGCGCTCTTCTCGGAAGTCTCGCCACCCTCCGACTTGTTCTTCTTGGACGAGGCGGCGGCAGCCTCGGGCTCGTCATCGGCCTTCCTCTTCTTGGTCGGCTTCTCGGCGGCGGCAGGCTTCTCCTCCTCGGCGGACTCCTCCTCGTCAGAGTCGGACTCGGAGTCATCCGAGTCGGACTCCTCGTCCGAGTCGGAGTCGTCAGAGCCAGACGCGCTAGAGTCGTCCTCGGACTAACCACCGTTAGCGCCCGGCATGAGGTCAACGGATCGCAAAGAGCACTTACATCAGACTCGGACTCAGACTCGGCCTTCTTGGCCTTGCCGTTGACGGCCTTGGCGGCCTTGGCCGGCTTCGCCTTCTCCTCCGCCTCGGACTCGGACTCGGACTCGGACTCGGACTCGGACTCAGACTCAGACTCGGAGTCGGACTCGGCCTTCTTGGCCTTGCCGTTGACGGCCGCGGGCTTGGGCGCGTCGGTCATGTCGACGTCCTCATCGGAGTCCGACTCGGACTCGGAAGAATCAGACTCGGACTCAGACTCGGACGACTCCGAGTCGGAGTCGGCCTTCTTCTTGTTCTTGCTGTTGACGGCCTTGGAGGCCTTGGCGGGCTTGGTCTTCTCCTCCTCCGACTCGGAGTCAGAGCCGGAGCTCGAGGCGCTGGAATCCGAGTCGGACTCGGACTCAGACTCGCTGTCCTCGGACTCGGTCTCCTCCTTCTTGGACTTCTTGCTCACGACGGGGGCCTTGGCGGCGGCCTTCGCCTTGGCCGACGACTCGGCTTTGGCGGCGGCGGCCTTGACGGCCTTGGCCGGGGCGGCCTTGGTGCTCTTGGTCTTGCCCATGGTGGATGGATGGAAAGAAAGGGAGGAAGAAAGACGCGCAGTTCTCTTGGATGCGCGAAGGGGAAGCGGATGAAGAGTTGGAAGGAAGAATGTGAAAATTTGGAGGGAAGAAGGGAAGAAGGGAAGAAAAGAAGACGCGAAGGTAGCAGGGAAAAGTGGCTGGGCCGCTGATAAGAGCCGACATCAGAAATTTCCAGCTTATCGGAAAATTTCAGCGGGGCCCGCGGGCGGTGAAACGACGCCAAGGCTGAGGAAAGAGTGGGGTCGGCGACGTGGGAGCCTTTGGGCCTGGAAATCCAGGCATCGAGATGACTAGTTACCCACGAATGCTGGGGGACCCGCTTGGCCCGTGCGGGCTGGTCTCCTGTGAGCAGCATTCCAGAGCATCACATCACAGCACCTCCCGATCTCATCGGTTCGTCTCGGGTGCGCAACGCCATTGCTGGACCGACCCCGACCCGACACGCCTCCCGTCGTCGTCCAGCAAAGACTCTACCACAGCGGCCAACACGCAAGAACCTTCGCCGGGCAGCCAACCCGCCGAGCAAGAAATCCAGCATGCCGACTCCCGAGTCCGAGGCCTTCCTGGCCAAGAAGCCCAAGGTTCCCCCCACCTTTGACGGGGTCGACTACAACGACACGGCGGCCCTCAAGGCGGCGCAGGACGCCATCATCCGCGAGCAATGGGTGCAGGTCATGATGGCGCGGCTCGTGCGGGAGGAGCTGAGCAAGTGCTACTACCGGGAGGGCGTCAACCACCTGGAGAAGTGCGGCCGGCTGAGAGGTTCGTGGGTTTGCTTTGCTTTCGGGAAAAGAGGATCGACCAGACAGGATTCTGGGGCGTGCAAGATGCGCAAGAGGGCGAACGTGCTAACGCTGCGGTGCAGAGCGGTACCTTGAGCTGCTCAAGACGGCCAAGATCAAGGGTTATTTGTTCCAACAGCAGAACTACTTGACCAACAACGGGCAGACGCAGCAATGATTGCGACGTTGGCATGACGGACGGGCTGGCATTGGGTAGGACGCTGGTCCATGGAGAGGGAATTGCGTCTGGAGAGGGCTTTGAACGCTTCGTCAGGACGATCTTCCGGGTGGTGGTGGTGGTGGTGGTGGTGGAGAGAGAAATAGCCCGGCGCGATGCCAGGACCGGACTGTTGTACATACGAGCAATTGAATCTGTGAACCGAACCCTGCCCAAGCTTTGCACGAGTCTAAACTTAGGAGCAGATGTACTGTACATTATTCATTTTGTTTTTTTTTCTCTCTCTCTCTTCTTGGTGAATTGCTGTCAGCGTTCTTATCCCGCATTCCTGGATGGGCTCCAACTGAGCCAACCCTTGTTTTGCTGTCGACGTCCGTCTATCAATTGCACAGTTGGCGCATGTCGCCCGCCGTAGAAATTTTTACTGTGTAAACCGTACCATCCAATCCGACCCGCATTCTCGCTGGAACTTCACCACCCACACACCCCCCAGCCTCCATACCTCGAACCACAACCTCTCTCGAGATTCCCACCCACCTCGCCATTGCAGCCCCATGATCTGCCGAACCTGTCTCCGACGAGCCGCGGGGCTCGCAGCCCGCCCGATCGCCGGCCACCCGCTGGCGCGAACCTCGGCAGCCCTCCCATCAATAATAACAGGCGCCTCTCCAGCAGCCGCCCCGTCGCGATCCTTGACCACCACCCTTCCCGCCCGCAACGCCGCCCCCTCCCCGGCGGCCGCTGCGCCCGCAGCCGCCGCCGCCGCCGCCGCCGAATCGACGTCTGCGCCACCCAACCTCACTCCGATCCCCGGCGAGACCAAGCCGCAGCAGCAGCAACAGCAAACGCCCATCTCGTCCTGCCCCGCCGGCACCGTGCTCAACGGGCTCAACTACTTCAAGGGCAAGAGCGATCCCGTGGCGCTCCCGGACGAGGAATACCCGGAGTGGCTGTGGCGGTGCCTGGAGGTGCAGAAGAAGACGGACTCGACGGCCGAGACGGATGCGGGGGATGAGTTTTGTACGTCTCTCTTTTTTTTTTCTTTCCTTGTTGTCTTTTGCCTCTTTTCTTTCCCTTGACCGTTCACCACCACCGCATATGGAATGCAACAACATCCTCCCTTCCTACTCCTTCCTACCCCCCTTCCTCCTCCCTCTCCTTCTCCTCTCCCGCTGGCACTGTTTCTGTTCCCCTTCCTCTTCCTGCGTTCCTGCCGCTAACATCCTTTCCCCTCCCCCCTCTCTCCAGCCAAATCCAAAAAGCAGCGCCGCCTGGCCCTCAAGCGCCAGCGCGCCGCCGAGGCGCGCATGCTGGCCACGGGCGACCTGGAGGCGCTCGTCCCCAAGGTGCCGCTCCAGAAGCAGTCGGTCAACCTGCCGGCCGCGGAGCCCGGCAACGTGGCGCAGGCGATCGAGGCGCACGACCAGCGCGAGGAGCTGCGCCGGGCCATGCGCAAGGAGCGGAGGGCCAAGATCAAGGAGACCAACTACCTCAAGGCCATGTAAGGAGGAGGCACGATGGGCAGGCAGGCTGGCTGGTTGGCTGGTTGACAGGCATGCTGGCTGGGCGGTGGGTGGAGGAACAGGCGGTGCCAGAAGCGGGTGGCAGAGTACTTTTGCTGCGTTCTTCATGAAGTAGACGAAGGCGCCTCTATAGATGTGTACAACACCTTGTATTGTATGTACCCCAAGCCATGTTGACGAAGAATAATCACGTGTGCATCATGACGACGACGACGACGACGACGATGATGATGCGCTGTGGCGTGTAGCCTGCCCATGATCCTTTTGAACTGCCTACCGTACCTGAACGTAACCTATGCAATCCATACCCCCCACCCCCCCCTTGCCAATCTAACAGAAGCCAGCGCAACCCTCGTGCGCCTCAAAAAACGCCGTGACTAATGTCCCATCCCTGAACCGAAAGAAAAAAAGAAAAAAAAACAACCCCGGATCCTCCGAGAGTGCATTAATCCTCCTCTGTCTCCCCAATGGCCGACATCTTGAGGAGAATTTCCGACTTGACGTTCCGAATGTTCCCCTCCAGCCGCTTCCGCATGATGGGCTGCTGCGACGCCGCCAGCTGGTCCTCGTACGACTTGAGTTGCTTCTTGAGGGTGGCGATCTCGTTGCGTATGGCCGCCACCTCTTCGTCCTCGTCCCCTTCCTCGTCGTCTTCGTCGTCCTCGTCCTCGTCGTCCTCGTCGTCCCCGTCCTCTTCCGAGACGTGCTCCTCGGCCTCGTCGACCTCGTCGCCGGCCGCTTCCTCGTCGGCCTGCGGCGCAGGCGTGCTGGCGTTGGCGGTGCCGGGGGTGACGCCGTCAGCCCCGAAGCCGGGCGTGTCGACCATGGGCGTCTCGGCCGTCTCGAGGAACTCGGCCTCGAGGGCGGCGTCGTCGAGCTCGAGGTCCTCCTCTTCCTCCTCCTCGGCCTGGTGCTGGGAGGCGGCGGCGTTGCCAAAGTAGTCGTCCACCTCGCCCTCGGCGTCCTCCTCCGAGTCTTCTCCCTCGTCGTCCTCGTCGGCCGTGTCCTGCCGCCGGCGGTTGTCGATCCACTCGATGCGGGTGCTGACGGCCTCGCGGTCGGCGGCCAGCAGGCGCTCGACCTCGGCCTCCTTGTTCTTGATCTCGAGCTTGCTGAGGCGCTTGCGGAAGCGGCGGTTGCGCGCGTCGTGCATGGGCGGGGTGATGCCGTGCGGCCAGCGGTGGCCGTGCTCGACGGCCTTGGGGGGCGGGACCGTCCTGGCCTCTGCCTCGTTGGCCACGGGCGCGAAGACGAGCAGCATCTGGCAGATGTCGGCCGACTTGACCATTGACTTTTTGTCCCACGTCTTCATGCCCTCCGTGATGGTGGGCAGGTCCAGCAGGATGGCGGCGAACATCTGCCCCTTGACCGTGACGGCGGCGCGGCGGCCCTCGTCGTCGAGCCACTTCATCGAGAAGTCGGCTCCGCCCTGGGACGGGGGCACGCCGATCAGGCGGGCGTTGATCATCTGGCGGACATATTCGCAGTGCTCGCCGGGCAGCATGCGGAAGAGGAACTGCTCTTCGATGACGGGGTCCACCTCGCGGTCCTCGGCTTCCGAGTCGTAGCCCTCGCCGAGCGGCTTGTGCGGGGGGCGGCCGACGGCCTTCACCTTGAGCGTGGGCTGCCGAACGAGGCCCGGCGTGGCCGGCTTGAGGGTGATCTTTGTCTTTTTGGCCTGGTGCTGACCGCCGTCTGCCGAGGCGCCAGGTCCGTCGTTGTTTTGGTCGTGGTCGTCTCTCGCTCGCTTCTTGGCCGTTGGCTTGGAGATCCTCCCCGACTTGGTCTGAGCGGGCGAATCGATGGCGGGGCCGTCAGCAGCAACAGCAGCGGAGGCGGCGGCGGTGGTGGTGGTGATGGTGGTGGTGGTGGTGGTGGTGGTGGTGGCGGGGGGCCGAGGTGTTGCGTTGGGGCGAGCGTCTGCGGGTGTCTGAGGTTGCGACTTGGTGACAAGCTTGATCTTTGGCGGTCCTTGGGAGGGAGTGGCGGGTGAAGCCGAGTTGGGGCCAAGGCCAGAGATGCTGATGGAGCTGCTCGTGATCTTGAGGCTCGGGAGCCGCTTGAGCTGGGACTGCGGTGTTTGCTCCATCTTGTCGGATGCCCCAAAGGGACAAGACCTAAGCACTGTCGGGAATCAAAGGGCAGACGTGAGAAAAAACAAAAACAAAAAAAAAGGAAGTAGCGATGTGTTGCCGACGTCACGGTCGGACAACACGTGGGAACCGTCTGATGCGTGGTGGAAGCTCCGAGCGCAGGGGGGGGCCGACGGTCGGGGTGGTCGCGGGAGCGCAATCTGAAATGAGACGATCCGAGACTTCTTTGTATCGTAACTGGACGTGTGTCGGGTCCTCTGCGAGGGAATTTGGAGAGAAAGATCCCTTTGAGCTGGGTGGGCGGCGCAGGAAAGAGGTGGTCGTTGGCTTCGCAGCTCTCCAATGCGACGCGCTGCGCTTGCGAGGTCGCGCATGCCGAACGATGACCCGGCAGAAAGTTCTTGGCAGTGGAGTCGGAAGCGGTATGGACCTACTACTAAGGCACCTCAGCGGGCCAGAACCGCTGTGGGGCATTCAGTCCAGAGGGGGGGTCCTCAGAGAGTTCCTGGTCATGGACGAAAAACAATCAGCCATCAGCTTTGGGGAACTCAATTCAACGGCCCGAATGGATGAAGAATAAGCCTGGAGGTTCCTTGAATCAAACCACCACATGCAGATTTTCCCCATTCTCTAAGCTGCTACCAACCTTCCATTCCTATTTTTCATTTCGTCGTGCTTTTTCTTCATTTGGTTCGTTTTTGTTTTATTATTATTCTTCAGCTACCTGCTTAGGTAGGTACCTACCAACCTATTGTTCCTATTGATGAACAGCGCACAGTACGCAGTAGGTGCCTTAATACCTTACTCTGTACTATACTGTGTAAGCTGAGGTAAGGTAGGTACCCGCGACAGCCCAGGTTCACCGACGCCAAGGGCCCACTTCGCCGAGCGCATGGAAGTGGACTCAAACGCCGTCAACATCAACACCCAAAACACCGAAGGCTGGTCGCTCGACGCCCGTCACCCAACAAGAAACGCCGAGCCCAAGCACGGAGCTGACCTTGACACCTCGGCCTGACCTCCTCTTGTCGTGATGGGGATGCAGCTGCGGGTTCGCGCAGCGCAAGCATAGGATTGGTGACGCGCGAGTCGGGGAAGTGAGACCCAAGAGGTTGATGAGACGCCGAGCAGGTTGTGAAGCTGCAGGATTTCAGCGTTCCAGGCCGGACGGGACTCGGCTTTCGCTCGCAACGACTCGACCCAGATCTTTGTGCCTCTCTTTTGTCTCTCCTCGGGCATCACCGGCTGCCCTCTTCGTCCCTCTCTTCGATTCCCGGCACACCGCGTCGCTCCTCCTTCATCAACCATCAACCACACGCGGTCTCGGCCAGGCCTATCTCAGCTTCACCTTCACAACTCCAACAAGGCCGCATCTTGTTTGAAAACATCAACCGAAAATGACGCCACCCCCGCCCTTATTTCACGCCTTCCTCCGGCCCGCCGTCCTCCAGATCCTTCGCGCCGCCGGCTATCACGGCGCAAGGACGTCGGTTTTGGACTCCATCACCGATCTCGCGGCCCGCTATTTCTTGCACCTCTGCCAGCTGACGGCCCTCTACGCAACACACAACAGCAACGGCATCATACTCAACGACGACATATCCCCCTTTGACTTTGAGCTGGCCCCGCCCGGGCTCCCGCCTGCCACCAACGGCGACACCACCGCAGCCGTGGCCAACGGCGACGGGGCCGGCGGCTCATTACCGACCCCTCCGCCTGCAGCAGTATCGCCATCCGATGCTGCTGCTGCTGCTGCTGCTTCTACCGCTGCTACTGCTACCGCTTCGTCCCAGCGTGTCCTCTGCCCTCCTGTGCCCACGCCAACCATCGTCGATGTGCGAATGGCCCTGCAACGAGCTGGCGCGCTGCTCCCCGAGCGACTGCCCGAAGAGCAGGCCTACCTCGGCGAGGAGGATATGCGTGGCGTCGATGCGTTCATTGCGTGGGCCATGGGCCCGGTGAACCGCGAGATCAAGAGGATCGCTCTGGACGGGAATGATGAGGCAACGGATTATCTAGATGGTGGGCTCTTTCCCTTGCTTCTCTCTCACGAACACAGATGCGCTGACGCCGGCTCCAGCCCTCAAGAAGAAGCACAGCAAAAATGACGACGACTCCAAGTACCTCGGCACCCTGCTCGGCCGCAGCATCGACCATGGCGACGTCGTGGTCGAGGGCGGCGAGTTCCCGAGCATCGCTGCGTGGGAGGAGAAGCGGCGGCAGGCGGCACAGCTACCTACCCCGCCTCCGCCATCGCCGCGGCAGCTGAAGCTGAAGCTGCAAAGGCGGCAAGAAGAGCAATCCCGCCAGCAACAACCCGATGCCGAAGATGAAGGCCCCAACGGCAACGGCGAAGATGCCGCAGATCCGAACGATTCCCGCCCGCCCAGCTCCGGGCTTAGCTCGCTTGGAGATCGCAGCATTGCCGAGGAGATGGATCTGTCCTAGAAGGACGCGGACCCAATGGCTCCGCGGCGAGGAAAGCCTGTGAGACTTGCTGTTGCCACTGCTGCTGCTGCTGCTGCTGGGGAGCGGGATCCGAGCCCGGATCGCCATCCCCATCGTCGTCGTCGTCGTCGTTGTCGTCGTCGTCGTCATCTGTATGACCGCAATGACGAGGATGGCGACCATCTTCTTGGTCATCTTCAGGATACGGTTGCTGAAGCTGCTCCTTCGCCGGGGATGGAAACAGAAACAGAAACGGAGACAGAAACAGAAACGGAAACGGAAACAGAAACGGAAACGGAAACGGAAACGGAAACGGAAATGGAAATGGAAATGGAAATGGAAGTGGAAATGGAAATGGAAATGGAAATGGAGCTGGGCATGGACGAGGCTCAGCCCCCGACCGCCGATTTCTCCCTACCGGAGATCGACATGGAGGAGGCGCCGGTGGCTGCGACGGTGGCGGGCAAGAACTGGATCCCAACGGCTATCACCACGGCTGTTTTGGCAGAAGCGTACAAGATCCAACCTCCCGCTGCTTCCCTCCCGGACATGATGGAGATGGGGACCGAGGCGGACGCCGACGCCGACGCCGACGGGGCCGAAACCCAGCCGCCGCCTCCCGCCGTTTCGCCGCCGGGACAGCAGCCGCCGCCGCCGCGGACAGGAAAGGCACGCAAGGAGAAAAAGAAGACGCGGCCGCATTCGCAACAGCAGCGAGTCCGGCATCGCAGCCTCCGGAGCCGTCAGCCCGAGGTGGTGCGCCAGACGCGGCGCAGGGTCTACACCCAGGGGGGCAAGGAAAGCGGGGTTGTGACCAAGGAGCGGCGAGGATAGCGTTTAGCGTTCGTTTACGGGGCTCCAGGAGGGACAGGGGGTGGGCGACGGGTGGATGGGATATCCAAACGGCTGGGGAGGGGGTGAACAAAGAAGAAGAAGGGCTTGATGATCACGGCGCGCGGGGCGGGGGGGCTTCCCCTGTGGAATACCTCTTGTATGCTAGAGCGAGGGGACGGGAGACGAAAAAAACCAAAGGGAAGAACGAGGCGAGAGAGAATGTCACGCAACCACGATATATAATAATGGAATCGGTACACCCAAGCCATTGTAGGAGCCCTATCCTGCGTATGGCCCATTTCCTGACTCCCGAGGACCTAGACAACCAGGTTCGCAAAGCAATAAACAACATGGCCGTTCCTCCTCTCACCTCCCAACCTCCCTCCCTTCCGACACCCTGTCCAAATTAAACGCCGCGCTGATGAGCGCCAGGTGGCTAAACGCTTGCGGGGTGTTGCCCAATTGCTCGCCTCCTCTCGAGATCTCCTCGGAGAACATGGTGAGGTGGTTCGAAAAGCCGAGCATGTTTTCGAACAAGTTGATGGCGCGCGCCAGGTAGCGGGGCTCGTAGACGGCGGCGCGGGTCATGGCTTCGACCAGCCAGAACGTACACATGCTGAAAGCGCCCTCGCGGCCGCCGACACCTAACGGGTCAGAAGGTGATGGGTTGACGTCAGCAAGGGGCGAGGAGGAGAAGCGGCCCGCAACGTCGGTCCTTCACCCGTGGACAGAAAAGAGGGCCCGACACGGGAGGAAAAAAAAGAAAAGGGAAGCGGGGGGTGGAGGGGAAACCATGACGGGGATGCTTACCATCTTCCGCCACGTCGGTATCGTAGCGGTATACCAGACCCGTGCTGGTCAGGCCGCCCTTTTCCGGGGGCAGCATGATGCGGTCCATGGTGCTGAGGAAGCGGGGGTCGTTGGGGGAGATGAAGAAGACGAGCGGGGCGATGAGGACCGAGGCGTCGAGCACGGTGCGGCTCTCGTAGCTCTGGACGAAGCACTTCATGTCGTCGTTCCACGCCTTTTCCATGATCTCCTCGTAGAGCGAGTCGCGCGCCGCGAGCCAGCGGGCGCGGTTCGGGCAGGGAAAGTTTCGCTTGTCCGCCAGCCGCAGCCCGCGGTCAAAGGCCACCCACAGCATGATCTTGCTGTAGGTAAAGTTCTGCTTGTTGTTTCGGACCTCCCAGATGGACATGTCGGGCTCGTGCATGATGGTGAGGACGTAGTCGAGCATGCGGCGCACCGAGCACCAGAGGTCCCAGTGGATGGGCTTGCCGTACTTGTTGTACAGATAAATGGCATCCATGAGCTCGCCGTAGATGTCAAACTGCTGGTGGAAGGCGGCGCCGTTGCCGATGCGTACGGGCTTGCTACCCCGGTAGCCGTCGAGATGCAGCAGCTCGCGCTCGGGTATGTCGGTCTCGCCGCGGATGGTGAACATGATGGGCAAGCCGCCGTCGGCCACGCGCGACTGCACGAAGCGCTCGCTGATGAAGCCCATGTAGGCGTCGGCCTCCTCCTTGAAGCCCAAGCGCAGCAGGATGTAGATGGTGAAGCTGGAGTCGCGAACCCAGGAGAATCGGTAGTCCCAGTTCCTGATGCGAGGGTGAGCCTTCTGGCCACGGGGGTTGCGCGGAGGACGAAAGAAAACCTACCGGACACCTCCAATGTCCTCGGGGATGGAGAAGGTCGGGGCGGCAATGATGGCGCCCGTGGGCTCGTACGTCATGAGCTTGAGAATCATGAGGCTGCGCGAGACGACTTCGCGCCAGCGGCCCTTGTACTTGCTGCGCGAGATCCAGTTGTACCAGTAGGTTTGCGTGTCGTGCTGTTGGGTATCAAGCACGGCCGTGGTGATGTTCTCGGTGATGTGATTGTCGCTATCATTGCGCAGAACAAAGGACACGGCCTGGCCCTCGCGGATGTCGATGCGGGCGACGATGCCCTCGCCCAGCATGCCGGGGCGGGATTGTTTCTCAAAACGAACGACGGGCCAGGTCTGGTCGCGCTCCTCGTCGCCACGGTCAATGGTGACGTCGAGCTGAAGCTTTACGTTGCGGCTGTGAAATGTCGCCGTCTTGCTCCTTTTGCTGTGGGGGAGGCCCTCTTCCAGGAGGATGGTGGTGGTATGAGGCTCCGTGGCGTAGTCAAAGGCCGGGAATATCTCCACGTCTAAGCGTGGCTTCAGTTAGCCTTCACCATCCCCCCCCCCCCTGCTTCTCATCACGGACGGAGCGGGGAGAATGCTCAAGCTACGAACCCAGCTGTAAACGGCCGCGGATGCACTCTACACGACGCACAAGCCATCGCTTGAGCTCCTCCTGGACGCTGGTCATCTCGCGATAGGCGCCCTGCTTGGGCCCCTTGGCAAGAACCTTTGCGTTCTTGGGCCGGGGGAAGAAGTCGACGACATCGACGACGCCGTCCTCGTGGATGTAGCGAGTCTGGAGGATGTTGGAGGACGGCAGATACTGCTGCTTGGTGGTACAATGGAGGTGGGGAGCTGGCTGGATGGCAAAGTGACCTCCTTTGTCTTTGTCGAGAAGGCGACAAAAGACCGACGGGGAGTCGAACTCAGGCCTGAGGGGGTCAGCCAGTGAGACGCATCACTCACCCCCTCCGGGACTCGGGAGGGAGGAAGCACATACCAGCACATGAAGTCGACGCTGCCATCCATGCCGACCAGGGCGCATGTTCTCATGTTGCCGATCAAGCCGTAGTCCTCAATGGGCAGATATCCCGTGCCATGCCTCTGCTGGTCGCTGGGGCTCTGCTTGGGGCACTGTCCGGCCATGGTGAGAGGTGAGAGAGCTTAGCGTCTCAGTATCGCTCCAAGTCTTCGAGGTTCTAGGCCGAGCGTGAGGTGACGCTCGCTATCCCGGCGCCGTCCTGAATGCCTCTCTTTGTAGGGGGGAGGTCCGAGGGGCTTGAGGCTCGATAAGACCGATGACGCAACAAAGCAGGATCACTCGTGTCCTATGAGATAGACAACCCTCGAGAGCTACGGAGCCGGGAGAAGAAAGAAGAGCTACGAGGAGCCGCGAGGAGCTGCGGAAATATTATATCGACTTCCCAGCACGAGACAAGACCGACGACCTGGGACCAGCCCCGCATTCCCTCCCTCTGCTACCATTGGGCTGGGGGGTCTAGGAATACCGAGAGCTGGAGCAGGTGGGATGCCGTGGATGGCACGCTTGGATGCGGGATGCAGCGAGTCAGCCACCGACCGCAAAACTACATCTTGCTCGGGCTGAGGTGTCGCCGAGTTGGGAGGTCGGAGCGCGAGTCCTTCCAGGTTCCCCCCGTTGTGACGTCCTTGGAGATGAGCAACGGGCAGCGCTTCCCGGGTTCCACGGATCCGAACAGGAAGCCGTTTCCGTTCCAAGATTTCCTACTCTTTTCTTTGCCTTCTACATTTCCATCCGAGGTCATGTGGTGGAGCTCTCGGTTGCTTGTGCCAGGTTCTATGCAATGCATGCACCGGGCACTTAGATAGTACCTACACACCTCAAGTCTCCTCCATCCACGTCTTCCAAGCTGGCCGAGCACCCGGATGGCCGAACTGAAGCGTTTTTGTTCCGAAGAATAGAAAGAACTGGCGCCCATTGATTCCACGCGTGCATGTTTCGGAACACAACATCCAAGCACTGGCCACGCAGTACTATAGATGCGGACGCTTACACATGACATTGCATATCCCCCATGTCATACATACGGTACGGTACTGTACTATACTAGTACACTACTGCAGCACGTACTCTCATTGTCTCCTTGTCATAACTCCCTTGCTGCGGAGGTACCTTGAGAACTGAGGCACGTGTGCTGCACGACGTACATAGTAGCCCTGTCGTCCCGACCCGCCATGACAACCTGGAAGGTCATTTCGTCATCATTGACAGAGCACTTGGTAATCTTATCGCAGAGCCCACACACCCCATCCGTCAATGGCCAGGTCCTCAAATGCAGACCGACCGATTGAATCGCAGCTGTCTTCCATTGTCTGAGCTGCCGCCTTCTACAGCACAGAAGAGTCTACCTGAAGCCCCCATGAACCAATCTTGTAAGTACCGTCAACACCGTCCGAGTTTCAACGCTCCCAGCGTATTGAGCCCCCCCCCCCAGAAAAAAAATAAAAAAATAAAAAAAATGCAGGTTGCCGATCGGTGCATTGGTCCAAGTTGGCAGCAGCCGATTGACACTGTTCGGTTTCAAGTGACCGCTCTCAGCCAGGTGGCGTCGGGCCTTGGCTCTTCCCCCTTACCGAGCGCCTCAGCTGGCACCACCTGGCGCAGCTCCACCCCGGCGCCAGGGCCCTGGTCATCCGACACTCTTGACACCAATCCCAGCGCGCCGTTCGTGCCTCGACCACTCCACCCTGCGCTTCTGGTCTCCTGGGCATCCCAGACATCGCAGGGCAGCCAACGTTAGCCCGCTCCATCAATTGGCCTCCCCCGGAACGCTATGAAGCCCCGTCCCGGTGTGGACTCCCTCCCGCGGCCATGTCACTCCCTGGCCCTTCAACCGTCGCCACCGGCTCCGACCCTCCCCCTTCCTCATCCACCATCACCACGGATGACGACGCCGAACTTTTGAGGCCGTCCACCTCGGATCTTTCCTCCGCGCCAGCCTTGCCGACTTCCAGCCAGGGTGCTGGAATCGCCACTCGATCCGGGGATCGTGGTGCGCCTGCACCAGCCCCAGCCCTCGCTCCACCGCCAGCTCCAACCCCCGCCGGTCCCGCCAGCGACGCTGCGGCCGAACTCGAGATGGACGCCGTGACGACCACGGGCCACCGTCGGCGCCGGAGCAGCCTCATCAACGCGCCGGGCGCCTCCTCCGCGAGCCGCCGCCGGTCGCCGCGGGCCGCCACCCGGTCCGGGCTCAGCCCGTCCAAGCTGTCCGACGACGAGGACAAGATCGCCGAGGAGAGCAGCATCGATGACGTGTCCCTGCGGCCGGGCGAGGTGATCGTCGCGAACGCCGACGACAGCGACATCACCGACGAAGATCTGCATGACGACGAAGAGGCGGGCCTGACGGGCCGGGATCGGCGAAGGAAGCAGCGGAAGAGGAGACGGAACCAGCAGCTGGATCAGCGCGTCGCCGGCGACGTCATCTCCCCGGAGGAGAAGAAAGAGGCGGATCGCAACGTGGCCAGGCGCCTCCTTGTCAACGTCGTCCTGATCGGCCTGTGGTACTTCTTCTCCTTGTTGATATCCTTGGTATGTTGTCGGGTCTTGGAGAAGCTTGCGCAACGCCACGGCATCAGAGCTCCCCAGCTAACCCCGGGCCGCAGTATAACAAGTGGATGTTCTCCCCAGACAAGCTCAACTTTCGGTTTCCCATGTTCACGACAGCCTGCCATTTCCTTGTTCAGTTCACCCTGGCCTCGCTGGTCCTCCTTATCTTCCCCTCGATGCGGCCGAAACACGGCCGTAGCTATCATGACCAGCACCATCCCTCCGACCTGAGCCAGTCGAGGCACGAGCCCGAGTCGGATCGGCCCATCATGTCCAAGACGTTTTACTTGACGCGGATAGGCCCCTGCGGCCTGGCCACCGGCCTCGATATTGGTCTGGGGAACACGTCTCTCCAGTTCATCACGCTCACATTCTACAGTAAGTGCTGCTTCGTGCTGCCTGCCTGCCTGCCTGCCTACCTGCCTCTCTGTTGGGTGCTTCCTCTGACATGCCGCCAGCCATGTGTAAATCCTCCTCGCTCGCTTTCGTTCTCCTTTTTGCCTTTCTCTTCCGCCTCGAGTCCCCGACGTGGAAGCTCGTCGGCATCATCGCCACGATGACGCTCGGCGTCGTCATGATGGTGGCCGGCGAGGTGGAGTTCCAGCTGGGCGGCTTCATCCTGGTCATCTCGGCCGCCTTCTTTTCGGGCTTCCGCTGGGCCCTGACCCAGATCCTGCTCCTCCGCCACCCGGCCACCTCCAATCCCTTCTCGAGCATCTTCTTCCTCGCCCCGGTCATGTTCGCGGCCCTCATCTCCATCGCCATCCCCGTCGAGGGCCCCAGCGCCCTCCTTGCCGGCATCGGCCGCATCGCCGACGAGAAGGGCCTCGTCGTCGCCCCGCTCATTCTTCTTTTCCCGGGCATCATCGCTTTCCTCATGACGGCGGCCGAGTTCGCCCTGCTGCAGCGCACCTCGGTCGTGACCTTGTCTATCGCCGGCATCTTCAAGGAGGCCGTCACCATCACCGCCGCCGCCATCGTCTTTGGCGACACCATGACCTTTGTCAACATCATCGGCCTGCTCACCACGCTGGTCGCCATCGCGACCTACAACTACATCAAGATCGCAAAGATGCGTGCCGACGCCCAAAAGGTGGTCCACCGGGACCATCTGGCCCAAGTCGAGGTGCTGTCTGTGGGCCGGCGGAGCCGTAGCTTCAGCCGGAGCCGCAGCCGCAGCCGCAGCCACCTGGGCGGGCGGGACGAGCGCAGCGAGGACGTGGCCCTGCTGGAGCGCGGCAGAACCGACGACAACAGCGACGTGCTGTTCACGGCCGGCGGAGAGGACATGGTGGCGGCTGCCAGGGACGATGCGCCGCCGGCGAGGGATAGGAGGCTCGATTAGCCGCGGGCCGGATGGCGTGGATCGAGCGGATCTGACTACGGATCAAGGACAAAGCTTCACCGGAATGCCGTATACTGCGTTGGCGTACTGTCTCTTTTGGGTCGCATTTTCCCGACCCCTCTTATCATATGCGCATCATGATACCCAACAACAAGACCGCTTCTGAGACGGTTTCCGTAGTTTGTTGAATTCTCTCTCGTTTGGACATGCGGATGGATACGTTCCTGTTGGGGACAAGCGGCAAGCAAACCTGAAAGCACATTGGGACAGGGCTGGGTGAAGAGCGGATGGGGCGTATCAGGCGCACGGGAACGGGCGGTTGCGATCAAAGGACATACATGGATGAGAATGCATTATAAACTCGCTTGTGTTTGTGTGTTCCGTCTCCCTCGTACCTCGTTCCTCGTACCGTCTAGCGTGCTAAATGATAAATAATTACGTACAGAAAAGTGCCCATGCTCGCCCTGCCTGCCTGCCTGCCTGCCTGCCTGTTTGCCTGCCTGTTTGCCTGCCTGCTTGCTTGCTTGCTTGCCTGCCTCTCGTGGCAGAACCGAACCCAACCGTTCTATCCATCGCAAAAAACCGTTCCTTGACCAAACATATCCGGGCGCTCATCCTCCATGCCCGAACGTTGCTCTGCTGGGCATGTCATCCTCCGAAAAAGGACAAAAAACAACACAGCTCCCGTTCTCTTTGCTTAACCAAGCAGCTTCAAACCACCCTTCGTCTTCTGCCCCGGCTTGGTAATGCCCGCGCCCGCCGCGGGTCCGAGACGGGGTTCATAGGCGCCGGAGCTGCCGCCTCCCATCCCGCTGCCGCTCTTCCCCCCCTTGTTTTTCTCACCCCCGCCCGCGGCGCCGTGCTTCCCCTTGTTCCTGTCCTCCTTGACCACGACGGGCTTGATCTCCGTCTTGGCCTTCCTCACCACCACGGGGTGGCTCTGGATGTACTTGCCGTTCATCTCCTTGGCCGCCTGGAAAAAGTCCTCCGGGTCGCTGAAGCTGACGAAGCCGAAGCCCTTGGACTTGGCGGTGCGCTTGTCGCGGATCACCTTGGCCTTTTGCACGCTCTTCCAGCGCGAGAAGGCCTTGAGCAGCGACTCGTCGGTGGTCTCGCCCGCCAGGTTGCCGACGAACAGGCGGAGGTGGGACGGGTCCCACTCGAGGAGCGTGTCGTCCTGCCACTTCTTGCCGCCGCCCTCGCGGACGACGGTCTTTTTCTTTTCGGTAGCGGCGGCAGCAGCAGCAGCAGCGGCGGCGGCGGCGGCGGCGGCGTCGGCAGCTTCGGCGCCCGGAAGGCCGTTGGCGGCAGCGCCGGGCTTGGCGGACGGGTCGTTGGGGTCGCGCGGCATGTAGGCGCTCTGCCACTGGGCTATTTGCGCCGCCATCTCCGGGTCGTAGTCGGCGCCGTCGGCGGTCGCTGCCGCCGGGAAAGGGTTGCGGATCTGGGGCGGTGCTGAGTAGGCGCCCGCGGCGGCGGCCACCGCGCGCGGGGTGCCGAAGTAGGGGGCCGCCGCCGTCGGCTGGGCGGGTGCGTAGGCGGTTGTTGTTGTTGTCGTTGGTGACGGGGTGTAGCCGGCGTAAGGCCGACGGCGGGGCCGTAGCCGCCCGGCCGGGCCGCGCCTATGGCGGTAGCGGCAGCCGCGTAGGGCGGCACGGCGGGAGAGGCGCCATAGCGGCTAGCGGTGAGAGGTACGGCCGGGCCGTAGCCGGTGGGTGGTGCCGCTGCCGGCGGGGTGTAGCCTGGGGCGGCGGCCGCGCCGGGCGCTGGCGAGAAGGCGGGCTTGAAGGCGGGCTTGAAGCCTCCTGGAAGGCTGGTGACGGAAGGGCGCGGAGGGAGGGAGGGATGCGATGGCTTCGAGACACCTGGAGGACCCGGGTACGACATGATGAACTTTTTGCGCCGGAAGCCAAGGGAGAGAGAGAGAGAAAAGAACGGTTGACGCCGGAGACGCGCTGAAGTTGTCACGTACCTGTGAGCCCAGTCCAGCGACGACCTTGCTCCTCTGATCTTGCGACCGCGTTGCCTGGCTCACGGGATCACGGGAAGCGTTGACGGGGATGGATGTGATGTGGGATGGATGGCCTGGTTTGATGATCGCAAAACAGACTTGGACCCGCGGCGTTGCGCCTCGGGAGGCCAAGCGTTGAAGACTGTGTGGCGTTGTGCCGGTGGCTACCTCCACTGTGGCTGGGCCTCGTGGATTGTGGCTTGGATCCACTCTTCTTTTTGCATTCTGGTTACGTCATCCCACTCTGCGTCTTCAGCGGGGCACCAAAGGAACGCCAAGCCATTTTGGGGGAGGGCGGGGGGAGAAGGGGGGAGGGGGTCCGGCAACGGTGGGCGTAGGTCCCGTCACCTCAGTCAGTCAGCAAAGGGGAATCCATTTCTAAGGAGTACCGTAAGGTACGCAAATAAAAGAACACAAATGAGCTGTGGTAGAATTCCAGTCGGCGCATGTGGGCGTTGTGAAGATCATTGAGTCGGTTTAGTCAGGTACCACCTACCAATACTCAAGGTACCTCACCTACTACTAGGTAAGGTATACTACCGACCTACCTTAACCTACCTTGCCTTCCAGGTTGCCACAGGCCCCAACGTAACCTGGTGGGGAGTTGGTGCTGGAATCGTACCGCCGTAGGCAATGTCACAATCATGGTCCTGTTACGCTACCTACACAGGACACAGGACGCAGACATGCCGTGAGATGGGCAGGGAGGGGCATGATGGAGGGGCAGTGGATCCCGGCTTTTTTTGTTTCGCGGCCAGCTTGGCTCAACACTTTGACACACCGGAATCGGTGATGGACAGCGCCCTCGGGGACAGAAAATTCCTCGATTCCTTTAATTGTGGTGTTGCTTCAGCCCGGCCCTTGACCTCCCCATTGGCCGACTCAAAAAAGCCTGAAGTCGTTAGCCCCATCCGAGGACCGAACCCATCGCCTCGACTGCGGGAATTTGAACGAGCCCTTGCGCTTCCCCATCGCCGTCGTGTCTCGTTTTGGTGGGGAGAGAAGACGCTGGGCAGTGGGGGGCACGACGAGCATCCCGGTCTTCTGTGACACCCGTCAGGCGCGTGGACACGCCGTTCGGGGACTGAGCAACGTGGGGAGACGAGCTGCGCCTGGCTAGGTACGCTAGCTTGTGGCCCGTCGCGCTGCTGTGCAACTCCGAGAACCACCCGCGGAGACCACCTCGAGGAAAAAAAAAAAAGGATGGACAGGCCCGCCAGATGGACGTTCTAGTGTCTCGTGGGCTCGAGCAGCCACGGCACGCAGAGCAGCGTCATCCTCCCTCCATGGATGCTTCAGCTCCGTGGCGCCCCCCCTGGTGCCGCCCCGGGGTTTCAAACCAGCAGATCCTCGATCCGAAGCACTATGTGTCGGACCACAGCCAACGCAGCGTTTCTTGGTGGACGGGCGGTTCCCCTCGATAATGCCCCACGGACATTAAGCTAAAGCTTAGTGGTGCTTCATGTCAAGGTACCTTGGCCTTAGGTAAGCTTGCGAGTTTCCAGGTTACAACCCGGACGGCTGGCCTCCCAGGTCCAATGCTTCGACAGCGGGACCTGGTCATGACGTGCATCGCGGTGTACTGTGTATGTAAGGTATTATCGTGTA
This sequence comes from Remersonia thermophila, assembly GCF_042764415.1. Classification (NCBI taxonomy): domain Eukaryota; kingdom Fungi; phylum Ascomycota; class Sordariomycetes; order Sordariales; family Chaetomiaceae; genus Remersonia; species Remersonia thermophila. The sequence goes on from NC_092218.1 coordinate 2,684,218, forward strand.
AAAAAAAAACCACCTCACCGTTCGTTCTGATGACAATCAAAGAGAAGCAATCAAGGATGCATCAAACAACAATCATGACTCTACGGGCGGCCTCCAAACAGCGACGGGACTCTGGTGCAAACCGAAACCTGATGCGAGGCCGAAGACGGGAATGCAGGGCAGGCTGAGGTCGGGTCCCGTTCTGAGTAAGCCCCTCCCCCTCACCCCCCGCCACCGTTTGGTAATATTGCCCGCGTTTTTGGTGGGTGGGCTGCTGTCACTTTAGCTTTCCGCCGACTGAGCCCCTCCGACATCGAAGCTCGCTTGCCTTCCATTCTTTTAAAGGTTTCGTCACTCACCTTCCACCCAAGCCCGCGCCCTCATTTTCCTCCTGCTTCCATTCTCCCCCACTTCTTTTCGACAAACCTCCCGGTTGAGCATTTTGCGTCTTCAACCTCCACGTCTGCACCGGCTGAGCCTCCAGGAAGAGACGCTCGCCAATTTCCCCCCAAGCTACCGTCCACAACAACCTTTGACCACCCTCGATCACAACCACGCCGTCGTTCACAATGTCTGGCCCAGTGTAAGTGTCCTCTACCCCGCCTTGCCGCTCTCGCGCCGTTGCCCCCTCCGCGGCGCGCCCTCTGGCCTCAAGCTGCTCAAGAACCGCACCTCGAGAGGGGCGACGCTGTGAGCACTCGACACGTCTGTCCGCCCATTCCGCCATGGCAGCGGAACGAGCCCACGGTCGCGACCGCGGGACCCCTTGCCTCGTGCCTCGTGCTGAGTTCCTCCAGCGCCCGTCTGGCGAACATTCACGTTGGCGAGGCCCTGAAGGCCGGCGCCTCTCTTGAACAATCCCAGAAGAATGCTAACCATGGTGCAAGCGCTGATCTCGGCCTCATCGGCCTGGCCGTCATGTAAGTTGGGATCCATGCCTGCGCCTCTGCGCTGCTTGGGGCGCTTCAACAAGGAACCGTTGTTTTGCTGACGAGGGGGGGCGCTTCAGGGGCCAGAACCTGATCCTCAACATGGCCGACCACGGCTTCACCGTTTGCGCCTTCAACCGTACCGTGTCCAAGGTTGACGCCTTCCTGGCCAACGAGGCCAAGGGCAAGTCGATTGTGGGCGCCCACTCGGTCGAGGAGTTCGTCTCCAAGCTCAAGAGGCCCCGTCGTGTGATGCTTCTCGTGCAGGCTGGCAAGCCCGTCGACGACTGGATCGAGACGCTGCTGCCCCTGCTCGAGGCTGGCGACATCATCATCGATGGCGGCAACTCGCACTTCCCCGACAGCAACCGGAGGACCAAGTACCTGGCGTCCAAGGGCATCCGCTTCGTCGGCTCGGGCGTCTCGGGCGGTGAGGAGGGCGCCCGCTACGGCCCCTCCCTGATGCCCGGCGGCCACGAGGAGGCCTGGCCCTTCATCAAGGACATCTTCCAGTCCATCGCTGCCAAGAGCGAGGGCGAGGCCTGCTGCGAGTGGGTCGGCGACGAGGGTGCCGGCCACTACGTCAAGATGGTGCACAACGGCATCGAGTACGGTGACATGCAGCTCATCTGCGAGGTATGCGCTTTTTTGCTTCCCGCCTTTGCTTGGTCGCGTACACCACAGTCAGTCCCTGGTCTGGCATGTCTTGCTGACAAGCGCCCCTTGGTTTTCCCTCCTACCAGGCCTACGACATCATGAAGCGCGGCCTCGGCCTGACGAACAAGGAGATCGGCGACGTGTTCGCCAAGTGGAACAAGGGCGTCCTTGACTCGTTCCTGATCGAGATCACGCGCGACATCATGTACTTCAACGACGACGACGGCACGGCCCTCGTCGAGAAGATCCTGGACAAGGCTGGCCAGAAGGGTACCGGCAAGTGGACGGCGGTCAACGCCCTTGACCTGGGCATGCCCGTCACCCTCATCGCCGAGGCCGTGCTCGCGCGGTGCCTGTCGGGCATCAAGGAAGAGCGCGTCAAGGCGTCGAGCAAGCTCCGCTACGAGGCCCGCACCACCACCTTTGAGGGCAACAAGGAGCAGTTCCTCGAGGACCTGGAGCAGGCCCTGTACGCGTCCAAGATCATTTCGTACGCCCAGGGCTTCATGCTCATGCAGGAGGCGGCGCGCGAGTACGGCTGGAAGCTCAACAAGCCGTCGATTGCGCTCATGTGGCGCGGCGGCTGCATCATCCGCTCCGTGTTCCTCAAGGACATCACGGCGGCGTACCGCAAGGACCCCGACCTCGAGAACCTGCTCTTTGACGAGTTCTTCAACACCGCCATCCACAAGGCCCAGCCGGGCTGGCGCCACGTGGTGGCCACCGCCGCGCTCCTCGGCATCCCGACGCCGGCCTTCTCGACGGCGCTGTCGTGGTTCGACGGCTACCGGACGCGCGACCTGCCGGCCAACCTGCTGCAGGCCCAGCGCGACTACTTCGGCGCGCACACGTTCCGCATCAAGCCCGAGGCGGCGTCGGACAAGTACCCGGAGGGCAAGGACATCCACGTCAACTGGACCGGGCGGGGTGGCAACGTGTCGGCGTCGACGTACCAGGTCTAAGGAGGCCGAAGGAACAACAAGAGGAGGGAGGGGGGGGACAGGATGGAAGAAGGAAGAAGGAGAGGATGCTAATACATTGGGATACTGCCGGCTGGGCAGCCCGACAAGAGTGTCGACGTAAAGTAAAAGGAGATCAGAGACACCAACCCGTGGTTCAATGAAGCACGACTATGCCTGTATTTCTTTGTTTGCCTGGGTTCGTTAATGATGGAGCTAGCTTTGGCGGGGCTACCCACCCACGTTTGTCGCAGGCGGGGCAATCGGCCAAGTCGAGGACATCGCAAAGACCTTTCCACCTGGGATGAAACGAGAGAGAGCCAGAGAGTCTTGAGGCTCTGGACGTTGACTTGTCTGGTTTTGATGGAGCTGACGCGGGGTCTTCGCATCACAAGTTAGATTCTGCAACGCTGCCCTTGCAGCAGGACCTAACGCAGGCTTCAGCCAATAACACCAACGGGTTGCCTATTACGGAATCCTGGAAGATCATACCCCCCAATGCATGGGTGCTCTAGCTATATTAGTACATACACAGTACTGTGTAGCTAGATGGTTTCCAAGGAGAAGAGTAAGGGAAGGGAAACGAAGAAAAAGAAAACCATACACTCTATGCGATGACCCGGTTTCTTTTTCCTCTTCTCGTCGTGCCTTTCGTTGCTTCACCACATCCTACCACTCCACACTCCTTAGGGCACAGCGGGCGCCCTGGCCGTCTTCACATTCCTCGCCTCTTGAGTTGCCGGCTTTCCCCCCGCGGTGGGACTTTGCGACGTGGATGCTCATCTTGGTGTTTGCGAGCTGCGTCAACGGCCAGATCATCGGGACGATCAAAGGTGCGTGCTGGCGTGCGCTTCTTGTCTCCCACGGGCCATCGTTCTCAGCATCCTTGCGGTCGTCGGGGGCGCGCTGTCCGTGCTGACCTACACCATGGGATGCTGTTGCAAGCCCTGCTCCCGCAGATTGAATGCAAGGTCATTGAGACACAGCAGGCTCCTGTTGTACTTGTTTACCTTGTTTGGGTTGGTTTGCTGCGTGGGATGGATCCTGGCGGCCGATTCTGTGGTGAGCCTTGTGACGGGCAATTACGTGGGGAAGCCATTAGGTACCGTAACTCAGCCCTTGGGGAATTCCATGCGTGATGCGTATGTGTATGGTATGGTATATGTTCTTGCTGCCATGTAAACCCATCCACCATCCCTCGGCCGCATGCCGTTCTCTGGGAATGAACCGTACCCAGACAAGGCCTGTCTGCACATCCCAAAAGCTCTCAAGCGTAAAGAGGCGAGCCTCGGCGAGAGAGGAATCACTAGCCGACGACGTGGCACTGCTCAAGTGGAGGTGTATAGTACTATAGTATACACTATTACCTTTCAGAGTTCCTGTGGAGCGTAGGCTGTTTGTTACTAACTACACAGTATATAGTCCTGAGGACGGACAAGTGCTGGATCACGTGATGCGACAGCAGCCCCACCCGACCCCAAAAAAGCCCGAGCCGGCCTTTTGCTTGGCGCCAATTCGACTTCGCGAAAAGCGCGGCTGCAACAATTCACGTCGCGGCGCAAGGCGGATGGAGGCACGCTGGAGACGACGGCCACAACGCATTTTCCCCTTGTCGTCCCTCAACACGCCCATCCATTCTGATTTCAACCTCGGAAGCTCGACCAGCACAGACGAGTCCGGCATCAAAGACACACGTATCGAAGCCGCGCGCCGATTGTTTGATGACTGTCGACATGGCTGGTGATCCAAGCCAGACCGTGCATGGGGACGTGGTATGTGGACCGTCGTCGTCATTGTCGTCCTCGTCCTCGTCACGTCCAAAAGACCTGCGGTGGATGCGCCAGCCCAGCGCTAACCTCTGGGTGCTTCTAGCTTCCCCATGTGCATCTCCTGTCGACGTTCAAGTATGCCACCATGCCGAGGGTCGAGCTCGGCGACGTGACCAAGTGGCTGCTCCAAGCCCCCAAGATCGCCCGCGACACGGCCCCGTTCTACTGGACCTACCTCGACTGCCCGGCCGACGGCCAGATCTTCCTCACGTGGCAGCCAACGGCGCAGCGCGGCACAGAGTTTGCCAGCGACGGCTACGTGTGGTCCGGGCCGGAGCTCGTCTTCCATCAGACCGTCAATGGCTTGGTAGGCAGGATGCATTGGCAACCCCCTCTGGAACATGGCCGCGGCGGCGCAACGTGACGACCGACTGACCCCGTGCCGTACATGATCAGGTGCTCGAGATCTACGTCCAGCGGTCAGGCTACCGCATGGGCGACCAGTTCGCGACGCACTCGCGGCGACGCTTCCGGCTGTGCCCGCCACGCGCCCCCGTCCCGAACGTGCCCCAGGTCGACCCGAACCTCTGGATCGTGCACTACGGTCCCGCAGAGAAGAACGACCGCCTGCCCGTCAACGCCATCGGCGTCCCCCCGCCCATGCAGCCCATCCTGGCCTCCCGCCACCGCCTGCTGTCCATGGGCCAGATCGTCCGCAAGGAGTTCATGCTGTCGGACCGCGTCAACTGGCCCCAGATCCCCTCCCCCTTCCGCGGCCAGTCCATGTACACCCCGCCCATGCCTCAGCGCCCCGTGCCCCAGGCCATGGCCTACCCGCCGCACCCCGGCCCGGCCCTCGGCCCGACCCCTCGGAGAAGGGGCGCCCAGGCCCAGGCCCAGGCTCAGGCTCAAGCTCAGGCTCAGGCTCAGGCCCAGGCTCAGGCTCAGGCCCCGCCCCCGGGGCAGCCCATGATGGGGGCCGGCTACCCGGCCGCCGAGACGCCCCTGGACGACGAGGAGGACATCTCGCGCGGCGACCTGTTTGACCACCTCACCCCGCGGGAAATCGCCATGGCGCGGTACCAGCAGAACCACGAGTGGATGGAGGAGATCCTCTCGTCGCCCTACCGCATCGGCCAGATCGAGCCCGTGGACCTCGGCCTGGGCCGCCGGGGCGAGCTCGCGTCGCTCACCGAGGGCATCTTTGAGGCCCAGGGCGCCGACGCCCTCGTGTCGGGCCCCAAGAAGCCCTACACGGGCCAGCTCGACCCGGGCCTGGCCGACCAGTTCCGCAAGCGCGTCGCCGAGCGCACCGCCGCCATCCGCGCCGAGATCGAGCAGATGAAGGCCGAGCACGCCGCGGCCCTGGACAAGTTCAAGGGCAACGCCGCCATCAAGCAAGCCGAGCGCGAGGTGCGCGCCGCCACCGAGGGCACGGGCAACGAGCTCTGGCGGCTCGAAGGCCGCCTCGAGGACGACGAGGACCAGGCCGCCGCGGCCAACGACGCCTCGTCCAAACCCTCGCTCGACGAGATCATCGCCCGCGTCGAGAAGCTCGTGGGCCGCCGCGCCGTGGCCGTCGGTGAAGTCCAACGCATCCAGGACGGCGGCTACCAGGAGCCTGCGCCCGAGCCCGTCCAGCAACCCTCGGCGGGTGGCGACGTGGATGTCGACATGGGCGGCACCGCCGCGGGCCTGCTCGACATCCACGGGGCCGGCTTCTCGGCCACTTCCACGCCGGCGAACAGCTTCCCTACGCCGCAGGCTCACCAGCTCTCCGCTATGCCGTCGAACGCGGCCACCCCGGCATCCAACATTCCTGGCGCACCCTCTCCTGCGCCGCCGCAGGCCGCACCGGTGCCTGTTCCGCCCCCGCAGCAGCAGCAGCAGCAACAACAACAACAGCATCAGCAGCAACCTCCTCCACCTCAACAACCGCAGCCACAGCGGGACGTCCAAATGACCGACGCCACCCCGACCGCCACCGCCAACCCTATCGCCACTCCTGCCGCTGCCGCTGCCGCCGCCGCCGCCGCCGCCGCTCCGGCCGCCATCCCGGCAGCCCCTTCCGCCCCGCCGGCGCCCGCCGCGGCGGCGGGGGATAGCAAACCTGCCTCGGCGGCCCCGACGCCAGGCCTGTCCCTGGTCGACGGCGACATCGGCCTGGAGGAAAACACGGCGGGCGACGCCCTCGCGAGCTACGAGGCCCAGCAGGCGGGGTCCGTCGACGGCGGCGACGAGCTCAACATGGACGACGTGGTGGAGGACACGGCGTTTGGCGATGCGTTCCACGGCGTGGAGCAGGCCGCCGGGGACCTGGGGGATCTCGGCGACGGGGACGGGGTTGGCGGCGGGGGAGGGGAGGAGGGCCTGGGGAAATGAGGCGGCGACGGCTCGGGTGAGAGCCCCGTTTCCGCGGCCCTGACGGAAGCCTAGGGGGAAGAGAGAGAGAGAGAGAGAGAGAGAGAGAGGGAGGGAGAGGGAGAAAGAAGGGATGGGAGGGGGGCGATGGTTTGGTGGATAGATGCTGGTTGGACGGGGCTTGATTTCTTTTATTTTCCTTTCCTGGCAAGGGAAACGAACGGGTGGTTCGGGATGGACTCGTGCGTTTGTGTACCCGGCTGAGCTTGGTGTCCTGGAGTAGGGAGAACAACACCGTGTCACCTTTGACCCTTTGACAGAGCTGGCTGGGCTCATCGTTGGGGTGTCTTGTCATCATCTTGCGTGTGTTCTTTTGTCATCGGGCCTGCTGCTCCAACGTGAGACGGTAACTCATCCTGAGAAGAGCTCCCATGTCATCATCATCATCATCATCATCATCATACATGGTGAACATGGTAATGTCACAGGGACCACGGCCGACCAACACACTGGAGAGACGGTCATGAGCACTCAACAGCAACAACGTGATGCCTGGGCTAACTGGGTGCTTGTGAGAGGACCTGCCGGAAGCTCGGCCTGCCGCTTTCGGCCGAGCTGGTTATGCTTCCTCTGCTAAGAGAAAACAACAACACCTCGGCCGGCTCGGGGGTATCATAGCGCCGCCGTCTTGACCGTTTTTCTCACTTGGCGAATTCCATTCGACTGCCTCTACGACAAATGGTCATGTCCCTTTTCTTGAGCAGTCCTTTTCCACACTTCCCGTCCTTGCCCCGGCCGTCCCGTGTGCGATAAAAAGCTCCCGTCCCTCAAAGCAAAACCACGCCAGAAATGCCCAAAGGAAAGACACCGCGCCCGCCCTCTAGAACTTGCTGAACTTCTTGACGGCCTTGCCGGTCCGGGGAAGCACGCGGAGAACGTTGAAACGCACCTGCGAGAGATCGTCCTGTCAGTTTTTTTTTTTCTTACTTCTTTGTGCGTTCCCCTCCTGGGCAAAAGGGAGGGAGAAAAGCGGCACGGAGAGAAACGTACAGTCTTGCTCAGAGGCCTGCACTGGCCGACGGTAACCCAGTCACCCTCCTCAACACGGAACGCGGGCGAGACGTGGGCGGCGAGGTTCTTGTGGCGCTTCTCGTAACGGTTGTACTTGGGGATGTAGTGGAGGTACTCGCGGCGGACGATGATGGTGCGGTGCATCTTGGTCGAGACGACGCGGCCCGTCAGGATGCGGCCGCGGATCGAGACGAGACCGGTGAAGGGGCACTTCTTGTCTGCGGCGTGGAAAAAAAAAAGTCATGTGTCAACCCAGCTGATCTCAATCTCTCGCACTCTGTCTCCTTCGCACGAGCTTCCCAGCAGGACCGTCCCCCGTTCTCCAATCGCGAAAAAGACAAAGAGTCCCACGCATCGCCAGAGAACAGTCGATTCGTCGTCATCGTCGTCGTCGTCGTCGTCGTTGTTGTTGTTGATGTTGTCGCGCGCGTCGGAGATCGGTCGGCTGGTCCAACGGGGGAAAAGAAATCTGCGGCGTGCCTGTCGCGATCACGTACCGATGTACTGGCCCTCAATGGCCGCCTTGGGCGTCCGGAAGCCCAGGCCGACGTCCTTGTACCATCTCCGGCCACCCTTGCCCGGGCGGGCAGACTTGACCTTGGTCTTGCTGACAAGGTTGACTAGTGAGGAGGAACGCCTTCGTCAGTCCCCGCCTGTCCAAAAGATCGGCTAACGAAGCCGCGAGATGGCAAGCGGCAGCAGAGGGAGGAATTCGGGGCGCAATCTTACTGTGAGGCTGCTTCTGGAACGCCCTCTCGCTCTGGACTGTGAGTTCGGCCGCCATCTTTGCGATTTGTCTTTGGGGGGGGGAGCGTTGACCGAAACTTTTGGGCGGGTGCGACGACGATTACGCTTTGGAGGTTTGCAAAATGTGCGATTGGCAAGCAAAAAACAGGGCTGTGCGCCCGGGCCACCTGCAGATTAGGTCAGCACAGCCACAGAGGAAGCCACACCCACCCACATCCTGGGGGGGTCCACTTCTTTTTCTTTGTTATCTTATCGGGTCAGGTTGTCGCCCAAGCGGGCCTGTGGGAAGCCGACGGGACTTGGCGCGGTGGGGGGGGGGGGGGGTTCGGCAGGACGAGGTGGGGCCCCGCTTGCACGTCTTGACTATTACTATAGTTCTCAAGTGATAGTACACGCAGCACACTAATATACTGCGTAGTACACAGTAAAGTTGCTCGATTCCTCTTTGCCTGCCACCGTTGCGTCCAACCCACCCAACCGCAGAAGGCCCTCACCAATGAAAATGCCGAGCCCCCTGCTCCTGTGCTTACATAGTACCATATTCCATACCATGCCTCCTCCGGCTTGATGTCCTCTAGGGAATGCTCCTTCGCCCAAGGGTGTCCGAGACGGTGACGCTGTCGCTCAAGATCGGATCCCAACCATGGCTTCGCGATCCGTGTTCAACGATGCCTCGGAAAGGGTCTTCACCGTCCAGTACCGCGCAAAGGTGGCAGACCCCCAAATGACGCCGGATGAGGAACGCGAAAAGAGAGCAGCCGCGTACGCCCTGGTCCAATCCAAGTACGACGCAGGAGTGCCCTTTTTCACCAAGGACGCCCTTCGAGACCTGGCGAGGCAGTTCCAGGCCAACGGAGGCCCGGGCGGCAAGATTGCCGTGACCGGCCTGGATGGGGTCACCGTCCACGTCCCTCTGGAGAGCGGGCAGGACTATGCAAATCGCCCCTACGGAGACGACTTTGCTTGCGTCATGTAGGATGGTTCTGTCTTGGGCTACGCTGCTGGCTTCGATGGTCTTGTCTAATGTGTGCTCGCTCTAGCGCAAAGCCGCTCGTCCGCTACCGGGGCATCCGGCATCTTTTGGACAAGCGCCGGATCCCGGCCGGCGGCGGTGTGCAACTGTACGTAAACAGCATCCGCGAGACCTACATGCCCGTTGGCGTCGGCTACTCGGTCGAGGTACGAGATGCCCAAACCAACGAGCCGGTCAGTCTCCTGCCGGTCGCAGGGTACGACGCGGTGAAGCAGAAGCTGGATCAGACGAGGCAGTCCTTGGAGGCAAGCAAAGAGTTTGCGCAGATCAGGTCGACCCTGGCGTCCGTTGCTCTTCCGTCCGGCATTGGCAAGGTGGTTGCCCTGGCGTGCTCGACAATGGCGGCCGAGATCAATTCTCCTGAACGCAGCCTCGCTCAGCACGCCCTGGTGCTCCTGCTCCGCGACCTGCTGAGCCGTGACGGCAGCAGGCCGGACGTCGAGGGCCGAGGTTCTGGTCCTGCAAGAATCCAATGCTTTGCCCAGGATCCCAAATACTTGCCGGTCGATGAGCAGGTCCTGCAGGAAAACGACGTCGCTGTGCTCGACGACCCAGGAGCCTTCCTCGAAATCGACGAGACAAGTGTCGTCCTCTCCGTCGGCCCTGATATCCCGGTGAGGGAAATTGTAGCCGACATTGCCCGCCCGGCGATCATGATCTGGGACAAGGTCGTGGAGATGAACCAGGACCAGACAAGGCAAGTTCATGGTCTTTTTTTTTTTTTTTTTCTTTTCCCACTAGCCACGAGCTGAAATGAGTCTAACGACAGCGGATTACCCAGGACCGATCCCGTGACTCCCCGTGTGGAGCGGATGATCCAAGACTACATTGAGCTGCCATTTCCACCCAACGACAAGCTCTTTGGCGGGTTGGCAATCTACGTCAGGAAGAGCGCTTTCTAACACGCATACTTTGGTGGAAAAATCTTGGCCCAGGGGTTTTGAACCTACTCCTGATGTCTCTCGTTCTCTCAGAAGACGTGCGATCATGGCGACGTTGGAGAGTGTTCGCAGAAGCGAGGCGATATGACCGTACAGACCGTCTCCTCTTACCAACCTTTCATCATACAACGCGTCGTAGCTCCGGTGACTTGGTAGGATGTTTGTTCGAGAGCGTTGCAGAATTGCGGAGCGACTTGGGGGGAGGGGGCGCCGCCCGGGCCGCAGGTGGTATAACTGAGCCGCACCGGGTGCCGCCCCAGCCTCGCCGGGTAGGAAATAGAGGCCGGGCGATCCGCAACGCACATGTAAGCTTGGTTGCGTCTCTCGGTCCCCGATCATCTATCTAGCCAGGGCCCCAAACCCCAACTGTACCGCCCAGGGGGTGGTCGCATCCACGGGTCGCCAGCGGCGTTGCCCACCCCGATGACTTCCAGACTCACTGGCATTTCATTCGTTACTGGTTACTGCCTACCAAGCCAACAGACAGACCGTATGACGCTGGAGATCGCCGCGCTCGACCACACCACCACTACTACCACCACCACCGACACCATCGCTGCCAAGCACCTCCTTGACGGTCAAGCTCCGTGCTATCCGGTCCAGGTCAGCGCCAGCTAAGCAACTACGCCATCCACTCTCTTCTTCCCAGCTAGATTCCAGAGAGCAACCTCCCTGACCTGCTGATGGCACCTCCCAACCGCCCCTCAGGGGCTTCGAAATGCGTCATCTCCGCCGCGACCTTGGCTGTCGACCACAGCGAACTCCGGCAATGCCGCAACATGGCCGTCTCTACATCCGGCTACCGAGCAACCGACCTGGCTAGCAGCATGACAGCCCACCACAGCGACATGATACCCTCATAACCAGGATATGTTTGCGGCCTGGTTTTTGAAGAAGCCAAGCTCGCGACCCCCGATTCTTTGATAAAGAAAAAAGCCCATCGGCGCGGCAGCAGTGAGTGGGCTAACGAGGAGCAGCGCGCGCCGGGGAGCTCGTCGCATCATGACACCTACGGGAGGGGGCATTAAACTATGCAGATGCTGGAGTTTTTGATCATGGCCTCTTAGTACAAGGGGGGGTCTAGGTGGTGGTTGTGGTGGTGGTGGTGGTGAAGGAGGAGGAGGAGGAGGAGGAGGAGGAGGAGGAGGAGCAAGGGCACTCTCAAGCGGGCTTGAGCTTGGTGCAGCTGTGGCTACCTTCGGGGTCGTAAGCAGAGCTCGTTCCCGAGTCCTGCTCGTCAATGAATCCAGCCTGGGGCTGGTGTGTTGCATAACGCGAATCGATCTTGCTGTGTGCTGAGTGAAAGTGAACTCACCGACGTCGTCAACGTTGATGGCTGTTTCGACTCCAACCATCTGAGCGCACTCCCGGTCCCGGCATGTCCGGCATGTCCGTAACTTGACTGCGCTTGATGATAACCACATGGACCAAGACCAAGGCACAAAAGAGATACGACAAAGGCATGACCCCCTCCCCCCCCCCCCCCCCCCCCCCCCCAAAAAAAAAAAAAAAAAAAAAAAAAAAAAAAAAAAAAAAAAAAAAAAAAAAACCGGGAATGCATTCATAGCTCATGATTCCAATCTATGCACCGCACGACGGGACAGCAGGGTATCTATCACCCACCCAGAAAGTTGAACCGGCCCTAAGAGAACACCACCCGCCTATCCAACTCCGCTGCCGCTCAGAAGACCACCATGATCATCGCCCGAGCAGGACCACCTTAGGCACCCGAAGCACAGAAAGATAAATACAAGAAAAACCAGACAAAGAGCGAAGGCCAGAGAGGCCAAACGGCAGTCGTCTCCCCCAACGCCCCCCCTTTTTTGTTTTTTTACTTCAACCCCCTTACCGCTGCCCAGCTCTCCCCTTCGCCAACAATCTCCTCTCCAGCTCCACCACCGCCTCATCCCACCCCAGCCCCAACCCCATGGCCGCCATCTTCTTCCCTCCATCCGCACCTCCCTCCGTCGATGACGCGACCCTCCCGGCCAAAAACTCCGTCATCTTGCCCGCCGCAAACGGCTCGCCGTACACGACCCCCGCCTCCGGCTTGACCGTCACCTCGACCGCGCGGCGCCTCGGGCGGTTCCCGTCCGTCCCGGCCATCCCGTCGACCTGGCCGTGCTCGAGGAGCGCCTTCTCCTGGACGACCACCCCGAGCCGCAAGCGGACCTCGACCCGCGTCTGCAGCGGCGCGAGCAAGATCGACGACTTGATCGTGGCCGCGGCCTTGGCCGCGGCGCCACCAGCGCCGCCGTTCTCCGGATCCTGATCCTCCATCCCGCCATCGTCTTCATCGCCATCGGTCCCGTCCCCGTCGGAGCCATCGAGCTCCACGACGGTGGGGAACGTCAGGTTCAGCCTCCTCACGGTCGCCTCCACCTCGCCGGCGAGGTCCCACGCGTCCGCGACCAGGCGGAGCAGCATCGGAGCCCTGCGGGCGGGGGCGGCGCGCGGGAAGAGGGAAGGGCCGCGCGAGCGGAGGTGGGACCGGAGGCGGCGGAGGACGAACGCCTTCTCGGGCGCCGGGGTCGACGGGCCGCGGGCGACGTCCTTGCCGACGATGATGTTGTTGTCGCGGCTGCTGCTCCGACGGTGGGACGAGGAAGAAGAGGTGGCGGCGGCGGCGGCGGCGGGGGGGCCGATGTACCGGATGGCGATCGGGCGGGAGGAAGGAGAGGATTGTTGGAGGGCCGCCACGTCAAAGACCAGCTCGATTTCGCGGCGGTAGCGCATCGTGAGAGCGGTGCCGGCGACCGAGGCGATGGCCCAGCCGGTGCGTTTCTCGACGGCGTCGGTTTGGGCTGTCGGACGGGAGCGGTTAGCATGCATGCACGCGAGAGCTCCCCGGTTTCCGTCCGCGATAGGAGAGGAGGAGCAAAAACATACCTTTGTGCTTGGCGATCTCGTCCACCGACCAGCCGCGACACTCCTCGCGGATCCTATCCGCCTCGTGGATCTCATCCAAGCACAGCTGCTTCTTCTGGGCGAGATCGTCCACCCCCTCGGCGGCCTCTTCCAGCTCGCGCTTCAGCTCCTCGAGCCGCCTCGACTTGTCCGCAAGGGCCTTGTCCACCGCCGCCAGCTCCGCCCTCGCATCCTCCAAATCCTGCGGATCGATGCCGGCCAGCTCCTGCTCCGCCTCGTGCAGCTCCACCTTTTCCCTCTCCAGCGCCTCCCGCCGCGCCGCCAGGCCGGGCAGCACCTCGGCCAGCATGCTCTCCTGCCTCGCCAGCAGCTTCTCGTCGGCGTCCATGCCCTCGGCCGTCTTGAGCAGGCCCTCCTTGAGCCCCTCGCACAGCTTGGAGCGCCACTCGTACCACATGGCCTTGCTGAGCAGGCGGGCGTGCGTCTTGACGTTCTTGAACTGGTTGTCCATGAGCACGCGCATCTCGGGCGTGGCGGTCATGTACTCGCGGAAGAGCGGGGGGTTTTCCTCAAAGGTTTCGGTCTCGATCTCGCGCACGATGCGGCGGCCTTCGGAGATGTACTTTTTGAGCTCGCGGCAAGACTGGAGAATGAGGTTTAGCATGGATGGCAGGCGTTGTGGAAGGGGAGGAGAGGGGGAAGGGGGAATCGATCGGCTGGTCGATACGTACGTGCTGATACATCTCGAGCATGGGCACCGTGCACGCTCCCGCCACGACGCACCGCTCCAGCGACACGTCGTCCTTGCTGGCCGCGATGCTCTCGCGGGCCGTGCCCGGCGCCACCGTGTGCCGCCGCTTGGTCGTGGTCAGCTCCATGAAGCGGATGCTGGTCATGTTGAGGAAGTCCTGGAGGTGGATGCGCTCGCCGTCTTGGGCGTCACCGCCGAGCGGCAGGCCGGGCGGCCGCACGGGGGAAAAGCGCTCAAGGTCCACCGTGGCCGTCGGCTGGTCATCCATGGCGCCGCCGAAGAAGCGGCTCGGGGCCGGGTCTCTGGGCGTCGTCGCCCGCTGCGGAGAGCTCCCCGCCGTGGGAGTCGTAGCGCGGTCGGCAGGCTCGACGGGCCGCATGCTAGGGCGCGTCTTCCTGCCCGTCGTGGTCTCGGCCTTGGACGGCGGCGACTGCAGGCGGATGTTCTTGACGGGGCTGCCCTGGCGGCCCTTGAGCCGCTTGACGCCGTCGTTCTCCTCTTCGTCGTCGTCGTCGTCCATGTCCAGCTCGATGGGTCGCTTGCCCAGCAAGCCTCGCCCGCTGCCGATGGCGAGGCTCTTGCGCCCGCGGAACGGGTTCTTCTTGGGGCTGAGGCCCTGGATCATCTCCCTCAGGTTGATGGCCCCATCCTGGCCGGCCTCCCGGTCGCCGTCCTCGCGGCGCTCCCTGTCGAACTCGTCCTCCAGCTCGCGCGGGTCCGCAAACGCCACGTTGCGGCGGGGGTTCTGCGGCACGCTTGGCACGAAGCTGGAGGCCGCCTCGCCGATGGACTCTCTGCGGTCGAAGATCTCGGCGACGCGAGGCGAGCCCAGGCCGGGACGGTCGGCGCCGACGCCGGACAGGCGCCGGACCTGCGGGGTCAGGACGACATGGGGCGTGGCGAGCCCGGTGTTGGGGTCTTGATGGAAGAGGGAGGGACGCGCAGGGGAGCGCGGCGTCGTTTTCATGGGCGACGAGAGGTTGCGCACCGGCGAGCTGCTCGGCGGGTCGTTGCCCGAGGCGGACGGAGGCGTCCTTGCGGGGCTCTGCGCGGCGGCGTTCTTCTTGGGAGACGGGGTTGGGCTCTGTCGCATCGGCGAGCTGCTCGGCGGCGCCGGCGACCTTGACGGCGATAGCCTCGCCGGCGGCAGGCCCTGGGGAGGCGACCGGCGGAGTCCGTTGCCGCGGAATGGCGAGAACTCTGCGGCTGCCTTCTCATCAGCGGCCGATGCGGTCGGCCTTTCCGGAGACCCGGAGCGTTCCGCGGCGACGGCGGCGGCGGCGGTGGGAGACCGCCCAGGCTCGTCCGCATTTTCCTCCATGACGACCTTTCCGGCCGCCGAGCGCGCCGCAGGCGTGGAGGCGGATGCAATGATGCCTCCCACGGCCACCGTCATGTCCATGCCCATGGTTTGGTCCTGCTCTTCGCCCTCATCCGGAAGAATCCGACCGACAGCCTCGGTCATGTCCATGAGATCGCCGCCGTCGTCTTCCTCGTCGCCTGCGGCCGGCGACGGTGTGTTCTGGGCGCCGTTCTTCCCCAACCCGGCCGACAGCAGGCCGCCGATGGCCGTGGTGAACTCCATCGACATGTCCTCGTTGGCGTCCACGTCGAACTGGCTCACATCCGACATGCGACCTTTGCGGATGCCGCCGATGGCCGTGGTGAGGTCCATCGTCTGCTCTCCCATCTGCGTCGGCTCGGCCTGTTGCGCCGTGGGGTTGACGGACCTGCGGCGCAGAAACGCCGTGGCTTTGGACAGGATGCCGCCCAGCGCCGTCGTGACGTCCATGGACATGTCCTCGTTGATCTCCTCCTCCCTGTCCGGGGAGGGCAGCTCGGGATACAGGATTTTGCCCGCCGCCGTCGTCATGTCCATGTCCGCCTCCATGTCCATGTCGGAGCCTTGGTCGTCGCCGTGATGGCCGTTGCTCCCGCTCGCGCCGCGGTTGTCGTTGGCGGCGCCCCGGCTCGCGTTGTCCTGCGAGTGATTCTTCCTGCCCCAGCCCGCAAACCCGGCAATGACCTCCTCGTCTTCGCCAAGGCTCTGGGTGACCGCTCGGCGGGCCGCCAGGCGCAGGTTTTCGTCGACGCTGTCGCCCGTGTCGCCGTCGAAAGCGGAGCGCGGGGAGGACGCCGAGGTCATCTCCTCGGCCTCGACGGTCATGATGGTGCCGTCTTCGTCGCTGGAGCCCTCGATCTCGATGGCGTCTTCCTCGGCCACGCTCTCGGCATGGTCAAAGTCGGAGTCGTAGTCGTCGGACCCGAACGCGGAGGAGACGGCCGAGCTCCGACGCCGCCTTCTAGGTGGTTGTTGCTGCTGAGCTTGGGGGAGCTCGTCGACGTCGCGGGCCGGCGAGGAGGAGGGGGGGTCGGAGCTGGGTGGTTGGTGGTGGCTGTTTTGCGTCGTGCGGCGGGTCGAGTCGCTCGAGGTGGTCGAGTCGGGCATCTCGTCGATCTCGTGGAACGTGTGCAGCGTGGCTTCGGCGGCGAAGGACACGCGGCGGTTGGCCAGCGATTTCCTCCGGGCATCTCTCCGGTCCCGGATCTCCTTCTCGAGCTGGGCACGCTCCCGTTCCTCGCGCTCGCGGGCCGCGGCCTGCTGTTCCTCCTCGGTGCGCAGGGCGATCTTGGTCCCCTCGCTGGGTCCTTTCGGCTTGTACGACGGAATCTCCGGGAGCAGCGGCATGGTGGGCTTCAAGATGGATCTCGGGGGTGCCGCGAGGGACTAAAGGAGGAGGAGGAGGACGACGAGGACGAGGGGTTGGGTCAGCCAAAAGACACGCATCGCACGCAGGGAAGGGAGGGGATGGACGGGGGAGTCTGTCAGGAACACCGTACAGCTCGTCGATTTCCACTGCCCGTCTTGAGGGCGTCAAATCCTCCCGGGCCCATACTCTTGCTCCTCGTCTTCTTGCGCGTGGTGGTAGCCGCAGCCGCCGCCGCCGTGCTGCCGGCGTCGAGGGCCGCATTGTCTTTGTCTGAAGACCTCCGGGTTGTCGAGGGACCTCCGATGGACTTGCGCGTCCGGCGCGTCGCGGGCAGCGTCGCCTCTTCGTGGGCTGCCATGCTAGCACATGCGTTGTGGTGGTGGTGGTGGTGGCGTGGTGGTGGTTGTCGGAGGGGTGGGCGGGAGGAATTGCAGGAGGTGGGACGCGATCGAGTCGCGACAGTTTGACGTTGGCCGCAACGCCCGCGACGCCCGCGACGACCGTTAACAACTTTCGGCCGAGTACGCAGTATTGACACGGTGCAACGCTCTGATTGGCCGGAACGGTTCAACGTAAACAAGGGAGGGCCCCGCTGGTGACGGCGAGCGGTGTCCGCTTGGCAAGACTGCACTTTTGCTGGGCCTCGAACCCGAACCCTGAGAATCCGGGACTTACACCGTACTATAATATTACACAGTTGACATGACACCAACACGGTGGGTGGAAGGCGAACTCTCCTCATTTCCCCAACTGGTAACTAGGTAGTTAGTGACCTCACAGAGGCCTGTCAACACTCACCAATCCCCAGTTGAGATAGGCCACGTTGTCTTGAGAAAGAAGTCAAGGTAAACCCGCCAGGAGCTCAGGGAGAGAACGGAAAGTCGAGCGAGCACTCTACATCTTTTAGAACGCTTTGGCGAGACAGAAGAGGCATCTCAGCCGATGAACCAAGCACACATTTCTGCCATCCTTGTGAGGCCGAGTTGGCTGCTGCCCCATCTTGCTCCG
Source organism: Remersonia thermophila (assembly GCF_042764415.1). Taxonomy (NCBI): domain Eukaryota; kingdom Fungi; phylum Ascomycota; class Sordariomycetes; order Sordariales; family Chaetomiaceae; genus Remersonia; species Remersonia thermophila. The sequence goes on from NC_092218.1 coordinate 2,702,002, forward strand.
CTGTCCTCGCTCGGTGTGGTAGCGCATGTAATGCGTAATTGACTTCAGAATTGATTCATTGATTTGTTGTTCTGGAGACGGTTCTTCGTCTCATCTAAGCTACTAAGTAAACCTCCGCTGTTTGGCGTTGCCAAGGCGGAAGGTATTATGGGCTAACACGGTGCGGTGCTCCCGTCAGGTCCCTGATTGCGGAAGCTTGGCACGGGCCCGCTGCCATGCCGATTGGCAACGTCACGTGATTTCCATGGCAACGACCCGCCGACTTCACACCATCAGCGACGACCACGTCGGGCCACCCATTGGGATTTTGGGAGTGCTAAGAGCGGGCTGAAGAACCAGACCGGGGTTTTTCATTTCATTTCCAGCAGATTTCATTTTCCTCCGGGATGTTCCTACGTAGAATCACAAAGAAATACCGAGTCGCTTACACGCTCGCGATGCCACCAACAAGACCAACAAGCTGGTCCTCTTCTTCCCGATCTAGGACGGCGTGAAGATTAGAACGGCGAGAAATGTCATGGGACAATGCACTCGTTGAACCATTGAGTCCAGTTTTGCGTATTTGGCGTGGTGGCCAGCGCTCCAAGCCGCTGTCGGTGGTGGTGTTGAGGCCTTGTCACGTTGCCAAGACTTTCCCCCTGAGCCATGTCAACAAACACCCGATCCCAAGAAACACTCGGCCAGAACATGGTCCACGCCGAGCTTGATAACAATTGAGCGTGTCGATTTTGAGTTTCTGAGTAGTGATTCGGTTGGGAAGGCTTTTTTTCTGCCATTTTCGAAATCACCAGAGCCAAATCAGACCGCGATCTTTGTGAGAGGCAAAATTGGCCCCAAAATGGGCCCCGAGCCCTGATCTGGAAAATCAACCACCATCTTGTCTGATCCAGACAGCTCTCTCTTTTGGCTTTTTCCGCTTTCCGTTGTAAGTCGGGTTGTCATGTTTGACGGACAAGCCAAATACGCCCAGCCAGATAAACACCGAGTCAACTTCTGACAGCTACAAATCCCGGGTTGTCCTTTGAGAGACCGCGCGATGGTGATTCCCGGGACGTGTCTTGTTCTCTTGCAGCTGGATCTTGGAACTCGGTCATGAGATAGAAAATCACAAAAAGATTAGATCAATGGAACATTTCCCAAGTCATCTCGAGTCACGGTCTGGCATGGCTGGACGATCATCTAAAAGTAGGACGCTCACGGTTTCATTGTGCCTGGAGCAGTAGTCACGCTTCTTTTATTCTTCACCGTTGTGGCAGAAACATGGAGGGTCACAAAGAACTGCGTTGATCTGCCTGCCCGGATGTAGAGAGGCTCACGCTGGGCTGGGGATTTTGGGTTCTGCTGCGAGAGAGAGAGAGAGAGAGAGAGAGAGAGAGAGAGAGAGAGAGAGAGAGAGAGAGAGAGAGAGAGAGGCTGGCTGATCTGGGGAGGGTGGACAATAGGAAATTCAAAAATTAATTGTGCGCTATTGTGGCCTATTGTTGGCCTATTGTTGTGCTCTGAATAAGCCAAAAAAGCTGCCCGGACTCGAGTGATTGCAGACCCGCGCGCTGGCGTTTCGAGGGGCATAAATTCTGAGCTGCTCACCCCAAATCTTCAACTTTCTTCTCTTCTTTTCTTCCTCAGTCAATCCACCAAGAAGCTTTTCGAGATCGACAACGCCACTTCGCCCTCCGCCTCGCCGCCAAGGACAATTGGCGTTTTTTTCTCAAGGACAAGCTTCTGTAAGTATCTCCATCTTGTTTTCCTGGTGCCAGCTCCCCGGCGCCCTCTGCTCGACTCGCCGCGAATCGATCGGGTCGGGTTGTCGGTCGGTCGGCTCTCGTGCCAAATTCCCAAGCTTGCCCAAGTCGCCTGGGTGTCGTCGCTTGGCCTCGCGGCGACAGCTTCAAGCGGCTCGCACATCGCCTCGGGTCGCTCGATCTCACAGCGATCGCTCGAGGTCTTGTGTTGTCGCCTGCGGTCGCCTGCGGTCGCCAAACTCACGACAGCCATTGACAAGCCAGAATCGCGATCGCTAACGTGACAATTCTTCTTCACAGACAACAAAATGGATTTGACTTTTGTGCTGGCCCTCATGGCCATTCTCTTCGCTGGCGCTTCGGCGTCATCAGTCGACGAGGTGAAGTTCGTCTTCATCCTCGTCGGGCTCTGTAAGTGCTCTCGAAATCGATCCGTCCTTTCCACCCTCCCGCCGAGTTCTCCTGCGTTTCTCGGCTTCCCGCGACACGCTGAGCTGGACGTCGACTAACGCTCTCGTCAGTCATCATCTGCTTCTGGGAGCAGGTTCGCGGTCCTGCCCTCGCTCGGGGGCTCGCCCGCACGGGAACGGCCGCGGCCCGTCGGGTCGCGGCGTCTTTCGCTGCTTGGGCCTCTCTCTGCGCCACCCTGGCGTACGAGAAGGCCGCCCTGGGGCTCATCAACGCCTCGGGGCTGTCGACGCTGGCTGGCCCTGCCTGGCAGGTGCCCGGCCGCTTGCTTTGCCCTCTCCCGCTTCCGGCTCGCCGGCGGCTGGCTTGGGTGCTTCCCTCGGCCTGGTCCGTGGGAAGCGCCTGGCTTGTCGCCAGGCTGGAGGACCTCGCAGACATCGTCTGCGCTGACAAGGAGAGGGCGGAGCAGCGGCGCCGCTGCCTCCGGCTGCGGGAGCTGGCGTTGGACGAGCAGCGGAAGACGCTCGTTGCGCTGGAACACCAGGTCGACGAGATGTCTCGGAAAGTCACCCGGGAGCTGGCAAGGATTTGCCAGCGTTTCGGGCAGGAGTACGAGCATCTCTGGCCGGCCGCCTTCAGCCATCGAGTTGTTTTCGTGCTCCCCGAGCAGGGCCCCGTCCAAGTCCCCGGTCTCTGGTTTCGTCTGCGTCACTTCATCGACGTCGACACCCTTGTGCTGGACCAGCTCATCGCCCGTCTCGAGACGGCGACGGGCAAGAACCGCGGCGCCATCGCGGTTCTGGAACAGCGCAAGGCGGTCCGGGCTCGCGAGCTGCAAGCCATCGACGATCAGTGGATGGTGTCAGTGCTGCTCGACACCCCTCGCGAGAGCCCTCGCGAGCGGGCAGCCCGCATCGCGCTGCTCGTCCCGCCCCAGAGACCCCAGGACCGGATCCGGGAGCCGGTCCCCGCTCTGCCTGCTCCTCCTCCTCCTCCCGCCTCATCATCCTCGGTCGAGCCGACCCCCTCGACCCAAGAACCCCACCTCCTCGTCCCCCCGGCCCCCTCTACCCCCTCCGACACCGCCCGCCGGTCTGGCCCCGCCGCCGGCAACACCTCCTCTCGCTCCGCCTACCGCCGCTTCGCCAAGCTGCAGGCGAAGCTGGAGCGCTCTGCCACCTAGAAGGTGCAGAGGCTCCAGGACCGCGCGCCCCTGACCGAGCGGCTGCGGTCCCTTCTTCTTCCTTCTCCTCCTCCTCTTCCTCCTGCTCGCGCTCCCGCCACCAGCACGAGCACCGCCACCACCACCACCACCGCCGCCGCCGCCGCCGCCGCCACCACCACCACCACCACCACCACCACCACCACCCAGACCAGCGCCCCGCCGAGGTCTTGCCGGTTCCTGCCGCGCTCGCCGCCGTCCAGGCTGCGCGCAGGGCCGCCGAGACCGCGCTCGCCGCCGCACGCGCGGAGGAGAGCCGGCTGCGGGCGGCCTACAAGGCTGCTCGCGCGGCCGTGGCCGCTCGGCGGGCCGACCTGGAATCCGCGCTGGCGGAGGAATGGCGGCTCGCCGAGTCGCTTCGTCTGGAAGAGAGGCTCGCCGAGGCGGCCTCTGTCGCGCTCCCGGCGCCCGATGCCGAGGAAGCCGCCCTCCTCTCGGCCGAGGAACCGACCTCTTCGGAGGAGCCGGTGAAGGCCCTTTCTTCCGCGTCCGCTGTTGTCGTGCCGTCGCCTGGGGAGACCTCGGCCGCGACAGCGCTGACGCCGGCGCTCCCCAACGCGCCTGAGAGTCCGGCTCGTCCGGACAGGATGGCGTCGGGCGATGCTGCCTCCCCGTCTCCGCGAGACATGCAGTCTCGCCCTGCGCTGGAGCAGGAACGTGCCGCGCCCGAGACTCCGCTGGAGAGGACGGCCACCGGCAGTGGGGACCTCCAGCAACCCGCCGCGACCGTCGCGGATCCCAAGGTCGGGGGGCCGAGGGTGAAGAAGACGGTTCGCTTTGCGCTCCCGGGCCCGTCAGCGCCCGCGGAAGCCGCCCTTTTGTCGTCGGCGCTCGGCACCCAGCCGGGCACTGCGCTGGAGCAGAATGGGGCTGCGCCCGAGCCGTTCGCGGCGAGGGCCAGCACGGCCGACCTCCAGCAGCCGGCCCAGGAACCCGAAGCTGCCTCGCAGCGGACGGAGACGGCCGAGATCGCGCAAGACGCGATCATGGCGGACGAGCCTGCGCGCGTGGTGAACGCGCAGGCGGAGGCCATCTTCACCCCGTCGACCTCGTCTCGTCCCGAGGCCTCTTTGGAGGAGCGGGAAATGATGGAGGTGGACGGTGCCGTCGCCGCTCCTGGCGCTGCCCTTTGGGAGGGGGCTGCGCCCATGGAGACGGACGACGAAGTCGTGGGCGGGACGGCGACCGGCGGCGAGGAGGCGCCGGTCGACCATCTCGACCACGAGATGACGGGCATGGACGCGGCCGCGGGCACGGGCGTCGAGGACCACCGGGTCTTCGACAGCTTCGCGCGCGACATGCTCGCTGCCCTGTCGGACCTCGAGTCCGACTCCTCCGCCCCTGCCCCCGTCGCCGCGTCCGGCCTGGCGGACGACCCCATGGCGGGCTCGCCCGAGGAGGATGTCCTCATGGAGGACACCTCCGACGAAGGCGCCCCCGCGGCGTGGGCCGACGAGGCGCGCTTTTCCCTCGGTCACGAGGGATTCTCCTCGGACAGCCCCATGTCCGAGGTCGAGATGGACGAGGGGGTCGACCCCGACGACCTGTTCGGCGACAAGATGTACGCCGATTATCTGGCCGCCGGGGGAGACCCCTTCGACCTTGAAGACACGTCGCTCACCAGCGATGACTTCAAGCTTCTCGGGCACTTTGCCTGGGAGGATTCCGTCTCGGCGCCCTCTGCCGGCCCGTCTGCCGCCGCCGCCCCCGTCGCCGACACCCCGGCGACCACCACCACCACTACCACCACAACCACCACCACCACCACCGCCGCCGCCGCCCCGTACCCGCCCCTGACCCTGCCCACGCTCCTGCCCCTGCCCGCGGCTGCACCCGGGCACTGGTGTGGGACCTCTGTTGCCGGGCCCGCCGCCGTCATGCCCACGCCTGTGCCCGTGGCTGCTCCCGCTCCCGCGCCTGCGCCGGTCGAGCGCGCACCGGTCTTCTCCTTCGGGCAGTCGGCCGGCCCCGCGGCGCCAGCGCCTCAGTTCGCCTTCGGGGCGGACTCGCTGGCTGCCGTCGCTGCCGCCGCTGCCGCGGAGGTCCCGGCTGCTGCTGCTCCCGAGCAGGCGCCCACCACCACCACCGCCGCCGCCACCGTCACCACCACCACCACCACCAACACCACCAACACCGCCGCGCCGATCTTCCCGCCTTTGCCGCCGTTCGTACCGGTGGCAAACCCGGCGATCCGGCCGGTGCTGTTCACTGCCGCGCCGCCGCCTGCCGCAGCGGTGTTTTCCTTCTCTTCGGCGCCCGCACAGGTGTCTTCTTCTCTCGCGCCTGTGCCGTCTCCCGCTGCCGCTCCCGCTCCCGCTCCTGCTCCTGCTCCTGCTCCTGCTCCCGCTCCGGCTCCCATGCCTGTGGCAACGTCTCCGGCTCCCGCGCCTTCTCACGTCGCCGCCGCCGACGACGACGACGAGGAGGAGGGGTTCGACGAGGAGACCCTGCAGTGGCTCGCCGAGGCCGAGCTGGAGCTGGCGGCTGCTTCGGAGGAGTTCAATGCTTCGCTCGCGTCTGCGCAGCCTCCGTCGCCCGCTCCCACTCTCGCTCCTGCTCCCGGTTCTCTTCGCTGTGCCGCCACCACCGCCGCCGCCGCCAACGACGAGGGGATCCCTGAGCTCGAGCTCGACGAGGAGACTCTGGCCTTGCTTGCCGAGGCCGAAGGAGAGGTTACTTGGCGCGCGTCCGTCGCGCCCGGTTCTGTCTCTGCTGCTGGGGCCAGCAGCGGCACCACCACCACCACCACCACCACCACCACCACCAACAACAACAATACCAACAACGGCTCTGGTCTGGGTGTCCAGGAGGAGGAGCCCCAGGCCGAGTCTTCGGCAATGGCTGCGGCCCGGTCAGCCAACGCCAACGCCAACAACGCCGGGACCACCATCACCACCACCAACGCCACCGCCGCCAACAATAACAACAACACAACGTCCCGCAAGTCCAAGGCTCAGCTTCGCGAGGAGGCGCGGGCGCGAGCCCGTGCGGAGCTGCAGCGCCAGGAGGAGCAGCGCCAGAAAGCCGCCCGCGAGTTTGCGGAACGTTGGGAGCGTCAGCACCCGTTGCTGGGCGCCGCGGCGCAGGAGGACAAGGACGTGGTGGAGCTGGAGATTCCGGTGGACGAGGATGTGCCGGAGGAGCTGCTCTTCGACCCTGGCGTCGCCGTGGCCAAGGCGATGGCCAAGATGAACGAGAGCGCCGAGGCGGCTCGTCGCGCTGCGCTGGCTCGTCCTCCGCTCGAAGACGATGACGACGACGACGAGGAAGAGGAGGAGTCGGACATCTCGGAGGAAGAGTAGGGACTCTCTGCAGCCTCCGGCCCGACAGCGCCGCTCCCTCTCGCGCGCCCGGCATCGCCACAGCGGGAGCACCCGCCTCCTTCGGCTCGGGACGCGACTCCCGAAGAGGCCGAGTCGCAGGTCACGTTCACGATCAAAGCCCGACAGCGGTCCCGCGAGGGGCCCTCGCTCGCCGAGAAGGTGGCCGAGATGGAGCGGGCGGCCGAGGCCTTGGAGCGAACCCCGACCCGGCCGCAACAGCAGCAGAAGCAGCAGCAGAAGCAGGCGACCCGGGCCACGCCGCCGACATCGACCCCGGGCGCCAACGCCACAAGAACCATCGTCAAGAAGCCGACCGCCCCCTCGCTCTTCATCGAGCGCAAGAAAAAGCCGCCGAAGAAGCCATGAGTCGCCGCCGCTGGGAGATGGGCTGGCTTCGGCCTTTTCGACGATACGTCTCGGACACATTCACAAGCACAAACACACAAACAAGCAAAAAAAAAAAAAAAAAAAAAAAGACTTCAACTTCGACACACACACACACAAACACACCAAGGCACGAAGCTCACAAATCAACGATCCTCGTTCTGGGATAGGGTAGCGGAGGGTGGGCCAGAACGAGAGGCTTCGACTTTTTGTGTGTGTGCGTGTGCGTGGTTGAGTGGAAAGGGCCGACCGACCAAGTTCATTATCGCTATCTACTCGTTCTCTCGTCGGCCAACCAAGTCTCGTCCAAGTCAACGGCTCTTGAGTCTCGTCCAGCCGCTCGTTCCCCTCGCTGGCGCGGGACTTACCGACGAGCCACCGGCCGACGTTCCAGCACCAGCACCAGCACCAGCACTAACGCCGCGGCCAGCCGCCGAACCGCCGTTCCCATTCCGCACAAGCAGCACGCCATCCTCAAGATCTTCCCCCTCGAGCAGCTCGCCGGTCTCGATCGTTTCCCATTCCAGCATCGGGGCCTCGCTTGACAGGCGCTTCTTCAGCTCGTCCGAGAGCTTGAGGGGCGGGAGGAGCTTGAAGCCGCGGACGAAGGCGACGCCCTCGGCATCTCCCAGAAAGCTGTGCAGCGTAGCGTGCGACCAGCGGCCCAAGACGGGCTTTGGCTGGTTCGCGGCGGCCGAAGCGGTCTCGTTCCTGGGGCTTCCTCCACCAGGCGGGGTGAGAGGCGCCGCCGACGGGAACGAGCTGGGCTCGACGGAGCGGCGGTGCAGCTGGTCGCCAATCAAGAGGCGCCACAGGTTCTGGCCCATGTTGCAGACGTCGTCGTGCGAGTCACGATCCCCAAAGGCGACGCCCTGCGAGCAGCAGGCCCAGGCGATATCGTAGGCGAGCAAGGCGACGCCTTCGAGGAACAGGTTGTACGTCGCCGGGTCTTCGCGCGCCAGAACCGGCAGGGGCTTGTCGATGAACAAGGGCCGAGGGCGCGGAACGCGCTGGTGCTCGTCTCCGGGGTCTCCAGCGGCCGAGGGCACGCCACCGGAAGCGGCCGAGGGCGGCAGCTGCGAAGCCAGGGAGCCTGGGAACGGCACGGGGCCGTGGCGGTACGACGACGCCAGCGAGAAGATGGTCGGTTTCGGGTAGTCGGCGTGCGGCGGCGTAATCTCGGCGGGCAGCCGAAGGCCGAGATAGTGGCACGTCAACACCAGGATGTGCACCACGTGCGCGAGCGACGTCGAAATCACCTCGGGCGGCAAGGCTATCGGCGCATCCGTCAGCAAGCCGCGGTCAAGAATGCCGAAAGCAACATCCGCCATAGGGCGAACCCAAGCCAAAAAAAGAATAAAAAAGGGTCATGAGAACTCACTATTCATGGCGTGCAAGTCCACGATCTCGATGCCGCCAAGCTCGTACCGCTTGGAGCTGCCCTTCTTGACCTGGCGAAGACCATAGAGCCTCGCGGAGCTCTCGCACAAGAACACCCGGGTGGCGGCCATGGCGTCGGCGCTCCGGTGCCACAAGAACTTTTGGCGCAGGATGCTCTGCTCGGTCTCCTTGAGCTGGCGGGCCCACCGCACGGGCGTGCCCTTGGACACGGAGTCGAGATCGGATCTTCTCCGGGCGATGGCGTCCTTCCTGGCGGCGATCTCTTTCCGGACGGCCTCCATCTCGGCCCTCAGCTTTTCGGCCTGCGCGATGATCTGGCTGGTGCGATCACGGGCGGCCTCTTCCTCGGCTCGAAGACGGGCGAGCTCGGCCGACTTTTTCTTGTCCTCCTCGACGACGACGACGACGGCATTCCCACTACCATCACCACCACCACCACCACCACCGACACTCCCACCGACACCCACGCCCGGCGACAACCCGACTCCAAGACCCTGGCTCCCGATTCCTCCTGCCCCCAAGGCGGCTTCGACCCGGCGCTCGACCTCTTCATTCTGCATCAGAGCGCGGGCGTACTCGACGCGCGTCTCATACAGGCGGTTGCGCGCGTCGACAGCGCAGAGGAACGGGCGCTTCTTTGGGTGGTGCGGGCGTTGGCAGATGCTGCAGCTCATCATGATGACTTTTTCGAAGGCGGCGATCAAGCCGCGTCGGCCGGGCGGAGGGACAAATGTTGGGGAGGAGAAGAAGATGATGACGAAAATGGATGTCCAGAAGGCTCAGACTTCCACGCACGACTCATAAGGCTCCGGATCCAAGGCCAAGCAGCACCGACCACCACCACCACCGAGGACACGGCGACCAAAGCAAAACAAAACAGCAGCAGCAGCAACAACAACAACAACAGCAACCACCACCTCAAGCGCTAGGCGGCGGCCCTCTCTTTTCCAGTCAGGGTCGACAACCCCGACAAGGACAACAACGACAACCTTTGTCTTGCTGCCGGCCTTGGATTCCTGGCATCACTTGGCGGCGTGATGCTTCGGAGACTTTCGATGGGAGCCTTTGGACTTTCGGACCACCACCCCCGCTTGGTCAAAGACAACTCTCAACCTCTGTTTGTCGTTTGCTCTTTCAGGGTCCCCGCGTCCTTGCAGGTTGGACGACGAAGCGGGGACTTTTTGATGGGGAACTTTGCGACTCTTGGACGACAACCCAAGGACAGAGAACAGAGCGGGGGAACGAGGAGGAACCTTAAAAAAAGGTTACAAGGGGACGAAAAAAAAAAAAAGACAAAGAAGAAGAATGGAACAGGATTCGGTTTGGTTGGTTTGGTCTGGTTTGGTCTGGTTTGGTCTGGTTTGGGGTTGGTTGGGTTGTGTGGTTGATGTTGATGCGATGGGGGGGGGGGGGGGGGCGTTTCGGTCTTGGAGGCCCGGGTCCGGTCACACAGGTGCTCACAGTTCACGACCGACGCCGACACGGACAAGACAAGACCAGACAAGGGCACGCGGCTCCCCCGGTTCGGTTCCAGGACGATGCACGAGGCAAAGAAAGAAAGGGACCCGGTCCCGCGGGAAAGAATGCGTCATCGGTCATGGGTCATCGGGGCTAGGCAACACTCCACCGACGGACGGCCCGCCGCTTTTCGGCAGCCGCGCTCTGCTGGGCTGCGATTCCCATTCAGCTCTTGGCATGCCATGCCGCGGCAGGTACGTACCCCACAGTACTGCGTACGCAGTAGTTATTACTGTGTATACTGTGTAGTACACAGCAACTACTGTGCCAAGACGGTGTCCATTCGGCAAGGAACAGCAGCTGACAGCAGCAGCAGCAACAGCAACAGCAGCAACAGCAGCAATAGCAGCGGCAGCCCCCCCCCGTCTCAGGGCCACCAACGACCGACACGTGCTTCGACGACTCCCTTGGGCCCTTCAGGCACACGCCAATCAGCCGTCTCAATTCCGCCGCCCCCTCGGTGCCAAAGTCTTGTGCGACCTCCAAGCTTGGGCATCAAGGAACCTCAAAAAAGAGCATTTCGGGCACTTTGCATACCACAAACGGCGGGGTTCGTGGAGAATCAGGGCGAACAAGAGGACGGGAGACCCGACTGAATTGACCAGTCGACTGGCTGCTCAAGGCTCAAGGCGCGACCCCAGCAGCGGCAACAGCAGCACCAACAGGGTCAGGGCACTCACTTCGCTGCCTCTCAATGGCTCCATCAACGACACCTCACCTCAACAACAACAATAACAACATCAACATCATCATCATCAGCAGCAGCAGCAGCACTTCTTCGCTGTTGGTCTGAGCCGTTCCATCACCCACTACAATTTACCACTACCATCCCAGAGCTCGATGGCCAGCGCCTCCTCTCACGCTCAACCCCCCACCACCGCTCATCACAACACCATCACGCCTGGTCACGGGTCTCCAGCAAAGAAACTCAGCCTCGAGCCGGCCATTCTCCTCCCCTCCGCACAGCCCGACGCCGCCATGTCCGACACCGCCCCCAAGGACAAAAAGCCCCAGCAGGGCGGCCGGTCCTCCCAAGTCAAGACGCCCGAGCCGCGCGCCTCCAAGGAGCGCATCAACGGCCACCGCGACGCATCCGACCGGTCGCCCAGCACCCCGGGCCACCTGGTGCCGTTCGACTGGGAAGAGTTTCAGGCAAGGTACGAGGACGCGCTCGCCGACGCGGATCGCGAGGAGCAGGAGCTGCTCAAGGAGTTTGAGGATCTCGTCAAGGTGGGTTTTCCCTTTCATGTGGTTCGCACCGCGGGCGCGCGAATGGGTCTTGCTGACGGCTGGTGGTACGCGGTGGCAGTTTTTCAACGTCTGGGCATCGGCCGCCTCGGTCAACGACTCCGAGCGCGGCGTGAAGCGGTTGCAGACGCGGGAGCGACACGTCAGGCTTGCAGAGCAGAGCTTGTCGCAGAAGAAGAAGCACCGTGAGTCCCTCCCTCATGCCGTCATCTCCCAGGCCCGGAGCTAACATGCACGGCAGTCGCAGAAGTTGTCCGCGCGTTCCAGAGCGCCCTGGCCCTGCTCGAGCAGACGTAAACGAGCTGCCGGCGACCCCTCACGCAACCAAACCCGAGGGGTCCGCGTTGGGATGGTGGGAAGCCTCCGAACCTCTTTCAACACGCCACACGTCACACGCGGCCACTACGCAGTACACTCCCTCGGCACCTTCTCTTTCCCACCATCCCCACCATCCGGCACAGGGCGCTCTTGGATCTCATACCACACATCAAGCCACCGGCGCTGCGAACGGTTAAGCGACAAAAACACCACACACCACCTCCTTGGCGGATCCCGGGCAACATCAGCAACATCAGCAACAACAGCACTTCAGCGGGCGGGCGGGGTCCAACATACCTCTCACCTCTCACATCTCACATGTCACGTTTGACGGACCCCCCGAACACCTCGGCTGGGTCACACAACACGAGGACCCCTCCACCCTCAACGCCCGCCCGCTCAAGTCCAGAGGTCTACCCAGTCTCACTCATGCGGGTTTGGTGGACCTCTGGCAAGCTCATCCACCGGGCTGCCAAAGCATCACAGCCCTCCAAACATCATCGCTGACCCCCGGGATCCGACCAATTCCCTTCAAATCCCAAGTCGCCCCAACGACGCAGCGCCACCCCCCATCAACCCTCCAACCGCGCCGGATCAACTTCTCGAGAAGCGAGCTTCTTTCTTCGACAACGCGACAAAAAAAACCACTTCATCGATCTTCCTGCAGGCCCCCTCCCCAGTCTCTTCATTTCCCAACCCAGCTCAACCGCCAATCACGTGACCGAGGACGTCCCGTTTCGAGGCGGATCCTCATCGCATCGTCTCCTCAACCTCAGCTCCATCCTGCGAAACCCTGCCAGCACACCACAACGCGTCGGCCACGCCCAACATGGCAAGCGCCTCCTCCATCAAGGTGCCTCAAATCACACCGGTGAGTTTCGGACAAGATTCCTTCTCCACAAATGCCCTAAAAATCATGCAGAGGCTAACCGTTTGCGCATGCAGGCCGACATGCTTGCCTTCCACGAAGCGCACTTCTCGACCCTCGCGACACATGACTTCCAAGCCCACTTCCTCCGACCCAGCGACCACCCGCCTGTGCACGAAATCGCCGCGCAGCCTGTCCCGGAAGAAGAAGAATACTACCAAGAGGAGGAAGAGGAGGATGACGGGCTAGGCTACTACCCCGACGGCGTCAAGCGGACCCTTACCGACGAACAGATCGCCATCTTCCGCCATTCCGAGATCGAAGCTCTGCGCCGCGCCCGCGAATCCCCATCCCAATCGCGCAACACCCACCATCGCGCCAATCCCTCCCCCCAAGAGGAGGACGCGGCGCAGAGCGCCTCGGAGGATGGCGAGGTCTCGTCGCCGCTGGCCATCTCCGCCCCGGCAAAGAAATCCAAGAAGCGGAAGCGCGGCAAGCAGCACAACCGGCTCCGCCCCGGGGACGAGGGCTTCGTCGATCTGCGCAAGCGAACATGGGATGTGGTAGACAAGGGCCTCGAGACGCTCGACTACGGCGAAGAAGAAAACACCGACCCGGCCGACGACGGCAGCAAGATCCAGCGCCGGTGCATCTCGTACGACGACTGAGACGCGCTCGCTCTTCTCTTGTCGCCACAACGGAGCCTCGCGCCGGCCGGCCGGTCGGTCGGTCAGCCTCTCTGGAACGCGCCAGGGACGTTTCGGTCTTTGCTTCGCGTCACGACCTGTCTGTCCAGCATGCCTCACCGCCATCTTTGCCGAAAACGAGAGAGCCGGAATTCCATCCACCCCCCTCGATCCGCCAACCATATCAAACACGAAAAAAGCGTACGTTTGTTCTCACCACCTCCCACCTTCCACCCCGTGCGTGCCGTGATGAGATCTTTCTATCGTCATCCTTAGCCGGAACTCCGGCCGGGAGTGAGCCACGGGTCCACGAGCGCGGCTTGGCCGTCTGCGGGGAGGCTGGTTTCCCCTCCTCCCTGTTTGACGGCAGGGTCGTGCTTCCGTCGCCCGTGCTTCCCGGAGACCAACCGGAAATATGTCGAGTTAATCTTCTCTCTGAGCACCCACACCCGCACGCATGCTGCACTTGATACCGTTTTTTGCGGGGGAAACGGAACAGCGGCTAATTTATTGTCGGAATCTCAGGTCCTGCGCATTGCCAAACCGGCCCCGACCGAATCCAACCAACCAAACCCAACCCAACCAACGGAGGGGAGACGAGACGAGATGAGATGAGATGACTTGTGGAGATGTTGAGACAGAAGAGAGAGAGAGAGAGAGAGAGAGAGAGAGAGCCGTTGACAACCTGGGGACGAGAGAAAAGAGATGCTGTCGGTGTTGTTGGCTGGTGTGTGTGAGAGTTTGATGTGTTGAGACCGGTGAGAGAGGAAGAAGAGTGCGCAAAGGATGAACAGATCACGGGTCATGGAGGACTGGGAAGGGGGGGGATAACACTCATAAAATGAGGGTCCCTATCCGCGTCATACATTGACGCTTGGAGGAAAAAAGGCCGGAGGCCGGACGAAGGGCTGGCGAAGGGCAGGCATATATATTGCCTGGGAACATGGGGAGGGAGGCGCAAAGGCGGAGGGAGAAGGAGGCTTGTCTGGTGGGCTTGGGATTTGTGGAGATGGAGAGGGGGTAATATGTATGGATGTTCTGGGACCTTTGGTACAAAGCATGGACATGGGGCATAGAAAACGGGCGTCGGTTGGGAGTTGGGGAAAATGGGTAGTAGGACACCATTGATTGCATGATGATGATGACTGATGATGGCGTTATGACATGGGGTTTCTGGACTTTTTCTGCAGGGGTTTCTGTTTGAGTCTAGGGGAACGGAAGCGACCTGACCTTTGCGCACAATCTAATCCGTCCAAACGAACCAAGAGTGATGTTGATGTTGTGGTGATGTGGCTGCTGTGCCTTGATTGAAGCGACTTGGCATGGCTGTCTCTTTCATCAGGCTGCTTGACGTTATTAAGTCGCGCTGATGAACCGGGCAACGGATCGGTCAAAGGTATTTCACCAAACAGTCAGGATAGTTCCATGTATCGAGCTAGCATACTGGGGAAAAACCGTACGACCCCCCCCCCCTTTGGCAGAAACTATCCTGTGATAGCACCAACGAAACATGGCAGCGGACGATGCCCCGTTCCAATCCAACAACGCTTCTTCCGCGTTCCTCGCCGAGGCAGCGGCGACGGCGCCTTGATATCCCAAGCCCTTCCGTCCGCCCTCCACATCCTGCTCGGCGCGCGGTCGCGTGCGCTGCTTAGCGGAACAGGTCCTCGGCCTCCTTCACCGCCTTCTTGCGGATATCCTTGGAGATCCCCTCGATGACGCTGCTGCGCGGCTGGAAGCGACGGACATTGTATTCTAAACGACAGCCGTTAGCCACCCGAAAGAGCCCGCGGCCGGGGTTCTGTCCAGCACTCACGCCCGCTGATGCCGTTTTGATCTTCCTGGACGAAGAGGATCCTGGCCGAGGAGGACCAGGCCTCGAGCTGGATCCGATAGACCTTGAAGAAGGGGTTCTCCGGGTCGGGGAAGCGGAGGACGCCAATGTCGACCAGGGTCTTCTCGTGGCGTTCGTGCTTGTAGAGGATGGTCTCGGCGTGGTCCACCGTGGCTCCCGTCTGGGCCACGATGTCGGCGAGGACGCCGATGTCGATTTGCGTCGAGTTCAGCACGTCCTCGTCGTTGATGAGAGAGGTGAACCAGGACTTGACCTGGAAATCCCCCACCAAAAACGTGGGTTTGTCAGCCACCTTGTTCCCCCCTGGGGGGTCATGATCATGGCAATACACCAGAGACCGGCGCTCTCACGAAGGACGAAGCCAGAACAAGTCACGCACCTCTCGGACGATGCCCTGGTCCGGCGACCCGTCGATCTTGAAGACGTTGGTGCCCGACTTGATGAGCTTGTCGGCGCGGGAGATGCCGTCGTCCTTGGGTTCCAGCAGGGGAGACTGCGTCATGGCCCCGATGACGCGCTCCCAGGACCGCTCCTGGGGCGGGATCGCGGCGATGGCCTTGAGCGCGGCAGCAATCATGATCTTGAGATGCTCGTCCATGGCCTTGATGGACTCGCTGTTGAGCTTGCCATACGAAGGCGCCAGCTTGACCGTGAGGTAGTCCTCACGGGAGCTCTCCCTGACATCGATCTAACCATGTGAGCTAGCTGACCACGCTTCCAGTACCCCAGCGATGGGCACGATGGGCACGATGGGCGCGATGCGCGTCGATGGGCATGCAAAAGTTCTCCCTACCTTGGAAAAGTCAAAGTCCTTGACGATCTTGGCAATGTCCGGGATGCCGGAAAACGCCAGAGCAGCTGCGATGCCGGCCATGGTGGGCAGTTGGGAGAGCGCTTGACGCGAAGGTGAGGGCTTAAGGAGTCGGTGCGAAGGCGAACCTGGAAGGTTGGTGCGGCGATGCTGAAGCGGTGGTGGTGGTGGTGGTGGTGGTGAAGGGACGGTCCAGGAGACAGACCATCGCCCGGTATATATAGACGGGAAACGGCCTCCAACAACTCTCCACAACACAGCGCATCAGAGCTCGAGCATCTGGCATCGCTGACGTGTCAGTCGGTCCTCAGCGTCGTCTTCGTCACGGGCGCTTCCTCGTCGATCTGTCCCGCGGTAACCGAGCTCGTAATTCTGGCTGGATCAGAATCGTGCCCGATCTGGACCGCATCCGAAGGGTCGAATCTAACGGGCCAACGAAGCACGACTTGAGGGGGGGAGGTCTCAGCCAGCGGGATAGGATGGTGTGTTCCTTTCGACGCTTCCCCAACGATCGACGAGTCGCGACGCTGTCCAAGTATCAATCTGCCGCCCATTCGCCCCTCCGCTCATCCACCCATCCGCCCATGTGTATGGCATCTCTCCTTGCCCAGGCATACCATGCAGGCCGAGAAGATCTAGACCCCCTACACGATGCGGCCTGATGCCCAGCAAGCTTCCAAGCACAACCCCTCCCCCCCACAACGGTCAACGGCTTCTTGAAGAGTCGGGGTCGGATTCTACCCAGGCTGTCTTCGAGGCTCATGGTCGAAGCTCTGTGTCCTGCCTGTCACCGTGATATCTGCTTGGGACGACGTCTTTGCTTCGCCTTGGCCCGCCCGGTGACGATTGAAACATATCTTTGAATTCCAAGCAAAGAAATCCGGGCTCCGGATACGTCGACAGCACTTGGGGAGGGAAGGAGGACGACAACACAGAGGGAGAGACAGCAAGAGAGGTGGAGGGGGGGATGAATGCCTACGTAGATCGGACCAAGCGGCTACGGCGGTTTGGGGAGGGGGGGGGTGGGGGGTGGGATGTAAACATCGTCTGAAAGGAGAAGGAGATGTTACGGAGCTGGGGTCCATATTCTAATCGGATCGTAACTTCAAAGAAACAAAGACGGGTCGGCATTGTCCATTAGGGGCCTTTTCCGCTTCGCCTTCCTCCCCCGTCCATTGCCGGGCGTAGCAGACGCCAGCATCGGCATGCGCCGGTACACACTATACGAGCCGCAACGGGGATAGCTCGGACGATCCAAAAAAATAACCGCCCAGGAACGACTTCGCCATTGGTGATTCCCAGGGAGATGTCAAGCTAGGTACCTACGCACTATGTTCACCGTGGGTGCCCATCCATGCGTGTCTCAGACAGGCAGGCATCCCGGTTAACACACCTCCTACAATAGCTATCCACCGGCTGCACGCACCTAGCTACCTTGGGGAGGTGTGGTACGACGTGCCATAGTGTACTGCGTATCACAGACGGAGCCCAATCCCCTTGGCGTCGGTGATGCAGTCAACCCTCCCTGTTTTCCATCGAGGGGATGCTCTCCAGGGTGCGTCGTGGCGTAGTACAACGACTACATGCGGTGGAACCGTTTTCAGACCGGTCGGCGTTCCCCCGAAACAACGAGCCTAGGGACGTTACGTAAGGTCGATTGCTAACACACAACCTTTCTCCGGAGGTGTTATACGCCACACACACGGCCACCTACAACACGCAGGCACACCTTTTGGGATGCTTGCAGCAGCTGACGACATCCCATAAGCACGCCAACGTCTCCTGCCGTCCGCCTTGGTCGGAAGTCCGGAGATGCAACGTGTGCCCGTGCACCTCGTTCGATGGCTGCCAGTCCAAAGACCGAAAAAAAAAAAGAAGTAGAAAAGGAGAAAAAGAAAACAGAAAAAGAAAACAAATGTGACAGGATCTATGGGGACTCATACCCTGGTCCTGAACCCCAGCAGGCATTCTGCTTGCTCAGACCGCCATTCTGGGCATCCATCGTATATATAAGGAGCCTCCAGGAGAGGCATATCAGATAGTTGTTTTCTTCTTTTGGACAACAGCTTCCAACCACTCCTTTCCGCCGTATATACTCTTACAGGTCCGGGCCATTACAGTTATAAGCCCGGTGCCTTCCTGCTACGCAGAAAAAGAACCTCCCCTTCTTGTTATAAGCCTTTAAATCAATCTTCAAAGCGCTTAGCTCGTTTATTTTCTCCTCTCTCTTTTAAAACCCGTCGCTAACTATTAAAGTACCTTCCTCGGTAAAATAAACTTAGTCTTTAAGGATTACACTTTTAGCATCGTACAGCTAAAGACCTTTTATAACTAAGGACGATAGTTCGATTATATTCGAAACGAAGCTCGTACCTACAGCGTATAGCAGATCTGTAGACTAGAAGTAAACGTTAAGACGGTTCTAAAGATCCTTAATAATAACTAAAAGCCGTTTTATACAGACGCCTACTTAAAGGTTTAACAGTAGTTTAGGATTTAAGATTAGCGAAAGCTTCGGGATTAATAGAACGTTAATTCGGAGGAAAGGGGCTTTAAACCGGAAAAACTAGGAGAACCCTTTAAGTCCGACGTAGACTACGTATATAAGTAGAACCTTCTCCGATACTTTTTAAAGACTCCGTAAGACGATTTGAACGATTAAAGGAAGGCTTATAACGTAGTATATTACTTTATCTTTAATACCGTTCGGAAGGATCTGTTTAAAAACGCTTTTAACCTCCTTACGTCGATAAGATAGCTACAGATCTGCTACAACGTCCTATATATTCTGGAAGCCTAAATTATTCCTATTTAGACGGTAAGGATAAAAGCGTTTTATAAAGCCTTCTTTAACGTCTTCGATAGAGCCGAAACAGCTATAGACCCTTTTAAATAGATTATAGACTTCCGTTATAAATATTATAATGTATTTATAAACGGAGTTACCGATATAATTGGTTTCCTAGCTATTACGGCCTTTCTAAATACTATTTAGAAGCGTATTACTTTAGGATAGGCCTATATTAAATATATATTTCTAGTTAATAAAGTTATTTAAAGCGACCCTAAGGAAACTATAAAGATATATATAGACTAGCTATACTAATTTCTTCTTTAAAACGAAGCCGGGGTATATATTAACCGTATATTTACGTTACTTTCGGAAAATATAGGCAGTTATCTAACTAGTAAGACCTATTAAAATAAAGGTTTAATAAGAAAAATAACGGTAACGGTAAAGGCAAGCCTTTTAGGTTAAAGGGTAGTTATAGATAAGGAAAAGGCGGGAATAGTAATAGAAAAGGCGGTAACCGAGGCTACAACTAGTTTAATAATTAAAATAGGAAAGTAAACCGAATACCAAAGGTTTATTATAACTACTTATACGGAATCCTTAAACAATACTATTAGATACCGATCAAATGTTTTAATTTTAAAGCTGTTATAACTAATAAAAGTAAAAGAGGTAGTATAATATCTTAGGGCTTACGTTAATATATCCTTAATAACCTTATAAAGCTTTAATAAACGGACTTTAGAAACGAGTTGTAAGCTTAAAGGATAAAACTCCTTAGTTTTAAAATACTATATTTACTATTAGGACCGGGTAACGAAGAACCCTTTTCTAGTTCAATCGAAGTTAAATTAAAACTCGATAATAACAAAGACTTTTCAAGGCTTCTTATTAAAACGGTAATCCTCTACGATTTATAAACAAGAATTCAGCTTCCCTTTAATATTAATACTATATTTATTACCGACTATTACCCGCTTTATAATTCTATCCTTTTAGATAATTGTAAAGCAGTTTATATCGTTAACGATAAGTTACGATTTAAGCTTAGATCCTAATACGAAGTCGATAACTTAGACAACTATATAGGAGCAGGTATAACCTTTTTCTAAGTATAAGCCCGTAGGTAATAAAGGTTTAGGAATATACTAAACGGTAATAGAGGTCCTAATACTAAAAACCTAATTTTAAAAGATACGGTTTTTATTAACGGGTTTTATATTAATAGTATATTAGAGGTAGCTTTTAAGTAGGCAGGCTTCTAGTATTATAAGTAGGATAGAACCCTTTATTATAGCCCTATAAAGCGTAGTCTAGTAATAAGATAGTTGGTTCGTAAGTATAATTTAGTATTCTTTAAATATAATATTCGTTTTATTTACTTAAAGGTTCCTTCGCCTAAGTATATTGTAACTATATTTCTCGTTACTATTAAAACCCGTTTAGCTACCCGATTAAAAGAACTACTTCTTAAGAGAAAGGATATAGAGCGCCTATAATACTTGTGTATAGGATATATAGGGCCCGAAGTAATATAAAGACTTATCTCTGCAGCTAGAGGAGTTCGGTACAAAGTAGATAGTATTCTAAAAAAGGAATATAAAAGTTATATACAAGTATATACTACTCGAGTTATCTTACGCTAACCCTTTAAGAACCGTATTATAAGACCCTTTTAAAGGATTACTTAGAATCTCTTTAAGTTTAATCCTAAGTTTAACAGTTTAAAATAGCTGCTTATAATTAAAGACGAATAGAGTAGGAAAGTAATCGTAAAAACTTTAATAACTAAGTCGCTGTATACTGTAGCTAAATAGATTAAAGATATTGTATTGTAGGTTAATATATAATTTAGCTTTAAAGTCTATAAGATCCGGTAGGATAACAATACTAAAACCATCGGTATTAAAAGATATATAGATTATAAAGTCTGGATTTAAAACCTAGGGATCGATCTTAAACTTACTTTAACCTATACTTCGGAGGCTAACGAAGGATCTAAGCGTATAGGATATAAGATTATCGAAAGAAGGCTTACTATACTTCTCGGAACTCGTTTGCTTTATAACCTATAGCTAAAAGCTATAAAAGCAGCTGCTTAGCTAATTAACATTACGCTTTTATAATACAACGATTAGAAATTATTAAACGAAAAACTATACTTATAGTTTCGGTAATACTTCCGTTAGTACTAACCCGAGTTTATAAATAATCGTATACGAGATCTAAAGCCTTACCTTAGTAACCTATACGTATACGGATACTAAGTATACCTATTTAATAAACAATAAGAGGCGAATATTTACCGGAAGCTATTTAAAATAACCGAGAAAGCCTATATCGGTTACCTAGTTAGGTATTAAGTAACTAATATCTATTGGATTTAGGTTCCTTAGCTTAAAAGGGTTATTATTATACGAAACGTAATCTTCGATAAAAAGCTCTTTTACGAACCTAGTAAAGAATATATATCCTTACAACCGCTTTAAATTATAAAGGATATTGTAGAGCTATTTAAATCCGATATAAGGTACCGGGACGCTAGTATAGTAAAAGAGCCCGACGATGTTAACCTTAAAAGTCCAGAATACTTAATATCTTTTAAGAAGTTAAAGACGAGTTTTAACCGGCTAAAGGGTTAAAACTTAGGGGTAGGAATATAGGTAAAGAGTATACCTTTTACGGATACCCCTATTAAACTATTAAAAATAGGATCGTTTATAATTAGACTCCCGACCTTAAAGCCGTTTATTAATCTTCTACCGCTTTATATAGGACTTAGCAAAGTTATAAATATTAAACCTTATACTAATAATATTTATTATAAAAGTATAATAGTTAAAGACTAGTATTCCGTTAATAGGACTGTAAAGCTTAGTACGCCTTTATTAAGCCCTTATAATAATAATACCGTAGGACTCTTTATAGTTAAGGAGGAGCCTTTGTAACCGGTAAACGGTATTTATAGACCGTTATAGAACGCTTATTATACTATAGATATTGTAATAAAATAGTAAACTATAGAAAGATAAAACCCTAATCCAACCCGTATTAAACGTAAATATATTAAAAAGGTATATAAGCCTACTGTATATTAAAGCAGACAGCAGAGAAGTTAGGGGCCTAAAGGTAAAGACGATAACGATAAGTATAGACTTGTCGGATTTGTATTTAGGATATATCGAGATAATAGTATATATCTATTAAATTAAAGATATTAGAAGAGCTTCTATATAACTTTTTTCCTAAATAATCCTATTTATAAAGGTAATAGCCTTTAAACTCGTATTATCTACTACGTAATAGCGGCGGCTGTAAATTAAAGGTCTGTAAAACGTTTAGGTACTACTCCTAAGATACTAAGAATATATTTTTTAAAACTAGCTAATATTAAGGCACTTTAACGCTTTTAAGATATTAAGAACTATAAGTTTAAATACCTATTCTTAGAAGCTTACGATAAAAAGATTAGGAATCTTATTAACCGAAAAGTTTAGCGTATTATCTATTATATAAAGGCTAAAGGACGTCCTTTACCTTTTAAATAGGTGTTTACGTATAAGTTCGACGAATATAATTATATCGAGAAAGTAAAGGTATATATTTACGTTAGAAGCGATCTATAACGCTAGAGTACCTTTAAAATAACCTATACCGTTACCTTTACTACTTATATATTTCGCTTTATAATAGCGATTACTATATACTTTAACCTTAAAGTCTACTAGTTTAATGTTAAATAGGTATTTTTAAATGCCTTTTTAAAAGCGTTAGTATACTATAAGCTCCCGGAAGGATATAAGCAGCTAGAGAAGTATATTTAACTTTTATAGGCTCTTTATAGATTCCGAAAGTTACCTTTCCTTTAGTATTAAGAGTTCTCCTCTACTTTACGTAAACTAGGCTTTAAAGCCTTTAAAGAAAAGCTTTACCTTTTCTATAACGACTAATATAAGGTTACTATCGTATTCTATATTGATAACTATTTTATCTTCTTCTATTAAAACTATATAAATAAAGCAAACCGTATTATAAATACTTTTAAAGCTAAATATAAGCTTTATAAGAAGGGAGAGGCGAAGTAGTTCCTAAGCGTAAGAATTATTAAGGACCGTCCGAAGCGTTAAGTATTTTTAGTCTACAACTAATATATCGAGAAGGTAGTTAAAAGGTTTAATATTAACCTTACGGTTTATACGCCTTATATTCTACTTCCCCCCGGCGATTTTATTAAATATAAGGGGACTACTTTAAACGACGAAATTAAGCTTTTCTAAAAGCTTATTAGTTTAATACTTTATACAGCTATTATAATTCGCTTAAACGTAGCTTTTATTACGTTAAAGTTATTTTATTTCTTAACAAATCCGTTACATTAGTATATTTTTACAGTATATTAAATAGTCTATTACTTATATAGAATAAGGTATCTAAGGATTATATATACTAGTAAGGAAACCGAGTCGTAAATATTCCTTATTGTAAAGAACGTATTATTTACCGATTACTTCAATACTTAAAGGTTTACTTAGGGCTATATAATAATACTCTTCAGAGGTATAATCGTATAGAAGGCTGTAAAGCAGTTGATAGTTACTACTTTATTTATAGAAGCCGAACTAACAGCGTTTATAAATACTATTAAGGAAACTATAGCGTTATAACGCTTTTTTAAAGATATTGCTTTAAACCTTAAAAAGCCGTAGGTAATCTATTATAATAATACTAATATAATTAGACTAGTAGTTAAAGATAGAATACGGATAAATACCTTTTTAAAGTATATCGATATCTATAATATATAGGTAAAAGAGTAGGTTGAAAAAGGTACTTTTAATATTAAATACCTTTAAATAGTATAGATACTAGCTAACGGATTAACGAAGAATCTATTATAATAACGTTTTAAGTATTTTTAAAAGTTCCTTAATCTTTAAAATACTACTAAGCTAGTATAGGATCTAGAGAGTAATTTAAAATAAAGGGTTAATTAATAAAACTTACTTCTAAAAACTTTATAATAAAGGCGTAAAGCGCTAAAAACTAATATAATAAATCGATAATCTAAATATCTAACCTACGCTTCTTTAGCTTAACGCGTAAATACGCCTTTTAAACCTCCGCCTCTTTCTTCTTCGCTTTAGTATCCTCCTTAGCTTTTATATTAGCTAAAAGATGCTTTAAAAACTCTTCCTCCTTATCCTTATTATTATCCTTCTTTACTGCCTTACCCTTACCTTTATCTTTAGTCTTTTTAATAAAGGGAGACTTATCCTTCTTTTTCTTTTTATTAGCCGGGCCGGGAAGAGCGGAAATTATTATTAAAGAACGTTTATAAGTACCGGATAGCGTAAAGGGACCGGACTAAACTAAGGTAAATAGTATTAAAACGCTGTTAGTAATATAGAAAGGTAAAATCCTTAGACTTTCCTTTAAAGCCGGAAAAGACTCCGGCTACTAACCTTTAGCAATACTAGCCTCTAGGTCTTTATACGTGTAACGGGTACGATTAATAATCTATATACTTATTAAAACCTATAGATTAGGTCTCCGAAATAATAAACTTACGTTTTTAGGGGCGCCGGCTTACTTATATTATATATATTAAACAGTAATAAACGCTAGTAAAAAGGGTTTAATACGTAATTAAAAGGATTAGCTAAGAACGTAATACTAGTTACTATAATAGCTGTTTAAAACTTTAAAATAATAAGAAGGAAGTTTTACCCGAGTCTATAAAACGTTACTGTCTTATAACGATAGTAGTAGGTTTAACTTATAACCGATAAATATAAACCGTTGCTATACTTTAGAGCCGACTTAAAACAATCTATATAAGGCTTAATCCGCTAACCGAGAACCTTACGGTTATCCTTAAGCCTCTGTAAAAGTTTAAAAAGCGGAAGCTTAGTAAAGTTAACTTTACTTTTATGTAGCGTAATTATAGTATTCTAATTATCGCTAAAGGATATTATAGCGCCGTTAGAAGGCAACTTCACGGGCAAACTAGTATTACTATTCGCGTTAATAGGTTTTCTATCGCCCCCGGCGGTATAAAAAGCTAGACGACTATTATAATACGTTAGAAAACTATAGATAATCGCGATAAGAACTAGTCGGTTACTCCTTTATAATTAGGGGGTAAAAAGAGTAGTTTTAAATAATTAAAAATATACTTTAAATAACGAAAACTAGCGACCTAGTTCGTTAGGCTATTTAACGATATACTTTTAATACTAAAAAAACTAATAGAGTTGGAAATCAATATAGTATTTAGGGAAGCTATTTCTACGGTTATAATAATCGGAAAGATCGCTTTTATTATTATAGTTTTAAAATATTATAGTCGACCGGATTATTGTTGATATTTCCGGAAGAAAAATAATTTCTTTTGTTAACCTTTAAGTCGACCTTTTAAAGGCTTAGAAAGTTAACTAATTACAAAGACTTTGGATTGCTAGATACGGTTCGTCCCGAAGTCTAAAACAGTTTATAATATACTATAAAGGGATTTAACTCCTAACTACCTTGCTAAAAAGGACGTGAAAGCTACGACGGCATTTCTCTTTTTTCCTTAACTTTTAGGATCCTGTTATAGCAGTTGCTCGCTGATTATAAATAACTGGGGGGTATGTAATAGGATCTATAGGGACTTATACCCTAGTCCTAAACCCTAGCAGGCATTCTGCCTGCTTAGACTGCTATTCTGGGTATCCATCGTATATATAAGGAGCCTCCAGGAGAGGTATATCAGATAGTTATTTTCTTCTTTTAGATAACAGCTTCCAACCACTCCTTTCCGCCGTATATACTCTTACAGGTCCGGGCCATTACAATAAAAAAAAAAAAAAAGAAAACGAAAAAAACCATTATCCCTATCTGTTTCGTTTGTGCTGTTTCTACACCCTCGGCCCGATCCGCTTGTGCGTGCATATCCGCGGATCCGCAGTAACTATACCCAAGGTGCCTTGGTGTATAATAGTGTGCTGTACTGTGTATATAGTAGTTACACTACACTGTGGGGGTTAGCGTCCCCTGTTGAGAAGTGGTTACTGGGACGCTCGAGTATAGTATAAGTTACCCACTTACCTACTTGGGTAGGTAGGTACTTACACGGTATTAGTTATAGCTACGACAAAGTCTCTACCCCGCCGACTAGGAAGAAAGTCTATGTCCTTCGTACTATACACGAGGTAGAAGTTTATGGTTTTTTGGCCTCTTTTGCTTTCCTGTCAACATTGTTAAAAAGCCCAAAATTCCACAAATATCGACACGAAGCTGAGCTGCGTTTGTCTTTGATGGAAACAAATCACGACCAAGGGGAATTGTCATCTCCGTATATCGGCCACACCCTTCGTATCCATGCATCAACGCAAACAGCATAGGTAGGTTATTTACTTGTACCGTATTACCGCCCGGCCCACTTCATGCATGCTTCATTAAATGTCGTCGTAAACAGGCTAAGGTAGGTATCAAGAAGAAATCAAAGAGAAGAGAAATGCCAAGCAACCCCCCCCCCCCCCCCCGGCGCCCCCTCGACTGCTGCCCATTACAGCCCGCCCATTATTATCCTCTAGAGAAACGAAACGAGCAGCCGATCCGCCCCCCTCCCTTTTCCATCGCACTTGGCTAGATTCAAAGAGCAAGACAGACGCGACCTCGCCCGTCCATTTCCGTTGGCAGTCATAAACCCCATCAGCGCCTTCATGCCGCATCGCATGCGCCCCTGGACCATACCATGGCTCATCATTCCAACGTGTCATCTCCCTTACTTCACCACCGCTGCTGTTGCTGCGGCGGCGGCTGCTGCTGCTGCTGCTGCTGCGTGTACGCGCCCGCCAGCTCGGCGTGCGGGCCCTGCGGGACGATCGGCTGCGGCTGCACGATGCCCTGCTGCGGCGGCGGGCTAGGCGAGTAGAAGCCCTGCGGCGGCGGCTGCGCGACGGCCGGCTGCGGCGGCTGCGGGGTGGCGGGCGACACGGGGGTGTAGTAGCCGCCCTGAGGAGCGTTGAAGGCCGGCGCCTGGTTCTGCGGGGGGTAGGCCTGGGGTTGAGGCTGCACCGGCTGAGGCTGGAGCTGAGGCTGAGGCTGAGGCTGAGGCTGCTGGACGGGATAGGCCGCGGCGGGCTGGGCCTGCGGGACGGCGGTCATGGCCACGGTCGGCACGCCGGGCGTGCCAACCTTGGTCCTGACGGGCCTGTTGCGCAGGCCGGCCTTGCGGTGGCGGTGGGTGCGGATGCCGCCGACGATGAGGCAGATGACGTACAGGATGCTGTTCGCACGACGAAAAAAGTCCCACGGTTAGAACATGCGTTGCTGCTGGATGGGATGACAAAGAAGGGAAAAACGGGATTGCACTTACAACTCGGCACCGCCAATCGCACCGATGGTCAGCAGGATCGCGAAAACCTCGTGGTCGGTCTTGTAGTAGTAGGAGTTGGCGGTCGCCTGGACCCAAGGGACGGAGCCGGCGACCTGGTACGGGAAGCCGGCGGCCCAGAACACGGTGAAGAAGACATCGAGCGCAATTACGGCCCAGTAGTTGAAGGCCTTGGGCGGGCCGAACGCGTAGACCATATGCCAGATGGTGGACAACAGGGTCAGGACAGCCTATCCCCACGGACGCGTTAGATTCCAACAGCTTCCTTGTATCTTGCCCGGCGCGGGCTCGGGAGTCCCGAGATTGGGTGCACTTACCACGGCCAGAATGAAGTTGGTCGACGGCGAATTTAACCAGTTGGCGTGAAGGATCTCCAGGCCTGTCATAAAGCGCGGCGTTAACAAGGGCATCGATCCAGGATGCCCGAGATGGGTGAAGGCAACGTACTATGTCCGGACAGCGCCATGATGATGAGGGCGAGGACGCCCTGGACGATGCGGATGGTGACCCATCCCTTGGGGAAGATGGGGATGTGCTCGCGCCCGGGAAGCCGGACGTTGGAGCGGCTGTCGATTTCCACTTCGGACATGATGAGGCGGGGGGTCCTCGTTGCCGTGACCGCTGGCGAGAAGGGAATATGGAAAAGAGGTTGCGAAGGTCGCTTCAAACAGCCGTCGCCGCGTCACAGCACACACAGGAAAAGAAGCCAGCCAGAGCCGCGTGAGGGAAACAGAAAGTCGGAACGCCCACAAGCCACCGGAAGAGCGAGGGAGAGAGAGAGAGAGAACGAGAGAGGGCGGCGACGCTCTATTTGACTTCACTCAAACTCAGCCTTGCGTGCGCGCCGGGCAAGGCGGGCAGCGGCATTTGGCGCGCGTGCTGAGGGCCCTGGCTGGCCGGTTGGTCATCACAGACAAAAAAAAGACCCGAGTTATTCCTCATGTGCCTCATCCCACCTCGAGCATCCAACCATAGAGGTCCAAACTCGCCAGAGAGAGCCTGCCCGCGTCCGCCAGGGCAATATTCTTGGCTTTTCAACAAGGATCATGATCGATGGCTCGACCCAGCCGCACCTAGCGCACGCCGGGGGGATCCTCAGGGCGGTCAGCCCCAGAAACGCGGTCACCAATCCGGGCAAGGCTCTCCTGCGGTTGAGCGATGTTCTGGGGATAGCGCCATCTGTAGCAAGCGTAGGGAACTTGTCCTTTGCTCGTGATTTGCTGCTTCCGACAGGGGCCATGAGCACAGGGCTGGCTCTGGGCTGTGAGCTAGGTGGAGGGGAAAATGACCAACGTTCGGGGAGAATTGCTGCGGTTCGCCGCATGCAGCTCCCATCGTTTGGCGGCTGGGCTGGTCTTTACCACGGCATCTATAGTGACTAGTTAGTTACCAGAAATAGTACGTACATACCTACACCGGCGTAGCGTAGCGCATTCTCTTCTGCTATCTGCGCTGCTGGTCATGTGGGTCCAAGGCGTTTTTCTCGTCCCTTTCTGTGCTGCCCTGGCGATAACTTGGCAGGGTCGAAATATCAACCGGTTCCACGGCAGTGTTTGGCAGATCTCCTGCACCGGTAAGAGGGTTGATGCCACCGCCCGGGAGCTTCTTCGCTTTGGTTGGGCGCGAACAGACGCAATGCCGGACAGCTGCACGGGCCGAGTTGCATCGGATGGGCATCGAATGACACGTTGGAGAGCTAGACGAGGGCGCGCCGTCGAGAAAGGAAACATGGATGGCAACCCCTAGACCAACGTGGCTTGCCAAGCTCAAACAGAGCCTCATGGTCCGCACGGGAGAGACCCTCCCTTGTGCTGTGATACTTTGCAGTGTCCCAGCCCCCTCACATCGCACCAAGATTGGCCAACACAAGAGGACGAAGACGTTATCAGTACAAACCCGCAAAGGAGGCGAAAACAAGATCCGTAATAATCCAGACAGGGAGATATAGGTGGTAGACATATGATCAATAGACGACATCAACATCAGACATCTTCCATCATGCAGGCTCTCTCTCTCTCTCTCTCTCTCCCCTGCCGCACCATTTCCCTTCTTTCCTCTCTCCATGGAAACAGTCAACTCCAGACCGCCGTCGTGACAGTTGCCGTGAAAAAAAAAAAAACCATACAAACACCGTCATCCATCCCCGATGAAAATGCCGCTTGATGAAACGAACAAGAAGAAAACAACAGGCACCCGCAAAAGCAAACCTGGGGGGGGGGGGGGGGGGGGCGGAAGGTGATGGAACATGAGAAAGAAAACAAGAACATAGCAAAAGCGAGGGGGAAGAAGGTAAAAAAGGGTAGAACAGAACAGGAGGGTGTCGTAAAAGCATGAAAAAAGGCCGGGGGTAATGGTTGAAAAAAAAAAAAACCCTCCCCCGGGGAATTCACATCCCAAATCAACAAACTATCAATAACCCCCAACGAATCGAACAGGTGCGGCGTGGACAATCAGGCATGTCGGCGTGTCCCTCCCCCCTTCCTTGGGCCCATCATCACGAAAAATCATCCCCCTCCTCCATGTCCGCCCTCTCAACCTTGGACACCAGCTCTTTCATCTCCCTTGCAATCTCAAACGCGATCGGCGGCAGCGTCTGCGTCCACATCCTCCACTCCTTCTGGCTCCGCACGTCCTGCCCGTTGTCCCTCGCCTGAGCTGCGATCTCGGCGCCCCTCCCGCCGGCCTCGGCAAACCTCTCGCGGCAATCCGCCAGCCACCGCACCAGCTCCGCCGCGCGCTGCGGCCCTCCGGGAGCGGCGCGCTGCACCTCGCTCGTCACCTGCCCGACCACGTCCGTGATGACGCCGATCTCTTCCGAAACCTGCTCGATGCCCGCGTCGTCGCGCACGAGCTGGACGAGGTTTTGGATGGTTTGGACGAGCACGGCGGTCTGGTCTTCGAGGTAGATTTTGAGGTCTTCCGTGCGGCGGTTGGGCAGTTGCTGTTGCTGTTGTTGCGCCTGCGACTGGCCGGGGACGAAGGCGCTGTACTGTCCATTGCCGTTGCCGTTGACGCCGCCCGAGGCGGCGGGGTAGCCACCGTTCAAGCCACCGTAGCCACCGGCCTTGGCGAACGACTCACGTGGTGAGTTCACAGGGCTGTAGGCGGACGAGTCGGCGCTAGCGCGGGTGCCGGCGGGGCCGAGCCCTTGGAAGGGCGGAGGCGGGGGTAAGGCGTCGGCGACGGAGGCGACGCTCTGGCTCTGGCCGTTGCTGCGGGGCGAGAAGAAGCCGGTCGAGTCGACCGGGGTCACGGTGCCGTCGTCCTCGTCGGCCTCGAGCTCGTCGTCGGGCGTCGGGCGGATCTTGGCGGACCCGAGAAGCTCGACCACGGCGGCGACGAGGTGGGAGGCGGCGGCGTCGAGGAGGGAGACCGGCGAGATGCCGGCAGAAGCGGCGAAGTTCTTGGATGCCGTGATGAAGTTGTTGGCCGTCGTCGACACCCGGGCCTTGAGCTTCTGGTGCTGCGCGGTCGCCTCGGGGCCTCGGGAGGCCGTAGCCGCATCCACGTCCTTGGCGATGCGCCGGACGCCGACGACGACGGCCTTCATGGCGTCGATGACGCTCTCCGGGCTGTCCTCGTGGGCGCGACGCAGCAGCTCGTCGACGGCGAGCTGGAACTTGGTGACGTGGACATCCTTCACGAGGCCGGCATCGTCCATGAAGCCCTTGTCGCGCAGGTACTTGGCGGCGTCGTTGTCCACCGCGATCCCGGCCGCCGAGGAGCCGCGCATGTCGCGAAGCTGCGTCTTTGCCCGGGCGTAGCGGTTCTTCCACTCGCGCACCTCCTTCTCGAGCGTCTCGATGGTCTTTTCCATCTCGGACTGCCGCTCCCAGGCGGCGCCGCTCTGCTGCGAGATCATCCTCATCTCCCGCAGGAACTCTTGCGCCTCGCGCCGCACCTCCTCCGTCACCCGCTCCTGCTCCTCCAACGCCATGCGCAACGCCTTGTTCTCACGTTCCAGCTCCGCGTCGGAGGCGCCGCCCGGCGAGGCGCCGCCGGACTGCCGGGCCTGGTCAAGCTCCTCCCGTAGCTGCTGGATCTCGCTGTCGTGCTCGCCGCGCATCCGCTCAATCTCCCGCTGCAACGAGTCGTTGAGCTCCTGGGCCTCGGCCAGCTTGCCCTCGAGGTCGGCACGCGCATCCTCCCACTCCTGCTTGGCCGAGTTTGCGGCCGCCGCTTGCGAGCGCTCTCCGTCCAATAGGCTCACGAGCTCGTCGTCTTTCTTTTTTAACGCGTTCTCCATGTCTTCCAGCTTCTCCCGCAGGTCGCGGACTTGCTGCTCGTACTCCTCGATAAGCTTCTTGTCGGACTTTTAGGAAGATTCCGTCAGCAGCTGCCCTCATATGAATGTTCTGGGAAAGGAACAACAACAACAACAACAAAAAAAAAAAAAAAAAAAAAAAAACACGTACCTCTGACGGTCCTGCACTGCGCTTGCTATCCCGATCGCCCGGCCCGCGATCGATGTAGCCATCGGCGCCGATGGGATCCGCCGTCGTGGGACTGACCGCGTCGTCGTCTTCCTCCACCATGGTGCTCTTGTTGGGGATGATGGTGTTGCTCTGGAACTGCTTCGGCATGGGCCGGGCGTAATCGGGACCGCCAGGGCCGCCGGGCGACGGAGGGACGGGAAAGTTGCCGTTGACCGGAGTCGGCATGCCGCGGCCGCTGCGCACGGAGCTGGCCTCGGACGGGCGGCGGCGGCTCTGGTTCCTCGGGGGATACCCGTTCATGCCGTTGACCGGCGTCTGCGAGCGGCTCAGGGGACCGGGCACGCCGCGCATGGACATGGGGCTGCCGACGCGCGGGATGTCGCCGGCGGCGAAGCGCGGGAACCTCCTCTCGAGCTCGCAAAAGACATCGGTCGCTAGGTCACGGAACCGCGGGGGCCCGAGGGAGGAGAGCTTTTGGCGGGCTTGATTGCGCTTCGGGTGGAAGTTCTCCTCGGGAAGCAGGTAATCTGGCGGGCCGGTGCCCGGAGGAGCGTTGGGGGGTCTCCGGGCGACGGCCTCGCGGCGCTTGAGCTCGTCGTAAACGTCGGTGCTCAGCTCGAGAAACTGGACGCCGGTGAGGCGCTGCAGCTTGTCGCGCGCCTTGTTGGGCGGGGGCTTCGGGTTGCCATCGCGCGACGTGGCCGAGAGGAAGCGCTTGAGGGAGATGTAGTGCTCCGAGAGGATCAACTCCTGGTTGTCCGACTGCTGGCTCTGGCTCATGCTGCGACCGCTCTCGCTTCTAGCGTAGAGATTGGTGCCCGTGCTTGAGCGACCGACGGAGGGAGGCGGCGAAGGACCGCCGGCGCTCCGGGGCCCCGGGGAAAAGTTGCCGTTCATGGGAGGGCGGCCTGGGCCGGCCGAGTCGGGCGGCGTGCTGAACTGGCCTGGAGGGTTGTTCTGGTACGAGGGCGCGTCTCTCTCGTAGCCGGGGGGATATGGCCATTCGGTTCCTCCTACAGAGATTGGCGATAAAGGTGGCGCATTTCGACCATTCATGGTCCTAGGGAGGGGGTTATCTGGAAGGGCGTTGGCTGCCTCGAGCGGCACAGGATCGGGGGTCAGGAGGTCCGGCACGGGAGGGCCAGATCTTGGGGGGGTCTGGAGCGCAACAAACAGGTCGGGGTCTCCGAGGGGATGGGGGGGAGGGTTGAAGATGGACGACGCTGCGGGCGTCGTGCTCGGCGTCGTGCTCGGCGTCGTTTAGGGTCAGTCGCCGCCGTGCTTGTCGCTGGCGTGGAGGGCGATCGTCGTCAGAAGGTCCAGATCAAAATCCAGAGTGACATGCGGCGGCGAACAAGGTTTGTTCGAGAAGTTCGGCCTGTCACAAGCGTGAAACAACAACCCTTCCTATGTCAGCGTCAACTGGTCGGCCAACGCAAAAGACACAAGGGTGGTCAGGGGGGGGGGGGGGGGGGCGAAGGGATGCTCTCCAGGGTTGTCCGGGGGTTGACCAGGGTTGTGTATGGGAAATGAGAGGTTGCAGGAAACCTTACCGTCGAGTCCGTGTACTGGTACGAGCGCCTCGCGAAAAGGCCGATTTTCAAGCAGCAGCACGACTTGCAATGGGCACCCTGAGGACACGAAGCGATGGCAAGAAGGAGAGAAAGAAAAAAACAACAGAAGAAAAAAAAAAAAACAAAAATCAAAAGACCGAGATTCCCTGCTTGTTGATGGTTTGTCGTGTCTTCGTACCGCGTCGGACTCGTAAGGCTAGTCTTGTGGTCGGAGCTGGACCCGGCGTCCAAGTCAGGTACCCAAGTGGGACAAGAGAAATGGGAAATGGATCTCCGCGATGTCTCAGGTCCAGACCGGCAGGGAAGAGCTGTTGGATTGGGGGGATTTGGGCCACACGTCGATCCGAGCCCCTTCGCACGGGTTTCCGGCAGGCAGAGACAAAGACAAGAGGAAAAAAAAAGGAGAGAGATGTGCTGGGTGCTATAACAGAGGGGT
Organism: Remersonia thermophila; assembly: GCF_042764415.1. Taxonomy (NCBI): domain Eukaryota; kingdom Fungi; phylum Ascomycota; class Sordariomycetes; order Sordariales; family Chaetomiaceae; genus Remersonia; species Remersonia thermophila. The sequence goes on from NC_092218.1 coordinate 2,735,406, forward strand.
GTAGAAAAGTCACGTCGAGATCCCCAGTTGCTAACAAAGAACAAAGGAAAGATGCTCTTCCGTTTCCCCCTTGGGCCTCCGGCGCTTTCGCTTTGAGAATGGACAATGCGGTCTCCATGGTCACGTCTCCGACCAAGTTCGGCTGCCGCCGTGTGCACGGGGGGGGATTCACAAAGTGGAACCGCGGGATGGGGGGAATCCTCCAGCGATTGGGCTGCTGGCATCGCAATTTCCCAGGCTTTGCTTAGTCGCGCGCCACGCATGGCGAGTGGCAGCGCACGGCAGGCGGCGCCAGGTGCGCGAACGCGCCGAGCGGGCCTAGGGTTGGCGCGCGGGGTGATCGGCCCCGCAGGGTTCTTCAGGGTTCTGGCGACAGCTACTACTAAAAAGCGGCCGAGGAGAGACACGCACAAATCGTTTCTTTTTTTTTTATTTTCCCTCTCAACAAACATCTTCCATCTTTCCCTGGGATAATGGAAGGGATGTTCTCCCGGTTGTCATGCTCCCTCTTTGCAGATGGGCATAGGATGACGCTTCCTCCTCGTGGTGGTTAGTCTCCAGGAGAGGCCCCAAAAAGCCTTTTCCAAGTCCACGACTGCCAGGCAACTCCGGAAGCAACACGCATCATCCAACCTAACCCAGCATTTTGTACTCTGTACTGCGTATACTGCTAGTAGAACCTGGGCTGCTGTCAACCTGACGCATGGCATGATCCCTGGCCCGAAAGCCTAGATCCAAGCCGTCCTGCACATGCGTACAGCGTACATACCAGTAGTTACATGGAGTACTGTGGTACAGTGCTCTTGCATGCAGCGCTGTATCTCCGCTCAGCTTCAACCGCCAGGGGCCGAAGGGGCCAAGGACGCTTCGACCCGTCCCGTTGTCTCGCTCCCGTTTCTTGTTCTTCGGAGCATCCTGGTTTGACTTGCTACCCAACCCACGCCAAGCTCGACGTCCCGTGAGACACAGATGTTCAGCTCCCGATCCGAGGTCGGTGACAGGGTATGTGGTGCAGAGCATCCGTGCGACAGTTCGTCAAAGGACCCGGAAAGAGGAGAGGGTTCTTCGAGGGCTTCGGATAGGGTTTCTGGAACACCAAGGGTTTATTCGTCTTCCGAGATGTGCTGAAACACCATCACATGGTAGTGTTCCATCTAGTTACTTACTGTGTACAGCAGCGAGGATGCCCTTGCCAAAACGGTATACTTCGCGTGTCCTCTCTTGGAAAAAAATAAAAGATTCATTATTTCCCAGTTCATGACCTGAAACCTCTGGTATCTATCTCCTCGAAAACCCTGTCCTTTCCAATCCCATCCCCCCCCAAACGCCTGACCCTGAACTCAATACCCGAAAATCCCAGCTGCAGCGGGAGGTAAGAATGTAGAAAGGTAAAACATACGCCCAAACACCCTCCCCCCACACCCTTCAGAACCACGCCAAGGTCCATGTCGCAGGCAAATCCGGCCACCTCTCTTGCCACTCGCTCAGCACCTCGGGCACCCTCTCATCAAAGGTGGCCCTGCTCGCCGCGCCGCCGGCATCAAACACGGCCGGCCCAACCCTCTCCCTCTCCTCCACCGCCACCTTGTTCAGCGAATCCGCCAGGTCCACGATGGCGCTGCCCCCGATCGACGCGTCCCGGTGATTGTCCCGGATGTCGATGTTGATCACGTGCACCGGCCGGTTGAGCGGCGCTCCGCGGTGCATCAAGTCGTCCACCACCGCGTCCCAGCACCTCTCCTCGCACGTGATGACAATGTCCGGCACGCCCGCCTCCATCCCCGCGGCGCCCTGGTCCTTCTGGTCGAGCTGCTTCACGCGCGGCGCGCCGATCTGCCAGTCCTGCCACCGCTCCGGGCCCCACTTGATGGCCCGGTTGCGGCCGAGCATGTTGAGAAGGCCGTTGGCCTGGTAGAGCCGCGGATCCTTGGCCTCAAGCTCGCGGTAAATGCTGTCGTAGGAGGTTTGGTTGAACTTGTAGACGTTGGGTTGGGACTGCGTGGGTCCGGGGAGGCGGACGAGTGAGCCCGTGCCGAAGGAGATGACCGGGTAGTTGGCTTGAGCGAGGCGGAGGTGGCCTTCCATGGAGCTGGAGTTAGGAGTGAATGGTGGTTAGGGACCGGCGTTGACCAAAAAAAAAATCGAGATGGGAAAGGAGGGGGGGAAGGACGTACCGGTTCTGGTTGCTCGCGCAGACTGTGCAAAATTTTAGCTTGAAACCCGCTGCCGCGCAGTTCTGCTGCTCATTTTGAGCCGCCGCGGCAGACGAGCCCGCGCTGGCGTCCGTGCTGGCCATGGTTGAAGTGAAGGAGGGGTTGATGATGAATCGCGCGCGCGAACCACGCCTGTCCTCTCCGTCTGGATGATCGAGGAGTGGGGGAGAAAGGGGAGGAGGAGGAGGAAGAGGCCCGTCTGAACTGAAGCAGGGTGTTAGCGGTCGAGAAACGACGTAAAACAGCCTGGAAGCAAGGAAAGCTCAAAGGATGGCCAGAATCAGATCATGTAGCGTAAGGTAATGTAAAGGTTGTCATCAACGCCTGCGACGCAGGTCTACAGACAGCTCCAATAAAGAGATCATCACGCTGGGCAAGCCGGCAAGGATGGCGACGCGAGACCGTCGGATGGGCTTGTCTTACCTTGGAGAAACGGACAGCCGGGAGGCTATGCCCTCATTGTGGATGACGATTGCGGACGCAGCGTTGACCGACGCTGGGTGTCGGAGCAACAACAGGTGGGCTTCTCGAAGGGAATGTCAAAATTCTGTTTGTGTTGAGGCTCTCCGTCTTCCCCGGCGGCTCAAAGACGCTAGGCAGCCCGCGGGTGTGTGGAGCCAAAAGTCGCTTGGCCAAGGAGGACCCGCTGTCTGATTCTGCCGATGCTGACCGCTATGTCCAGAAACGGATCCGGTCCAGCAACAACCCTCCCACACCTCACGGCTCCTGCCCTGGCCCGGTCCTCGTGGGAGTGGTAGGGACCCCACCCCAAGCCCGGCTTGGCACGCGTCTGGATGTTTCAGACAGAACCCCTAACTTTGGCGGGCCTGTGCCTCAAAATTGCGGGCAAAAGCGGGAGGGGTGAGGTCATCTCTCTGGCGAGTGCAACGCCGCCGATGGACTTGCTTTTCGCGGGGAAGTTTGCGATGCCGTGACGCTCGCGTCGTTCTGATCTACAGAACCCCATGGTCGCTAGTACAAACGAAAGAAACGCCCCGTTGGGCCAGGCTCTTTTGCGGTCTGTTTCACGCTGAAAAACAAGAGTCGTTGTTCTCTGGTCGAAGCCAGGAGTGCTAAAAATAGGCCATTGGCAGGGCGGGCTCTGCTGGCGGTGGAGGGACTTGGATGGCATCTGGTAGGTGACAAGGAGCGGTACGCCGCCTGTCATGCCCTTTCGCCTGCTGCGTGTGCTTGCAGAACATGCATCTTCCCGGGATTCCCAACCTGGTAGTCGATGGCCGGCTGCCCGGCTTCGGCTCCCCTCAAGCTCCCTGGAGCGTGCTGATCAGCAGGCCAGCTCTGGGACTCTCGCAGACCTCCCGCCCTGGACTCAGTGGCTCTCGCCCGAAGTGCCCTGGTGAGCGAGTTCTTCTCCGAGGATCTGAACCCAGAAAGCTGCGACATGCATCCCCAACCCAATGATATGGCTCGTTGAGACATCAGAAGGGCCGCGGGCAATTCGCGGATGGGCATTGCGGGGTCTTGCATGCTCGCTGCTGCGGCTGCTGTTGCTGCTGCTGCTGCGGCTGCTGCTGCGCGCTTAAGTTGGCCAACTCGACGCAGCATCGGAGCAACGTCGACGCTTTGCTGGCCAGAGCCCGTAGCATCAGGGACGGGAGCCGCCGGATCTTTGTGCTCAGGTCCGCCCGGCGCATCCGGTCCTCGCCCAATGCCATGTTGACGCGAATCCTGTGCCTAGGTAACACTTTGCCATACGCAGTATGTACATACAACGAGCCGAGTGTATGTACATGCTGTAGCGTAGTGTAGTCGAAGAGCTGGGGAAGGGAGGCTTGTCTTGGGGGAGGGGGGGGGGGGGGGGCAGCTCTCGGTTGAGGCGCCCGGCACCACTCTGAGACATTTTGCCTTCGATGGTGCTTCCCCCCCCTTTTTTTTGCTCCCCCCATCCAATTGTCCTCCCTCCAACTCGGCACCGCACCGGGTAGCTGATCCTGGACCTGAACGGCAGATTTGCGGTCGTTTGCCGCCGCAACGGTAAGGTAGTCGGTCGCCCTTGGGTGACTTGCCGCCAGTCGGAGGAATAACAAACCCTCCTCTGCTCGCTCCCCCGGCGCTGCACGCACAAGCCCGCACGCACGAGCGCAACCGGGGCAGCTTGGGCCTGGGGACCCCGGAACCTATCCCACGGGCGTGGGCCTGTCCTTGTTCCTGGAAGTCCCCATAAGTTCTCAAATCTCGTGTGTGCTCCATGTCAGAGCGCAAAAATTCATCAGTTGGGACGAAACAATCTCGGGAGCCAAGGTTTGCCCGCCGGACGGTTTCGCAGGACGAGGTCGATCACGGTCTGCGCTGTCATCCCAAGGGAGAGAGACACACCTGAGCACTGCGACACCGCAATCCAACACCACCTCGGCCTCGAAACAGAACGAGAAACCGGCTGGCTGGCGCCCTTCCCTGGGCTCAGGTACTATAACTACCTTACCTACAGGAGTCCTGAATCCTGCCTCCCGGTCATCCGGTCGCTGCCCGTAAGTCCGTGTGCTTTCTTTCCTTCTTCTTCCATACTATAGAACAGCGAGGGCCCTCCGTCGTGAGTGGATGGATTCCGGGTTCCCGTCCCCTTCCACCCCTTGCATGATCACCATGTTCTACACCACTTCAGGTAGCAGCAGGTGGAGTGGTTTGCGGTGGTGACCTGAGATGGAGGTTGCCCTGCCCGTCCGTGGGCGCTGCCGGCGTGTTTAGCGTTAGGGGGGAAGATCCACTGAGACAAGCCCCCCCCTCCCTCCCCCCCCAATCCAACCTTCCAGGGCTACCTCGGGGGGGTTCCAAGGAGCCTTCTGCTTCTGGAGAACCCCACATTAACCACCAAAAAGCAAGCAATCTGCAGAAACAAACCAACCTAAACCAAACCAAACCAAACCAAACCCCGAACGAAACCTGAGCGCAAACCCCCATCCCTATCCAATTCTCCCATTTGCTTTCCGCATCGGCAATCCTCGTACCACCTACATACCCCCCCCTCGACTCTTTCGTCTTCCCCGACGATCCCTTTTCAACCATCCCCGCCCCCGACCGGGAACCGACCATGACGGCTGTCATGTCGCCCGGATCGTCAGCTGCGACATCGCCGCCCGCCCTCTCGAGTCCCGAGTCCCCCTCCTCCAGCGCGGCGCAACATTCCTCGCTCTCTCCGCTCGTCACGTCACCGCCGCCGCCGCTGCCGCCGTCGTCGTCGTCGTCGTCCGCGCGGCGCAGCAACCTATCGCGCCCCATGTCGCACGCCTCCAAGAACCGCCTCTCGCAATACTCGAATGCGGGCTCGCTCCCCTCGCGCTCCCGTCCGCAGTCGCACGTCTTCCCGCTCTTCCCCTCGAGCCTCCCCTACACCCTCGTGCGCGACTTTGCCTACCCCGTGACGCATCCCATGCACTATGGCCCGCCACCGGAGCCGTCGCGTCCGCCCTCGAGCCATGCCACCCCCGCCAGCGAGCACGGCCGCTCGTCCGACCTGCCAGGATCATGGGATCCGCGCGGCGGCGGCTGGGACCCGCACCACTGGCCCGGCTCCGCGTCGCACCGGCCTGCCGACCTGCCGTCCATCCAGTTCACCGACGGCCCGCCGTGGAGCGAGGACGAAGACCTGCAGAGCCCCGTCGTCAGCTCGCGCCACAGGAAACACAAGAGCTCGTCGGCCGGCCTGTCGGGCAAGAGCCGCTCCCGCGGCAGCGTCGACAACAAAGGCGGGGGAGGAGGAGGAGGATATTACACGGGCGCCGGCAGCGAGCCGTGCTACGGCGACGGGGTCAACGGGCAAGGGGGCAGCGAGTACGTCGCGTACCCGCCGGACGGCAGCGCGTACCCGGCCGGGGCCGACCAGCAGCCCCGCCAGCTCGGCGCCGCCGAGGGCCGGGACTTTGGGCCCGAGGACGACGACTCGAGCTCGTGCTCGTCCGACTATTACAACCGGGACGAGTCGCGCTACTCACGCGACTACCAGTTCACCATCACGTCACCCGACGAGGAGATGTGCGGCAAGGCGGTGGCGCTCTTTGACTTTGAGCGCGAAAACGAGAGCGAGCTCCCCCTCGTCGAGGGCCAGATCATATGGGTCTCGTTCCGCTACGGCCAGGGCTGGCTGGTCGCCGAGGACCCCAAAACCCAAGAATCCGGCCTCGTGCCCGAGGAGTACGTCCGCCTGCTGCGTGACATCGAGGGCGGCATGAACAGCCTGACGGGCGAGGGCAGCCCGGATGCCGGCACGCCCACCCAGGCCGAGCACTCGAGCGCGTTTCCCAACAGCTCCAGCGCATCCGCAACCTCCTCCTCCACCACCACCACCACCGCCGCCGCCGCCGCCGCCTCAACATCCTCCACCACCGCCTCCGGCTCAACCACCAACGGCTACCACCAACCCGTCGTCTCCACCTTCTCCACGTCCAGCAAGGACCTCGACCCCTATCCTCAGCACCTCCTCGGCACCCACCAGGCAGGCCAGCCCCCGCCGCAGGTGGTTCATTACCACGGCCAGCGCGGGGGTAGCCTCAGCGGCGGGAGCGGAAGCAACAGCCAGGCCAACACCCCGACCCTGGCGGCGCATAACCAGGCGTTTGGATCGAGACGCGGCAGCGTCGAGACAGGGGCCGCAGCGGCAGCAGCAGCGGCATCGACGACGGCGACGACGACGACGAACAAGACGAAGAGCGACGGGGGGGTGAACAGCAATAGTAGTAGCAGTGGTACTAGTAGTAACGGGGGAGGGGCGCTCGAGACGTTACCCGACGCGAGGTTGGAGACGGCAACGACGGCGGAGAGGGAGAAGAAGAGGGCGTCGAGGTGATGATGATTTACGAGAAATTCTTTTTTACCATGGTTGGTCATGGCATGATGATATGGCTGCGGAACCAGGGAGATGTGGGAGCATTTCTTTCCAAGGATTTCTCCAGACTTCGGGTTGGTTGCATGTGTGAGATACTCTTAAGAAGGTCGGTTGGCTGTTTGGTTGTTTGTGCTAGGTGAAGAAGGGGTTTGGGGGCATACAGAAGCGGGAGGGGGGGGTGGGGTTGGGTTGAATTGGGTTTAGGTTGGGTTGGGTTGAATGTACAGTTCCTGAGAGGTCTGGAGGGGTTTTGGAGAGGCAAAGAACGATCTGGCGAGTCAGGCTTATCTTGGAGGAGGTCGACTGAATTGCAAATGAAGTGGTGACTGTTTGTTTTCCTCGTCGTCTGGATGGCACAGGGACCCGATGATGATGATGATGATTGGTGGGTTGGATGGGGGAATGGGTGATGGGCGGAACTCATCTTGGGAGTCGCGCATCTAGTAGCTTGTCTGGTTTCTTGCCTGCTTGTGTTTGTTTTTCCTTGATGTTGCTCTTCTTCTGTATCAATATCCGGCTGTTTCCGTTTTTTTTTTTTTTTTTTTTTTTTTTTTTTTTTTGGGGGGGGGGGGGGGTTGAGGGATACCTAGGTATGGCAACAATGAAGGGATGAAGGCAAGAAAATGTTGTTTTTGCCAGTGTTCATTTTCTAGGATGTCCGGTGCTTGTCTGGTGGTCGTTGTTGTTGTTGTTGTTGTCGTTGACTGTACACAGTAGTTGTTTGTTGTTACACACTTGGCATCGGTTGGCCGTGCTTCAGGAATGGCCGGGGGCTCTGATTCGACGTGAGCCAGGGTGACGGCATCTCATGACAAACACAACCTGGAATGACCTGCACTGAAGAGAATACCGTAGCATCTCGATGCTCCGTACCAAGAAGTATTCAGTAATACTAGGTACGCAGTACTACTACTACTAGGTCAGGTCGTCTTCTTTCGTAACCGAGCAAGGATGATGTCGTCCAAGAGTCCAGATTCCAACCCGTTGGCAACGATTCATGTTGGTCTCAAACTTGGAACCGGCCGGGGACCAATAACGGGCGAGGCGTTGGCCGGTGGCTGGCCCTGAAAAAAAAACGAGGCCGATGGGGTTCCTGACCCCACCGGTTCAGGGCATCGGGGTCCCCTTGGCAGGGCGGGTTTAGCGGGTGCATGACGTCGACCAGCACCCTAACACCGGCAGCGACCGCACCCTAGCAACCGCTTGGCAGGTGGGAGCTCCATCCGGGCCGTCAAAACGGTGGTTTCCGGCTTTTGCAGGTTGAGTTACAAATCACCTCGCATCGCGACATTGGTCTTCCCCCTCCCCCCTTCAGCCCCTCCGTTCCCCATCACTGCCCAGGCCGGCTGCCAACGCTCCCTCACCTCCCGCTCTTCCTCTTGACCAGACATCCCATCCAATTGGCGACACCATGAGCCTGCTTGTTGCCAGCCGGTCCGCCTTCCGGGCAGCTGCGCCTCTGAAGAGGGTGAGTTTCTCCCGCTCTTTTGCGTGCCGCCCGGCCAGCCACACCCAGACGCTGTTGGGGCTAACGAGACACGACGCTGCAGCTGCAGTTCCAGGCCCGCCGCTACGCCACCGAGCCGCCCTCCGCCGACGCCAGCAAGAGCAGCAACCCGGCCCTCTACGGCGCCGCCGCCCTCGCCGTCGCCGGTGCCGGCTACTACTTCCTCGGCGGCTCCTCGGGCGCGGCCAAGAAGGCCGAGGGCAAGGTCAAGGATGCCGTCGCCGAGAAGCTGGCCTCCTCCGAGGCCAAGAAGGCCCTCCTCGGCGGCGACCAGGGGTGGGTGAGCCTCAAGCTCGAAGACGTCGAGACGCTCAACCACAACACCAAGCGCCTCCGGTTCCGCCTTCCCGAGGATGACATGGTCTCGGGCGTGCACTTCACCAGCGCCATCCTGACCAAGTTCAAGCCCGAGGGCGGCGAGAAGCCCGTCATCCGGCCCTACACGCCCATCAACGACGAGGACGAGCGCGGCTACCTCGACCTCCTCGTCAAGCGCTACCCCAACGGGCCCATGAGCTCGCACCTGCACGATCTGGCCCCGGGCCAGAGCCTCGACGTCAAGGGCCCCATCCCCAAGTACCCCTGGTCGCCCAACAAGCACGAGCACATCGCCCTCATCGCCGGCGGCACGGGCATCACGCCCATGTACCAGCTGCTCCGCGCCATCTTTAGGAACCCCGAGGACAAGACCAAGGTGACGCTCGTGTTTGGCAACGTCACCGAGGAGGACATCCTGCTCAAGAAGGAGCTCGCCGAGCTCGAGAACACGTACCCGCGCCGCTTCCGCGCCTTTTACGTGCTCGACAAGGCCCCGCCCAGCTGGGCCGGCCAGCAGGGCTACATCACCAAGGACCTGCTCAAGACGGTGCTCCCCGAGCCCAAGGAGGGCAACGAAAAGATCAAGGTGTTTGTGTGCGGGCCCCCGGGCATGATGGAGCACATCTCGGGCAACAAGAAGAGCCCCAGGGATCAGGGCGAGCTGAAGGGCATTCTTAAGGAGCTGGGCTATACCCCGGAGCAGGTGTACAAGTTTTAAGCAGCTTTTTTTTTTTTTTTTTTGGGAGGGGGGGTAGATAGGGGGAGGGGGGCGGCGCCGCGGTGGGGCCTGAAATGTTTGCCTCGAGTGCTGTGCTGATAGACACTCCAATCTGACAACATTTGCCCCTCGTTTTGTTACGATACAGGTGACTTGCCTTGCCTAGACCTTCTTACCTAGCTAGGTAGGTACCTACCTGGGTACCAAAAGTGTCTGATGACCCACTGGCACTGGCTTGTTTCTATAACCCCCACCCACCCACCCCACCCCCTGGCTGGGAACAACCATACACGCTACCATTGTCACCGAGGCCTCTAGAAAGCCAAGGCCTAGCTGGTTTTCTATGATTTGTATCCTACCATCGCGCAATCCCCTCTTGCCATCCCCAGACGGGTTCTAGGCTACTTGGCTGCTACCTCCCCGCCACCACCGTCCCCGGCCACCTCCCGCCCTCGGCCCCGGCCCTGCCCCCCTTCGGCGTGCTGCTCCAGGGCGACTCGAGCGACAGGCTCGCCAGGCTGCTCGCCAGGCCCTGGCCCTGGCGCATCTGCTCGGCGCGGGCGTCGAGCCCCACGTCGTACGACGGCCAGTCCGTCAGCACCGCCTGCTCGAGCGGACCCGAGAGGGGCAGCGGCTGGTCGTCGCCCACGTCGACGAAGACGACGCGGCGCAGCAGCTCCACGTCCTCGGGCCGCATGTGGCTGGCGTGCAGCCGCAGGATGGCGCGCGCCAAAAAGTAGGCGCGGCTCTGGTCGTAGATGCCCTTCATGACGAGCAGCAGGGTGGACCGGCGCGCCTCGAGGAAGGACGAGCCCTCGCTGGTCGTGACGGCGTCGATGCTGATGTGGGCAAACATGCCGAGAAAGTGCAGCAGGAAGGTGTCGGTGCCCTCGAAGCCGTGGCGGAGGTAGTAGAGGCGGAGGAGGGTTTCGAAGTGGGTGACGGCCTCGACGTAGACGTCGCGCGGGGTCTGGGTCGAGCGGGGGCTCATGGGGCCCAAGTAGCCCAGGATGGGCCAGACGACGTCGACGAGCACGTGCTTGTAGTACATGTGGAGCTTGAGCTGATGGGGCAGGACGATCTTGCGGGCGGTCAGGGGCTCGGGCAGGCTGTCGTGCCACGCCGCCAGCTTGCGGTAGTATTCGAGGATCTGCTCGAGGGGAAGGTCGGCGGGTGTTCGGCCGTTCGAGAAGGCCACGGTGGAAAATTCGGTGAGGATGACCCAGAGGTCGGCTTTGGCCTTGAAGAGAAGGCCGTGGTACGTGGGCAGACGGAACGAGCTCAGCGGGTACCGCACCCACAGCTCTCCGTACCACTGCGGCTGCTGCGCAGGGTCCGGAAGCGGGGTCATGGGAGGCGTCTTGATGGGCGGAGGCTTCACGTAGTGATAGCTGCTGATGCTGCCGAGGCTTCCATGTCAGCGTGTTCTCGAAAGGGCTTGACGAGGCGGGGCCAGAAGAAAAAAAAAGGCGTTGGCGTACCTCTGCCAGCAAAAGAGGGCCCATGCGGTGTAGGTCCTCACACACCGCTCCTCGGCGGTGTACTTGTCGAGCTCGGGGCCAAAGAGGCCGATTTCGTGGGCCATGTCGATGGCCTTGAGGGCGCAGCGCCAGCCGATCTTGTCCGAGCCGTTGACGTTGTGGATAAAGTTCAAAAACAGGGCCGCCTGGATGGTGCAAAGCCGGTTGTTCTCCCAGTCCCTGTCTTTACGCTCCCAGTCCGGGTCGCTGGGGTTGCGAAACGGCCTCGGGGCTTCCGACTCGAGCTCAAACAAGCGCTTGGCCTCGGCCAGAAACTGGTATCCCGGGTTCTTGGGGTTCCAATGCTCGGCGCGATGCGGCAACGCTCGGTGGCAGAACTGCCGCTGACGGTTAGCGAAACAGGACGCGCGGCATGCGAGGCGAGCGACTCACGCAGCCGGAGCACAGAACCGCGTTCACCAGGAGCGGGGAGCAAAAACGGTGCGTCTCGGTGGCCATGTCCTCCAGGAAAAAGTCCTTGTGGAAGTAGGTGAACCAGTCGTGCTCGAAGAGCAGGTAATCGTGGAGGATCTTGCGCATCAAGACGTCATCGTCCATGACCTCGGTCCATTTGGATGGCTTCACCGAGTCGAGCCAGGGGTGGACGACGGTGGCGGACAGGTAGGGCTTGAGATAGGGGTCTCGCTGGCCGTGGCCGTAGACGGAGACGGTGCCGTTTTCCGAGCCGGACGCGTGCCGCCGCCGGTTTGGCTGCGGCTGTCGTTCTTTGTCGTCTTGTTGTTGTTGTCCCGGTGCTTGCGACGGCGCCTCGCAGCGGCGGAGGGCGTAGTCGTAGACCTCGGAGTCCAGATAGGGGTTGTCCAGGAGGCGAAGGAAGGGAGGCATTTCCTGGATGTAGGGGAACTCGTATCGGTAGCGGGCCTCGGGCACGAGGGCCAGCTGGACGAGCACGTCGCCGTAGTTTACGTGGCGCAGGATCGAGCTCGCATCGGCGCCGTTGCGGATGCGGCGGAACACCTCGACGGCCTCCGACTCGGACCGCGTCTGCAGCACCTCGTAGACCTGTTCGAAGGCCGTCTTTTGGTTCTGGAGCTCCTGGTACTTGCGCTTTAGGGCTTGGGTGTGCGTCTCGGCGGCGTTGGTCTCAAACTCGCAAACCGTGCCTCGGTCGCGGCAGATGGAGCATGTCGGTCGTTCGCCATCGCACTGCACGGAGGAGAAGGGTCAGAGAGAGAGGGCTGGGCGAGGAGAGAGCGAGGGTGGCCAGGGGAGAGGGTGTCCGACCTTGGATTTGCGCTTCCGACAGGCACCGCAGGCTGCTGTCGTGGCCTGCGTTCTCTTCCTGCGACGGGGTGGCTCCGACGCCGAGCCGACGCCCGAAGGCCCGGCCGAATTGGCGGGCGAGGGGCTGAGCGCCGGAGTTGCGTGGGATCGGCTGGCGTCGGGGATAACGAGCGTACCAGCTGCGGGCAGCAGTCGGCGGAGGGGACCGGCCGACTGTTGCTGCTGCTGCTGCTGCTGTTGTTGTTGTTGTGGTTGTTGTTGTTGTTGTTGTTGCGGATGCTGTGGAAGATGGTGCTGTGGCTGTGCGTCGTAGAGAGGTAGGGGGACCGATGTCTCCCGTGAGAGTGTCATGGCGTGGTTTTTGGGTACGAAAGATAGCTGCACGGCAACCAAAGGCACGGACGGGATCCGGGATTGGGGGGGGGGAGGGGGACGGAGAGAACGAGGCCAGTGTCAACTCTCCGGACCTGGGGCTAAGGCGGCGGACGTGGTGATGGACAACGGCGGTAAGCACGACGACTCCATGGAAGACGGAGAACGAAAGGCCCAACGGTGGCGGCTGCGGCGGCGGCGGCGGGCAAAGGCGCGCGAGAGAGAGAGGGAGAGTTGAAAAGCCCGGGTCAGGAAGAGCAGCTATCGCCGCCGGGTTTCTTTAACTTCCACCGCCTCGGGATACCTTCTTTTCCCATTTGGCAGGGGGACCAGGTGTCGGGACCATGCCCGGCAACCTCAGGTGGAAAGGCTCCCGGAACCCTCTCCGCCGCACGGCACTGAAGCCGATCCCAAGCCAATCCCAGCAGTCGCTTTTGATTCGTCGCATGCAATGGGCGCGTCTCGCAGACCAGGAGGAGCCCGAGGCCGTGCCGCCGCGAGAGTCGAGGTGGGTGAAAGCGGATGTGAGTTCCCAAAAGCGTCCCTCCCATGTGGGAAAGTCAGTGGAGTCGGGTTCGCGGGATTCAGACGGGGCCCGCTCCGCTCCCTGGGCCTGCTTGTCCCGCCTGCACATAAACTACTTTTCCACAGTAGGTCGACGAGGAACGACCTGCAGCGCCCCAGGGTGGGTCTTGCTCGGCACCTCGACGCTCAAACGCCAGCCAGCATGCACGACAGAACCCGGCACCCCCGCCCTGATTGGCCCGTCAGGAATGCCATGCTGCGAGTCCTGGAGATTTTGCTGATGGCATCCTCAAAAGTCCTTTCCGCTCCCACTCCTGCACGATCATGTGCCAGAAACCGAATCCGAGATTTGGCGTCAACAAAAAAGACCATCAACAACCCCCCCTAGGCTTCTCCGGGCAGCTTGTTACTATACACCACATATCCTCTGTTTAGTTTTTTTTTTTTTTTTTTCTTTTTTTTCTTTTTTTCTTTTGCTTTGCTGTTTCTCTTGTGGTCGAACCGTGCATGGAGGCCTGCAACAAAAACATTCCCTCGTGTCTTCCATGCAGCCCGAGCGCCCCCCCCCCACCACAAGCCTACCCAACCTGGAACTCCCATTCCAGGTTCCCTGCAGGCCCGGCAGGTAGTCTTGATCAAGGAATGCAGGTAGCTAGGTACCTTAGCTGGGTTCTCTCTCTCAGGCTCAGACAGTCTCGGACGACGCTCGTCAGCTGGGGCCCCGGGGACTTCGTTCACAGAAGAAGCCCGGGGCCTCCATCGCCCTGGAAGCATGAGCCCGACACCGTCAGTCCAGTCAACAATAAAAAAAACTCCACACGACGCTGCGGAGAGTGTTCCCGCATCTCTGGCTACCCCCTTGGGGCCTATTGGCCGTCCATCCTTGCATCATGCGGGCGTGGCTAGCCCAATCCCAGTTCCAGAGGTTAGACCTGGAATTCTCTTCCTCCGGTGCGGCAAACTCGACAGCGATGCAGGGTTTTCATTTTGCCGCTCTCGGCGTTGCGTTCCCCACCAACGCCCATGTTGTTCCCTACCACCGCTCAGAAGGAGAGATGTGACTCAGGCTGGTTGGTCTTGTACGATAAAAAAAAGTACAGTAAGCAGCAGTTGGTGAACACCTCGGGATTCAATTGAGGACTCAAGTCAAGATACTTTTCCTCTTCATTTCACTTCCTTTCTTCTCTCCAACAAAGCCTCCCCCCCCCTCTCTCTCACATTGCCTTCTCGAACCCATCTATCCTCCTACACCCCTCTGAGACATTTCCTACCCATTCCTTCCGCCCGTCACCTACCTACCTCACCATGGCTCCCACCGTTCTTCATCTCCGGAGCGAGACCAAGCCTCTCGAGCACCGGTCAGCCCTGACCCCGGCAACCACCGCCGAGCTCATCAAGGCCGGCTACGTCGTCAACGTTGAGCGGTCGCCCGAGAGGATATTCGACGACGCCGAGTTCGAGGCCGTCGGCGCCACCCTCGTGCCCGAGCACAGCTGGGTCAACACCCCCAAGGACCACATCATTGTCGGCCTCAAGGAGCTCGAGGAGAAGGACTGCAAGTAGCATGGTTTCCCCGTGATGCGTCATGGTGAGATGAAGATGACGAGGAGGATCATGAGGCGTGCTGACTCTCATTGTCCCCTCAGTCCCCCTTGAGCATGTCCACGTCCAGTTCGCCCATTGCTGTAAGACCCCACCTACCGAGCTCGCTCTCTCATGAAACCCCGCTCCTGACGCTTTCTTCCTCCCCCTTCCTCCAGTCAAGCAACAAAACGGCTGGGAGAAGGTCCTCGCCCGCTTCCCCCGCGGCGGCGGCACCCTCCTCGACCTCGAGTTCCTTGTCGACGACCGCGGCCGCCGCGTGGCCGCCTTCGGCTACCACGCCGGTTTCGCCGGCGCCGCCCTCGCCCTCGAGGCCTGGGCCTGGCAGCTCGAGCACGGCCCGGAGAAGCCGTTCCCCGGCGTGGAGAGCTACCCCAACGAGGCGGCCCTCATCGCCGACGTCCAGAAGGCCCTGAAGGCCGGCGCCGAGAAGGCCGGCCGCCAGCCGCGCGTCATCGTCATTGGCGCCCTCGGCCGCTGCGGCACGGGCGCCGTGGATGCCCTCCGCAAGGCCGGCGTGCCCGAGGAGAACATCCTCAAGTGGGATATGGCCGAGACCGCCAAGGGCGGCCCGTTCAGTACGTTGTTCTGAACCCTCCCCCCCTGCCCTTTTTTTTTTTCTTACTTTTCTTCTTTCTATCTCGGATGCTTCTTCTTCTTCCCTTGACCGATCGAGCAACCCCTCGTTCCCTCCCCCCCGGATGGCTAACCCGAGAACCACAACCCCAAAACAGAGGAGATCACCGACAGCGACATCTTTGTCAACTGCATCTACCTCACCAGCAAGATCCCCAACTTTGTCAACCTCGAGTCCCTCCAGGTGCCCGACCGCAAGCTCACCGTCGTGTGCGACGTCTCGGCCGACGTCACCTCCCCCTTCACCCCCGTCCCCATCTACTCGGTCGCCACCACCTTCGACAAGCCCACCGTGCGCGTCGAGGGCCTGCCCGCCGGCTCCCCCCCGCTCTCCGTCATCTCCATCGACCACCTGCCGTCTCTGCTCCCGCGCGAGGCCTCCGAGGCCTTCAGCCGCGACCTGCTGCCCTCGCTCCTCGCGCTCAACGACTGGCGCAACCACCCCGTCTGGGAGCGGGCCTACAAGCTGTTCCAGGAGAAGGTGGCGAGCTTGCCCGAGGGCGCGCTCGAGAAGTGAGCGGACGGTGGAGCCGATGTCGGGGTGGTCCTCCTCCGCCGTGAGGTGGCGGGGCTGGGGAGGGATGTGGCTTTGTATGACTCGTTTGGCCCGAAAATGAGGTGATAGACGAAGGGAGATGACCAAAAAAAAAAAAAAAATCAGCTCCTGCTACACCAGAAGGGATGGTGATGTTTGTTGAAAAATGATAGATCAAAATAAAATTTTCATGAACAAATTGACCATGCTCTTGAAAGAGGAAAAAAATGCCTTGTCTCGTTCATCAATAACAACTTAGATATCACACATGGTGGGACGGAGTTCCCATCAACGCTGTTGCTGCCCGCTGTCACTGTCGTATATCCAAAAACTGGCATTTTTTATTTTTGAGATACTCATCAAAGAGATCATTCGAGGTCGCTAAAAAAGCAAGACGCGACGGCTCATATTTCAGAGCCATTCGTAACCCCTTATCACACTGCCGCAACCAAATCCCCACCAACTCCAAACATGCCCATATGTCCCACATGCCCATGTGATGCCGCCATTTTCATCACCGTGTTTTTTTTATACGTCCCGTTTTTGTTTTGGTACCTTTTCACCAACCCAACTCCCGTCTACTACCTCAACCATCGCTTAGGCATAGAGCTTCTTCTCATACGACTCCATGTTGACACCGCCCTCCAGCTGGGCGCTGGCGGTGCGGATCTCGAAGCGCACGGTGCCGTTGGCAACGCACTCGTGCAGCTCCTTGAGGCTGGTCATGCCGCAGTCCTGCATGGAGTGCTTGAGACCGGCGGCAAGGTAAGGGACGAACTTGGAAACGGAACTGTGTCGGGTTAGCACGGCGCGCTTCGCAATCGGCAGAATGACATGGAACGTACCCCCGGTGGGCGACGGCGCCAGAGACGCCCTGGGCAACGAGGATGCTGTCACCCTCGGAGAAGTAGCGGGCAGTGCCGGCATTGCTCTTCTGGCTGTCCTTGGAGCCACCGCCGGCCTTCTTGTCCTGCATGGCATCGATACTGCCCATGCCACGGTAGGCCTTGACGAGCTTGCCCTCGCGGGACACGAAGGAAGTGCCGGGCGACTCGGTGGTGCCGGCCAGAAGACCGCCCATCATGACGGTCGAGGCGCCGAGGGCGAGGCCCTTGACGATGTGACCAACGTTCTGAACGCCGCCGTCGGCAATGCACGGAACGCCGAACTTGGCGGCGAACTGGCTGACCTGGTAGACGGCAGTGGCCTGGGGACGGCCGACGGCCATGACCTCCTGGGTAATGCAGGCGCTGCCGCTGCCCATACCGATACGGAGGCCATCGACGCCGGCGGCGATCAGGGAGGCAGCCTGCTCCCGGGTCACGACGTTTCCGCCGATAACCTCAAGATCAGGGAACTCCTGCTTGATCCACTTGATCATCTCGATCTGGTAGATGCTGTTGCCCTGGCTGCTGTCCAGGACGACGATGTCGAGGCCGGCCTCGACCAGCTTGGCCAGGCGGATCTTGTCCTCGGGCCGCGTGCCAATGGCGGCAGCGCAGATGAGCTGCTTGGAGTGGGGGGTCTTGGAAGCGAGAGGGAAGTGGAGGTTCTTGGTCAGGTCGGAGCGCGAGATCATCGAAACGAGGTTCCCCTCATTGTCAACGATGGGCAGCTTGCCCTTCTTAGACTCGGCGAGGATCTTGTTCGCCTCGAGAAGGGTGACGCCCGAGGAGGCCGTGATGAGGTCGGTAACCATCACCTCGGACACGGGACGGTCCAGGTTCTCCTCGAACTGGATGTCACGGTTCGTGACGATGCCGAGGAGCTTCGACCCCAGCTTGCCATTCTCTGTCGTTTGGAGGCCAGCGGTTAGCCGTCATGCCAATGCACCAGCAGCGCAGAACAAAACATGTGGTTTCAAGTGGCGACGATCAGAATTTTCAGTGATATATCTCCCCATGACGCATAGGTCGATCCGGTGGAACGAAAGTAAAAAGGTTTGTAATCATATCGCACGGCGAGAAAGAGTTCAAAAAAAAGGGCAAAACCAACCTGTGACGGGGAAGCCGCCGAACCCCCACTTCTCCTTCAGGGCCTTCGCCTCGCCCACCGTGGTCTCGCGGCTGATGACAACGGGGTCGAGGATGAAGCCGTTCTCGTAGCGCTTGACCTTGCGCACCATGTCGGCCTGAGCCTCGATGGAGCAGTTGTGGTGAATGACACCGAGACCGCCCTGCAGGGCCATGGCAATGGCCATGTCGTGCTCCGTCACCGTGTCCATGGGGGACGAGACGAGGGGCGTCTTGAGGGTGATCTTCTTGGTGATGGGGGAGTCGAGGGTGACGGCCGAGGCAGGGAAGCCAATGTAGCCGGGAAGGAGCAGGAAGTCATTGTACGTCAGGCCGCCGTGGATCTTGGTGTCCATGAGCTCCTCGATGCTCAGGCCATCGCGCGACGGGTACGACTTGAGGACCTCGACGGCGGTGCGGTAGTCGAGGACACCCGCGCTGGCGTTCTCGTTTGGTGCCGACATTTTGACGGGAGAGCAACAAGGGCAATTGCAAAATGGACGGCAGAACGGGAGTTTCTGGATAGAAAGAGCTGAAGCGCGGGGGGGAAAGAGACAGCAACGAGCGACACCTGGGAGGATGAGCCCGTGAGTTGAATCTGCCGACTGTTCCCCCCCAAGAGAAAGGGAAACATGAAAAATTTGGCCGTCGCCAGAAATTTTTAAAGCACATTTCCCGCGGCAGGATTGCGGGGCACCCAAGGCGGTGAGACCGATTTGGCGGTGGGGGGAGGCGGGACCCCACCCAGACTGGACGCGGCGCCCGGGCCCCGTGCATTTCCCCGATCTTCCTCCGGTGGCGAAGGAGTGTGGCGGGCCCCTCCCTCCGTCTGGCCGGCTCAAGGCGGCAAGAGGCGGCAGAAAGATATCTCGGGTGCACAGCAGCCACACCACCACAGCCACAACAAGCCACAGAAGCCACAGCCCACCGAAAAAGCAAGAGGGGCACATGGGGCAACCGGCAGCCGGCAGCCGGCAGCGGGGCTCTCTGGTGCTGGACGTCTCCGTTGCTGGGGCGCCCGTCGTGCATGTAAACAAGACCTGCTTCGGCCAGCCAGCCACCCTGTTCTCGGGCGAGCCCAACCACCCGCTAAAACTACCGAATCCACCCTGGTCACTCCCACCTTGTCACAACCCAATGCCGACGACAGCTCGGCCAGAATGAGGCCATTGACATGCAGTTGGGGTCTTCTGCATTTGTGCAGCACGGTTTGATGATTTTTTTTTTCTTCTGTCCATGAATTTGGTTCGCGCTGCGCGCCGGCGATTTACGACAACACCACGGCAAAAACCGACAACGACGACGACGACGACGACATTGCATCCGGGGCTGGCCAGGCCCACGACCTCATTCCTCCCCCTCCTCCTCTTCTCTCCCTGTCTTGGCGATCCTCTAAGCTAGAGTCTAGAGCAGGCCCCGCAGGTATGTACGCACCATCCATCCATCCCACACCCATCTGCCACCATCCCGGCCGGCGCTGAAGAAGCATGGCCCTGGTCGCGCTGTGTTATCTGACTTGGTTTTTTTTTGGTCTGTTTGCACAGCCGTGTGACCGCCGCACCCTTGCGTGCGCGGCGTCTTGAAGATTTTCAATAACAACAAATAACAACCAAAACGACACCGGGAGCCTCGACGATGCCCTCGCCCTACCGGCCGCATCCCTTGCGGCAAACAGAAACCGCCGAGTACGGCGTTTACCGACAGCCTTCGACAGCATCCTCATCGGCATCCTCAGCCTATTCCTCTTCCTCGAGCGGCTACGAGTTCAATGGTCGGTCCTCCATGTCGTCAACGCCCTCCAGCACATACTCGACCAGCCATGTCTACAGCCACAAGCGCGGCCGGAGCGAGGTCACGCGCCAACCCCCACCACTCACCTCTCCCCCTCCTCCGGCAGAAAACATCTACAGCGCCGCCCGCCAGTCGCTGCGCCCGTTACCTCAAATTCCGAGTCCGAGCACGCCGCCACGCGCCCCCCTCCGCGGCCATGATCGCGGCCACAGCGTCGATATTGGGAAGCTGTCCATAGCGGACCGCTCTCCGTCCTCTCCCACCCCGACGTCCCCCCCGACCCCGCCGCATCATGCCTTGTCGCTTCGCCCGACCTCGATGGTGTTGACGCGCTCCGACACAGTCCGCCGCGGCAGCGACCCTCCCGTACCGTCGGCCCTCCCGCACGCCACGGCCCTCACTACGCCGGAGCTCGAGAAGCTCGGCAAGTCGTCGACCAACCAATTACGCACCCTCTCGAAGCTGGCGCAGTCAGGCGGGGCCGACGTCTTGGCCATCACAGCCCCCACGCAGGAAGTGGTCGGTCTCCGGGGCCGGCGGAGGTTGCAGAGGGCTGACGGGGCCGGTCCCAACCGTCCTCTGCAGCGCAGCGGCGGCGGCTATGGCTGGGAGAACCGGAACTGGATGGATAAGCAGCGCCAGTTCCTCCAGGCGTACGAGTACCTCTGCCACATCGGCGAGGCCAAGGAGTGGATCGAGGACGTGATTCAGCGCACCATCCCGCCCATCGTCGAGCTCGAGGAGGCGCTGCGAGACGGCGTCACCCTCGCCGAAGTCGTCGAGGCGCTCAACCCGCATCGCCGCTACCGCATCTTCCGCAACCCCAAGCTGCAGTACCGCCACTCGGACAACATCGCCATCTTTTTTGGCTACCTGGACGAGGTGCAGCTCCCCGACCTGTTCCGATTCGAGCTCATCGACCTGTACGAGAAGAAGAACATACCCAAGGTCATTCACTGCATCCACGCGCTGAGCTGGCTGCTCTACCGCAAAGGCATAGTGGCCTTCCGGATCGGCAACCTTGTCGGCCAGCTCGAATTCGAACACCACGAGCTCGAGGCGACGCAAAAGGGGCTGGATAAGCTCGGCGCCAACATGCCTAGCTTCGGAAACATGGGGGCCGACTTTGGCATCGTCGAGGAGCCTCCGGAGCCCGAGGAGACGGAAGAGGAGCGCATCGACCGCGAGCTCGCCGAGAATGAGGCCATGATTCTCGACTTGCAGGCCCAGATCCGCGGCGCCGTCCTGCGCCTCCGCCTCGGCGACGTCATGCAGCATCTGTGGGACCACGAGGACTGGCTGGTCGACCTGCAAGCGCGCATCCGGGGCGACTTCGCGCGCCAGATCGTGGGCTACCGACTCGAGATGAAGCGCTTCGCCACCGGCCTGCAGAGCGCCGTGCGGGGGTTCCTCGTGCGTCGCCGCATGGCCCGCGCGCAGAACATCTGGAAGGCCGTCGAGCCGCAGGTCCTCAAGCTCCAGAGCCTTGTGCGGGCCAGCAAGGCCCGTCGCGAGGTCCAAGAGCAGCTTTCTCAGCTGTCCGTGGCGGCCGCCCCCATCCGCGACGTCCAGGCCACCTTCCGGGGCTTCCTGCTCCGCAAGAAGATGGTCGCCCAGGAGCGCGAGGTCAAGCACTCGACGGCCCCCGTGGCCGGCTTGCAGGCCGCCGTGCGCGGGTTGCTGCTCCGGAAGCGGCTGGACGCGGACCGTGCGGAGCTGGTGACCGAGGTTCCTGCCATTACGGCGCTGCAGGCCGCGGTCAGGGCCGCGATTTCAAGGGACAAGATCAACGCGCAGCTCGAGGCCCTCCAGGATCTCGAGCCGCAGTGGCGGTCTCTGCAGGCGGCCGTCCGCGGACACCTCGCCCGGCGCGGCGTGGAAGCGGTCAAGGCCGAGCTGCGCGAACACTCGCCCGATCTGGGCCGCCTCCAGGCGCACATCCGGGCGGCCGCGGTGCGCCGGGAGATTTGTGACAAGCTCGAGAGCCTCGAGGATGCCGAGGACGAGATCTTGGCTCTGCAGGCCCTGGTTCGCGGCATGCTGGAGCGCAACCGCATCTCGGATCTTCTTGAGGCGCTCGAGCAAGAGGAGGACTCCATCACGCACCTGCAGGCGCACATCCGGGGCTTCCTCCACCGCCAGCAGCAGTGCGATCTGCTGGACGACCTCGCGACCAACGAAGACGAGGTGACCGGGATCCAGGCGCTCGCGCGGGCCATGCTGCTCCGCGATCGCGTCGCTCGGGTCCTGGACGAGCTCGAGGAGAACGAGGAGTCGGTCGCCGAGGTCCAGGCGGCGGCCAAAGCCTATATCGTGCGGGCGCGGTTCGAGGCCAAGCGCAAGCACTACCACGACAACATGCAAAAGGTCGTCAAGATCCAGAGCCTCGTGCGGGCCAAGCTGCAGGGCGACGCCTACAAGAGCCTCACGTCGGGCAAGAACCCGCCGGTCAACGCCGTCAAGAACTTTGTGCATCTCCTCAACGACAGCGACTTCGACTTCAACGAAGAGGTGGAGTTCGAGCGGCTCCGCAAGACGGTGGTGCAGCAGGTGCGGCAGAACGAGATGCTGGAGCAGTACATCGACCAGCTCGACATCAAGATCGCCCTGCTTGTCAAGAACAAGATCACGCTCGACGAGGTGGTCAAGCACCAGCACAACTTCGGCGGCCACACGACGACGCTTTTCGCCAACAGCGCCATCGCCAACACGAACCAGTTCGACCTCAAGGCCCTCAACAAGAGCTCCCGCAAGAAGCTCGAGTCGTACCAGCAGCTCTTCTTCGCCCTGCAGACCCAGCCCCAGTACCTGGCCCGGCTGTTCCGCCGCCTGCGCGAGCAGTGCACCCCCGAAAAGGAGTGCAAGCGCATCGAGCACCTGATGATGGGTCTCTTTGGCTACGCGCAAAAGAGGCGCGAGGAGTACTACCTCCTCAAGCTCATCGGCCGCTCCATCCGCGAGGAGGTGGACGGCTGCAACACCCTGCAGGATTACCTCCGCGGCAACTTCTTCTGGACGAGGCTGCTGCACAGCTACACCCGCTCGCCGCGCGACCGCAAGTTCCTGCGCGATCTGCTGGGGCCCCTGATCCGCGACAACATCATCGACGACCCCGACCTCGACCTCGAGAGCGACCCCATGCAGATCTATCGGTCCGCCATCAACAACGAAGAGCTCCGGACCGGCCGTCCCAGCAGCCGGCCCCTCGACATCCCCCGGGAGCTCGCCATCAAGGACCCTGAGACCAAGGCCGTCTTTATCGACCACCTGCGCGACCTGCGCGAGATCTGCGACCAGTTCCTGGCGGCCCTCGAGGATCTGCTGCCACGCATGCCGTACGGGTTCCGGTTTGTCTGCCGGCAGACCTTTGACGCGCTCTGCCAGCGCTTCGACAAGCGCGAGCCGCAGCAGCACCTTCTCCAGGTCGTAACGCACTGGCTGTGGCGCGCGTACCTGCAGCCGGCCGTGACGGCGCCCGAGACGGTGGGCGTGCTGGACAAGCAGCTCAGCCCGCTGCAGAAGCGCAACCTCGGCGAGGTGGCCAAGGTGCTGGGCCAGATCGCCTCGGGCAGGCAGTTCGGCGGGGACAACATCTACCTGCAGCCGCTCAACGCCTTCGTGGCCGAGTCGATCGAACGGCTGGCCGCTCTGACGAGCCACCTCATCGACATCCCCGACGCGGAGCGCACCTTCGACATTGACGAGTACAAC
The DNA here is from genome assembly GCF_042764415.1 of Remersonia thermophila. NCBI lineage: Eukaryota > Fungi > Ascomycota > Sordariomycetes > Sordariales > Chaetomiaceae > Remersonia > Remersonia thermophila. Next base: position 2,758,951 of record NC_092218.1, read on the forward strand.
GACCTGTACGCCAAGAACAAGCCCACCCTCTACATCAAGATGACCGACATCTTTGCCATTCACAACCTCATCGCCTCGGAGCTCCCGCACATGGTCTCGAGCCGCGACGACATGCTGCGCGAGATCATGCACGACCTGGGCAGCGCCAAGACCAACGAGACCGAGATGGTGGCGGCCGGGTCGTCCGACATCCAGCTGTTCCTGTCGCCCAAGCTGCACGACGTCGAGGACCCCGACGCGGACATCAAGTCGCTGTTTATGGAGACCAAGCGGTGCATCCTGTACATCATCCGCGTGCAGACGGGCTCGAACCTGCTCGAGATCCTGGTCAAGCCCGTCACGCCCGAGGACGAGAACAAGTGGGCGGCCCTGCTGCGCGAGGATTTCGCCAGCGGCAGCAACACGCGCGGCGCCTACTCGGACGCGAACATGATCGATGTCACGCGCATGTCGTACACGGAGCTGAAGCGGATCGCGCTCGAAAACGTGCTGAGGCTGGAGCAGATGGGCAGGATCTCGCGGCACAACCACTACCAGGACGTGCTCAACGCCATCGCGGTGGACATTCGCACCAAGAGCCGCCGGCGCGTGCAGAGGCAGAGGGAGCTGGAGGGCGTGAGGCTGACGCTGGCCAACCTGCACGAGAAGGCGCGGTACCTGGAGCAGCAGAAGAGGAGCTACGATGATTACATCGAGCAGGCGATGATGACGCTGCAGAACAAGAAGGGGTAAGTTTGATGGTTTTTCTTTCCTCTGGTCCCTTCGGAAAGACCAAAAAAAAGCATGCAGGCTGACGCGTAACCCACACACGCAGCAAAAAACGCTTCCTCCTCCCTTTTACCAAACAGTACAACCACCAGCGCGAGCTCGAGCGCTCCGGCCGGGTGCCCAAGTTCGGCTCGTACAAGTACTCGGCCCGGGCGCTCTTTGACAAGGGCGTGCTCGTGGCCTGGCGCGGGGTCCCCGAGCGCGACTGGGGCCAGATCAACCTGACCATCTCGTGCGACGAGGTGGGCGTCTTCTGCATCGAGGGGAGCCGGGGCCACATCCAGATGCCGGGCGCCAGCGCCATGGTGCACATCGAGGACCTCCTGCAGGCGCAGTTTGAGAGCCACCAGTTCATGGACGTGTTTGAGGGGGTGGCGAGGCTCAACGTGAACCTGTTGTTGCACTTGGTGTATAAGAAGTTTTATCGGACGCAGTAAGTCAGCGAAGAGAAGAGAAGAGAGAAGAAGGGAAAAAAAATATAAAAAAAAGAAAGGGACGGGAGAGAGAGGGGAAAGGTGGGTGGAAATGTGATTTTGGGCGGTGAGTTCTTGTTTTCGCCTCGCTAGGTTGTAGCTTTTCTTCTCTTTTTTTTTTTTTTTATTATTATTTTTCCTTGACCTTCTTTTTTACCTTCTTCTTTTTCTCTTGACCACTTTCTCTTTGGGTCGGCTTATTTGTTTCTCTCATTGGCCCCCTTTCTCTTTCTCTTTCTCCTCTCCCTCCTCCTCCTCTTCTTTTTGTCAGTTTATTGTCACCCGGCTCTCTACACCTGCTCGGTCTCCGAATCAGGAGGTTTCCAATGGGAGAGAGGTGGAGGTTGGATGGTGGTGGTTAGGAGAAAGAAAGGGGAGGGGGGGAGATGATGTCATGACGGATGAGAAAGGCCGGGGAGGCCATTGCGGCGGTCACTTTGATCGAAAGCATGACGATGGAAAGGGCTCGACAGGATGGGATGGGTCGGTTGGATTGGGCTGGGCTGGCGGGTGGGCGGTCGCTTGATCCTTGTGTTTGTTGGAAGGTTGTGGCGTGTGTGTATACCTCTGTTGTCCTGTCCCTGAGGTGGCGGTGGTGGTGCGGTGTGGTGTGGTGACGGGATGAGTCGGAGGAGAAAGGCGACAGCAGCAGCACAGCAGCACAGCAGCACGCAGGGGCGGTTTTTTTTTTTGTGTTTTTCATCGTCTTTGTGGTTAGTCTCTGGGAATGACTGAATGATACCTCTTTAGTTTGTCGCATAACGATATGGAATGCAACTCAATGGCTTTTTTTTTTTCTACATCCTGACTGCTGAGCCGCTCATCCTCAACATATCATGAATGTCCTTTTGTGATTATGATATAGAATATTCAAATGTATTTCAGCCTTTTCCTTATGTTCCTCTTTTCCTTCTTTTTTCTTGTTTGCCTGACGCCTGTATGACTCCCGTCCTATGCGTACCTTACCTCCACCTCGACTCTGACTTCGTCCACGCGAGACCAACACCCAAATTATCCTTCATGCATGACCGGGATCTACTATAGAGGTATACCCGTGGTAGCCAACCTGTGAGGGTACCCAAAACCGCCCCCAAGCTTGTCATGACATGCCGTCATTAGCATCATTATTATCGTCGACATCGTTGCCGTCGTCGTCGTCGTCGTTGTTGTTATTGTTATTGTCGCTGTGGTCGTCGCCATGAAACCGCTGCTCTTGCCCCCCGCGCCCCCCCTTTTTCTCGTTTCCAGACCCAGCTCCCTTTTTATTTTTCTTTTATTTTTTGTTTTTAGCATTTCCGCTTCCTCTTTCCCGGCTCTGGACTTTGACACCTCTTCTTTATTCAACCCCGACTCATCGTCCCATAGCTTCCGTTCGCCGCGGTTTTCTTCCTCCTCCTTCGCTCCTCGTCCACGTCCGACCCGGATTCCGACGCCTCATTCACGGCTTCCAGCACGGTCACATCGTCGTCATCATCATCACCCGCCTCCCCTTGCTCCCGCCGCAGCAAGCTCTCCGTCTCTCCCCCCTCCGCCTCCTCCTCCTCCACCGCCGCCTCGTTTTGTTGGGCAAACCCCTTCCCCTCTACCATCCAAAACGGCACCGCCGCCCCGGCGGCCGCGATGAGCCCCAGCATGAACCACGGGGCCACGGAGTAACCGTGCCTCACGCCCCAGCTGAAGACGGCCCCGGCGGCGGCGGGGCCGGCGGCGCGGCCGAGGGCGCTGAAGGTGGTGGCGAAGCCGTTGAGGGTTCCCAGGATGCGAAGCGAGGAGGCGCTGTTGGTGAGCAGGATGGTGACGCAGGGGAAGCCGATGATGACGGCGAAGCCCTTGACGAGCATGATGGAGAGGAACAAGACGTAGCGGAGGGTGGCGGACTGGACGAGGGCGGTGTAGGGGGTGAGGAAGTAGACCAGGGGGAAGAGGAGGGCTGAGGTTGGTGGGATTGGGCGTTAGCAGAGGGTTTGCAAATGCTTTGCAAAGGCCAAAACAAGGAGAGAGGAGCGGCTTACAGCCTACGCGGTAGCATTTCAGGACGCCGAAGCGGGCGCACAGGACGGGGAAGAGAAGGAACTGGATCACGCCGCAGGCGATGCCGTAGATGGTGTAGATGGTTCCGATCTTGTCGGAGCTGAGGCCGAAGCCGCCGGTGAACCAAAAGGGGAGGCGGGTGTTGGTCTCGTCCGGGACGACGACGGGGTAGTTGAGGAAGACGGGGAGCACCTGGTCGTAGGCGACCGAGTGCAGGGCCAGAATGGTGTACGAGACAAGGCCGATGGAGGTTTGGCGGGTGAAGATGTCCCCGTACCGAGCCTTCTCCGCCTCCTTGGGGACGGCGGCGGCCGCGAGGTTGTCGGAACTGGAGCCGGCGGAGGGCTGGGCGAGCAAGGGCGCCGAGGCCTCGGCGTCGACGAAGGACATCCTCCTCCCCGTGGAGCGCTTTGACGAACGCTTGAAGGGACGTGTAAGCTTCTCACCCAGCACGAGGCCCCAGTCGCGTTGGTGGCGCTTGGCGTGCAGCGTTTCCTGTTAGGGGAGGGGGGGGGGGGGGGGTTTCATGTTAGCACCAGGTGGTGGACTTTCCGCAGCATGGCGCGGCGCGGCGCGGCGGGACGGATGGCGTCACGAACCTTGAGGAACAGCAGTCCGGTGGTAAAGGAGATGAAGAAGATGACGCAAGCCATCAGGTTGGGCAGGGCAAAGGGGTACCGCTTGAAAAACTCCATGTGGCCAAAGAGGTTGGGATACTGGTCGGCGGGGCGGGCGAAGAAGCCGCCAAAGGCCGGGCCAAAGACGGAACCTATGCTCCAGACGAGCGGCATGATGGAGAAAGCCCTCGGCTGGAGGGACCTTTCGGGTACCATCTCGGCGACCATGGTCCGGATGATGCCGACTGCGGGTGGGTGCTACGTCAGCTGGCAACCTCAATGACGAGCACGAGAGACGAGAGGCGGGCAGGAAAGGGCAGGACATACCATTTCCGTTGCCGCCGCCCATGATGGCACGGATGATGATGGCCATGGGCAGGCTGGTGGCGATGCCCCAGAGGAGGAAGCAGGCGGCGGTGTTGGCGAGGCCGAGGAGCAGGATGGGCTTTCGGCCGAAGCGGTCCGAGGCCTTGCCCCAGCCGACGGCGGTGATGCTCTGGGCGACGGAGAAGATGGCGCCGGTGAAGCCGGCCCAGCGAGCGATTTCGGTCTTTTCAACGCCAAAGCTGGCGATCATTTCGGGGAGATAGGGGAAGACCGAGGTAAGCGCCAAGGGCTCAGCAAAGCGAGCGATGCCTGAGGGTCGTGGGGAGCCATGTTAGTCAGACGGTATATGAGAAATGCACAAAGGGCGATGGCTAGGGGGGTTGTAGTCGTGGGGAAAGCCTTGATTCGGCGGTGCTTTCGTTGTCGTTGTTGTTGTTATTGTTGTTGTTTTTTTTTTTTTTTTTTTTTGGGGGGGGGGGGGGGGTCGTGAAAACAAGGGGGTTGCGGGCAGACCTCGGCTCAAGTCCACCAGCTCAGTGGCACATGTACCCGGATCGAACCAGAGCGGTTGTGTTGCTTACCAAGGATGGCCAGCTGCTGGACGGGCAGCTTAGGCCCTTGGTGATTACTGGTCATGATGATGATGCGTTGTAGTTTTGTTCTGGGGGAGTAATTATACGAAGAATGTACAGGGCACCCGCTGAATCTAAAGAAGACAAAAGTTCCCGATCCCCCGATGTATTAGGTAGGTAGGTAGGTAGGTAGGTAGGTAGGTAGGTAGGTAGGTACGAAGTAGGTTCCTGGATTACTTATACTGGAGCTCCTCTGAGATCGACAAGTTCAGCAAGTCAGGATCCCCTCCAAGGTACTGTGTAAGTACGTAGTACAAGCTTCAGTGAGACGGGCGGTACCCCAGGGGTTCGGAGTAAAGATCAGGTAGGGTGAGTCAAAGAGAGAGAGAGAGAGAGAAGAAAAAAAAAAACAAGACCAGACACCCAGCGCAGAAGTGGCAATCCCGGTTGGTTATGGAGCACGCCCTGTACGTACAAGGAGTCATTGTCATTAAAAAGGGAAAAAGGCTGACAAAGCAAGGGTCCCGTCTGCAGAGAACGACGTGCAAAGACAACCGCAATAGCCGACGATCGAAGAAGCGTCACCCAAGCCAAAGTGGGGCCGGTGCAGGTTCGGGACCCGGCTGGTGGAAAAGCCAGGGACGACTTGGTTGGCCGAGACGGACGCTAGTTGGTTCGCCGTTCCCATGCGTTTGTCGGATACGGGGCCGGCCCCGGCCGTTGGGGTCTGTTGACGGTTTGCTGCGACCCCCGCCCCTTGTGGGAGCCCTGGAGGCTGCATGCCACCAGGATGCGGGTCCAGCGTCGGATACTACATAATAGTACATACATAGGTGGTCGCCTTCCGCACAGTGCTGTAAGTAGTGGTGTAAGTATACTATATACTAGGCGATCTCGGCAAAATAAAAAAATCGAGAGGCGTTCCATCGGGAACAGGAGGGAGAGCCCCTTACGGTGTAGGTACGTACCACAGTACGTCCCTCTTACACCATTCCGGCTTCCTGGATTTCCCTCTCAGGCCTGAACCATGGCAGATCTCTTCCGTCTTCATGGCCACCTCAATGTTCCACCACAAGGACCCGGGCGATCCAGATCGCCGGTCAGGTCGCGTGGACGGACGTATCAAACACCATGCGCGCCATCATGTTTCACAACCGATCCGGTTCTGAAGAGCCGCTGAACACCCGATGCGCATGGCGGCCGAAGGTATCTGTCATGAAGGACCAGCCGATACCGTTACTACCGCAGAACTCTACGAGTCCGGGTGATGGCTGGCGGGAGCCAAAGCCCGCCGCGGCTTGCTTAAGTAGTGAGCTCGGTCTCCCGAGCACCCGTCAGCCTCTCTCGCCGGCGACCTGACCATCCAGGCAGACAGCAGACAGGCTTCACGTCCAAGATGAGAGCCCGGACACGACGCAATGATTCCTCCTCGCCTCGGGCTGGCTTCTCTCCGCCGAGCCTCTCCCTATCAGGACGTACTTCCCACCGAACTAGAACCGCCCCGACGCGAGGCATGTGGGGGTGCCGCCTCACGCTCCGCTTGTGGTTCCGCTTCTACAAGCTGCGGAGAAAAGAGCCGAGGGAGGACGTGCTGCGACAGCAGCAGCTACCAGCACAGCAGGACGAGCGTGCCTCCTGGCCATGTACCTGGGGCACAGTCCTAGCATCCGCCGGCGGCAAGGCAGCACGGCACAGCACAGCACAGCATAGCATTGCACACAGTACTATAGACGTAGTCTTGTGCTTCTTTGGCGCATCCGATGGATGCGATCCCGAGGACGGAGGGATCGGCGGGCTTGTCTTGGGCACAGGCAAGCCTTCTCGGTGCTCTCGGGGACGTGCAGGGTTGACGCGAGTGCCTGCGTATACCACATAGCTACTCGGTACATACCTGCATGCTGCATGCGCGCCGGTGTGACGCGGGTTCCCCCATCCACCTGTCCAATGTCGCATTCCTGTCACAGGACCCGGGTCTCGGTGTGCTGCTGCTGCACCACCCACCCGGATCGTCAGCGGGGTGCGAAGGCTTGCGCTCCGGGATCGGATGGGAGACGGAGAAAAAGACTGGGTAATACTGTGTAGATGCTAGCTTCTACAAGTACAAGCAGGTTCCTTTCTCGGATCGGGGCGTGATACTCTCTCTCTCCCCCTCCCAACGCCGTTGCGATGGCGCCGCCTCGGAGAGGAAGAGGAAGGGACGGACAGCAAGGAATAAGACAGGGCAAAACGCCGATATCTCCGTGGTTGGATTGCTGTTCTTTATCTTGCCATGCGCTCGCGATCCGCGTTCCCGATCCAGGCGATGGCAGAAGTTGGAGCCTTCATTGCGTGACGCAGCACCCGGCCGAGCGATGCTCCCGTGCGTGCAGCTGCAGGCTCAACGAGACGTTGGTGAATGCAACCTCGGGGTCCAGCCGTCGTTGCGCGTCGAGTCCCACGCTTGAAACTAGTTGACTACTGAGTAACTACCTATAGTACACAGTAAAGCCAGGACCCGGGCCGAGAGTGGCTCGGCTCCAGGCCTCTTCCGCCTGTCGCTGAACAGAAAGCTAGTTACACAGTCCGCTACTGGTTCACTCGTAGAGTGGGCACTGTCTACTATACTATACATACACCGACAGTGTGTTTGGACAGTCCGTGCTTGCGGGGCGGGGGGTGGAGCTACGCAGTATGGTACGGAATGGTGGGTCCCCAGCTTCCCGAAGAATGTGATGTGGAGCCGGTGCTTGCATGATGCAATGGACCGGTGGGCCGTGTCTTGAACCGTCCTGTAACTCACCGATAATACCACATCCAACTCATCCACACCCTAGACGACGACAACGAACAACGACAACATCGACGTTTTGAAATTTCCCCCAAGAGGGCTGTCTTGCGTGTGCATGTGTGGGGTACACTCGCCGATGACCCTGACCCCTCCTCCTCGCTTTTGTCGCTGAGCTTTGATCATCTCATGGGCGCCTAATCAGCAGCTCGGGCTTTTCGTTGCATGCATGCCATGCGGATGAGCTGCAGGCCGTTGTCATTTGCATCGGACTCGGGTGACGAGACGTCAACCTGAGGCTCGGGAATTGAGCCATCCAGCAAAAGCCAACATGAGCACAAATCCACATCCCTCCTCCGTGCCCGAGGAGCACACCCCGCTTCTCGGACGACCCCAGCTCCCCCAACCCCCTTGGCCCCGCGGCCTGCGATCTCTCATCACACGCGCCCTCGGGCTGGCCGTGATCCTCGCTCTCCTGGCCCTCATCATCGTTCCAGACGCCTTCTTCCCCTGCCCGCGGCGCCGACTCGGCTACCGCGAGCTGCGGCGCATCCTCCTTGACACGCCGTCCAGCGAGCGCCTCGAGGAATGGTCCCGATACTACACGGCCGGGCCCCATCTCGCCGGCAAGAACTACTCCCAGGTTGTCTGGACAAAGGACAAATGGGAAGAATTCGGCATCCGGTCCACCGTGGCCTCCTATGACGTCTACCTCAACTACCCCGTCGATCACCGACTGGCCCTCTTGCGGCGGTCCAAGGGCGCCAAAGACGCCGACCATGCCGCGGCCTGGAAGGTCACCTTCGAAGCCCCCCTGACCGAGGACGTCCTCGACGACGACCCGACCACCTCCCTGCCCGACCGCGTCCCGATCTTCCACGGCTACTCGGCCTCGGGCAACGTCACCGGCCCCGTCGTCTACGTCAACTACGGCACCTATCTGGACTTTGAGGACCTCGTCAGGGCCAACGTCTCCCTCGCCGGCAAGATCGCCATTGCCCGCTACGGCGGCATCTTCCGCGGCCTCAAGGTCAAGCGCGCGCAGGAGCTCGGAATGATCGGCGTCCTCCTCTACAGCGACCCCGGAGACGACGGCGACGTCACCGAGGAGAAGGGAAAGAAGCCGTACCCCGACGGGCCTGCCCGCCACCCGAGCAGCGTGCAGCGCGGCAGCGTCCAGTTCCTCAGCTTCGCCCCGGGAGATCCGTAAGCCATGCGCCCGCTTTGGAGAGAGAGAGAGAGAAAGAGAGGAGCGGGCGGCTCTCGCTAACGTCCCGACAGCACCACCCCGGGATATCCGTCCAAGCCGGGCGTGCCCCGCCAGCCCGTGCACGCCGCCATCCCGAGCATTCCCTCCCTCCCCATCTCGTACCGTGACGCCCTGCCCATCCTCCACGCCCTCAACGGCCACGGCCCCAAGTCCTCCGATTTTGGTCCTTGGTGGACCCGGAAGCAGGGGCTGGAGTACAAGGGCGTTCGCTACAACATCGGCCCGACCCCCGACGACGTCGTGGTGAACCTGTACAACCGGCAGGAGTACGTGACCACGCCCATCTGGAACGTCATCGGGGTCATCAACGGGACCATCCCGGACGAGGTCGTCAGTAAGTGGCAGGAGCCTGCCAACCCTCTCCCCCAGGTGCTGAGCGTTGGCGCGGCGTGCTCACAAAAACATGGGCAGTCATCGGCAACCATCGCGATGCCTGGGTCGCGGGAGGCGCCGCCGACCCCAACAGCGGCTCGGCCGTCCTGAACGAGCTGGTTCGTTCCTTCGGCGAGGCCGTCCGCCGCGGCTGGAAGCCTCTCCGCACCATCGTGTTCGCAAGCTGGGACGGCGAGGAGTACGGCCTGGTGGGCTCGACCGAGTGGGTTGAGGAGTACCTCCCTTGGCTCAAGGCGACCAACGTCGCCTATCTCGTAAGCGCCTTGTCGCATTGCCTTGTGCCTCTTTTTTTTCTCCGCACGCTAACCCCTCCTCTCAGAACACCGACGTCTCGGCTCGTGGCTCGTTCCTCCGCGTCTCGGCCGCCCCGCTGCTCGAGCACGCCATCTACGCCGCCACGTCGGCCGTGCCCTCGCCCAACCAGACCGTGCCCGGGCAGACGGTCCGCGACGTCTGGCACGGCCGGATCACCACCATGGGCAGCGGCAGCGATTTCACCGCGTTCCAGGACCATGCCGGCGTGCCGTCGGTCGACATCGGCTTCGACGTCGGGCCCGGGGCGCCCGTCTACCACTATCACAGCAACTACGACAGCTTCCACTGGATGAGCGAGCTCGCCGACCCGGGGTTTCTCTACCATCGCGCCCTGGCCCAGGTCTTGGGCCTTTTGGCCGCCCATCTCGTCGACCGCCCCGTTATTCCGTTCCGCGCGCTGGACTACGCGAAGGGCCTGGATCGGTACATCAAGCAGGTGGAAGACCACCTCGACCAGGCTCTGTCTCCGAGCGCAGAAGCCGCGTCCCTGAAGAAGCCGATCGAAGAGGAGGAGGAAGATGACGATGACATCTACTTCGCCCTACGCACACGCGCCTCCACCAGCTCCAACCTCACCGCCGCCGCCGCCGCCGCCGCCGCCGCCACCTCCTCCTCGGCGCACTCCCCCGACACCTTCCGTGCCTCCCTCGTGCGTTTGCGCAAAGCCCTCGAGCACTTTACCCACCGCGTCGACCATCTGGACCGTCGCGCCGACCATCTGGCTCGGCACCTTCCTGGCGGCGGCGACGATGATGACGACGACGACGACGACGACGACGACGACGACGACGACGATACCCCCTGGTGGCGGCGCGGCTGGTGGAAGCGGTGGCCCCCCCATCGTTTCTGGCAGCTGCGCGAGCTGAGGCACGTGAACGCGCGCTACAAGCTGCTCGAGCGCGACTTTTTGTACGAGGAGGGCTTGGACGGGAGGACGTGGTTCAAACACGTCGTGTTTGCACCCGGGCTGTGGACCGGGTATTCCGGTGGTAAGCTTTTTCTTTCTCTCTCTCTGCCTCTCTCTCTCTGCCTCTCCTCCTCCGCCACCCCGCCTTGTTCCCTTCTTTGCTCCGAGCGGGTTCTCTTTGCTCGGAAACAAAACGGGCGGGCTGCGGACCTGCCGGGGCGAGCCAAGGGCGCCGTGCCTACCTCGCAGAGCGGCGCTGACCGACGTGTTTGTTCCCCCAGCCGTCTTCCCCGGCCTGGTGGAGAGCATCGACAGCAAGGACTGGGCGAACGCCGAGCGGTGGGCGGGCATTATCGAGAGCCGGATCAGGAACGCCGCCGGTCGTTTGTGATTCCGGTATGATTAGACGTGCCCCGTGGATGGATAGGTCAGGTACCTCCCTTTGGAACGGTTTGGGCTGCGCGTTTTGCACGTGGCAAGCGATGGGGGTGGAATGTTGGTTTGTAGGGACCTGCCCACCGCTGCTGTACTACTACTCTGCTGCACTCCTTGATATACTAGTAGGTGTCGTTGGGGTTGGTTATACGTACATGATGTGGAGCCTTGGCTTCATTTGCTGCAACACCACCACCGCCGCCACCACCGCCACCACCTCGATTGCACTCGGACGGGAACGAACGCCTTGTGTGTGTGTGTGTGTGTGTTCCAACCGGCTCGGTTGCATTGACTTGACTGTCTAACTGTTGGTGCCTAAAACCAGGGCACCTGTCACATAGCTAATCATGTACCAAAGCTACTGGGCAGCGGAGAGAGATGAAAACCGAGAGAAAGAAAAGGGGGAAAAATGCAACCAAGACAAGAAAGGAGCGAGAGTGGTTCAAGATGGCCCCCCGCCCGCCCGCCCTCGTGTCCATCATCGGCGTCGTCTTCTACTAGATGATCATCCCTTCATATCTCATCAATCTCGTTCTTTTTTTTTTTTTCTTTTTTTTCCTTTCTCGTTGGTTTCTCCCCTTGAGCAGATAACCCACCCCGTCCATGGCTGAAAAGAGAGAGAGAAAGAAAAAAAAAATCAAGCCTGCCGCCCACCGACCCTTCATCATCATCAGCATCATCATTCTCTTTCGTAACCCACCTGTTCTGTCGCATCCGTTCCCTTCTCTTGTCGGAAAGAAAGGGATCGATCGGATAACAGGCTTTCACCTACTCAAGGTCCTTGGGCTGAGGCAACCTCAACCCCTTCTTGCCCCAAACCACCACCGTCCTCTCCTTGCCCCTCCACGAATACTTGATCCACAGCAGCTTGTCGCTCGACGGCCTGCTCGGCGCCGGGTCCCAGAACCCGAGGATCCGTTCCTTGCGAAGGCCCGCGGGGATGACGAGCCTGCCGCCCTTGACGCTTTTGCCCTTGCCCGCTTGCTGCTGCTGCTGCTGCTGCTGCTGCAACCGCTTCTGCTGTTTCTTCTTCTTCCGGGCCTGCTTCTTCTCGTCGTCGTCGTCGTCGTCGTCATCGTCATCATCCGAGGAAGAGGAGGAGGAGTCCGACTCTTCCGAAGACGAGTCGTCCGAGTTGACCTCCCAGCCGGCATCCCCGGCGGCCTCTAGAGTGTTGTCGTCGTCGTCGTCGTCGTCGTTGTCCTTGACCAAAGCGGCGACGGCGATGGTGACGTCGGCCACCTCGTCGGGCTGCGCGCCCCTGGCGCCGTACTTGGCGGCCAGCACCACCAGGCCGCCGCGCTTGCGGCGGGCCTCGTTGGCCTCGAGCACGCGGGTGGCGAGCACGGCCGTGAGCGTGTCGGCCTCGGTCTGGCTCTGGCTGACCAGCGCCGAGGTCAGGGGCTCGCTGGCCTTCTTGGCCTTGGCGGCGGCCAGGCGGGCCTTGCGCTGCTGGAGGCTGCGGCGCTGCACCCAGATGCGGTACGCCGTGAGGAGGGTGAAGGGGAGGAGGGTCAGCCAGAACTGGACCTTGGAGGCGTTGCGGGCGCCGAGGCCGAGCTCGCCGAGGAGGCTCGAGGGGAACAGGGAAGGGAGCAGCCTGGCGCCGCGGTTGGCCGTGCTGAAGAGCAGCAAGGGGAGCGTGAAGCGGCGGCCGAGGCGGGACCAGTAGAGGGAGAGGTGGAGGTTGGTGGCGCTGAGCGAAAGCTCGAGGCCGGCCTTGGAGAAGCGGCCGACGCGCTTGAGGGCGCGGACGGCGAGGCGGAGGTCGTTCCGGGCGGTGGTGATGAGCTCGGCCTCGGCGCGGAACCCCGTGCTGGGAGGCGGAGGGGGCTTGGGCGCCCCGCTGACGACGCTGCGGGGGTCGTCGTCGGCGGCGGCGGCGGCGGCGGCGGCGGCCGACCAGGACGTGAAGAAATCGCGGCCCCATCGAAAGAAGGCGGCGGGGTTGCCCCGCGCCACGCCCGCCGACAAGGTCAGGCTCCCGTCCCTGCCACCGTCCACGTCCCAGTCCATGGCCGCCAGCCCCCTCTCCTCGGGCCTCGTCAGCGCCTCTCCGGGCCCCGCGCGGACGCCCAGGTCCCTCCTCCCCAGGACGTAGCCCACCTCGAGCGTGGGCGCGTTGCGAAGCACGTTGTCCACGATGGACGAGAGCGCGCCCGAGATGCGCGAGAAGCCCGACAGCGCGCGGCACTCGCGCGGCAGGCGGAACAAGGACCAGTCGCCAGCGTCGGCGAGGACGAAGGCGGTCCCGGGGCCTGTGCGGCGATGCATGGCCAGGCCGAGCTGAGGCAGGGCGTCGGGGGCGGGGGCGCCGCGGCGGGTGAGGCGCTGGCGGCCGAGAGCTCGACGTGCAGGGGCTCGGGCCCGCAGCCGGGGAGCCGGACGGAGTGGCCGAGCCTGGTGGTGACGGCGGGCTGGGGGAGGAGCTCGAGCTCCTGCTCGACGACCAGGTCGGGGAGGGCGCCGGGCTTGCGGGACCCGGGGCGCCACGAGACCTCCTGGTGTATGTTGGCAGCGAGGAACGGCACGACGCGCGAGGCGAGGTGGTCCTCCATGCGGCGCGGGGCGTTGATGGAGGGCCCGGGGAGCTGGTGGGGGCCGGGGCCGCGCGGCGCGAGCTTCGAGGGCTCGCCGAGGAGGCCGTGAGCGGCCGCCGCGACCGTGACGGTCGGGGCGGGGACGTAGAGCGGGGATCTCTTGCTGCGGCGGGGCTTGCCCTCCTCGGCGAAGAAGTCGCGGACGGCCTTGGCGGCGGGCTCGAGAGGCGGGCGGAGGGCCGGGACGATGGAGGTCGTGGACACGCCCAGGGAAACGTCGGCGAGCGGCGCGCCGCTGGCGGGGGCGGGCGCTTTCTGCCGAAGCCGGCGCTGGGCGGGCTGGGGAGCGAGCAGCGGGGTGATGAAGGGGGCGGCGTCGACGCGGAAGACGAGATCGGTGTTGGCTCGGGTCTCGGGGTGCGTCAAAAGAAGGTACTGCTTGTGCAGGCGGGACTCGTGCGTGTTCCTGGGGCCGCCGTCGAGCTCGGCGTCGTCGCCGTCGGCGTCCGAGTCCTGGTCGTCGGCCATGGCAAGGTCGTAGGCCAGCTTCCTCGCCGGGTCGGTCAGGGTCTCGTAGGCGGCCTGGGTCTGCCCCAGGTAGAAGGCCGCGGGGCCCTGCAAGGAGGGCGGCTGGTGGTCGACGGCGAGGGCGTCGTAGAGACGGCGGGCGGCGGTGCGGACCTGGCCGGACGAGAGGTCGTGGCGCTTGGGTAGGCACAGCAGCTCGTAGTAATCCCTGGCCACGGGGCCGAGGGGGGCGTGCGAATCGTCTCCGTCGTCGTCATCGTCGTGGTGGGGCGCGGGAACGGGGTCCTCCTTGGTTTCGACGGTGGTAGCGGGCGTCGGGATGGGAGCAGGGACGGAAGCAGGAGCCGGAGCCGGAGCCGGAGCCGGAGCCGGAGCCGGAGCTGGAGCGGGAGCCGGGGCCGGAGCTTGGGACGCTGAAGGGCCGCGGTCCTGGTACACCGAGGGGGCGCGCTCTTGATAGGTGGAGGGGGCGCGCTCGTGGTACGACGAGGCGTCGTCAAAGTCAAACTCCTTGCGGGTCACGGCGAAGTGGTCGCGCAGGGAGAAACGCGACTCGACGGAGCGAGGGCGGTGGGACGAGGGCTCGGTCCTGTGCTGGGTGCGCGAGGAGCGGATGGACTGGGCGTCGTCGGCTTGGCGGGAGCGCCTGGACGAGGAGGCTTCATGGCCGTGGCGGGAGGAGCGGATCGAGAGGGCGTCGTTGTCTCTGTCTCGGTCCCTATCTCTGTCCCGGTCTCTGTCGCGTTGGGATCGGCGTGAGGATCGATGCGATGACATGGCGGTTCAGGAGCTCAGAGCATGAGGCGGACGACGCGATTCATGCCTTTACGGAACAGGACAAGAGAAAGCCAGAGGTGACAAGTGAAAACGAAGCATGACCGTCGCGGAAAACGTCCGGAGTTTGGGGGCCGGGGGGTGGGAGGAGGTTGGTTCGATGTAACGCTGGGGCGTTGGGACGTTCTGGGGTTAGAAGGGTGGAACGGGGAGGGAGGGGAGGGGGGGCTGGAGGCCTGTGGAACTGCGGAAATGGAGGCGGTCTGGGGAGGGAGGGGGAGGAGGCTGGCGTGCATCCATCGTACAGAAGCACCGTAACTAGTTGCCTTTTTTGTTTTTTTTTTTTTTTTCATGTGAAACACCGAGGCTCTGCTGGCTGCTGGCTGCTGGCTGCTGGCTGCAGCAGGCGGATCGTCGGCTGTTGTTGGCTGCTTGGCTCGGGGGCCGGGTGGTTGACCGGGTAGCCTGGTGGTCCGGTGAGTAAGTAGACGGTGCAACAAAGCCATGCACATCCGACATCCGACGTCAGGTTGGGAGAAGAAAATGGCATCAACGACGGGGAATTGGACAATCAGAAAAGGCATGTATGTCACTTGGGGGACGGGAGGTTGAGATGCGATACTCGTGTATGTTGAGATGCAACGGGTAGGTATATAGGTACCTATGCATTGAGATGAACCACTGCCCGAGATGCTGTGTAGGTATGAAGAGATGAAGAAGAAGCATTGCATGCATGCATTCAGGATTCAGGCCATGTTGTATGTTGTACGCAGTATGCCTGGACGTGGGACGTGGGGGGGGGGGGGGGGGGGGAAGGGAAAGAAATGGAGGGGAAGGAAACGAAAAAATGGAGGGGGAGGGGGAGGGGGAGGGGAACATCGCGTTACGGTAACGAACAGGCAAGTTCCATATCGTTCAGGGTTCGTTACAGGCATCCATTCCAGGCTGACCACTGCCACAGGTTGCCATCCTGCCTTCCATGTGCAGCAACGTACTAACTAGTTACTGAGTGAGTAGTGGCTCCAGCACAGTGTCCGTTGTTGTTTTTGGTGCACTGTCTCCGCCTCCGTCCCGGGGGAGCTGTCAAGCTCAGAGGAAGCCATGCCAAGCATCAAATTGCACCACCATCCAACCAACATCCACGGCCCCATCTTGGTTTCGGTGCCATCCATGCGCTTCTCTCGTCCACACCACGCACCCTCTCTCTCCGGATACCCAGCACAATCGCAACCGCATCCCCTCGCGTCTCTCTCACGGTCCGCCAATTCGTGATTCGGCGTCTTCCCTCGACGAGCTCAATCCCCGCCCCACGCCACCCCGCCGAAGCCAACGTGCCGAGCAGCCCATCATCCGATAGACCCGCCGACAGAGCGACGAGGAGCACGCCGAGCCGACAGCAAGGCCAAGGAGAGGCGGACAGACAGAGCATCTTTCTGCTTTTGCCATCCACCATGGCGACGGCCACACAAGGAGCCGCCAATGGCAGCGGCGCCGGAGGACCCGAGCCGACCACACCCGCCGGGCTCGCCATGCCATCACGCAACCCGTTGCCGCTGTCGGCGTCGCAGGAGGCACAGGTCCGGGATATCTATTACGCTCGGGTACGGAATAAGTGCAGGGAAGAGATCAAAGGTGCGTCTTTTTTTTTTTTTTTCCCTTCCCCTCCCACCCTTCATCCATCCTTCCATCCCGGAGGTTGAAGAGAGGGACCCGGTTCACATCCGCCAACCCAGCAGAGCCAAAAGTAAAGAAACAAAAAAAAAAAAAAAAAAAAAAAAAACTAACATTGCATCCCCCGATCCAGCCTTTGCCGACTGCGCCAAGCTCCACACATTTACCGCCTCCTTTGCCTGCCGCGAGCCCCTCCACGTCATGAACAGCTGCATGAAGGCCCACGCGACGCAGGCCGAGCAGGACGCCGCCCGGGAGGAGTGGTTTGCGAAGCGCGCCGAGCGGGCCCGCGAGAGGCAGCGCAAGGCCCTGCGCAAGGCCGAGCAGGAGGCGTTCCTGCGCGAGTGGTGGGGGCTGCCCGAGAAGGACCGCGAGCAGGCGAGGCGCGAGATGGAGAAGCTGACAAGGGGCGAGAGGGTGGCGGGCGTGAGGAGGAGGCCGGCGGGGATAGAAGCCCACGGGCAAGGGACGGACGAGGGGAGGTGACGACGGGGATGCGTGAAGGGAGGAGGGGGCTTGGCCGGGTCCGGAGCGGAAGGCTCCTTTGTACAGTACGAAAAGAAACAATGATGGGTACTAATGTGTCGTGCATGGAAAACGCAATGGATGCTCTGGGTGGAGGAACCGGGGGCTCTTGGGTGAGCGATGCAAGCCGGAATCGGCGGGCGCATACGAAAACGAAGGTGCTCTCTTTGTATACTACTTTGCTATACCTACCTACCTACCTACCGACCTACCTGCCTGCCTACCTGCCTGCCTGCCTACCTATCCAAGGTACATACCTACGTACCGAACGTACCTAGATACCGTAGCTCCCCAGGGCCTCCTCTTCGTACCGGGTCCTCGTGATCTGGTCCCTCACCTCCTCCGCCACCTTCTCGGCAACGCCCCACGACAGCTCATACCCCCTCCCTCCCATCCCGTACGCATGCACCACGAACCCCAGCCCAAGGATCCCTTCTCTCTCGATCCGCGGACCCTCCAGCCTCAGCGGCCTCCGCCCCACGATGTCCCGCAGCACGGTCAGCCCCTCGTGCTCGGCGGCGCCGCGGTCCGCGTCGAGATGCAGCTTGTGGACATTGCCCAGCAGCTGCTCCCTCGTCCATCGACACGGCTCGGGATCCCAGTCGCGCACCCCAAAGGTCCCGCCGACGACGGTGCCCCCGTCGAACCCGCGCGGGATGACAAACAGCCGGCTGTCGCCGCCCACGTGCCGCGTCACCGTGGCGGGCTCGCGCGCGCTTCCGCCCGGGGCGACGGCAGAGGCCGGGGATCGGACGCGCGCGACGTCCTCGGCCACGAGGACGGTCTGGCCGCGCGCGACGGTCACGGCCGGGTCGCGGACCAGGCCGGCGCCGCTGGCGTCGACGACGACCGCCCGGGGGGCGGCCGGCCAGCGCCCGCCGGGGAGCGGCAGCGCAAAGGCCTCCTCCAGGTCGGCCAGGGCGCGGCGCACGAGCCGGCCCCCCGCCAGCACGAACCGCCGCAGGAGGAAGCAGAGGTAGACCGTCGGGTGGACGCACCACGTCGGGTACGCGAAGCCGAAGGCGACGTTTGGGTCGGCGCCGGCCGGCGGGTCCCCCGGCGCGGCGAGCACCTCGAAGGCGGACGCGAGGGGCGGGCGGCCGTCGTGCGTGCGGATCGGGGCCGGCAGGCTGTCGAGGAACTCGTCGGCCTGCCGCGCTTCCTCGTCGGTGCCGCCGCCGCCGCCGCCGCCGCCGCGGTCCCGGGCCTCGCTCCTCGCCTTGATGGCCAGGTACTCGGGCCCGGGCTTTTCAAAGTATTCGATGCCCTTGAGAAAGGTGATGCCCGCGGCGTGCGGGTGGGAGGCGTACAGCTCGGCCATGCGCTTCCAGGTGCGCACGGCGAGGAAATGGTCGCGGCGGAGGTGGGCGGGGCGCGAGGGGTGGAACGGGACCCAGCGGTTGTCTTTGGGGAAGCCTTGTTAGCTACGCTGCTGTCGCGCGGACGGGCGGCGGGCGGCGGGCGCCTTGGCGGGCCCCGTGGGTTCCTTTCACGCACGAGCTCCGGCCCACGGGGACGCGTAGTTGATCTTGTCCGCGGGATCCATGGTCTCGAAAGGACCGGGAAAGTCGCGGGCGACAATGGTGACGAGGCACCCCGTCCCTTGCAGCTGCAGGGCGCAGCTGAGGCCGATGACCCCGGCGCTGGGAGGCGCGCGGCGGCGTTAGCGATTCCGCGATGGAGAGCGACGGTCGAGCAAGGGAGCGACCACGTCTTACCCGACGACGACCACGTGCGGTTGAGACATTGGAAGAGGGTCCGCGAGCAACTTTAGCGGGAGGGAGGGAGGCTTGAAGGGGGGGGGGGGGAGGTTTCAACCGACAGAGGTTCCCTCCAACAGGCCTCAAGGCTGTTGGTAGTATGGGAAATGCGGGGTTGATAAGAGGGCGAGTCTCATTGACGCCGCACTCGTGCGCAAGCATTCGTTGAGCACTAGCCGCTCGCAAACCCTGCCTGGTCCTGTTTCCGCGGCTTCATGCTCCACGCCGCCGTCTCTGCAGCATGCCACAGCGTGCTGTTGGAGCCCAGCTAGACCCGGACCTCGGCCGGAGCCACATCTCCGCTCGGCCCCACACATTCACCGGCGCCCGGCACCGAGAGTGGAGCTTGGGCTTGACCCCACCGTCTCCGTCTCCGTCTCCGTCTCCGTCTCCGTCTCCGTCCCCGCGGCGGAATCCGAGCCAGCCGTCACGGACGGCCCAGTCCTTCGGAGGCCCCAATGTACGCAGTACTTTGTTCCCTGGCATTCACACCGACGGAGATGGAATGCTGGGAAAAAGCGGCAGCCCAGTGCGGAACGGACTCGTCGATCAGGGCAGGGCCGTCCAAAGCGCCCAGCAGGGAGGATGGCGAATACCGAACGTTTCTTGCGGCATGGGGCAGGTCTTGATCCTCCTCTCTGCTGCTCTCGTGGGACCCGGGATGAACACCAGCGACCGCCAACCGGAAAGCCTGCCCTCTTGCGGCACCCCGCCGGGCCAGCCAAGGTAATAATAAACCCTCTGAACGGCACCGTCGAGCAAAGGAACGACAAGCTGGTCGTTGGTTTCGTCCGTCCCCGCCACCGCCGCCCAGGCCGAGCTAGCGAGCGCCACCCTCGCGGCTACGGCGGGTGCGGAGAGCCGGACGAGGGCTGACGGCGCGCTTGGGGCGTGACTCTGGCGTCTGCAAGGAACCCGTTCTACTGCGTACTGCGTACAGCAGCGCGGGAATTTCTACTATAGGCGAACGAGGCACCCCCCCCCCCCTCCCCCCCCAACGGGACGAGGCCGCAAGGCGCAGGCATGTGCGCTCTGAACAGTGTGCATCATGAACAGCAAGTATGTGCAGCCAGCCGGAAAGCTCGCTGATGAACAAGACCGTCACGTAGCAAGATTGGATGTCGCACATGAGAACAACACCCAACGAACCGGATGAACCCTGGGTCATGCCGGATGCGAGTGGAAATGCCGGACGGCCGTGCTCATGCGACAGCGGTCGGGTTCGCCAGTCGCCGAGGCGCCATGGCGGCCCTGATGATGGAAGCAAGGTTACACTCGTCGAGATGACGGGCGGGCCGAGGTTGCAGCGCCGTTGTTTGACACGGCAACGTACAGAAAGAGAGCAGGGTGGTTTGACGTCGGCTCGCCGCGATGCGCTTCGCGGCCGATGATGGGACGCAACGTCTCGCGGCTACGCAGAGCGACTGCGCGTCCATGCTGCCCAACGTCCTGGGGGCCCCCGAGCCCCTGCCGATCCCCCCCCCCCTCCCGGCGAGGACAAAGTCTTAGACATTCATAAAGTCGCCCTCTCCACCCGGCTTGTCAGCCAAAGAAGCCACCGAGACGGAGCCAAAGCCGAACTGGACGCTGGACCATGGACCATGGACCGGACCCAGACCGGCTGCCGGCTGGGCTGCGGGAACGAAAGGGGGAACAACAGAGGCCGGGCGACCGACGCAGAGCTCGTCGCTGGCCGGCGTCTATCTGCAGGGTGATGGCGCCCTTGATTGGGGCCAAGAGCCAGTAGCATGTCTATTTTAAGCGCCCACCACCGCCGAGCCAGCGGGTCTGCCGGCCGCGTCGGCCCAATCACGGCCGAGCGCCTCTGCTGCGAAGGGCGTCTTGCTGTGCCCGCTCGGCGCTTAACCCGCCCCCCTCCTCCTCCCCGAATCTCACTCCAGCCGGCACACAACGGCCTTTCATGGCGCACTGCACGAGCCTGGGAAAACGTCTGCTCGCGGTCGTGATAGGTCGGCTGTCGCGACGGGGGGGTGACGAGGGCGACGGGGGACCCCGTTCCTTGCCCCGCTGGCGTCGACGTTGTAAGCGCACGGCTGTCGAGTGGCTGTCGAACCTGGCGTCGTTCTCGCGTTCCGCGGGGGGGAGGGGAGGGGGCCTTCAGATACCCGCTTGCTTCCCGCTTCTAGACGTGTGCACAGAGAGAAGGGATGCATGCGGTATGCAGACAGGGGGGGGCGGGGGGCGGCCATGGATGGTGATGTGGTGGTGGTGGTAGCGGTGGTAGTGGTAGGTGTGGGTGGGTGGTGGTGGTGGTGGTGGTGGTGGTGGTGGTGGTGGTGGGTGTGGTCACCCTGACTGATCAACCATCCTTCTTCTTCCTTTTGCTAGCGCAGCGGATGAATAAAACGAATTTGGCTCCCGTGCTTGTCCGGTTCCCTTTCCTGTAGATGCGATCTCTTGCATCGCTGCTGATACCCTTTTTTGTTTTTCTTCCGTGCGTCGCCGTGTCGTCGTCGTGGGTGTCGTGGTTGTCGACGACTAACACCCTACTCGACGAAAACCGACCTCCTCCCTTGGCCCCCCCCCCCCTTTCTCCATCCCCCAAGAACCTCCTTTTGAGCCACTTCAAACCATCATGGTTCGGTAGCAGGACCACCGAGACAGGTTGCAATTGGATCCGCCTTGCCCCTCGGCTCAGGCCCTACCACCTCGCCGGCAGAAGCAGGAACGAGAAGAACCAAGACGAAAACATAGCAAAAGGATAGAAGAGGTCTGTCATCGATCGGCCTTTGGCGAGCAGGCCTCCTTCGAGATGGCCTCACCCGCCCCGGGAGGCTTCTCCCTCTTCCCGAACCCCAGCAACGCCCCTCGCCCGCCGTCACGATCCCGATCTCAGAGCCGGCCTCGCGCCGCCACCCCGCAGGAGGGAGGAGGCCTGGTGGGACGCTCCGACGAGAGCTCCCCGCGCAGAACGAGGCGAAGGGGTTCGTCGGCCACGAGAGAGAGCAGCAGGCCAAGGACCGCGTCCACCAACCCGTGGCAGCATGCCCTCGACGCAAAGAGGCGCCAGGCGGCCGCCGAGAACGCCCTCGCCGGCTCGTCCTCGGCCGCGGCGACAGCGGCAATAGCATCAACATCAGCAACGCCGGCACCAACGCCGGCGCCAGCGCCGGCGCCAGCCACCGCCGAGGATCCCGCGGCCGAGACCGCCTATGCCCACCCCGCGGCCGAGGCGCCGCAGCGGTGCGGGACGGCCTTCTCCGAGGCCCAGACCCTCGTGCAGGAGCCGGCGAACCTGAGATCGCGGAGCTCCCTCGTCGCGTCCCCGATCGCCGAGACGTCTTCCTCGCCATCGCCCTCGCACGCCGCCCCGGAACCCGTGGCCATCCGCTCCATCTTCCCCCGCTACAACCCGGACCTCCCGCTGTCGCAGCAGCCGTACTACCCGACCCAGGCCACCCCGGCCAACATCCCGCAATCCGTCATCAGCCGCCCGCTCTACGCCCCGCGGCCCGAAACCCCCACCTCGCCCCAGCCCCGGCTAGGCAGCCCCTACGGCGTCGCCCGCTCGGCGGCCGTCGTGGCCTCGCCGACGGAATCGACCACCACCCTCGCCAGCCCGCCCCGGGTCGCCGTCGCCGCGGCCGCCGCGGCCGCCGCGGCCGCCGCCGCCACCCCGGTCGCATCGCCGACGGCGCGCTGGCCCGCCTTCGCCGCCCCGAGGCGAGAGCCCGGCCCGGCCCCGCCCTTCAGCACGACCGAGGACCTTCGCACGCTGTGGAAGGTGACCAACGGGTGGCGGGCGACGGCCTCCGAAGGACGCGTGTACTGCCTGCGCCTGGCGGCCTCGACGGACCCGCCGCCGTCGTACACGCTCTCCTCGGCCTCGGGCCAGCCGTTTTACTGCCTCCGCGTGGAGCCCACGTCATCGTCGGCGCTGGTGACGCTGTCGAGGTACGACCCGAACAAGAGCTTCAAGCCTGCGTCGTCGTCGTCGTCGTCGTCTTCTTCTTCTTCCTCGTCGCCGTCGTCGTCCTCGTCCTCGTCGGCGGCGGCGAGCGCCGCCGGGGCCGTGAGGAGCATGGCCAGCAGCCTCATCGGCTCCCGCGGGAACCTCAGCCCCGGCGGCAACGACGGCGCCTCGTCCCCCTCGCCTCGCGTCTCCTCCTCCTCCAGCCTCGTCGCCGGCCCTCCGCCGACCGCCGCGCACACCCCCGCCACCACCGCCCCCAAGTACCAAAAGCACTGGCAGGAGGTCCTCGCCGCCAAGCTCTCCCCGACCGGCCTCGCCACCAGCACCGCCGCCGCCAGCACCGCCGCCGCCGCCGCCGCCGCCCGCGCCGCGCCCGACGTCGAAACGGCCTCGCTGTCGGAGCTCGACGTGTCCGAGGGCCTCCTCGCGCACCTCTGGCCGCACGCGGCCGCCCGCCTGGCGGCCGCGCACCCGCACGACCCGACGACGCTCGCGCTCGCGCGGCAGGAGTGCGCGCGGCTCGTCTGGGACGCCGACGCCGGCGCCTACTTTGTCGCGCACCCGGCGCTGGCCATGCCCTTCCGCGTCGCCGTCGAGCGCTTCCCGGCCTACTCGCGGTCCGAGTACGCGCTCGAGCACATCGAGTCGGCGGCGCCCCTGGCGCGCCTCGTCCGCGAGGGCCACGGCGCCGGGTGGGTCGAGGTCGACACGGGCGTCGCCGGCCGCGCCGAGGCCGTGTTCCTCGTCGACGTGGCCGTCGCGGCCCTGACCGTCGTGGCGCACCTGGATGCCGCCTCGGGCGGGGGGGCGCACGGCGGCGGCGGCGGCGGCCTCGGCGGCGTCCCCGCCGGGCCGGGTGGTCATCATCATCATCACCATCATCATCATCATTCGGGGAGCGCCGCCGCGGCGTTGGTGACCGAGGTGTTTGAGCCGCCGCCGGTGGTGTACGGCGGGCCCAACGGCAGCGTGCACTCCGGGAGGAGCAGCCGGGCGAGCCGGCGGCGGGAGGAAAAGGAGAGGAAGCGGGAGAGGAGGAGGCAGCAGCGGCAGCACGAGAGGGCCGGCGGCGGCGGCGGCGGCGGCGGCGGCGCTGCGAAGCGCGCGATGGAGCAGTTCGAGATCGACATCGAGAGCCAGGCGAGCGACCTCAAGGCCATGGCCCGGGAAAAGAAGGAGCAGCTGCCCGGCCTGCTGAGGTTTCTGGTGGGCGTGGTGACGTGCTTGTTCAAGTGCTTCATCTGGTGCGCCACGATTGCCTTCAAGGCGCTGTTTGGCATCTTGAGCGGGCTGGCAAAGTGCTGCGGGCTGGGGAAGCTGTAGACGGACGGCTTGCGATTCTGGTCATGATGGCGATGCCGACGAAGACGACGACGACGATGATGATGAGAGGGTGTTGGTAGGGGAGGGTATTTCCGTATCTATGAGAGGGATGGGAGGCAACCTTCGGGCTTGGATACTTTTGGGTTTTCTTTTTTTTTTTTTTTCTTCTCGGGAGGGCCGGTGGGATGATATCTCAAACAGGGCGCGGCGGTCTATGGGCTCTCATGGGAGGCGGCGGAATACCGCGGTGGAACACGTGTGCTCATAATCAGATTCTGGCGTTGGTTGGGTATTGCATTCATCGCCCTCTCCAGAGCAGCTCTGACCCTCGGCGGGCTCTGGACGGCAGCAAAGGCGTTAGGAAACTCGAAATAACAAACAAGCACGCAAACAACAGCCGCCTTGCCGGCTACCTCTTTCTCTCCTTCACCTTGATCCTCCTCCCCGACTTGGTGATGCCTCCTGATGTTGCCGTCTTGGCCATCTTTGCCTTTTGCAGCTCCAGCTCGTGCTCGGCATCGCTCAGCGTTTTGAGCTTCTTCCGCGCCGCCTTGAGCTTGCGCTCGAGCTTCTCGAGGTTCCGTGCTTTTCGCTCCTCCTCGGCATATTTCTCGTCATCGTCGTCCTCGTCCATGTCCATCCCGTCGCCGCGTTCGGCGTGCTCCTCCTCCTCCTCTTGCTTCTTGAGCGCCTGCTCCCTCTCCTCCGCCCCGTCGAAAAAGACAATCTTTTTCGGTTTCGGGGGCTGCGCCTTGCCCGAGGCCCCCTTGCCATCGTAATCAAAATCGTCGTCGTCGTCGTCGTCGTCGTCGTCCTGGCCCAGCTCCGTCCCGCCCGCCAGCACCCACCGCTCCTCCAGCTCCTTGACCTCGCGAGCCGCCACGTTGCGCATGGTCCGCACGTACCCCAGATCCTGGGTCTTGAGCAGGCGGACGGTGTCGACGTCCATGGCGCGGTTGCCGCGGTCGGCGTCGACGGTGCCGGTGAAGGACTTGCCGCGGGTCGCGGCGGACCCGGGCCCCTTGCGCGAGAGCATGCCAAAGTAGAACTCGTCTTCATTTCGGTCGGCGGCTTTCTGGCGCAGGGATTTGAGGACGGCTTGCTTCTTGGCGTAGTCGCGCGCGCGCTTCTGGTAGTCCTTTTTCTTCTCGAGCAGGCCGAGGCGCTGCCGCTCGAGCGGCTGGGCGCGCTCGCGGTGGGCGCGGCGTTGGATGCTGGAGAGCAAACCCGTTAGCCATGGATGGATACATCCCTTGAGAGCATGGGTGTCATGGGTGTCATTTTGGCTCACCTGTTTCGTAATGACGACATTGTGTGTGTGTGGTGTGTGTGTAAAGGTTGAATGGGTGGAGGAAGAGGTTCCGTGAAGGAGCCTTGGATGCCGTCTTGGAACTGCCGGACCCAAGATTTTGACCGCCCGCGGGCGATAAGATAAGGCCCGTTGGGCGTGCGAGCACGGCACCGCACACGGTAATCAAGTCCTCGCTGGGTCTGGAATGAGCGAAATAAAAGCCGCTGTTTTGGAAGGGGCTCGTACATACGGCCATACCCACAAGAAAGCACGGGATCCCGTCCGCTCTCCCCTAGTTAAGCTTGTGAGGGCCCGAGTAGTAGTTGGGTCGGTGACGACCAGCGAATGCCGGGTGCTGTATGTTTTTTTTGGTTTGGCTTTTTTTCTTATCGGCGATTGATGCAGCGCATGTAGTAAGAATGCGGTGTAGGAATACGGGGCGCATTTCGTCATGCAACACAGGCAGCTTTCCCTCGTACAACGTCTATAGTAGATGGCCTTCTGATGGTGCATGTCATGGTCTTGTCATCTCACCACAGAGCTAAGGTGTGCCTTGGTTCCTCGGCCTGCATCCTCGCCCAGGCCACCCTCGCCGCCCTTGATCTGCATAGCATGATGGCCAATGTCCCAGGCACGCCGCGATGGACGGGTATTACTTTTTGCATATGGTTCTGCCGTGGCCTTGAGTGGCTTTGCGTCCCTACCGACCTCTTCGTTTCTGTGACCTTGAACGACATCGCCGGTCGCGTTCGTTGAGCAGCCCGACCCAGGGCCTCGTCTTCCTTCCTTTCCCCTCCTCCCCCAAGACCTCGCTCGCTCAATCGCTCTCGTCCGCCGCCTCATCCTCCCGCTCGTCCTGCCGAAACACCACCTTCTCGCACAGCTGCAGGCACTTGCGCACGGGCAAGCCGATCACGTTGTCCACGCACCCCTCGACGCTCTCCACGAGCAGCAGCCCGCCGACGCCCTGGATCGCGTACCCGCCGGCCTTGTCCGCCCCTTCGCGCGTTTTGACGTACGCCTCGAGGACGTCGTCGGGCAGGCCGTCGTCCGCCTCGGCGAAGACGACCTTGGTCGCCTCGACGTGGGCCTCGAGGACGTAGCCCGGGTGCGCGGCGTCGGCCCGCGGCGCGAGCGCGCACACGCCCGTCAGCACGCGGTGGTGGCGCGTGTCGCGCAGCAGCCGGAGCATGCGCACGTGGTCGGCCTCGGAGCGGGGCTTCTCGAGGATGCGGCCGTCGCGCGTCGCGATGACGGTGTCGGCGGCGATGACGAGGGCGGGGTCTTGGAGCTGGCGTTGGCGGGTGGCTTCGTCGTTGGCGGCGGCGGCGGCGGCGGCGGGGTGGGAGGGGTCTTGTTGTTGGGTTGGGGTGGACGAGGAGGTCAGAGAGAGCTCGTTTTGCCGTGCCAGGGCGGCTTCGTACACGGCGAGGCACTTGCGGCGGGCGGTGGCGACGACGTATTCTTCGGGCGTGTGCTTTCGCTTGTCGAGGTCTTCGGGGGCGGCCGAGGGCCAAACTTCGATATTGGGGAGGCCGAGCTGCGGAACGGCGGTGCACGTCGTTAGCAAGACGTGGTACGCGGTGACACATGCATCACGTCGCAGAGGGCGCCAACCTGGCTCAGCAGGGCCTTGCGTCTTGGCGAGGCGCTGGCGAGGATGACGCGCTTGGAGCGAAGGTATTCGAGAATGGGCAGCTCGAGAGGGAAAGGACCCCTCCTGATCGGGGCGCTCTGGCGGAGAGGAAGGCCGGCGGCCCGGGCGGCGGCGATGTAGTCCGGCGGGGTTTCGGTGGGAGGATCGGTGTTCTCCATGGTGGTTTCGTCGATGTTTATTATTACCGTGGATGGCCGTGTGTATATGATTTTGACCGCCGCACGGTCGAAATTGGAAAGTCGAAGGTCAAAGGTTGAGTGTGAGTTGGTGAGGTTTGGAGTTGGAGAAGATTCCAAGACGATGTAGGTACCTACTGTAGGTAGGTAGGTAGGTACCCGATCTGAGAATTGGCATTGGAGCTCCGGGAGGTCAGGAACCAAAAAAAGACAAGCGGGGCACCCCACCCGTTCCCCAAGCCAGCCAGCCAAAGCCGTTGACGCCCCAAGTAACTAACTACGTCATGGAGGCGGGCAGCTCCAAGGGGGGGAGGGGGGGGGGGGGCGGGGGCAGGGGGTTCTTGGTGGCACAGAGGGGCCCGGCATTTGTGCCCCGCCGCGTCAGGAACCTGCACCATTTCTTACTTACGACTTTTTACCGTGGGTAAGTACAGCAATACCTTACTGGAGACATGCATCTTTGCATCCGTGATACATGCTCGCGTCACTCACCACGCTGTCAACCAACGACACGGGCAAAGGGTGCCTGCCGCCACCATGCAACATGATGCAAGATACACATGGTACAATATCGTACATAGTACAAACGCGACTACAATCACATAACGTCATGGCTTCCCCTCACCGGTACGCCGCGACCAGCTCAAGCATGTAGTCACGCAGCGCCTCGGGCGTCATGTCCATGCGCTTCAGCCGCTTGAGCTCTTCGTCGCCGTCGCCCGGGCGGGCCAGCGCCGTCGCGTTGACCCCGACGGTGCCGTTCTCGACGTCGCGCGGCCCCACGACGGCGATCAGCCCGTACCCCTTGGTCGTGGCCTCGCGCACCTTGAGCGCCACGCTGCGGTCGCTGTCGTCCAGGTCCACGGCGAGACCCGTCGGGGACGCCGCCGCGGCGCCCTCGTCGGAGCCCGGCGACGAGGCCGCCGTCGGGCCCACGCCGAGGAGCAAGTCGCGCGTGCGCCTGGCCCAGGCGACGACGGGCTCGGTGCTGTTGACCGTGATCACCATGGCCTGGCGCGGGTTGAGCCAGAAGGGCCAGCGGCCGTTGTAGTGCTCGATGAGCAGGGCCATGAGGCGCTCGGCGGAGCCCAGGACGGCGCGGTGGATGAGCACGGGGCGGACGGGCCCGTACTGGGCGAGGAGGTCCGGGTCGGCGGTGGTTTCGCCGCGGCGCTCGAGCTCGGGCGCCGGCGCCGTGTACTCGAGGTCGAAGCGGCGCGGCAGCTGAAAGTCGAGCTGGACGGTGGCCGTCTGGTGCTCCTTGCCGTCCGAGTCGCGCAGGATCACGTCGATCTTGGGGCCGTAGAAGGCGCCGTCGCCCTCGCTGACGGTGTAGGGGCGGCCGCTCGCGGCGAGGGCCTCGCGGAGGGCGTTCTCGGCCTGGTCCCAGTCCTCGGGCGAGCCGAGGTACTGCTCCGGGCGCGTGGACAGGACCAGCCGGTAGGGGCCGAGGCCGAGCACGCGGTACGCGAGGCGCACAAAGTCGAGGGTGCGGGCGATCTCGTCGCGGATCTGCGACGGGCGGCAAAAGATGTGGCCGTCGTCCTGGTGGAAGCGGCGCACGCGCGTCAGGCCGCTCAGGGCGCCCGAGATCTCGTTGCGGTGCAGCGGGCTGAAGTCGGCGTAGCGGATGGGCAGGTCGCGGTAGCTGCGGGTCTGCGACGCGAAGATGAGGCAGTGGCCCGGGCAGTTCATGGGCTTGAGCCCGTACTCGGCCTCCTCGCTGCCGCCGTCGGGGTCCTCGACGGGATCCGCGCGCGCGGGCGACGTGCTGGTGACGGTGTACATGTCCTCGGCGTAGTTTTCGAGGTGGCCGGACCGGGCCCAGAGGGCCTTCTTGTAGATGGTGGGCGTGATGACCTCCTGGAAGCCGTAGCGCACGTACTGCTTGCGGAGGAAGTCGACGAGGCGGTTGAAGATGCGGGCGCCGTGGGGGAGGAAGATGGGGGACCCGGGGCTGTAGGCCGACGTCATGAAGAGACCCTGCTGCACCCCGAGGGCCCGGTGGTCCGGCGCCGGCGGCTTGGCGGCCGAGGACGCATCCGCGGCGGATGTCGGCTCGCACGACGAACAGAAGCGCGACTGAAGCGGGCGACGAGAAGATGCCGCCGTCGGCGCAGCCCGGAGGATGCTGGCCCTCCTCAAGGGCCCTGCCGGGAGGCGCGACGCCCCTCGTCGTAGCCCGCGCAGGAGGGGCATCCTGCCACAGCCGCTGCCGGAGGAGTTGTGGTGGAGGCTGACGGAGGGTTTCCGGGAGGGGGGTGGGTGGTGTCGGGCGGGCGTTTTCCTGCCTGCCGATCCCGATGGTTGGCAGCCATGGAGCGGTGGGCTTTGAGAAAATCCATCGATCGATTCGAAGAGCCCGCGGTCCCGCTCCCCTGCCGGGCGTTGGCGCGGGGCGCACCGCTTGGCTCGAAACACGCCCGGGATCCCTGTCGCTCGCCCCGCCTGGCGGCCCCACTCCCACGAGGCCATGCCTGCGTAGCATCGGGGGTTGCATGGAACGGACGGGCAGTGGATCATGGCGAGCGATGGGAACTAATACGCCATAGGGACGGGAGCAGCGGCGGCGAGGCACAGACCGGCGACAGCCCTGAGGTGCGGGGGAGGGGAAGAGGGGGAAGATGGGCCTATGAAACCCCTCCGGGGCTCGACGACCAAGCATCCATCCCATCCATCCCGGCTGTCCAACCCACCTGGAACCCAAGGGAGCTCAGGGCAGCTCACGGCAGCTCAGGGCAGCTCAGGGCAACCCCTCAGGTCCCGTCCTCTGTCATACCTAGGTACCTATTACCGGCAGCTGGAGCTCGGAACTGGAAGACAAGGTTCCAGCGCGATGGATGGACCGGTCTAGGGTAAACCACCACCTAGGTAGGTACCTTAGGTACCTAGGTAAGGTCAAGTAGGTACCTGGGTAGGTGGTAGATGATGTTTGTTGTTTGGGGTCCATGGGATGGGCTCTGCGCGCTCTGTACTGTGTACTGTGTACTGTGTATAGTAAACACTGGTTAGGTATTACTGCGTGCAAGTCTCCAGATCCAGACCACCATTGCCACCACCACAACAGCAACAGCAACAGCAATGGCAACAACAACAGCAACAGCAACCTGGACCCCTTTGCTGCCTGCTGACAAAGTGACTCATTTGTTTTTTTCTTGTCTTGACCAGGGGCCCAAGGCCAGCAATCAACAGAAAACAAAGAGATACCGCGTACACAAGAGTCTCCACTTTTTCACTGGCTGCTGCTGCCCATTTAAGCCCAGAACCCCCCTAATCACTTTGCAAACGGCGCTGCTGCCTGAGTCGCCGCCAGAGGCTTCTTCCCTGGTTGGGGGGTTTTTGCCGAATTGATTGATTGATTGCGCTGCGCTGCGATGCGATAACTACGACGCGACGCGTGATCACATCCTCCTCACATTCGTATCCTCATCCTCACCATCCTTCTCCCTCTTATCGCCCGCTGCCCTGCCGTATCTCAATTCCACCAGCTTCCACTCTCCACCTCACGTGCATGACTTTGTTGCTTTCTCTTGGCTGGCATTCTTAGCATTTGTACTTTGGGGTCTTTTTTATTCTTAGTAGTAGTATTAGTTTTCATTCCCATCTCTACCATCTTCCCACGGCATCCCCGGACCTTTCCCTTCTCTCACTCTTACCCTCTCTCCCGGACGGCGCTGCTCGCCGGTCTTGGGGTTACGGTTCCCGCCGCCATGTCCTCCAGGGTCACCCGGTCCGCGGCAAAGCGCGACTACCACCCCGAGAGCTCCTGGCGCATGGTTGAGGGCAGCGAAAACGACAGCTTCGACACCTCCATCGTGCACGACGAAGAAGAGTTTCTTGTTTCGACCGGTTCCCAGCCCGTCGGCTCGCAGTCCTTCAGCGCCGGAGACTCGCAGCCCTTCAGCATTGGCGGCTCCCAGCCATGGAGCATCGGCGGGTCCCAAGAGGACAACCTCGAGACGTTTCTCAGCAGGGCCGAGGAAGACGAGCGCGTCCTCCTGCGCACCCCCTTCCGCCCCTCCATCCCGTCCTCGGTTCGCCAGAGCACCCGAGACGAACTCCTGCAGCCCCGCGTCCCCGAACCCGAGTTCTACATGCCCAAGGTGGACGTTGAGAGCCCCAGGAGGCCGACCACGCGATCGTCCGCCGCCGCCGTCGCGAGAGCATGGGACCCGCAGCCGCCGCCACCGAGCCCGCCGCGCCTCAGGCATCGCCAGGGACGAGGAAGCCAGGGCGCCGGGCACGCGGACAAAGGCATGCCATCGCCCCGGGAGGAGGACGTGCGGTCGCCCATCGACCGGCCAATGGCGCGCGCCACGCGATCGCTCATCGCCGTCGCGCTCGACGCCCTCCGGTGGGCCGCCGGCGTGGTCGGCCTGAGCCTGCGCTATCTGCAGAAGCCCCTGGCCATCTTGCTGTCGCTGTACATCGCGCTCGGCGGCGTCATCGTGGTGCAGAACATGGCGACCCGGTCCATCACCGCCGCCGTCTCGCCCATCTGCCGCATCCCGGGCGTGTCGCTGCTGCACCTCCCCTTCTGCCCGGCCCCGAGGCCGACGAGAGGCGGGAAAGGGTCGGACGGAGCCGGCCGCCGAGCGGGCGAGCTGGACAACCTGATGGAGGTTCAGGACCAGCTCGAGCAGGTGTTGGAGAAGACGGCGCAGGGGGTGTCGCTGCCCATGGAGATGAAGCGATCCGAGGCGTCCATCCGCGACCTGCGCACCATGGTCCGCTACAGCAACCTGCGCGACCGCGAGGAGCTGGTGCTCGAGTTTGACAGCTTCATCGGCACCGCCGGGGCGGCCGCCGACGAGCTGCAGCAGTTCAACACGCACGTCGGCTCGGCCGTCGACTGGGTCATCAGCATGAACCGCTGGACCTCGCGCCATCTCGACACGCTCGAGGCCGAGGCCGCCGGCCGCGGAAACGGCCTCGTCAGCGCCTGGACGAGCTGGCTGCTGGCGCCGTTCCAGCCGGCCACCTTCTCGGAGCGTCATCTTCTGGACCGCTACATCGAGCACGCCACCCTCGTGTCGGAAAAGATCGCGGCCCTGATCCTCGAGGCCCAGGAGGTGCTCCGCACGCTGGCCCGCGCCGAGAGCCAGCTTGGCGTCATCCACGACCTCGTCACGCGCACGCAAAAGACGGTCCAGAGCCGCAAGGACGAGATCCTCTGGACCCTGTGGACGCTGATCGGCGCCAACAACCGCCGCCTCGAGAACCTCAACAGCCAGCTGTCGCTGCTGCGCCGCGTCGACGCGCAGCGCATCCACGCCGTCCGCCAGGTGAGCGACCTGGTGGTCGAGCTGCAGCAGATCCAGGCAGGGCTGTCGGATCTGAGGGATCGCCTCGCCGAGCCGGCGCTGGTCCGCGACATCGTTGACGTGCCGCTCAGCGTGCACATCGAGACGATCGATCGCGGCGTCGAGCGGCTCGAGGCGGCGCGGAAGAGGATTCGCGCCGTCGAGAACGAGCGCATCCGCGCGGTTCTGGCTCGGGGGAAAGGCGATGAGCGGTTGCTTGAGCAAGCTTAGGGTCGGTTGCACGTCTGTTTATTTATTTCCTTGTGTATTCATTTGTGCTTTTGGCGGACGGCGTTGGGCTTGGGCAGGGGAGAGGTTTTGGGGGGTGGCACACTGGGACGCGACGCGCACACTGGGGAGTTTTTTTTTCTTTTTTTTTTTTTCTTTGTTTTCTATTCAGTTGGCGGCGCTGGGCATCACGGAATCAGGACGGCATTGGATGGATGCATTAGTACAGGAGGCGGGGTTTATCGGGCACCTGGACAGTCATAGTCTCATCATCAAATTCCTGCCGCGGAGGAAGCAGGGCATTTTCGGCGAAACAGTCTGGATACTTATAGGTATGGATGTATCATCGCAACATCACAACAAGCTGTTGGGTCAGCTCATCCCTGTGACTTGGGGTGTGAAAACGTACTGTGTATGTAAAGGTTGAAACTCTTGGTTTGTCTGGGGTACCCCCCCCCCCCCCCCCCTCCCCCCTCCATGGATCGGGGGAGAAACCTTGGAGGCGAGCTGCATGTCATCTGCGAGCTTATCAGCGGGGTTCTAGGTTCCGGCACTGTGGCACCGGTGTGGATGGGGTGACATGCATGGCGATTATCGTGTTATCGTCTCAACGCCGTCGAGCACATGAGGGATATCCGTTGAACCTGATCGGTAGATCACGCCGTGGCTGACAGGATCCGGATCTCGAGGGTCCAGGGAAACCCAATTGGCACCTCAAACCCCCATTGTTTGGCTCTCGCTTGTTCCTGTGCGCCTGTTCGCTAGCATCTCTCGACGCAGGGCCCGTCCCGTAGCGCAGACCCGCTCGATTCCGCGCCATGCATCTGGTTCCCAGAGAGGTGAGCTTGACCTACACCACCGGTCCATGGCATGTCGGGGGTGAGATGGTCCTAGGAGCCCTGCTGACGTGGGATTCGGCACTCCCTAGCTTGACAAGCTCGTCATCTCGCAGCTGGGCTTCCTGGCCCAGCGGAGGCTGGCTCGCGGCGTGAGGTTGAACCACGTAGAAGCCGCGGTACGTCGGAGCTCGTTGCTCTCCTCCTCATGCTCCCCCGACCGCCCCGCTAATAACCCTCCTCCGATCTCAGGCCCTCATCGCCTCCAACCTCCAGGAGCTGATACGCGATGGCCGCCACACCGTCGCCGACCTCATGTCCCTCGGCCGCACCATGCTCGGCCGCCGCCATGTCCTCCCCGAGGTCTGCTCCACGCTGCACGAGGTCCAGGTCGAGGGCACCTTTCCCACGGGCACCTACCTCGTCACCGTCCAGGACCCCATCGCCACCGACGACGGCGACCTCGAGCGCGCCCTCTACGGCAGCTTCCTTGCCGTGCCGGCCAACGCCGACGAGCTGTTCCCGCCCATCGACCCGGCCCTGTACGCCCCCGAGCGCCAGCCGGGCGCCGTGGTGTGCGTCAAGGACGCCGTGGTGCGGCTCAACGAGGGGAGGAGGAGGATCCGGCTCAAGGTGACGAGCAAGGGGGACCGGCCGATCCAGGTGGGGAGCCACTACCACTTCATCGAGACGAACCCGATGCTCGAGTTTGACCGCCTCCGGGCGTACGGGTTCCGGCTCGACGTGCCCTCGGGGAGCTCGGTGCGGTTCGAGCCGGGCGACACCAAGACGGTGACGCTCGTCGAGATCGGGGGCCGCAAGGTGATCCGCGGCGGCAACGGCCTCGCCACGGGGCTGGTCGACCCGACGAGGGCCGGCGACATCGCGGCGAAGCTGCTCGAGGGCGGGTTCCTGCACGCGCCGGATCCGACCGCCGACGCGGCTCTGCTGCCTCCCGCCGCCGCCGCCGCCGCCGCTACCACTTCCGAGGACGACGGGTCCGACGCCGTCATCCCGGCCGCCACGCTCGACCGCGGCACGTACGCCGCCATGTTCGGCCCCACGACGGGCGACCTCGTGCGCCTCGGCAAGACGGACCTCTGGGTCCGCGTCGAGCGCGACCACACCGTCTACGGCGACGAGTGCAAGTTTGGCGGCGGCAAGTCGCTGCGCGACGGCATGGGCCAGGCCTCGGGGCGCGCCCGCGCGGCGGCCGACGCCGACGACAAGCCGCTCGACCTGGTCGTGACCAACGCGCTCGTCATCGACTGGACGGGCATCTACAAGGCCGACATCGGCATCCGCGAGGGCTTCATCGTGGGGATCGGCAAGGCGGGCAACCCGGACGTCATGGACGGCGTCTCGCCGGGCATGGTCGTCGCCGGCTGCACCGACGTCATCGCCGCCGAGGGCAAGATCGTCACGGCCGGCGGCATCGACTCGCACATTCACTTCATCTGTCCGCAGCAGGCCCAAGAGGCCCTCGCCTCGGGCGTCACGACCATGATCGGCGGCGGCACGGGTCCGAGGTGAGCTTTTTTTTTGTTGTTGTTGTCGTTGTTGCTGCTGTTGCTTCGGGCGGCTAACCGCGCAACTCGCCAGCACCGGCACCGCCGCCACCACGTGCACCCCCGGCCCGCACTACATCCGCGAGATGCTCATCGCCGCCGACTCGCTGCCCGTCAACGTGGGCTTCACGGCCAAGGGCAACGACAGCGGCGCGGCGGGCCTGCGCGAGTGCGCCGAGGCCGGGGCGTGCGGCTTCAAGCTCCACGAGGACTGGGGCTCGCACCCGGCCGCCATCGACGCGTGCCTGTCGGTGTGCGACGAGTACGACGTGCAGTGCATGATCCACACCGACACGCTCAACGAGTCGGGCTTCGTGGAGCAGACCATCGCGGCGGCCAAGGGCCGCACGCTGCACGCCTACCACAGCGAAGGGGCCGGCGGCGGGCACGCGCCCGACATCATCCGCGTCGCCGGGCTGGCCAACGTGCTGCCGGCGTCGACCAACCCGACGCGGCCGTACACGCGCAACACGCTCGACGAGCACCTCGACATGCTCATGGTGTGCCACCACCTGAGCAAGGACATCGCCGAGGACGTGGCCTTCGCCGAGAGCCGGATCCGCGCCGAGACCATCGCCGCCGAGGACGTGCTGCACGACCTGGGCGCCATCAGCATCATGAGCAGCGACAGCCAGGCCATGGGCCGCGTCGGCGAGGTGGTGCTGCGCACCTGGCACACGGCGCACAAGAACAAGGTCCAGCGCGGCCCGCTGCCCGAGGACGAGGGCACGGGCGCCGACAACGCCCGCGTCAAGCGCTACGTCAGCAAGTACACCGTCAACCCGGCCATCGCGCAGGGCGTGTCGCACGTCGTTGGCAGCATCGAAAAGGGCAAGCTGGCGGATCTGGTCCTGTGGGATCCGGCGTGGTTCGGGACCAAGCCGTCGGTGGTGGTCAAGTCGGGCCTGATTGCTTGGGCGCAGATGGTATGTTTTTTTTTTTCTTCTCTCATTCTCTCTCTCTCTCTCTCTCTTCTTTTTTCTTTTTTCCTTCAAAAAAACTAAACCAAAATCAACAGGGCGACCCCAACGCCTCC
Organism: Remersonia thermophila; assembly: GCF_042764415.1. Lineage (NCBI taxonomy): Eukaryota > Fungi > Ascomycota > Sordariomycetes > Sordariales > Chaetomiaceae > Remersonia > Remersonia thermophila. The sequence goes on from NC_092218.1 coordinate 2,794,973, forward strand.
ATCCCCACCATCCAGCCCTTCATCGGCCGGCCCATGTTCGCCCCGGCCGTGCCGCACGCCAGCGTCGCCTTCGTGAGCCAGGCGAGCCTGCGCAGCGGCGCCGCGGCGTCGTACGGCCTGCGCAAGCGCCTCGTCGCCGTCGGGAACACGCGCGCCGTCGGCAAGCGCGACATGAAGCACAACGACGCCTGCCCGAGCGTCGAGGTCGACCCGGAGACGTACGTGGTCAAGGCCGACGGCCGGGTGTGCGCGGCCGAGCCGAGCGAGGCGCTGCCCCTGGCGCAGGCCTACTTTGCGTACTGAGCGTACTGAGCCGGGCTTTTATCAATCGTGGGAAAGGGCGGGGAGGAAACGAGCATCGCCATGCCGCAAGTCGAGATGGTAATATACTCTACCTCCCTACGGAACAAGGGTGCGGAGGAAAGCAGACCAAGAACATCTTGGCCGGGCCGGCTGGATGGGAGGGCTCGCCATTCATGTCGTGTTCCTTTTCCTGCTCCGATCTGTATCTTCTTCCCCCGTTGTGTTGCAACGATGGAAAACGTCAATGAGTGTTCCGATCAACCTCGCGTCATCCATCATCGCATCGCACATCCTACATCAAGCAAAGGAGACTCCATCATATAGATGCTCGTACAGCGAAAACAAAAACACTTCATGTTGGCAAATCCTAACCGCCCGGAAAAGCGAACTCCAGGGAATCTTATCCCGCCAGCCCAAGACCACGCACGCCGCCCAGGCCCATCCGCCGCCGCTGCCGCCGCCGCCGCCGCCGCCGCCGGGTTCCCGTTGTATATCCACAGGTAAGTAGGTAGGAAGGTAGGTACATGGCTACACCTTACAGGTAGACAGAACACCTCGTTTGGCGTAGCGAGCTGCTCCTCTTGGTCGCACGGACCGCTCGCTCTCGACAACACCCGCCGCCCCTCGTCGTACCACGCCGCCAGGTCATCGCCCCGAGATATCAGCGAAACCATCCAACCCAACCCAAATGAGCATGAGGTATCGTAAGGATAAACACAGAACCAGAAAGACAAGAAGGAAAGCCCGACCCAACCCAAGAGACAAGACAGGAAAGAGGCCGTTTTTTTTGGTTGCGAATCAGATCCGATTCAGCTCCAGCTCCTAGCCGGTCTTGGTCTTCTTACGACTCGACTTTTTCGGCTCCTCGACGGGGATCTGCTCGGCGGCCTTGGAGGCGCGCTTCCTCTTCTTCACCTCGGGGCTCGCGGGCGTCGCGGCGGCCGACTTGGGAGGCTCGGGCTCGGCGGCCGGGGCCGGGGTGGCGGCGGCGGTGCTCTTGCGCTTGCGGCCGCCCGTCGCCTTCTTGGGGGTCTTGGAGGTGGACTCCTCCTCGGCAGGCTCGGCAGCGGCGGGAGCGGGAGCGGGGGCTCGGCGGGGGCGACGGGGGAGGCGGCCGGGACGCTCTGCTGGAGCTGCTCGGCGATGGCCTGCGAGTCGTCGGCGGGGGTGGCACCCTCGACGTGGGCGAGGGGCGGCATGGGGATGTTGTGGGTGTCGGCGTAGACGCGGGCCTCCTCGTCCGTCATGTTCTTGGCGTCCGGGTTGCCGTTCTTGTACGAGTGGACGCGGGCGTTGTACAGCCGCAGGTTGTACTGGTAGGCCTGGTTCCAGCCGAGCTTCTCGGCCGGGGGCATGGCGCCCCAGCGGCGCTGGCCCTCGTCCTGGACGGCACCCTTGGGGACGTTCTCGCCGAGGTCGTTGGCGATGATGGGGCGGGCGGTCTGCATGTAGAGGAAGTAGGGGGTCAGGGGGCGCTTGGGAGCGTTGGGGTCATGTTGACGCTTCTTGCGCTCCTTCTTCTCCTCGACCGGGGGCTGAGGAGGCGCGACGGGGAGGGGGTTCAAGGTGGTGAGGACGCCAGCGATGCGATCCAGGCTGCCGTCATCCTCCAGCGTGGTACCCTCGCCGATGAGGAGGTTGGTCTGGCGCAGATAATCCTGGGAGAAGCTCTTAATCAGGTCCTGGATCGTCTGGAGCCTTTGGTAGACCTGTAGGGTGTGTTAGCAATTGCTGGTTGAACAAGAAAAACACAGTGATGAGTTGAAAGTGTCGCGTCGCGTCGCCAGCCCATGCGTTCACTTTGAGAGCATAACGTGGGAAATGAAGCATCTCATCTGTGCTGTTGAAAGATGAACTTTCTCTTCCAACATGAGAAAATTGCGGATGCGATGACGCGTTGCAAGCGATGGACATGACATGGCGGCGTGCACTCATCTCAGGCATGGCTGGTTATGTGTGTGCGTGTGTGTGTGCGTGTGTGTGTGTGCGTGTGCGACAGCCAACACCATCACGATGATTTGTTTTGTTTTGTTTTGGTCCACTGTGGGTTGGTGCAGCGCGCCCCCCCGAGCGAGGCCCGGCTGGAGCCCCATGATGGCCATGGCGGCGACGCGAGGGTTTGGAAGGGGAGGCGAGGCGGGGCGGGGTATCCGGTTGAGCGTGAAGCAAAACAGAAGACCAAAACTTACCGAATTGCGGACGCGAATGAACTGGTCCACATCGATGACGGGGTGCTGCCTGAAAGCCAGAGAGGTTACCGGCGCGGGGGCGACAGCAAGAGGCACGCTGGGAGCTGGCGCGACAGGAATGGGTTGAGGCACGGGCTGAGGAACAGGTTCAACGGCAGCGGCGGCAGCAGCAGCAGCGGCGGCGGCCTTGGCCTTGGATTGGCGCGCCATGGTGGTGGTGGTGGTGGTGGTGATGCGCGTAAATGCGATGGGTAAGAATAAGACAACCCTTAGCGGGATGAATGCACTGTGTTGGGGGGGAGTGGGTGCTGGGTTTAGGTCCCGGCTTGGTGTTGTGTTGGGGTGGTGGTCAAGGTTCTCTTTTTTTTTTTTTTCCAGCGGCGCGATTCCAGGCGGCGCTGTTGCGGTGTGAAGAAGCAAAAACGGGGAGTTTGGGAGAAAAGAGACGGGGCAGAATTGGGGGGGGAGTGGCGCGGGCCCTGAAATTATACGTGGGGCACCGCTGAGGAGGGGCAGTGCTGATTTTGACTCTGCCCAGGCCCGGCTGCTGAAAAAAATGGTGGGCGAAAAAAAATTGGTGCGAAACCTGATTCCGTCAACCCAGCGCCCAGGCCCAGCGTGCCCGCCCGATGGAGGCGAGGGTGCCTGCTGACTGACCGAGGTGCCACTCGATTTGGCCCCTGCCCTGGCACGCACCGGGCCTGATTCGGGGACCGCACCCAAATTTCAAAAGGGTCGCCGGCTCTAACCGGACCTCTGAGCTGCTGCAAGCCGGGCTGCCCCTCTGGCACACCACTGGTCGCTTGCATCCCGTCATTCGGGCACCTCAAGCCTCCATCTCAGCAACCGCCCTCCTGGACCTGGAACCCCAACCCCAACGGCTCGACGAGAGCTCCCGTCCCCCCTCGAGTCAGGCGGGCATTGCACTGCCCGGCAGCGCAAGCAGCACAAGCAACTCCAGTAACGCTCAGGACCCCCAAACACCACCTGGTATTACCACCAACCCACGCTGCCCTGCTGCAAAAAGCCAGACCAGCTCACGGAACCGGTTTGCCAGTGCAAAGCGATTTTCGTGAGGTCCGGCGCCCAGACTTTTCTTTTCGCCTGGTTTTTTTTTTATTTTATTTTTTATTTTTTTATTTTTGGATGGAACAGATCCATCCATTGGCACACCGCGGAACAAACAGGACCCAGAACCCAGGACCCCCAGAACGTGTTGGACCACAGGCTGCCAACGAACACCCGCCGGCCCCGCTCCTCTCTGTCTCGCGCAACAATGAAACCACCACCCCGCTCCGCTCCCCCCGATTGCCGCCAGCAGCTCGTCAACCGCTAGCTTGGGCGGCTCGGGGCATCGACAGAGCGTCGCCCGCTATCACGCCGGCCTCTCGTAGCTGATCCGTACGCTCTGGTTCCCTACGGGCCTGGCATCATGAAGCCCGGTCTCACAACCGAGGTTCCCGCGCAACCACCAGCGTTGAGCATGCGCCAAAAACGGTGCTTCGGCGTCGTCAAATCCGCATTCAAACGTAATTCCAAGTTTCCAAGCTACCTCGTGCGGTACCATCTTGGAGGCAGGGCTGCGAAGCCCACCTTAGTAGTACACGACAGTCTCGCCGGCCCTGGAGGGGTCTCTGGCAGGCGGTTTCGGTCAGTGTCTGGTGCGCAACGCCCTCCAGACAGGGCAGCTCTGGCGCCGGCTTCGGTCATGACACATGGCTGGAGGAACCGTCCAATAGGGGCTCGTTCAGCAACCAGACATGCTGGGCGACAGCGCCTTGGGAAGGAAGGAGAGGGGGGGGGGGGGGGGGCGGACAGGGGTGGGGAGGTCCGGGAGCTCTCTTGGGCTGATCCTGATGCCTGGCCTGGGCTCTCGGAGTGATTTTTAAGAGCCAACCTGACCAACCCTCCCGCCTCTGGGCTGGATTCCCCTCCCCTCCCTTCCCCCCCCTCCCTCCCCCTCCCTCCACCACGGGCAGAGCTGTGGCCCACCGCTGCTGAAGCATGCCCGTCGTGAACCATTTGTGAGTCGTATTGTTGTATGGGCCTCCTCCGCTGTTCCATCACGTTTCTACCCTAGGTACACGCCTCACCAGGGAAATGCGCGCCTCTGTTTGCGCGACACGGAAAAGCAACAGATGAGCCTCTAGCTAGGACTTTGGAGGTACTCTGCAGGTACCTGATTTCTATTCTCTCTGTTTCTTCAGGTAGCCAAAAAAGAAGAAAAACAAAAGAACCGCTTGCAACACGAGGAACATGTCAAATGTAAACGCAAGATAGGCGCCTCCAAAGAGAGAAGAGCTTGCGGATCCAGGTGTGCAGAACCTTGGATCTGCTTGAGCAGCGGGCAGCGTCACGAGGCAAGCCGGCCATGAATGCTGAACAGTTCCTTTCTGGCCGCCTGGAACTGAAATGGAATGCGGGGGAAGGGTGCCAGACTCCCAGGCTCTCAGGCCTCTCCGCCATTTTCCCGTCGTAATCACCAGCGGGCCCTCTGGTGTGCTGGCCGGCCGCTTTGGCTTGGGGTTCCAGCCAAGTGACGGGACCTAGGTACCTAACCCTCCCGTCCCTCGCTCCCGTCGCTGCTGAGGTTCTTTCGAGTCAGTGGACGCCGGGCAGGCGCCTGTTCACCATGCACCCGGGGGAGACCCGTGAAATACGTCCATGCCGCCAGGCTTCTGACCCCAGCGCCATGAGCATCTTTAGCCCCCCCCCCCCCAACCCAGCATTCCCTCACCCGCCGAACCCCGACGGCTTGTGGCCTACGCTAGGTGCTTCTCAACCCAGGGCACAGCAGCCCGTGTGGTGCAGCCATACCGGCCAGTGATGGACGGAGCCGCGCAGTTCCGACGGCACAATACCTACACTGTAGGCCCGCCCCATGACAGCAACGCTTCGGTTTGCACCACATGCCCTCTGGAGGCGTTCTCACATGGAAGCGAAGAGTGCGCAAGCCACCGCACCACGAAGCGCCCAAGCCAACAGCCTGGCTGCACGAGCTCTGCTACATACGCACGCATATCATACATATAGGCTTCTTGCCTACCTTCCTACCCACCTACGTCCCGACCTACCCACCACCATGAGCAAGTGTTGTATACCGCAGAAAGCCACCTGCGCTCGGCAACTCTGTCCTCTCAAGGTATGCAAAGGCGCGACGCCGAACCCACCGCCATCACCAGCACCAGCACCAGCACCAGCAGTTTTGATCTTCCAGTATCTTGGTGGATACGGTATTAGTGTACGCGATAAGCCAACCTTGAGCAGGCAAGGTACCTTGGCTATCTGCTGTATGCCAACGGAATCCAGTAAAAGAGCAGCCAGTCACTTTCGCCTGGCTGTCACGTTTTGTTCCCGATCTTCCCTGGGGAGGTGAATCTAAAACGAGTGGGCGGCATGCCCGGCGCATCGAACAAATACAAAACCCCGTCGCCGCCACCTCGACGAATCCTCGACCCCAAGAGCCCAAACGCAAACCGTTTTGTTCCATCGACCCGGCTTCCAGTCGCACCGTGACACGCGCTCACGGTTAGCCACCTCTTGCGTCGTGATTGTTGTGATTGTTGACAGCGGCAGGCCAGCCCCGCACGTAGCCGGGGACCCGACGCGTCCAGGTCCCTCCATTGGCGGTCCCTCGTCTTGGCGCAAACCGCCGACGGGACCTGACCGACCAGACCGCCCTGGGAGCCACCAGACGGAACTCACTAACATATGTACTGTGTAACTACACCATGAGCAGCAGCGCTGAGCAAAGCCGGTGGGTCCTAGATTCAGATGGACAGGGATGCAGAGCCCCCCCTCCCCCCAAAGCAAGCCGCACGAGTCCCGCTTTTGCATCAGCGATCGGGGATTCCTCCAACCACGCGAGGGCCTCGCCCCTCCCCCTCCCCCCTCCCTCCGGGCCCCTGGTCTTGTCCAGATGTCAGCAACGAAAGGCCCAGCCAAGCTCAGCGCCCGCTAACCAGTTACACAGCCAGCCTACTGCGCATGGAGCCCCTCCCCCTCTTTCCGGGCTTCGGCGGGTGCCCCGCGGCATGAGACCTGACAAACGTTGGGTTGGGCTTGGCGGTGTTTCTGATTTTCTGGACCCAGGTGGGAGCGAGATGAGATGTCTGCTTGTATGTTTGGACATACGGGGAGGAGAGATGGGGCAGCGCAGCGCGTCCATTGCCGACAGAGTCTCCGTGTCTAAGATAACTACGGTAGCTAGCGTGCACGAAGAGGGGTGGAGGGGTGGAAAGGAAACATGGCTTCCAGAGTTTGTTTACAGAGCAGCGAACGCTAGACGATTTGGTCGAGGATGCAGACGGTACAAAGCAAAGAAAGCTGGGCCAAGGCGCTTCCGCCAAGGCTTTGTCCCTTCGACGTCGACGGGACCTGAGCCATCTCCTGATCTGACCGTCGCGGAACCCACAGGCCAATCCAATGCCAAACCGCCTGGTGTGTCCACGGCCCGGGTCGGGTTCCATCTCGTCGCCATCCACCGCCATCCGCCATCCACCATCCAGGGGCTGGCCCGCGCCGCTCCTTCCACTGGGTTCTCATGTGCCCCGCTCTCCAAGTCAAAGCATGTGCCTTTAGCTGATCCCCTCCCTCCTGCCTTCTCCTGCCTCCTCCTGGCTCCCTCCTCTTCCTCCTGCTCCTCCTCCTGTGAAACTCATCTCTTCCCACTACTTCCTTTCTTTTTTCTTTTCATTCCCCCACCCCCACCCTAGGTCTTCTATCACGAACCCCAAACACCTGTTAGAACACCTGACCTACCATATATACCAGCCGACAGAAACGAGAAAGACAGACGGACAGAGAGAGAGAGAGAGAGACAGCAAGAGAGAAAAAGCACGTAAACAAAACGAACCATGACGTCCTTCAAACCCTACCCGTTCCTCCTCGGGTTCCTCCTCCTCTTCCTCTTCGCCCGGCCCGCCCTGGCCTTTGGCGCCGGCAACATCGCCGGCATCTCCAAGATTGAGGGGCAGAATTGTACGTCTTCTCTCGTCCGCTTTGCTCTGTCTCTCCCGATCTACGCCTGCTGACCCCCCTCCCCCCTTCCAGGGCGCCACGGTGACATCGAAGATGCCCTCCTCCGCATCGTCATGGCCCGCGCCGTCGGCGGCAAGCGCTTCGACAAGCTGATGGTCTCGCGCGTCTACTTTGGCAACTGGCTCCGCGACTACTCGCAGGCCATCGACGTCGGTACCGTCAAGAACGTCTCGGCCGAGGCCATCCGCCTGCTGCTCAGCGTCCTCGGCTTCATCACCTTCGGCTACGGCAGCAAGGAGTTCGAGGTCACGGCCGAACGCCTCGGCTGCTACCGCCCGGAGGACCACATCGACAACCCCAAGAACTACGCCGACAACGAAGACGCCACCCAGTATTATCCCCACCTTCGCGGGCCCATCAACGAGGAGGTCGAGCTGGCCATCGACCCCGAGACCGGCATGAAGAACTACATCGCCAACGAGAACGTCGGCATCATGAACTCGGCCACGCACGTCCGCAACCTCTTCACCAAGTGCATCGAGCTCGGCCGCAGCTCGGCCCGCACGGGGAACAAGGACGACCTCTACGAGGCCCTGCGTCTCCTGGGCACCGGTCTGCACTGCCTCGAGGGTACGTTCTTTTTTTTTTTTTTTTTTTTTTTCCTCTCTTGGATGCTCCTCTTGCCTTGCCCGTCCAGCGTCCAACGCCTTCTAACAACGCCCAGACTTCTTCGCCCACAGCAACTACACCGAGCTGGCCCTTATCGAGATGGGCGAGGAGGACGTCTTCCCCCACGTCGGCCGCAACACCAAGATGGATATCCCGGGTGCCCGCGGCGACGTCTACCCCCTCATCACGGGCACCTTTGGCGGCGTCGACTTTTTGCACTCGGTCACGGGTGAAGGTACGACGGTCCTCTGTCCCACCCCCGCCCGCCCTGCTCTCCCGACGGAATTCGCGTAGTAACCCCGTCCAGTCTCGGACAAGTTGATCCAGAGCGAGATCGACGACCTCGAGGGCACCCTCGCCCAAAGCCAAATGAGCGACACCAGCCTCCTGCGCGAGCTGCTCGACAAGATCCCCGATGGCCTGCTCAGCGGCAAGTCCGACAAGAGCAAGATCGACGAGCTCCAGGAGAACGCGCAGGCCGCCCAGGTCGAGAACCTGACAATCGCCCCCAAGGACCCCGAAGAGCTCACCCAGCAGGTGGGACAGGTGTTCCGCCAGATCATGCCCGCCATCGAGTTCCACGACGAGCTGCTCAAGGACATCTCCCAGGCCATCAGCAGGGTGCCTATCCTGCCCAAGATCATCGAGCAGCTCGAGGAGCAGCTGTCCCTCTTCGTCATGCAGCTCATCGCTCCTTTTGTGATCCCCATCCTGCAGCAGATCAAGAACGAGCTCGCCACGGGCGCGACCGAGATCATTGAGAGCAGCAAGAACGAGCAGCACATTGTGTTTGAAGATGACGACTGCACCGACCCGACCCATTCGATGCTGTCCAAGGACCACTTCACCAACGTGAGTCTTGCCCGCGCCTTGGGAGCTTTTTTTTTTTTTTTTTTTTCACCACGCTAACACGTACCTTTTTTCGTGGTCAGATCCTCAACGAAGTCGCCGGCCGCGCCGCCTCCAGGGTCGTCTCCTGGGTCGTCCCGCAAATCATGTCGGCCTGGGACGACGAAGGTCTCGACATCGACCCCTTGCTCAACAAGATCATCTACGGCGTCCTGCACCACCCCGCGCAGCGCAACATGGGCCCGGACGGCGCTTCGGAGGGCCGCCGCATCATCTACGACACCGTCAAGGAGTGGTGGAACGACATGCCAGACCGCCAGCGCGATGATTACCGCCGCAAGCTGTCGCGGGAGGGCGTCGAGAACGGTGACAACCACCGCGAGGGCGAGCACGATTCCGGCCACGGCTGCGGCCACAAGCTCAAGATGAAGAAGAACTTCCGGAACGAGGCCCCGGAGACGCTCGAGGACAAGATCGCCGGCGCCGCGGCGACGGCGATTTTCTCGGGTGTCAAGCAGTCCGTCTCCAACACGGTGCAGAGCGCCGCGGCGGGCCAGACGCCGCAGGAGGCGATGGGAAGCGGATTTGGCGGCTTCTTTAGCAACGTGTCGCAAAGCTTCAAGAGCGCCCTCAAGGAGCAGGGGCTTGGCGGGGGTAGCGGCGGATTGGGGGGCTTTCTGAGCGGCGTTTCTCAAGGGAGAAACGATGAGGGGAGCCATTCGTACGGCCAGCAGAGCTCGTCGTCGCACTACGGCAGCGGCGGCTACGGCGGCAGCAGCGGCGGTTATGGACGTCATGATGACGAACCTGAGCAGAGCTACGGCGGCGGCGGTTATGGTGGCCGCAGGTACGGACGTCGCGATGACAACGAGGGAGAAGAGGAGTCGCACGGGTATGGCGGTGGGCGGTGGTAAAGCACCGCGGGCGCCGACGATGCTTTTTGCGCTGATGTAGGAAAGGGAGAGAGGTAGCCAGGCGCGTATCTGAGTTGCACCCGATATTCACTTGACTGCCTTGAACTGGAAGGACACGGAAGGACCGGTTGGGGCTCGCGTCTCGGGTCGTGTTGTTGACTTGCGGTTCTGTTCCAGTGTGTGTGTGTTTGTGTGTGTGTGCGCGTATCTTCAACGAGGAACGGTCCTCTTTTCCTTTTTTTTTCCGCATGCTTACACTCTGTTCCAACCTCACTAGGTACCTTGCTCTTCCTCCCCCTCCGATGCCTCTCGGGGGGGGGGGGGGGGGTTAAGTGAAAAGACATATACGTTATCACGGAAAGGAAGAAACCTGGTTCTGAGCCATGACGTGATGTGATGGGCCCATGGGGTCGGGCCATGGGCCATGCAAGGGGGAAAAGGATGATGCCGATGATGGTTCCGCCGCCGATCCGGCATAACCAACTACCTAGGTCCCGTACCTGTTTTCGCACAAGAATGAAGAGACGCTTCGGGAGAGGATGCCCGGGGGAGCAAGGGGGGAGAGGAGCGGGTAAGCCGGGCGAGCAAAGCATATCCCATGTAGCATCGTGCAACTCGCCTCCTCGCCTTGTAATGCACCATGTACGCCAGCCATGTCAAGTGCCCGTCCACCGTTGAGGCATCCACGTCATGGGCGACCGGGACGAGGAGAGAGGCGCGGATATTGCTTGGACCCGGGTGCGCTTTGCTGGGTCCCAGATAGATTACGTCCCGGGGTGCGGTAAAATAGCGTTTCCATAGGGGTGCGTATGTGTGTTGTATACCCTCGGAGGGTACCTTGGGGGCTTAGCCTTGCGGCGTTCACGGAAGCGAGCGAGAGGGGGCGTGGGCGCGGCCGGTAGATCTTCTGCCCCGCGATGCGGGGGATGCTCCCCCGGAACCACGCCCACAATATCATGCCGTCCCGGTCTCGGTGATGACTGGTATTTTTTCTTTTTTGGGTTTGTTTTCTTTTTCGAAAAGGCAAAAGGTACATAGGTAATATCTCGGAGAGCGATGCATTCTACCAACCTGCTCATATGCTAGACGATCCCCCCAGCTTTTTTTTCGTTGCTGTTGTGGTCGTTGTTGAATAGGGGCTGGTGATGAGGTCATGACTCCCGTTGCTCCCAGCGGTTCCGTGGCGGGTGGGAAAAACAAAACCAAAGGGTGGTGAGAGAGAGAGAGAGAGAGAGAGAGACTTGAGATTCGGTTACACTCCCAACACATCCGGTCGAAATGGACAATATACTACCTTTGTAATTGCCTAGGTAGGTAGGCAGCCTACCTCCCCTTAGGGACCTGGGCAGCCCAGCTTGTCCATGTCGCTTGTCGCTCATCGCCTTGGCCACTCGGTGCCTTTTCCGAAAGGTAACTAATTCCCTCCTTTCGCGTTGATATTACCCGCGTGCGCACGCGTGGCTCGTCGGCTGGCGTCTCCCTCCCCCGCCCCTTCGGAAGCGCTGCCGAGCAAGCATGACGGTGGCCTTTTCATTTGGGTATTCCTGGGGGCGCGCCGGCATATTATACAGCCCCTGGATCATCTCGGGCGCTCGGTCCCGGCGTGGGCTCTTGTGGATGGAATTTCCTGGGCTTCATCAGTCGGGCCCAATCTGCCCTCCGATCAATTGCTCGCTCCGCTCCGGTGCTTAATGACGCGGCAAGGAGGAGAGGGGGGGGGGAGCCAACATGGGGCGTGTCTCCGTCCGTTTTTTTTGGGCGATAGTGGTGACAGCGGAGGAGGAGGAGGAGGACGACGAGAAAGAGGTGTATATATAGATATATATATATATATCTAGGGCAATATCCCCTTCCTTCCTCCCCTCTGAGCTTTTGGTTCCCGAGTTGATCGTGCGTGCGTGTTCTCATCCCAGATCATCGTATCCCAGGGATACCGTCAAGCTACTCCTACCATTTGAATAGGTAGCCAGCAGCAGCAGCAGCAGCAGCGGCCTTTTCTCTTCACCTCCCCTCTATCACTCTCTTTCCAAGCACCATGCAGCTCCCCCTCGCCACCCTCCTCGCCATCCTGCCCGCGGCGGCCGTGGCCCAGTCCGGCTCGGGCCGCACGACGCGGTACTGGGACTGCTGCAAGCCGAGCTGCGCGTGGCCCGGCAAGGGCCCGGCGCCCGTCCGGACGTGCGACCGCAACGACAACCCGCTCTACGACGGCGGCAACACGCGCAGCGGCTGCGACGCGGGCGGCTCGGCCTACATGTGCTCGAACCAGAGCCCGTGGGCCGTCAGCGACGACCTCGCCTACGGCTGGGCCGCCGTCAACATCCAGGGCTCCAACGAGCGCGAGTGGTGCTGCGCCTGCTACGAGCTCACCTTTACGAGCGGGCCCGTGGCCGGCAAGCGCATGATCGTGCAGGCCTCCAACACGGGCGGCGACCTGGGCAACAACCACTTTGACATTGCCATGCCGGGCGGCGGCGTTGGCATCTTCAACGGTACGCCATCTTCTTCTTCTTCCCGCCCTTTTGCCTTCACGCCCGCCTTGGGAAACGAAAAAAAACAAAGCTCTAACGTGTGCCGCCAACAGCCTGCACCAGCCAGTACGGCGCTCCCCCCAACGGCTGGGGCGAGCGGTACGGCGGCATCCGCTCGCGCAGCGAGTGCGATGCCTTCCCCGAGAAGCTCAAGCCCGGGTGCTACTGGCGCTTCGACTGGTAAGTTGCTCTCTCTCTCTCTCTCTCTCTCTTTCTCTCTTTCTCCCCTCGAATCTTCCGTCTGTCCACGTAGATGGAGACGGAGATGGAGACGGAGATGGAGAGGGAGACGTTCTGACAAAAAGAGCATTCGTTTTTCTAACCCTCCTTTTTCTCTCCTGCCAGGTTCATGAACGCCGACAACCCGAACGTCAACTGGCGCAAGGTCAGCTGCCCTGCCGAACTGGCGGAGCGCAGCGGTTGCTCGCGTTAAAAAGAGGGGAGAGAAGAAGAAAAAAAAAAGCAAGGTCCCTTTCCCATCCGGTAGGCCGGAGAAGTATATGCTTCACGATGGCCTCGTTACAAAAGAAGGATTTGACCTGTGAAAGGGAGTTTGCCTAGGGGAGTGGATTGTGAGCATCCTCCAAGGAAAGAAAAAAAATGTCTCTACGCAGCTTGTACATAGATATCTACCTAGGTAGCGAGCTACCTTTGGCATTTGATCGACCTAGGTTTGGTGCGTAGGTACACCTACTTCATTTTGCTGCCAGAGCCGCAGCTGGCCCCTGACTGCGTGTGTGAAGGGCCCAAGGAGGCCAGTCCAGTCCAGTCCAGTCCTGCATCCCTACACCCCGAGAACTGTACGGACCCGAAATAGCGCTGTATTCCTCATTGCCTCTAGTGTTAGCTAAGCACCTGTCCTAAGCGTTCCGTGCGAGTGTAAAACCGGTCCAAGCCAGATTTCCCTCTGTAGTTATTACCTATCTCCATGCCATCCATATATGGGTATCTGCAAGTCAGAACCGGGCCTATCCGACGCCGAACCCCCCCTCCCACCTTTGAGCCTCCAACGCCATGCGCCAAAAAACCTCTTTCAGCAGGTAAGTGGTAGAAAAGCAAAAAACAAGAAAACGAGAAAGCAAGAAGAAACAAAGAATGAAAAAAAGAACAAAAGAAAAAAAAGAAGAAAAAAGAAAAAAAAGAAAAAAAAAGAAAAAGAAAAAAAAAAGAAAAAGAAAAGAAAAAAAAAAGAGCCAACTAGACGCCATCCCTTCCCTGCGACGGCGAATTCACATTGCTCGCGTGCGCCAGCAAAAACTTGCAGCACGTCAGGGTAAACTTGCACGCCTTGGTCCAGTCGTCGTCCGGCGAGACCCCCAGGCGGATGCTGGCGCCGTGGATGCGGTCGCCCTCGATGACGTAGGGCAGGCTCAGCGGGGAGCCGGTGGCCGAGGTCTGGGCGTGGACGTGGGCGCCGAGCTGGCGGACGAGCTCCAGAAAGGCCGTCATGGCGTGGTCGAACTTGCGGTGGATCCAGGAGCGGCCCAGCGGGGCGTCGCCGGACGAGTAGAGCTCGAGGAGGTGCCGCTTGGGCGGCGGGGGCGGGGGCGCGGCGCGGGAGCCCGGGGCGGCGAGGCGGCTCGAGGCGGGGGAGGGCTGGTCGTAGCGGACGATGCGCGAGGTGGAGCCCATGGGCTGGGGCTCGTAGCCCTCGAAGCGGTAGCCGAGGCGGTCGGCGACGGTGACGAGGAGGAGCAGGGCGTGGCCCCAGGCGGCGTTGATCTCGGGCCAGTCGACGGGCTTGCTGGCGAGGCGGCCGAGGCGCAGGCCGTTGATGGTGGCGAAGGTGCCGTCGTGGCTGATGCAAAAGGTGTCGTTGTAGACGTTGGTGCGCTGCAGCTTCTCGAGCTGGCGCGAGTCGTGGTCAAACCTGGCGTTGATGCTGTCGCGCTCGTTCTGGAAGTCGGCGAGGCGGCTGGCGAAGGCGTTGCGGTCCCGCCAAAAGGCCTCTTCCTCGGCGTCGAGCTGGCGCGACTCCTCCTCGAGGGCCCGCAGCTCGGCGTCGAGGGCCTCCTTTTCCTTCTCCAGGGCCGCCATCTCGCCGCGCGCGGCGGCCTCGGCCTCCTTGGCCTTGCGAAGGGCCTCGTCGCGAGCCTTGAGCTCCTCGTCGGTGGGCGCGTTGGCCTGCATGTCCTTCAAAAAGGCCACGTAGGCGTCGCGCTCGCGCACGGCGGCGTCGAGCTTCTTTTGGAGCTCCTCGAGCAGGACGTCGGTGCATTCCACGCAGACGGGATGGTCGACGTCGGAGCGGGCCGAGAGGATCTCGAAGAGCTTGGTGACGCGCTCCATCTCGTGCGACCTGGCGGCGGCGGCGGCGGCGGCGTCGTCGTCGTTGTCATTGTCGTTGTCGTTGTCGTCCTTGTCCTGGGCGGATTCCGCCGAAGCGCCTGGCGGCGGCTGGTTCGGCCGGTAGAGGGCCGAGGCGGCCGAGGCGGCCGGGGCGATCTGGGACTCTGTCAAGAAGATGAAGGACATGGAGCCGTCGCGGGGGTGGCCCCGGGCGTCGAGGGCGCGGGAGACGCCGGCATGGCGACGGAAGATGGGCTGGGACGCGTTGCCGACGGCTTGGTCGTAGGTGGCCTTGCGAGACGGGTCGAGGGAGGGCGGCGTGCGCGGGACGGAGGGGTTCCCTGGCGCTTGCTGGGCGTGCGTCGCTGCGCATCGGAGGCGGAGCAGGTTAGAATGAGGCCGTCAGAGCGGGTCCGTCGCACGTGGGCATGTCCCGGGGTTGGAGACAATCCGACACACGCAAACGTACCGACAAGCAGGTCATAGGCGGCGGGGTTCAGATCCTCGAGCGAGCTGTCGAGGCGGAGGGGCGTGCGGCATTTCTGGCAATACATGGTAAAGAGAGACCATGCCAGAAGAGGGGAACCAAGCCAGGTAGCGAAGCAGCCTTGGGTGGATGGGGGTGGTTTGTGTAGAGCCGGGTACCGAGTGTGTGTTGGTAGTGAAGGTGGTGGGTGTTTGTGGATGATAGGTGGTTTGTATGTTTGATGCGTCAACGTCACCACCCGAGATGCAGCGCCAGCGCCAGCGCCAGAACCTGGTACCCAACCCGAACCCGGAACCCCTGTACTGTGTAGGTACGCACGCAGTACGTAGTTAGCGGGGGCCTATAGTAACTGCTGTGCACTGTGGTACACAGTAGACATGCGTGGATCCACCACAAACGGGGACGCTTCCATCCATTCCGGGCATCCATAGGGGCCCACTCTTCCATGGAGGAGGGGCTTGGCGTCCACCAGTCTTACTGCGTACGCAGTAACCGCAGGCTTCCGTTTACAGGGGGGTTTCGGGTTCCCTGTCATGTGCCCGCAGGCGACGACCGACTTGCATCAGCGGGAACCAGCGGCCTGGAAGAGTTCCCCAAGTCCCTCGCCAAACCCCAACCCCCGTCGGTTCTTGAGCCACCTCACTTGCCCGGCTCAGGTTTCCAACCCGTCATCGTCCATTCACCACCAACAAACCCTTCCCGACAGCCATCCGGATATCCGCTCAACTCCAACAACCGCAGAGGACCCTCCCTTGTTTGCGCTGTTTGCAGCTGCAGCCGCTTTCCTGCCTCCCTTGCCCGACCTTGCATCGCACCCTCGCCGGCGTTGGAGCTTTCAGCCCCCCCCCAAAGAATCCAGAAGCAGCCTCGCCCACCATGGCCCACCCGCTCGACACGGACGCCGGCACCGAGCTCTTCAAGCACTATGAGACGGAATACCAGCTGGTCCAGGCCGACCTGGTGCAGAAGCTGGACCAGCTCGCCGATCTGTCGGGCGAGCCGCGCAAGGCCGCCCTGAGCGCCGCCGAGCGCGCCCTCGAGGAGACGCAGGAGCTGCTCGACCAGATGCAGATGGAGAAGCAGAACGTGCCCTCGGCCCACCGCGCCGCCATCAACCGCCGCCTGCGCGACTACAAGTCCGACATGGACGCGCACCGCCGCAAGCTGCGCTCCCTCGCCGACGACCGCTCCGCCCTCTTCGGCGCCCGCTACACCGACGACCCGGCCGGCCCCTCGCGGGACCCCCACTTTGAGCAGCGCCAGCAGCTGCTCGCCGGCACGGAGCGCCTCGACCGCAGCACCCAGCGCCTCAAGGCCAGCCAGGCCCTCGCCAACGAGACCGAGGCCATCGGCGCCAGCACCCTCGCCCAGCTGCAGCAGCAGCGCGAGACCATCCTGCACACCACCCAGGTCCTCTACGAGAGCGAGGGCTACGTCGACCGCAGCATCAAGAGTCTCAAGGGCATCGCCCGTAGGTACGGCCTTCCTGCACCCCCCCTTGTCCTCGTTCCCAACGGCCCGCTGACCCGACCGTGCCGTGCTTCGCTCCAGGATGGCTACCAATCGGATAATCACCGTCGCCATCATCACCATCTTGGTGCTGCTCATCGTTGCCGTCATCTTTAGCAAGTTCCGGTGAAATCGTTCCTTCTTTGGCAGCGGCCATGGCGTCGTCCTCCTCTGCATGTGAAATTGGGTCTTGGGTGGTCGGTTCGGGTCGGGCTAGAGAGGAGTTCTTGGGCGTTTTTTTTCTTTCATTCTTTTTTTAGTTCGGGGGGCTCGGGAGCGTGCCGTGAGGTCATGCTGCTTCTGCTGGTCTCCGCAGGGGAATATTCTTGCTTACACATTGGATGGATGGATGGATGGACGGACGGATGAATGGATGGATGGTTGCGTTCTTGGACCAGCGAGAACTGCGCGAAGATGGATTAATCCCCTTCCTCGCCGCGATGCTTGTTGCCTTCTTGTTCCCTTCTTGTTCCCACGATCTTTCCATGCTACTGCGTAGGAACTATCCAAGGCTATGACGCTCTGATGATTCGTGTTGGGCTGTTGTCCCACCCATGCCTGAGACAAGAAAACCCGGATGACGTCGGCCTGTTCTGGCTGACCTGCATGACGCGGTAGGAGAACTGACGCCTATAGTAGTACACTGTACGCACGAGGTGGCACGAGTTCACCGAGACAGACACATGGTACTTGTAGGAGGTGCCTACTGTATAGTATATAGGACGTAAGAACGGAAGAAGGGTGGGGGCGCTGTAGTCCGGAGGGGGATCCCTCTAACAAAAACATTACACATTACAGGGGAGGCCCGGGGTTGCTGGGTCCCCCGTGTTACGCGGTTACAGTACCTGAGTTACACCGTAATTAGTTACCGTTACCTGACATAATAGTACCTGACGCGCTACACGTACGCTGGGTAGTTAACGCGCGAAGCGAAACCTTGGGGACAGAAGCCATCTACTATACACCGCGCCACACTTCACACTACGCTCCATCCCAGTCGAGCTCAACAACGCCGCCGCTCTCCGCGCGCAACGATGCCCACCCTCCGCCGCCATGCAACGCCCGACTAAGCGCCCCCGGCACGGCCCGGCCCCGTCCGGCTTTCGCAATTCCCAGCCCGGCCTGCTGTCCGACGACGACGACCCCGAAGCCGACGAGCTCGTCGAGCAGCCCGAGGCCGTCAACGCCCGTCGCGACCCGGCCGCCCGCCTCGACCGCTCCCGCGCCCGCGCCGCCCTCAAGCTCAAGTCGGCCTTTGAGCGCATCTTTGAAAAGTACGAGCGCGACTTCTCCGGCGTCGCCGACGAGATCGACTTGAAGACGGGCAGGATCGTCGTGGATAACGGGCACGTGAGGGCGCTGGGGGACGCGCCTTTGGGCGGGGCGGATGAGGAGGAGGACGACGACGACGAGGACGACGAGCAGGAAGAAAAGGATCGCGAGGATACGTCGCCGCACGACAAGGGCGGCCAGCAGCCGAGCCGAGCCGAGCCGGCTGCGTTGTCGTCGCGGATGCAGGTCGGGCCGCTTCATCACCCTCCTCCTCCTCCTCCTCCTCTTCCGCCACCGCCGTCACCGCCGCCGCCGTTCTTCGCAGGAGGATGGCCCGGCGCTGTCCCGGGTCCGTTTCCAGGCGCCCACCCCGCCGCGTTCCCGGCTCTCATGTACCCAGGACCCATGACGGCGGGGTTCGGCGGCGCTCCCATGATGCCTTACGGCCCGCCCGTCTCGATGCCGACGATAGATCCCCTGTGGAAGGCGCCTGATCTACCCGCGCCGTCGCCGTATGCTTCGCCTGCGTTGATGGCGGGGGGACAGGGTGCCGCGGCGTCGGTCAAGAAAAAGAAGGTCGCTCGGTTGTCGCTGGGCGCAGCTCGCGAGCAGCCCGCGGAGGACGACGATGACATCCTCGCCGATGCGGCGCCGAGCGTGATTGGAGGGAGCGGCACTCCTGCAACGGCCCGCGCCATGAAGCACAAGGTCTTGCTTCCGCGCCCTCCGCCCGAGCAGAGATCGGCGAAGAAGAAACTACAGGAGAGAAAAGGGCCGGCGAAGAAGAGGGAGCCGAAACCCAAAACGCCCGGCGGGCAGCGGCGTCGTGCCAAGCCAGCAGAGGCACGGCCGGCGCAGGAGAGCCAGGACATGGTGTCGCCGTTGCTGGGCCCAGACGACCGTGGCTTGGATGAGCCGTCCAAGGAGCCAACCGCAGAAAACGCTCCCGCCGACGGTGGCGCTCCTCAAGCCGTCTTGATCCAACCCGAGATCCCGGAGCGTTCGGCCCTGAGCCCTGAACTGGAACCCGGACCGGAACCCGGACCGGAACACGAACCGGAACACGAACCGGAACACGAACCGGAACACGAACCGGAACCCGAGCTCGATCCTGATCACCAGGACATCTACGTCAGCTACTCTAGCGAGGAGGCGGCATGGTGCAGGAAACCTCGGGATCGGGTCCTTCAGGTCGAGATACCGGCCGAGAGACCCCCTGACTTTTCGGAATACACGCTTGTCACATCCGACCCTGACGAAGGGGATTCGGCGTCGGTCGCCAACGAGGCAATGGCCGAGTCGTCTCTGATCCAACCCGCAGCGGCCGAGGCCCAGCATGCTCTAGCGGCGGATGGGGAACACGACCCCAAACCGAGGACGGAGAGCTTCTCACGGAACGTCATCGACCCGGCGTATGCCTTCTCGGACGAGGATGAGCCATCGCTTCCACGGTGGAGGACCGAGAAGCCCAAGCCCAAGCCCAAACCCAAAGCGAAAGCCAACAAAGCCCGCACGGAACGGCCCTCGGTCCTGCGTGAGATGTCGCAGAATGTTGACCCCGGGGCGGCAAACGGCTCGACGCCGGGCGGACAAAGCCCGGCTCGGAAGAACGGCGATCTCTGGCCGGGACGAGCTCAGCAGCTCAGCTCACGGCCCCAGCCGGGCGACGTTGGTGTTTCTCCCGGCGCCGTCTCTCCATCGGCGAGCCGAGGGAAACGGCAGCATCGCCCTCCCGAGGCTGGCGCGCGGGGAACAAGAGGCGGCGGGAAGAACCCGGCGCGGGGCAAAGCAGCAGCAGCAGCAGCTCAGCAACAAGCCGAGGCGTTCCGGCCGCAACAGGAGCCGCTTGACCCCGTGCCGGCAGAAGCGTCGCAGACCCCGGACGCACAGCTTCCCAAGGCCACCGCCGCTCGCCAGCGTTCGGCCAAGGCTCGGGCTCGGGACACGCCGACCAAGACGCCCCGAGGCCTAGACCTGCGCGGGTTCCGATCGCGCCGGCGTCCGGCGCATCAAGAGATCCCCGAGACGTCTCCCCAGGTCCTGTCCGCCGCCACGCCCCGCCCGGCAACCAAGATGGCTGCGTCAAGCCCCATGGTTCCGGAACCACACCCCCTGGCCTCGGAGGATCAGCAGCAACAACAGCAACAGCAGCAGCAGGCCGAGAACCTACCGACCTCGCCCGGCCGGGCGCCCTCGCCGACGCTGACCGACCCAACCTCGAAGCCCGACGCATCCATCCTCCACCTCGGCGCCGTGAACCCCCCTCCTCCACCCGCCGAACCCAGCACGCCCCTGGAGACGCCTACCCGCCGCCGTCGGAAACAGTCTCTTCCCCATCCTCCTTCCTCCTCCAAGAGCGCTACCACCACCACCACGAAGAAGAGCCGAGCCGCTTCTGCGACGGCTTCCAAGCGAAGCACAAGAGCAATAACCACCCCAGCAGCCGCAGCAGCACCAACAACCACCACCACCACCACCATCAAACGAAAAAGCATCCTCTCCCTTGTCCCCCGCCGCAGCAACAACAAAGCCAACGACGGGAGCAATGCCGATGCCGACGCTGGTGCCAAAGATGACAACGACAACGACGACGACGACGACGACGACGACGACGATGACGAGCTCCTCCTCACCCCGCACCGGCCCGCCCCGGCGTCCCTAGGCGCCGCCGTCCGCTCGACCCCGGCCAGCCACCACGTGCGCCTGGGCCTGCTGCGGACGGCCGACCTGCCCCGGACGCCCTCCTCTCGGAAACGAAAGCTGATGCACGGGCACGGGCACGGGCACGAGCGGGACCTGCCGCCCACGCCGCTGCCGCTGACGCTGCTGTCCCCCTCGGTGCGGACGCCGGGCGGCACGGTGCGGCGGTGCGGCGAGGACGGGTTCCGATGCGAGAGGGGGTTTTGCTTTCGGTGCTTGTGACGGGACGGGGACGGGGACGGGGCGGGACGGGGACGGGAAGAGAAGAGAAGGGAGGCGGAAGAGAAGGGAACCCCCGAACCGACCTGGCCCGAGCTGAATCCGACGCGGACCGACAAGGTTTGACAAAGGAAATGCTTTTGTTTTTGCTTCCAAGGGACCGTACCCTACTATGATGGTAGATTGCGTACGGTGTAGGTACAATAGGACCGCAATGCGCCGGGCCATGCATGAGTCAGGAGAGGGAGGGAGGGTGCTTGCAGGGGGAGGAGGGAGGGAAGGAGGATGAGCTTTGATAGATCTACGGAATCGAACAAGTTGCAACCCAGGTTTCATAATCATTCCATACCTCTTCCAAACACACACATACTGTGTTGTGTATATATGGTTTCACAGACAAACGGTCTCTCAAGGAACCTACCCACCATTAACCATCATAACCGATCCATCTATGCACCCCGGCTTGCCGACGGAATCAGAGCGCATCCGTCACCTGTTATCCTTTGTACCCCTCGCCCTGCGCTTGATGTTCACAGACCCCCAAAGATGCCACCAGCTCGTACCGCACCGACTCGACTCGTTGGTACGTGTGGTGGTGGTTTGGCACGCACGTTCACGAGTCAGCCAGGCCGGGATGGGCATTACAAATTCGTGTCATGTTTCTTCTGTGTGCGTGCGTGGGTAAGGTTGGGTATAGTTATGAGTAGGAGTAACTGAGTATGTGTGTCCTAGGATCGGTTGCTTGGACGTGGGATGCGGGTTTCGAGACGGGACCTCCTGCTCTACTCTTGTGCGCCCATAGGATGATGTTGCCTTGACCATCGCAGAACCCCCTCCCTATCCACCATCAAAAAAAAAAAAAAAAAGACAACTGCAGCAGCAGCAATAACAACAACAACAACAGCAGCAGCAGCAGCAGCAGCAGCAGCATCAACAGCAACAATAACAACGACAACCAACGGCTCTCCTCTCGGACGGCTTTCGGCGTGGCTGCTGCAGACCTGACCAGAAACTTCCCCACCACCGAGTTGCGTCTCGGGCCCTCGATACCACGTTGGGCGTTCCTCCTCCTCCCCTTCAGGTCAAGTCATGCAGCAGAGGGCGGAGCATCAGGTCCCGTCCTTGCGCCCCCCGTTGTGCCTGCGATCGGTCGGCGGGAGGAGGTTTGATCAAGACTGGTTGGCGCCGGCAAGGTAGGCCTGCAGGGTGGCCTCGTCGCGGATGGGGGCGAAGTAGGGGTGGGCTTGGGCCTCCTTGGCCGTGAGACGTTCCTGCATTCGAGTCAGTCGGCCACGGTGACTTTTGTTTCGCCTATCAAGACAACCGAGAAGAAAAAAAAAAATAAGGCCTTACCGCATGGTCGTAGCGCAGCAGCTTGTCGAGGAAATCGATGGCTTCGTTGCTCACGAAGCGCTGGTTCTCGGCGTTGACGAAGCTGTGCCAGGGCTTCTTCTGGAAGCGGCCGAGGATGTCGTCGTATTGCGAGTCGAGCTCGATCTCGTACTTGTCCAGGTAGTCAAACAAGTCGTCGGTTCCGAGGACCTTGGCGATCTTGACGAGCTGGTCGGCGTTGCTGTTGCCGTGGAAGAAGGGCTCCTTGCGGAAGATCATGGAGGCGAACATGGCGCCCAGGCTCCACATGTCGAGGCTGTAGTCGTACTCCTGGAAGTCGACGAGCAGCTCGGGGCCCTTGAAGTAGCGCGAGGCGACGCGGACGTTGTACTCGGTACCGGGGTGGTAGAACTCGGCGAGACCCCAGTCGATGAGACGCAGCTGCGCAAGAGGGAGGGGGGTTAGCTTGTTGTTGGCCCAAGAGGACGAGCCCGAAGGGATCTCGAGGGAAGGGAAGCAGCATGCCTTTCGGTTCTCATGATCGATCATAACGTTATGAGGCTTGACGTCGCGGTGCATGATGCCCTTGCTGTGGCAATAGTCGAGGGCCTTGAGCAGCTCGAACATGTAGTAGCGGACGTCCATGTCGGTGAACTTGGGGTAGAGGGTGCGGAAGTCGGTGTTGTTGACGTATTCGAAGATGAGGGACGGGGTCTTGCTCTGGGCGTCGCGGACGACGTCGAGGAGGGCGACGATGTTGGGCCCGCCGGCCAGGTTCTGCAGGATCTTGATCTCGCGCTTGATCTTCTTCTTCTTGACGGGCTTGAGCACCTTGACGACGCATTTCTGGTAGTTGACGACGTTGATGCCCTCAAACACCTCCGAGTACTTGCCACGGCCGATCTTGCGAACCACCTCGTAGTTTTCCAGCACGCCCCAGCCTGCAGCAACGGCGACGACGGGTTAGCGACGAACGGGCCCACGCGATGACGGGCTCCTCCCGGGATGCATCGACGCGTCGCGACATGCCAGCTCGACGGCGATGGATGCCGGGATGCGAGAGCCGCAGGGCGGGCGGACGGGCGGGAGGGTACTGACCGATGTTGACGCTGTCGTAGTCCCAGTAACTACGAGGCATGTTCTGGTTGACCTCGGCGTAGACGCGAGCCATGCTTCTGATGGATGCGCGATCGAGCGCGCGCGAATCTCCTGGTAGTGCTTCCGTAATCTCCAGGTCGTAGGCGGGACAGGTTGGCGGTGGTGTGGGCGATAGGGCGAAGGTGGTGAGCAGAGCGAGAGAGGGGCAAATGGGCAGCATTTGCGGTGGTTGCAGAGGGAACCGAATGCCAAGTTGGAGTCGGACAAGGATGGGGGAGATCAGATTGGATCGCACGGCTTCGCTTTTTGTCCACCACCTGGGGGTCTCTCTCTGGGTAGCTATGTCTTTTTTTTGTTTTTCTCGGGGAAAGACTTGCAAGACAAAACGCCGCTACGAGACCAAATGGTTTTTTTTTTTTTTGGCAGGAACGAAAGCAATGAATATCGTTTTTTAAATAGAGAAAAGGAACAAATGCCCTTGGGTAGGTTCAGGTACCTTGAATCATTGAATGACGTTTCCATGGAAAGGCAGAAACAACACAGCCGAGATAGGGAAGACCTGACAAGGTTGGGTCTACGTATATTATAGTATGTACGAGTAGTATGTACCCAGGAAGCTGGGGAATTTCCCTTCTTGGGGGGGGGGGGGGGGCTTCCATACTGCGTACATACAAGAACCTACACAGTACTCGGTACATAGCAACAGGCCCTGCACGTACCTGAGTCGGGCATCCTCGTTCCCTCCTTCCTCGCTTTCGGCCCTTCCCGTTCTTTCCCGCCCATTGCCCCCTTTCTCTCCCACGTCGGTTCTACTTTCCTTCAAACTAACGCGCTCCGCCACGTAAGGGGCGACCAACCTGGGACGCCGGGCGGTTCTTGGAGGGGCTTTGGTTCCCATCGTAAAACAAAAAGTGGAGCTCGCAAAGTGGCAGCCATTGGGTTTTCCAGCGGTACAAAAGCAGCGCCGTCAGGTCCTGGGGAGACGACGAGGGACCTAAAGGACAGTACCCCATGGCCGCTACGTACTGTACATGGACGCAGCACGGTGCGGTGCGGCCCCGTGGAACAACAGGGCTTGCATCTGCGTCATGATCATGAGGCGGCTGGAGCACCAACTACCGTGTATCTATGCAACAGAGACACAGAGCGAGCAGCCCGCTCAACGCTGTCTTAGGTTGGTCTTGGGTGCCAGCCTTGGCGGCGGGCCCCCGCTACAAGTACGCAGTACACCAAACGGTGCCCCGCTCAACAGCGCCGCCAGACCCGCCCCTTCAGAAGAGACGGGAGCCGGGAACCAGGAGCCTGTCAACCTAGGCGAGATGGGAAGCCAACAACAACAATGATATAACAACAACAACAACACAACCCAAGTCCACGTCAGTATCATCCAACGACTACTCAGCCAGCCCGTCTGCCTCGACCGTTCCCTGCTGCTGCTGCACCTCCTTGGACCTCTCGGGATCCAAGCTCTCCTTCTCCCTCCTGCCCTTCTTCCCAAAGTTGCTCAGCCATCTCGCCTTGCTTTCCTTGTTCTTGCCCAGCACGGGGCTGTTGGTGTTGTTGCCGCTGCTGCTGCTGTTGTTGATGTTGTTGCTGAAGCCCGTCGCGCCCTCCTCGCCGCCCGCATCCGTCACCGACTCCAAATCCCCCATGCTCTCTCTCCTGCTCGTCGTGCTGCTCGGGGCCTTCTTGGATTTCCTGAGGTTGTTGGTGGCGTGGTTGTTGTTGTTGTTGTTGTCGCTATCGTTCCCCCCAAGGTGGGGATTGCTGGAACCCTTGTCGCCGCTGCTGCTGCTGATGCTCAGCCGGCCCGTGATGGTAAACTTGCTCGAGCTACCCTTGCGGAACAGCTTGCGCACCACGTTGCTCTCCTCCTTAAAGCTGCTAGAGAGCGGAGCGCCGCTGGCGCTGCTGGTCGCCGCTTCCGAGGGGGCGTTGGAGAAGGACATTTCGAGGGACAGCGAGTCGCGCGACTCGGACAGGGTCGTCGTGGAGGTCTGGGTGCGCACGGATAGGCCGTCGCGGGACCTGCGCGGTTCGAGGGGGGAGTCGAGGTCGACGAGGATGCCGTTGTGGCCGCCTTCGGGCGAGGTAGGCTCCCTGGCCTTCTTGTCCTTGCCTTCCTTGCTCTTGGCCTTGTCCTTCTTGTCCGCCTTGCCGCTCTTCTCCTTGCCCTCCTTCTCCTTGTCCTTCTCGGGCTTGTTTGACTTGAACAACGACGCGATGTTAAACGCCGGGGCGTTCGGGTTCAAGCGGCCGCCCGCACCCGCACCTACGCCTGCACCCGCACCGCGGGACTGGTTCGGCGGGCGGCTGCCGATGACGCCCACCTCGTTCACGTTGGGCAGCATCTCCTCGCCGAGGATCTCGTCATCGGCCGAGGCCAGGCTCGTCTCGAGCGCCGACGGCGACCCCTGCAGCGACGGGCGCCGCGAGGGCTCGCGCGACCACGCGTTGGGCGACCACAGCCGGTTCTTGCCCAGATCGCCCGGCTGCGGGCCCCAGATGGAGCTCGAGTCGGTCGACGGCCGCGGCAGCTCGGCGGATGCGATGCTTTCGGGACGCGGGCTGCTCTGATCGCGATCGGGGAGCAAGCCCCCGGGCGGCCGGTGCGAGCCAAAGAAGCTCAGGCCCCGCCCAAACGTGCGCGAGCCGGGCGCCGCCGCCGCCGCCGCTGGTGCCGGTGCCGGTGCCGTTCCCGCGGCCGAGGCCATCACCTCACCCATCTCGGGCCCGACCGAGTTACGGTTGAACATGGCCCAACCTCCCGTCAGGCTGATGCGGCGCCGGCTGAAACCGTCCAGGTCTTCCCCCTGCTTAGGAAACGACTGGCTCTGCCCCGGCTTGAGGCTGCCAAAGGGGATGCCTTCCTGGCCGACGGTCTTGGCGTGCCGGGACCGTTGGAACGGGAAAAACCCGGACAGCTTGTTGTTCGAAGCCGGCTCCGCGCTCACGGGGGACGACATCGTGTTGGCAACGTCGTTCTGAAAGGGCGGGAACGGAAGATGGCTCGATGAGCCGTGCGGGCTGGCGAAGATGCTGGGAGACTTTCCCGACGAGGCAGGGGACTGCGGCGCGTGGTCCGGGGAGGATCGGCGTGGCTGCTGGGCCTGAGCTTGGGCCTGGCCCTGGCCCTGGGGCTGGGGCTGGGACTGGGTCTGGGGCTGGGCGGGGGCTGGCGGCTGCGGCTGGGCGAGGAACGACTCGGGCGGGAAGCGGGAGGCCGAGCCGGGACCGTCGTCCTCATCGTCGTCGAGGTCGGCCATGAGGTTGGAAGGGAGGAGAGCCGTGGCGGAGGGGCTGAGCGGGGCGGTCCTCAAGCTGAACTCGTCCAGGCGGGCCATCTCGGCGTGGTCCATAAAGGCGTTCGGGGCGAAGCCGGGCGGGGCGTTGGCGGACCGAGCGCTGGCGAAGCCGGCCGGCGCCGCCGCGATGGTCGAGTCGATCTGCGAGAAGACGGGGAGCGGTGCCGGGACCGGCACGCCAGGCACCGAGGTCGGAGGCCGGCTGCGTCGGGCCAGATGGGCCGTCGCCGCGGCGTGGTCCCCATCGCCCAGCCCGGGCGCGCCGGCCTGGCCGTACATGGCGTAGTGGTTGTTGTGCTGCAGCGGGATCTGCTGCACCTGGATGGTGAGGATCCGAAGCTGCTCGTCGAGGCTCCTGCCGCGCTTGGTCTCGAGGGTCGTGATCTCCTGCAGCTCCCTCCCTACCCCGGAGCGGTACCACTCGCGGCGTTCCTCCGAGAGCTTCTCGCGCCATTCGCCGTCCTCGTCCCCGCCGGGCAGCAGCTTCCGGGCCGCCTCGAGCTCCTTGACCTGCTCGCGCTTCTCCCGGAGCTCGGCCTCGAGACGCGAGCACTCGGCCTGCAGGTCGCCGTTCTCCTCGCGGGCCTGCTCCACCTTCTGATCCCGCTCCTCCTCCAGCCCGGCCATCTGCCGGGCAAAGCTCTCGCGTTCCTTGCGCATCTCGCCGACGCTCTTTTCCCACTTGGCGATGCTGTCGTGGAGCTTGGCGCGCTCGTTTTGCTTCTCCTTGAGCGCCTTCTCCCTCTGCACCTTGCGCTGCATGGCGTTGCGCATGGTCCGATCCGTGGCGTGCACATCCTTCCGGAGCCGCTCCGTCTGTTCCTCCTTTTTCTTTTGCTCCCTCCTCTTTTCCTGCTTCTCGGCCTCGAGCTCCTCCATGAGCAGCTTGTTATCCCCTTCCTCCTTGGCGATCTGCGCCAGCACGTCCTCCGTCTCCTTGCGTATGCCCTCAAACTTCTCCGTCAGCTCCGGCAGCGACTGTTCGGCATCGGCGGCGTTGGCCTCGTCTCGCGGCGGCGGCGGCGGTTGCTGGTGCTGGTGCTGGTGCTGGTGCTGCTGGTGCTGCTGCTGCTGCTGATCCAGGCTTGCCGTGGACGGCGAGTGGCGACGCGTGACGGTGTTGCGGCGGCCTTGTTGTCCTGCCGTGGCGTTTCCGTCGCGGCACGGCGAGGCGACGGCCGGCTCCTGGATGGTCGGGACCTCGAGGGCGGGGAAGGGGCTGCGGGGCGTGCCGGAATCGTCGCCGGCCTCGCTGGGGGTGGCACCGCGCGGGTGCTCATCGGCGACGAAGTTGGAGGGCAGGCGGGCGTTGCCCAAGCAGGGACGGCCATCGCGGCCAAAGGTCCTGAGGCGGATGACGCGGCTGCCGGCTTGGAAATTGTTGGAGTTGACGGCGATGACGCGCACGTTGTAGAAATGATCGGGCTTCAGGCCGCTGACGACGATGGCAGGCTCCTGGTTGGCGGCCACCTCTCCCACTGCGCACCATCATATGCAATTAGCCCCGTGCATCGCCGAGGGGTCGAGGACGGATGTTTTGTCTTTCGGGGGGGATATTCCACCTACCCACCACGCCGTTGACCTGGATGAGAAACTTCTGGACGGAACGGTTTGCGGGAGCGCGCGTCCAGTGGATCGTGGCGGCGTCGGCGCGGATTTCGGCGAGGGACACGTCGGGAGGGTCGGGAACGTCGACGCCGAGGATGTTGATGAGCTCCGGGACGGGCTTCCACAAGGTCTGCCAGGCCCGGCGGGCGAGCCAGCCGACCGCGATGCCCACGATGAGCATCTTGAAGTGCCTCAGGAGGACGAGATGGAGACGGGAGGCGGCGAGGGCGTCAACGACAAGAACATAGGCCGAGGTGGACAGGTGGCGGCACAGCTCGGGAGCGACAGCCCAGAAGACCAGGGCAGCACCGGCAGCGGCGAGGAGGATGCGGGCAGTCTTGGGCTCAGCGAACCACCAGGCAAGACTGGCAGATAGGACGAGAAGCGTAGACACCAGCGACGTCCAGGAGATCCATGACATGACGCTGTTGCTCAGGACAAAGATGGTGGGGGGGTGGGGGAGGGGAGAAGGGGGGTTGTTGAACGGAGGGGAAGAAGGTTGAAGAAAAGGAGAGGGAGGGACGGGATGAAAGGAAGGGGGGGGTGTAGTGTAGCGCTACACTCAAGGTAGGGGGTGTGAAGAAAGGGAAAAAAAAGGTGTTGTGACAAAACGGAAAGATGAGAGCGTGGGAGTTGGAGTGGGGGCCAGAGGCATTCGACTTGGCTGGGTTGGCACCTCTGACAACTACAACAAAAAAACAGAAAAAAAAAAAAAAAAAACACAAGATGCAGTGGCAGAAGAGGCTTGAGAGAGATTCGCTTGGCTCGAGCTTGGCTGCCGATTCGCAGAAGGGCGGATGGATGTTTCTGAAAAGCTTCGAAGCATTGGATCATTGGATGGTCAGGTTGGGCGCAAGTGGCCGACGGGCCGCTAAGGTTAGCGTGCAAAATGCCAGCGGAGATCTTTGCCGAATGCATGGCGGAGGCTCCACCCTGCTGTTACGGTCCCCGACAGCCCGGCAGTTCGGCCGCCAACTGCCAACCTGGAACTCGCGCTTCACGACCGAGGACGGGAGCGAGCGAGAGCGCAGCCAGGTCAACCAACGGGCAAGCAGGCACGTGGATTTCCGTCTTGATTTCGTTTAACGCTCAACAAGGTACATACATACGAAGTTCGGAAAGTAGTACCTACCTGGGTAGGTAAGGTCAGGGAGGTACCTAAGGTGCCTAGGTACCTCCGTCGCAAGTAAGAAAGCTGCTTGAACAGATTGCGCAACGTACGCCAAGTTGGCCACTGGAACTTGCCATGTGATTTCCACCGCATTGCAAAATGCCCGTGGAGTACAAACCCGGCATCCCTGGACGGATGGATGGATGGATGGAGGCTGCGCAACATCCACATTGACGTCAATTACACGGTAGTTAATACCGAGTGAAGTTGAGGATCCAGTCCCCCCATTGACGGATGTGTCAACACGGCGAGTCGTAAGACGGGGAATTCATGCCTTGTCAGACCTCCAGGCCACCGGGGAAGGCCTACCTATCCATGGCGGCTGTCTTGCTCTACTCCTTCAGCGAGGCACTCCGTTCTCCTGCCTTCTCTTGGAATGGGTCTTTTGGCCGGTTTTCTTTCCCTTCTGCCGTCGGGTCTCGTTGGCTCGCCTCCAACCAATCCTCGGGGAATCCTCAAGGCCTACCGCCTACCATCTCATCTCATGTCATGTACTAGGAAAGTCTGATGTAGCTCTTGGTATCATCTCAAGTCCACGTTTTCCTGCAGTGTAGGTGTGTGTGTGTGTGGGGGGGGGGGGGGGGGGGCGTTCTCATGTGATCGGGCACTCCAAACAGTCGGCATTGAACGGGTGCCAACGGCCAAGCCGGGTTTTTTTGTCGTACCGACCTGAGGTCCTGAGGTCCATGTGCAGACATACCTTGTCCAAGTCCATGTCCGATCTGCTCCAGGCGAATTGGAATGGGCCTGGTTCTCTCGGGGCATCGTTGTGTGCGTCGTGCGGACGGTGGAAAGCGGATCCGAACCCATTCTACTGAGCGGTGGATGACGGGCACCTACATGCCGAATCCGGTGTTCCAAGGTTGGGCGCCTGGCTGTCCCCTTCGGGCAAGACATCGGGTCTCCGGCCTCGTTTCCGCCAGCCCATCACAGCACCACCCGCAGCAGAACCACTCTCAGCTGATCAGCTGGTCCGCCTTACGCGTCCCAGCGTCCCAGCGTCCCAGCGTTCTAGCACTGCTGTCATCCCCAACAACCCCAAGCCAGCCACGGCGGGCCTTGGCGGGCCATTCAATGCAGATGCGATGGGCTCCCCCGCATCTTCCCGCATGCATGGATCTGAGCCATTCGGGGCCGTTGTCTCTCATCTCTACTTACACACACACACACACACACACGCACGCACACACGCACACACGCGCACACACACACACAACGTCGAATGCGCACTCGCCGTCTCACCCGGTTTCGCACGCCGCCTGCAGCTGGCGGAGCCAGGGTGCGCAGCAGGTGACTGCCCGGTTCCAACGTCGGGTTGGGTTCCCACCGCATACGGGTGAGCACTTCCAGGTTGTACCTCGGGACACCTCCCGGTCGGGCATGTTGGATGCCATGACATCAGCGGAGCAGCAAGGAAAGGGAAAAAAAAAAGGGTGGACGGGACCCGAATGCCTGAGACAAGGGGGCCCCCAAATGGAAGCACGAACCAACCTGGAAGGTATCGCTATGAATTTCGGCCTGCGAAGCCTGGCAGACTTGGCAGGGACAGAGCCGCTTTGCGAGCTACGGACCAATCATTTGGCACACGCGGAGACTGTTCATGCCTGCCCGGCCAGGCAGCCAGCCAGGGAGAGAGGAGCCGGGTCGTGTCGGGCCTGCAGGAAGCACGGGACTCAGCCCTGGGCCTTCCGCTGGGCCTTCCGCTGGGCCCTCCGCTGGATCCTCCGCTGGGCCCGGCGCCCCATCGCATGCTTTGGCGGGGTCCGGCGTTTTGACCGATTGGGGCATGTGGGCGTTTGTTGAGTCCTCGTGATTGAGACATGGGCGACACAAGAGACCCGACATCACCATGCATTCATTCATCAATAAGCTCCCCCGGCCATCTTCATCACCTCCCTCTCCTTTTCCCTCTCCCCCCTTTCTCCCTTCCCCCATGGCCTGCAAAAGGGTCAGGTCTCTCCTGAATCAAGCTCCTCAAGCCCGCGACGCACGGCTCCTTGCTTTCTAACTTGTCCTTCCAAGCTCCAAGTGTAATTCCGTCGCTACCCACTGTACAAACGACTGCGGTCCAGGTCCCGGGGTGGACGCATGCACGCTGCACAGTCATCCATCCGATCCACATCCCACACGCACATCCCACGGCTCTGATCGAACCGTTTCCCCTCCTCCTCTCACAATATATACATATATTTATATATCCCTTTGCGGGAGCCGTCTTGGTTTTCCTCCAGCCTCTGATTTATTTCGAATCTTGCCTGCGATCCTCGACGGAGCCGGGTTTGTCGGTTTCTCGACCCAACGAGCTTTTTTGCGTCTCGTCTCGTTCCGCGGATCCCGAGCGCGCGCGCGCTTGAAATCCAGCGAACCCCGTCAGTGCCGGAATTCGTTGTCTCACTCGGTCTCGCCGCAACGCTGTCCTTGGCGACAACGAAATAAATAACGCCACGCCGCGCTGCTTCAAGCTCCCACGTGTGCCACGAGAGCCGAACCGATCTTTGACGCTTGCGCCCCCTTGCCCTCGCCGTCGCACGACCAGGCCGCCCGGCCCGTCGCTGCGCCTCTTCATCCTTCACCCCGGAGCGAACTTGCCTCACCTCCTCGTGGTCCTCCCGGGCCGCCGTCGCCGCCGACGCCGCCGCCGCCATGCAGTACGTCCGGAACTTGAGCGATTCGGTCTCGACGGCCTGGAACTCCATCAACCCGGCCACCCTCAGCGGCGCCATCGATGTGATCGTTGTCGAGCGCGAAGATGGCAGCCTGGCGTGCTCGCCCTTTCACGTGCGCTTCGGCAAGTTTTCGCTGCTGCGCCCCTACGAAAAGAAGGTCGAGTTCAAGGTGAACGGCGTCAAGCAGCCGTACCCCATGAAGCTCGGAGAGGGCGGCGAGGCCTTCTTCGTGTTCGAAACCAGCGACACCATCCCCAAGAGCCTGCAGACCTCGCCCCTCGTGTCGCCCGCCTCCAGCCCGCCCTTGAACGCCTTGCACCACGGCCAGCCCCCGCTGCAAGAGCCCGACTCGCTCGACCTCAACGACCGCTCGCCGAGCTTCCGGGCGTCTACGACGGCCCTCGGCAGCACGGGACGGGATGGTGCGTCGTGGTTCCCGCCCCTCCAGCGAGATCGCTCTGTGCTAACGTGAGCCATCCCAGGCCTGATGACGCCGCGGTCCTCGTCGCCCGATCTCTCCCGGGTCGGCGCGCACTTTCTGGACGGCTCGCCCGGCCGCGCCCTCAGCGACGATTTTGTGCGCCGAACCGGCCGGAGGCCGTCCAGCGACCACGGCTCCGTCGAGGGGACCAGCCCGCGCTGCTCGGAGCGATCCTTGAGCCCGCCGCCCCTGCCCCCGGCCGAGGCCGTGCAGCGAGCCCTCGCGCTGTCGAGGGAGCTGGCCGCCGTCAACATGCCGACCCACGTCACCGACACGGGCGACCTGATGCTGGACATGACGGGGTTCAAGGACGACGAGGACGCCATCCGCGCCGAGGTGCTGGCCCGCAAGGTGCTGTCGGAGCACCTGGACGGCAACTACGACATCGGCGCGCTCATCGGGGTCGACGAGCGCGGCAACCTCTGGATCTACAGCAGCGAGGAGGCCAAGGACGCCGCCCTCAAGCGCGCCATGGAGTCGGCCCTGCGCAGCCCGTCGCCCGGCGTGCCCAACGACGCCGCCTCCGACCCGGGGTACCAGAGCGACAGCAGCGACGCCACGGCGTCCCCCACGGCGAGCACGCACCGGCGCAGCGGCTCCGACGCGGGCCAGTCGGCGCAGACGCCCCCCAGCTCCCCCGGCTCGTCGGCGGCCGGCGACCCGAACCGCAACTACGCCAAGACGCTGCGGCTGACGAGCGACCAGCTCAAGGCGCTGAACCTCAAGCCCGGCGAGAACACGATGAGCTTCACCGTCAACCGCGCCACGTGTCAGGCCTACATGTACCTGTGGCGGCACGACACGCCCGTCGTCATCTCGGACATTGACGGCACCATTACCAAATCCGACGCCCTCGGCCACGTCCTCAACATGATCGGCCGCGACTGGACCCACGCCGGCGTGGCCAAGCTGTACAGCGACATCGTCGCCAACGGCTACAACATCATGTACCTGACGAGCCGCTCCGTCGGCCAGGCCGACACGACGCGCGCCTACCTGGCCGGCATCGTGCAGGACGGCTACCGCCTGCCCCGGGGCCCCACCATCCTCTCGCCCGACCGCACCATGGCCGCCCTGCGCCGCGAGATTTACCTCCGCAAGCCCCACATCTTCAAAATGTCGACCCTGCGCGACATCCGCAGCCTCTACGGGCCCGACCGCACCCCCTTCTACGCCGGCTTCGGCAACCGGTTCACCGATCAGATCTCGTACCGCACCGTCGACGTGCCGCGCACCCGCATCTTCACCATCAACTCCAACGCCGAGGTCTCGCGCGACCTGCTGAGCCTCAGCAAGATGAAGCTCAGCTACGTCAACATGACGGAGGTCGTCGACCACTACTTCCCGCCGGTCGGCACGCTCGTCAAGGGCGGCGGCGAGGAGTATACCGACTTTCAGTACTGGCGGGATACGCCGCTGGAGCTGGACGAGTTCTCGGCGAGCGAGGATGAGGAAGAGGAAGAGGAAGAGATGGACGATGAGGAGCTGGAGGATGAGGATGAGTACGCCGACGAGGAGGACGAAGAGGAGGTCGGGGAGGGGATGGCGGATAGCTACATGTCTCGGGGGTCCATGTACGAAGAGGACGAGTATGAGGATGAGGCGGAAGAGGGACATCTGCGGGAGTCGGTGGAGTTTGATGAAGAGGAGGGGGAATATGACGAGGAAGAGGAGGGAGAAGAAGAAGAAGAAGAGGCGGAAGAAGAAGAAGAGGAGGAGGAGGAGGAAGAGGAAGAAGTCGAGGCTGAGCCTGTTGCCCAGACGCAACTCGGCTCTCTCAGCGGGCCCAAGGGGAAGGTGGTCCACGATGTGGACGCCGAGTTGATGACGGGCGTGAAGAACCTGAAGATGGAGCCAAAATAAGGCCGTTCCCGGCGGGGACAGCCTTGTTGGCGTGAAGAGGACGGCATGCAATTTTTTTTCTGTTGTTTTCAACAAACCTTGGCAGCGAAGCATGGCTGGGAGAGCGTGTACGTTGGCGGTGGGCGGGGAACTTGTTCCTCCTGTTTGCTCTGACTGTCTACATACACCTCTTAAACCACAACCACAGACACGGGACAGTTGCTTTGCATAGCGCGGCGCATAGGGCGGGGATGGATGGGTTTTCTTTTCTTTTTTTTTTTTTTTTTTTGTTCTGTCTCTGGACGAAGGCGCCGGGTTGGGTTCTGTTACTCTGTATTGTAGCCCTAGAGTGCACAAAGGAGCATATTTATATATTTACATATGTTGAAATTACCATTGTGGACAGCCCCGTGACGAAGTGCCAGCGTCCATGGAACGCCCACCCAGGTGTGTTTGTTTGCCGGTCGGGTTTCGAACCGGCGCTGCAAGCTTCCAATGTCTCGAGAGAAGGTTGATGGTGAAGCGCTGCCGAGTGTGGTTTCTCTGCCAGGCAAGACCGCGTTATATCCGACTATCCGATGCTCTCTCTCTCTCTGTGTGTGTCTGTGTGTGTGTTTTTCCATTTTCTCCAAACGAAACCACCCAGCCCGCCCAATAAAACGCCAAACGCACCTTCTCTCACACCACTTCTCGTTTCCCTGGATGACTTCTCGTCAGCTTCTTGTTCGTCCTCCAAGCTGTATTATAAACAGACGAGCAGGCGGCGCGTACAACATCGATCCACGCAGTCCTCGTCCCTTCTTAGGCCTCGGCCATCTCCTCGTCCTCCAACCCTTCATCCCCAAACACGTCCTCCATCGTGCCTCCCTCGACCCCATCCCCGCCGATATCCTCCGTGTCCATCGCATCTCCTCCCCCGGGGCCGTCCAGCGCCATCTTGTCCCCGCCTTCCTCCTCGTCCTCCTCCTCCTCCTCGCTGCTGCTGTCCTCCGCGCCCTCCTGGCCCGCCCAAACGTCCCTCAGCCCCCAGCTGACCCCGCTCAGCACAAACCTCTCGCCCGGCAGCCTCACCCCCCACTCGCTCGGCTGCACGCGGGGCAGGGCGATCTTGTTGCGCTCGCGCGCCAGCTCCATGAGCCACTCCTTGCTGGCGGCGCCCCCGCCGGCGCCCCCGCCGCCCGCCATGCCGCCAGCCACGCTCCCGCCCCCGCCGCGGAACTGGTAGCCCAGGCGGCTGGCGATGGCGAGCTGCACGGCGCTGGCCGTGACGGCGGCGTCGCCGACGGTGACGGGCGCGGCGCCCGACGCGGCGCTCGGGCGGGACCCGGCGTGCGAGACGTACGGGTCGGCCGCGAGGTGCAGCGCGTCCGAGAGGATGGAGGCCGTGTGGCGGTAGGCGAAGTCGAGGAGGAGCAGCGGGACGCGCTGCTCAAAGGAGGTGACGCCCTGCGCGGTGAGGAGAAGCTCGAGGGTGCGGGCGTCGCGGGGCCGCGGGGAGGCGGCGTTGTTTGGGTTGGTGGATGTCGAATGAGAGGGGTGGGAAGGTGGTTGTTGCGGCGGTGGTGGTTGGGATGTGGACTGTTGTTGTTGTTGCTGTTGTGGTTGTTGCTGTTGCTGCTGCTGCTGCTGCTGTGACTGTGACTGGCTTCCGGCCGACGGGGCCGTGGTGTTTGTGGAGGGAGGCTGGGATTGCGAGGATTGCGTCGCTTGTTGGGTGCTCGGGGCGCTCTGGGTGGCGGAGGAGGGCGGGACGCCGTTGGTTTGCGGCGCTGCCGAGACGGCGGGGGCGGACATGATTGACGATGGCGGTCCGGCCAAGAGAGAGACCTCGAACGTGCCGGATGGGAGATTGGCGATGATGAGGTGCGAGATGAAGTTCGAGGAGGAGTCGAGAGAGGCTCGGGTTGGATTGAAGCGGTGGCTGGAGACTGGGTTGTCGAGAGAGTGAGAGGTCGCCGAGATGGATGGATTCGGTAGGTGGCCCGGATGAATCTTCTCAAAAGGGAAAAAGAAAAAAAAGCGGATTCGATGGCCGAGTCTTGTCACTTCAGGGGAAGGAACCTGGAGCAGTGTGCGGTGGTGGGATTGGAAGCTTCCGTTGTTGAGGGTTTGGAGTCGCGCTTGACCGCGCAACCGCAACTGCACTCTGCCAAGGCAGGGACCCGCTCTTTGTGCGCACTGACCACCGCTTATTTCTGGAAAAAAAGAGGGCCGGACCCCGCCAAGTTGGTGCCGTGTCCGATGCAGAGCCGACCGACCCGGAGCCAACCCGGAGCCAGCGCAGAGAAGCCCAATGGTTACCAAGAGTGAGGGGCAGCGGGACAGAGAAACTGCCCCACCTCGGCCCCGGCAACATGGGGGGAGCGCCGATCCAGGACCAGAAGGTTTGGAGGTTTTCTCTTTTGGAAAATTGGATGACTCAAGCGGACAGGATCCTGGAATCAAGACAGAAGAAGACGAAGAAAACCTTGGGGTGATTTCTCCTCCTTGGCACAACTTCAAGTCCCAATCTTGTTACATGTGACTTCATACCCACTTCATTCCCCCTCCCTCCCTCCATCCCTCCCTACCCCTCCCCCCTAACAGAAAAAACAAAAAACCATGGAGACGACACTACCGCTTCCCTTCCTTGTCGGCGTCAACATCCCTCCGGGGCTCGGCGGCGAGAAGGAGGGTCTCAACCGCGAAGAGGTGTCCTGCCTCGGCTGCGTCTTCATCCAGGTCGCGCCCCCGGCCTTGGACAAGATCCTTCGCTTCCTCGCTCGCCACAACACCGAGTTCCACCCCTTCCTCGACGTGACGCGGCTCGAGTCCCGCGATGACATTGTCACCCTGATCGACGCCGGCGCCCGCAGGGTCTTTGTCCGCCCCGACCAGCTGCCCTCGTTGGCCGAGTACGGCTCCCGCGTCGCCGTCGCCGTCGACGCTGAGGCTTCCCAGATCCCCGCGGCCGCCTCCGAGCAGGGCCTGCTCGTCACCGGCTTCGATCCGGCGGCGCCGGCCGCCGTCGGCCTCGCCAGGGAGGCCGGGAGCAACAAGGTTTCTCCCCTTTTCCTCCAGCCCGTCCCCGGCGCCGACCTCGACAAGCTCGTCGCCGTCGCCGCCGAGTCCTCCGCCATCCCCATCCTGCCGTCGACGGGCCTGAGCAGCACCCCGCAGGACGGCAAGCTCGCCGTGCCCAAGGTGCTCGCGGCGTCGTGGAAGTCGGACCGTCCGGACGGCCTCATCCCCACCGTCGTGGTAGACGAGCACGACACGGCCCTCGGCCTGGTATACAGCAGCGCAGAGAGCGTCGGCGAGGCCCTGCGCACCCAGACGGGCGTCTACCAGAGCCGCAAGCGCGGCCTGTGGTACAAGGGGGCCACGTCGGGCGACACGCAGGAGCTGGTGCGCATCTCGCTCGACTGCGACAACGACGCCCTCAAGTTTGTCGTGCGCCAGAAGGGCCGCTTCTGCCACCTCGATCAGTCCGGCTGCTTCGGCGACCTCCGCGGCGTCGCCAAGCTGGAGAAGACGCTGCTGTCGCGCAAGCAGTCGGCCCCGCCCGGCTCCTACACGGCCCGCCTGTTCTCGGACGAGAAGCTGCTGCGGGCCAAGATCATGGAGGAGGCGGAGGAGCTGTGCAACGCCACGACGGCCGAGGAGGCCGCCTTTGAGGCGGCCGACCTCATCTACTTTGCTCTGACCAAGGCGGTCGCCGCCGGCGCCACGCTGGCGGATGTCGAGAAGAGCCTCGACGCCAAGAGCTTCAAGGTCAAGCGCCGCCAGGGCGACGCCAAGGGGAAGTGGGCCGAGAAGGAGGGCATCAAGCCGGCCGAGAAGCCGGCCGAAGCTCCCGCTCCTGCCCCGGCGCCCGCGCCCGCGACGGCCGAGCCGGAAAGGATCCGGATGCAGGTCTACGACGCGGCCCAGGTGTCGGCAGCAGAGCTCGACGAGGCGCTCCGGCGCCCCTCGCAAAAGTCGTACGACGCCATCATGAAGATCATCGTGCCCATCATCGACGACGTGCGACGCAACGGCGACAAGGCGGTCCTCGCGTACACGCACAAGTTCGAAAAGGCGACGTCGCTGACCTCGCCGG
This sequence comes from Remersonia thermophila, assembly GCF_042764415.1. Classification (NCBI taxonomy): domain Eukaryota; kingdom Fungi; phylum Ascomycota; class Sordariomycetes; order Sordariales; family Chaetomiaceae; genus Remersonia; species Remersonia thermophila. Next base: position 2,833,468 of record NC_092218.1, read on the forward strand.
TCCTGCGCGCCCCCTTTTCCGAAGAGCTCATGCGGCTCCCCGAAGAAACGAAGCGCGCCATCGACGTGTCGTTTGAGAACATCCGCAAGTTCCACGCGGCCCAGAAGGAGGACAAGCCGCTGCGCGTCGAGACCATGCCGGGGGTCGTGTGCAGCCGGTTCGTGCGCCCCATCGAGGCCGTCGGCCTGTACGTGCCGGGCGGCACCGCGGTCCTGCCCAGCACGGCGCTCATGCTGGGCGTCCCCGCCATGGTGGCCGGGTGCAACAAGATCGTCCTGGCGTCGCCCCCGCGCGCCGACGGCACCATCACCCCCGAGATCGTCTACGTGGCGCACAAGGTGGGCGCCGAGTCCATCGTGCTGGCCGGCGGCGCGCAGGCCGTGGCCGCCATGGCCTACGGCACCGAGAGCGTCACCAAGGTGGACAAGATCCTCGGCCCGGGCAACCAGTTCGTCACGGCCGCCAAGATGTACGTCAGCAACGACACCAACGCCGGCGTGGGCATCGACATGCCCGCGGGCCCCTCCGAGGTGCTCGTCATCGCCGACCGCCACGCCAACCCGGCCTTTGTCGCGTCCGACCTGCTCTCGCAGGCCGAGCACGGCGTCGACAGCCAGGTGGTGCTGATCGCCGTGGACCTGGACGACGCCCAGCTCGCGGCCATCGAGGACGAGCTGCACCGCCAGGCGCTGGCGCTGCCGCGCGTGGACATTGTGCGCGGCTCGATCGCCCACTCGCTCACGGTCAAGGTGAGGACGGTGGACGAGGCGATGGACATCAGCAACAAGTACGCGCCGGAGCATCTGATCCTGCAGCTGCGCGATGCGGAGCAGGTGGTCGAGAAGGTGATGAACGCGGGCAGCGTCTTCATCGGCGAGTGGACGCCCGAGAGCGTGGGCGATTACTCGGCCGGTGTGAACCACTCTTTGCGTAAGCTTCCCCCCCTCCCTTTTTCACCCCAGCCCCCTTCCCCCAAGGAGAGACAGAGAAATGCTGACGAGGGTCTGCTACGCTCTACAGCCACCTACGGCTACGCCAAGCAGTACTCGGGCGTCAACCTGGCCTCCTTTGTCAAGCACATCACCAGCTCCAGCCTCTCGGCCGAGGGCTTGCGCAACGTCGGCGAGGCCGTCATGCAGCTGGCCGGCGTGGAGCAGCTCGAGGCCCACCGTCGTGCTGTGAGCATCCGCCTGGAGCACATGAACAAGAAGGCATGACGGTGAGGACGATGACGGATGGTGTCGGTCTGGTGTTTTGTGTGTGCGTTGGCAGGTTTCATGAATTGTTTTTTTCCCTCCTTGGTTATAGGTATCTTGGGTGCTCCAAGTACAAAAAAGCAAATGGATTTTTTTGGCGTCAAAACCGGGTGCAATACCATGAGGTACCTGACCTAGGTATGGCTCTCCTGGGAGCCGTGACGTTTTGGTGTTGCCTTTTTTTTTTTTTTTTTTCTTGTGTGTGTGTGTGTGTGTGTGTGTGTGTGTGTGTGTGTGTGTGTAGACCAACCGCTGTGTTGGCCACAGCTCTGGCTACATGGTGCGTCGTCAATGCTGGGCTCTCAGGAGCACGAGCAGACGGCCTAGCGCTGTTGTCTACTACCCTAGGTAGGTGGTAGGTATTGTAGGACCAGCAGGCATCTACCGGCGCAGCGAGGCTGAGCCACCTAGGTACACAGTAGACGACGACGCACCGGCCCGACTTGTGCCAACTGCCTACAGCACCTTAGCCTCTTGGGTAGCATCGTCCTCTCCATTCTTTGGTGCCTTTCTGGGAGGACAACACGCGTCCATGTCAGACGCCCGCTGGCGTTTGCGTAAGCATTACGCGGAGCCCGAGGGAGCCTGGAACCTCTCCACCGCTCATGTCATGGTTACAGCGTACGGGCTCGGTTCCTCCGGCAGCAAAACCAACAGCTGCGCACCGCTCATAGGGAGGTATGTACCTAAGGAAGAGGCGCTGTATCCTCCCAGTCCCCCCGATCTCTGGGGTTCGAGAAAGGGGAGGAGCCCGCCAACCAGCCAGCCCGCCAACCGATAAATGACATGCCAAGTACCGAATTAGAGTTTATTTTTTTTTTTTTTTGGTGGGTTCTAAGGCCGGATGTAATGGCCGAAACGAGCCGGCCGGGCGAGAGCAGCGGGCCGACCCCTCGCTAGAAGAGGGGCGGGGTTTCTTGCCCGAATCATCCGGAGCACGGAGGTACCTGACAGCACCGGTACACGGTAGTTAGTTATTCCATGGCTGTTTGCTCGGGCCGTTGGTGGAGGGGGGGCGGGGGGTTTCGGACTCCAGGGCAGGCCGGCCGGCCGCCTCCACCTAGGTACGGTACCTGAGGCAAGGTACCGTGCTGTTGTGTAGTAGTAGGGACCTACGCAGTAACTACGCAGTAGTTACCTAGCTCCGGCCTTGGGTGGTTTGAACTCCCCCCCCTTCTTCCCCCCCGGGCCAGACCTTTCTGGGTTAGTTTGGCAGTTGGATGCTGATGGCTCCCGTCCAGTGTTCCACATGCCATAACGTCCCGCAATGTCCCCACATTGTTTTCCTTTTTTCTTCTTTCTTTCTCTGCCCATTTTGAAGCCGTTCCTAAGAACTGCGCACAGGACATGCTGTGCTAGTAGGGATTTGGCAGCCCGGCCTACCGTGTCTGACGTGGAACTCGGTGTCTACCCAAGGTATGCACCGAGTAACTATGTACACGGTACCTATCGGTACCTATATTGTCATGTGCCACAAAGAGGCGTTGGACGGGAGGTTGAGAGCGCCGAGGTGCGGCTACCGAATTACCCTGTGAGCTGCTGCCGGCGCGAAGATCACATGGAAGGGTGGGTACCACAAAATTAGAAGGCGATGCGAGCTGGCTTGATTGACGTTAACCTCCCCCCTCTCCCTCCACAACGGGAGCCAATTCGCCGCCCTGATTGGGCGGCCCAGGCATGTTCAGGATCGCCAGATCCTGGCGGCAGGGGTTCAAGCTGATAGGAGGTCCGTACATATAGTAGGCGCCTTGCCAAGACTTGGCATGGTGATGGCGCCCATCCCAGGGAGCGTGCATGTGCCAGTCGTCGTCATCGGGGCACGAAACAAAAAGAATGAGAGAAGCCTCTCTCCCTCCCAACTTGGCGCATCGCAGCTGTTTGGCCGGGGCGGGAATGCCCTGCCACGCCTGTTGGCTTAGCCTCGCTGCTGTCTTGGGTTGGAAGAAGGATTATGGTAGTCATGGTGTAACCACGCAGTACTGAGTAGGTAGTGCCGGCGCTCAGCTGAAATCCAAACAAAACAAATCTCCCAAAGAAAAAAGGGATCGTCGCAACAAACCATCCCCACCATCCCCGAGCTGCCTCTCCAGCACGCGACGAACGGCTTGTTGCCTGACTTCCAGGTTGTCGCCGACGGAGAGTCGCAGCCATTCTCCTGGAGGCAGGCCGGGAACCGTCAAGATGACCGTCCCCTGTCTCCTAGGTAGAGACGTGAACAAGGCATGTACTGTGTACACTAGGTACGCAGTATCAAAGTACTGCGTACATACGCATACTGCGTACACAGTAGAGTGCCGATGGCCGTCTGTCTGACCCGAATGCCGGACGGATGGCCCGGGGGGGGGGTTGTTGCGGCCAGGGGGTTGTTGCGGCAGTCTCGGAAGTCGAAGTTTGTCAGACGAGGCCAAGGCTTGGCCTGACGTTGGCCGCCGCCCACCCGCCGTGGTTAATATCCCGCCCGGGGTGTTTCGCGTCCCTGCCGCGATGTGATGCTGTCCGTCCCTTGCGTGTTTGGGGTCCGGTCGGTATGCAGACTGGGCCGGCGCAATTCTCACCACCGAGGCCGCGTTTTCTACCAAGCATCCCAAAGACCCGACGAGGACGAGGTCGTCCGGCCCGTGTTCTTTTTTTTTTTTTTTTTTTCTTTCTTTTGGTTTCGTTTCGCTCCGTTCTTTAAAAAAGGGTATTTCTGCTCAGCCACACCCTCGCTGACCTCCCGGGTTGTCGTTGTTTCGCTCTCTAATAACCACCCCCCATCCCGGCCGAACCGTCCTCCCTCCCCCTTGGATTGTCCCGGGAGACCGACGACAGCTGGAAACCCCGAGTGACGAATTCCTTTTCCTAGCTATTCCTTCTGGTCATCCCTCGTTCAGACCTTGTTTTCCCCCTCTTCTGTTTCGTTTTCTCTTTTCCAGACATTCCCTGCTGCCGTGGTGCGCAGCTCCGGCCCCCTTCTTGTCTGTCTACGAGATACCCCCCTTTTCTTTTTTCCTTTACCATGCATCTACGCACCCTCCTACCGCTCGCCGTCCTCTCCTGCTCGGCAGCCGAGCCGATCCCGGATCGGTCCGTGATCCCCCGCGCCCGTCCCGACGCGCCCGACGGCTATGCGCCCCGGCAGGTGGACTGCCCGGCCCAGAAACCCACGATCCGCCGCGCCGATGGCCTCTCCCAGCGCGAGGCCGACTGGCTGGCCAAGCGCCGCCCGCTCACCGTCGAGCCCATGAAGGAGTTCCTCAAGCGCGCCAACATCGACGGCTTTGACGCCGACGAGTACATCAACAGGGTCGCCCCGGGCCTCGCGGACCTGCCCAACATCGCCCTCGCCGTCTCGGGCGGCGGCTACCGCGCCCTCATGAACGGCGCCGGCTTCATCAAGGCCGCCGACAGCCGCACGCCCGGGTCCACCGACAAGGGCGGCATCGGCGGCTTGCTCCAAGCCGCCACCTACCTCTCGGGCCTCTCGGGCGGCGGCTGGCTCGTGAGCAGCCTCTACGGCAACAACTTCACCACCGTCGGCGCCCTGCAGGCCGGCCACGAGGACAGCAACGTCTGGCGCTTCGACAACACCATCTTCAGGGGCCCCGACCTGCCCGGCATCATGGACACGGCGAGGTACTGGCGCCAGGTGTCCAACCAGGTCGACAGCAAGCGCCAGGCGGGCTTCCCCGTCTCCATCACCGACTACTGGGGGCGCGCCCTCGCCTACCAGCTCATCGACGCCCCCGAGGGCGGGCCGGCCTACACCTTCTCGAGCATCGCCGACGACGACGACTTCTCGGCCGCCAAAGCCCCCTTCCCCATCCTCGTGGCCGACGCCCGCAACCCGGGCTCGAGGGCCATCACGCTCAACAACACCGTCTTCGAGTTCAACCCCTACGAGATGGGCTCCTGGGACCCGACCTACTACGGCTTCGCCCCCATGCGCTACCTCGCCTCCAACTTTTCCGCCGGCGCCGTCCCCAAGGACGGCCACTGCGTCCGCGGCTTCGACGCGCTCAGCTTCATCTTTGGCACCTCGTCGTCGCTCTTCAACGCCTTCCTCCTCCAAAACATGACCGAGGTCGACGGGGTCCCCGACTTCATCGTCAACGCCGTCACCGCCATCCTCACCAACCTAGACGAGACGAGCAACGACATCGCCCAGTTCGTCCCCAACCCCTTCTACAAGTGGTCCCCGTCCACCAACCCCACCGCCGACACCCTCGAGCTCGACCTCGTCGACGGCGGCCTGGACCTCCAAAACATCCCCTTCTACCCGCTCGTCCAGCGCGAGCGCGCCGTCGACGTCGTCTTCGCCGTCGACTCGTCCGCCGACACGACCTACTCGTGGCCCAACGGCACCGCCATGCGCGCCAGCTACGAGCGCTCCTTCAACGCCATCGCCAACGGCACCCTCTTCCCCGCCGTCCCGGACGACGTCACCTTCGTCGCCCTCGGCCTCAACTCGCGCCCGACCTTTTTCGGCTGCGACCCGGCCAACTTCACCGCCGCCGACGCCCAAGCCGTCCCGCCCCTCATCGTCTACCTCCCCAACGCCCCTTACACCTTCATGTCCAACGTCACCACCTTTGACCCTTCCTACACCCTCCCCGAGCGCGACGCCATCATCCTCAACGGCTACAACGCCGCCACCCAGGCCAACGGCACCCTCGACGACCAGTGGCCCGCCTGCGTCGCCTGCGCCGTCCTGAGCCGCAGCCTCGCCCGCACCGGCACCCCCGTCCCGGACCAGTGCCGCCGCTGCTTCGAGCGCTACTGCTGGAACGGCACCACCGTCGACCCCGCCGCCGCCGGCGTCGCGCCCGGCGCCGGCGGCGCCGAGTACCAGCCCACCCCCAAGCTCGAGGGCTTCGACTCCCTCGAGTCCGGCGGGTCCCGCCTGAGCGTGTTCGGCAGGAGGAGGGACGAGAAGGCGGCCTGGGCCCTGGCGGTCGGCGTGGTGGCCGCGGCCGTCTGGTTGTAAGCGGGAGGGGGGAAAAGGCAGGGAAAAAAAAAAAAAAAAAAAGAAAGCAGCTGGCGAGGGTTGAAAAGCTGGTTGGCATGACTTGTCTCTTTTTTTTTTTTTTTTTTTTGTTCGGATTCGCTTCGTTTCGATTCTTGGGTTGCGCCAGTTGCTGGCCCCCAGCTGCCGGGGGGCGGGTGGTTGTTTCTGACCCGTATTACTTGCATCGTATTGCTGTTGTGATGACCATGTTGACAAGATACCACTAAATTCGAGTTTGATTTTCCGTTGAGTTCTGTCAAGCTGACCTTCCATCTTTATTTTTCGTGTCCTCGGTGGTGAACCCAAGGAGGGGAGGGGTTGTAGGGTGTCCCTCCCCCCCCCCCCCCCCCCAATGCCTGTTTGTTGATGTGTACCTCGGCTATCACTATTAATACCCCTGAATCGCACATCGACCCAAAACACTAGTTAAACAATTACGCCAAGGTAAAAAAAAAAAAAAAAAAAAAAAAACTCCGTGTTCTCGATGCTCTGCGCGGAATGCAAAAGGCTAACACAACACCAAAGACTTGACATGCAATAGATATCTTCTATTCGACAACCCCAACGGCCCCCCCTTTTGTTGCTTTTCGCAGCCGTTGCCCAGAAAACCAGAAAACCCCCGCCGCCTCCTTCGTTCCTGGCTGTGTGCCAACACGTCGAAGCTCTGGTCTGTTGGTTTTTACGTAGAAACCCTCATCCATAACCAATAGGGTCCTCGACTCAACCCAACCGGCAGCGTAGGGGTATCATCCATCGTCATCAAAATACAAGGAAAGGTTGGGTGTTGCGAAAATAGGCGAGAACATGCAGCAACAAGAGACAGTCCGTAGCTTTGAGCTGAACGACAAGCAACGCTAAAGAGCATCCCGAGTCTGAGGACGTGAAGCAGTTGAGCTTGCTTCTGGTTTCAACCTCGTTATCCCGGCCAACCAGCGAGCGATGCCACGCAGCCGCGACTCGCTGCTGTCATTGAAACGTATTCCGATAGGGCCCATCTATCCTTGCTTCGGTGATGCCCGAGGGCATTAGCCGAAGCCACTCGGCCCAGCTGTCCAGCTTGAAGGCGTCGTCGGTTAGGCGAAACGTGATGGTGATGTGCTGCGACCCGGCCAGCGAAGAGGCTGAGGAAGGGCCGGCCTGCCCGTGGTGACCCTGGCTCTGGCACTGGCTCTGGGCCTGGTGGCGGCGCGGAGCCAGGAGGATCGACGGTAACGTCTTGGTCCCGGACAGCTGCAGGATGAGCGGCGTGGGGAACTGCGCCACGGCCCTGTCGCTGGGATGCCTCTCCTTCACCAAGCTGGGATACACCGCCAGCAAGCGCCCGTGGAGCTCAGCCGCCGAGAAGGGTTCGAGGAACGCCCGGGCCGCCCGAGTCCTGAGCTGGTCCGCCAGGGCCCGCGTGAAGACGCCGCGGCCGAGCAGCTCAACGTGGTCCTCGCCCGCCGAAGCAGCCACCAGCTCCAGCATTCCTTCCTGCCTGGTCGTTGAATGGAATGGGTAATAGGCGCAGTCCATCAGTATAAGCGTGTCGGCGCGAGTGTTCTCAAAGAAATGCCGGATGCTGTCCCATCGAATGACGGAGGCGGGGTCGGCGTGCGGGGAGCTGCAGGCGATGTGAGCCTTGGAAAGGGTACAAAGACAACAAGGATAGGATGCGCACCTTGCCAGCACTGGTTCGCGGTTCGCGTTCAGATAGCTGTGGCCCGCGTAGCAGAAAATTTTGAGACAGTCGCGCTGGTTGTGGTCCGTGACAAAGTCACCAAGGACCTGCGATAGCCAGAGATAGGGGGTTCGCGACTCGTCCGTCCACCTGGGAATCGTCTTGACGTAGACCGTGTAGTCGTAGTCCTCCTGGAACGTCCGTTCGAGCTCTTCTAGGCCCCTCTGGGCGGCCGCATCCTCGTCTTCTTGCCAGCGGATCATGAGAACCGAGACATGAGCGTAACGGCTGCGGAACGGGTTGGCCAGGATTCGGTCCGCACTTCCCTGGAGGGTAGCCCGGAAGTTGTCAAACCCGGGCAAGGGCGGCAGCTGAACGGGCTTGTCCGGGCGGGGACCTGACGGAAGAGGGGTCCGGATGCGGCCCTCGTTCTGCAACGGCTGGCCGGGTGCGTGGGACGACGGAGGATCTATGTCCATGGCTCGTGGCTCCTGCCCGGAGGTTAGGGCCACGGCGCTCAGCTGGGAGCCCCTGATGGGCGGGAGCTCCTGAGACGGCTCGTGGGATCGGAATCTCCTGGCAGCCTCCTCCCACGTCATGTTGTGGTGGTTCGGATGACACTACGGGACGTCAGCAGCTGCTCAACAGCGTTTCCTCTTTTATTTTTGCGGCGCGCGTGGTGCTCACCGCGACTCTACGGCGGCGACAGTCCGCGCAAGCACCCATCTTCCGGATAAGATGGGCCCGCTCGCGTTGCACGGCCGTCAGCGGCCCGACCCGGCGTCTCGTCGGCCGGCGTTGCGGGGGTACATTGGATCCGTCCCTCGCCGAGAACACCCCTTGCGTCGGCTGGGCGGGATACGTGGGCGACGAAACCACGCTGCTGAAAGGGGTCCCTGCGGCGGTCGCGGTGGCCTCGGCGGCGAGGGTGGTGGTGGTGGTCAGGGCGGTCGCCACCGTCGATACCGAGGACGTGGTATTCTTCCGCACAGGCTGAGGGGCATTGGCGTCGGCGTGGCTCGCATGGTCCGAAGGGGGTGGGCCTATGGTGGAAGGGCGGTGGTCCTCGGAGTTGGCGAGCAGCTGTGAGAGGGGGCGGCGGTCGTCACTCTTGTTGGGCGGCGCCTCAGCCAACATGGGAGGAGGTTGCATCCTTTGTCTGACATGCACGGGGGATGGTCAGACGGAGCAAAATCCCATCATCAACGGCTCGAGCCAAGGCTGCTTCCCACTGCTCGATCACTACCGGCGGACCCTGAGATGCCTCGACGCAGCCGACCGTCTCCGCATTCGAGTGTCGGAGTGCCGAGCGTGCCCTGCGGAACCAGGGCGGACGCAAGTTGTCGGGAGGTCCCCACACCAACGGACCTCGAGGCGGTGTTCGGGGTTAGGGGAGCTTGAGCCGGAGCCGCTCCGCGCCTGGGCCGACCGAGGACCGAGTCCGGGGGAATGAACCGGGGCTAGGTGAGGGAGAGAGCCGGAGTGCCGTTGGCGAATCCAGCGGGTCGGTGAAGGACAGGCAGGGAGATCCAAGGTAGGCAAAACTGCACAAGTTCCGAAGAAGCACAGGAGAAGAAAATCTCGTCTGATAGCACGGGTGAAGAAGGCCCGATCACGCCTGCGGAGGGAAACCGGGAGCAGCGCGGCTCGAGTCGTGGCTCTATGGGGCTAATATGGCCAAGAATACCCGCGAAGTGAGAGAGAGAAAAAAAAACACCCAAGGTAGGCCAGTCGACGTGATTGACGGAGCCGGGAGCGGGAGCGGGAGCGGGATTGAGTCGAAGTTGCACAGCAGACCAATCGAGTCGAGCTGTGTGAGAGTGAGACTGCAGAGCTGCAGCGCTCTGGAGTTTGGCGATGTTGAAGAGTGACGGGAGCCCAATCGAGGCAAAGGAACGACGATACCATGAAAAGACAAGGAAGGGAAAAAAAAAAATCCTTAATGGAAGACTTGGGATCTCTTCTTGCTCCTTCCCTCTCCTCCTCTTTTTCTGTACCCAACGGTCGAGAAGCTGGAAGGTGGAGAGGAACCCGCGCGGAAGGGACGATCGAGATGGTTCAAGATGTCGCGATCCGCCCACCAGGCAAGTCCTACCTTGGGATGGGATCTTTTGTTGATTGCGCCGCAGGTGGGTTCAACTTCCAAATTGAACCAACTTTTTCCCCTTCCTCGACTCTCCATTCTCCATTCCTGCTCCATGCTCCATTCGATGCAAGCAAGACTTCCATGTCACCCGTCACCTCGTTGTCACCCCGTTGTCACCTCGCCGTCACGCCGTCGTCACCCAAAGTGCCACTCCGGCAGCATGGTTTCCTATTAGGTCCCCTCTCGCATTCTTTTTTTTCGATACCATGCCGCGGTAAGCTCTCGCTTCGAGGCTCAATTCAGTCAAGTCTCTTCAAGCCTAAACCTTCTTGTGTCCCCCCTCCCAACGACAACCCAACCAGACGCATCGGGATACCCCAGACCACGTGGACCCTGCCATTGAGCTTCACCGCGCAGCCCGGCCACCTTGTGGAGTTCGCAACCCACCGTTCGAGCTCCAAGGTCCCCCTCGAAGCACCCCTCACGAACCGACCCATCCCGCGCGGCATGCCACTCGGGAGCCTCCCCAAGTCTCCTTTTCCACTCGCCTTCCCGGTCAGGCACCTCGGCGCGTGCATACACAGTACAGGACGTGACGGCACGCCTATACGTAAGGTACATGCCTCCATGCCAGCGTTTGCTGTGTCCAGGAACCAGACCTGCTGACCGGCATTTGCGAGGTAACCTTCCTTACGACCACCCCGGGGACGGCTTTTTTGGTGCGGGGCCGTCGACCCCCACGTTCGCGAAAATCGCAAAGCAGACGTTCCTGGCGGCGGCCAAAACACTGACTGAGGTGAAGGCTCGATTCACAACCAAATACGTCCTCCATACACCCTTACGTAACGCCAAACGCACGGTGAAGGATGCCAATCGGAGCAGAGAAACCCAGAAACCTGCTGCCAGCTTCACCGCTCGCCGGCCACCCGATTGGCTCGCTGGAGGGTTGCCGGTCACCGGCTCCACAACCCGTTTTCTTCCCGAGGACGCCACGGCCGTTTTCGCTGTCGAGGTCTAGGGCTGCGGTCTAGGGTGAGAACGACATGTCGTTCCACCGGGCTTGCGATAACGTTACTTGGTATGTCTCTCGCTTCTGGATCGTTGCGCCTGTGCTCCCCGCCGGCAGACCCCTCAACCGGGGAGCCGGCTTATGTATCGTACACAGTATGTACGCAGTACATCCATATAGTACATAAGAGACGCTGGGAATCAAGGGACGCCGAACGAAACAAGCAAGGACGAGAGGGCCAATGCTTCGTTGGACCCCAAGGACCGCCTCCAAGAGAGCCAACAAGCGTAACGTACCGACACGGAATGGACGCTCATTACCAGCTACCTCCTACTGCCGCTGTCCTCGCTGTTCCTGTCCACAGAGGCTCGGCCCGATCGCTTCACCGACATGTGCCCCGTAGGCGATTCCAACAGAGATCCATCCCCTGCAGCAAGCACAAGGCAGGTGCTTTGTCTGCCCCACTCTTCGCCGTGCGCAACCTCCAGCCTCTTCCTCTTTCATCAGCGTTGATTCGATCTGCTTTTGCTTTCTTTTCTGTATCAACATCTGCACATCTGCCCTTTCTCCACACTATTGCGCCCTCTCGAGCTAGAGCAAGCCAATGCGCCAACCCCAGCTCGTGCATCCACTATCGTGCTACACACAGAATAAGCTTCGCAATCCGGGGCGAACGCGGAGTTGGGGGGAAAGCGGGGAGCCGACAGCCACGGAGGGGAAGGGGGACAATTGGACAAGCTGCGCCTTGGAGCTGGACAGATGGGAACGTGTTGCGTTTGCAGCAATAGATGGTTGATGCACATTCGACTTGTTCCCCACGCTTCCAGCAGTTCCCTCCAGTCGTTTTCTGCTCATGCATTGCTACCCGTGCTCCATCCCAGGCTCGGTACAACGGCCCAATGGTTCTTTGTGGCATGGCCAGTTCTGTTATTGTCTCTCCTGCTCATCTCCCCGCGCGCTGCTTCTGGCGTTTGTCTCACAGCACTATCTGACCTGACAAACCAGCGCCACCCGGCTTATCCAGAGACTGGACGGCACCATCCCGTTGCGACCCCGTGTGCGTGAAGCGAGAGAGACGTCAACAAACCGTCGTTACATTGGACTTGACCTGTCCGGGTTGGCCCGGTTGGCCCGTCGGCCGCGGGGTCGGGGGGAACGGCCGTGTCTCAACAAAGCTGCCCATTCCGCCACGGTACCGAGGCCCGTATCGCCGGCATGCTGAATAGCTTAAATTCCAGTCTACGCAGAAGACGCAATATCTCGGGCTTCAAATCCCATGCCTGGATATGCGTGTTATCTCGGGTCAACGGACTGACCTACATCGCCCACGTTCGCTACGGCGGGAGAAACCACCTTGCGGACGGCTTCGCTGCGTCCAAAGCCGGCGCCGGTGGCATTCGCCAATGCATGGATAACCACTAGCGACGCCAATGGCGCTGAATGCCGAACCCGAACCAGCACTTCTACCGTGGGAGCAGGGACGGCGTACCGGGTCGTGTTTTGCACACCTTGGCCAGCTTAGGGGGGGGGGGGGGGGGGACCGCCCGCCGTGGATAGGTCGCTGCGTGTGCTTCCGTGCCACGTCAACGGCGAGCCAGTCAGCACTACCTCCGCAGATCATGGCGCGCCATTGTCCATTGTCCAGAAGAGCGTGCGCGGGCTTGCTCCGGGTCTCGGCATGGCCGGAGATGGCGCGATAACAATCTGCATCCCCCTCTGCGGTTGTGGGAGGTGGTGTCTCCGGCACAAACACTCGAGCTGCAGGTTGCACCACTTCCTCGCCATCTCGCCGGAACACCATAGGTCACCGGCGGGCCGTTTGGGGCCAATTAGGCGCGAAGATGTCGACATACCTTGGCTGCCGGTTACCCCGACCCTCACAGATGAAGCCCCGTTTTCTGAGCTCTGGTGGGAAAGACGGCCAACAAACACTTTGCCGATGCGCAGGTTGACAAAACTCCAAGTGGATCTCGTCGGGCACTGTAATAAGTGCTTGGTACCGTGTCTGTCACATTGCACAATGCTCAGATCACAGGCGCCTTCAGCCGGTATTCCCCGCCGCGTCTCCCTTGTTCAGGTTGAGGACCCAGCCCCTTTCTCTCGGCCTGAACCTGCAGGTTATGGCTTGCAACTTGCGGGACGACTCCGAGCTTTGGCTTCCGCGCCGCGTGCTGTCCAGGAACACGTCCATCTGCGTTTCCAGATACGTCTTGTCCTCTGCGGAGATGGCAAGCAGCCCCGCGGCGGACGACCCCTTGAGGATCTTGACGTTCCAGACGGCCGTCTGGATCATGATTCCTACCAGGAAGCTGGCCGACAGCGCTACTTGGATGGCCAGGAACGTAATCCAAGCCCACTGGACGCGGACGTAGCTTTCTGTGGCGAGCACGGTCCCGCTCGCTGTGCTCGAGCTCATGGAACGGATTCTATGCCAGGGCAAGAGTTAGCACCCGTAACCTTGTGGCGGTTGGCGCTTCCCCAACGCTGGTGGCGACGGGAGGAGGTCGGCCGCTACGGTCATCCCGGACCTCCTCCACGGCGGTATCGTGGCTTTGGGGCGGAAGGGAAGCCAGCAACGAGAAGCCGCGAGCAGCTGGAAATGCGAATCCGAGAGGGGGTAGAGAAGAGCGGAGCCAAAAAGGAAGGTCTACTTGCGCGTTCGTCAAGCTGGTGGCCACGTTGGCCGTCACGTTTCGGACCGCAGCCCGCGTCACGTCCTCGTCAAGCACGCTGCGGCCAAACATGGCGTGCCCGATCGCCTCACTTACGGGGGTCTCGCCGCCGATGGCCTTTCCGTAGCTGTGCGAGTACGTCCCCGAGAAAACGGACCGGAGGTACCCGTTGAGCAGCCTCACGTCGTCCCGCCTGACCGAGTATACCCCCTGCCCCTCAGCGCTGGTCATCCCCAACATCACCGGCCGAGCTGATGCCGAGGAAGACGAGGAGGGCGAGGAGGTGGTATCCCCCAAGGTCACCAGCGCGCCCCTCGCTTCGTCCTCGGTCGTCAGCATCGCCGAGCTTACCACTTGACTGCTCGACAACCCATTTTCCGTCACTACTTGATATGTGTTGACGCAAAAGTGCAGCAGAACTTCCACGGCGCGGAACCCTTCCAGATCAGCAACCGCAGGCACGGGCTGCTCCGCCCCATCATCATCAGCCGCCGCTTGGTGGACGTAGTAGATCAAGAAGAAGTTGGCCACGGCGCTGGAGACGCGCCCGTCCTGGTCCGAAAAGGCGAGGCTTGTTCTGGCGGGGAGGAAGAGCCCATCTTCCTCCTCGGGGTCGAGGTTGCTTGCGGAGGCGTTGTACGGGGAGGAGATGTTGAGGTTGACGCTCGTGGCCCCGCCGACGAGGAAGACGCCGTTGGGCAGGCGGGCACGGCGGACGGTTTCGTCGCCCGCTTGGCCTGCGAAGGACGGCGCGCCCTGGCTAGATGCGCTGGCTGGGCTGGAGACGGCGAGCCGGTCGGAGACGTCGGCCACGGCGGCGCAGATGGCGAGCGAGCTGGCGTTCCGCGGCCAGCGGCAGTAGCCCGAGCTGCAGAGGGGCTGGAGGTGTGGGAACTCTGAGTCAACGGGATGGTGGATTCCTGAGTGGATGGCTTGTTTCTCTCGGGCGTCGAGAGTCGCTGGCGGGGAGGGAGTGTGGGAGGGGAGGGGGTCAGCGTTTCGCCCATTCGCCGTCGACGGAGACTTTTGCTGCTGCTGCTGCTGCTGCTGCTGTCGGTAGCAGCAGCTTGGAAAGGAAGGGGGCGTGTCTTCTTACCATACGGGGTGGGGTGGGAGTACGCTTCGCTAACAGAGAGACGGGCCATCCCGCTGCCCGCCTCAAGCGTCCGCATGGGATATGTGATGGCGCCCTGGGTGAGTGGAGAGAGCAGGAAACTTGTCGTCAGCGCTGTGGCCGCCATCATGCCGAGCGCCCTGCCAACAGCACGCACGCGTCAGCATTGCCAATCGACCACGCAGGAAGAAACCACGCCAGCCAGCCAGTGGGCGGTGGCGTGAGCGGCCTCATTTTTCGTCCCCTCCCATACCTTCCTTTCCTCTTCCAAACCAGCGCTGCAGCTCCCCCCGGGCTGCGCTTCGCGTCCTCGAAGGTCACAAAATCCGCCAGCGGCTTGTCGCCGCGGGCGAACGAGTTCCACTTGAGCTGGGACAGGCCCTCAGTCAGCGGCACGGCCAGAACCACCTGGCACACAGTCGTCAGGAACGCCACAAGCGTGTTGAGCGACACGGTGAGCGGCCAGCCGGCCAGAGCGTGCCCGTCAAACGTCCAGAGAACGACCACAATGATGGCCATGAGGAGGGTGCCGACAAGGCAGCAGGCAATTTCGGGGATCCAGTGGCTGCAAAAGTCGAGCAGGGCGGGACAGCCGCTTCTGTGCTCCCTTCTGCTCCCTCCATCGGCATCTTGATGGCCATCGATTCCTTCCCCTCCATCACCGCCGCCGCCGCCGCCGCCGCCACCACCACCACCACCATGACGGAACGAACTTAACAATCGCAACCCCCTAGCCACAGACGTTCCCCGTTCGGATCCAGGGCCGGGACCGGCTCCATTCCAACCCATCTCTTCAACCCGCTCAACCGCTTCCTCCTTCCGCCTCCTCGCGTCCTCCTCCTTTCTTGTCTTCCGCCGTTGCTTCCTCTGCCGGTCCCACGACCGCCTCGCCTTGGGGGTGTACATGCCCTCGGGGATGCTAGGGAAGGTGTCCGCGGGGGGTACGCCGGCGACGGGCACCTCGACGTGGGACTCGTCTTTGTGCTCCCCGGCGTCGGCAGACGTGGCAGAAGCGGCGGCGACGATGGCGGCTTCGGCCGGGGAGGGGAAGTAGGTGAGGTCTGAATACCGCATGAAAGGGCCTGCGGGTGTTGGTTGAGGTTGGTGCGGCGGGCCCTGCCACGGCCCAAGCGCAGGTAAGGCTGCTGTTGCCGTTGATGTGGCTGTTGCTGTAGATGCTGCGAGGAGCCCGGAGGATGAGGCCGGCGCGAAGGCGTTTGCGGAGGTCAGCCTTGATGCCGGAGCCGCCGGCTTGTCGACGGCTGACGCAAGAAGGCCCTGGTCGCGCCGGGGCTCTCTTAGGCGTGCCGTTGGAAGCCGTTGCACGTCCCGGCTGCTGTGTGCATGCTCGGTCGGCCGGTAGGACATCTCGTCCTCGACCGGATGGTGGGCTGGCCATGGTTCTCCCGTAAGCTTAGGCGCCGTTCCAACGGCTCCTGACCCTCCTATCCCCGTCGCAGGCCAACCCGTGCCTCCCGGTGTGCTCTCCAGTGATGCGTGAGCTGCTACTGGTGCTGCTGCTGTTTCTGGAGCCGCTGTGTTGCGAGAGTATTGCTGCGGGGGTGAAGGCGTCAGTCCCGCCGGCCCTCGGTACCCGTACGCCTCCCCCTTGGCATGGTTGTCGGGGTCGACCTCTTCATGGATCGAGCTGGCCGGCGACACGGTAAACACCCCCGCGCTGCTCACCGTGTCCATGCGCCGGGGTTGCTGCCCGCCCCAGCCACCAAACCCTCCTGCTCCCTCTACTCCTTCTCCTCCTCCTCCTCCTCCGACGCCACCGCCGCTGCTCATGCTGCTACGCGTTGGGTGAAGGCAGTTTTGTTGCTGCTGCTGCTGCTGCTGCTGCTGCTGAGGCTCTGGGAGGATGGGTGAGACAGTGGAGGGATCGAAGGGGGCTGTGGCGGGTGCTGCAGTCGTGATGACCGTAGGGGAGGAAATATCTCTCTGCCCCGGAACCGGTCTTCGAGAGGGGATCACGTCCGGCGGCGAGTACGTGATGTTGCTGCTGGCGGCGGCGGCGGTGGCGGTGGTTGTCGCGTCGGCGCTGTTAGAATGGATGCTGTCTCTGCCACCATCGGCGGCTTGCGGTGGGTGGAAGGCATAGTAGTAAGCATTGTTGTACTGGCGGTAGCCACGGCGGTCATGGGCGCTGGGGCCGAAGCCTCCCGGGCCGGGATTCGGATTGGACCCAGACATGATCAGGACGCGCGGCGGCGGCGCAGGCGGCACAGGCAACGGCTTCGGAGTCGAGGAGCACGGGCGTTCCCTCGTTCACCTAGCTCTGCTGGCTCGAAGAGGTTGACCCGGTGGATGGGGCCCAGGTTCGGCGTGATGATGACTCGACGCGGATTGAAGCTGCTCGCTGATGAGAGATGAAGAGGGTGAGATGGAACCGTCGATTGGTGAAGAGGACGGAATGTTTGCCCCCTCCCTTTTCTATTTGGAGAATCTTCCCGCCACCGGACAAAGATTCTCGGTGTGTTTGCTTTTCCTATGGAGGATAGCGACGATCAATGATCTTTACGAACCTTCATCCCCACGGACGGGAAGAGGGGGAAAAAACACAAGAACCTTTCCCACGTCCCGCTCATGTTTCCGGGATTTGTTGGAGGTCCAGCGGTTTGTGGGGAAACAGTCCGGGGAATGATGAAACAGTAGCGTATGCGGTTCCCTCCACGTCGCGCATGTGGTGGTAGTACAGGACGGTTTGTATCAACCGGAGCGGAGGTAAGGCCAGGGTAGCACGCAGACTCCCTGGCTCCCGGCCAGGGCGCATCTCACCTCATCCTGCCCTCTCACAGGGCTGGTGTAACTCGGGTATTTAACGAGGGGTCGTCGCATTCGACCAGCAGCCAGCATAGAGGCGACCTGGGCTGAAAAACCTAGAGAGGCCAAGGTAAGATGGGGGGAAAAGATGAGGCCGTGACCCTCCCTTCCTCCTCTCACTTGTGTTGCATGCTCTGTCCAAAAGCCTAGGTGCTCTGTTGAGTAGTAGAGTTGAGTTCTTGACGGATGCTCCGCCTCAGCTACCTCAGTTTGCCGGCGGCCGTTGCGGTTTCAACCACCCAACGGCTGAACGCTGTCACAAAAAGCACAAAAAAGCAAACCACCCACCCCAGACGTCAACCTGCCAGGTTTCGGTGGTCAGATTCCGCAACGTTCTTCCGGGAAAAAGTTCAACACGCACGAGGGCTTAGCGGTGCTTACTATCACACACCCGATAACCCCCCTTCCCGTATGCAAGTGCGCTAGCTTGACGTTGGGAGAAGGCTCAGCGCGAGAGGAAGCGCGTCGGGCGTTGGGCCTTCTCTTCCCCTCGCCTCCCACCAGGCTTACTGCCAATATCATCCTGTGACAGCAAAAACGGATCCGCTGATGCTGCCATCAGCTAGTGCACCATATATACCTGCTACTGCAACACATCCAAAGGCATTTCCTTCTCTCTCTCTGTTGAGCGGTGTGTAACTGAGACAGCGTCGGTATCTAAACGAACATGAGACAACCCTTTTGAAATGTCGGCAAATAAAAAAAAAAAAAACCTTGCCGAGAACGAAATTATGCAGCGCGTGTGGCAACTCCCAGAATTGCTTGACAGATGCTTGGGAGAGTGTGCCTTTGTTCTACTTCTAGGTGGCACCTGGTGTGACAGCAAAAACGGATCCGCTGATGCTGCCATCAGCTAGTGCACCATATATACCTGCTACTGCAACACCTGGAAAATGGAAGAGGGAGGGAAGAGCCGTTTGATACCTAGTACGGTAATAATTAGGTATTTAGACACCCGTATCCCTTCTTACAAACGTTGAGGACATAGGATCTTGGGTGATGTGTTCCTCTCCGCTGTTCTCAGATTGATATTGACCTCCCCCGTTTATCAACCCTAATTATTCAAAAAAGGAGAAAAAAAAGAGAGAAAATAGGTACCTATCTTTGATAATGGCGATTCAAGACGCTGCTTGCCATGATCTCTAAATATCCTATAATAAATACCTGTTGTTCCAGGTTAATACCTCGCGGCCCTTTGTTGCTAGGCATGCGTTCCTATTCTCTGCGTCCTGTCACTTCCAACCTCCGCCCTCTCGCCACCGTCAAAGTCGTTCATCTCATTGGCCTGTTACCACTTGGTTGCGTTCAGATGTCAGGGGCGGCTGGTTATTGATGAGCGCTGTTGATAGAGAGTTAGCACCAATCAAAGACTTAGGCCGGCCTTTTCCCCCTCTCGGGCATGTCTCCAGAAGCTAACCTAGAGCTGTAATCATTGGGTCAGAGATCCCCTGGAGCAGGTTCCAAGTTTTGGGAGCGGGGGTTGTAGTTTGCTCAGGCATTCCGGCCATGAATCTTATCCGAGCCGTTTCTGGCGGGCTTCGTGGCGGTGGTTCGCGATTCACAGGATGGCTTATGTCTTTTTTGGACAGGCCTCTGCGTTTGCGGAACCAGAAAAATCTTGAAGAGCGAGGCGGTGAATTCCTTCCTGGCGGGATTGGTGTCTTCTTGAGCTGGTCTATCGTAGGCTCCAGGCCGGTCATGGTCTTCAGGCTCACGCTTGACGGATAGTCACTTCTTATTTCCCATGAAGAGCTCTTTTGAGCCACGTGCCATTCACGACAGTGGCCCGGTGTTTCGAACTCGAGGGTAAAACGATCCTTGGACATATGGAACCCGGCGAGGTTTCTCGCCACACGGCTAGCATGTCTGTCTGGGCTTTGATGTGACCATGCCGCGTCGGACAGCCTTGAGTACTCTGCAGCGTCCTCATCAGATCCGAAGGTAAGGTGGATCGTTGCGAGCCCATCCCCGCTGCGAGAAAAATCAACCGATATGTACTCGGGGTAGATGACCATGTTGGTCTAAAGAATTGACTTGTGGCATGAAAACTGCTGAGCCGGGCCTTGGACTACTAGAACATAAGTCCAAGCAAAAGAATTCAGATGGGGGACAAAGCCAAGAGAGAGAGAGAGAGAGAGAGAGAGAGAGATGAGCGGGGTGCTGCTCCTCAAGACAGCATGTGGCGTCCCGAGCACAGCCTAGCATTTTTGTCCTCCAAGGATATTGGCCGCAGCCGCAGTACATATGCAGCAGTACGTTGTGGCGCTCGAAGGGGTTGGTCAGACTTGAACCGAAGCTGCATGCGACCATGTACATACTAGTAGTGAGGCGTAGTGAGGCAGCCTGACGGGCTGACGGGCTGACGGGCTGACGGGCTGCCCCCTCTTGTTCGCACCCGAGTTCGCACTGCTCAGGATTTGAATGCCATTCGCTGTCGGTATACATGATATCCTTTTGCTCTCAGGAAGTTGGAACCGTGGTTATTCCTAGAAACCATCGTCAGCCTGCTTGCGATTGTTAGAGCCGCGGTGCATCCCGTCCGTTCTTATTATGACGCCCGATCCAGAAAGCCGCGACAACACAGGTAATAAATACCCGTCGCTTAACTTCTGGATCGTATCCAGATTTTGGAAGCCGGCAATAACTCTCTTGGCCCAGATAGTACCGGGCTTGACTTCGAGAAACCCGAGCCATGGGTGCTCGGCGGTCACCGGAGAAATCTCGTTCGAAGAGTCAAGGGGCAACCGGCCAGGGAAGCCAAACGCAAACGCGATGGCAATCACATCGGGCGCCATCACCTGCACATGAGCCTGGCCGAGCTCCAGCGCATGCGCCTCCGAGTGATTCAATGCAGACTCGTCGGAAGCATCATGAAGCTGCATCAAGGGGGCACGCCGCCCGAGCGGTGGGAGGACGATCTTAAAGAGTATAGTAAGAACCGCCATGGCCTGATCGAACAAAGCCGAGGTCGCCAGGCCGTTTCAGCATCATAATTAGAGCTGAAGCAGAATTCCTCATTATTAACCCGCAAGCAGTCCAGGCAGTGCGCGACTACGAGTTCATGGGGCAGTTCGGCCACCAAGCCAACGACCCGTTTGTCATCTCAGCAGAGCGCTTGACGGAAGACCAGATCATGCAGCTCGCGTGGAAAGGGGCCATCCAAGATCCACTGGAAAGAGACGCGGCGTACAACGACCTGAAGGAGGCCGCAGCGCGCCCTTGGGAGTCTGCCTGGAACCCAATCGGCGGAACGCGTTACGACACCAAGCGCCAGGCATGGTACAGCGCTTTCCTCCGGCGTCTTCTTATCAGTCTCTTTGGCGGGCTCTTCATGCTCGCCCCCATGTGGATCATGGTTTTGCACAACACACGAGCTACCTGCTTGGCCACGACAACCGTGTTTACAGTGGTGTTTGGGGTCATCGTGGCACGTTTTGTGGAAAGGCCAGGAGAGGTCCTTGCTGGCACTCTGGCGTACGCTGCTGTGCTGGTGGTGTTTGTCGGGCTGGCGGTCGAGCTGGATGGAAATTCAGACCCGGTGGCGGTCGATGGACGGCGATCTTGACATGAGCTGAGGATCAGCTTGTTGGCGTGGTGATGGTTCAGTCATAGTCAACAATGCTATCTACTAATTCTCATGTCACCTAAACATTCCACTTGAGCCAAGTCTGGAGCCGCCCGAGGGCCAGGGCAGAAAGGACATGGCAGCCGAAAGAAAAATTTCCATATTGTTTTCTTTTTTTTTTCCCTCCATCCGGACCTTGATAGCAACACCTCGTCGCTCCTGATGATGAACCCGAAACTGGCAAAACAACGCCGCCCACCCATTCAAAGCTCCGGTGAAATATCACCGTGGCCATCCACCTGGATGAAAAGAGGGAGGCCTGCTTCAACATGTCACGTCTATGAACAAACTCCAGTTCTCCTTTTTCAAACCGGCAAGGAACAAAGCGAATCAAAGCCAACGAATAGGTAAAGGTAGGTAGGTATACAATACCCAAAGAACAGTACAGCGGCTAGCGACCATGCATGCGTCATGCCCATTCCCTGACCCCCACACCGTAACGCCCAAGTAATCCCATGTGTAATCACAGCCCTCCACCTTCGTATCGACCAGTCCACCCAGCCACGGGCGATCCTGACCCCAGCTCCGCTACAAGAACTACTAAAACGAGGATAGAAAGTACATACAAGAAGCAAAATGCAACCGCGGGGACCGTGGTCAGGACATGCGAGCCGGCGCCCCCCTAGTGCCTGTGCTCGTGGTCGTGGTCGTGCTCCCCGGCGCGATGGCCGTGGCCGCTGTGTCCCGAGTGCGCGCTTTCGGGCCGCGACGAGCTTTTCGGCGAAGGGCAGCACCCTAGACCGGAGCAGTCGTCGACGCAGTCGAGCAGGAGGCACACGTCGTTGTTCCCGCAGTCGGCGGGGGCGCACGGGGCCAAGGCCGGGGCCGGGGCCGGGGCCGGGGCGGCGGACGAGGCGGGTCCGAGACGGGGTTGGCGGTGCCGGCGCCGACGCCGCTGCGGGCGCGAGAGTGGTTGGTGCAGAACTCGGGCTGGATGGTGGCGCTGTGGATGCCGTAGGCGTGCAGGCACTTGCGGGCCATGCGGGAGAGCTCCATGTAGCGCTCGCCGTTGGCCTCGGAGATGTCAAAGGCGAGCTGGATGTGCATGGAGGCGACGATCTTGGTGTCGGAGAGCTGCCAGATGTGGACGTGATGGCAGCTGACGACGCCCGGCAGGGCCTGGATGTCCTCGCGCACGTCGTTGAGGTCGATGTGCTCGGGCGTGGCCTGCAGCAGGATCTTGGACGCGGCGACGGTGAGCGGCACGCACGAGTGCAGAATGATGAGGGTGATGAAGAGGGAGACGGCCGGGTCGGCGTAGTACTTGCCCGGCCAGTCCGTCAGCCAGATGACGAGCGCCGTGATGATGACGCCCACGTTGCCCAGCGCGTCTCCCAGCACGTGGAGGATCATGGCGTTCATGCCCATGTCGCCGTGGTTGTGACCGCTCTTCTTGCCGGCCTTCTTGGGCTTGTTGTGGTTGTGCGAGTGGTGGATGCCCGAGCCTCGCCGCGACCGTTTCGGCGGCGGCTGCGCGACCGGGGCGGGCCGCGGCTCCTGGGTCCGCTTCAGCAGGGGGGTGTCCTCACGCAGCTCCTCGGCTTCCTCGTCACCCTCCTCGATATCGTTCCCGCGGCGGGACCCAGGCAACCCATCCTCGGCGCCGCTCTCGCTGCTGCTGCTGCTGCTAGGCTCGTCGCGCTGCGGCCGGCTCGCGGCGATGATCTCCTGGCGGAAGCTAGCCGGGTGGATGCTCATATCGCCGATGCTGGTCAGCCTGCCGTGCCGGACGCCCGAGCGCCGGTCCCTCCGGCCGGTGCCGTCAACCGCCTCGTCGGCGGCAATCGAGTGGCTCCTGTACCTCGCGATGGCCGCCTCGGGGAACACATCGGGGCCGCTCTCCTCCTCCATGGAATCCCGGTCCGCCACATGTCCGGCGCGACCCTCCTCGGCAGCGCGATCGTCATCCGCGTGGGCGTGGTGGTCGTCGTGGGCGTGCGCGCCGTGGTCGGGGCCTTCCGAGCCGTGGCCGTGGCCGTGGTCGTGGCCGTGGCCGCCGAGAATGACGAAGCCGGCGAGGTTGGAAGCGAGGCCGAGGCAGCCGACGATCAGAATAAACTGGGGGTGCGTGATCTCGGGGGGTTCGAGGAATCGCGTGAGCGCCTCGAGGACGATGGAGACGCAGAGGGCGATGAGGAAAACGGCGTTGAAGAAGGCGCCCAGGATCTCGGCGCGGAGCCACTGCGCCAGGGCGCGTCAGCATGCGTTGTTGGGCCAAGGAGCTATGCGTCAATGGCACTCACCCCGTAGGAGTATTTGTCTGTCGTGGCCTTGCTCGCCACGGACACGGCCCACAAGCCCACGAGAAGGGAGATGATATCGTTGAGCTGCGGCTAGGTTAGCTTGGGTGATTGACGTCTGGTGGGGATGCCCGTCGGCAGGGCTCTTCCAGGCCAGCTCACCATGTGGAAGGCATCGGCCATCAGGGCCAGCGAGTGGACGGCAAAACCGGCGCCGAGCTCGAGCAGGAAGAAGATGGTGTCCAAGACGAGCATCACCTTGATGCGCGTGGGCTTGGACCACCCCATGGTGGGCGAGATGTCGG
Source organism: Remersonia thermophila (assembly GCF_042764415.1). Classification (NCBI taxonomy): domain Eukaryota; kingdom Fungi; phylum Ascomycota; class Sordariomycetes; order Sordariales; family Chaetomiaceae; genus Remersonia; species Remersonia thermophila. The sequence continues at coordinate 2,857,248 of NC_092218.1, forward strand.
CGCGAGGCCCCGCGGGTTCGTTTGAGTCGGGTTGGATTGGATTGGGTGGCTGTTCCTCCAAGACAGATCGATGAGTCCCGTATCTGCCGGCGAGGAACGCAAGACGAATGACGGTTTTGAGGTTGTTGGGATCGGAGAAGCAAGCACAGACGACGGGGGGTTGTGGAATTTCCTTGTCGATCGCGTCGTCTTTAGCTTGGCAGTTAGCGTCGTCCCCCCGGTGGGCCAGCGCTTGGCAGAACGGCGCAAGAGCTGACGGATGGCTGAGCCCGTCTGAATCCAGGGGATGACACGCCGCAAGGAACGATCCTTGTTGCTATTGTTGTTGTTGCGGGACAGCAAGCCAGTGTGCTGTGAGTCGTCACGAAGCAGCGATGAAAGAGAGACAAAAACAATAAGAAAAAAAAAAAAAAAGAGCAGCATTCGCGGGAAGAAACCGAGCGACCGTTTTGAAGCTTGGCCCGGGTTCGGCGGTGCCCCTCGGAAGAGAAGAGAACGTTGATCGGATTCCTTCCGTCAATCCGAGTCATTGGATCCCGGCGGAAACCCCGAAACGCCCATGATCAGCAAGCTTCTGCGGGCATTCTATGTAAAGGCATCAGCTGAGCAGAGCATTCCGGTTGGTGGCTGCCTGAGGATCCGGTGCCTCTGTCTCCACCTGAAATCGTGGCTTGGCCACGGCCCGCTCTTGTCCCACCTGCGCCCATGTGATGGCTATGCATGCTCTCCAGAAGGTGCTGGGGGGTGCTGGGGTGCCGCTGGGGTGCCGCTGGGGTGCCGCTGGGGTGCCGCTGGGGTGCCGCCGGGACCGTTCCGGGGGGGGGGGGTGACCTACCTATCAGGCTTCCATTCCGGCGGGTGGTGAACTTCCCCACTCCCGTCTCGAAGAGGAATGCCAGATGCAACATGCAGCTTCAATAATGCCATGCTTTAGAAAGGGTTTTTAGGCTCAAGGCTGCACGGCATCTTATGTACCGCGGAAGAAGATGGACGCTGGGTCTCTTTACCAAGAGTACCAACAATGAGAAGAGCGATTTTTTTTCTCTCTTTTTTTCCATGGCGTGTTTGTTGCTTCTCGCAGGCAGAGGAGTCCCTATGACGCAGCTGTCTTGTATGTACAAGACCGGGTAGACGCAACGCGGATCCTTTGATTGTGATAAGCTTCCCGTGTTCCCGGGCTCCCTCTTCTTCTCTCCTCTCTGCCAAGGAGTCTCTGTCTGCGTTCCATACCTTACACACAGAAACGTAGGGTTGACCAGGTACTCCCCTCGCCCATGGCGTTGCGAGAAGACGAGGTCAGGTGCCGAAGGTCCATATGTCTGTGATGGTGGAATTCGTCCGCTGGCGCGGATGCGGAGGGTTCGCTGACGGAAGCGGCCGGCGGCTCAGCTGGTTCGAGCTGAGATGGACCCAAAGAGCCCGGCATACACAGCAGCAGAGGCCCATCTGAGATGGCCTCCCCTCCTTGTGCAACATACCTACTTGGAGCTCCGACAGAAACGGACAGATGGGTAGGTAAGGAAGGTAGGCAACTCGCTCCGCAGTCTTGGCCGGTTCAACGCAGCCGGGCATGGAGGATTCGACGCAGGGGCACTGCATCGGGGATGGAGACTTTTTTCTGAGATTTCCAACGGGCTTAGAAATCGAGAGCCCTAAACAGAATGATGACGATGGCGGTCATGGACGACGGTGAGGGTTGTGCAACGAAGCTGGGGGAAGCTTCACCTCGGTACGGCTCGGAGGAACGCACCAGGCCGGCATCATGGCTTCATGAATGGGGAAGCGGGCAGAAAAGGGGGATAGAAGGCTGCTTGGAAGCCGAACGACATGACCCGGGCCATCCGGTCACTAACAAGCCAGCAAGCCAGCCTTTCCATCAACCCAGCTCGTGACATCTTTCTCAACCTACGCTGTCCACCACCTCACCACCAAGGACCAACCCACCTGTTGGCACCACCACCATGACGGTCTCCGACAACCGCACCCTGTGGGAGTCGGGCGCCATCCTCGAGTACCTCGTCGAGCGCTGCAAAGTTCCTTCATGACAACCAAAAAAAATCCCCGAGCTGAGTTGTATTGTCGTCTCTTTTTCCAGACCGTCCATAGTGTCCGAATATCTCCCCTTGCCCGGTGGACTTTGTATGTGTAAAAGACGTCATTGTCAAAGCTGAAGAACGGCGAGAGCCGGGTATGACAAAACACGGGCAGGGGGTCTTCCATGTTATTGGCCGAATAGGGGGCTGAGATGGGTCCCGCTGTGGGGCAAACAGGCCCCGGGCAGGGATGGTCACCGGGGAGCGTTGGCCGGGATGACTTATCGGCGGCGGCGTCATCATCCAAGCACGTCCTGTCGCAACCGATCCGATGGCCGAGTCCCGCTCGGGCAGGTAACCTTACACAGTAGCGCAGACAAACCGTTCCGGGATGCCGCACCCCTGCCATCCACGTATCTCTTTTGACGTGGACATGGACGTGGACGTGGACACACACTAGATATTACAAAGTTGACATTCTAACTACGCAGTAAGCTCAGGTCCTCTTGTGGGCTCCGTCGCTCTCATCTCATTTCATCTTACGGTGGGCCGAGTCCTGCCCTACCTGCCTGCTTGCCGCTACCGAAACCCCCTCTCCACACGCCACACAGCCTTCACGCCATGGACTCGGACGTTTCCAACCCCGAGCTTGAGTCGTTTCGTGAGCAATGGAGGGCCGAAGTTCGGGCGAGGCTCGCTGCGGCGTCGGGCTCTTCCCGGCAGCGTCAACAGCAGCAGCAGCAGCAGCAGCCGCCGCCGCCGCCACGACAGGCCTCCAACACAGGCCCGGCGGCTGGCCCGTCCCGACCTACGGGGGCGAACGCGCTGGCCGTAGCACCGCGCGGGAACCCGCCCAAAGCCCCTCAGAAGCAGAAAGAGGTGCTCCAGGATGCAGGTGATGATGTCATCTATGTCAGCCATTCCTTCGACGAGCCGTTGGCGGCACCCGAGGCGACGGCGACGGCGACGGCGACGGCGTCCTCGTCGTCGGAGACCGTGCGCCCCCAGAGCTCGGGGAAGCGGGAGCCCGTGACGGCCCTCGAGCACTTCGAGCGAGCCGTGGAGAAGGAGGCCGCGGGAAATTTGGGAGACAGCCTGCGCCTGTACAGGCAGGCATTCAAGGTACGTGCTCCCCTTTGCTCCGAAGCGACGCGGTGGTGAGGGGACCCCAAGCTGAGCCCTGCGCAGATGGACGAGAACGTGGACAAGAAGTACCGGAACAAGCACTTCCCCAAGCCGCCGCCGAAGCCCGCGCAGGCGGCGCCCGCCAAGGACACGCCGACGAGCGCGTCCAAGGCGGAGACGGCGCGGTCCATGAAGGAGCTGATCAAGAGCTTCTCCACCCTGTCCATCACGCCGGCGCCGCCCGAGGTCGAGGGGACGCCGGCGCCTCCGTGCCCGATGGCCTCTCTGCCCGAGGAGATCCTGGCGCTCATCCTGTGCGACGTCGCCCTCAACGACGTCGGCGACTTTGTGCGCATGGCCCAGGTCTGCAAGCGCCTGGCGTACCTGGTCGTCACCGAGGACCGCGTCTGGCGCCGCCTCTGCGTGGGGCCCGAGTTCGGCTTCGGCGGCATGCATTACCACTGGCAGTGCCAGGTCAACTGGGGCCCGCTCACCGAGGGGGACCTCCTCCGCGAGGCGGCCGAAGCGGCCGAGGCGGAGGAAGCAGAGACGGAGGCGGGGACGGGGACGGCCCTCGGGCCGCCGTCGCCGCTCCCCCTGGAGGCCGACAAGATGCCCGCCTCGCGCTCCGCGCTCGCGGAGCGCGCCGAGCGTCTGGCCCGCGAGAACGCCGCCAACACGCTCGCGTTTTTCGGCACGCTCTACGCCTGCTCGTGGCAGCGCATGCTCCGCCTCCGCCCGCGCGTGCGGTTCGGCGGGTGCTACATCAGCACCGTCAACTACATGCGGGCCGGGCAGGCGTCGGACAGCCTGGCGACGTGGGCCGCGCCCGTGCACATCGTCACCTACTACCGGTACCTGCGCTTCTTCCGCGACGGCACCGTGCTGAGCCTGCTGACGACGGCCGAGCCGGGGGACGTGGTGCACCATCTCACGCGCGACGCGCTGGCGCTGCACAAGGGCGGGGCGAACCCGCACCTGCCGAGCGCCAACGTGGCCAAGTCGGCGCTGCGGGGCCGGTGGAGGCTGGCGAGGGCGACCGACAACCCAGGGGCGTCGCCCGGCGAGATCGAGGGGGATCTCGTCGTCGAGACCGAGGGCGTGGGCAACTACATCTACCGGCTGGACCTGACGATGCGGTCGGCCGGCAAGGCCGCTCAGGGGGGGGCGGGCCCGCGCAACAACAAGCTGGCTTGGAAGGGCTTCTACAGCTACAGCCCGCTGACGGGCGAGTGGGCCGAGTTTTCCATGCGCAACGTGAAGCCGTACTACTACAGCCGCGTCAAGAGCTACGGGGTCATGGGGGAGTGAGCGGACGCCGCTGGCACCTCGCCGATGCATGAGGTGAATCAGGAGGTAGAACCAGGCGAGCCCAGGTAGTTGCTGTACATACATACGTACACACATGGGTACATACGTTAGTACACACATGCACACATACCTACAGACATACACACATGCACACATACAGACATACATACCTACATACATACATACACCAAGGTGCTAGCGCCGTTCATCTGGTCAGCCCGATGATTTGAAGTCTCCATCTGGGAAGCTTGGCTCTATGTACACTTAGGTATTAGTGTACACAGTACACATGGAATCATCCAATCTGTGCTGAAGCATCATGTGCGGTACCTAACTACTGTGTACCTATTACCTAGTTAGCGTAACTACCTACCCACGGTACGTTCAGGAGTGAGTTCTGGAAAAAAGGGGGGGTTCAGGGGCTCCGCCTTGGCAGGGTCCGCCTGGTTCCCCGTCGCGGGACTCCCGCAGCGCGCGGCTGAGCTCCCGGCCGGGGGGGGGGGAGGGGCGGTTGCAACGGCGTTGTAACACGGGCTGGAACATTTTAGTGGGTCGGGTTCCAGCGCAGAACCTCGACTTGAACCTCCAACACACCCCCAGCCCAGCCTCACGCTCAGGTACGGTACCTACCTACCTACCTGACCGGTACCTCCGCCAAACACACGCCTAGGTCGGCAGCAGTTTTCCGACGGGACCAAGCCGTTCAATCGACATCCCCTCTCCCTACGCTTCCCCCGTTCCAAGGCCCCTTCAGCCAATTCCCAACCCCGAAAATGCCCTAGAGACAAAGCCGCACCGCACCGCATCCAGAAGCAAGAGACTCCCACCCAGCCCGCCCCGATCCCTCCGTCCTCCCCTCCCCTCCCCTCCCCTCCCTCCTGGGACCCCGAACGAACCATGGCGCCCAGAGACGACACGGCGAGCCGCCGTCGCTCCGGCCCTCTTGGGTTCTTCGCCAGCGTTTACGACCTCGACACCCTCGACACACGCTTCACCACGCCTTCGACGGTCCCCTACCGCGTGGCCCACGGCCCCGGCGCTGCGAAGCCCACCCCGGACCCCCACGCCGAACCGCCGAAATGGAAGACGCCCGAGTTCTACCTGTACTATCTGGTCTTTCTCGTTTGCGTGCCCTACATGTTTTGGGTCGCATACGACGTGTCAAGGCGTAGGTTCCCTTGCGAAAGCCCGTTTAGGTGGTGGTGGTAGTGGTGGTGGTAAGGGAGAAGGAAGAGGGGGAGAGGACGTGAGAAAGAAGGGGGCGCTGACATCATGTGTTGGCTCTGCAGCATCGGACCCGAGATACCGCCAGTTTGAACGCTACCTGTCGGAAGGGTGGATTCCCGGGCGCAAAATCGTGAGTGGCCTCCAAGTTCTCATCGGCCTACCTCGTGGGGTCCCAAGAAGATGCCCTCGCTGACCGCCGGCCCCGTCGTCTCGCGCATAGGACGTCTCGGATGCCCAATACAACACGTTCCGCAAGAACCTGCCGTTCATGGCCCTGCTGATCGTCTTCCACCCGCTGCTGCGCCGCATCTGGAACGCCGTCCACCCGCTGCCCGCCGAGTACGTGCTGCCGGGCGGCAGCCGGTCAGCCACGTCCGAGGCGGCCGATGCGCGGCAGCGTCAGCGCGCGTCCTTCGACTTCGCCTTTGCGCTCTTCTACCTCGTCGCGCTCCACGGCTTCTCGGCCGCCAAGATCCTGGTCATCCTGGGCCTCAACTACAAGATCGCCACGGCGCTGCCGAGGAACTACGTCCCCGTCCTGACGTGGACCTTCAACATCTGCACCTTGTTCGCCAACGAGCTGTGCCAGGGGTACAAGTTCCGCAACATGGCGCTGTTCCTCGGCGGCGGAAGCCCCGGGCTCGTCGAGCTCGGCGAGTGGCTCGACCGCCGCGGCGGCATCATGAGCCGCTGGGAGATCCTCTTCAACATCACCGTTCTCCGCCTCATCAGCTTCAACCTGGACTACTACTGGAGCCTGGACAGGCGAGGATCCAGCCCGATAGAGGTAAAGCCATCTCCATCCCGGCTCTTGTCGCCAACCCCTTCTCTCGGAGCCCTGTTCGCTCACTCGCTGACGCCGGCAAGAAGAAACAACTCGACCCGGCCAACCTCTCGGAACGCGACCGCATCTCCATCCCTGCCTCCCCGCAAGACTACTCGTTCCGCAACTACGTCGCCTACGCCATCTACGCCCCCCTCTACCTCACGGGGCCCATCATCACCTTTAACGACTTCATCTCCCAGCAGCGCTACCGCCCGGCCACCCTCTCGACCGGCCGCACCGTCCGCTACGGCGTGCGCTTCGTCCTCGTCCTCCTCGCCATGGAGCTCGTCCTGCACTACGACTACGTCGGCGCCATCGCCAAGGCCCGCCCCAGGTGGGACACGTACTCGCCCGCGCAGATCTCGCTGCTCGCCTACTTCAACCTGCACATCATCTGGCTCAAGCTGCTCCTGCCCTGGCGCTTCTTCCGGCTGTGGAGCCTGACCGACGGCATCGACCCGCCCGAGAACATGCTGCGCTGCGTCAGCGACAACTACAGCACGCTGTCCTTTTGGCGCGGCTGGCACCGCAGCTACTACCGCTGGCTGCTGCGCTACCTGTACGTGCCCCTGGGCGGCTCCGACTTTCGCTCCGCCCGCTCCGCGGCCCGCTCCGTCGCCACGTACCTGCTGGTGTTTACGTTTGTCGCGCTGTGGCACGACATCAAGCTGCACCTGCTGGTGTGGGGGTGGCTGATCGTCTTCTTCTTCCTGCCCGAGATCGTGGCGTCGAGGATCCTGTTCCCCAAGAGGAAGTGGGAGCGGAGGCCCACGGCGTACCGCATGCTCTCGTGCGCGGGAGGCGTGGCCAACGTGCTGATGATGATGGCGGCCAACCTGGTGGGGTTCGCCGTCGGGCTGGATGGGCTGCAGAGCATCGTGAAGGGCATATTTAGGGATTATTCGGGTACGTCTCTCTCTCTCTCTCTCTCTCTCTCTTTCTCTACCGCATTTTGGCTTCCTTGCTCCCTCTTTTTTTTTTTTGGCTTTCTTTGTCCCCTTGATACTGACCTGACCGTCTTTTTTTTTTTTTGTTTGCTCAATAGGTCTCGTGTTCCTGGTCACGGCGTGCTCGGCGCTGTTTGTGGGCATCCAGGTCATGTTTGAGATTCGCCAGTCGGAGTTGCGGCGGGGCATCAACCTCAAGTGCTGAGCGCATACGGGGGAGGATCCCGCCTGATGTATTTCTACGGTAATCGAAAGGGTGTCATAGAAATAATGCTTCTTTTGTAGACAAATGCTTCCTTCTTGGGATCTGGCGCAGGCTGCTAGACGTCCGTGTATTTAGCTCAGGGAGGCATGGACTTTTGGATCGGCCGGTTCAGGACCGGCTCTCGCCATCTTCCCTTTTGGGCTTCTTGTTGTTTCGAAAAAGACAAAAAATAGTCCATGTGAACAAGACGGAGCAGTCATGCATGCAGCCCACGCTCGTATCGTACACGAATATTCCCTCTACAAACAGACCCCCACCGGACTTATTTCTTGCCCTTCAACGCCAGATGATACGTCTCCCACTGCCCCTGCTCCACCTTGCCGGGGCTCTTCACCGTCAGGTCCTCGCCCTTCATCGACTTGGGAAACGCAATCACGTCCCTGACCGAATCCGTATACGTCAGGAGGGCCACGAGCCTGTCAAACCCGAGCGCGAACCCCGCGTGCGGCGGGCACCCGGCCCGCAGCGCCTCGAGGAGGTGGGCAAACTGCGCCACGCCGGCGTCCGACATCTGGAGGATCTCGCGCATCACGTACTCCTGCATGCGCGCGACGTGGATGCGCCGGCTGCCGCCGCCCAGCTCGACGCCGTTGACCACCAGGTCGTAGTGGTCCGCCCGGGCCCTGAGGGGGTCCGTGGCGAGGAGCTCGACGTCGGCGTCGGTCAGCGGCGCCGTGAAGGGGTGGTGCGTCGCCGAGAAGCCCGCGGACCCGCCCTGGCCCGGGTCGGCGTCGGCGCCGGCGTCCGAGTGCGGCGTGAACATGGGGAAGTCGGTGACCCAGAGGAAGCGGAAGCCGAGGTCGCGCGGGAGGAGGGACCGCGAGACGGCCGCCTGGTACGCGAGCGTCCGCAGGGTGCCGAGCGCCGTGGAGCCGCCGTGGAAGGGTCGGTCCGGGCGCGCCTGGAAGAAGAGGACGTCGCCGTCCTGGAGGTCTTGGAACTGCGGGAGCCCGCTGGACGCGAGGGCCAGGGACCCCTCGAAGCCGAGCGGCGCCAGGCCGCCGAGCGGCTTGGACGAGTCGACCACCAGCGCCACAGGTGCGCCGTCGGGGTTGTTGGCGAGGGCGGGCGGCAGGTTCTTGAGCAGGTCGTTGACGAACTGGACCACGACGGGCCGGATGTCGTCGTCCGTCTCGCCCGGCCGAAACCGGAAGCCTTCGACCACGGGCCGATCAAGGTCCGAGATCATGGACACGAAGGATTGTGGGAGGTTGTCGAGGCGGTTGATCTAGGCGGCAATCTGTTAGCTGGATGGATGGCTTTTGGCGGATGTGAACACATTGTATGTATGTGTGTGTGTGTGTGTGTGTGTGTGTGTGTGTGTAGCGTACCTCGAAAGGGATTCGCAGGTCGGGTTTGTCGACGCCGAACCTCGTCATGGCCTCCTCGTACGTAATACGCGGGAAGGGGGGCGTCGCATAGGGGGATTCGGCAGCCGGGCGGTCTTGTTCGGCGGCCTTTGGAGACAGCATTAGAAACGCCCCCGGTTCGTCTGGTGATGCGATGTCAAACTCACCAAGCCCTGCCGGGGTGCGAGGTACACCTCCTCGCCCTGCTTCGCGACGGTGAACTCCGACTCCAGGAACGCCGTCAGGTCGGAGACGATCGTCTCGACGGTTCGCATGACGTCCTCGCCCGTGGCAAAGCCCATTTCCAGATCCAGCTGAGCAGAGTGAGCGAAAGGCACGACGGACCACGGCCATGATTATCAGATGCGCAACGTACCTGGGTGAACTCGGGCTGCCGGTCCGCTCGCAAGTCCTCGTCCCTGAAGCACCGAGCAAATTGATAATACCCCCGGATACCGCTGGCCATGAGCATCTGCTTGTACTGCTGCGGGCTTTGGGGCAGAGCGTAGGCATATCCAGGGCGCCTGGTCGGGACCAGGAACTCGCGCGCCCCTTCGGGAGTGGACTTGAAGAGGATCGGCGTCTCGACCTCGGTGAAGGCGAGGTCGTGGAGGGACTTGCGCAGCTGGAAGGCTATCCTGGGACGGACGAGGAGGCGGGTGCGAAGGGGGTCGGAGAAGCGGATCTGCAGGTGGCGGGCGGATGGGGGGAACTGCACGCCCTTGGAGACGATGATGTCCTTGGGGAAGACGTTGAGGGGCTGGATGCTGGCGAGGTCGATGTCGACGCGGAAGATGCTGTCCGGGAAGGTCCCTGGAGCGGAGGACAAGCCCAAGGCGGCCGACGCCTCGTCGGCAGAGGAGCTGCGGTAGAGCTTGGCGACGGTGCCCGTGACGGCGACGGGGCTGTGCAGCGGGACGGCCCGGAGAGCCTGGTTGACGGCATGGGCCGGAGTGCCGGGCTCCTCAAAGCTCGACGCGATCTGCACGGCAGGGCCATTGGCGATTTGTATGTCTGCAAACACGAGCTTGGAGCTTTGGACTCGCTTCCTGGAGAGGAACCCGTGGACCGTGACGGTTTGTCCCTCAACGAACTGGCGTGCGCTGGATGCCTTGGGGAAGTCATCTTTGCAAGAGTCAGCATCCGATGATGGGAGAAACACCGACGGCGATATGAGCATGTGCCATACTGTATTTTGCCCATTCTTCCCTAAGTTCTCTCCCAATCACGTTGGCAGCCCCTTGAGTAGCAGCAGCAGCATCATGTGTAAGACGTCTGGGGGTTGCAAAAGGTTGAGCCGGAGCTCGTAACGACAAGAGAGCGGACGAAGGCTTGCTACATCCCAAGTGATTTAGCCTTACACGGCTCAACCGCCGTATGGGAATTCGGTGAGCCATATTTCCCTCTCGGTGCTCACGGTTTCTTCTCGGGCACCGAGCTGCTCACCAACAAACATGGAAGTGGGAGGTTTGTCAGTGCACGCACTGGGTCGGCTCATCAGATGCCAAAACGGCCCGAGTCGTCAATCGACAGGCCCGTAATCGATAAGCAGAAAAAAAAGTGGACCCACCGGGCCAACCCTCAAAAAGATTCTGGTGGTGTGCAACGTTGGAAACTTTTTTTCTCTTTTTTCTTCTTCATCCCTTCCATTCAAAACAAAGTGAGTGATATCACCACCGCCATCCCACACATCAACCGCCATTGCGCCGGTCACCCGAGCTCGGACTAACCAACCTCCCAGATGATGAAAGCCAAGGTGTTCAAACGATGCAATCCCTCCTTCTGGAGCTTCCAAACTCTCCCCTCTGGGGCTTAAGCGGTTTGGTTGTGATGGAAGGCCTGGGAGCATGAAGACAGCGTTCGGCACACCGACCTTGTTACTCTACGGACGCGATAAGGCAACTCTGATTAACCTGGATGGAAGGGACCCTTGCGGGCGACCGAGTGGGAGTGTTCCGCAGGGTATTTCTTGCTGGTTCTTGTTTTCGTTTGTTTCTTTGCTTTCATAGTTTTCGACGGCGATTCGCATGGGTTGTTTGTTGGACGCTTGCTGGCTTGGCTGGCTTGTGAGCTTGCTGCCACGGTGGCCTCCCAGTGGAGGTTTGTCGCAATGAAAGAGCCGACTCGACTCGGTTGTTGATGGGGGCTGAGAGACGTCATCACATCTGCCGAGGTGTGAGGAGCGGGTTTGTTCTAGGAGAGGACGTTTTCTGTTCAACGCCGTCGGGAGACGAGAAGAATGAGGTTCGGCGTCATGTCACAGGAAGTGAAATGCAACGAAATACCATCTGCCATACGTACCTGACCTACGTTGTTCTACCTGCATGTCTTGGACCTTGGATGCTTGAATGTTGGGATGTGTGAGCCGCCGGCATTTCGAGTCAGCCCTTGTCGGCGCTGGAGCTACGGTGGGCGCTCTGTGCTGTACTAGGGACTGCGTACTGGTGTGGTGACGCAAGAACGGGCATGCCCAGGTTCTCCCAAGTTGGTGTCTTTGGTCGTCTCCCTGATCAATTCACGGAATCCCTTCTGCCTCTGTTCCACCCGCCGTTTTGCGGCCAAGACTGCCAACGGTGCGCTTGGCTTGGGTCAGCCTGCGCCTCTTCCTCTTCGCCCTCGATCTTCTCCCACTTGGCGCGGGACCCCGACCCCTGTCTTCCCCCCCGGCGACAGAGAAAGCGACCCACCGGGGTACCTCCAGAACTTCCGTTTTTGTTGGTTGATCTTCTCCAACCGTCGACCGCCGTCCGCCTTCGTCCCCCCCGACCGACACCGCGCGCGACTTGTGGCTGGCTTGGCTGCGACCGACACCAGGCCTCACATAGTACGCCGCTCGCTATCTGCCATCCGCTAGGTAGTTATCCGTTATTCGACGTCCGCTGGCCGCTGTCACGCTGCCCGACCGCGAATACAACACCTCTCCCCCCGTTCCCTCCCTCCAATCCACCCTTTCCCCAGCGGTTCCCAGCCCGTCCGCCCGCCACCCCCCCCTCCCCGCCAGATCGGCGCATGCATCCAAGGAGGAAGACAAGCCGCGTCCCGTCTTTTCTTCTTCCCGCCTGAACTCTGGTCATCCTCGGTGCCTGCGGCCTGACCAATTAGCGAGTCCTTTGACAAAGACCGCAAAGCCCGGGTCGAACGAGTCCGATCAGCAGCAGCTACGCCTTTTACGACCGCATCTCGATCGAGCATTGTCGAGCCTGCCCTCCGACACACCCTGCGCCCTGTGCCCCGTGCCCCGTGCCCTGTGCATTCTGATATCTCAGCGTCATGGCAAGCTCCTTCGAAAAGTCCGTCAAGGGCGCGACCAAAGTCAAGGCAGGTTGCGATGCATCCCTCTCCTCCTTCCTGGTAGCACATCACAGAGAGGCTGACCGACACCGTTGCTCATAGGCCGCGCCCCCTAAAACGAAGTACATTGAGCACATTCTCATCGCGACTCATTCGGGAGAAGCCGGCGTCGGGGAGGTCTTCCGGGCCCTGCAGAGCCGTCTACGAGACTCGACATGGACCGTTGTGTTGAAGAGCTTGATCACCGTCCACCTCATGATCCGCGAGGGCTCACCAGACGTAACGCTGGCCTACCTTGCTAAGCACAGGAATATGCTGGCCGTGAGCATGTTCTCGGATGGTCAGTCCGCCCTTCTACGTTCCGACTGTTGCGCTGCCGTCGTCGTCGTCGTTGTCGTCGTCATCATCGCCGCCGCCGCCGCCGCTGCTGCTGCTTCTGCTGCTACTGCTGCTGTTACTGACACTCCCTTCTTCCACAGCCCAAACGCAAGGTCGGAATATTCGCCACTACTCCAACTACCTCACGGAACGAGCCCGCGCCTACAGGGAAACCAAGATCGACTGGGTCCGCCTCAAGGAGCCCCGCCTCGAAAAGCTCTCCATCGAGAAGGGACTGCTCCGCGAGACCGAGGTCGTCCAACATCAGCTGACGGCCCTCCTCAAGTGCGACGTCATGGACAACGAGCCCGAAAACGAAATCACCATCACCGTCTTCCGCCTTCTGGTCTTGGACCTCCTGGCCCTGTTCCAGACGCTCAACCAGGCCTTGATCAACATTCTTAGTAGGCCTCTCTGCCACCGTGTCTCTCCCCGCGCCGCTAACCCTCGCCAGGGCATTTCTTCGAGCTTTCCAAAACCGATGCCGAGAGGGCCATGGAAATCTACCGCGCGTTCACGAGGCAGACCGACTACGTCGTCCAGTACCTGAGCGTCGCCCGCCAGTTCGAGCATCACACGAGGGTCGAAGTCCCTAAGCTGAAGCACGCTCCGGTGAACCTGGGCCGCCAGCTTGAGGAGTATCTCAAGGACCCCGATTTCGAGATCCACCGCAGGCAATATCTGGCCGAGCAAGAGGCTAAAAAGTCCAATGGCGGATCGACGTCCAAGTCGACAAGGGTCGAAGTCCCCAAAGTCTCATCGTCCACCAGCACGAGCCGGCAGCAGCCGCCGGCTGCGGCCAGCAAACCGGAACCTCCCAAGGGCCCGGATGTCGACCTCATTGACTTTTTCGAGTCGATCGAGCAGAACCAGACGCCCATGGCGGTACAACCGCAGCCGCAGCCGCAGCCGCAACTTCAAGCACAACCGCAACTGCAGGTTGGCATGTCGCCATGGGGTCCAACTCCGTTTCAGACACAGCAAACTCTTCAGATCCAGAACGGCTTTGTTTCTCAGCCCACCGGCCTCCAAGCCGGCCTTTCTTTCCAACCACAGAACCAAGCAGTCTTCTCCGCGACGCCCCAGAGCCCGCAGCAAATTCAGCCAGCGTTCACCGGCGCCGGGTTTGGAGGGTTCACTCCCCAACCACCGCCGGCGTTCCAGACGACCTCGCTTTCGTCCATCCCGCAAGACTCCGTCGCCACGTTCCAGACGGTCGCCACGACGGGTCTTCAGGTCCCCCAGCAAACCAACAACCCGTTCCGCCAGTCCATGCTTATGACGCAGCAGACAGGCGGGGCACCGACGACAACGACGCCCTTTGGGCCCTCTCCTTCACCACCCGTTGCGACTCTCCCGCAGCGGCCCTCCACGAGCCAGTCCAACAACCCGTTCGCGCGCACCTCTCCTGCCGCCTCGGCCTCCCCCTTCCAGACCCAACTACAACAACAGCCACAGCTAGCCCAACAAATGACTTCAGCGCCCTCCCTGCAACCCACCAAGACGGGCAGCACGAACCCTTTTGCCAAGAACTTTGGCCCCTCCCAGCCAGCGCCGCCCACGCAAGGCGAGCGGCCCGTCACGGCGGGCGGCATCCTCTCCCAGCCCACGGGGAGCACGAACCCCTTCCGCCAGACGGCTTTTTCGTCTGTCAGCGCCCAAGCCACGGGCCTCGGTGGCTGGTTGCCTGGTAACCAACAGCAGCAGCAGCAGCAGCAGCAGCAGCAGCAACAGCAGCCGATGATCGGTGGGGGGCTGGATCAGCTGGAGACGATACCCGTGTTCCCGAGGCCGGCTCAGCCGACGCAGATGCAGATGCCTTGGCAGTCATAATCTCTTTCCCTCCCCCTCCCCCCCTTTTTTTTTCCCTCCCGCTTGTCAAGTGGCGGGGGAAGATGCGGGGCAAAAGGGCTAGTGAGTTGGGGTTGGGGCGGTAGTTGGGTACTTATGATGTGTACCTGCATGTAGTGTGGTGGACGCGGGCGGCAGTGGCGGATGGGGAAACTCCGTGTTCATTCGCTTAGGTAGCATCTAGCGTGGCGTTTGGAGGTTGGGTTTTTTTCTTCTCAAAGTTTCGTTCTTTTTGGTCTTTTGCCGGTTGTTTCTGGTTTCCTGCTGGGGGTTTTTTATTTTCAGCAAGGGAAGGTTTACCTACGTTGGAGAAGAATGGGCTTGCTCGTTTTCTTCTTGAGATGAGGCTCTTGGTTGCTTTCTCAAAGTGTTTTGATATCGGAATCTTTCCTTGGCTCTATTCTCCTCGGAGGAAATTGATTTGATGAATCGGTCCCTATGGATTTTCTTCCAGCCGTTGAAGGTGTTGGTCGTTGACTGAGGTAGTTACCTGGAGAAGGCGGCGAGGTTCTGAACCGGACACGACCAGGGGTACAACTGTCTAGGTAGACAGACAAGACAGACCCTGGCCAAAACGTTACCTGGAGAGAACGGAGAGTCCAGGAATGATAAAGAGGAAGCGATTTCTCCCACGACCTTTGTATCGCTATTCCCGGCAGGGTAAGTTACTATTCTGAAGAACAGTGTTGTTTCCCCCATAACCTATTTCCCGATCCCCCCCGATGAGCAAGCCAACCGCCGTCTCCTTGGTATTTCCCTCCGTCCCTTTCCGGAACCCACACGGAACGCCAACGCTATGCAGAACGAAGCAAAACCGACAAAAAGCGAAGTGACTGAGCGAGACGCGCAAAGAACCATCAACCCCCGCCGGCCTTTAGTCCAGGTCCATCTTATCCCCTACCGCCGCTATCCCCGCGCTGATGGCCGTCACCTCGCTCGCCGACAGGCCCACGCCCACCTCCTTCTCATCCTCCACAAACACCGCCAGCCCGGCAAACGCCTCGAACATGGCCCGCGCCGTGTAGTCGTCAAAGTCGTACCCGCCCGTGACGTGGGCGGGATCCGACTTGTACTTTTCGATGCCCGGGTGCGTGTGCACGCCGGGGAGAACGCGGTACCGGCTCGGCGTGAACTCGAGGCCGCCAAAGGGGTCGTAGGGGCCCTCGGACGCGGCGGGCTTCTTCTTCTCCTTGAGGCCGCGGATCGAGAGCCGCCCGACGTCGGACGCCCCGCCGACGCCGCTCGCGCCGCCCGCGCCGCCGCCGCCCGACGCCCCGCCGGAAGCCGCCTCGGCGGCGCCGACGGCCGCGTCGAGGGCGCGCTGGGCGGCCACCTGGCCGCCGCGCCGCTTGAGCTGGACGCGCGAGGCGGAGTCGGGCCCGGCGCTGGCGAGGCTGTCGAGCTCGGCCTCGCGGGAGCGGGCGCGGTCGAGCTTCTCCTGCTCGGCCTCGCGCAGGGCGTCGACGCGGCGCTGGCGGGCGGCCTCGCGCTCGGCGGCGATGCGGCGGCGGGCGGCGTCGTCGGCGTCGCGGCCGGCGCGGCGGTTGCGCTCGATCTCGGCGCGGTGCTCGGCCTCCCACTGCTGGAGGGTCGCCTCGGCCTGCCGGCGGCGGGCGTCGGAGCCGTTGACCAGGTCAAAGGTCAGGTCCTCGACCATCTGGAGGTAGTTGTTGTAGTCGTCGAGGGTCTCAAAGTCGTCCTCGACCTGGTTGAAGACGGCGGCGACGCGGCGGCGTATGTCGACCTCGCGCTCGACGGCCAGGTCGCCGAAGAAGGCGGAGCGGAAGCCCTTGCGGCGGAGCGTGCGGTGGCAGCCGGCGTAGGGGCACTGGTTCGGCCCGTCGTTGAAGAGGCGGTTGACGCAGTTGACGCACATGGAGTGGTAGCATTCCGGGTTGATGAGGAACTCCATGTCCTTGTTGAGGTACCGCATGGTTTTGCAGACGGGACACATGTCCTCGGTGCTGATGGCGGGCGCACCCGCCGAGGCGGATGTTGAGCCTGGTTTTCGTGACATGGTAAAAGGGAGGAGGGGAAGGGGGGGTTTGTTTGGTGGTGGTGTTCTCTCTTTTTTTTTTTTTTTCTTGCTTCAAGCGGTGTGGGTGTGTTACGGAATCGAAGAGACCATTTGAGGAGAGATGGCGGGTGGTTCTCAATCGGTGGTGAGCTTGATCATGGAAAACGCTGAATTTATAATAATAGGTATTGAATGTTTGGGCGTTGGTCCTTGCAAAGTAAGGTTCCTACGGTCAGGTCTGCCTGTGTGGTTGAAAGCAGGTGACTTTGGAAAGGGAACATGTCAGATGAGAGAGACAAGACACCCACCCGTCAAGGCTCCAGCTGCCCGACCCCTGTTGGGCCAAGGGGCCATGCAAGGCTGAGAGACGCGGGGTGGGGCGAATCGCGCGAGGCTGAAGCGGGGGTACAGATGGAGGGGCAGCCCCACTTAGGACCAGGCTCGGAGCTCGAGCGCTGTCGCATTCCATGTGCTTCGAGACGTGACCACTCGACAAATTTGAGGACGGCAAGACATCTCCAACCTCGCACAAGAGCTTGGGTCTCGCATAGACATCCAACATGGCTGACAAAGGTGCGTACCCCGTCTTCCTCGACGCTCCTCCCGTCTCCATCCCATCTGCGCACGTACCCATCCGCTTCCCTCTCCACATCCGCGCGCGCGCGCGCGTCCTCTGACGCAGCCGCCCGCAGGAGCAGACCCAAGCCGAAGCCGCCATCAGCAGACGCCTGGCTAACCTCCCTTTTGCACCCGTCCGAACAGAACCCACCGCGGCCGAGGAAGCCGCTGCCCGCGCCAAGGAGAAGGCCGAGCAGGATGCCCTGCCGTACAGGTGGACGCAGACCATCGGCGACCTCGACGTCGCCATCACGGTGCCCGGGAACCTCAAGGCGCGCGACCTGGTGGTGGACATCAAGAAGACGTCGATCGCCGCCGGGATCAAGGGCCAGGAGCCGATCCTCAAGGTGAGCTCGGCTCCCTCTTCCACGTGCCCCTCCCTCTACCGCTCGCACCAGACCCGGCCCCCGTCTCCGGCGTACCCTCTGCTTGCAACCCTAAAGAGCATGCTCAAACGCTGACCCGAGAACCAACACCATCGACAACAGGGCACCTTGCCTCACCCGATTCGCGTCGACGATTCCACCTGGACGCTCACCACGGCTGCCGACGGCAGCAAGACCATCGAGATCCACCTCGACAAGGTGAACAAGATGGAGTGGTGGGCGCACGTGGTGACCGACGCGCCCAAGATCGACGTGACCAAGATTGTGCCCGAGACGAGCAAGCTGTCGGACCTGGACGGCGAGACGCGCACCATGGTGGAAAAGATGATGTACGACCAGCGGCAAAAGGAGCTGGGCCTGCCCACGAGCGACGAGCAAAAGAAGATGGAGATTCTCAAGAAGTTCCAGGCGCAGCACCCCGAGATGGACTTCAGCAACGCCAAGATCAATTAAAGAAACAAACTGGTCTATTGGTTTCTGGTTTGGTGCAACTCTTGTGTCTATTGTCCTTCCTGGTGAAAGGTGTCCCAATCCCAACGTATATATACACATATATATATGTGTATGTGTGTGTGTCTTCGTTGATCTACGATGAACCCGCAGACGCATCACGCATCCGCCAAGTTCCTACGGACGTGATGAAATGTGAGGGGTGAAACGAATCACCAGGACCACGGGGTAAGTTTGCCAAGGGTCGAGGCGTCAGAGAGCCCATCGGCTTTCTCTTGGAATCGCTAGTAATGTGAATGCAGATGGGGAGCTGCAATCCATCAATTGTCAATTTGATTCCGTCAGGTTCTGTTGCGCTTCGTTGCCGCCAGCCATCACCACCACCAGCTCGGTGGCTTGTGCCTGGGACTGGATCCATCCTGCCAGCTGGCCCATGGAGAGAGCCTGCTGGAGGACAGAGGAGATGATGCGGGGATGGGAGGATGCAAGAGATGAATCCGAGGCGGGCAAGAAAACCGCTACGTGATGCACCCGATCACGGCACAGGAAAGGTCAGCACGTCAACCAAGTCGCTGTGTACCAATCGTCGATCCAACTTCGACTATGGGACAGCTGTGAAAAGCTACTGCTGCAGCTTGGCAAGCCTCGCAGCCTTGAACTTGCTCATCCGCGGCGGGCCGCCGAGCTCCTCGTCCAGCGGCACCTGGCCCGTCTCGGGATCGATGACCCGGTCCGGCTGCTGCACGACGCCGCCCTGCTTCTTGAGCAGCCGGTCGCGCAGCCGCGTGTACTCGGCCGCCGCCTCCCGGTACATCTCGTCCTCGTCCAGCTCGTCGGGTTCCGCCGGCACGTCCAGCAAGGCGTCTTTCTCGACGATCTTCGGGGCGAGCATGTCTTCGGGTGGGGTCGGCTCGACGGCGGGAACAGGCGGCGCCGCGCCCGCCACGGTGATCTGAGCGGGGAGCTGGTGCGGGCCTGGCAGGAGCCCGTTCTTGGCTTTGTCCTTCTTGAACCGGGACGCGCGCTTCGGCGGCTCATCCGGGTCCTGTAGCATGTCCTCTTGGTCGTCGGCGGCCTTCTCCACCACGTCGCCGACGTGTGCGATCTTGCGGTCTTCAGGCTCGACGGCCGGGGGAGGAGGCCGAGACGTGGGATCGGGAGCGATGTCCAGCTTGGAGGCGAAGCTGACCGACTTCTTCTGACGGGGGGCCGGCTTCGGCTTGGATGGCTCGGCCGCCGATGCCGGGCTCGAGTCGTTGACCACGGCGATCCGCGCGATGCCTTCATCCGGCTTCTCTGGCGCCCGCGCAGGCTCCGTGCGGCTGACGGCGAAGGCACCCTGGGACGCGAGGCGCTTCTCGAGCTCCTGCATGCGCTTGATGTAGTCCGGGGTGATGACGCTCCGCTTGGAGCGGCCGAGCTCATCCTCGTCATCGTCGTCGGTTTCATCGTACCGGTCCTCGTCCTCGTCATCCTCCTCAATGCCGGCCCATTCCATCGGGTCCTCGTCATCGTCCGAGTCGTCGACCAGCTGCAGCTCGGCGACGACAGGCCCGATTTCGGACATGCTGTACTCAAGCATCTCGCGGCGCAGCTGGGCGTCCTCGGGCGACTCGTTGTCCGGAATGACGGCCGTCGACATGTCCATGTTCTCCTGTTCCTTGGCCTTTTGCATCAGCTCCTCGATGCGTTGCGCGGCGCGGGATGCTGGAGACGGCACGGCATCATGTCCTGGCTTGGTATCCTCGGAGAAGGAGACCGACTTTTTCGGCGCCGGGGCTTTGGGGGCGGGGGGCGCCGCCTCGTTGGGAGCAGGTTCTGCCGGGCCCTGGCCGACGTGGCTTGCCGGCTCGTCCCGGCTGGGGGCGGGCGGGTTCTGGACCTCCTCCGACGACTCGGCCCGGGCCTTGCCATCGTCCTCCTTGCCCTCGGGAAGGTCCTTCTCTTCGATGCCCACCTTCTTGAGCGCCTCGACGATCTTTGGCTCGGCGTCCGCAGCCGTCTGCAGGCGATAGCTGACCACGTTATCATCGTCATCCAGCTCCTCGATGATGTCGGTCAGCGGCAGGCCCGTCTCCTCGTCCGCCCCCGCGTCGGGCCTCGCAACGATCGCGGCGACCGCAAGCCGATGCTGCTCAGCCTCGAGCAGCTTCGTCACCGAGCTGATGTTTTGCTCGACGTAGTCGATGCGGCGCGACAGCACGCTGACGATCTGATCGATGCTCCGCAGGTCATTCTTCCCGAGGATCTCGTGCAGCTCCTTCTTGGAGAGGACGGCGCCGTCAAAGTCGCGGCGCAGGCGGCGCAGCTGCTCGACGGGCGGCGGGTTCTGGGGGAGCTGCTCGACCTCTTCTTTGAGCGACGAGTAGTCAATGTACCATTGCTGCCAGTGCGTCAGCGACGCGCGCAGCTGGTTGACCTTGGCCTCGAGCAGCTGGACATGACGGTCGAGGTCGGAAACGTGGTCTCTGGCTTGGATCATGATGGGAGGAGGAAGCTGGAAGAAGAAGGAAGAAAATTTTGGGGGACGAGGGAAAGCTTGCGAAATTGAGAAAGTTGGGCCGCTGCCGGGCGACGCTTACGTAATGATGTGCACCGTGCACCACGACGTGCACCGTGCACGCATTCCCGGCCATCAACACGTCCATACTCCGTACCTGACTCACGCAGTTACACCGTACCACAGCAATCATCCGGTAGCTTGCATTAACTATAGTACAACCAAGACATTACTTACATACCTATCCGGACTTGCCAGCTCCGACGTACCGCAGGCGACACCTAAGCCTGCTCAGTAGGCTGACCACCCCCAGTGACTCCAGACTCGCCGTCCACCCCGGACACATCTAGCTAACCTACAAGCCCCGGAGATGATTACCTTGAGATACTTAGTACATACGTAGAAACAAACAAAAACTCAAGGCTCCAAAACCCTTTCTCCTCGCTATGCAAATCACCCCAAATCCTAGTGCAAGATCCCTCTCCTCACTCCAAAGCAACGCAAACACAATGGAAACCAACGACCTGACCCGACCCGGCTAAAAAGGCAAAAGAAAAACAAAAAAAGAGAAAAAGGGGATGGGAGGCCCTGGACAACCACGGAAATCATTCCTGTGGTTATAAAGGGTGGTGGTATGCCCAGAACGCAGCCCATCAGGTCTCTGAAACACCACGAGGAGACAGCGCATAAAACATGTCCCGCATTTGCAGGTTTCAGACCGCTCGGGACGGGCCGCATGGATTGGCAAAGTCGATTGCCGGCATCCGAGATCCGCTTTCTGCATGCTCAGCGCTCCAACGTTGTCTTCTAATTACCCGTTGCATCGTTGCGGTGCTCTCTGCGCTCGAGCGTTCCGCCCATCATGTCTTTGTCCCATCGCTCTGCTGCTGCGCTGCCGCACGAGGCGTCATACCCACGCTAATAGTGATCCTGCCTCGGCCGGATCCTCTTCCCATCCAGAAACTCCTGGCTCTTTGGCTGAAGGTACAGATTCTCAATCTGCTGCTGCCGTCTCTGCTCAAACGCCATCCTCTCCTCCTCGTCTAGCGCAAACGCCTTCTTGAGCCACCCAAAGGCGCTCCGCTTCTTCTTGACCGCCTTGCCTTCCGCCATGGTCCCCCCGCTGCTGCTCACAAAGCTCATCCCCATCGCTGACGGGGGGCAGCGCGGCGGCGGCACGGGGATGTGGTGCGGCCCGACGGTTCCCGACGTGTGCGGCCGTGGAGGGGCCTGCTGCTGCAGCGGCGAGTGCGGGCTGGCCTGCACGGGGCGGAAAAACTGGCGGTCGCTGAGCGGGGACGGGATGCTGATGTTGGCTTGTTGGGCGAAGGGCGGCTTGAAGTCGGCGAGCGACGGGATCGAGCTGGCCGACGCCATGGGGTTGACGGGGCCGCGCTCCATGTCGGAGCCGTACGCCGAGTCGGGCGCTTGATAGGTCGCCGCGCGCTGCAGGCCGCCGTGAACTGGTTGCAGGTTGAGCTTCTGCGGCGGCGGTACCTGGATGGACTCGGGCGGTGTGGTTTTGAGGGAAACACGCTGTCTGAGCGATGTCCGCTGCACCAGGTTTGACGTTGTCGCCGACACGGCCTCCGCCGTCGCCACCTCCGGATCGGCTGGGATCACCACCTCGGGCGCTTGTGCGAAGTTCGGTCCGAGCAAGGGCTGCTGAGGACGCCTCGCGGCCGGTCTGGAACCGGTCCTGCCTTCTGCTTTCGCCCCGATCTCAACCACTCTGGGCTTGAACACCTGGGGCATCGATCGCACCTGTTCCACCCGGGGTTGCGCATGCGTGAGCGTTACTTGAGCGGCGGATTCGACCGACGATTCGGATGAGGATGTTGTTGGACGCCTCGTTTCCACTTCCCTAACTTCGACTGGAGGACGGGGCGAGGTTCCCCTGGGCCGTTGCTGTACCCTAACCTCTAGCTCCTTCTTCGGGCGTTCGGTGGCGCGCGGCGAAGGCTGTTGCGGGCGTTCGGCAACGCGAGGGGATGGCGGTGGCGGCCTTTTCGGCTGAGCATCCGGGCGAGGCGAAGGGAGCGGCGAGGGGGGTACCGGCGTGTACGTCCGGGGTTGCAGCATGTACAGCGGGCTGTCTTCCTTTTCTGCTTCTGCGTTCCCCGTTTCCGGTTGCCCCTTGGACGGCTCCTCTTTGGAGGGTTCCTTCTTGGGGGGTTCCTCCTTCGAGGGTTCCTCCTCCTCGGGCTCTTCCTCTTTTGGCGGCTCCTCCTGGGGTGCTTGCTCCTTGAGCGTTTCTTCCTGAGGCGCCTCGATCCTTGGCACGTCCAGAAGCACCGATGGGCTCTTGGAGAGGCGTCGGGGATCTCGGGTTGGGGGCGACAGCGGCCGGTGTTCTTCCGTGGGAGAGGCAGGCGGCGGAGATGCAGGCGGTGACTCTTCTGGTGGCGGAGACCTTGACGTGACCTCTAGGACAGACTTCCTTGGCGCCCCTTCGTTTTCGCTCGGCTTGTCCTCGTTCGGCCTGCATTCGCTCGGTTTCTCCTCCGTTGGTTTCTGCTCGCTTAACCTCTCATCGCTCAATTTCTCGGCAGGGCGATCCTGCTCTTCGGTGACGGCCACCAGCTCCGTGTCGATCGAAAAGTCGCCCGTGTCGATGATGCTAAGCCTCAGGGAGAGCCGGGGTGGCGAGTTGGGAACTTTGATGGGAGGGGACGCTGGCGGGGTGGTGATTATGGACGACGAGGCATCCGACGGCCGAGGGCTATGCTGCGGCGTTCTGGCTGATTGGGAGCTGGTCTTTTTCGGCGGGTCAGCAACGCTCCGCTTCCGTCGCGGCACCATCTCACCGTCCTGGGGATAGCCTACCTCTTGACTGCGGACCTCCTGAGCCTGAACCTCGTGGCTCCGCTCCTGAGTCCGGCGCTCAGCCTCGCCCGCCCGCCGATCCATCTCGGCCACCATGTCCGTCAACCGCACGATCAAGGCGTTGAGGGCGCTGCACTTGGCCTGCAAGTCCATAAACGCGTTGAACCACCCGTCCGTGTTCCCCTTCATAGCGTCGTAAATGTCGATGACATCGGGCCGCTCGCGACGCCAGCTCCCGTGCTGCTGCTCGGCCAGGTAGATGGTGAAGTCGCGCGTGGCGGCGAGGCCCTCGGCGAGATCCGTGTTGGTTTGGTCCAAGGCCGCCTGGGTGCGGGCGACGATGTGATCGATCTTGCGGTTGCCGTCGAGGATTTGCGCGCGGAATCTGCGTTCCTCCAGCATGCGCTCAAAGACGGAGATGTTGTCCATGGGCAGCTTCAGGTGCTTTATGCGGTCCTCCACATCGCGCGTGGCAAGGTCCACATCCTCGAGGGTGGTCTCGAGGAACTCGTCCACCTCGTCGATGTGGCCCTGCAGGATGGACACGACGAGCAATTGGCTGTTGGCCATGCCGTTCAGCAGAAGGTAGACGCCAAACGAGATCTGGGCCATCAGCCGGCACAGCTCGTGTGTCATCTGGCCCGGGCGGAATCGCCACAGGGCTGTCGGGGGAGGATCCCGGGCGCCACCGTCGAGCAGCGCTTCTCGCCTCGCTTTGGCATCCCCGGTCCGGAGCTTGGGCTTGGCGGCGCCCCCCGTCTTGGTGGACTCGATCAGGGACTCGGCGAAGGCGTGCTGCATGGATGGCATCGGGTGCTGCGGGACGGGCGGCGGCGGCGGTTCCTCCTGTCTCGGCCGGGTGTCAAGTTCCAGACCGGACCCGGCCCGGCGGTTGTCCTCATCCTCGTCGTCATCATCGCAGTCCGGTACCAGGACGATGGGAAGCTGCTGCACCTCGGAGAGGTGCGTGGGCGGGGGCTGGGCAAAGGCCATGCTGGCGGCGTTGGGGGATCTCCGGTCGAGGATCGAAGGGGCCGAGGTGTCGGCGATCATTGGCCGCAGCCGGGGCGACCGGCGATCGGCGGTACCTCAGATCGTCGTACAAGCGGGAACACGAGGGAAAGGGTGAGAGAGTCAAAGGGCGTGGGACCCCACGGCGTTTCTGCGTGCGCCCTGCGGGTTCCCGCGGCGAGGAAGAACGAGTGCGGCGGCAGCCGTGGGAAAGATTGCGAGTCTGGGCGCTCCGAGGACGACGGCTGAGACGATATAAGGACGCCAAGTTGCCCGACGGGTCGAGACATGCAACCGACGGGCTCTGTCACGGATGCACGCCGGCGTGAAACATCACAGCAGTTCCCCGAACCCAACGGCAAGCCTGGTGCAGCGAGAAGCAGGCGGGCGGGGGAATGGCGCGGGCTGCAGGTCAACGCCGCTTCGAGCCACGTCTTCGACGTCGTGACGAGGCCGGGAGCCGGGGTGTGCAGACGTGCAGACGGTGTCTCGCTCGGGTTTGAAGATGTCTCGGTATGCCGATATGTCGAAGTTGGAGGGGAGGGGGGATTGGGGAGCGAGCCCAGGAGGGCGGACGGTATGTACGCCGGCTCAAAAGTCGAAGACGGCCTCGATTCCGGGGAGGAAAGAGGCCGATGGCGGTTGAGAGACGAAAATTAAACCTAGCAATTAACGAGCGTTGACGTTCAACGTTTACTTGTCAGGGGGCCGGAGCTTTGGCTCTTCTCAGTCACGGCCAGCGCAGCGGTCGACGGGGGCAATGACAAGAAGCTCGTTGCGACTGCAACGCTGTAAAAGCAAAGATTAGGAAGCCTGGATGGAAAAGGAGAAGAGACGCCCCGCCAACAAAAGGCGAGATGTGTAGGTTGCCTTCGCTTGAAAGGAGGAGAATGGGACAAGGTGGTAGCTCACCCCATAGGTAGGTAGCCGCCTCGAATCCAGGTTTATTGACGATGGATTGACCGACTTTGGATGGAGATGGGCGGCTCCTGGCAAGATCCCAGGGCAGGGGCCTGCAGCCTCCCCACATTCAGGAGAAGGCCAGCCGCGATTTCCAGGCCTTCCCATGCCCGTCTTCCGAGAAATTGGGGGTTTGCGCGGGTGGACCCCGGGGGGGGGGGGGGGGGTCTTCAATAGCTGCCCCCTGCTACGGACTTTTCGTCCGAACACTGGGGAGCCAAGGACTGGACCGGTCCAGAAGCCTGGATCTCTCATCTTCAACCTCCCCTTCTCGACTTGTTCGTCGTAATTTCCATCAGGTGCCATCAGCAGCCAACCACCACCTACCCATCCCCAACCTGAGCAGATAGCTATGCACATGGCAGATCGAGCTGCACAGCTTCTGGAGGGGGGTGTCGGGATCCAGGCGTGCCGCGTTTTTTGTCTTACCCCTCCTTCTCCCGCGCACCCAAACAAGCTGGATTCGTCCGCTCCTCGCCAATGCCCGCGAGTATTGGCGGCACCATGGGGGATTCGCCCAATGCTGTGGCTTCGGGCTAGTTATTGTTCATTTCAACGTTCCTGATCGCCCAACCCGACATTCCGTCATTCTATGCCCAACGCCTCCCAGTTTTCCCGCATCGGAACTGTCGTTGGACTTTGGTGTTGTTACGGTGAGCTGTGTTGCTGACAAGCCGTGTCCTGGGCGCGCACACCGGCATGTTTGCATGTTTGTTGTTGGTGTTTGTTTGGTGGTGAGCTCCGTTCCGGGCCAGCTGCAGTCGCCAACAGCGGGGGGAGATGGGCGATGGAACCGCAGATCCCTGCTTCCTTGCAGGTCCAGACCGATCAGGGCACACACCACGGGGGTTAGCCACACCCACCTCTCTGCATCGTCACCAACGCGGCCGCGACCCCACGACAAACGACTGGATACATACGTACTATACAGACAGGAGTGTTTTCTGCAAAAGGACTTGCCATCCGCTGCGTAGGCCGAGTGCGAAGCAGTCCGCCCACCTGTCAGGTTTTGTCCACCAGATCCTCATTTGCCATCCACCATCACATGCTCCAACGCGTGAAGATCGCGGCATGATGCCGTGCCAGCTCGTCCGCCTGCAAACATCAGCTCGGAAACATCAGGGCTCTCAGCTGCTTTCCGTCCAGTCCGCGGGGAGTGAGACATGGATCTTGTCGGGTCCTGTCCGAATGGAAGGTCTGGGACGCTTCATCAATAAATGACAAGCTGACGGGATCGGCATCTGCACGAGTGCAGCCGAAAGCCGACGTTGGAAAAAAAAAATCAGGCAGCTCAAATGGATTGGCTCCCGGGGTAATTTTTTTTTTTTTTTTTTTTTTTTTTTCATGTTGATTCCCAGGCTTCGGGGACAGGGCGCATTTCGCTTGTTTCCCATCATGGCAGGCCAGAGAGAAGAGGCTCTGTCGGGTGAGCCATCGATCCAAGCTCCCAAGAGGCACGACCCCCCGTGGCAAGCTTCGCCGCAACCGCCGCCATGGAGTGGCAAGAATGCATTAATATGGGTGGGCCGGGAGGCTCGCGCATCCCATCTCGGATCCCTCATCATTGGGCCTGTGTCCACCTGACGCCCGATGAGTCGATCGATATCTGGGCTTGTGGGCTTCCGCAGGAATGACAAACACTCCATTCTCGTCATCTCACCAACGAAACCGCTTGAACGCATCTCGTGTGCAGGTACGGGGCGCCATCGCGGCTTTTACCACATCAAGATCAGAATCTCCGTAAGCATCACATTGGTATCGACCGCTGAAGCATCCAAATGGTAAAAGAGCCGCATCGTCCCACAAGAGACGTTCGACGTCTGTTTCGACGTCGTCCCCTTGAACAGGCTGGTGAGACGTCCGTAAGAGCCCCGACGAGATACCCCCCCACCCCCCCTGGCGCTCTACGATACGACGCGATACGACGGCGATGGTATCCCAATTGGGCTTCGACCCGTGGGCCGTTGGAAAGGCGCCTTCTCCTTCATCGCACGGGAACCGGGCGCCGAGGCTTGGGGGGACCAGGATCCATCGGCGAGCGGTCCAGCGAAAGAGTCCGGTCAGGTTGGGCCTGGTCTTGTGCCGCTTTCCCACCGTTCCTCGGTCTCTCCGAGCCCATCTGTCCGATCCAACTTGTGCCTTGTGTTTTGTTGCTGTTGGATCTCGCCGAATCTCTCAAAAGGCGCAGAACTCCCTACCCTGATCGCCATCCCGACCTTGTAGCCGCCTTCCATCCCGAGCCCGTCGTCGTGCACTTGTACCCGCAGCCTCGCCTTCCGCCTCGCCAAGCCGAGATTCCAGCTGCGCTACCGCAAACACACAGACGCACAAGAAACGCAAACACACAGACACACACGGGCGCCCAGGGGAGGAATTGAGCGAGAAAAACGCCTCCCCTTAGCGACCGTCTCCCGCAAGATGGGCGCTCTGGATGCATTCCGGTTCGGCACCGGCCGGTGGGACCCAACCCATCGGTTCGAGACCTCGTGGCTGCTGTCGCCGTGGGCGCTGTTCGCCTGCCGTGCGCTGATTGTGAGTGGTGCAGCACCGTCCCATCCCCCTCAAGATCGTCATCGTCAATCGTATATACATACATACCCGCTGCCACGTGGGAACCTCGTGGCGAGAGATCCTGTCTCTCCTGGAACCCGGGCAAACCGCTTTCCCCCCCCCCCCCCCCACCCCCGCCTGCAAGCCCCGTACACTATGTACTATAGCTCGCTCGTGTAGCGTAAACCAAAGGCTAACCTCGCCCTCCCCTGTCTCCCCTCTGTGTTGCGTACCACCAGTCCCTCTACGCCTTCACGACCCTCATCTTCGTCCTCGCCTGGCAGTGCGCCCATGGGCCCCTGGGCTGCACCGGCTCGCAAAACAGCTTCAGCTACTTCACGACCCTGACCTACTGGGGGCTGGCCTTCTACTTCCTCGTCGCCGCCGTCCACACGGCCACCTACGCGCGCGCCGGCACCCCCTGGCTCGACCGCTTCCCACGGCCCCTGCAGGCCCTCCACGCGGCCTTTTACACGACCATCATCGTCTTCCCCTTCATCGTGACCATCGTCTACTGGGCCCGCCTGTACGAAGGCACCTGGTACCCGGACGTGTACTCGGGCTGGAGCAACGTGTCGCAGCACCTCCTCAACTCGGCGTTCGCGCTGTTCGAGATCGTCGTGCCCCGCACCGAGCCGCCGCCGCCGGTGCACATTCTCTGGCTCCTCGTCGTCCTGGCCCTGTACCTCGCCGTGGCCTACATCACGCACGCGACCAAGGGCTTCTACACGTACGACTTTCTGGACCCCAAGGCGCAGGGCGCGCTGCTGGCCGCGTACGTGTGCGGCATCGCGGTCGGGTGCCTGGTGCTGTACGGCTTTGCCTGGGGGCTGGTGTGGCTGCGCAGGTGGGCGACGGAGACGAAGCTGGGGATGATGGGCAAGTTTTCCCAGGGAGATCTGGAGGCGGTGGAGAGGGAGGACGTAACGGGCAAGGTGGAGTCTCCGGCCACGGCGTAAAATATTTTATTTTTTTTAATAAAAAGAATAAAAGGGGGGCGGTATTTGGGCTTAGTCGACGAGCGGTGGTGGTTGTTGATGAGGGAACGAGTCGTGCTTCTTGATTCGGGCATGTGTATGTTGGCCATGTGGGATATCACCAAGGGAATTGGGTCTGCGGAAGAGGGTGGCATTAGCATTCAGGCTTCTAGGGAGGATGCCGTTTTTTGAGATACCCCGAGGTAGGCGTTGGCTACGGCCGCGGCCTACTGACCTATCTGTCGTTACCTTCACTGCATATATTCATTCGTTAATGCCTAGAATTCTACAACATGGAAGTTTTGGAGGGTGCTGCAAGACATCTCCCTCCTGGTCGATGTGGATGACTGCTTCTATTTTACTACCTTATCGGGACAGCATGCCTCCCATCCGTGCCGAGTTCCCATGTATCTCAAGGGCAGCGGTAAGGTCCTCAGCGTCATACAAAGAGCAATTCCCTGCCTGGGGAAAGTGACTCAAGAATCACTCCTCCGTGTCGGGAAAACCATGGTATGTATATCCAATACTTTTATTGTCTATGGAGTCTATTTACATCTCCATCTACCACTATTGTCCATCCTCTCTCCCTTGCTTTCTTTCCTGTCTTGTTTCTTTTTTTTTTTTTCCTCTGTTACTTTGTCCCTCCCCCCTCCCGCCCCTGCGATCCAGGCTTACTTCACACACTTTTCTGCGCCTCCAAGAGGGCCTCTTCATCGCCTAGCTCTTGAAACTCCTCGCTCAGTTGCACCTCCCGCGAGATCAACTCCTCGATGCCAGCAATGACGGCGCCGACAACCGCATGGAAGTCCTTGTCTTCATCCTTCCCGCTGCTGCTGCTGCTGCTGCTGCTGCTGTCGACGCTACGGGGACCGTGCACCGACCAGAATCGGTGCTCCGCGTCCTGGTTCCGGCCGTCTCCACGGGCTTGGTCGTCGATGTGGGAATCGGCAAAAGGGGCCAAAGCCCTGCGGGGCATCCGGCTATCGTCCGCCGCCATCTCCCCCCCGCGCCCCGCCCAGTCGTCTCCAAGGCTCTGGAGCTCGTCAATCAGCTCCCTCCCGAAATCAGCCCAGTCCTTGGCTCGCTCGAGCGCTGCGTCGAGCGCATCGCGCCAGCCGGCCCGGTCGCGGCGGCGTTGGCGGCGGCGGCGGCGGCGCGAGTTGTTCTTGACGGCGTTGGCGGCGGCTTCGTTCCCGCGGCGGCCCCACTCATCTCCGATGCGCTTGAAGTCGTCCCCGAGTTCCCGGCCGCGGTCGACCCAGTCCTGAGCACGGTCGAGGGCCCGCTCGAGGGCGTCACGCCAACGGCTCTGGCGTTTAGCGGGAGCGCCTGATGGATGGGCGGCCGTGGCGGCGGGCCGGGGAGCGTCATCCGCGAGGTCGGCCGTTGGGAGGTCCCTGGGGAGAAACTCCCAGGCACCATCAGGCGTATGGTGGTGGTGCTGCTCCCAAGCGTCGCTGCTGGGCTGCGGGTGTGCGAGGGTGCTTGAGCCAGCCACGACGATAACGTCCAGGGTGGCCGGGGCCGTGGTGGTTACCTCGGCGGTTGCCGTAACCGTCGTAGGGGCGCCAACGTGGACATCCAAGGTGAGCGTGGTCATGGGCGTAGCCAGGGCCGTCGTCGTTACCTGTACCTGAGCAGTAGCTGTGACAGTTATCGTGGAGCCGTCAACAGGCACAGCAAGAGTGAGGATCTGGGTTTGTGTCTGGGTCTGGGTCTGGGTGGCAGGGACAAAGGCCGTGACCGTTGTTGGGACACCGACGAAGAAGGTGGTGGCTTGTATGGACGTTTGCGTAAAAGTCATTGTCACATCCTGCATCTGGGTCGACGTTTGGGTCATCTCCTGTGTTTGCGTCAAAGTTATGGTTACCTCCTGCGTCTCGGTGGATGTTTGAGTCGCCTCCTGTGTCTCGGTCGTAGTCGTCAATTCAGATGCGGTGACTGTCGATGTCATTTCGTCCAAAGATATGCTGGACGTGGTACTGACGGTGACCGTGACCTGGTAGGTGGACGTGAAGGTTGTCGGCAGGGCTAGCGTCAGCGTGCTGGTATCGTGGACGACCAACGAGCTCGGCAGGCTGGGGGTGGCTTGAGCCGTGATTGTCACCGTCAATGGAGCCATGGGGGTGGGCAGGGGGGTCGGCGTCGAGGTCGGCGTCGGGGTTGGCGTCGGGGTGTCTGGAACGGCGATGGTGACGATGGTTGTGATGTCACGCTCGTGGATGGGGGCCGTGGGGATGATGGCAGCGGGAACCAGGGCGAAGAGGGCCAGGCAGACGACGACGACGACGAACATGATGGAACGCATTTTGAATGGGCTATGGGAGGGACTAGGGGACAGAAGTATGACTTGATGTCGGTGAATAGGAGGACTGCGTGTCACTTGGTGCTGGTGTTGGCAGCGAAGGGTGTCGGTCTCTCAGGCTGGTAGAGGTATGAGCTGATGTCTGTGGGCGGTCGATGTGTCAAGGGTGGTGATGGGTGAGCGTTGTGTATGTTATCACAGGATTATGATGTATGCCTAGGAGATCACTAATGGATGTGTTAGTAGGAGCTGGACTGTCAGGGGTACTTGGTTCTGTAACTGTATTCTTGGTTGATAGAAGTGAGAAACGAGACCCGGTGGTTGAGGTGGGAGGACGGGACTATATATACCTATGAGATTGGTCCAAGCTTATTTCGAATGACCAGTTCGATGGGTCGTCACAAGCAGAGTCATAGAAAGTCAACGGGAAGCATGATTGTAGGGCTACGGGACTGACGCCTTTTGCAAGCGAGGTGAATCATCCGACGCGTCAGGCAGTAGGGTCTCTCCGGCTAAGACTCGTGTCTCTAGATTGACGTGGTTGCAACTATGGGTAGATGCCGTGACTCAGGCTTGCGTGGCCAGGGATAGCATCATATGGAACTGGTACTGCTTCGTTCGTCATGATCAGTGTACCGCCTAGACTACTGCCTACTGTAGCTTGGGCCACATTGCATGGCCAGCTGACGTGGAGCGTAGATGTGGTTGACGCCAGGTTGTGACTTTCCCCCTGAAATGGTACACAACCTCCCTGAATGGAAGGACATGAGGCATTATCCAGCCTTCACCAGACAGAATTGCGCGTATGACGACACGCGTTGATGGACAGGCAGTCTCAAGCAACGGAAGATGTAATTGCGTCATACCCGCTCTTCCCTTAGTCCTGCTCTACAACATGGTCCGTCTTTGACATAACTAGGAACGTCAAGCCCACTTCAACCAGCTCCCACCCGCCCAGTCATAACCATCAATGCCACTTGGACAGCACCCACGCCCATGCCGCAGTCATTCATCTCGAGACCCGTTGTCAGATGACGAGAACCACGACTTCAACTTTCTCATGCCCGACCTCCACTTCGAGCCATCCACTCCCCCCTTGTTCTTTTCCTTCTTCAACTTCTTCCTCCTGCCCCTCCTCCCGGTCCTTCCGTTCAACAACCCAAACGCATCCATACGGATCGGCTTCCCATCCGTGCTGTGCACGACCGTCACGGGGTTGCACACGCTAATGCCCTTACACGTGATTTGAAGGGAACCGCGGTCATCGGATGACACTTGAACTTCGTTCTTGGGAGGCTGGGACTGTGGTTCTGACGAGGGCCGTTGGAGGAGGTCCGGCGAATCTGGATCGCACTTGATATCGGCGCACTCAATATGTTTGTCTTTGTCTTTCACGTCGCCCCCCGTTAGGGCACCGGAGCTATGGTTGACGATCGGGTTGACGCTGTCTATACCGTCGACATTGCCATGACCTCCGTCACCTATGCGCTCTGCATGGCTGGCAATGGCGTCGAGCAGTTTCCGTAGGCCTTCAAGCAGCCGGGGATCTTGGAGCCAGGTGGCTGATTCAAAGAGGTCATCGATGAAGCCCACGTCTCCGCTAGCTGGCACAGCGCCAGGGTTAGGAACAGGGTCGGGCCTGGGAGCAAGGTACGGGCTGGCATCGTCATCGTCTGCGGGAGTCGGAAGAGGAGCTGCGAGCGTTTGGAAAATGACACTATAATAGAGAAGGAATGCAACGGAGAGGTGAAAGAGCGCAGAGCAGGCCATATTTGATCAGAGTGAGCCCTTTTGGTGGGCCCAAATGGTTCTGATGTAATAACATTCGATGCATTTTCGTAGCCTCCAAGAGAAGATCGTAGCCCGAGGATAAGCCATTAACGAGTTGAAGGAATCATCCAAATGGCACCAGCAAGACGCAACAGCTTCTTTCAGGCTCAATAATGACAGGGTCAAGTCTGCACAGAGCGCGGTTGCTGGTTCGTGCAACCTACCCGTCACGACCCTCTCCTTTCCATCGCCAGATACCTATCCATGCGGAGGATCGGGGTGGACCACGGCTGGTCGCGGACAGAGACTTCCCTTACCTTGATACTCCCGTTGATGTATTTGTTGTCCAGCCATGCAGGCTTAACTCATGCTTTCGCGCACAGTCACACATGCCGCTAACGTATGCAAAACTCGTTGCTGGAGCTTGAAACAGCGTATCTTTCTCGAATTGTTGCTGCACCAGAGCCCTTGGCCATTCCAAATTGCTCATACTGCTACCTCTGATCTTGGCCTTTCAAAATAATAGCCTGTTCCAAGCAGCCACGACGTTAACAGGATAACGGTCCATCAGTTCGATCCATCACGATCCAAGAAGGCACTCCCTGTGATCCCGAGACTCGCTTGTCTGACATCTCCTAATCATATCTCCTCTCCTGCTCACCCTCCACCGACACAGCAGAAACATCATCTTAGAAAAACAGGATCCTCTGAACATAAAGGTTTGCTCTCGACCCCTCGGTGATCCTGACCTGCAACCCTTCTCTTGCCGAGAAATGCGTTGTCGGGTTTAGGGGCTTCATGGCTTTGTAAACAATCTTGGCATTCAGGGGCTGTATTTATTTGCATCTATCTCGCACTCGAAGACGCAAAGTTGCTTCAACCACACAGCACGGTTTATCGCCAGCATTACAACATGGTTCCAAAAAAACAGACACCAACAGTGCAGCGAAAACTCTACGCACTACAAATCATTCCGTCACCATGTCAAAGTTGGAGCAGATCACGACACGGCACTGAGGGGTTTCTAGGTGTTTCGATTATCTAACTATGCATAATCTAGCTATCTATCTGGATAGCCTTGTCTCTCACCTTCCCTCCTTCTCTTGTTTCGTTTTTTTTTTCTTTTTCTTTTTCTATCTTTCCACGATTGATGAAAGTCCCCCCACCCCCCCCCCCCCCCCTCAATCCCACGAGGGACATTCTACCTTTGCTTACCAACCTCCTGAGAGCGTCGAAAGCGCCCGGTGTCCCACCCCCCTCAGCACATACCGGCCACGGGTCATAAAGTTGCTCCACAAGGAAGAATCCGCAGGCTTGGTCTCCTCGGAGGCTTTGTTCACAACCGGAGGCGGGCCAGTGGGAGTAGAAAAGACGTGGTCAGAATCACAAGGCTCCGGCATCGCTCGTTGCTCGGGGTCCAGCGGCTTGGCAACGAGGTGGACGCCGTATTTGGGGCGCAGCACCAGGCGCCAGGTCTTCCAGTCCTCCGGGTCGCCATACTTGTCGACGCAGTGCGCGTCGGGCTCGAAGTGCCACCTGGAGAGCAGGGCGCAGAGCAGGACCTTCATCTCGATCTCGGCAAACTTGCGGCCGAGGCATCCGCGAGGACCCTGGAGGAAGGTCATGAAGGCGTTGGTGCCGGCCGTGGGGGGCAGGTGGTTCCAGCGCTCCGGGTCGAACACCTCGGCGTCCTCGCCCCAGAACCACTCGAGGCGGTTGATGGAGTTGGACAGGAGGTAAATGACGGTGCCGGCAGGGACGTGGTACCCGTCAATGACATCATCCTGAATCGACTGACGCACCGTCATGGGGATGGGGGGGATGTAGCGGAGCGACTCCCGGCAGACGTTGTCCAGGTAGCGAAGGCGCTCCACGTCGGCGAGGCACGCCAGGGACTCGGCGTCGCTCTCGTCGAACTTCCAGTGCGGATCAAAGAGGCACGGCATGGCGTCCTTGATCTCGGCCCGGAGACGAGCCTGGGTCTCGGGATGCGTGGCCAGCAGATGGATGGTCCAAGCGACGCCCGTGGCGGTTGTGTCATGGCCGGCGCCGAGGAAGGTCATGATCTGGTCGCGCATCGTCTCGCGCGACAGGCCGGGCTCGCCCTTGGCGCGGAGCTTGTTGTTCTCCTGGGCTATGAGGGCCAGCACGTCCTTGGCATCGGCGGCTTCCTGCGCCGCCTCGAGCTTCTCGCTGAGGATGCGGTCGCACTCCTCGATGATGATCTTCCTGGCGGCTTCAACGTCCCGGTTGGTCTTGCAGGGAATGTACTTGCCGTTAGGGAAGAAGGCCTGGAAGCCGTGCATGGCATGGGATACGGCGTCAAAGTTGAACATGGTGCGGTACGCCCCCACGAGGGGGCAGTTGCCATTCATGAGAGCGCCCAGCTCGGCGCCGAAGCCCGCCTTGCCGATGATGTCCAGCGTGCACCGGTTCAGCCAGCTCAGGATCTCGAAGCGGGCCGCCCAGCCATGGGCCCCCCGCCGGGCCAGCTCGGCCTGTTTCCTTGTCATCTGGAGCGCCTTCTCCCAAAAGATGGGCGTGAAGGCCCGGATGGCGCTGATGGAGAAGCCCGGGTTCAGCGTCTTGCGTTGATACTGGTGCTCGGCGCCCTCGGCGAGGAGAACGCCCATGCCGAGGACGCGGACCATCCAAGAGCGAGCCCGCTGGGGCTTGGGGAAGTTGTAGGGGTTCTTGACGGTCATGTGGCGGATGCCGGCGTCGCTGGCGATGGACAGACGATCCGAGCCGAAGGGAAAGTAGTAGCGGACGATGGGGCCATGCTTGCGATGCCAGCGGCGCTGAGGAACGCCGCACTCCTCGGAGATGATGGGCAGGAATTGTCCCCAGAGCGGGAAGCCGCTGACGGTGGGTATGTGGCGGAGCTTGGACACATAGGTCGGATAGATCCATCCCATCCACAGGACCCAGTAAGCCATGATGGCGGACGAGAAGACACCCAGGGAGCCCGGGACCATGGGATGGTCAACCTTCCTTGCCAGGACGGCGAGGCCAACGGCCGTCGCGTGGACGGAAATGGGGGTCTCGAGGAACTTCATTTTCTTTGTTGTTATGTGTATGAAACTTGGACTTGTTGAGGTTGGACCTGTATCAGATTGTCCCTTGGGGGGAGCAGGGTGATGATGGATGAGGGTAAAGTGGATGAGTATGAGGTGTCAGACTGGGGTGATGTAAGACAAGCGGTATGTCGTTGGGGTGGTAGGAGGGTCTTGTGTGCGGGATACAGGGTGAAATTCCGATATGGCGTTGAAGGATATGGTATCAACCTGAGAGTGTGGTCTGAGGTTGATGTTGTGTGAGGGATGAGGTAGGTGTTTCACAGAGATGTGGTGTGCCGCGGATGTGGACAACTTGCTGATGTGTAGGTCTAATCTGGTCGGCGATTGTGTCTAGTGGTCGATCATGTATTCTTGTTGTCCCTGGCTCTCTTGGTTGAACTGAGCAGGTCGAGGTTCGCGGGGTCAGCGATGGTCCCGGATCTATATATACCCCCCAGATGGGTCCAAGCTTCTGACCGCGCGGCCTCCTTTGACTGCCTCTCTGACTTGGGAAGAGTCATCATGATGCATCATGGCTAGTTACGGGTGCTTCAAGAGGTCGTCAGTGCTTCTGCTCAACACGTCAGGCTCAGGGACCTTGATGGATTACCCCTCGGTCAGAACAGGGCGGAGTCGTGACGCGGCTTGGCCTGTCCTTGCAACCAGATGGCGCGGTTCAATACAAAATTGGCTTTTGAGGAGCATCTTGTACATCGCAATGGGCTCGCTGATCCGGAAAAGAACTAGCCAGAGTCATACAAAATCATAATCGGAGGCAATGATGACACGATCTGCCTGGCAGTCCCATTTGGGAGCCATTGGGTCGATTCGTTTCCCAGCTTTCTTGCAGGAAGATTCACCAACCTGGAATGTTCTCAGAATCTTAGTAGCCTGGGTCTTAAGTTAAAAGTGCTTCCAGTTGCAGGGGCAGCAAGCAGCCACTGCATTGAGGAAACGTTTGCCTCCCCACAGGTGGATGGGTTGGAGCTGCAGCTTGCAAGCTTGACCCGGTCAATACCAGATTGGTCAAAGTGAGCCACAAAGGCAGAGAAAAGAAGACAAGAAGAATCTTGACAGAAAAAGACAAGCATTCGAAGTTCCTTGATAGCCTGATGGCCTGTTGCTGCCTCTCGCTCCACGCCCCCCCTTTCTTGGTGTAAACAAAGTTCAGGTTCCACAGCAACACCAGACTCACCCGAAAGAGCTCATGGCATCTTGGCTGTGGTATTACACAGCCTTTGGATTGAAGTTTGCAGCGCGATGGGATGAAACTTGCGGCCGGCGAACTGCACATCCTACGGGAACTTGGGAGATGTCATTGTTCTCTGAGAAGTACACTTAGCGTCAAACCGTGTCAAATGCCACCGGGCACCTTTGAGTTGGGGTCGCAGTCTCTCTCATGAGCCCGGCTGTTCAGCTCAGCCGTGAAAAAATAACCGACGTATATGTCACAGCAGATTTCGCAAAAAACAAACAAAAAAATCCCGAGCACAAACAACAATCGCAGGCATTCATGTAGGCAATATACTGTATAACGCCCTGGCATTTGGTTTGTAAGTGGGACAAGATCTACATATACTGTGTATACTATATGTATGTACATCCTGCCGGTGGGTGGTGGCTGCGGGAGCCAAGACCTTATGGATGTAGGACTTCATGTTAATTGAACTGTGTGGGACTTATGGCTTTCGTTGATTGGTCAGACTAGCTAAATGGTCACGTGTCTGTCTGGGGTCCGCTAACGATGCCGGGTAACCTTGGGCGATGCGCGAAAGCAACGACGTCGTTTCTGCAACCTGGAAACATCCGCAAACAACTTTTCCATCCAACCAACACTTCCTCCCCCGATCGCCAATTTTCCTCCGTTGCGACCACACTTTTAGTCGCCGCGCATTCCTAGCATCCTGCGCCAGACCCTCACAGCTTCCCGACCGACCACGCCGAGATCCGGGGAACTCGCACAGTTTCCTCGCTCTCAATCGCTCAAGAACCGACCTCGTCGATCATCGCCGACACAACAGCCCACCATGGATGAACAAGTACTAAGCAAGCGGATCCGGACCCTAACCAAGGCCGTTGCCTCGGAACCGCCTTCGGTCGTCATCCAATTGCTCGAGGAGCTTAAAGCCGACAAGGCGCCGACAGAGGAGCAGCTGCGTGTAAGTTTCTGCGCCGCCGTCCCCAACCTCCACCCTCCGGAGCTCCCGATGCGCCAGGCGCATGCGATCGCACCGGGGATTTGGGGGCAACCCCGTTGGCTAACCGCACCCCCTCCTCCCCGCGACAGTCCACAAAAGCCGGCGTGGCGGTAGGAAAGCTCCGGCAGAACCCCAACCGGGATATTGCGCGGCTCGCCAGCGAGATCGTGTCCAAGTGGCGCAAGAACGTGGATGCGGCCAAGGAGTCCAAGAAGCGTCGTCTCGAGGAAAGCAAGTCGCCCACTCCCAATAAGACCGACTCCCCCGCGCCGGGTGCCTCTGCCGCGTCCTCGGGCGCGTCCGCCGCCGCCCCGGCCGCCCCGAAACCCCCGGCTTCCTCCTCGGGGTCGGGCGCCCGCTACGAAGGCGACCCGGAGAAGCGCCACTTCCGGACCGACAAGGTCGACATCTCGCGGACGGGCAACAAGACGCGCGACGGTAGCATCGGCGTGCTGTACAACGGCCTCGCGTACCGGCGGACCGAGCCCGTGGGCGAGATCCTGCAGAAGGCGATGGAGGTGGAGGCGGCGGCCTTCGCCGCGTACCGCGACACGGTCGAGTACGCCAAGAAGATCCGCGGCCTCATGACCAGCCTCAAGCGCAAGGACAACCCGGAGCTGGGCCAGCGCGTGCTCTCGGGCGACATCTCGCCCGACAAGTTCGTCGTCATGACGGACGAGGAGCTGGCGTCGGAGGCCCAGCGCGAGCGCGACCGCGCCCTCGAGCGCGAGAACATGCTCAAGGCGCAGGTGCCCATGGCGCAAAAGTCCATCAGCGACTCGCTCCAGTGCGGAAAGTGCAAGGAGAAGAAGGTGTCGTACAGCCAGGCCCAGACGCGCTCGGCCGACGAACCGATGACGACGTTTTGCGAGTGCACGGTCTGCGGTCATCGCTGGAAGGTGAGTTGCTTGGCTCTGGCCGTGTGGCTCGGCCATCTCGACATGCGGCCGACATGATGCTAACACGGCGGCTAGTTCTCGTGATCCCCCGGTGCGGCATCGCTTCGAGGCCCTGCTCTCGGTCGCCTCTTCTTTTTCTCCTTCCCCGTTTTTGTTGTTTGAGATAATCATTTTTACTTGACTTCCCACTTCTCATCGGCCTTCGGTTCCTGGCGCACTTTACGGACGGTTAAGTGGGATGCACCCTTTGGCTTCTAATTTCTTTCTGGGAGGTGGTTAGGAAGCGGGGTTGATATGTGTGATGATAGGATCCCGGAGACGCTGCCTGACATGATGAGGTCGCGGAACGCCGCAAGACCGACCACATAGGCCGTGAAATTTGTGGTAGTTGAGGGAGGCGCGTAACCCTTCTTACCTACTGTACACGAAAGCAGGCGACAATGATGACACCCTGCTGCTTTTCATTATCGGGATTGGAAGGGGGAGGTTACCGGGCATGCGTGCGCTTGGGTGGGCGGTCGGAGAGGCGTGATAATACCTCATCTGTCATGCTTCCTACCTTGATACCCACAAGAAATATTCAGGATCGTATATGTCAAATGCTCTCGTCGGAAGGTGAAGAAAGATGAGATGCGGCAGCGGCGCAAATACCTTCCCTGGAAGAGGGGATGCTTTTAACTACACGGCTACAAACCCCAAAGCAACAGGTCAGCCAGCTGCACCGGGAGGCCCTTGGATGTGTCGATCTGTCGTCGTGCTGTCCAGCTGGGGAGGTGAGAAGACGCCTTTTTTTTCTTTTCTTTTCTTTTTTTGCTACGCCTGCTCTTGCTTCCTCCTGAGGTGCGCGATGCCGAGCACATCCAGCAAGTCCTTGCCCCGGAGACCCTGGCCCGCCTGCCGCTGGCCATCCTTTTCTTCCTTCTTTCCCGCCCCGTCGTCCTCCAGCTCCAAGGCGCCGGCGTGCTTCCAGAACTTGCTCAGGTGGCGAGCGCCCGTGTCGCACAGGATCGTGACGACCCGGCTGCCCGGAGGAAGCCCCAGCGCCGTGACGACGGCGGCGACGCAGTTGACGGCGCTGCTGCTCCCGATGAAGATTCCGTCGTGCTCGACGAGCCAGCGGGCCATGCGCAGGGCCTGCTCGTCGGTGACGCGCACGGCGTCGTCGACCAGCGGCCGCCCGACCTCAAAGTTGCCCGTCACGCGGTTCACGCCGATGCCCTCGACCAGGCTGTCGACCTGGGTGCGGCGGCGGGTGCCCTCGCGCTCCGTGGGCGACCACATGACGCCGTGGCGCACCTTGTGGTACAGCCCGCTGCCCTGCGGGTCGGCCAGCACCACGCGCAGCGCCGAGCCCAGGCCGCGCTCCTCCTTGAGGTACTTGGCCACGCCGGACAGGGTGCCGCCGGTCCCGGCGCCGGCGACGAAGGCGTCGAGGCGGCCGCCGCCCGTCTGGGCCCAGATCTCGGGGCCGGTGGTGCGCATGTGGGCCGTGTAGTTGGCGAGGGACTCGAACTGGTCGCAAAACACGCCGCGCGAGGGGGTGTCGGGGGAGGCCGAGTGGGCGCGGGCGCGGGCGCGGGCCAGGTTGACGTAGTGGCCCGGGTCGGTGATGGGGGCGACGGGGACGCGCTCGACCTCGGCGCCGAGGTGGCGGAGCAGCTCCGACTTTTCGACGGCCACGTCGTCGGGCATGCAGATGTGGGCGCGGTACCCCCTCGCGCGGGCCAGGGTGGCCAGGGAGATGCCGGTGCTGCCGACGGTGCCTTCGTAGATGACATCGCCCCGGTTGGGGACGAGCAGGCCCTCCTCCTCGGCGGCCTGGATCATGCTGAGGGCCACGCGATCCTTGGGGCTGCCGCCGGCGCCGTTGAGGAACTCGGCCTTGGCGAGGATGGTGCAGCCGGTGGCCTCGGAGAGGCTGCGGATGCGGACGAGGGGCGTGTTGCCGATGGTGCCCTCGATGCCGTCGACGATGCCGTGGCCGCGGTCCAAGGCGGAGAGCTCGCCGTGGGATGAGGCCGTCTCGCGGTCCTCGAGGCTGACGGGCCCCAGGAGGTCAAAGAAGCTGCCGTGGCGATGGGCAGACTTTTTGCGGCGCTGGTACCGGGCTTCCAGCTCCGGGTAGAGGTCTTTGAAGCCGAGCGTCACGAGGACGCCGGCGATGAAGGCGACCGCCAGGGCGGCGGTGCCGTAGACTCGGGGGTGGTCGCTCAGCGGCATTGTCTCGTCATTTTTTGTTGTCTTGCGTGAACGGTTCTATTCTTTTCTTTCTTTCTTTTTTGTTTTTTTTTGTATAATTGTCTAAGGCCGCGGTTTTAGTTTTGGCGGTGCTGATGTGGTGGTTGTGGTTGTTGTGAGCGACTAACTGGGTAGGAACTGGTGATAACAAAATTGCAAAGCTCAAACCCTATACCTCCAAAGATATGAGACGAACTCTTTCAACATGAGAGAATGGAGAATTGGGCCCGGCCTGGATCGTACAAGCCCAGCTGCGGTGCTGGGATCCTAGCGTACCCGACCTCGACGAGAGCCTCGACGTTCGGCGTGTCTTGGGTGGTTGAAGCTGTCTTCCCAGGTTGTGCGGGTTGGCGGGGAGCAAAATCAATTGGGACCTGATGTCATCGCTCGTCTTTCGCCGAGCCAATGGCTATTCCCACTGTGGGGAGACCCCTCCAGCGTGTTGTGGGGAAAACACCCCGCCAACTCTTCGTTTGGCCCAGGCCCTGCAGAAGAAAGCCGCAAGCAGAAATGGAAGCTTGGACCGCATCGAAAATGTCGACCCTCTCAATCGACAACCTATCCATCAACGCCAAGATTCACCTCACCTCACCTTTGTGTGTTCTCTCCCATCACCGCTGACTGACCCGAGCTCGGCTCGGCCCAGAAGCTCCATCCCGGGGCATTCCCCCTCCCCCCCCCTTTTTGTTTTTTTTTCCCGACACTCGACGCTCAACTCTCGACACCGAGACGAACCGCTGTCCAACATGGATTCGCCCGTGGTGACCCAGCTCTTCCGGCGATTATTCCGCCACCATCCGGCTTGCCAGTCCCGCCAGAACCTGGCGGCTCTGGCTTCGGCCCTCCGAGACGTACGACGCCAGCACCGGCTCCTGCAGCAGCAGCGCCATCATGGCCGTCGCTGCTACTCCTCGGGCGGCCGCGGGGGCGGGCGCACTCCGCAGTACGACCTCAACTGGCAGCAACGCTCCGACATCTTCCAGCAGGACATGTCGGACGAGTTCAAAAAGTTCCCCCTGGTGACGGCCATGGATCTGCGGAACCGGACCGAGAGGCCCCGCCGCGTCAAGATGCTCATGCGGGACTTCATCGAGGGTCAGTCTGTCTCTTGGGGTGTGTTGGACGGCGCCAATTGGGAATCGCTGACCTTGTTCCCGCTCCTCTCCCTTCCCCGGCGCCAGACAGCTTATACAACCCCAACTACGGCTACTTTTCCAAGCAGGTCGTCATCTTCACCCCCGGCGAGCCCTTCGACTTTGGCTCGCTCTATGACGAGCTCGACTTCCACTCCCTGCTCTCGCGCCGCTACGTCGAGTTCGAAGACGCCCTCGACGCCGTGTCCCCCAGCGACACGAGGCAGCTCTGGTACACGCCGACCGAGCTGTTCCGCCCCTACTACGGCGAGGCCATCGCCCGCTACCTGGTCGCCAACTACAAGCTGACCGCCTATCCCTACCACGACCTCATCATCTACGAGATGGGCGCCGGCCGCGGCACCCTCATGCTCAACATTCTCGACTACATCCGCGACGTGGACCCCGACGTCTACGACCGCACAAAGTACAAGATCATCGAGATCAGCACGCAGCTCGCCACCCTCCAAAACTCGCAGCTCATGCAGTCCACCGCCGCCCGGGGCCACGCC
The DNA here is from genome assembly GCF_042764415.1 of Remersonia thermophila. Lineage (NCBI taxonomy): Eukaryota > Fungi > Ascomycota > Sordariomycetes > Sordariales > Chaetomiaceae > Remersonia > Remersonia thermophila. Next base: position 2,900,260 of record NC_092218.1, read on the forward strand.
GACAAGGTCGAGATCATCAACCAGTCCATCTTCGACTGGTCCCACACGGTGCCCTCGCCCTGCTTCTTCCTCGCCTTTGAGGTCTTTGACAACTTCGCCCACGACGTGCTGCGCTACGACATGGAGACCCAGCGCCCCCTCCAGGGCCTCGTCCTGATCGACGAGCACGGCGACTTTTTCGAGTTCTACACGCCCCACCTCGACCCCGTGGCCGCCCGCTACCTGCGCGTCCGCGAGGTGGCCACGGGCGGCCGCCACAAGGTGCCCTACCCGACCACCCGCCTCGGCCGCTGGCTGGCGGGGCAGAAGCCGCTTTCCGCCAACCTCAGCCCCCCCGAGTACATCCCCACGCGCCTCATGAACTTTTTTGACGTGCTGGGCCGCTACTTCCCGGCCCATCGGCTGCTGACGAGCGATTTCCACTCGCTCCCGGACGCCATCAAGGGCCTGAACGCGCCCATTGTGCAGACGCGGTTCCAGCGCCGGCCCGTGCCCGTGACGACGCCTTTGGTGAGTGGCGTGACCTTGCTGAATGACCATCAGCCAACAGGGCGAGGTGGCGAACCAGGACGAGACTGACATCGTTGCTTTTTCTCTCTCCTCTGTAGGTTCACCAGGGCTACTTCGACATCATGTTCCCGACCAACTTCCAGACGGCCGAAGCCACGTACCAGGCCATCACGGGCAAGCTGACGCGCGTGCTGTCCCACGAGGAGTTTATGCGCCGCTGGGCCTACCTCGAGGACACCGAGACGCGGAGCGGCGAGAACCCCCTGCTGACGTGGTACAAGAACGCCAGCGTGCTGTTCACCGTGTAGCGGTCGACAGCTCGTGAGCTGTACATGCGTGCATACATACACATGAGTTCGTACCTAACGTACGGAACCTGTACATTCGCTGGGTATGAACATACAAACGTGAACTTTGATGGATCTCACACAAACGCTGCAACCGCACTGGACAACGGCGTCTTCGTGAAGGTTCATGTCGCTTCCCAAGTCTATGTCAACTTCAGCCCGTCTACTATATACACCACGAGTTGGACTGGCACTCTTTAACGTAACCGGAACCACGTTGGAAGCACGTCAGTTACGAAAACAATCATTAACCACCCCCGCCCCCTCTCGACATTTTCCCTCATGTCAATCTTCAAATGCCAAGCTCCTTCATCTTCTCCACCAGCCACTGCTCCGCCTTGGCGACCGCCTCTTCGAGCCTGGTCGGGTCGGCGCCCGCGCCCTGCCGGCTGGGCTCCTTGCCTCCCGTCTTGCCGCCAATCACCTCGGTGACGGCCGCCGTCCATTGCTCGGCCGTGATGCCCTTGGACGAGAGGTGCTGTTGATCTCCACGTTAGCCTGCGATCCTAACATCATATGCGCGATGGGCTTCCAAGCGAGGACTTGAAACGTACCGTGCCAACATAGACGCCGTGCATGACGGCATCGTCCTTGCTGCCCGCAAACACGTACACCGTCCTCTCCTTGTCCTTGGTCTTGTAGTACGTCATGACGTCGGCGATAGCCTTGGCGTTGGCCGAGATGGGGAGGTGGCCCACAAAGAACTTGCTCTCCTTGTTCTCGTCCTTCTTAAAGTGGCCCTGGACCGTGTCGAGGGCCGTCTTGCTCTCGGCCTTCTGGCGCTTCTTTTGCTCGTCCACCACCTCCTTCTGTATCTTGGCGAAGCGCTGGCGCAGATCCTCCTTGGCAAGGGTCGAGATGGCGAGGGCGTCGAGCTCGACGGCGGCGGCCTTGATCTCGGCCGCCTTTTGCGGGCCAAACTCGAGCGCGGCGATGTGGTCGAGCTTCTCGGCAAACGTCTGGGCGTCCTGCTGCGCCTGGTGGGCGCCCTCGCCCGTGTAGGCGACGATGCGGCGGATGCCCTTGGCGATGCCGCTCTCCTCGACGATGATCAGGTCCTTGATCAGGCCCGTGGCCTCGACGTGGGTGCCGCCGCAGAACTCGATGCTGTACTTGCGCCACTCGGGGTTCTTGGGGTTGGCGATGAGCTCGTCGACGTCGACGCCGATGGACACGACGCGCACCGGGTTGGGGTACGTCTCGCCGAACACGGCACGGAGGCCCTCGATGCCGCGGGCCACGTCCAGGTCCACGTCCTTGGCGTACGTCTTGAGGTTCTTGCGGATGTCCTCGTTGCACATGTCCTCAATCCTCCTGATCTCGTCCAGGCTCACCTGCGCCTTGTGGCTGAAGTCGAAGCGGAGCTTGTCCTGGTCGACCAGCGACCCCTTCTGGTGGATCTCCTCGCCGAGCACCTCGCGCAGGGCGTGATTGAGAACGTGCGTGCCCGTGTGGTTGTTCCGGATCGGCTGCCGCCGCAGCTCATCGTACTCGCAGATGACCTCGTCGCCGGCCGTCAGCTCGCCGTACTCGATGTAGCCGTTGTGCACGATGTAGCCGCCGTATTCCTGGACGTCGAGAACCTTGAACTCAGCGACGCCGTCGATCAGGATCCTGCCCGTGTCGGCGACCTGGCCGCCCGACTCGGCATAAAAGTTTGTCCTGTCGAGCAGCACGCCAATGGGCGTGTTGGGCGGGAGCTCCTTGCTGGTGGTGCGGAACTCGTTGCCTGTGAAGATGAGCTGCACCTTGGCCTTGATGTTGCCCCTCTGGTACTTGGCATCCGAGTTGGGCCGCGGGAGGTTGACCGTGCTCTCCAGCTCGGCGATTTGGTGCACGTTGAGTTTAGGGAACGTCTGGACGGCCTCCTTGACGGCCTTGCTCGCCTCCCGCGCCTTCTCGCGGGCCACCTCGACCTCGGCCTCGTCAATGGTAAGGCCGCGCTCCTCCGCCATGAGCTTCGTCAGATCCTCCGGGAAACCGAACGTGTCGTACAGGCGCCACACGTCGGCACCCGACAGCTTGTTCTCCCCGGACTTGACAGCGATTGAGGCGTACTTCTCGAACTGCTTCTCGCCACGATCCAGCGTGACGGCGAAGGCAACCTCCTCCTCGTCCAGGATCTCCTTGATGTCGGCCTGCTTCTTGCGGAGCTCAGGGAACTGGTCGCCCATCTGCTCGACCAGGGCCGGGAGGATGCTCGAGAAGAAGGAGCCGATCTCGGCGTTGAAGTACTTGCGGGCGTACCGGACGCCTCTACGAAGCACACGGCGGACGACGTAGCCGCGGCCGATGTTGTTCGGGACAGCGCCGTCGGCGATGGCAAAGGCGAGCAGGCGGATGTGGTCAGCAGCGACACGGTAAGCGGTGTCGACGCCATCCACGTCATCCTTGCCGTACTTGTCCGAGTACGGGCGGGCGCCGGTGACCTCTTGTATCCTCGCGAACAGAGGGGTGAAGATGTCGGTGGCATAGTTGGAGACCTTGTCCTGCAGGGCGGACACGAGACGCTCGAAGCCCATGCCCGTGTCGATGTGCTTCGCGGGAAGGGGCTTCAGGGACTTGTCCTTTTGGCGATCGAACTGCATGAAGACGTTGTTCCAAATCTCCACCACCATGGGGTCGTCCTGGTTCACGAGATGCGCGGCGTTCCGGCCCCCGATCTTGTCGTAGTGGATCTCGCTGCAGGGCCCGCACGGTCCCTGGTCGCCCATCTCCCAGAAGTTGTCCTTCATGTTGCCGGGCAGGATGTGGTCCTCGGGGACGCCGACATCGAGCCACAGCTGCTTCGCCTCGAGATCCGGCTCGAGGTTCATCTCGGGGTTGCCCTCAAAGTAGGTGACGTAGAGACGGTTCGGGTCGAGGCCGTAGACCTTGGTCAGGAGCTCCCATGACCATTCAATCGCCTCCTTCTTGAAGTAGTCGCCAAAGGACCAGTTGCCCAGCATCTCGAAGAAGGTCTGTCTCTGTTAGCCGGAGAAGTCCACCCACACATCCCGCCGCCAGAGAGCGAGAGAGAGAGGGGGGGAGGGAGAGGCCAACTCACGTGGTGGTAGCTGTCCTTGCCGACATCGTCGAGGTCGTTGTGCTTGCCGCCAGCACGGATGCACTTCTGGGTGTCGACGGCGCGCTTCAGCTGGGCCAGGGGCTCCGACTTGCCGATGGTCCCGAGGAAGATGGGCTTGAACTGGTTCATGCCCGCGTTGGTGAAGAGGAGGGTGGGGTCATTGTGCGGGACGACCGACGAGGACGGGACTGCGGGGTCATGTCAACACCACGATCGCAGGGCGCGCAAGGCGGTTTCGGGTATGGCGACCGCGTTTCGCCTTGAGTGTTTCTTTTTTTTTTTTCTGTTCTCTCTTGTTTGGGCAATGAATGCTTACCGATGGCATGGCCCCTCTCGGCAAAGTAGTCGAGGAACGTCTTGCGGACGAGGGGCCCAGTCCACTTGACTTCGGCCATGGCGGGCAGTGTCGACGAGGATCGGAAGGAAAATCGGTTGCCGAGATAGAAGGGCGACGCGATCCTCGGGTGCAATCTGCTGAGGGTGCTCGAGGCTGGAGGCCGTCGAGTCGAAAGGGTTGAAAAAGACGAATGGGACCGACGGAGAAGAGACAGCTTGAATGCGGTTGGCTTGGGGTTGTTTGGGCGAGTCCTCGAAAAAGAAGAAGTCGAAGTGGCGGTTTCGAGCAAGTTCTCGAGCGGGGCAACTTTGTGCTGGAGGGTGCGTCGCGGGGCATGCGGCGAGCCGGGATGCCCGATTTTAAAACAGCCGGCGCCAGCCTCTGCAATCCGCCTTCCGTTCCTCACCAGCAGATCGGAACCCGAAATCGCCGCTTTGTCCCAACGACGATAAACGTACACCTGGACCGACATCCTCTCTCCGCGATCGGACTTTTCCGTCCCGGTACCTTATCTCGAGCTCGAATTCGGCATCGATTGATCTGCGCCGTCCTGCCGAGGCCCAGTCAAGCAGGGGAGTCGGGCGATATCGAGGCGAGAGACCGTTAATAGTTACGATAAAAGAATAAAAAAAAAAGAGGAGCCAGGTTACTTTCTAGACACAATCCTAGTTAGCAGGCGGGCTCGCGCCTACAGCGGCATCCCTGAGGATGGACATCGACCACCGCCAATATCACCACTTCGACCATGGGGCTCTGCACCAGTACAACAACCAACACCAACAATCGGAACCCGCGCTGCTGCGAATGCAGCGCAAACGCAAGGCCGATGCGCCACCCGAGAACAACGAGCGGCTCTCCAAACGCATGAGCTTGCTCAACCTTGGTATGCGCCGTTCTTTTCATTGGTCGCAACCCATCGCGGCGTGTGCCTCGGAGACAGGCGACCCCGGACTGACGCTAGGCGCACCAGAGAACTCGGGCCAGAAGCTCTACGTCCCCGTTGAGAACCCCGACTCGCAAGCCGCCGAACCCACCACGGGCGTCGCAAAGCCCAAGAAATCCCACCGCGCCCGCGCGCCGGCCGACAATTCGGTCATGCAGCTCGACGACTCCAAGTACAAAGTCTACATCTACAACCTCGACGACGAGCTCTCCTCCTGCTCCTCCGACAACGAAAGCGACGCCTCTCCCTCCTCCCCGGACAGCTCCGGCGACGCCAACGGCAAGCTCGTCTTCCTCCACGACATCGACAAGCACCTCCTCGCCAACCGCATCCCGACCCGCGTGCTCCAGGACCCGCGGCCCGACCCCCGCGCCGAGCTGGCCGGCAAGGAGCTCGTGCTCTACAGCGTGCCGACGTCCCTGTCCGTCCCCGCCGAGCACGACAGCGTGCGCAAGGCCATCATCGAGGCCCGCGCCCGGGCCCGCGAGCGCCAGAAAGCCGAGCTCGCGGTGGCGGCTGCCGCTCGGGAGGGCATGACGCCGAGCCCGACCAGGCCTCCGACGGCGACGACGACGTCTTCAACCTCGGCCTCTGCCTCATCGTCAGGCATGTCGCAGGGGGCTATGGCCATGGATGCGGAGCCGCTGATTCCGCCCCCGCCGGTGCCAGCGTCGTTCCCGGGGATGGAGGAGGACCCGGATGCTATGGAGCTGGACTGACGAGAGGTCTTGTCCAGGGATGGGGACCACCGCGCGGCCATACATAGATATACGATACAGCAGGCACGCTCCAGCGTTATCTTTCTTTTCTTTTTCTTTTCTTTCTTTTTTTGCTTTCGGATTTGGCGCAACACGAACAGGTGGGTAGGCGGGCGGGACAGATTTGCTCTTTAGCGCGGTGTTCAGGCGTCTATAAACCTGCTTGCTGCATTTGTTTCACAGGGAACACCTCAACCTCAGCGGGCTGGCTGACACCGGGATTTGGTTCGGAACGATCTATTAGGAGTTTTTTTTTTTTTTTTTTTTTTTTTTTTTTTTTTTTTTTTTGCTTTTGTTGATCATTATTCATTCATCTTAGGACTACTTACTCTCACCTGTTTCTCCCCTACCCGCACTGAGAGCAGCAGGTACTCTGCCTGCCCTTGGTACCTAGGTAGACAGGTGCAAAATGCAGTCACAAGAATAGAACAAGTGTGTTTACCATAATTTTGAGTCCCGAAAATTCAATAACAAAAATAACCAGCCCAGTCCACCAGCGCCATGCTGTGCTTTAAAAAAAAGTCACCCCTTGAACTCCAAACCATGAAACCAGATATGCATTTCCGCCAGGGAATCTTCCGACAGCTGAGGGTGTCCTGCCCCAGCCACAAAAATGCTCCGATACCTCGGTCTCCCCTCTCCGGTGAAGCCCTCCTAGAAGGACCCATTACTGCTGACCAGACGACGTCCCTTGCTGATTCGAAGCGCTCCCAGCAGGCGGCTCACCCCGAGCCTGACCTGGCGGGCTGCTCGGCTCCGGCTTTGGGCCGTTCTCAACGGCCGCTGCGGCAGGGGCAGCGGCAGTGGCGGGCGCAGGGACCGGGGCCGGGCCGGGGCCGGGGCTGGAGGCTCGTACTTTGGCGGACGCGGGGCGTTTGGATCGTACATGGGCGGCGGCATCGCGTACATGTCGACGTACTGCGGCCCTGGGGCCCAGGGGTAGTACACGTTGGACGCGGACGCGGAGGAGGCAGGGCGGCCGTACGGGCGAGGCGGAGGCGGGGCATAGAGCGGGTCGACGCGGGCGAGGACGTCGCGGGAGATGAGGAACTTTGATCGAGCGTCATGTGTTAGTTCTCCATGCATGGAGACATATGGAAAGGGGGCGGGGGGCGGTTGAGTGGGGTTGGTTGGTTGCGAGAGGTGGTGAGGTCACGTACTCGGTGGTAGCTCAGCGGTGGGAGGCCTTTCTTAATCCTATGGTGCGCGTGGATGTAGCCGATGAGGAGGTACAGCAGGCAGGCGACGATGAAGCCGAGGAAGAGAGACCATTTGATAATCATGCCTTCCTGTTGTTCATTGGGTTAACATTGCCTTCTCGTTCTGGGCTTGGTATGTTCCGGGAGCAGGCGAACGCGTACTTTGGAGCTCCAGAAGGACCCGTAACACTCGTCGTCGTCATCGTCATCGAGAAAGCCAACATCCTTTCTGCAGTCCTCGTATCGTCGATGTAAGATGCTGAACGCTGCTGTCGGCGCCATAGGTTGCGCTATGTTGTGTGGGAGCAGGCGAGCTGTTGCGATTCTTTGGTGGCGGTGGTGGGAGGGTCGGCGAGGTGACCGATAGCCCAGGTCTTCAAGGGCAATAACTATGGCAATTTCCAGAGGTCTTGTTTGCGGAGCTTCTCAACGACGGGCGATGCAGCTTGCGGATTGGAAGGAACGCGTGCTGTTGCAAACAGCGAGGAGTGGGAAAACGAGTGGGCGGTTGTGGGACTGGAAATGAACGCGGCGGAATGCGAGATGAACAGTGATAGTTTCCCGAGGCTTGGGCGGCGCCTTCATGGCAGCGTGAGTGAATATCCGCCGCTCGGAGCCAAGAAGAGCCGCCGCGCGCACCGCAGCCGTGGGCAGCGACCTTGGCGATGCCCTGTTTCAAAGCAGCCCCTGGATATCACCCAAGCCACACCCCCTTGTGTCGACTCTGGCTCATGACGACACTTAATTGGCATATCCGCGCCTTGACTGCACCGACATCAGACATTTAGGCTTGCCTCGAGGCGCGAGAATTCCCGATGTGCCAAGTGCCCAAGTTCTACCTAGTTACTACCACATAGTATACGGGCGCTGCGCAAGTATGGAGTAACTACTCTGTAGGCAACGTCGGCATGTGCCTGTGGGTAGTCTGAGCCAGCTTGCGAACTTGGCCAGCGGGATCCTCGTCGGGCAGATCTCGAGAATGCGAATCGTTTCTACACCGCAAATTGCGCAGTAAGGCTAGCTAACAGCTTGCTTCATAATGGTGTAGCTAGCCGCTAGTACATGGTGTATGTACAGGGCCCCATTGATAACCATGGACGGAAACCCCCAGATGTCGGGTGCATCGAGCTGGACAACTATAGTAAGGCTCGGGCGATTCTGGAGGAGGCTGGTGATGATGGAGAGCGTCCAGACCCCCCAGCCATGGCGCCCTCTCAGAGGAATCCGAGGGATGGTCCCTGTCCCGGTCATTTTCCTGATTCGCGCCAAGACATTGAAATCCTCTGCTCCTGTCTGGATGAGGACTAGCGTCTTGGCAGATCCGAACTCTTGCGCCGTGGCAGTTCCACTCCTACGCCCAAAGTTTGGTTTTTCTTTGCTGGATGGATACCAGCGGCAAACCCGCAGTGACATAATAGCGCAGCGACGAGGTTCTGAAAAGCTGCGACGTGCTGGGTCTCCCACTTGTGCGCCGACGGCAAGCCGTTGGGATTGGAAGAAACCCCCAAAGCCACCACCTTGAGCACGGGGGCAAGGCGGACTGGCAGCCGGACAAAGCCCCAACAAACCATCGCCTCTGGACAACGGCGGACCCAATGTCCCGGACCGCCCAGTCCCCTCCTCCTCCTGAATCCCCCTCGCGACTACGACCACCCAACCGATCCGTAATGCTCCGGGAGAGGCACGCCTTTGCCTGAATCTCCGTTCGTCGTGGGGCTGCCACGGCCCTGCAGGACATCATTGTCGCTTCCCCTTCTCAACGGAGATGGCTGTCGCCCGTTGCGCCGTCCGGGTGCCCTCGCTGTCACGAACCCCCCTGCTGACCAGGCCCGCGGTTCGGATGCTGGCTTACCACGCTCCTTCGATGCCGGCCCGTCTCTGCCCACAGCAATCCCGATCCCCGTCGAGCCTTGCCCCTCGCCGAGTCGACGTAGCCGCCGCGAGCTCGCAACGCCAGCAGCAGGGCCGCGCCGGCGCCGGCCTCGCCGCGTACTCGACCTCGGCGCCCTCGCCCGCCGCGGCGAAATTCGTCTACAACGTCTGCGCGTCCTACATCGCCAAGGGCCACGCGTTCGACCCCTCGACCCACCTCTTCCAGTTCAACCCCTACAACCGCGTGCAGCCACCCAAGAAGGGGCGCGGAAAGGCCTCGCGGCCCGAGTCGGGGCAGGATGCCTTCTTCGTGAGCCGCCTGGGCGCCGTCCCGGGGGAGGTCGCCCTGGGCGTCGCCGACGGCGTGGGCGGATGGATGGATAGCGGCGTCGACCCGGCCGACTTCTCGCACGCCTTCTGCGATTACATGGCGGCCGCCGCCGCGGCCGCGCCGGCCGCGCCGGCCTCCTCCCCGGACGGGACCGGCAAGCCGCTGTCCGCGCGCCAGCTGATGCAGATGGGGTACGAGGCCGTGTGCCACGACCCGTCCATCAAGGCAGGAGGGAGCACCGCCATCGTCGGGCTTCTCACCGCCGACGGGCGGCTCGAGGTGGCCAACCTAGGCGACAGCGGCTACATCCTGCTACGCCTCGGTGGGGTCCACGCGTGCAGCGAGCCGCAGACCCACGCCTTCAACACGCCTTTCCAGCTGAGCGTTGTGCCGCCGAGCGTCCTCCGCCGCGCCGCGGCTTTCGGCGGCGCCAATCTCATGGACCAGCCCCGCGACGCCGAGATCTCGCGCCACCGCCTCCGCCACGGCGACGTCCTCGTCTTCGCCAGCGACGGCCTCTGGGACAACCTCTTCAACCAGGACGTGCTCCGCATCGTCGGCCGCGCCATGACCCGCGCCGGCGCCTGGGTCAACACGGACCGTGGCGTCCAGGTCGCGCCGGATCTGCGGCCCTACACGAGCCCAGCCCCAGCGGACGAGGCCGGAGCCGAGGATGGCGGTGCCAACGCGATGGCTACGCTGCAGAGCCAGATCGCCACCGATCTCGTCGGGGCGGCCAAGCTCGCCGGCCTCAGCCGGACCATCGACGGGCCGTTCGCCAAGGAGGTGAAGAGGTACTTCCCTCACGAGGTTTGGCATGGCGGCAAGGAGGACGACATCTGCGTCGTGACGGTCTTGGTGTCGGAGGAGGAGATGCCACCGGCGCCGGCCAAGGCGAAGCTGTGAGGGTGAGAAAATTGTCTCCTAGACCATCACCGCCGCCGCCGCCGCCGCCGCCGCCACCACCACCACCACGCAGCAGACCTCGGCAGGCTTAGAGCATGCAGACGGTCGAAGGATTCCAAATGCCTCTCACAACTCACGACACTTCGCGCGAAAAGAACCGACTCGCAAACACCCGTGCCTGCCCTAGCCAGGCTCTGACAAACGTCACCCCTGCCTGTTCCGAGGTCTGTCCAGAGGTTGAACAGCCCTGGAGTTGACAGATGAAGAGGACGGAAAAACGCGTCGTGTCGTCGTCACCATCGTCGGCTTACCATGTTGCGTATACGCACTCGCCGCGATGACATCAGCACCAGCACATCAGTATTATCATCATCGTCATCATCATTATCATGACGTTGGATTTTGCGTACTGTTCATCCGGACCGAGCAAGCAAGCAAGCAAGCAAGCAAGCAAGCAAACAAACAATTAAAGCAAGGAATGAAATTCGAAAGCATATGGGATGGGATGGAATGGGATGGGATGGGTATATAAAAGATGAGGATAAGCATCGCACTGGGCATGATGGGAGGGGGAGAGATAGATCTAGACGCCTACCTAGACGAACAACCCTCGGAACATGACAACCCATTTACTTGGCCGCCGACGAGGGCCGTCAATCAGAGATCCAATCTCCTATTCATATAACTAACTAGCAAAGGCATCCCCGAAAAAGTGAAAGAAACTCAGTGCCTTGGCTGCCTGAAGCAAGCCGAATTCTGAGGCTCGGCACATGTCACTCATAGGGCCCGGGTCGTCAACGACAAGCATTGATTCTTCAACACTGCTGAGGCTGGTGATGATCGACATCGACATGCTGACCGGCGGTGCAAGCCACAAACAATCCACCACCACGTGTGGACGGGAGATCTTCAACGTCAAATCAAGCTCCTTTCCCTGCAGAAGCTCCGTGTCGGAAACGTGCATGCTCGAAATGGAAGCTGCCAAAGCAAGGGAGATGGCCCGTGACGTTCAGCATCACACGCCATCACAACCGACCGCATAGGAAACCAGAGAGGCTTAACCGATGGATGACATGTGAATTATTGGACGTTCCCAGAGACTACTTCGTAAACCTGTAGGCATCAGGGCATGTCATCACCCCCCTTCTCTCCCCTTCCCGATTCCAACCCAAAAAAAAGCCCAATTCCCATCAAATCAAGCAAAATCCCACGACGAGGACGGTCCTGAACATCAAGTGTTCCCTTTCCCGAAGGGCACCCCGCAGGTCAGACGCGACAACATCGCAAACGTGACCAGACCAGGAAACAGGCCGAGAATTACCGAAACCGCCCCGCCCGGATGAGCAACAAGAATCAGTCCCCCATTACAACATTCTTCAACAAGAAAGGTATGTACAAAGAAGACGTAATTGGGCAGGCCGTTTTTCCTTTCCCGTTTGCCAAATAACCCGCAACGCCGGACGGACGCTTAGTTGAAGAAGACGAGAGCGGCCACGGTGCCGAGGACCAGGGCCAGGGGCGACATGAAGCGGTTACCGCTGTTGGTGTTCTCCGGAGCCTCGGTCGGCTGGGTGTTGCGGGTGGTGGTGGGGGTCTGGGTCGTGGTGATGACCAGAGCTACACAGCGGGGTTAGCGGGCTGACATCACGCACACGGCACGCGATACCGAGGACTTACTGGTCGCGGAGGCGCTGGCGGTGGTGCTGGCGGTGGTGCTGGCGCTGGAGGTGACGCTGGTCTCGGTCTCGGTGGAGCTGGCGGAGCTGGTGCTCGAGACCGAGCTGGTGGCGGTGCTGCTGCTGGTGGCCGAGGTCTCGGTGGTGCTGGGAAGGGCGGTGCCCAGGTAGCTCCACATGACGCTGTAGTTGGGCTCGCCAGTGGCATCGGTGATGCGGATGGCGTAGGTGCCCGAGGGCAGGTCGTTGAGGGTAAAGGTGTACGAGGTCTCACCCTCAGGGACGGCTGCCAATCGCGTCAGCATGTGGGTCAAGTCTCAAGATGCAGGCCGGCGGCGGGCAATCGACGTACTGGCAATGTCAACGACGTGCTTCAGGTTGTTGCTGCTGCCGGTCATGATGGAGAGGGTGACCGGGCCCTCGGCGTTCTGCCAGGTGAGGGTGAAGGGCTGGCCCTCAACGATGGTGTACTCCGAGTTGGTGAGGATCGGCTTGGCGAGCACAGCGGCCGCGAAAGCGAGAACGGCACCGAAAGAGACCTTCATTTTGACTGATTATCGGGGGGATTAAGCTGTGCGAGCAGTGCCCAGGTCAGTTGAATGTTGCTTGAGGGTAATTAGAGGATACTATTGCGCCCGAAAAAAAAAAGGCTCGTCGGTGCAAAACAACAGCGGGCCTGAAATAAAGCACAAGACGCGGCAACGCGTCGTCCTGGTGGCGGCTTACCTAAAAGTAGTGGATTGGAATGTGGAAAGAGCAAGAGCGGTTTTGCCGGTGAGGCGAAGATTTGTTGGAATGAGTGGACGAAGTTGAAAAAAACGGCGACAAACGATCGTAGAGCAGTGGGATTCACCGTGATTAGGGACGACAAGTGTCGGCTGGAGAAGGGAAAGAAGGAGAGGAAAGAAATAAGAGATGGTGACGGCAGGCACACGGGTCAAAATAACCTCGATGACCCTGGAAGCCGTGGCGGCCTGGGAAGTGACGACTTGCAGCTCCAAACCAATAGCAAGCTTGGACGGGTTTCCTCCCCTTGCTAGCGTCCGGGGGGTTCCAAATACATAGGACGGGGGCGATGCACAAGGGGAAAAGCCATTCCCGTCGAGGGGGCCCTGGAACCCAAGCGGGGGGGGGGGCGGAGAATGTCACGATGAGCTGGGCCTCCATTTCTAGCAGGGTGCCAAGAGGAGAAATGCTGGATGCACTGTGACCGCACAAGCTCTTCCGGCCGGCGGGATTGTGAAGGACACCCAGCGACTGGAATTTCGAGAACCATCTGTTCCCTCGCCAATACGAGTTCATGAGGGCGCCAACAAACCGGTTTGTGCCGTGAGGCCACCCTCCACCAGGTTGCATCGTCCTCGTCTCTTCTTCTCTTGGCCGAAGCCAACAACCCGAACAGCCTGCTGATCAACCTCAGCCGCCGTGCGAGAGAGGGGGGGGGAGTCCGCCATCCTCGGCACCCTTCTTCAGCACTAATGTTAGCCCATAGCAGCGGCGGCGGCGGCGGTGGGAAATTGCTTGCTTGGCCAACCGCTCTTCACCTCCTTGTGGTCGCAGCCGGGCCCCCGGCAGCTGTCGCATGTCGACCCTTGCAAAGGAGCGTCGCAGAGGATGGATGGGAGAAACACCGCGCCGCTCGACGTTTGTTTGGAAATCGTCTGGAACGGAGCCCTACGGAGCATGCGAGCACCAGAATGGAATCGTCTGACCGTTGCAGCTCGGCCGGTCCGAACGGTCTTGCCCGGCACGCATTGTTCAGATCATCTCGGGTTGTTCGATCGACGGGTGCAACGCAACTCCACGACGCCGCGGCTGTGTGGGAAGTCCAGGAGGTGGAGCCCGTCATCTCGCTGCGCGATGCGCGTGAGAGGGCCTTCTTGCCAGGGGGAAGGGGGGGGCGGGGACCGAATGGATCTTGCTGGCAGAAGGGTTTCATCGCCGGTCGCCCAAAAGCTTCCATCACCGATCAGAAATATCCGGCCCTTGCCAGACTGTGCAATCATGGCAACCTTAATTGTGGACACGCCAACGTTAATTTTAACGTTACCATTGCCTGCCCTGGCGTCAATCCGGGGTTGACTTGGACGCGGAGAAGGACGCGGAGAACGACGCGCGCACCGGCGGGTGGCAGGCGACAGGCAACGGAAGTTCCCTGCACGCACAGCATGACCAGCTCAGGAACAGATCCTGCGCGCATCCGACGGCCCGCCCCCTTGTGGGGTTGCTGTGATGATTGCTGACTCGTCAGCCGGAGCGCGTTCGGTTCTGCACCACAGCTACATAACTATTGGGGGCACAATCGTCCCCAGGGTACCTAGGTCCGAATCCTATCGGCGCAGCTCCTTCCTTGAGCGGAGATGGTGCAGCGGGCGGTGTGTCTCGCGATGCAACATGCAATATCAAGGCAGGGTGCAAAAAGTCTTTGCGTTCTCGTTCATGTTGGTCAACAGCACAACCGCGCCCATGTCTAGCCTACTCTACTGCGTACATACATACTGTGTACAAAAACGCAGCGAGCTGGCGTGTTTCTCGCCCCTCATCAGCCGAGTTGTTTGATGCAAGCCCCGTTGGTTAGGGAATGTTTCGGGAACATGGACTACCCACGTCGAGGCCCGGATGAATAACGAGTGGAGCGTCCCCGACAAGACCGACCTGCCCAGTACAAGCCTCTCTGTCCCACACAAGTGCTGTGCTATACGCAGTATGTGCAGAACCCATCTCGCCCGGTTGCACCGCGTCCCGCGTGTACCCGATGTTTCGAGACCCCGGCAGGTCTGACGATGGCACAAATTGCACGCGTGCACGTCATGGCCCAGGAAATAACGTGTGGAACACAAATCCCGCCGATGTGAGGTGGAGTCTGGGGTTCACTACAGACATCTGCTGCGCCGACCACCTTTTTGGTACATCGTTGCAGAGAAGATCATCCGTAGGGCTAGCAGGACAGACGGCAGATACACCAGCCGGCGAAGGGTTTGGAATCCTCTCTCCTGCGCCGCAGCCAAGGATCCCCACACAGGAAGCCCGACGCCGCCTGGCGCCGCCCGGCCCCCGACCGCCGCGCTGGAGAATTGTCCCTCGATGCGGCGTTGTCGTCCTTCGCCGGTCGCTGCGCCGCCTCCGACCTTCTCTTCTCTTAAGGCAACGCGCAATCGACCACGCCGCGGTGAACGCCCTGCGTCTCCTCGGCCAGCGTCCTCACCGCCGCCCCCAACGCCCGCATCCTGTCGACAAAATCGTCCAGCGAACCTCCCACGCCAAAGTATAGCCTCTTGGCAGCGACGACGGCCCGGGCCCCGCCTTCGGGTCGCTCGCGGCGCTCCCGCTGCAGCATGGCGAAGAGCGTGGCGCTGAAGCTCTCGAGCGCGAACGGCGAGTAGATGGTCTCGGACCCGAGCACCAACGTCGCTGCCGTGCCGGGGAGGTCGGCCGGGAGGGCGGAGTAGAGGAGGTCGACGAACTCGGGCGACCAGGCCCCCGAGAGGAAGGCGAGGGCGATGCGGTGCTCGGCGAGCGAGGACCGGAAGGCGGCGAGAAGCTCGGGGGTGAGTTCGAGCTCGCCATCCGGGGTGAAGGCCTCGGCGACGAGCGGGGTTGTCGCCCGTTGCTGCAGCGCCCAAGCGAGAATCAGGTTGGGCAGCGTCACCAGGTACAGCACGGACGGGTTGTAGTCGGCGAGGACCAGCGAGAGCGGGTGCTTGGGGGTCGTGCCGTGGTCCAGCGCCCAAGCGAAGAGGGCGAGAGACGGCAGCGCGGTGCCGCACCCGAGCTTCGTGGCCGTGTGAGCTTGTCCATTCTACTTTCTACCGTGACCGCGCCCCGCGTCTTGACTCACCTCGACGACGACGCTCGGGCCCCGCGACAGCAGTCCCTCGATCGTCCTCTCCCGCGCAAGCACCTTGACCAGATCCACGCTGCTCTCCCAGCTCTTGAACCCGCCCTCGTAGATGCCCGTCTTGACGTCGTGCTGGCCCAGGCCGGCCCTCGCTTCGGAGGACTCGGACGGTTCGCCGGCGGCCGCCGAGGACGGGGACGGGTCGTCATCTTCGGCCATCAGCTGCACCCGCACGTCCCAGAGCTCGCGGCGGGGGAGGGCGAGCTGCCTCTGGTTGCCACCGTCGCCATGGCTCGGGTCGGGGTCGACTTCAAGGTCGACGTTTAGCAGGCCAAAGGCGATCTTGGAAGGGAGACGGGCCAGGAGGTGGTCTAGATCATGGAGCAACGGTGGGAGGAGCGGCTTGCCCTGGACCGGAAAGGCGCCCGCGGTTGTCGTTGAGAAGGCGGTGGGGGGGGATGCGGTTGGGTTTGCCGCCCCGGAATCTGCTGGCGGTGGCGGTGGCGCAGGAGGAGGGGTTTGTTGCGTATCCTCCTCTATGTCATCGCCGCTGAAAGAAAACGAGAACGCCATCTCGGCCCTATTTTTTCACGGACATGGATGGCTCTGGGCCTTTGCCTGCCGATATCTCGTTTCCCTCTTTTTTTTTTTTTTATTCCGAGAGCGAATGGAGGCCCCGCTCCCCTCCCGCATGCTAGTACGCTGTAGGTAGCCCGCCTGCCTGCCGGCTCCGGGTGGGGCGGCCCCACCAGCCCCGAAGGAAGCCTACTGCGTACGTTACCGGGGGGTAGGTACGTAGGTAGCTCGTTCCGCCATCTCGGCAACGGCGCAACAAACCGTTCCCCATGGCTGCTTGCATCCCGTTGGACAAGATACGACCGGCCCGCATCGTCTGCAGCAAACAGGGAGCCTTGCGATGCGCAGAGGAGCATTTCCTGCTCGAGCAGTACGCAGTACCGCACGTGGTGGGACATGGGACGCATGCACCAGGGGTTACGTACCGGTTTACGCACCTGATCCAACGGCGCCGACTGGATCGACAGCCGCGCCGACGCATCGGTCATGTCGACGACGGTACCCAATGGGAAGCGGTTTGTTGCAAGATGCAGCTTGCGGGAGGGATGTTGATGGAGGCTGGCGTACGCAGGGCCATGCACATCGCTTCCTGTCATGTTCGAGATAACGTAGCGGTTCCTTGCCCGCGGGCCCGGACTCTCTCGTTCAAGGCCCGCCCCCGACTGGGCGCACCGTAAACGGACCAACCCTCGGCCGGTGCAGGATCAATGATCCTTTCTTCTCCGACGACGTCGCATCTCTTGAATTGGCACAGCGCCCCCCCGGCCTGCTGCACCTGCGAGGCGGTTTCCGGGGGGGGGGGGGGGGGGATAAGATGCACATCGCTTCATAGGCACGGTTTGCCACCAGGGACCAGAGGATTTGGGAGGATATCAGAAAGCTGATGCGCCTTCCGGGACCGGGAACTTTACGGCGCACCCTGCCTTGAGGAATTGCCGTCATCCCATGTAAACCCCCGGCCACGTTTGCCATGAACCGCCGCGGATATAAAGAACAACAGCCTTCCTCGGGTCGCACTGGCACTCGCACAAGCCGAAGCCTCCTCTACTACCTCTGTCATCCTGCCAGCCGAAAGCTCCGAGCCCCGGCCCCCAGCAGTAACCACCACCAACCACCGCCAAAGGCTCCAGGATCATATCACATCCAACCATACGAAGAACTTGCCATGATTTCTCCACCCAACGGCATCCATCCCCAGCCCAACGGCACCTATCCCCGGTCCAACGGAACTCCAAGCTACA
This sequence comes from Remersonia thermophila, assembly GCF_042764415.1. NCBI lineage: Eukaryota > Fungi > Ascomycota > Sordariomycetes > Sordariales > Chaetomiaceae > Remersonia > Remersonia thermophila. The sequence continues at coordinate 2,917,861 of NC_092218.1, forward strand.
CCATCCGCGAACAGCCCCTCGGCACCCCGCGCCGCGTCCGCATCGTCGCCATCGGCGCCGGCGCAAGCGGGATCAACCTTCTCCGCGCCCTCCGCCTTGGCCTCCCGGCCGGGTCCTACTCGGTCGTCGTCTACGAAAAGAACGCTGACGTCGGTGGCACATGGCTCGAGAACCGCTATCCGGGCTGCCGCTGCGACGTGCCCAGCCACAGCTACCAGTTCTCGTGGCGGCGGAAACGGGACTGGTCCAACTTCTTTGCGGACGCGCAGGAGATCGGGGGCTACCTGAGGGAGGCGGCCGACGAGGTGGAGGGAGCCAGGGAGGCGATCCGAACGAGGCATCAGGTTGTCGGGGCCTGGTGGAAGGAGGAGGAGAGCAAGTGGAGGGTGAGGGTGAAGCGGCTGGAGGACGGGGAGGAGTTTGACGACGAGGCGGATTTCGTGGTGGATGCGACGGGCATTCTCAAGTACGTTCTTGCCGCGCGGCGATGGGGTCGGGATGCGGTGGAAGAGGCTGACACGGAGGAGTAGCAAGTGGAAGTGGCCCGATGTCGAAGGCCGCGAGGACTACCAGGGCACCTTGATCCACACGGCGCGGTGGCCCGAGGGGTTCGACCATGCCGGCAAAACCGTCGTCGTCATCGGCAACGGCTCGAGCGCCGTCCAGGTGGTGCCGGAGCTGCAGCCCGGCGCGGCCAAGCTGTACAACGTCTTCCGCACGCCCACGTGGGTCCTCCCGCCGAGGATACAGGCTTGGAAGATCATGGGCCAGGCGGGCGAGATTCTGAGCAAGATCCAGCTGGACGAGCACGAGAACTTTGCGCCAGAGACCATGGACAAGTTCAAGTCTGACCCGGACTTCTACCGCGAGTTTGTCAAGAAGATCGAGGTGGAGGTGAACAGCACGTTTCCGGTCGTATGTGCCCCATTGGTTCAGCCCTACCACGATGAACCCTTGACGCTGACGAGCTTCTTCCCCCCTCCCCAGGTCCTCGTCAACAGCCCCGTCCAGGCCTTTGCCCGCGCCAAGGTGACCGAGTACATGCGCGCCGCGCTAGGCGGGAATACCGCGCTGTGCGATGCTCTTATCCCCGACTTCCCGCTGGGGTGCCGGCGGATGACCCCCGGCCACGCCTACCTGCGGGCGCTGACCCAGGACAACGTCGAGGTGCGCCGCTCGGAGATTCGGCGGTTTGTGAGCGACGGCCTCGAGCTCGAATCTGGCGAGGTGATCCGCGCGGATGTCATCGTTTGTGCTACGGGGTTTGACACGTCCTTCTGTCCCCGGTTTCCGCTCGTGGGCAGGGGCGGCGAGAACCTGCAGAATCGCTGGCGTAAGGAGACGCCGAGGGCGTACCTGTCCGTTGCGGTGGATGGGGTGCCGAACTACTTCAGTATGCGTCCTGCCCCCGACCTCCCTCCTCCCTGGTCTCCTCCCGCCAGCCACCAAACTAACGTGCGCGTTTTGTTTCCCAGTGTTCCTCGGCCCCAGCGCTCCCATCGGCCATGGCAGCGTCTTCACCCTCTCCGAACACATCGCGCGGTACATTGTGTCCGCCATCCACAAGTGCCAGACCGAGGGGATCCGGGCGCTGGCGCCGTCCCCGAGGGCCGTCGCCGACTACGCCGCCCACATCGCCGCCTTCATGCCGCGCACCGCTTGGGCCGCGCCGGGCGGCCGCTCGTGGTTCAAGAACGACACCGCCGATGGTCCCGTCATCGCCCTCCACCCAGGAAGCCGCATTCATTTCTTTCACATGCTCGAGAAGTTCCGGGGCGAGGACTGGGAGTATGTGTATGAGGGCAACGGCGGGAATCGGTTTGGGTATTTGGGGAATGGGTTCTCAACAAAGGAGCTGGACCCAGGGGCGGACTCGACGTGGTATCTGGATGAATCAACGTGGTGAGCGGAAACGGGTGAAGGGTTATAATAGGGCCGGGTTTCAGTCATGCGCCAACATGAAGACGAACGGGATGTTGTGGGGGTTTTGTTTTCTATGTCAACCGGGGTGGCCATGAATTGGCGACATGGTTTGGGTTGGCTCCTCAGATACCATCAAACGTCAACGATATCGTCAGAATTATCGTATCTGGGCGTATTCTCGGCCAGGTTTCTTGTGATTCTCTTCATAGGTACCGATTTTGGAACTGGTTGTTGGCGGACGCGCAGCGAGCTTCCGCAGCTTTGTTGGCCCATCCATGTTCAGGGGGCCAGGAACCAACGACAGCAGCCACAGCGCTGCCGAGTAACTATTTTAGCACCCCTTGGACGCGTAGCCCAACTGCACCCATCCACTCGAAAACCGCCGCTAAGCACCTGGAAACCTGCCCGCTGCACGCTGTCGCCGGTCTCTGACCAACAACATCCCTTTCCTCGATTCAACGGCATATGAAAGACCCCGGACCATGCTCATGCTTTTGGTGCTGGTGATTTGAGCTTGGCAAGCGGAGGGATTTGAAGCCCTCTCTCTCCCTCTCGTTTGATGTGATCATTCGGCTCCGCCTGCGGGAGGCCACCTGGGATCCCACCGAGGTTGGCTTCCCTAGGTCAACAGCACATCAGCTCCCCCATTGAGCCCTCCAATTACATAGTTATTCAGCAAACACGGCTTTTCGCAGGGCAGAAGAGCAAAGCTCCAACGGACCGAAAACCCAGAGTCTCGGGTCTTAGCTGCGCCAACCGTGCTTGCATGGCTGGGTTGCCGCTCGGCGCTTGTGGCGCGCCCGCCATTGGCGGATTGCACAGATGCATGACTCCAACAGCAGGGTCCCTAGCCACCCGCTTGGTTAGGTTGTCGGAGTACTGCGTATATCCAGGTCGTGGAACCCGACCGTTGGTGGTGATGCCGGTCGTTCAAGTTGAGGCAACCTCGACCTGGTTGCGAAGCCCTAGGACCACGCTTGTCTCATGGTCGCGACCCCGGAGGCGGTGCAGAGAGACTCGTCATGGAGGAGGCGCGTCAGAAAGAGCCCGTCAATCTCCTCTCCCTTGGTATGTTGACACCAGGGACCTAGCTGTGAGCCTTGGGGCTAACAAACGTGCTCGCAGATGGAGGGGGGGTTCGCGGTGTCTCGTCTCTCGTCATTTTGCATGCGATCATGACGGAAATCAAGAAGGCGCGGAATCTAGACGTGCTTCCCAAGCCCTGCGAGTACTTCCACATGATCGCCGGGACCAGCACGGGAGGGTTGGTCTCAGCAATCTCCAGAGCCGGATTTCACGCGAGAGAGGAGCCGCTGACCTTGCTAGCCTTATCGCGATTATGCTTGGGAGACTGCGAATGTCGACAAAGGAGGCGTTGGACGCGTACGACGAATTCGCAGCCAGGATCTTCTGCAAAAAAAACAGAAAGAAGTACAGGCTCTCAGACAGATACTTCGCCACTCCGCTCAAAGAAATCGTCCAGGAGATTGTCAAGGAGAGAGGCGTAGGAGAGCTCATGTGGGATCCTGAGCGGCCCGACAAGGGTAAAGCCATGGTCTGCGTCATGCCCTTGCAAAACGTCGGGCATGCTCGTGTGATCCGCACCTTTCCCGGCGATGAGGGCGTTGACGACCAGTGGGACAGGAACATCATGATCTGGGAAGCCGCGAGAGCCACCACGGCGGCGCCGACCTTCTTTAAGCCTCAGGTCGTCGGTGGTGAGGCGTATGTCGACGGCGCCCTCGGTGCCAACAACCCCGTCGATTACCTCCTCCGGGAAGCGGTCCAAGAGTTTGGCAGCTGGCGGCGTCTCGGCTGCATCGTGAGCATCGGCACTGGCACTCGTGAAATCGGGCTCAGCGACGGGCCCTTGGAGCAAAGAACGGCGTTTATGTTCCCCAAAAAAGCCGTGCGTCTGGCCAAAGTTATGAAGGCAAAGCTCACGGACCCTGAGGCGGAGCATGAGCGTGTTTTGGCAAGGCTCCGCGGCGCCTCAGGTGCCTACTTTCGCTTCAATGTCCCAAAGGCTGCCGAGACGATTGCGTTGGACAACTACTTGCAGATCCCTGAGCTCAAGTCCATGACCAGCGACTACCTGAGGGGAGTCGACGTTACTTCGCAAGTTCAGGCCGTTGTGAAGGCGCTGAATGAGGGTTCCAGACACGGCTTCACCCTCGGTCTTACCCGTACGGCCTCCATATCATTGAACCTTCCGCGTGCCTGGTAGCTAATGGGAATGCAGGCGAGATCGATACCGAGCAAGTCATTCTCTCAGACGCACCAATCCGTTCGCTGGAACCGTCCACGCCCTTTTTTGTGGGGAGAAAAGGGATTCTAGATAGCCTGGATCGACTGTTTTCTCCACGTAACAACGGAGGAGTGCCTCGACGAGAATGTCTCATCCATGGCATGGCCGGTACTGGGAAAACGTCCATCGCGCTGAAAGCCTCGGAGCTCTTCCATGCGCTGCCATCAACCACGACCGAGTCGGCGCCTGGCCCATCTCAGCACAGATCAAGATTCCAACATGTCTTCTTCATTGATGGTTCCAACCTCTCAACTGTCTGCCGGAGCTACGCCCGAATCTGCAAGCAGCAAAGGCTAGGCGGCGGAACCGTCGAGACAATGAAGGAACTCGCAATGGATTGGATCGCGGAGCTGACCGAAGAATGGCTCCTGATATTTGACGATTTCAACTTCAGTGATCGGCAAGGCTATGTCCCTGCCGGTGGCAGAGGCAACATCATTTACACATCTCGGTCGATCCAGCTCCGGCTCAAGCTGCCAAGTGACCGCGTCTTTGAGGTTTTGCCGTTTGAGCAGCAGGACGCGATCGAGCTCCTTCTCAGAGCATCTGACACTCCCCAAGACACGGCGGACATGGAATCCGCTGTTGCCATCGTTGAAGAACTTGGGTACTTGCCCCTAAACATCGACAACGCAGCAGCTGCCATCCGAGATGGGCCATTCTCACTCAAAGAGTATCTCGAGACACTCCGCAAAAGCAAGGTTGGCATCCTTTCCGAGCCTGGTTTCGAGAACGAGCCTGTTGAACACCTGGCAGTGTACGCCGCTCTCGATATCTCACGCCAGACCCTAGAGGCCCGCAGAAAGCGAGAAGGAAGGAGTGGAATAGGGCTTGGTGCAAGGGCTGCTCTGAAAATTCTGAAGCTCTTGTCCTTCTTCCACCACAAGGAATTCCCAGCCGCCACTATCCTGGCCCGTGCAGCTAAGGAGCGGGCGAAGCGGCATGCCGACATCGTCATCCCGTTGAGCGAGTTTTTCAAGCCACCAGACCGCGAGTTTGACGCAATGCTGCAGCTTACTAAGGACGGCCAATGGAACCAGCATTATTTCGGTGTTGGGTTGACTGTTTTGCGAAACCTCTCCTTGGTCACGTTTGATGCGCGTCGGGAATACGTGTCGATGCATGCTCTTGTTCACAGCTGGGCGCGGCATCGACTGACCTCAGAGGAGCACCTTCAATATAATCTCGTGGCAAGAATTGTGATTACTGAGGCGATGTGCCTCTCAGAAAAATGGATCGACGCATACTTCACCCGCTCGCTCGCTCCACATATCGAAACGAGCTATGCATACCCGGCCAGCCCGATTCAACATGACAACTACAAAGCACAGCTGCTCCTGAAGCTTGGCTGGTTCTACCAGCTGAACAAGAAAGCCGCGGAGGCAGAGGCTGCCTTCTTGGAGTGTCTGCACATATGGAAACTGGAGTTTGGGAATCACGACTGGAACACCATCATTGCACTCCAGCGTCTCGGTGCGCTCTATCATGAGACGGGCCGCTTAGGTGACGCGGAGCTCGTTTACCTGGAGGTTGTTGAGAGGATACGTGAAAGAATGCGAGATCACGATTTTTTCACGGTTGAGGGACAGGATGCAGAAGGCTCAGGGTCTTCCCAGCAGGAGGCGATGGCAAACCCTTCAACGAAGGATCCCACACCGAACCCCGAGCCTTTCACTTCTACGCAACATATTAGCGCCCTTGGCCACCGCAGGCGGTCACATGTGAGGAACCTCATCGATAAACAGCCAAAGCAACCACAAGGTTCGGATGCTCCAGTCTCCTGGACGCACTCGGGGGTGCCCGTCGAACTGGACAAAACATCTCCCGTAGGTACGAAACCGCCACGGCGCCCAGACGATCGTAACGAGCTCGCCATCCGTCACGACATTGCGCACGCCGACTTAGCCCGCGTGTACATGGACCAAGGTCGGTTTGGGATGGGCAAGCGCATGCTCATCCAAGTGCTTCGTTATCTTGAGGAGGACCACGACATCGACCCCCTCCACCCAGAGTTTCTGCGGATCGAGCACGAAGTCAAGGCGCTCACAGATCCGGGAAACTGGGAGTTCTGGAACAAGCGGTTCCACGACATGAACGACATTGCCGACGCGGAAGGGGAGAACTCGGACTTCTGGGAGACGGGCGGGGGGTTTGCCCTCATGGTGGCCCACGCCAATTGCCTGCTTAAGAACGGCCTTGGTGAGCAGGCATCCCAGCAATACTGCATCGCTCTCGAACTGTTTCAGCGCATCTACGGCCCTGGTGACAAGCGGGTGCTTGAGATACTGCGGCGTATGGTGGACTGCAAGGTCGAAGGGGACGAGGGGGATGAAGCCGTCGCCATCTCTCGGGATTGCGTACGTCGCGCGAGGCGTACATATGGCGATCGGCACCGCGAGACTGCCCTTGCGTTGGAGAAGGAGTATGAAGCTCTCTTTTTCCGCGCGCTGGAGGATACGGATGAGGGTCAAGAGATCCTGCGACAGGCTGTCGACGCCGCGGAGGGGTCTCTCGGACCTATGCACCCCATCGCCGAGAGAATACGCAACAGGCTGGCGCGGGTTATTCGGCGTACGGATACACATTCCGCATGGGTGGCATCCGCCACGGTGGCAGCCGAAAAGAGTGAGGCTGATACGATCGAATCCGCCTGGGAGCAGAGCAGGGCCCACCTTGAGCATCTTAGGGCTTCTGTCGGACCAAACCACATTCTTACGAGACGCTTTGCCCGCTTAGTCGGGGACCGCCCACCCAAGTCAAGAGAGGAGTACCTGGATCGAATGCAGGCTTGCTTCGGATCTCACAACTCGATGGTGAAGAAGCTGAAGGAAGAGCTCGGGGCTGAGCGTGCGACCGAGCGCTGTCGCGAGCCTGGGAGTTTCGACCAGACCGTTCTGGACAAGGGAGCTGTAGCAAGCACGATGCTTCAGTTAACTGCTGGCACTTTGAGGGAGGAGAAAAGTGAATCACAGCCGCAGTCGGCGACACACAAGGCGCCACAGGTGTCAGAAGTGCGGACGCAAACATCTACGGCATTGCTGGCACATGCCAATCTGGGACTTTCGGAGTCTAGGTTGAGCAGCTGGGGACATGAACTAAAGAACGTGCCGGTGTACACATGTGGCTTGTATTAGCCTGCCGGTTTACAAAGACGGACACATACTTGACTGCACCATGATAACGACGTCTTCATTGGCGTAGACTTTGGAAGTACACAACTTGTTGGCCATGATCTCGTTTCCACTCGGATAGATAGAGCTAGATGGGAAATCCATATAGTACAAAGAAGGGAAACCCTTACACCTTGCCCCAGCCTCCCCAAATTATTGCGCTGACCCATCATCCCCTTCCGTGCCACGCTTTTGTATCGCCTGATATAACTCGTACAATTGGCCGATCTGCTCGTCTGATGGTTCAGGCATGTCAGCAAGGATCACCACCCGTTGCCCCTACATAAATGACGAAATGAACCTCTCAGCAGCGAGGGAGCTCCCCCATGAAGCGGAAAGGACGGGCGGTACATACCACTCATCTTGTCAATCTTGGCCTGGTCAAGCTTCTCTCCCTTCCACGAGTCACCCTCGATCTTCTGGGCATAAAGTTGCCATTCGGTGAGGAATCCTATCTGCAAATCCTGTCAGTTCGCCGCGCACCCACACCCTGGATCGGAGGCATCTATCAAGAGGCAGAGTATGGTGCGTGCCGATGCCCATCCTGCCATGAGACTCGCGGCCTCTCTCATCACGAACAAATAAACAGGACGGACAGAGGGAGGTAGGGAAGTGAAAGGAAGGTGAGCACCCACCAAATGCGCGGGATTCTCCACATTCCGATGCGCCCGGAATTCAGCCTTGACATACTCGTCCCCCAACACCCGCATCTCTGGCGGCAAGTGCTTCCTGTGCGCCCGCAGCAGGCGGCGGTAGAGGTAGATAGGCGGGAGGAGGGCCATGGGCTCGGGGGAGAGACCCTTGCGGGCGGCGGCGGCGGAGGCAAGGAGAGCGCGGGTGAACTTCATCTTGTTGCTCGCTTCAGGCTGATTTTTTTTTTCCCTTGAACTACGTTTACTCCGTATTTTCCGACCTCTTTCCGGGATCTAGAGTTGCTGTTTTGCCGCTATTTGGTTGGAATTCATGAAAAGTATCCGTACTGGATAGTGAGATTTTGCATGTGATGGAGGCGTCCAAGATCAAGACTCGAACCAAACGGAGATGCCGTTTGACGATTTCGGCCCGAGCCGCGACACGGATGTCCGGCGATGGGTCCCGCACAGTGTAAATGACTGTAGTCGTACCACCATTCCGCACTCGATGACGATGATGAGGGTCCAGAAACAGGTTATTCTTCTTGGTTTGACGATGGGATATTCATAAGGCATCTAGATACCTTGCCTAGGTAGACGAACGAGGTATGCTACACTGAGTGCACTCTTGAGATGAGTGCTAAGCTGACCGAAATCTGCATATTCCATGATAATCAGTGGTGCAAGTCTGTCCCTAGCCTGCGGGAGAGATGTTCAAAATGAATTTGATATTGCTGGCTACCTCCACACCATCCATGAAACATCCCCCTGTGCATTATGAAGTCATCTACAATCCTTCCTCGAGTGCCTCCTGGATCCAGTTCGCCTGGATGGCGCTGACCTTCTTGGCATAGTTCTTCTGTGTGAAGACGTACTCCAGATACATGATGGCCTCCTTCTTCCGCCCGTGCAAGATGCTGGCCGGGTGGATCGCGACGACGTGCTTTCCGTACGATGTGACGTAACTGTTGTCGGGTGCAAGGATCGCTGTCTTCAGCGCGAAGCCCCGGAGGAAACATTTGAGGATGGCCTCTGACTGTTGTGGAGAAACGGGCGTGAAAGGCTGCGGATCCGGCGGCGGTTGTTCCATCATCCCTTGCTTTACGCAGAGGCCGCGCAGCTGCTTCCTGATGTTCAACGCCTGCTTCATGTTTCGGATGTGGATCTTGCGGTCTTTGCACCACTTCACCCTGTCCGAGTTCTCGGCCGTGTAGAGCTGCATCGTTGTGAGGTAGGTGATCAGATCGCCTTCGCGGCGGAAGAGCTCATTCCGATATTCCGCGACCTCTTCTCGTTCTTCCTCGGTGCGCAGCTGTAGGAAAATATCTTCGCCAGATGTGATGCACGAAATGATATCGATCACCTCGAGCAAGCAATCGAACCTTGGGTCCGCCGCAGCAATGAGAACCCGAGCAAGTGGGGGGGTAACGGGGAACTGCACCATGCGGCGCCCGATCTCGCTGATTGTTCCATCGCGGTTGAGAGCTCCCAGAACGTTGAGCTGCAACAAAGCCTTCTCAACAGACTCGGGATCCGGAGGATCCATGAGAGGAAACCCCAAGACGTCGTTGATGCCCCTTGCTTTCATCGTCAAGACGGCGCTGACGAGATCGGTCCGCAAGATTTCTGGGAGATCCGCCTGTTTCAACGTCTCGTACGTCTCCTTGGTGTAGAGCCGGAAGCACTTTCCAGGTCCCTCACGACCGGCACGACCGGCTCTTTGGATAGCCGACGATTTCGAAATGGGTTTCGCTAGAAGTGACTCCATTCCAAGGCGTGCCCTGAACTGCTTTACTTTTGCCTTGCCGCAGTCGATGACGTACCGCACCCCCGGGACTGTAACTGACGTCTCGGCGATGTTGGTAGCCAAGACGACTTTACGGGTAAACCCGCCTTTGATGGGCTGGAACGCCTCGTGTTGGGCCTCCATGGAGAGTTGACCAAATAGAGGGAAGACCTTGACTTTCGGAAGCGATGGATCGAGCGTCAAGGCGTATTCCTCAATGAGCTTTTGGGCGGCCTCGATTTCCTCTTGGCCAGAGAGAAAGGCGAGAATGTCTCTCCTCCCATGCTTGTCCGATAGCGGCTCTTTGGTGTGTATTTTGAAGATGGTTTTCAGCAGCTCCTGCTGAACATCCGGAACGGGTTGCTGCGCGTAGATGATCTCGACTGGGAACTGCCGTCCCTCGATCTGAAGGTAGTCCATAGACGGGCTTTGCTTCGGTTCCGGATTAGAACTAACAGCCGGGTCGCCGTCGGATTGAACATCGGAGAAGAACCGCTGAATGGTCTCGACGTTGGCAGTGGCGCTCATGATGATGACTTTGAGAGGAATGCCGCCCCGACCCGCTTTGTCTCCCATAATGATCTGCTTAAGGAAGCCTGCCAACAGGTCGACGTCAACGCTTCTCTCGTGGATTTCGTCGACCACAATGGCGCTGTATTGCCGCAGATACGGATCGCGAAGAAGCTCTTGGAGCAGCATGCCTTCGGTCAGGTATTTGATCCTGGTGCCCGGGGGAACGCGGTGGTCGAAACGGACTGAGTAGCCGACGAGGCCCTTCGCGGATGGTCCTCCCTTGTCACCGCCTCTCCTATCGCCGTTTAGTGGTGTTCCGGCTTCTTTGGAAACGCGATTTGCCAGAGTCGTGGCGGCGACACGTCGTGGTTGAGTGATGGCAATCATCCCTCCGACACCGACCTCTTCCGCGCGGTCTCCGTTCTTCACCTTCACTGTCCTCCGCTGACACCACTTTTCCTTGTACAGAAACTGCGGCACCTGGGTACTCTTGCCAGAGCCGGTCTCGCCCACCAGGAGCAGGATATCCTTCTCTCTTAAGATTCGACGGATATCTTCCTGACGGCTCCATAGCGGCAGGGCTTGACGAGTAGCAAAATACTGAGGATCGCCCGTCGGTCGTATCATGGAGGCAGGCTTGGGAGGTTCCGCATCCTTGCGTAAGCCTGGTGTTGTCGAATCCAATTCCCTGGTGTCATTCTTTGGCCCTGGTGCTGCAGACTCAGTCTTTGGCTTCTTGGTCAGGTACCCTTCGAGGGAAATGATCTTGTCACCAATCCGGATGACATTTTCGTTGCCGCCTTCGTGCTTTCGCTTTTTCGCCATTGTGGGATTCTAAAGGAGCCGATGATCTTCGGCGGGTTCAATAATACAGGACAGGACCGGCGATGGGGACGAAAAGAGTTGTCCGGTATGGTTGTGGAGATGGAGATAAACAGAAAGCAAGAGGAGCCTTCAGAAGGTTGGTTGTAAACGATGAATTTTCTGGAATGAGATCGCAGGTGAAGTTCAGCACCGGACCCACTTGCCTATTCTGGGTGCATGACAAGAACAAGAGTGTCTCGGAATCCCCTACAGCCATTGAAATTGAGGCCTTTCAATGCTATTCAAAACGAAACCCTCTGACGAGACTTAATGTTGGAGACCTAAAAAAAAAAATATTAGTCTGTTGTGGGTGTAAGAAGAGGTTGCTGTGCTGGTGGAACTGCTCGTCCGTCATGTCAGGTATTCCAAGGATAGGGGGTACACTAAAAAACAGCTAGGTAACTACATATGGGTCTACGAATGCAAGTAGGTAAACCACTTACATCCCGAAAGCTACTGCATTCGTGAACATTCTTTAACTCTGCACTGCTGGAGGGAACTGAAGAAGACAAGAGCACAGCCCTCGCCATTATCATTTGAGTGGTACCAGCTTCGATGCATGAAGGAGAGCCACTGAAACAACACTATGGAAACACCACCCTAGACTCCAACTCCGTATGGACCAACGACCGACAGCAATCCTTCCACTGAACAGGACTAACAGGCAAGGAATCGACAGAAGGTCCAAACCACCTAAAACCGGGCCTGTACTCTGCCCGATTACTTGATCCGACGCAGCCGGCTGTGTGATTCCAAAACACCATCGTGGGCACGGCTTGTCTGTGGATGAAACAGTCAGCATCCTTGGAAACAAACACCAGAATCGTAGTGGGGGTAGTGCACTAACGGCTTCGCCAAGGTCTTTCAGGACGGCATCCTGGTCCTGCAGCTCGTGGCCGATATCCGTAATCTTCTTCCTAAGGCCGACCACGCCGGCCAAGATCATGTCTTGCTTCTGCTCGATCTGTTCCTCCTCCTCTTCGTCCTCGGACTCAAGAACAAACTTGGATCTTTGCTTCGGATCCCGGGTACCGAGTGTTCGGGGACCCGAGTCATCTCGAGCCCGCTCCGCAGCCCGCTGTTTCGTTGTCTGAAGCCTGCGGCGCTCCTCCTCTTTCTCAGCCTTCGCCTGCATCTGCTGGAGCAACCTCTCGTCCTCCTCTTTGTTACGGTCCTTGTTGGCGGTGAAAACACTCATCATGTGCTGGGCGCGGTTCAGGGACTTGATGTTGAGATTACCGGCCCGGATTTGGACCTCTGAATATCCCGTCAATATCCTGGACCATGTCAAGTCAGATAAATAGCATACATACCTGTGTTCATCAGAGCGCCCCTGGCGTGGTTTAGTTGTTGCCCTTGCCTCTCAAGACTTGCGGCCGAATCGTCGGCTATCTGATGGGCGCGATAGAGAGCCTCTAGCGTCCGGTCCGCGGAAGCATTAGTCTCATTCCGAACCTGCTTGATCTCGTTCTTGATCTCATCGTATTCGTATTGTTCGCGTTCTTCTTCTGTCATTTGGGACTTGTCGACAAATGCCTGCTGAGTTCCCGGCATCGCGCCATAGCCAGGACCACCAGGGCCACCAGGGCCACCAGGGCCACCAGGGGCATTGCTTTCGGGCCCAGACCTCTGCTTGGCTGGGCCATTATAGCCGCCGAACAAGGCCGACCTGCCGTCATCAGGGTCCAGGTTCCCGTAACCGCCTGGGCGCTGAGACGGAGGTGGACCGCTAGACGAGTTCGAACCCGGAGTGTCGAACCTGTTCTTCCCAAAGCCATCGGTGGCGCCGTACTTGTCTTTCGGAAACCCGGTTCCCATCGCAGGGCTCGACGTGCCGGACGACGACCGGTTGTAGGGCGTATACGCAGGGGGCGGCCCGGAGCGAGGTCCAGGGGCTACTTGACCCGGAAGGCCACCGGGGCGGGGACCGGAGGGCAAGCCAGAAGGCTGGGAAGCGAAGCGATTGGCATTGTACTGGCTGTTGTTGAACTGCGTGTATGGATCGGGCTGAGAGGAGGCTGATTGCTGGCCGGCCGGCGGCTGCTGGGCGTAGGGGTTCTCGGGAGCGTCGCGGACATTCTTGCCCTTGTCGTCCTTCTTGAACAAGCTGCCGAACCTTCCCATGATGAACCGAATGCGCGGACTCTACAATAACCCGACAAGAGATCAGAACAAGAAGAGACTAATGCGTTCAAACGTGTTGGAGCTGGGAAAGGGGGAGAAAAGAGCCGGGTGTTCAGGGGCTGAGCAGCGTCTGAAGTGAGTTCAGAAGGAGTGCGATGGGACCGGGGGCGGGGCTCCAGTGGATCTTTGGGCGCCAGGAGCGCTGCCTCCAGACAAGCCTTGCGTCTTGGAACTGTTGCAGATGCGAACCGTTGGTCGACAGAAACGCCGGCCCACCAGCCCTTCGCAATGCTAACGGCTCTGAGCAACGCCCACTGGCTTCAGCCACAGACACAGCCGCGCACCGCGCGGGCGCAAAGGCATGACAGCGGCGTGGTGGCGTGCCGTAGCACTGATTCGCCACAGCGTCCGAGTTATCCGTCTGCCCTGCATCTGCGCGAACCGCCGGCCCACACGAAGGCTCAGCGCCTTGTAACTTAATAATAGATTGCGACGTCACAAAGTGCTTACCTTGGCCGTTTCTTCTCGTCCCCCCTCGCTACCCTGTCGAGATTTCCTTTTCCAAAACAAAGAGCGCATCCATTTCGGTGCCCGCCTCGTCCGCCTCTCATACCGTCCATCCTGCGTCTCGTCGGCCAGCCGTGGTGCTGCATGCCGTGAGTCGTTGGTCCCGTCCGACTGGTTCGCTTTGTCAGCCTCGACCTGGGGTCCAGGTTCGCCGGGGATGTCAACTGGAGCCGGGAGTGGGGTCCGATTCCCGGGTGCATTCACCGCCATATCCTCTATCCTCGCCTCCGGCATTGCAGCAACAAGTCTGCGGTCGAGAAACGGGCTGTCCGGGATGCGCGTCGGCATGGTGCATGGCGAGATGACTTGGCCGGGTCTTATTGACGGCGATGTTCCCTTTTCTTTCTGGAAGGTCAATCAATCGTCAATCGAGGAAAGCCGACACACCAAATTCCGTGTTCTTTCTTGCAACGGAAAGTCACGTGCTGTTAAGCGATAACTCGGAGGCTCCCCCAGACGATGCGGGCGATGCAGGTACCACCCAATCTCAGCCCGAGCGGGCCTGCTCGGGGCCTTCCAGGCAATCAGGCGACTCCCGCCGAATGCGTCAGAGGTTGGCAGCCACAATCCGCAGCGTCTGAACCAGCGCACCAAGAACAAAGTTGCCTCCAATAGGCAGCGCGGTGGTTTTATTTTCCATCTTCAAACTTTGAGTCGTTTGGTCCCGTCTAATTCACCCGCATCCATCTCTCTCACCTTCTGGCCAGACCATTTCAGAGATAATGGCGTTGTCTAACTAAGCCGTCCTGCTGGCCTGCAGGGTGTCAAGATTGCTGTCTTGCGGTATCGTTCATCAACATCTTAACCTCGTTTTCTCTCTATTTTCTTGTCGTTTTGACGACTTGAGCTTGTCTGTTTCTAGAACTCCAAGATGATACCACGAATATCGTTGCTTCTCCCCTCCTCTGAAATGACAGCCACCTGTGTATTGTCTTTATTTTTCTTATCTCTTTGATTTCATACAGCGCGTCCTCAACCGCCACCCCAACGTTTGAAGAACCACGTCTTTTGACCTACCACCTCGAATCTCCATGTCTGTGTTTACGTTCGACCCAACCCCCCCGCGGGTTTCTTCCCCCTGGCTCCGGTCCGGGGACCGGGACAAGCCTCCCGCGTCCGGCACGGCATCCGGGAGCAGTTGGTCGGGCGGCTTCGGCCTCCTCTCTGACTATGGCGTCAGCAAGCTTGAGCCGGAGCCACAAAACGGCCCTACCGAGTACAAGCTTCACCTGCTTTTAAGACCCCGGAGGAAGTACAAGCGCATCAGCACCGCGGCCCGCATCTACGGTTCGACTCAGTCACGGCACTCGCCTGACCCCAGGACCTCAAAGTCGGCCTCTGCCAGTCCCGCCCCGTCGGCCACCTCGGCCCAGACACGCCAGGACCGCCTCGAACACCTGACCACCCAGCTTCTCTGGAGGCTGCAACAGTCTTGCCCCTACCACGCCGGCTCAGCGAGCCCCTCGCTGGTCATCCCTCAGCTACCCGAGGACAGCTCCGCTCTCGACGCCCCCGTCAAGCTGGGGAAGTTGCTGCCAGGCCTGGAGGCATCGCGCGGGGCGTTGTACGAAATCGGTGTCGCCGATGATGGCACGCTTGTGGGCTTAACCAAGGACGAGATGGACGAGAGCCTGGCCACTCTCCGCATCATGGCGGCCAGCCTGGGCTGTGACGTGGAGGTCCTACGCATGGTTGTCGTGGGAGACTGCGAGTGGGTTGAGGCGAGCGGGGCGGAGGACTCAACCAGCTCCGAGTCGGAGGGAGCCCCGCGCCATGCGAAGCTGTGGGTTGCCGAAGCTCTCGTCACCCCCGATTTGCGGCCCCGAGATGATGCTCAGTCGCCGGCCGCGAGGTCGCCGGGCACAGAGCGGTCTGCCGAGTACATCGTCGATCCCAAACAGGGCCCGCTCACCACCGACCAACTACGTGTGACGCTCACAGGACCAACGACATCTGGGAAGTCCACCCTCCTGGGGACTCTGTCGACCGGGTCCCTCGATAATGGCCGGGGTAAGGGTCGGCTCACGCTGCTCAAGCACCTCCACGAGGTTGCGTCGGGCGTCACGTCGTCTGTCGCGCAGGAGCTCGTCGGATACCACGACAACAACATCATAAACTACGCCCACGGCAGTGTTGAGTCCTGGATTGATATCCACGACTTTACCAAGGATGGCCGACTCGTCTACCTGCTAGACTCGGCAGGCCATCCTCGCTACCGCCGGACCATCCTGCGCGGCCTCATCGGCTGGGCGCCACATTGGACGTTTCTCTGCATCGCTGGCGATAACACCAACTCAGATAGGGTCATGGGCACTTCGCCGGGAGCCCTAGACGCATCGACCAAGGTCAACTACGATCTTGCTTCTGTCTATCTCGATTTGTGCCTGCGTCTTGGTCTTCCGCTCGCGATCGTCATCACCAAGTTGGACCTGGCTGATAAGGCGAGCCTAGCGACGACCCTCCGCAAGGTTCTGTCGAGTCTGAAAGCCGCCGGCCGGGTGCCCAAAATGGTGAAGACGGGTTCAGTCAGCCAGCTAGATCATGATCGTGTGTCCGAGCTCGATAAGGAGGCCGTCCGAGACGCGCTGGAATGCATGCGAAGGGCTGACAACCCGGCGTCTATCGTTCCGATCTTGCTTACCAGCGCGGTCGATGGTCGAGGAATCGGGGCCGTCCACGCCTTGCTGCAGGGCCTCCCGCTGCCCCCGACTCCGACTCCACACGACTACATCGGCGCCGCCCTGAACCCGGAGCAGCCCGCGTGCCTGTTCCATATCGAAGACAAGTTCAGCCTTCCCGCCTCCTATACTCTCGCCACGAGCGACACCGACCAATCAACCGACCGTGGCACCGTCGTGGCGGGCTATCTCCGCTTTGGAAGCCTCTCGATCGGCGACAAGGTCGTCGTCGGCCCCTTTCCCCCGACCGAGGACGACCCCCACAGCACCACTCCCGACGAGCGCATCCATTCGGACACCCCGCAAAGCTACGGCCTCTCTGTCTCACACCCCTCGTCCGCCGAGCTCAGCCGCCGCAACCCCGTCTCCGCCTCAGCCACCAGCGGCGAGTGGCACACGGCCACCATCGTTAGCATCCGCAACCTGCGCCTGCCCGTGCAGACCCTCGCTGCGGGACAAGTCGGTTCCATCGGTATGGTGTTTGACCCCAGACCGGATTCCACGAGCGGTCACTCTCGCGGCGGCAAGTCGCCTGCCCTGCGTAAGGGCATGGTCCTCGCCGTGCCGAGCCAGCACATGGTCTCGTCAGGCCTGTCGCTACAGGCAGTCAGCGGGCTGACGGCGGTTTTCGATACGGAAAACCAGGGCGCGGGCTCGTTGGCGGTCGGGAGCTTGGTGAACATCTACGTGGCGAGCGTCAGGTCCGCGGCGAGGGTGGTTCGCGTGAGTAGGGTAAACGACCAGCTTGGTGACGATGCAGGAGTCAAAACGGCTGTGGCTGATGTTGAGGAGGGGTTGTTTGGGCTCGCAGAGGATATGGATGGTGTCGAAGCCGTCCAGGCGCAGGATGTGGTGGTGGGGGGAAGCGTCGAGATGCAGTTGGAATTGTTGTCGACAAGGGAGTGGGTCGAGCTGGGGTCGAGGATCTTGGTGCTTGAGGGTGGAAATAAGGATAGGTCGGGGTTGGAAGGTTACGTGGGGAAGGTGGTTGAGATTGTCGAATGAATGGGCGGTGGTGAGTCTTCTTCATGTTTCTTAGTAGTTGGTTCACTTCTGTTTCTTCATGTGTTTGGTTTTGCTACTTCCGTCTGTTTAAGTTATGCTTGATGTTTTTACGCGGCATTAGTCTATGGAGCTTAAGCTGTTGGCTTGTTCTTGATAACTATATTAGATTGATTCTCGATTCAGAGACACGACATGTCAACCTCAATCATGCCGAGAGTCATTCCGAGAGTGTCAACATTGCTTGTCACGAGGCGCTGGTTCGACCCGCTCGTCCAGTCATACGGACAAGGGTAAAACAAGCCAACAATCGGAGAGGCGTTGTCAAGACGACAAAAAGCTCGCCTACCTCCTCAGGCCTCTCTCCCCAGGGCTGCAGGGCGATGCCTCGTCCCCCAGGCTGGGGGGTGGCGATGGGGAGGAAGTCGGAGCAGAGAAGGCTACGAAAAACCCTGGGAGATTTTTACTCGGGAGCGAACCGGTGGCCAGCCAGTTCAACCACGCAGAGGGCGTCCCCTCCGCTACATCCAGCTACGCCACTTGCCTGGACAAGTGGTTTCGCTGGACCCGTTGGCGTTAGGAGATCCAGACCTCCTACATAAAGTGCCGTGCCTTCTTGCTTGGAGTTGAGAAGAGATGGCATACTCGCCTACTGGGCGTCCTTCTCAACACCCGTACCGTCGGCTCAATAGGAGCCTTCGACCGGACCAACTCCTAACTCTGCCCTGCGCTTTTTCACCAGACCCGTAGCCATCGAGCTCTTGGCCTCCATTCCATACCATCAGTTTTCCTCGAGGGATATTGTTTTCATACCATTAGCTCGACACCTCGTGCGCCAGGATGAGCATCCCAACAACCCACCAAATCAAACCCGAACGCCATGACGCCATGACGCCTCCCGCCCTCCCACTCTTTTTCCGCCGCGTGGCCCTCCAACCCTCCTTCTTGCTCCCCCCTACGACGCCCCTCAAAGGGCTCACGCGGGCTCACGCCCTCACCAACCCGTAGAACAGCGTCCAGGTCAGCACAAACCCGGCCAGCCCTCCCATCAGGCCTCCCGTCCAGAACTCGAACCCGCCGCCGCGCCGAAAATACCTGCTCGTGTCCCCGAGGGATTTCCCTGCGGGCAGCGACGAGGGGGCAACGCGCAGGACGTAAAAGAGCACGGCGGCGAGCAGGGAGAAGGAGATGTAGAAGGCGAAGCCGGCGAGGGATTCGAGACCGAGGATGCCGGCGGCGACGCCGAGGAGGGAGGCGGTTAGGGAGTGAAGGTTGTTAAGGGTCTGGCGGGGTGGCTCGTGGTTAGCTGGCTGGCTACGGTTTGGGGCAGAGGAGGGACGCGGGGGGGGGGGGGGTTGGTGATGATGGCTGGGGAATTGGCCTGGGGGATGATGGTCTGGAGATGGCTGGGGGGGTGGGCCTGCGGATCGGGGCGTGTCTCGGAATTCGGCCGGCGGGGCAGAGACCCGGCGGCTGGGGAGAAGAGAAGGCTTGGGACGAACCCGTGTGTTGTGCACCAGCGACTCTTGCACGAGAGGGGCTATTTGGAGCTCCCGTTCGGCGGCCATGGTGGTGAGGAGGACGCTGGACGATGGAGCGAGCGGCGATGGGAACGGGCCTGTTTTGGATTGAGATATGGGGTGTGCCGAGATGTAGCACGGTAGAACGGTAGCGGCTTTGATCTAGGGGGGGGTACGATGTCGATGCGGATGCGGCGTCCGAGTTCCGAGTCTTCGCTTGGTGTGGTGTAGTCCCCCTTCGCGGGTCAGGGAGGTGTGTCGTGGAAGATGCCGTTGGGTTAGGAGCCGCGATGCAGCAGCTCTCGGCAACGCGCGATTGGATTGGAGATCGCCGCCAATCTGTGTGGGTCCTGCCCGCCGCCCGGGGGGGGAGGCTTATGTGGGCCTACTCGGCTTTCCCCCAGCGATACGGTATGTTACGAAACGCTCGGAGCGCAGCCGCTGTTGCGTCCCCTGGCCGAGGAAATTGATCGCTGTCCCAAAAGAGAACCGTTCATCTCCAATCACGGGGCCGACCGTGACGCTTGATTTCGCTGCAAAGGACCCAACAGTGCCTGCGCCTCTGAGGTTGCGCCGCAAGCCCGCGAGATTTCTACATGGCGAGCCGCTGCCTCGGAGGCCAACTTGTCAACGTTGCAGCGGCAACCACGTGAAAGACGAGCAGAGCAACCTGGGAATCAATGCGTTCTGCAGGAGGGATGAGGCGCGCAGGATTACCCGAGGGAAACCAAACTCAATGGGACGGATTGTTTAATGACAGGCCTGCGCGACAGGGGGGCCTCGACGCTGAGCATGAACGTTGAAAGATTAAATTAGCACCCATTTCCAGTACTAGGTACCATCGCCAGTGGGCTCTCACTCCATCATCGGAATCGTCGAGGAGCTTGCGAGATTCAGGAGGTGTGCTGGTGTGTTCAACACATTACCCCATTGAGCAGCAGGGAGGGCGCCTACACTCTTCCAGGTCTGGGCCTCCCACAGCGCTCACCTAACGTCTACGTCAACGCCACTGCCGGTTCCTGCATCTTTCCAGAAACAACCAACACCGCCAGACACAACGACACACCTCATGCACAGCGCTCACCAGCACGCACATCCCTACAACTAGCAGCCGTATCGCACCAGCGTTCCCGTCGACGTCTTCGCCTGCGCCAGAACCGGGCCGCGCGTCCTGAACCGGCTTGTGCGACGGAACCACCAAGGTGCTCACGATCGCTCGGTCGGTCAGTCGGCCCCCCCCGCGAGCCGTGGTCCCTGGCGCGAATCCGGAGGGCAGATGGGGGACGGGTGCCACGGCCGCGTGACCATCCGCAACAGCATCGTAACGACTACCACCAGTGGCGTTCATGGAGACCATCATCCAAGACCACACGCCGCTTGCCGATTATCTAAAGGGTTCGTGAGCCTTTCCCTCCCCGTCGCAACACCCCCCTGCGCCGCACACGTTTGCGCAGCATGGCGTTCCGGTTGCTAACCGCTCGGCCCTGGATAGACGAGGGGGAAGAACCACCAGCGTGGACCACGCCGTCCATCTCGGAGAACCACGATGAGTCCCCGCCCGGGAGTCCGTCGTTCGCCCCCATGGGGCGGCCCATGGTCAAGAAGCGTTTCCGATCCAACATTCCGAGCCCGCTCCCCTTGAACACTCGGCGAACCAGCCGGATGAGCTCGCTGAGCTTGTTGCGCGACTCGGCCTCGGTATGTCGATCCCTCCTCTTCCTCTTCCTCCTCCTCCTCCTTTCCAGCTGTCGCATAATCGACCCCCCGCGCTGACCGCCTGGCGCCGTTGCGCCAACCAGAAAGCCGTCGTGTCGAGGATAGACCGCGCCGACAACATGAAGTTCATCGAGCAGTTTCGATACACCATCGTCGCATCGCAGCTGCTCAGCGGCCATTCGATTGCAGGACAGCTCAGCTTCCAGAATCGACCGAAAGAGACGACCGAGGCGTCCTCTTCCCCACCCGCGACGTCCGTAACGGGGTCGGGGCTGCTGGTGACGTTCGGCGCCGCGCTCACCGCGGTGATGGTCGCCAAGTGGCTCTACAGCGGGGGCTACGAGCATCTGACAAAGAAGCGCGTGGCATTTTCGGCGCTGCTGCTGCTCGCCGTAGGCGCCGTGTCGCACGCCTACCTCCGTCAGCAGTGGCTCCGCTATCTGAGGACCCAGGCTCTGGCCGAGGTCACGACCTTTGTGTCTCGCACTCAGGACTTTGACAGCGCGTCCAGCGCTGCGCTGTCCCTGATCCAGGAGGTCGAGCTGGTCTCGCGCGGCTACAGGATGTGGGTTACCCCGCCGTTGTCCCCTCTTTCGCCGCGCAGCTTGTACTGGATGCAACGACTGACACGCATCTGCAGAAGCGCCCCGCTTCCTCCCATCAGCCGCCTCGAGGACAAGGCCCAGACGCGTCGCTGCAAGAGGCTGCGCAAGGAGCTCAAGGCGCAGTTCTCGGAAATGATCGACAACTACATCCAGGCGTCGACGGCCATCAAAGGGTTCGCCGAGCAGGTGGACCTGGAGAAGTACCACGACATCTACGACATCAGCGACTTTGACATGCAGGACGCCATGCGCGGCTTCACGGACGACGAGTTTGACGATCCGGAGGCGCTGCGCTCGCTCAAGATCGCCGCCGCCCGCTTCCACATTATCCGCAAGCTCCTGCTGTGCGCGCTGCTCGCGTACGAAGCCGCGGGCGATAACAACGACTATCTGCGATGGTCCGTGGCCGTCGAGGGGCTCAAGACGCTCAACGAGGTCACGTCGCAGAGCTTCCAGGCCGTGAGCAGGATCCTCAGCGAGGAAGAGAGTAAGCGCCGCTTGTCTTGTTTCTTGGGGGGCACGTTAGATACGGACGGTACCGTAGGCTAACATGGGCGCCTTAGCATTCCCCGTCATCCCCGAGTCCAAAACACCGTTATCACCCAGGGGCGAGAAGCGCCGGTCGCAGTTCATGAAGCTTAACTCTCTCTCCATGGGCATCCGCGG
Organism: Remersonia thermophila; assembly: GCF_042764415.1. Taxonomy (NCBI): domain Eukaryota; kingdom Fungi; phylum Ascomycota; class Sordariomycetes; order Sordariales; family Chaetomiaceae; genus Remersonia; species Remersonia thermophila. The sequence goes on from NC_092218.1 coordinate 2,939,935, forward strand.
CCTTCAGGCCAAGCTTGCCCTTCTCCGCGAAGAGTCGGAGAGAACGCTCAACGAAGCCGAGGATCTGTCCGAGATAGGCCCCAGCCTGATGGCCCAGTACGAGTCGATCGGCCAAGACCTCAAGATGCTCACGCAGGCCTGGGAGGAGGGCAAAGCGGCCCTCGCCACGGGCATCGACCGCAACGAGAAGCGCCTCTCGTCCATCAGCACGCTGCTCTCTCCAGCCACCTCGCTCAGCGGGCTCACGACCGTCGAGGAAATCGGCGGCGGCGGGGCGCTCGACGCGCTCCGGGCGCTGACGGGGGAGTCACCGCTCAGCAGCACTTCGGGCAAGGGAGGTAGCGATGGATATCCATCGCTGGAAGGCGAGCAGGAGGTGTTTGAGGCCGTGTCGCTGCCCCCCTCGAGGCCGCGCAGCATGCTGACGCGCGAGGAGCGGCTCGCGAAGATGAAGGAGGACCGCGAGAGGCGCGAGCTCAGCCGCGAGAAGCTCGAGGCGAGCCGCGGGATGCTGAGGGAGCTCGAGATGGTCATCAACCTTCGGCCGAAGCGCTCCACGATGCCGGCTGCTTCCTCGAGAATCTCGCTTTGAGCTTTTGTGACGACCGTGATGACCCACCAGAAAAATCCATCGTTTCGTTTTGGTTTTCCTTTGTTGGCACCGTTTTCTGATCATCGACTACTCTGATCATCGACATTATCACCGGCATTTTTTTTTTTCTTGTCAGGCCAACTTTGTTCATTGGTGGAGGGTTTGCATAGAGAGAGGAGGCTTCTTGCTGATGGCCGGGAGGACTGGACTCAAGAGCGGCCGCTTTTTTTTTCACTTCTTGCGCTTTTTGGGCTGGATTAAAGGGGGAACACACACCAAGGCGTTGCTCGGTTTGGGAGGAGGGGTTCGAATGCATAGCGCTTGCAAATATGCCAATCACTCTCTGGTTTGTAATTAGATTCTTTTTTGGCGGTTCAGTCGCACAGTAGAGTTATTTGACAACCTGAATTTACAGAGTCAAGACAGATTCCTCCCTGCTTGTCGGATATGGTGACGAGGATGCTATGTCCACACAAGGAAAATCAGAAGTGGGTGATAGGGAGAGGGAAGCTCGGTTGAGGTTGATCATGGACTCAGACGGCTGGCCCAGTAAGGTCAGGCGGTGGGTGCCTGAGGCCGGCATGTTCCACTGCCTTCAGGCCTCCCCTGGAAAGCCCCTCGTGGGATCAGGCAGCGCGACAAGCTTAAGACACTAACCGTAAAAGGAAATCAATCTAGCGGCGGGCGCGTCGTTCTCCCCCCATCGCGTCGCGTGTGTGTCCGCTCCCAACTTTCCCTCCCACCCAGAATTTCATCCAACACATCACTAGCCACCAGCAAACCCAACCACACCACCCATCCCTCCTCCTCTAGAAACCTCGCTCCGCCGAATACCAAGGCATAGAAGCACCTTAATTTCCCATTTACACACCATCCTACAAACACTTTCAGTGCGTCCCTCCAGGTCCCTGTTGCATTGGGCTCCATTGGCCCCCCCCCTCTTCCCTGGGGCACACCGACTGATCATCCCGATCCCGAACAGCAATGCTTGAAGCACGGTTGGAACAGGCGAGCCTTCTCAAGAAGGTATGCGCCTCTACGACGACTCGACCCGATACCCGACGTCGCGGGGTTGGCCTCCTCCGAAACGACGCTGACCGCCTCTTTTTCCCCAGGTTGTCGATGCCATCAAGGACCTCGTGCAAGACTGCAACTTCGACTGCAATGACAGCGGCATCGCACTTCAGGCCATGGATAACAGCCATGTGGCCCTCGTGTCGATGATGCTCAAGGCGGAGGGCTTCTCGCCCTACCGGTGCGACCGCAACATCGCGCTGGGCGTCAACCTGACGTCGCTCACCAAGGTGCTGCGCGCCGCGCAGAACGAGGACATTCTGACGCTCAAGGCCGAGGACGCGCCCGACGTTCTCAACCTCGTCTTTGAGAGCTCCGAGACGGACCGCATCTCCGAGTACGACCTCAAGCTCATGGACATTGACCAGGAGCACCTGGGCATCCCCGAAACCGAATACGCGGCGACGGTGACGATGCCGGCCAACGAGTTCAAGCGCATCGTGACGGACCTGGCGGTTATGAGCGAGTCGGTCAGCATCGAGGCGAGCAAAGATGGCATCAAGTTCACGAGCCAGGGCGACATTGGCAACGGGTCCGTCACGCTGCGCCAGCACTCCAACGTCGAGAAGCCGAGCGAGTCGGTCGAGATTGAGCTGAGCGAGCCCGTCCAGCTCACCTTCTCGCTCAAGTACCTCGTCAACTTTTGCAAGGCTTCGGGCCTGTCCAACACGGTCAAGATTTGCCTGTCGAACGAGGTGCCCCTGCTGGTCGAGTACACCCTCGCCGGCAGCAGTTATCTGCGCTTCTACCTGGCCCCCAAGGTACGTCCATCCATGATGGCTTTTGGTGAAGCTCTTTTTCTTCTTGTCGACCGTGTCGCTGACGTCTGGCTTAGATTGGCGATGATGAGTAAGTCGGGCGAAGGATGGGTGAAGGATCTACGATGTGAGGACGGCACAAGGAACAGAGTCTCTGCACGGATAATGGCAAATTCGAATAGAGGGTTGGAGAAGTCCACCAAGACATCTCTCGGCGGTGTGGGTGGCCAGACGCCAGGCCGACGGGACGGCATTGGAACCGGAGGAACCCCTGACGATGATGCAAGCACTTGCAACGGATGCAGGACAACAATCTACAAAACACATTCCCGGCCGCTCTTGTTCCCCGCCCCCCTTGGACTCCAGCCGTTATGAGAGAAGAAATACCCCCAACAGTCTGCTAGCTTTGTTCTGAACGGCGCTTCCCTACCGAATCTTTGTATCGACACGGAGAGCCCAGGGCTGAGGTACCTTACCTACTAGTAGCCTGTATCAAGCAAGCCCCGCGATGGTGGGGCAGGTTGTGACGGATCGTGACCATTGTGACCCCTCATCACACGGTCCCTATCATAGAACGGCCCCAGTTTTTCTGGACCCTTCTCCATGACTGACTGCACACCGACGCGTTGCTCGCTCCATACCTTACTTTGCCAGCCACCCCAACCTTGAGTCACTTCAGACGAAATCCCGAAATCCCGGATCAAATGTTTCAGTTGATTCGGTCAACGCCGAACCCGTGAAGAATATCTGCCACGCTGTCCGCTGCTGTCCACCCCTTCTACCTCCTCCAACTCCCGTCGTCCAGTGCTAGTCGGTAATCTCATCCGGCCTTGGTCACCATTACCTGTCGTGGTACCGGGGGTTTCACTCGCTATCCGTTGATTCACTCACTCAGATTCCGTACTCAGCATACCACTGGCGCCGGCACCTTAACCCCGATTCGTGAGATACCACACAACGTCCCAACAGTTACAGTACCTATCGTGGCTTTCTGTTGCGGGCATTAGAAGGATTCCACTAGCCATCAGCCGGTTTTTCTTTTTTTTTTTTCTTTGTTTTTCTTTTTTTTTTTTCCGTTGCTAGATTAGTCTCATAATCTCCTTTGATCACCCTGTGACTGTTGTACATATCCTCACCGGGAACATCGAGAGCTATGAGCGACAGCTCGGTGGTCCCCGAGACGCGCGTGCTCGCCGTCGCAAGCCATGTAAGCCCTTGACTTTGCTACATGTCCCCGCTCGTTCTTCTATAACCGCTGTTCTCTATGGTCGCTCCTCCTTCCATGCTAACTCTATAGCATAGGTTGTCTCTGGGTGGGTTTCACACGCTCCGTATCTTGCGTGCCGCGCTGCCGCGGTCACGGCTACCAGTCTTGCTAACACGGCCCTTGATCCTGTTCGCTTGGCCCTATCGAAGCTACGTCGGCAACAAAATCGCCGTTTTCAGTCTTCAATCCCTCGGCTGCGACGTAGCGGCGCTGAACACCGTCCAGTTCAGTACGTCTCTCTTTCCTGGCACCAGTCCGGCGCTCATCCGGTGCCAGAACCCTTTTTTTTTTTTTTTTTTTTTCACGCCACCCCTTCCCGCAGAAGGTTGTTCTCCTGACACCCCGCCGACAGGTAATCACACCGGCTACCGGCAATGGACCGGCTCCCGCGTCTCCGCCGAAGAGATCACCGAGCTCTACCGCGGGCTCAAGCAGTCGTACCTGGACGACTTTGACATGATGTTGTCGGGTTACGTGCCCGGTGCCGCGGCGCTGGAGGTCGTGGGGAGGATCGGCGAGGAGCTCAAGCGCAACGCGGTCGCGCAGGGGAGGCCGGGGAGCTTCTTCTGGGTGCTCGACCCCGTCATGGGCGACAACGGGAATCTCTACGTCGCGCCGGACGTCGTGCCGGTGTACAAGAGCTTGGTGCCGCATGCGGATTTGGTGCTGCCGAATCAATTTGAAGCGGAGTGCGTTCCCCTTTCCCTTCCCTTTTCTTTTTTAGACTGTTTTTTTCTCCCTCTCTGCTGCAAAGGAATAAAGCGCTTACAACCACGCGCGAGGCGCGCAGGCTCCTCTCCGAAACCCCCATCACCTCCATGGAGTCCATCGGCCACGCGATCCAGGTCCTGCACCAGCGCTACGCCATCCCGCACGTCGTCATCACCTCTGTCTCGCTCCCCCACCCGGACCACCCAGTGTCCTCGCTGTCCGTCGTCGGCTCGTCCATGACCTCGGACCGCCGCGCTCGCCCGTTCAAGATTGTGTTCCCCGCCATCGACTGCTACTTCAGCGGCACGGGCGACATGTTTGCCGCGCTGATGTGCGTGAGGATGAGGGAGGCGGTGCATGAGCTGGACGAGAGGAGGAACAAGGCGGCGGTTGATGGGGAAGAGGGGAGCGGGGAAGGGGCACGGCTCATGGACCGCCCGTCCTGGCTCAGCGACGATGACGTTGACGCGCTCGACCTGCCGCTGGCGAGGGCGGCGGAGAAGGTGCTGGCGACGATGCATGAGGTGCTGACGAAGACGGCGGAGAGGATGCAGGAGACGGTGGAGAAGGCGAGGGCAAGGCTGGCGGCGGCGGAGGTGGATGGGGCCGAAGAGGGAAGTAATGTCGAGGAAGAGAAGAAGCGGATGCACCTGCTCAGGAGCAAGGCGGCGGAGCTGAGGCTAGTGAGGCATTTGGATAGCTTGAGGTTTCCAAAGGTGGAGTTTCGGGCAACAAGGTTGTGACGGGGGCGAGAAAGAGGCAGAGAGGCGCGGGATGGGAAAGATGGTGACGGCGAGGTGTCCGAGGGTAGACGATGCAGGAGGCATTCAAGACAAGAGGCGATAGACGTCATGGGTTAATAGAGCATTGTGTGCGTTCGTGTGTGTGTGTTCTTCTCAAGCCGAGAGGATGTCATGTATCATTTAATCATCTCGAGAACATCGGCGCCTGTTATCCCACCATGCCATTCCTTGCTGTGCCCAGAATGCGTATGTGTGCGCGATCCCAACCCAAACCATCTGTCTGCCCGCTCATCCTGTTTCCCCGATCCCGATGTGCCCTCTCCCCAAAGCGTAGAAACACCCAAGCAAATGCAAATCACAAAAGACACCCAGCGCCTGCTTAGTTGATGCCCGTGCTCCCGAACCCGCCCGCGCCGCGCGCGCTCTCCTCCAGCTCGGCGACCTCAACCACGTCAGGCGTGTAGATGCGCTCCAGCACGAGCTGCGCGATACGATCGCCCTCGTTCACCTGGAAATCCGTCTCGCCATGGTTGAACAGCAGCACCTTGACGGGGCCGCGGTAGTCGGCGTCGATGACGCCCGCGCCGGTGTCGATGAAGTTCTTGGCTGCGAGGCCGGAACGGGGGGCAATGCGGCCGTCTGTTTGTTTGTTTTTTGTCCCGGTGTCAGTTCGCTTGTCATGGTAGAGCGAAGGGGTTGCGTTGGTCTGATGGGCGGTCACGTACACGTCCCCAGCGGCACGGCCATGCTGATGTCGGTGTCGACAAGGGCCTTGCCGCGCGCCGGGATCGTCGTGGGCTGAGCGGCGTACAGGTCGTAGCCCGCGGCGAAGGCGCTGCCGCGGGTGGGCAGGCGGGCCTTGTCGGAGAGCTTCTTGATCAGGAGCGGTGGGGCCTGCTGCTGCTCGGTGGTCAGGGCGCCGTCGGTCTTGAGGCGCTTGGCGGGAGGCGAGGTCGGGACGGCGGGCTCCGCGGTGGGAGCAGAGGTGGTGGTGTCGACGGTCATTGTGTTGGTGCTGGGATGGGATGGAGTGATGAGAGGTTTAGGTGGATGGGTTGTTGTATGTAGCGTTTGGGTTGGGGTTGGCGGAGAGCGAGGTTGGTGTTGGGGGAGCGGTGGGAGCTGCAGTCGCGCAAAGACGCGGCGACGCGTTAAGTGGACGCAGCGAGAGACCCACTGACGACGCATCCCCCCGGCGTCGGATTGGTCAGTGGCGGAAAAGAAGCAACTTCAGGGGCAGCAGGAGCTTGGAGACCCGACACAAGCCAAGGGAGATGCTGAGCGTTCGCTGTGCAAGGTAGCAACGTGGACGTCAAGAGAACAAACCATCGGATGCCGGCTGTTGATCTCCATCGGCCCGGTGCGGCGCCCAGCGGCGATCAACCACGCCAAGTCCTGTCACGAACTCGGCCCATGCTCCCTGCTAAGGGCGCTGCCGATCTGTGAGGGAGATGATCAAGATGCTGCGTCCAGCGGTGGCTACGTTGCTCCGTATGCGATCCCAACACTATCTTAGTCTTCCAAATCCCGCCCAAAGTCAACCAGCCGGAGCCGGCGCGCATCCCTAGGATGAAACTCGGCAACCTTGGAACGGACCAGGAACCGGACGGCTGCCGACTCTCGGGGGATTTCGACGTAGGCTGCCGAAGTGTCTCCTTCGGCTTCCATGAGCCTGTTCATCAACTGCTCGACAAGGTCTCGCATCTCAGCGCTGGCCGCCGACGCCTCGTTCCTCGGCTGCCTCCTGCCTGCCTGCTCCTGCTGGTCCTGCCAACCCCATATCTCATCAAGCCGTCTCTGCCGCTTGTCCTCGTCCGGCTGGGCCTTTGCCGTCCTCAACTTGCCCTGCGCCGTAAACCCCGCGCCCACGTCGTCGGCATCAATGTCCATCAGCCCGCCCACCACGGGCCCGCCCAGCTCCTCGGCTGCCAGCATCGGGCCTAAGTGCTCCTGGATGAACCAGTCGAGCTCCTTCATCAGGCTCCTTGTTTGCACGTCCCAATGCTGTTTCTGCTTCTTGAGCTCGGCAATGCGCTCCTTGGCCCGCTGATCCTCGCTCTTTTCCAAGCGGTCCTCGAGGCCCTGCCGGAGGGATTGAATGCGCCGCTTCAAGGCCGCGTGCAGCGCCTCCTGCTCCCGGAGGCGGGCGCGTTCTGCCTCGATCCTCTGCTGGATTTTCTCTAGCGAGGCAGAACGCTCCTGGATAGACTCGTTGGTCTCGTGGATGGTCTGGTGCGCCCGTCTCATGGCCAGCAGCGCTGGCAAGATCGGCCCCGGCGGGGGCAGCACCGGCTCGGCCTCGGTCACGCTACGATACGCATCCGCCATGATCTGCACGGGGTCGCGCATGGGGTTACCAGAGCTCGCAGCAGACGCTCGCAGCTGTCACACAAGGTTCAGCAACGCGGTCCGCAACAACGTGGCCTTGAAACATACCTGATGCAGGGCATATTCCAGTTCCCGCTTGCGCTCGAGAAGCGCCTGCATGGTGCGCTCAAGTTCCGCCTCGTAGGGGGCGCTGACCCGAAGGGATCCCGTGTCTTCCATGTTGAATCCCACGATACGAGTGATGCAGGGACCAACTGAACGGTTGGGAATCCCCGATGTCTTTCCTTGGGACGGGAATCTTGCCGGTTTGTGAACTCACAGGAAGCGCCAGAGGGATCAACGCTTTTGATGGCACCTCCCCAAAAAGGAAGAAAGAAGATAACTCCTACGAGAGTCTAAGACGGCTTCAAATGAGATAACCTGCTCCGTCAAATCCTCTGGAACAAGCCCAAAGGTTTCGCAGGCTCGAGACTGGTTTGATTGATGATTCGGATCGATCAACGCGTTTCCATGGTATGTTGGGGTTGGGGTCGGTGTTGAAACTCGGGGTAATGATAGGTAACGTTACAGCAGAGCACCTGTACTGTGTAGTACCTACGGTAACTAATAGTAACTACGACCGTATCGAGGAGCCGTAACGCCGTGCGTACCTGACGTTAGGCACGGTGGCGTGCATGGACCGTGCACGGTTGGCTGACCCGACCCACTTGGCGCAGCAAGGCTGCCGTTTCGTGCTTCTTCCGGTCCCAGCTTCTCTTCCCAACGTCCATTCTTGGGAGCCTCTTCTCTTCGTCGTCTTCCATCATCCCTCGTTCGGCCTGCCCATCTTCCTTGCCTGCCGTCAAAGAGAAACCATCCGAGACCGGTTTCACCCTGCGCACCGTACCATCGCGCCGGGCTTCCCCACCGAGTCCAAACCCCCACGTGTTGTCGCTGGCGCTTGATTCATTCCGGGCCGCACGCGCGTCCAAAGCAATTTCGACAACCCAACAACGACATAACCGCGTCGTTGCCCATCGACTCGTCGCAACCCGGACGGTCGCGGCGCATCGCAAAGGTCGGCAACCGACGATCTCTGGCGACGTTTCAGCTGCGCGGCCGAATCGGAGAAAGCAACCAGGCAGCGTTGGCCGGTTAGACAGGCATTAAGGTTTGAGTTACCTGAGCATCTCCGAAAAGCTGTGCTGTGCCTTCATTTCAGCACCACCCCACCTCCTCTCCTCGCCCATCACAGACAAGCCTTGCTCCTTCAGTTCGCCACCTCTCAGTCAGTGCATCCGCCCGACTCACCACCACCACCTCATCTTCTCCTCAACCACCCACTCTCATCCTTCCCAACCACCAGCCGTGGTGGTGTTCTTCTTCTTCTACCCTTGGCACAGCCTCTCGACACGCATCCCACTGCCTTGAAACCATCACAACCAGCGGCGTTTACGTCTCTGGCCCCGTCCACTCGCCCAAACGCCCCAACTCGCGACCCATCCGAGCACAAATACCTCCAACCACTGCGCGACTCAGTCGAGCACTGCCCTACCCGACCCAGCCACTACACCAGCCCGTTTTCCTTCCGAAAACCCTTTGGTGTAGATAGGTTGGACATTTCAATTGAGAATCATTCGATTGCTGCGACAATCGGCCCCATCCCCTCCCCCGACGTGATATATCATCAGGAATCATAGCCTCTACCATGGCCTCTTCCCAACCCGTCCAGTCCGCCAAGAGGCCCCTCGAGGACACTTCCTCGCCGTCTATCGCCGACCAGCCCGAGGCCAAGCGCCCGGCTCTCGACAAGGTCGCCAAGTCCGACGAGGAGATCCAGGAGCCCATCTCGGCCACCAACGGCAGCTCCCCTTCGACCGCCTCCGCCCCGGCCCCCGCCCCGGCCCCCGCCCCGGACCCCGCCCCCGAGGCAAACGGCACCGTCAAGGCCAACGGCGAGAAGGCGGAATCCAAGGACGACCAGGGCGACACGGTGGTCCCGGATGCGCCCGAGACGAAGCCCATCACCAGCACGGCTAGCGGCAATGCTGCCACGACCCAGTCGGGCCCGCCTCCGGGTGCCCACGACGAAACCCAGTGGATCCATGTCCGCGCTGTTATCTCGAGCCCCGAGGCCGCCACCATCATCGGGAAGGGCGGCGAGAACGTGTCCAAGATTCGGCAGATGTCGGGCGCCAAGTGCACCGTTAGCGATTACCAAAAGGGCGCCGTGGAGCGCATCCTCACCGTCAGCGGCATCGTTGACGCGGTTGCCAAGGTAAGCAGTGCCGGACGGTGCGACGTTGTTTGCGGGTGACGAGCTAACCAGCGGCAGGCCTTCGGTCTGATCATCCGGACGCTCAACAACGAGCCCCTCGAGGAGCCCTCCAACCAGCACTCCAAGACGTACCCTCTCCGCCTCCTCATCCCTCACATCCTCATCGGCTCCATCATAGGCAAGAGTGGTGCTAGGATCAAGGAGATTCAGGAGGCGTCCGGAGCGAGGCTCAACGCGTCCGACGCCTGCCTTCCCCTGTCGACCGAACGGTCGTTGGTCGTTATGGGTGTTGCTGACGCCGTTCACATTGCCACCTACTACGTCGCCAGCACGCTCCTCGAGCAGCTCAACGAGCGTTTCGGCGGAGCGGCGGCTTCGGCCTACGCGACCCGTAGCGGTGGCCCTGCCGGTGCCGTCCCGGGCGGCATGCAAGTGATCCCTTACAACCCCCAGCCCGCCGGCGGCCACTACGGACGTCCCGACCACTACCACCAAGGCCGTCGTGCGGACCACAGGCCCCACCACATGCCTCCCCATCCGTACGGCGCGCCGCAGTACGGCCATTCCCACGCCGCCCATCCCGCTCCTGCCATGCCCGGGCCCTACGGCGGACCCGCCGCCGCTCCCTACCCTGTCGGTCCCCACGTCGGCCCTCACCCTGGTCCCGCCGGTCCTCACGGCCCCGGCCCGCACGGCGCGCCCATTGCTGGCGGTGCTGCCATGCCCGGGGCGCCTCTGACCCAGCAAATCTACATCCCCAACGACATGGTCGGCGCCATCATTGGCAAGGGCGGGCAGAAAATCAACGAGATCAGGCAAATCAGCGGCAGTGTCATCAAGATTAATGAGCCACAGGACAACAGCAACGAGCGCCTCGTCACGATCACAGGCACCGAGGAGTGCAACCGGATGGCGCTCTACATGCTCTATTCGCGGCTCGGTAAGCTCCGGGAGCAGCACGGGACCCCGGCGTAATGCCTAGCACCGCTAATCATGAGCTTTTTCTTCTCAACGCTAGAAAACGAGAAACACCGCGTCTAGACGACGGTTCTTCAGCAGCGGCGCGAAACGGGGATGTCGAGTCGAGTCCCCATCTCTTCCTTTTCTTGTCGATGGCGTTTGGGGAGGGTTTGTTCTGGGATGCGGAGGCAAAAGAGAAACATTCTACCTTTCTGTTTTCCTTTTTCACACCACGTCTTGTCTTGTCAATCGACGTGGCACCCCGGGTGGCTGTCATTACATTTGCCTCTGCAGATTTCCTATCTGCCTTACCTAATGATGCGCTTCGTTTCCTTGCACCCAACAACCTCTCTGCCCCCATCCCGCCTACGCGCACTTGTGTCCCTGCCAATCTCCCTCTCCCTGTGATGCCCATGTTGAGGTTGATCCCTACCTCCAAGCCACTTGACCCTGCTGATCCCATGATTCTCTCTTCTATCCCACCTGTCATGACACGATACTCTTCTGGATCTGGGATGTTCCATGGGATCTGGGCAATGTGCCTGCTAGCTAACTCGGTAGTCTTAGGTGCCACCTGCTCGGGCCACGCCACAGCTTCGGTTTATGGAAGTGCCGGCCCAGGACAAGAGGCTAACAGGTCCTTCACTTCATGGTGCCCTGTTGGGGATCGACGTCGGATAGGTGCCGACGGTGGAGAGGATGTTAGATAAAGAAGAAGATACCCATTATTACTACTCAATTACAATGAGAAGAAACTTGAGTGAATGATTGCCAATCTCCGTTGACATTTCTCGAGATCTCGTCAGCTCACTTCTCCCCCCCCCCCCCCCCCCTCTCACATGCATACACCTTGAACCACACCGGCTTAGGCCACATCCATGATAACATCAAACTCCATATCAATTGTGGACGGTCTCTACTGCGTATATCGCCATTGTTTTTGACATTTTTTTTTTGTTTGTTTGCTTGTTCTTTCCCCTAAGTATGCTCACTTGGAGCCACCGTACACCCAACTGTTGATGGCATCTCTTGTCAGCCTATGCTTTTTACTTACGCGCCCTCTCTCTCTCTTTCTCTCTCAGATACACGCAGCTCTCTCCATCTCTTAATCTACACCCATCTATATTACATCCTCCCTCAGGGGGTCACTCGCTCACTCAACGAGCTTATTGGTGGGGCATGGTTCTGACGTACTTGTTCCACATGCGGCCAATGAGACCCGGGGCGGGCCTCTGTTCGTTCATGCTCTGGCGACGAGCCACCGAAGCAGGGTCGCTTTTGCGCTTCTGCGCTTCGAGAGACTCAAAAAGGTGCTGGGAGGACTAGGCGGTGGTAGGATGGGAGGTTAGCTTGCGTGGTTGTGGTGGGTGCTGAAGAGTTGATGGTAGAAGGGAAGGGGTGAAGCAGGCGGGTTGGGGGGGGGGGGAATGGAGCGTCTGCTTGGTGAAGATCAAAGGTACATGGTATGGCGGTAGGTAGGAGGAGGCAAGAAACGGGCCTGCGAGAAACGTACCCTGAACGGGGGCGGCGCCGTGGCCGCGCCGGCACTCATGCGCCGGGCGGTGTTGCTTGTCGAGGAGGTTGAAGCAGTCGAGAAAGTTGAGTCGGCCCGGCCGGCACGGAACTCGTTGGGGGAAGGCATATTATCGGCCATGGTGTTGGATTGGGTCGGGATGAGTCAATGCGGTGTGCGTGCTAATGTTTCGAGGCTGCGTGGTAGAAGGGTGAAAGGGAAGGGGGATGAGGAGGGGAGCGGGACGGACCTCGCCTTATATGGGATACACTGTGTCGATATAGCCTGCCCCCAAGGGTTTCCCCGAATCGCATATGCGCCGTGGCGAAGATGGGAAGCTGGAGGGACACGCGTCTGCGGAGAGAGCTGAAGCAGGGCGGGGTAAAGCAGGAGGGATGGTGATTTGGGGTCCGGTAGGACAAAGGAAAGGTTCCGGAGATATGATGATGCGTACCCCTCTTTGGATTAATGCTGCTCTCGGCCTGATGATCCCTACACACTCACGACTCGATGGGTACGGCGCTTTCAGGATAGATTCAACGGGGCTCGGTAGCTACAAGCCCTTTATGTTTTGACAGCCCAGCTCCGTAGGTTCTTAGAGGCCAGTGTCTTCGATGACCTGATCCCAGAAACATCTGACCTGAAGGGTCCCGAACTGGATCTGACAAGACAACCTCGTGTCTAGCTCCTGCATGGATGGGAGGATCTTCAGAATGTGCTTCCTGGGAGAACATTCAGGCATCTTTTGAATCATGGCCTCTTTCCAATGGTCGAGGCCTGGGGAATCTACTGTGGACGTGCAGGAGGAACAAGCCTGTGACGTCATGAACATCTGGGGATGGCTGACTCGCGAAACGAGCGTCTATGCCTTCCGGGTGACCAAAAGATTATGAAACCCCGCAAGCGTGCTTTAAAATCAACACTGGGACTCGAGAAACTAGACAGCAAAGCCGACGCCGTTTATGAAAGAAAAGGGGGGAGTCGGCTGCAATGTGATGCTCTGGAAGCGCTTACAGTGTATCTGAGGCATAGTTAGACATACATAACTTATACAGTATGCACTGTGTTTGTCATGGTGGGGCATCGAGCGGCAGCCGAGAAATGCTGTCGGCAAACACTTGGACTCTTGTACGAAGTAGTCAGTTACTGTGCAGTCGCCACCCATTCGCAACGATACCTGGAAGCCCATGGTGAACTCCCATCCTTCAACATCGGTGACCAAAAAAAGAAAAAAAAAAAGAAAAAGAAAAAATACCTTCACTGAAGCTCAACAAGCTGAAGAATTCAGCAACCAACCAGTGACGCCTCGTCTACATGAGTATGCATTGATCGATTGGTGATGCAATATGGAACATTTTTGTACGAGTCTAAGCCCAAGTCTGGTCTATACGATCTATACAACGGAAATCCTAAAACAACCATGTCTACCCAGAGAAATCCATCTACCCGGATCCCAAACTCCATGGCCAACAAGATGCAAACACCAAGAGCACCCCCTCCCCTTCCTGGGCCTCCGTCTGCCCTCTAACTAGCTGCTGCTATCGCTCCCCGTCTTCTCCCGATCGCTCGCCTTCTTCACCTTGTTCGCCTTCCAGCTCGCCGCATGCCATCTCTCCCTGCCCACCGTGATCCCCGGGTGCGCAACCGTCAGCAGGATGCACGCCAGCGCCACCATGGTCCCCTCCAGCACCATAAACGTGACCTGATCGTTCGCCAACGGCCCGTCGAACCCTTCCGACAGCTCGGCGCACCGGAACACGGAGCGCACAAAGATAAGCATGACCGCAAGGAACACGGCGACCACAAAGCCGGGCTCAAACGCCTTGCGCGCGCGCAGGGAGGCAAAGTCCGGGTTCAGCGTGCCGGTCTTCCTCGCCACGCGCGCCCCGCGAAGCCAGAAGTCGAGGCTCAGCACGCCGAAGAGGAGGATGACGAAGACTTGCCAGGCGACGCCGGCGATCATGGTGTTGATGCCCGCGCGCTGGGTGTCGGAGCCGAAGTCGGCCAGCGAGGCGACGGCGCCGCCGGCGGCTTGGAGGAGCAGCGCGATCAAGTCGCCGGTGATGAAGATGTAGGTGTAGATCTGCGGGCGGATGAGGGAGCGTTCCGGGGCGTAAATGATCACCATGCGGGAGAGAGAGAGGTAGATGGCGGCGGCGAGGAAGGCGGGCCCAATGGTGAGGCAGACGAGGGACCTTTGTGAGGGGATGGTAAGCGGGCGAACTTGGAGAAGGGAGGGGAGAGGGCGAGTGGTTTCATTGCTCGGGGCGTCATCTCGAACACTTACATGATAAAGTAGGTATCCTCAAACATGTGGTCGCGCAGCACGACGCGGCCAGCATAACCGATGACCTCGAGGATCAGGCCGCCTCCCATGCCAATCAGGTAGCCCCATGTCCGGTTGCGAAAGCCTAGATAGAGCTGGAACAGCAGGGCGATGCCGAAGACGATGGCGAAGAAGACGTTGCCGCCCAGCGAGGGGACGTAGCCCATGTAGGCGACCTGGTGGCCATTGACCTCGAGAGGGCATGTGCACACCGTGCACAGCTCCGGATGCTCGACCAGCGTGAGGTTGAACGTCTCGAGCGAGAAGTTCGACCAGTCGGGAATACCCCCCGGACAGGACATTGCTGGGCGATGTGAAGGCTGCTAGGGCGTGTATTCCCCTGTTCCGTTTCCGTCTGTAGTTGATGCTGCCGGTGCCAGTGTCAGGAGAAGGCTCGAGACAAGACCGGACTGAGATTGAAGAATTAGAATACCAGATGTAGTTTGCCGATGAGGAGGACTTGGGTCCCCTGACAAAAAGCCCGAGGTGGCCAGGAACAGAATAATAGGTCGTACTTATGCAGAATGTGATCTCGATAGGTACCAAGTGTTGCCCAGGGCTTAGACCCCAAGTCTGACTCCATCACCTAAGCCGCTGGGAACGGTTACGCGCACCGCACCCATATCATGGATGCGCTCCTACTACGCCTCGGACCAAACGCACAGTACCTGCACTTGCAGCAGTGGAGGTCGTTCCGTCTCCGACTCTCGCAAATCCAGGCTCCGCTCTGTCGCCGGGATCCTCGGACCACTCAAGTGTCACTACCCCGGAGGAGTGGGTGAACGCGGCCTGGATTGAGGATCTTGCCTCTCCGGGATCATGGGTTTGAATCTCTCCGTTGTCCGAGAGAGTGGGCAGAAGCTCCGGCTCAACCACGACGGCTCGGATTTTCGCCGCCGAGATCAGACTGCTCTCTTTGTCAAAGCCACAACTCATCGGCCCGCGTATGTGTGTTGTCAGTAAGTCTCACGGCCCAATCCGTTACGGAGCTCGGACTCGACGTTTGCTGTAGATGCTGCGGCTTAGGCTGCGTTCAAAGTCGCAGCCAGGGGCACAGCGCTGACGATCGACTCTCTCAACTCTTCATTGAACAAGGCTGAACTGTTCGTTCTCGGCCTGCATGTGGAGCTGGCGCCACAGATGCGCGCTTCCTCAGATGGATGACGAAGGACCGAACACGGCTGGGGGGGGGGGGGGGGGGGGTATACATGGAGTGTCTTGTTCACCTAGGTACTTTTGGTAGTCACCAGCGGACAAGTGTTGAACGACTTGAGCCTCAACAACATGGGAAGTAGTGTTACCATCAACATCATGACATCATGTTGTTGGTCCGAGAGAATCTTGAAGCGGTGCTGGTTCTTTTTCTTTTTTTTCTTTTCCTTCTAAACTCTGTTGATCTGTTGGTAAAACAGAAACTTCTTTTTTTCAAGTTCGTTCCCCAGAGCCGCCCACCACCACCAGCCCGGTTCCGTGGTTCGACTTGCAGCCAAACTTGCGTCACCACTATTGACGACGCACCGCGGCCCAAAGCATAAACATATGAGCCCAGCCGCACTTGGGCAGTTTTGAGGCGATGCTGGCCGCAAGTGGATGTGGTTGTTAGCGCAGGTTGCCCTTTTTCTCGGTTACAACGCTCGGAATTAAATAAGACAAAGCGAACAAGTTGGCAGCTGGCAGCAACCGAATCTTGACCCATTGCAATATCGCAATATCGTGAGGAACTACCACTTCGCCTGGCTTGTTTGGTACGACATGAGGATGTCGCCAGTCTTCTCATGGATGTTCCTTGTACTGACTCGGCATTTCCACGAAACAGCCCCCAGGTCATGAACGCGCCGGCCAAGGAGTTGGGCCGCTCAGACGACCTCACTTACCATGACGTTTACTCTTGGTTCTAAACAACCCTCAACCTCATGGCTGGAATGTACGATCAACTAGATGCTATGTTTCGGGCGAATAGGACTACAGCCCTCTGCGGTTGTCGCGTACAGTCCCCCGAAGATGCCGCACACCAAAGGGCGTTTGTGTGCCAAACCGGTTCAACTTGTTTTGGAGATTGGATGACGGCCTCTCATACACTCCCTGTCAATTGTATGACCGAGTACACCGTAATTTCCCTCTTCTCGACCTCCTCATTTCATAATGTTTGCGAACTCTGCATCTGGGCGGGTGTCAGCATCGCTGTCCTGACGATGAAACGCAAACTCCAAACCATCTTACAGTCAATCTGGCCGTCGCCATTGTGATCAGCCAGCTTGATCATCTCATCCAACTCGGCATCAGTCAGATTCTCGCCGAGGGACTTGAGCACACTACGCAGCTCCTCGGTCGAGATGGTGCCGCTCCCGTCCTTATCAAACGTTTTGAAGGCGTTCAAGAGCTCCTGCTCTGCGTCCTGTTCGTTGGCGGAGTGTGACATGAGGGCCAGAAACTCTGGGCACATCACGCCTTTAGGTCAGCTCAATCTTCCCACAGGCATCATCATGTTTGGCAAACAAGTCAAAACGTACCCTCAAAGGAGATGACGCCATCATTGTTGAGATCAGCCTCGTTGACCAGGTCGCGCAGCTCAGAAGCAGTGGGGTTCAACCCAAGTTCGCGCATGACCTCGCCGAGTTCATCGGCAGTGATGTCCCCTTAACATGATGGTCAGCACGGTGATTTAGATGTCAGGAAACAAACGCAGTGAAAGCGTGGCCCATGATACGACAATGCACGGAGTGAACTTCGGGCGAACCGGGAAGCTTATCCAACCACGTATAAGTGTAGGTCTTGAGGGTACCACTCACCAGTTCCGTCCTTGTCCTACAACCACGCACATACGCAAGCCGCAACGTTAGCGGATCATGGGTCTTGTGATTTTGCCCGGCGCATTCCTAGTTTGTAAGTCTGACTTACAAAAACGCTAAAAACCTCTTTGAAGGTGGCTACCTGCTCTGGCGACAGGCTATGCGAAGGCGCCTGAACCCGACGCTTCGTCAGTGATTTGAGACCCCGCTGCGGGGGTGCGGAACCACGCGTGCTAGACAGGATGGACGGACCATGTTTGGGGTTCCGGGTGAGCGCGTCGCAAGGCTTGTGGATGAATGGCTTGAGACAGCCGTGGACTTGGTTCTGCTGGCTAACTACAGGTGAAGGATGTGCTGGGGATGGGGAAGAGGGTAGACCGTAGGGCAAAGGGTTGCACAGCTCGAACTCCTACCACGTGAGTGAAGATGGCGCGGTTTTGTGATGAGGGGTTGGGAGGGTTGGAGCCCAGACGCAAATAGAGGACCTCGTTCCATTGGCGCCGACATGCGGCTCATGCGGGACAGCTCCTGCGAGGATCTGCCGCGTTTTACCCTAACCCTATTGCATCTCCGAGCCCGACATCTGGTTCAAGCAGACCATCCCAGAGACATGCGGTTCGTATGCTCTACCTCCTGCACCGCACAGCCAACAGCGCCGCTCCTAGATACATACTCCCTGGGAGCACCCTCGAGAAGCTGCGCGACGCAGCTCTGCCGTTGGGCCGGGAGGAAACGGGACCGACTGCTGTAAGACAGCGAGGACCATGAGCGCGTCCGTCAGTCTATAGCGGCCCCCAGGCGATAATCCGGTGCCGCCGCAAGAAGCGAGGCGCATGCTGGTCAGCACTTTGTCGCGTTTTCCAAGGCGAACGGCTACCCCTGGGAATTGGAAGGGTCGCGGGAAGGGGCCCTCGACTGCGGCAGGCTTGAGGAGGGAGAGGACGTGCGAAGCCCGAAGGCTCTCTCGCTCGGGTTGAAGCGGATAATGCAGCCGGATCCTGATGCTGGTGGTGGTGACCTTCGATTCCGGAGCATCGTTCTGGTACCAAGAACCGGATGAGCTCGGTCAGTGACCTAGCATGAGCCGGGCTCGTGATCGAGATACTCCCATTGCGACGGGCATCGAGGACGGCTGGACGGTGGAGAAATATGGTTGAGTTTCATAAGGCATTCAACCTGGAATGAGTATGTGATTCTCGAATCTGCTGATGCTGCGTCGGTTTCCCAGCAAATATGTCTACGGCCATTGTTGCCGGCTAGGGAGTCAACGTTGCCCCTGGCTTGCATTCCCGCACCGCCGTGTCGAAGCCCCCTGCGATCCATCCACGCATTCCATCCCCCAACAGGCCCGACACAACGCATACCACGACGGCATTATTTTGCGTTGTTTCTCAGTAGCTCTTAGGCACGCAATGGCTAGAGAAACATATCACTTCCTCATGTGATGCCTATCGCCGCCGAGAGTTCCTCCAACGGGCTGGCCGGGAGACAACCGCGACAGTCATGATCAAATCTCGAGCATAAATAACGGGCTTCTGACCTCGCCGAGAGAAGGATTCACCAGCACATCAACCATCGCCTTCATTGCAGCCTTTCATTCACTCACTCACAGCATCATCTAAACACTCCCTTTCGCCCTTTTCGCGGCTTCCAACCCACCACTCGTTCACCATGAAGGTCCCGGCTGTCACCATTGCCTGCCTCATCAGCAGCGCCCTCGCCGCCCCCGCCCCCGCCCCCGTCCCTGTCCCCGAGGAGGCCCAGAGCATGGACATGCAGATGATGCCTCAGGGGATGCCTCAGATGATGCCTCACCAGATGACGCCCGAGCAAATGGCTCAGATGATGCCTCACCAGATGACGCCCGAGCAGATGGCTCAGATGATGCCGAACGTGCGCATGGACGCCATGATGATGGGCCAGCAGATGGATGTCATGTCCCTTGAGGAGATGGTCAACCAAGTTGCTTCTCAGGTCAAGGTCATCGGTATGTCCCTCCTGACACACTCCCCCTTCTCCCCAACCCCGCGCCGCTAACGCCACTCCAGAGAACCTCATGAATCAGTCCGGCGACCCCAACGCCATGATGGAGGCTCTCATGATGCCCATGATGGAGATTGACCGCGCCCTCTCCATGGGCGTCAGCCGCCTCAATCTGGGTGGTCTCCTCGGCGGCGTCGCCATTGCCAAGAAGGACAGCAGCACCGCCATCAAGCTCGTGAGCGGCCTGCTCAGGACCATCCACGAACTGCTCGATCGTCTCCTCACCAACGGTTTGCTCGGTGGTCTCATTGACGGCGTCCTCGGCGGCCTGCTCGGTGGCGTTACCGGCACCGTTGGCAGCGCTGTCGGCGGTCTGCTGGGTGGCGGTATCGTCGGCGCCGACGTCCAGGCTGCCACCAAGGACCAGATCCCCGTCCTCATTGAGCACATCCTCCGCTCTGTCGGTCAGATCCTTCCTGCTGCTGCCGACATTGTTGCTGAGGACACGGCCGCTGCTGTTGCTCACCCCTAAGCGTATCGGGGGCTGGATGCGCTTTGAGCTCGGTCCAGACAACTACGTTGCCTAGGGGGATGGAGCTGTTATGGAATCAGTTGGAACGGAAAGCGGTAGAAAGGGGTAATGTTTGTCAGGATGTGTGTGCGAGGGAGAGTGAGAGAATTCTGGTTGTAGCGGTGTGTTACTTTTGGAGGAATAATCCAGGTAGTGAACGTGTTATTGATGCTTGATTCTGTCCTTGGGCCACTGACCGGTGGTATGCTCCAACCTCATGATAGTTGCTTGGCTTCTGAGCCTCTGCTATAGTGGTATGTCCATCTTAAGCTTCAATCGCTGCGGCTCACTCCAATCCGCCCTTCGGGCTCAGTCCCTTCTGGGCTTGTGAACCCGTCAAACCGTGGGATCCTTTACATATGCACGACGAAGGTACCTATCTCGGTACTGAGTCCACTGGTCCCAAAAGTCATCCATCGGCTGTGACTGCTCATCATCTATTCTCTCAGAGTTGAAATGCAGTATATTTGTAGGCGAGTAAGTAGGCAGCTTGACTCGTCTTGGACTCCCAGACAAGAGACACTTTCCCTTTGCTATACGGGCTTCTGGTACTTTTCTCTGTTCCACGGCGATCTTGCTCTACAACCCAAGCATGGCATGTCGGCTCCGTACTCCAACAGTAATATCGAAGCGGATAACCAAGGCGTTCCGGCTCCTCGGCCTCATAGGCCCGGAAACTGAGTAGCAGATCTCGTTTGAAAACAAAGAAAGGACACAAGACAAGATGCAACGATGCATTGAATATCGTGGACGTTGAGGCGGTTTGCCTACAGCCCGTCTTTTGGCCACACACGAGAGAGACCTTCATTGCAACATCGTCAGCGGCCGAGGAGGTGGAACCATGGTCGGATCAAGGCAACATCTTTTGTCCCTCGACCGGAAAGAGTGTGCAGGGCTGAGGGGTACCACGGGAGCTTCAACACAACCACGCAAACAATCGGTACACACCGACTGTGTAAAACACCAAAGGTGTGTGTGGTGAGGGGGTTTCGGGAAGTATCTAACACATATCTCGGAAGGGCTGTTGTGTCACCAAAACCACCTTACCTTCATCCCCATCTTCCTGGCTTCCTAGACTGGACACATGTTTCTGAGCCCTCCGCTCATCAACATGCCGGTACGTACTTTGTGTTACTTCTTTGCTTGTTTCACCTTCCGCATTCTCACAAGAGCCGAAACGTACTGTACAATACATCACCCATCGGATGGTGTTCCAGGGCGGGTGGCGAGTGATGTGGGACGACACCGGCAGTTTGAGATGCGATATGGCAAGGCATGGAAACATCCTCTCCTGTTTTGGGGTTTCCATCTCTCCGTGGTGAGACAACCGATGATCTTCCTCCTAGTTCTTCTTGACCGCTGTTGCGGTTGTCCCAATGCCGACGGAAACGTTCCTTCCGCTATCCCATTCAGTGCCTAAGGACGGCAGAGGTATCCCAAGACAGACAAGATAGGACAGAGGAGAGTCTTGGTGACAGCTTCGGGGAGGTGCCGGGGGGAGGGGGGGGGGGGGGCGCGGGGACTTCGGTACGAGGCTCTGCTGTGGTTGGCGGTTGTGCAGTCTGGAAAAAAGCCTTGCGTGCTAGGAGCCCGACGGATTCGCCCACGTTTGTCCACCAACGTGTTCTTCCACCGTTCACGCTTGTTGACGCAGTTTAGCGCGAAAGGGGCAGGCTAATGCAGGAGAAGATCGCCTTGGCTGACGGATGAGCGGAGGACAAGAAGTCTTGACCGAACGTTAGCGCTGGGCTGGCTCGGTGGCCCTCACCCGGTTCGCAGGATTTCTTCCTGACGCTAGTCAACAAGGAGCGGGAAAAAACGTTGTGGTTTGTTTACATTGTTGTCTTGCGATTGACCGCAGACAGCACCCCACGCCGCGAACTCCGGATTAGCCATGCGGTTTGAAGTCGCGGTGAGGACAGACAACGGAGGAACTACCAAGCAGAGTTTGGAGGATCAGACGGACCGGCTACAATACGGCAAAATAGATGTGGTTCATGCCAGCGCCCCTCGCAGGCCCCAAAGAACCTGGCGAAGTACTGCGTAGTCTCCGGCGAGTGGTGATGGTGAGCGGTGGACGGAGTAGAGTAAACAATGCTCATCAACCCTTGCCACCCCTGTCAAACTGTTGAGTGATCGGCATCCTGCCGACCATCAAGCGGTCATCAGGCAGTCATAAGCTGACCGTGAAACCGACCGGACCCTGGAGTACATCACCAGCGGATTCTTGTTGGTTGGAGGTGAGCAGCACCACTCGGTAGTCTCCTCCTTCAGTGGCGTCAGATGTTCCGGCAGACCAGGCACTTCGAGCGTGTGTTCCTGGATTTCATAATTTTTTTTCTGAGTAGTACGCTAACTTTGGTCTCAAACTCGGAGAAGCCGGTCAGCGGAGACTCCGGCTGTTGACCGGCCCGTGCCCGTCGCCGTAATGTCGCGACCGGTGTGTCTCGTGGGACCCCTTCATTTTTCCCCATCCGAATCCTCACCAGCCACACATCAATTCACGGGTCTAAGATCGTCTGACCAAGAAAGTCGTCCAGCCCGGCCCGAGGAAGAGGCTGGGCCAACACGTCGCTGGCCCGGGCCTCCACGACCATGGCCTCTACGGCCAGGACCTACATACATACATACGCTATTCAAAACCCTCGGCCCAGTCGTGGGCAAGCTGTTGCTATTCTTTCTGTCACCTTGACAATGCAATGCGGCCGCCACGGCTGCCACGGCTGCCACGACCACAGCCCACGGTGAGGCGAGTGGATGTGAGCGTGTCCGCCTGTGGGGATGGTGCAAGATGTGCAGGAGGTTGCAGCATGAAAGCCCAAGCCCGGGCTTCAGCTCGTCCAGCATCAAGGGCTTGGCACGCAGACCACGCCCCGAAAGGGGAAAATCTGCTGGGCCACCGCCTTGGTCGTTTTGGTCGAGCTGCTTTCTCTTCATTTCCTGGCCTCCGCCTTGTCGCTTAACTTAACCCAGGTCAGCATTTTTGGCCTTTGTCTGAAAGCACACCGTCTTCTCCCCGAGGATTGGACACCCGACGATGCCGTCGTTCTTCGGCATTGTTGTCATCGTCATTAGCGATGTGACCCTGAGGTCCCCGAATGTCACCCAACAACGTGGGAGGCCCAGAGGGACGTGACCCGATCGCGTGGAACACCCAGGTCGAGATCCTCCCGTCCCTTCCCTCAGCCGTCCATCCATTCATGGCCTGTATATGTACATCGTGGACATCGTCTATGTATGGATGTCCATGCCCTCGACACCCCCCCCATGTTGCGTGCCTTTTGTGTCACTTTTTTTGTCCTATGCCTGTCCGGTGGGTATCATTGGATCTCGTCAGCGGACCCTCTTGGCCGGCCCCCTCTCCCTGCAGCCCAGAGACATGCCTTTCGTTCACCGCCCGTGTTCCTGGGACCGGTGGGGGCGATTTGTGGGAATGTGTTCCAGGGGGCCAGCCCGCCGACAATTCAGCAATTCAGAGAGGGCAGCACGCTTCCATCCGCCGGCTCTGCATGCATTATCCTGGCTGGTTTTACCCGGAGCGTTGTGATCCCCAATGGGCCCAGAAATCGAAATTTTGCCAGTACCGCCAGGGGCTGGTCCGCCGTCAGTCCGTAACACGCCAGCAGAACGCCGATGAGGTGGCCAAGCCCTTCCTCGCCCGAATTGCCCAGCCTGGATCGATAACTCTCTCGCCGACGTCAGTCGTCAACCCGTCTTCATGTCGCTCGCTAGCGCCCGCAAGGCCCGCAGTCGCGCGCGCTGGGGGCCGGGGGCCCGGGTGGGCTGTGGGGCGCAATACGACGCTGTACCGTAAGTTACAAGCAGCAGACGCCCATAGCAGCTGAACACACCCGCGACACAGCCCTGATTTTCGCCGGGTTTCGCGAGGCCGAAGCCGAAAGATCACCCCAGCGCCAAGAGGTGGGAGACACGAGAGATGCAATCTCCACCAAACACAACCAACACCACACCCCAAGACGCCACGACCCACGAGTCAAGGCGCGATTACCGCGTCCCGCTGCCCACCGGGCAAGGGCAGAGACTGCGAGGGGTGGAAGGTGGGGTGGAGGCAAGCAGACAGGCAGGCAGGCAGGCAAGCACAGGTAGTGCAGGCCAGACAAGGCAAGCGCAAGGGACCTGACGCACTGTTCATTTCGAATCTCAGAAAGCTCCATCCGGCGGCTGCCCTCTCCCTGCTTTTGGCCCGGCCAGCTACTGTGGTACAAGTCTGAGCTAGTTCAAACTGAAGATTCAGCAAAAAAAGACCAAAAACAAAAACCCTGTCGGGCCCATCTGCGCTGCTGACGCGCACGTCCGATCTGTCTCTCATTTCTGTCGATCTCGATTTGAGGTGTACTGTTTCCCTTCTTTGCTTCCCCCTCCATCTCCGACACCATCGACAGCGATTAATCGCCCTGTTCCGCCCCTCCCCGTTGTGCCGACGACAACACCACCGCCGCCGGCTTCACCCACGCTTCCAGCCTTTCTGGTTTGCTACCTCGCTCGTTTATATCATTTGCCGGACCGGAAAGACGATGTGTTCATAGAAAACTGCTCTACCTTACGCATACACCCAAACCGTTCTTTTTTGCCCACAAAGCTGTCTCTGTTCGACAAAGACAAGCCGAAGAGTGCAGAGAATCGAAATCTCAGTTGTGTTACCCGATTGCCGCTCGCTTCCAGCAATTGAGCCTTCCCGGCTCAGAGGAACAGCGACATTGGACGTCGATCCGATCAGGTCCCCGAATCAGGACCCGACCCGAGCGGCTCTGCGGCCTGGTAGCGTTGCATATCCCAGCTTTTTTGGTGGTGTGTTGCAGCGTTGCAGTTCCGCAAACTGAGTCAAGACCCGGTGACACAGCGACCCCCCCCACCACAGTGTGCCTCGCTCCGCCGACGCCCGACCAGGGCCAGCCCCTCACTGGGTTTCCGGTCAAACCACCAGCGAACCACGGCCGACCACGACGAACAACGTCAGCTACGCTGTGCACAGGGGCAGAATTAGCGGGGTGTTGATTGTGCCATGAAATGAGTGGCTCAAGAGCTGCCGCGGCGGCGTGGGCGTTTGAACCGTCCACATCATCACCGCTCAGCTTTCCTGCCTCGCGCTCCGCACCAGATTTGCTGTTTGCCCAGCCCCCTTCTGCACCTCCACCACCAGCCGCTTCTGCACGGGATGCCCCCGGCCGCTTCAAGAGCCTGCCGCCGCTCCCCGGCCTGGCGGCCTTTGACATTCCGACCTTTGACCTGGTCAGCGAGTTCGAGAAGTCGGTTGGCCTTTCCACAACTTCCACCACCCTCCCTGAACCTGTCGAAGAGGCTCCCTCGCCAGGCACCATCGCAACCACAACCACGACCGCGACCGCGAGCACGCCAACTCCCCAGGCTGGATGTCCAAAGGAGGACGAGCCAACGCACGAGCATCCACTTCCCACCCGGACGCCAGCTCGTGTGGCGGCGGCACCAAGCGGCCACGCCCGCTCCAGGAGCAGATCAATGGTCGACCGCCCGCTCTCGTGGCTCCCGGCCTCTTCTCGTCCGACCACAAGCTCTGTGCACACTGACCTAGCCGACGGTTCCGAGCGACTGGCCAAGCAGCATGTCGCCGACTTGACCGGGGCGGCCCCCTCGCCCGCCTCGGGGAAGCCGGCTGACGGTTCACGGCCTGTCGATTCGTTGACCAGCTTCGCGAGGCGCACGTGGATGTCCAAGTCGAGGTCCCCCTCGCCCCATGACAAGCCGGTCAAGACCAGAGTCTGGACCCTGAAGTCATCTGAGAAGTCGTCGCGCGCGAAAACCTCAAGTTCGTCCGACGCGGAGCCTCCTAGCGGTGCCAAGGGCGCTCTGAACCGGGCCAGCCTTTATCTGTCAAGGATAGCTCAAAGACCCCAGAGCGTCTTCTCGAGAAGCACCTCTCCCTCACCGCTCAAGACATCGTCTCTGGAGAAGAGCACCGCCGCCTCGAGCGATTCCGAATGCGACGTTTCGATCTCGCCCGCCGTCGTTGTCAAGAATGCTTCATACAACAGCGTCAGCTCTGCCGCCTCGGGCGCCTCGTCCTACCAGCGCGCCGCATCGGTCGACTCGGATCTAGACACCACCGATACGGCCACGGCGAGCAGCGCTTCCGAAAACACATCCTCGTCCACGGTCGACACGGCCATCACGATGCCGCACCCAACGTCGCGCGACCCGCTGTGGGCGACATACCGCACCCTTGACTTGGAGTTCCCTGATTTCGCTGCCAAGGGGTCGACAGCTGGACGCATGCTCACTGTGCGCTCAGTGCTGCTGCCCTTCTTGCGCAGCACCGCCTACCACCCGTCAAACTCGAACCTCGCCATCCTGGCGCCGGAAGATGTCGATCGCCGTGCTACCATCCTGAACCGTTGGTGGATCGGCCTGCTGGCCATGCTCGCCGGCGCCGGCCCGCGAATCCCCCCCGGTTTGGTCCAGGGAGTTGCTGCGCTGGGGGTCGCCTTCCCGATCCTGCAGCCCGTGGCCGGGGTTGACCGCCCGACGTTGCTCGAGGCGGCCACCATGATCATGATGCGACCTGAATGGCGCGCCTGCACCAGCCAGTTCCGCCCGCTGGCCGAGCGGTGTCCCGACGAGCGTGTGCGTCCGCGGTCCGGCACCCAGTCGACCATTGACAGCTACGATACCGACTCGCTGCTGCTGGCCGAGTCGGCCGAGCACCACGTGCGCACCATGTTTGTCAACAATTTAACCACTCAGATGGCCCTCGTTGTTGAGAAGCTGTCGGCTCGCCATGCCCCCGTGAGCCTGGTGAATTGGTGCGGCCGTGCCTGTGCGTATGCCTTCTTTTTCGTCCCCGGGGTGGCCGACGTTCTTGTCCGTCTGTGGGGCTTGAGCGCCGACCTGTTGCGCCGGGTTGCCGACGAGTACGGTCTGCCGAGGCGGAGCCGGGGAGAGAGCGACGATATCGTCGCTCTGTTCCCTCCGCACCTTCACAAGCTGGGCTGGTCGTCGGTCAAGTCGCTCGCAGACAAGCTGCGCGTCGCAGTGAAGCTGCCCCTCGTGCTCGCCAAGATCCACTGGCACGGGCCCTGGGTGTCTCGGTGGCGTGGCGGCGACACGGATCTGGTCTTCATCTTTTGCAAGTATTTTTACATTCTTGCACAAGAGTTCATGCCCGACGGCCTGCCGCTGATCGAGAAGGCACGCGCCCCGGCCTTCGTGCTCGTTCACGCCCAGCTCCTGTCGATCCTCGACAGCACCATCCATCGCCAGGCCTCGCTCGATGCGATGCTTGGGCCGCCCCTGCCGGATGGCTCATACGGGGATGCTGCCTTGACGGCGCCTCAGCTGCCAAGCAACTTGCTCAAGGGCATGGACGAGAATCGCCTTATCGTCCTGCTAAAGGACATGCTGGCTGAGGATTCGTATGGCATCACTGACGACATTCGCCATACGTTTGCCGAGGCCATCGTTGGCATCGCAAAAGCCGCCACCAAGCGCACGCCTCGTTTTGAGCACGCCTCGTGCTTCATGCTGTGCGACTTTCTCCAGGAGGCGCTCGTCGCGCTCGACGCCTTCCAGCACTCGGTGAACTCGGTTCTCGCCCGGCCCGTCGATTACATCGATTGGCAGTTCTGGTTCGACGTTGGCAAGATGATCATGGACTCCAACAATACTATGTCGGAGATCCGCATCCTGTCCTTTTTCTTCTCGGTCTGGGATATCATCGTTGCCGACCCGGCCCGCAAGGAGGCCTTGTGCCTGGAATGGCTGCTCTCCGAGGCCGTCTTTGCCCGCTTCTTCAACCACTGGTGCCCCATGGTGCGCGCCTACTACATGCGCCTGCTTTGCTGGCGCATCTGCAGGGACTCGGGCAGCGCCAATGAGATGGATACGTAAGTAGCAACCCTGTTTTCGTCGATTTATGAGAGAGGAGAATCGAAACTGACAGTCACAGGAAAATCTTCCTCGTTGTGACCCAGCGGTTGAAGACGGTCTGGTCACACTATCTTTGGCTCAGGCAGGATGCCGAGTCCAAAGGACGCATGCTACCGTCGACGGCCCCTGTGCTCCCCGCTCCCGGAAAGTGCCTTTTGATCCTCCGCACCGACGCGCCGCCAGCGCCGCCAGCCACGAAGCTCGGCTTCGACTCGATGTCCAGTGTCTTCCAGGGCTTAGAGGCCTCTTTCGAGTACCACAATTCCGCAGCCGCGGGCAACGCTGAGAGCCTCTTGGACGAGGGCAACAAGGCTGACGGCAATGGGTTGTCATTCAAGAAGCGGCTGTCGTTGTTGGGCAAGGTGCTGCCGTTCTCCTCGTCCAACGAGAGCCCGGCGTCTTTGGAGCTCAAACGCTGGGAGCAGGAACTGGAACAGGCTCGCCGCGAGACGGCTCAGGCGCGGCTTTCCAAGTCGCCACCGACAAAGTCTCCATCCCCATCCACTCGGCAGCTGCTCGGCCCGCCGCCTCCGCCAAAGGACCCCGTGAGACGTCCTTCTCCAGGCTCCTCGATCGTGTCATCGTCCGATTCTTTCTCTTCCTCCGCCTCATCCAGCACCACTGGCTTCGACGGGCCTTCCTACATCTTCCGCTTCATCCTCTCGTGGCAGATCGGGCCCGGCGGCATTCCGGTACCCTTCCCTCCCATGCGTGACCGTATATTGACGCGACCTCGACTCCCTGCCCCCGCACAAGCCCGTGTGAGCGCCCGCCTTGCGGGCTTGGCGACCGCTACGGGCAACCCCGAGCCCAACGGAATTCCGCTCTTCCGCAGCGACAGCCCTCCGCCCATCGCCCCCGGACTCCCGCCAGAGACGCGTCGCGTCAGCGGCCTGCTGCAAACGGGCCTCATCAGCGAGGCTCGCAACGCCCGGCCGCTATCCGTAAAGGAGGATGGTCTGCGCCGGCCTGCGCCGGCCAAGGATGCGAACAGGCGCATGTCGCTCTCCGGGGCGGGCAGCGAGAGGTGTATGTCGCTTTCTGGTGTACGCGGCGAGAGGAGCATGCCGTTCTCGGGCGCCAGTGGTGAGCGGTGCATGTCACTGTCGGGCGTACGCGGGGAGCTGCCTCTTCTGCGGAGTCAGGGTGGAGAGACCAGCGACGCACGGCACAGTCTGGACCTGCATTCGCCCGCCGCGGCCACCCGTGGTCGGTCGTTTGATGCGCCCCGCGGCGCGGAGCGTACGCCTCGATTCATGCCGACGCCGATGAGCGCGTCGCCATCTCCGTCCATGTTCTCTCCGCCGCCGCCCACGGTTCGCGCTGAACGCCCCACGGGCGTGTATACGCAGGGCGCCGTGTACGCCGGTCGCGCGCTGGCTGAGTGGAGCATGGTTGTCAGCGAGTGCAATAGCTTCGTGGACAGGCGGCGTGACGAGGGCGTGCTCGGCCTGAGCGAGGTCGAGGTGCCGATGTTGGGTGTTGAGGGGCTAGGAGTGCGCGCCAGGGGGTAGTATATACCCTGCCATTCCTTCCATGAGCCTATGAGCCATTTTACACGTCCATCACTTACGTTCCTTGCATATCACCAACAACAAAATACCCCTTTACACGAATCTTATGTTATATCATCACGAAAAAGGCATACCTGCCTCGTATATACGCATTCATTGTCTCTTTTTTATGTTCTTATTTATTTCTACTTCTCGTCACATCATCTGGCGTTCGGGGAACTGGGGATCAGGACCAGGCTTCATAATGGGGGTAAGGGAAATAATTGGTTACTGGGGCTTCATAACAGGATGGTCGGTTTGCTTCTGGTCTAGAACCCACGTGGTTTTGGTTAGGCTTCCTTCGTGTTCCAAGGGGGCTGGCTCTTTTTTCGGGATGGTGGCTTGGGGTGTTTTTATTCTTGGGATAATGCGATGGGATAGGAGAGGTACCCGAGCAAAAAAAAAAAAAAAAAAAAAAAAATGAAGAGCGAAAGATTGTTGGCCGTTCAGTAACCTTAGGTGCCTACTTGATCTCTGACTCACTGACCAAATGGTATTACTACTCGGAGAGCTGCCTCTTTCGGGAGCGTCTCCTTGTTAATAACGGATTTAGATATTTGTGGGCAATGGGCTGATCTGTCTCCAGAGCGCCTCATACGCAGTAGGTATCCCATGCCTTTGCTATGGACGGCGACTCTCGTTGCGGTGGGCGGGCGGATACAGTATTCCATGCAGGTCGGGTACCGCTTCCGGGCCGGACACGACCCGTGCCATCGCAGTGGGCGGATGTCCAGCATGTGTGGAAGTTCTTGTGTCTGCTTTCCCTCACATGACCGGCTGGGCCTATACGGCAGCATGCAAGACTGCTCCTCTCCCGCTGTGGTTGAGATGAGTGGGGCAGGAGCAGGGGCAGGGACAGTTGAATGGACGATCCATTGATCAATGGGCTGGCCGGGTTGATATGTCTCAGCTTCTGAAGGTGGCATGCATTGGCAGGTGGTTGGTAGAGGGCCAGAGGCATGTGAGACATGCTGAGGGCGCGCTGGGGTGGGGGGGGTAACGTACTTGGTACCTGAGTACCGCAGACAAGGTAGGTTGGTAGGCAGAGGCAAGATGGTGGTAGACGAGTGATCCATGGATCGCACGATGACTCAATTCGGAGAGAAATGACGTCTTAATCGTTGCGCGTCGTATTGTGCTCCATCTGGAACAAGCCTTCGGACCGCCCATCTCGATGTGAGGGCCTGGGCATCGTCAGATCAAAAAGACAAACAGCAGCGGACAAATGAACGGTGACGATGATGAGGACTGAAACATGTCTCATTGCGAGGGGCTCTCGTCTACCGAGTATGTGTATAGTATGTATAGTACGCAGTAACCCGAGATGATGGAATGTCTCTTTTTTTTCTTTTTCAGAGATCTCCCCCCGATGCGAATCGATGCAACGACCCTGAGCCTGACGACTCGAGATGGTGTCAATAAACATGGGTGGCTTTTTTGTTCATCCGATATTGATGAGCCCAAGAAGGAGATGTAGCCATGCAAAAAGCAAGAGTGTGTCGCAATGCCATGCCATCTATCGCCTGACGAGCCGTAGGAAATCATGAACCACCATAGCCGACAGCCCAAACAGAAGAAAAAAAAAATGAAAATCAACATGAAAGAAAAAAAAAGAACCAAAGAGAAATGGTATTGTCTTCCGCCCGTATCATCCCCCTTACTCCCTTCTCTATCCCGCTCCCCACAACCAAGCCCTTCCCGCTCCCTAGGGGTTCAAACCTGCTAGTGCCCGTTGGCTCCGTTGGCCCCGTTCACCCCGTTCACACCATTCGTGCCGTTCGCCTTCTCGGGCACCAGCTTCCCCGCTTCCGCCTCGGCCACCGCCCTCTCCAGGGCCTGCAGCACGTCGTTCTTGAGGTCCTCGGCATCCTCGACGCCGCAGCTGATGCGGACCAGGTCGTCAAACACGCCGACCGCCTCGCGCTGCTCCTTGGGGATGCCGGCGTGCGTCATGCTGCTGGGCACCTCGCACAGCGACTCGACGCCGCCCAGCGACTCGGCGAGGGTGAAGATGCGGGTCAGCTGGCAGAAGCGCTCGGCGGCGGCGTGGCCGCCGCGGATGCGGAAGGAAAGCATGCCGCCGCCCATGCCGTCGCGGTGCTGGCGCTTCGCGATGGCGCGGTGCGGGTGGCTGTCGAGGCCCGGGTAGTTGACGGCGATGACGTGGGGGCTCGCCTCGAGGGCGTGGGCGACGGCGGTGGCGTTGCGGGTGGCCTCGCGGGCGCGGAGGTGCAGCGTCTTGGCGCCGCGGTGGGCGAGCCAGCAGTCAAAGGGGGACGGGACGGCGCCGAGGGCGTTTTGGAGGAAGGCGAGGCGGCGCAGGAGCTCGTCGCTGTTGAAGGCGGCCACGCCCATGACCACGTCCGAGTGGCCGTTGATGTACTTGGTGACGGAGTGGACGACAATGTCGGCGCCGTGGTCGAGGGGGTTCTGGATGTAGGGGGAGAGGAAGGTGTTGTCGACCACGACCAGGATGCCGTGCTCGTGGGCCTGGGTGGCGACGGCGCGGATGTCGACGAGGCGGAGGGTGGGGTTGGAGGGGGACTCGATCCAGACGAGCTTGGTGGCCTCGGTGATGTGGTCGCGGATGTCGACCTCGATCTCCGGGGTGAAGGTCACCTTGACGCCGTGGGCCTTGGCCACCTGCGTGAAGTAGCGGTGGGTGCCGCCGTAGACGTCCGAGACCGAGATGACGTGGGAACCGGCGGCCAGGGACTGCAGGATGACGGTGGTGGCGGCGCTGCCCGATGAGAAGGCCAGGGCGTGCTTGGCGTGCTCCAGGGCGGCCACCATGGTCTCGAAGTTGGCACGGTTCGGGTTGTCGCTGCGGCTGTACTCAAAGGCGCCGACGGGCTTGCCGACCGAGGTCTGGGCGAAGGTGGTGGACAGCGAGATGGCGGGGATGACGGCGCCGGTCGAAGGGTCGTGCGGCGACCCGGCGTGCACGGCCAGAGTGCCGAAACCCTGGACGGGCGACGGCGCCCGGGGCGGCGTGGTGATGGGATGGTTCGAGTGCGTCATGGCGACTGGAGGGCCGAGGGTGTGGCTTTTTTTGTATAAAGCTGCCGGAACGAGGGATGGGGGGGAGGGGCGTGGCGCATACGCAAGGAGGTAGGTGTGTGTGTGTGTGTGTGTGTGTGTGTGCGTGTATGTCACAGCGACACCGAGCGTCTGGTTCAGAAGACGACTTGACGAGCGATGACGGGCTCTGTTTGGTCAATGGCCGGCCTCGAGCAGCAGGATGGACCGCACGAGAAGCGTGGGGGGTTGTACTGTATGGGGAGGAGGTTTGGGGGGGCCGGAGGGAGAAGAGGGCGGGGGGTTATGAGCGGGCAGAAATATTTAATCGACCCGGCTACGGTCGGTAGCGGAGCATACAAAGCAGACACGAAAAGGTAGCAATCTGCCGCTGGTGTGCTTTTTGTGTCTTAGTGGTGCGATTGCGCCATCGACCCGGTTCCTGACCAAAAACTTTTTTCTTGACTCGGCTCAAGAGGACACGGCGCGCCCATTGTTTTAAACCGCCGTGCTTGCCGCCGTACCTAATGCGACATTTGCTCTGCCCGGGCCGTGGGGAAATCCATCCTCCTTGGAGACGTTTGGCCCGGCGTAGCACTGATTTCTCACGTCACCGACTTACAAAATAGTTACCCCTCCATCGCTTTCATCCGCATACATGCAGCATTTCCAATCAGGCGGCGTCGGCACTGCCCCGCGTCGGCGACTACTTGGCGCAGTGTAGCACAGGAGGGGCGCACCGAGAAACATGCAACCCCTCCCCCCCTGAACCCCGATCCAGCTCCGCCGTCCGAGCGGATCCCGAGGAGAGGGGCGTCGGCGGTCAGGCGCCTCACCATCCGTTCGATTCCATTATCTGTTACCTACTTGTTACCTGCATGGCGGCATTTCACACCGATAGCGTCGCACAGGATCTGGCCGTGGCCTCTGGGTCATCCCCGAGCGGAAGAGGCATGGCCGATGCCGAGCCGCTCGTGCTGGAGGCGAGGAGGAGGGCAAGGTTTGCATCTCCGCACTTGGGCCATGCGATGCGCCATGCGATGCGCCATGCGATGCACCGTCTTGAAGAATTTAATGCCGTCACAGACCGCAGCGAGCCGCATCGGTGGAGTGTTGTTTGGGGAAAAGAGGGAAAAAATTATGATTCCAGTTGTGCGATAAGCAGGGAGATTCGCGGATCGATGAGGTCATCTCCGACCTTACACCGCACATGGAAGCCAATGGCAACGCGGATGATGGATCCCGTTCTGTCCGGAACGCGTGGCTCAAAGCAGCGTTGCATTCCGAGGCCCCGATCTGCGGGGTGCACCAGCCGGCTTACAAAGCCCTTGGGTCTTGCAACAGAGATTTTCTGGTGGTGTTTTTGTGTCGAGTCTAAAAATATGGCGGGAAGGGCGCCCTCGCGAGACCAAGCGGCTAGGACGGCTATCGGGTGCTTCTTGTCGGCGTGCCGGATGATCCATGGCGGGCGGTATGAGGACGAAGCTGAGATGCAACGAGGAATGGGTCCGTAACAGTCACCAAAGCTGGTCCCAAGAACGGCCCGGACAGGGCTGCATCCATGTCATGTCCCTCCAGGTCGGATTGGAAGTTGCACCGCTTTCGAGTTCCAGGCCACCCACGATTGGGACACAGAGCGCCGGTATTTCCGATGCTTCCAGGTTGGCTCCTGTTGCCACTCTCCATGTCATTTCCGAACTCAACCAAGGCGCAGCTGGCATGTTTCCAAACCTCAAGACCGGAGGGGCTCGAGGAGCATCTCGATGGAGGTAAGAAACGGTTGCCGTCTTGGACATGGCTGGAGGTGACACGGTCTTGGTCAGTTGGATGACATTGTTGGCAATGCTCCACCTCTTGCTCGGCAGCATCTCCGCAGCTCTTGCTTGACAAGGTTATGATTGTGAGACCAACCCAGTACTATATGTGCTCAGTATGTACGCAGTACGCAGTACATAGAAATGGAAGACATTGAACTGGCGCCGCGGGAGGAGTTGAAGAGCCGAGACGTCCGATGCAAGTTTAAGGGGTTCGAGCGCTCAAGTGTTGAACAACACAACAAACCTCCTTGGACCAACGCGACGGAAATCTCCCGCCCTCCCGCCCTCCCGCTTCCCCCTATCCCTCTTTCAGGAGTCCAGTCTGCCAGGCTGCACACTCGACAGGGCTCTCCAGCGGTTGGAGGAGGGGGGTTTCTATACCCAAGGTAGTTAGGTCCATCGGCCTACGGAGCGCAGTCCGATGGAGCGTGTTTTCTTTGCTGTCTCTGGAGGTGTTTGTCAAAGTGAACACAATAAAAGCCGTTTTGGTAACCAGATTTCCATTTTTGAGTGCTTGGACCTGGACGATCTTGTGTGTTGGTTCCACGGAAGAGGCCCGGGTTTCCCCTGGCCTTGCACCGTTGGCGATGATTGGTCGGTCCGGCTCACCAGCCCAAGTTAGGGGCGGGTAGGGGGCGGAAAGAGCCCGGGGGAGGGTGGGGACCCCAACTTCGTCGGCGCTCCTGCTTGGGATGAGGGACCCCAGAAGCTGCCCAATCGTGGACCTGCGTTTCCGCCTCCGCCTCCACCTCTACAACAACATCCAAGCACCTTGAATCACACGCGACTTTGTTCCCAAGCCATCACCACCATCACCACCACGTCTTCCTTCTCCTCCTTCTCCTCCTCCTCCGCGCCAGGACGGTTCCTAACTACCTTCTACACGCGGCTGCTGCGTGCTCTCGTGGTCTTTTCGGCGCATCCGCCCCTCCCCCCTCTGGAAGAGTTCCATTGGGCCTCGCTGTGCAGCGCGAGGAGCATGGAAAGAAGCACACCCCGACAGCCGGCAGACAGGGCCGAAAGGAACCACGACACGCCGCGTCACACGCTCCAGGCCTCCCGACACACCAGATAACCGCGAACCAGGCCCGCATCCTTCTCCTTGCCCTTCCCGGTAACCCACCGTCTCCATAGCTCGCCGTCGCGACGAACAAGAGCATGCCGCCGCGCCGCTCCCACAAGAAATCCCGGACCGGCTGTCGGCGGTGCAAGGCCCGGAAGATCAAGTGCGACGAAGTCCACCCGCGATGCGGCAACTGCGTCAAGCATGGTGTCAAGTGCGACTTTGAGTACCCCGAGGTCCTGATGGAGCTGCAGGCTGCCGCCGCCACCAACGCCGCCCGGTCCCCTTCCACTCCCGCTTCGACCGCCACCTACTACTACGGCTCACCACACCCCCAGGTGGCTCGTTTCTCCCGCGCCGCCTCCGTCGCCTCCACCCACCATGCCTCCTCGCCCGCCGCCGCGCCCCTGTGCCGGCCCATGCCGACCCCTGTCGTCTCACAGACCACGCCTCCAGGCCATCGGCTGCTCGAGCTTCGCCTGATGCACCAGTACACTGCCCTGACCTGCAAGACCTTCACCTTTACGGCCCCCGTTACCGAGGACATCTGGAAGATCACGGTGCCCAACCTCGCCTTCTCGGGCTCGCAGCACCTCGCCGATGCCATTCTCGCCGTCGCTGCCCTGCACCTCCGCAGCACCATGCCCCACGACAGGGAGCTCGTGCGCGCCTCCCACGCCTACATGGCGGCCTCGCTGGCCGAGTACAGCGCCGCCCTGACCAAGGGCATCAACCCCACCAACGCCGAGTCGCTCTTCCTCACGTCGGCTCTGATCGCCTTTCAGGCCACCGCCACCCGCGTGTTCATGAAGGATGAGGGCATGGATATCGATGCCGACGCCGCCCGCGGCCGGAACCACCCTTCGGGCTGCTACACCATTCCCTTCTCGTGGTTTCACGCCTTCCAGGGCGTCAAGGCCATCACCGCCGCCTCGTGGCAGTACCTGCGCGGGAGCCCAGTCGTGACCCAAGTCATCAACTCGCAGGCCGTCCTGCAGCTCGACTTCAGCGCCGGTCCCAACACCTTCTTCGGCCACCTCCTGGATGGCCTCGACGAGGAGCTTGCCGCCATGGCCGGAGACTCTTCTGCATCTTGCGTGCAGCCGGTCCCGGGCCAGGGCGTCCCGCTCACGCCCAACACCCCATCGGCGGCCTACCCTCAACCACCATCCGCACCACCACCGCAACAACCACGACAACAACCACCACCGCCGCCGCCACCACCGTCACAAACCCCAAAACAACCCTCCCCCGCCACTGCCGAGCTCATCGCCTCAACCCGCCAAGCCTACCAGCATGCCGTCGCCGTCCTCAACTGGGCCCACAAGATCCCGCACAAGGGCGCGCCCCTAGCCTTCCCCGCCACCGTGTCGCGTCGCTTCATCGAGCTGCTCGAAGAACGCCGCCCGCGCGCCCTCGCCATCCTCGCCTGCTTCTTTGCCCTCCTGAGATCCATGGACTCGATCTGGTGGCTCCACGGCATGGCCCGCCGCGAGGTTCTCGGCGTCGTGTCGCTTTTCAACTCGGACTACTTCGGCGCGGACGCCTACAGGACGTGGTGGCCGCACTTGGAGTGGGCCATGAGGATTGCCTTGTACGAGCCTCCGCCAGGGCAGCAGCCATCCGGCAAGGATGGCGTGGTGGAGCCTCCGGTGCCCCCCGAGATTTGGGGCGCGGATTGGTACCAGGAAGAGAAGACGTTGCAGGAAAACCAGGAAAGAACGGGCGGGTTTGTGAGGCACATCGAGCTGGTCAGCCAGATGACGAGCGCGGTGCAGAGCATACCTCCGGTGCCCGACTCTGCGCCGTCGTCGCCGCCGCCGCCGGGGCCGCATGGGTGATGGAGAGAAAGAAGAGGAGAGGAGAGGAAGCGTTTGAGAAGAGACAACGAGCTGGGAGGTCTTGGATTGGGGGGGATGTGCTGAGCAAGGTCGCTTTCACCGATGGAAAGATGGGAGAGGATTGCTGAATCTGAAGCGAGGGCCGAGAGGGGCTGGGGGGAGCGATGCCTCAGGCATCTAGCTCGGTACGGCTATGTGGGATATCTACTGCTATCGGCAGCAGCGGCGTTATTGGGAGGAGCTCATCTTGGGAAGAGTGGCTGGTTGGGTACTCTCTGTCTGCGAGGGAAGCTTTAGCGAAGGCGTTTGAGGCGAATCTCCAATTGGGTCTTATGCGTGGAGGGCATGTACTCTGTGTTCTGGTATATATCACAAGCGCCCATCTTTGGGAGAAGAGGAAGAATTCTATCTCCACTTTTGGACAACGGGCTCGGTCGCGGTGCTGCGGCTGACGAAGCCATGTACACGATATCGGATACCATCTACTGTAGCTAGGAGCGCAGAGATATCGTAAGTGCAAAACAAAAAATAATGGCGCCGTTGTACGTCGGAACTCCAAACGCCTCCTTGCCTTTTTGGTTTCTTGTCGACAGCCGTGAATCAAAACGCAGGCACACCACCAGACCCACCCGCCCTCTTCTCCCTCCTTTGCACTCTCCATCTCACCAATCCTCTCTTTCTCCCTCTTACACATCCACCTTCCTCTTCCTCTTCGTCTGCTTGTCTCGGACCGCCGCCTCTTCCTCGTCCTCCCCATCTTCCGCCTGCTGATCCCTCCCCCGCTTCAACCCCTTCATCTTCCTCGTCTGCAGCCCGCTCAAATCGATCTTGCCCACGTGAATGCGACCGATCTTGTCGCCCATGGAGTCGGTCGAGATGTTCTTCTTGGTCCGCTCCTCGTTGGGGTTCTTGGCGCGCCGCATCGCCTCCTTGAGCAGCGCCTCGTCGGGCTGCTGGACCCGGCCCAGGCGGAAGTCCATGCGCGGGCCGTGCTCCTCGAGCTCGACCCGCGGCAGCTTGTGGCCGGAGCGGCGGGTCCGGATGGCGTAGCAGCGCAGGCGGAGGACGGGCTTGGCGGAGGGGTCGGCGGAGGACGACGCCGAGCCCGTGGGCTCGTCGCACGTCACCACCACGCAGTAGCGCAGGCCTTCGACGTCGATCTTGTCCGAGGGCTCGCCCCGGAAGAAGTCGATGAGCATGGACTTGGCCGTGGTGTACTCGTTGGGGACGGGGGACTCGAAGGCGGTCCCGGCGAACACCATCAGCGGGCGCATGCCGACGGGGATCTTTTCCGTCTTGAACTGCGAAATGGTCCGGAAGGTCTCCGGGTCGAGGCAGAACTCGAGCATGTCGAGGATCTTGTGGTCAAAGGTCCGGACGAAGGTGATGGTGTGCGGGCGCTTCTTGTTGCTGCTGCCGAACAGGAGGAGGCTGCAGTCGTTCTTCTCGGAGAAGAAGGCGAGGGAGGAAGAGTCTTCGAAGGGGTGGACTGCAAAGAGGGGAAAAAAAAAAAGGACAACAGTCAGCGGCTGGCCGAGGCTTTTGCAAGGGGAGGATACCATGGCCGATGAAGGGTATGGAACATACTGGGATTCTTCTTGGTGAAGCGCTTCGCATGGGTTTGCCTCAAGGAGTAGAGGTCGGCCATGGCATCTTGGGTCTGGATGGTAGCTTGCGTTAGCGTACGCCCTCGGACTCACGGTGTGCCAGCAAAGGGCCATGCATGAGAAACATACGATCTGGCTGCACGAGGTGCCGCGCAAGAAGAGAGCCGTCTTGGGGTTCTCGACGATCTTTGGCGCACGCTTCTCCAGCGCGCGCTTGGAGCGGGCATTCCGGGGTTTTCTGCAGGGATCCGGTTAGCTGCGTTTCGTGCTCAAAAAGATGTAGGCCCGGGCAATGCGACTCACATTTGACGCAGCATTGTTGCGACCGGAATGGCGATCACAAGCGTAGGTATGGTTGGTGATGGTGATGGTGATTTGCGCTTGCAGACTCCGGACATGGCGCTCTCAAGAAAATCACAAGTCATGCTTATCGATAAAGAAAAGCTGCTGTGGGGCGGCGGCCGGGAAAGCCTTGGCGCGTTGCTGTCTGTAACCAGCGATTTGTTTACTTTGCGCACGGACCACCCCCTTTTCCAAAGGCGCCCCCTTTCATCACTTCAAGGAGAGGGCCATGGTAGAGAAGTGATAATGCTATACCTTAGCAGCACCTTGAAAGCTAGGAACCCCTTATATGTACTCCATGAATGTACCTTGTAATTCTTTAGCCAGTTCAAACCGAGAATTCTCAGACAGAGCCATCTGTTGAGGCCAGCCCCTGAATGGACTCGGAACCTCTTCCCACCTTCACCTTGGACACACTCCCCTCTTGAGGCGCCTTCCTGGGCCATACTGTGACTGCTCAGAATTAGGACTTCTAAGGGACCGTCTGTGGTGTCTTGTATCCCACTCCGTATCATGCTGATGGTGCTCCTCCGCGTTATTGGCCGCGGTCAAGCCGGACCCGCGCGGGTCCGGTCGCCCCTCGTCCGGCTTCAAGCCATTCTCCTGCTTCGTAGCTTTTGAAATTCTGAATTCTGGTGCCCTAGGGCTAGTCAAAGAAGTCGAGCTTTGCCAAACTTTTCAGTCTCTGTCATCAACAGAATGGACGGTTGGCGAAATCTTCCCAGCATGTCTCGCCTTTCACCTTTCTCCCTTCGGCGCTTTTATTATCAACAGCCTTCTCTGCGGCAGCAAATGGAGTCCCCTGACCATGATGGAGAGGCTCCTACAGCGGGGGCTGTCTCTGTGGATGCTGGAGCTGGCCCGGTCTTGGGACCTTTGACCGAAACCCACTCGACCGCCGCTGCCGAGGGCTCGATGATGACCACCGACGACAGCGACATCGCCATGAGCAAGACTGGCGATGAGGACGGTGTTGACATTGCGAAGACCAATAACGCCATCAAGAACATTGCTCAGACCAAAGCCAAGGAGGTGACGTTTGTCGATGCTGACGCCGCCCCCGTTGCCTCAACCGAGCCTCAGCCGACCACCGCCGCGGAAGCCCGACTTCCTGCCGGTTCCGACAAGAGCCCCGTGAGTGGCAACGGGGAGACGAACGGCGCAGCCGTCACCAAGTCCGGTCACACTGCTCAAGTTTTGGCAGATGCCAAAGTTAAGGAGGCTATCCATGCCGACGTCAAGCAGGTTGCTCAGACCGGCCAGGTCCAAGATGAGCGGGACTCGATGACGCAGATTGCCGCCCTCATTTCTGCCGACAAGAGCCCTCTCTGCGAGACCAGCGAGGTTCGCAGCGCAGACATTGTCAAGCTCGACACCATGAGCGAGGCGTCAAGCCCCGGCCAAGTCAAGGAGATGCTGCAGATCGGCCTGGTGGAGTGGAAGCCGGACTCTGTGCTGTACAACAGCCACTACGAGGCGCACGTTTTGCCGCCTTTGGACTATACCAAGGACGAGGCGCTCGGCATGCTGGCCGTAGATATCGACCGCAACGACCATGAGGGCGACGTAGACACCCTCTGCGCCTCGTGCGACAATCCCGGCATGAAGAAGTGTCAAGCTTGCCTCACCGGGTACTGCTCGCGCGAATGCCAGCTCGCCGACTGGGCCATCCACAAGCACATCTGCGGCCAGCTTGCGGGCGACTTTGCCGACGACAAGCGGCCCACCCCGGAGCATCATCGAATTCTCTTCTTTCCGGCCTTTGAGCACAAGCTCCAGTTCCACTGGGCCATCCGCCACAAGACTGACCAGGGTGACTGGTGGTTGAACAACCACGCGGA
Organism: Remersonia thermophila; assembly: GCF_042764415.1. Taxonomy (NCBI): domain Eukaryota; kingdom Fungi; phylum Ascomycota; class Sordariomycetes; order Sordariales; family Chaetomiaceae; genus Remersonia; species Remersonia thermophila. The sequence goes on from NC_092218.1 coordinate 2,980,809, forward strand.
TCTCCTGACGTACGGCACGACGAAGGGCATTCAGGGCATTTTTCAGTACAAGAAGCAGGAAGTCATCGATGCGGCCATGGTCCTTCCTGACCGGTGAGTCTTAGGCGCTCTGCTTGAAGGGCTTGGACTGTTCGGGTGGCAGAACCCAATTCTAATCCGCATGACACACAGCCGTATCGGTCGCGCCTTGACTCTTGTCACCTACGACATCGACAACTACCACGGACCCAGCGAGAAACCGGACCCAAGGGTTGTGAACCGGAGCCTCAACGCCTTGCTCGGACCAGGCTTTGTGCGGTTGGTTGGCTCCTGTACCTTCTCTCTCAACGCCGGCCTGTTGGCTAACCGCTGTGCCTCTCCAGTGCCCGATTTGGTCCCATCATCTTCTTCTCGGAGCTCACCCTCCCCAACGAGGCTCCGCTACAGACACGCGACGTGACCGCGCGGGACCTGCACACGCTCGTGCGCTACCTCGAGCGCCGCGACGGCCTCTGCCTTTCCGTGCCGCAGCGGTTCCGCGATGAGACCATCCCCGCCCTGCGCATCAACGACATCGCCCCGGGAATCAACCAGGCCGTGGGCGTCCCCAAGCGCTTCGAGAGCGTGCACTGCCCCCTGCGCCCTTCCGTCCGGCCAGACTACATCTGCGCAATTCCCTTCCTCCTCGGCCTGCGCTGGTACCTCCGCCCGGCCAACCCGGCCGGCGCCGAGCCCCAGTGCACTCTGTGGAAGGACAACAACATGAAGTACCTCGGCCTGGTCTGCGAGCCGCGGGAGCTGCTCTCTCTTCCCGACGGTGATGATGCGGGCGCCGGCTGCGACGACGACGACGAGGACAAGGAGAACCGTCCTGTCGCCGTCAGCGCTGAGGTCCTTGACATCCTCCCCCCCACCGCCCGCATCATCTGCCCGTATGCGTACGGACCCTTCATGACCAGCGTGCTGCTCCTTCACGGGTCGGGTACGGGCCGCGTGGACTGGCGCCATGTCATGGCGCTCAACGCGTACCTGGACGAGGCGTACATCTCCAAGACGACCATCAGCCGCAAGGGGTTCGCGGCGTTTTGGGAGGAGTACAAGGCGTCCAAGGTGGCCGTGGGCCGGGCCGAGTGGACCGAGGCCCCGTCGCCATGGCAGTGGGAAGGTCAGGAGTTTAAGGACCGGCTTGGTGTGTTTAACCCGTCGCTGGTCCGGCTCAAGATTTCTGAGGCTGTGCAGATGGTGTGGCTCTCCGTTATGAGAGCGGTGAATGGCGTCCGTGTGAGGGGTTGGGGCGCCGAGGTGCAGATGTAAGGTGGGGTGGTCGGAAGGGGGGCGGCGGTGGGGAATGCGGCAGGGTGTGATCGAGAAGATATTATAGGTGAGGAGGCTTTGTAGAATTAACACACCCTGCCGCGAAACTGATCAGAACTGAACACCTAAAGGAGTAAGAAATCGTGTGTGTGTGTGTGATGCGAGCAAAAGGGCGCGTCTTTGTAGCCCTGCTGAGAGAGTCTGGGATCCATATTTCCCCTAAACCTCAATACCAAGATATCAACCATACAGTGGTCTGTCCCATGTGATTGAGGTGAGACTACGACGAAATATATATACAGGAAACCCAAAGTAGAACACACCCCTTGGGCCGGGGAATTTTACTTCGTAGCCCCATCCTTGACTCTCTTCGGCGAAGGCAAAGGCGGTATCCAGCCCGCTCCCACCGCCACCGCAAGATTCACCAGCCCAATGACCCAAAACCCCTTGGCATACCCCTCCCCGCCATCCATGAAGCGAAACACAATGGCAAAAATCACTCCTCCAAGGTTCCCCGACGCCCCCGTCAGCCCTGCCAGCGCGCCAACCTTGAGAGGATCTGGCACGTGCGGCAGGAGGCTGAAGTTGGCACCGCTGCTGGCCTGCATGAAGACGGCGGCAAGGGCGATGAGCGCCACGGCGCCGCCTTCGCTGTTGCCGGAGCTAGGCCCATCATACAGCCGACCAACAATCACGAGCATGGCGCCGGCGCCGAGGGTGCAAAGCGTAACCCAGCCTTTCTTGAACCACAGCGCCGAGTCCGGATCCGCAAGCTTGCGGTGCTTGGACCGGGAAGCGAAGCGATACAGCAGGTCTGAAACGATGCCGCCGAGCGGTCGCGCGACAAAGTCCAGAAAGCCGAACATGGCGGCATAGTTGGACGCGGTGGTTTGCGAGAGGGAGGGGAAGGTCGCGGCGTAGTAGGAGGAGAGGACGGCGTTGATGGCGAGCTCGGAGCCAAAGGTGCAACCGTAGCAGAGCATATGGAAGGCGGTTTGGAGGGAGAGGAGGTTTGCGCGGGGATGCGTGTCCGTGGTTGTGAATCGGGGTTGAGGCCGGGCTGGCGAGGGTGGTCGCGATTCCTTTTCTGTCGGTATTGGAGTGGCGGTGGTTGCCCCCAGCGGGCTGAGGGTGTTGGACAGGTCAGATCGGGAGCCAGCGTTGATGTTGGCGGCGGCGAGGAGCGTCTGCTTAGGTGGTAGAGGACCCAGAATGGGCTGGGCCTTGATGCCCCCGGGGCCGTCAACGACGATGGTTTGGTCCGTCTCAGAACCGCTCTCCGTGGTTATGACATCCTGGACTCGGATATGTCTGTCGCTCCACTTCCCCGTCGGCGCATCCGGGCAGAGCAGCAAAAGCGCGACGGCCGTGGTGATTACCATGGCAAGCGGGACGAGGAAAGTGAGGCGCCATGCCTGGCTCGGGGAATGGCCGCCGCTGACCAGTCCGTCGTAGACAGCCGGCATGATCAAATAGGTGACGCCGCCACCAGCCACGCCCCAACCTCCTGCGATACCGTTGGCCGTGCCCACAACGTTGTCATCGAAGAAGGCCATGCACCAGACTTGAGAGGGAACAAAGACGCCGCCAATAAGGCCGATGAAGAAGCGGCTCAGGTAAAGGCCGGTGGCATTGCGCACCAGGGGGGCCAGGCCGAGAGGAACGGACCCAGCGAGAAGGAGCCCGCCGAATAGCTTTCGGGGGCCGTACCGGTCGCATAGCGGACCAGAGACGAGGCGGACGAGGAGCCTTGATCACCAGTTAGCAAGCAAGCTTGCAAGCTCGCCGTGGTCAGCGGGTTATGGTGTGTGCATGGTAGGTGCTCACGTAGCGCATAGAGATATGATGTTGGAGTTGGCGACTTGTTCGGATGACAGGTGAAGGTCATTTTTGATAGTATGGGTCAACTGGCTACGTTCAGCCCTTCTGTGACCCTTTGCTGTCGTGTTGGGGGGGGGGAGGAGGGGGCTGGTGAACATCATACCAGGGGTGGGAACGTGTACCATGCCCAGAAGGCAATCATGAAGCCAAACCAGGAAAAGAAAAAGACACGCCCATAGGGATCAATGGGGTTGAGGAAGGGTATTGACTGCGCCTTGAGGGTGACCGGGTTGACGGCCGGCGCGGCGTACAGATGTGAAGGCTTGAAACCCATGGCGTAGTGGCGCCTGGAGGTGGCGCCCTAGGAGATACAGTCCTACGGGCAGAATACGACTATACAGGTTTAGACCGTGGCTAGCTCTCCAACAAGGAGGCTCTTTGGTTGTTATACGGGATCGACGAGCCCTACATGGCGCGGACAGAAACGTGTTCTCGACCCACCAAGGAACCGAGGATGGAAACTCTAGCTACGCTGCCTAGACCGTTCCGTTCATCGATATCTAAATCTCTGGAGTAAGCGCGCCGCAGAACTAGAATCTTCCCATGACAGAGGCGATATTTGCCGGCGGTGACTGCGGCGGTTCAGTGGGGTGTGCGGGTTTGGCGTGATAAAAAGTCCTAGGAACTGCCCACTTCCCGTATGATAGCCGGATGCGGATCCACTAGGCCAGCTGGGCTGTAAGGCTAGGCGAGATAATAGCGATCACGGCATCCCCTGGCCTCGGAGATGCCACGCCGAAGTCCCGAGACTGGTAACTACCAACGCATGGCGGATCTCTCCCCAATGACCCAAGGTACGGCGACTTCCCAACGGCAGGCCCTGTTCACCAGCTTGCTTTAGCCGGGCAACGATCCTGTTGCTCCTGTGGGCGGCAATGCCTTACGAAGACCCTGAGACAGAACAGCCCTCGTGGGGTATGGAGCAGTCGACCTGGTCCCTGGGTGGAAGGGGCGGAGCGGAGGACAGTGCTGCATCCTGGGGATTCTTAGTGGCGAGCTTTATTATACCCGGGACGCCGAACTCTCCGAGAAATACCCGAGTTGATACCACGGTAGTCATCATCATTACGAAATTGTGCATAGCGCTCGTGCGCAGAGTCGTAGTCGAGTCTTGCGTTGAATCTCAACGTTTCACAATGGGTGAATCTAGAGTCGTCAGGATCCAGATTTCAATTCGCGATCTAATGGCAGCGATCTGACCACAGATTCGAATGGCTTTTACATAAGGTCGATAAGAGCCGCGCGGTGCCTGGACTATTGACCATCTCCGCAGCGGCTAAAACGGGTAGCACACCCAGAAATAGACACTCTCTCGAGACGTATAAATAAAGATCCCCGGACAAGGTGGTTGCTATGCAATGTAACCTTGCGGCAGCTCACTTGTCCACACAAGTGCGGAAATACACATCCTACATGCTGTACAAGACGCTTTTGTCCTTTCCGATTCTTTCCCCTCCTTTCTTTCTTCTCAAAAGAAAAGGAGAGATTGAGGGCACGTCCATTGAAGCAAACCCAGGAAGATCTCTCCACATTGCGAGTCATTCCTTCAACTGTTCAGCAATTTGGTAGATCTGCCCGAGTCACGGAAGAGATCCAGCAGCCGGCACTTGATGGGAGGCACAGGGTCGCAAAGGCCGCAGAATCTCAGTGGCGGAATCGCCCCAGTTCTTTAGCAGCTTTGGGTTGTTCATCGGGTACTCCGCATATACTGTGTGGTCATCGGGGATATCCGCCACAATCCCAATTCGTCTGTGCCAGGGGTTGACCAGATTCATCAGCTCAGAATCTTGGGTTCGGTTTTTTCTCTTTTTTTTCTCTTTCCGCTCAGCCCCAGACCCACCCTTGAACTCATTTGGCTTTTAAGCTCTCGAGGATGGGTGTTAAGGAGCTTGGCCAGGTTGTTCAATGGGTTAATGAACGAGGTTGGCTTACTGGCTTCGAGGGAGTCATAAATACAGGGAAAGGAAAGAAAGAGGATAACAAAAAAAGAGCATAATACAGATGTGAGAACATTTAGAAATGTGATTTGAAATGATCCTCGAGATGCCTGCAACGCGTCATGGGCCCAGCCAGTCGTGCGCTCTTCGATTGACACAAAAACCAAGCGGCATTGAGGCGGCTGTTCCCTTTGCCACTTGAAGGGAGCATGGAAGTCGCCTGGAAGCAGATAGTTTTTACCTTGCCCCCGACCCTCTCGGCAAGCGGCTGTCGGCGGCGACGGCGATCGATCGATCAATTGATCACATGGCTCAACAAACTGGGTGTCTTGGAGCCTCACGTTCGGGGCATCCCGAGAGAAATGAAAGAGACCAAATAGGAGAGAAAACGAAAAACAGATGAAATGGGATCGTTCAAAGGAAGAAAGAAAGCGACCGCGGAGCAGATGATTTGAAAAGTAGCGATGCCCGGGCGCGTGGTATGGCTGGGCGCCAAGACGGCCGTGTCAAAGTGGATATCCACTTGATTTGTCGGCGTCGGTTGTCGGTCGGTCCAACCGTTGAGCCTAACTGTTGACAAGCTCAACGCCAACTCACCATCGGCCGACAAGAAGACCAGGAAACCCATGCGAAGATTGAAACTGTCCTAGACCGAGATGGAAAACATGTCCTTTTCTGGAAATTCTGCTTTTTTAAGCGCTGATCCTTTCGATGGCCTGCGCTCAACGCCGGAAGCCTCCGCCTTGCTTCCGGCCTTTGGTGGGGCCCCGAGTCCCGGAAAAGTGGGTCCGGAATGCCCGCGCTCCGGCACGGGAAGGAATGAAACGCCGGCATCAACAAAATCGGAACAACAAACGGCGGAAGCCCGTCGGAGACAAACCCCAGCGAGAATTTTCGCCGGTAACCTCGTATTGACTCAGGTAGCTCTAGAATAACACCAATACATAAGTTCTCTTGTGTTTTGGAGCGTGCCTGATCTTGATGGCCTGACGAACTGCCATCGAACATTCGCCTGACGTGACTCAGCCTTTCTCTAAAGCATGGTGTTTACTTGAGGGACCTTGAGGTTTTCGTTCTTACCGTTTCACAATGTTACCATCAGACGATAGTTCGAGCAGGGGCTCGTCCATTGCGGAGGGGATGACGGAAGCCAAGTCCAGAAAGGCCCCCTCTTTGCTCTCCAGGGCATGGGGCCACCTCAACCAAGACGTTCGGGCCTCTGGCCTAGCAGAGCTTGAGCTCTTGATACTTACCTTTTGCATCGGCCTTCAAGGTGAGCAGGGTCTTGTTCCCTATCCTTCGCCCCGCATCCAGTTCCCACGAGGCTTACACCCCACCAGACGCCGTTTCCTTCCCCGACTTTCATTGCTTCGCCTCCAACCAAACCGGCAATACCGTCTTCCTCATCATCGCCATCGTTCTCCCGGAAGCCAACGGCGAAATGTTCATCACGGCCAATATTGGCGTCGCCCTAGGCTTCTTCCTGCTCTCCGCCATGCTGACAGGACAACTTGGCCATCGCGTCGGGCCTCGGCGCCGGGGTTGGCTCATCCTATGCAACCTCATCCAGACTTGCCTCGTCTTTGCCGCTGCCGCCCTGCAGCACATCCAGCATCGGCAAAACTCTCTGCCCCCCGAAGACAAGACCAACCTCGCCACCCTCTTGGCCATCGGCCTCCTCGCCTCGGCGGCCGGAGGGCAGGTGGTGCAGTCCCGCGCGTTGCGCATGACCGAGATCACGACGGCCATGGCCACGGCGGCGTGGGTGGATTTGGTTATCGACCCGGGGCTCCTGGCCCCCCCGACCAAGAACCGGCCGCGAAACCGCCGCTTGGGGTTCTTGGCGGCGCTGCTGCTGGGGACGCTCTCGGGGGCGTTTGTGTTCAAGCGCCTGGGCTCGCCAGCTGCATTGATGGTGTCAGCTGCAGGGAAGGCATTGGTGGCGGTGATGTATTTGTTCAATCCTGCGGAGAGGGAAAAGGAGAAGGAAGGGGTGCAGTGTGCGGTTTGATGGCAATTTAAGGTTCGAGGAGTGCATGGCCCAAGGGGTCCTAATGAGCGTCTGATATGATCTCCTGGTATAGAGGCAGGGCGGGAAGCACGGCGTTTGGCTGTTATATGCATATAATGATACCAAGTTTTGATGTTTAGGTAGAATCTCAACGGACCGTGGAGTAAAGAGTTGATCTTGAGTTTGATGTTGCGGAGAGATCTGCTGCTAGGCTGGCCTGTCAAGGAAGGTTTTTCGGGATTTTCGTCTTTTCTTTTGTTCCTTTTCATGATCGCTTTTCTTTCCCTTCTTCCTCTTCCTCTTCTTTTCCTTTTCCTTTTTTTCTCTTCTTCTCTTCTTATTCTTCTTATTATTGTTATTATTCTTGATATTTCTCTTGTTCTTCTTCCACTTTTACTCTTTGAAAAGGAAAAAAAACACTCCCGTGACATTCCGGCCCCTTCTGGAGGGCTCATGGCGGGCGGGGGCGATCGCAGTGCCTCATCCCTCAGCGGCCTGTCGGGAACATTTTGCAACGCATGCAACCCCTTGGCACAGGTTGACAGACTTTCTCAACTCACTAAGATGCCACCATGTAGCTTCAAAAGCAGTGGACGCTCTGCCTGGGATGGGAAGTAGCCCCTGCTGTTTTCTTCATCCCTTCCTGCCATGGTATCTCCTGATCTCATCCGCGAGGCGGGTGGTTGGCCCTGATGCTTTCGTCCCGAGTGAGGGTGCCATGCGAAAAGAACTCTCCAGACGTAGGGGTCGTTCACCTTGAAAAAATCATTGCATTGAATGAGGACATCCCATCAACAGAGCTGATTTCTTTGCGCATTAGACGGTGGAAACTATTGGTTCCTGGCTTTCCGGCCGTGCCTGCCCTCTGCGGCCCCTCTCCGGCCTGCCTGCCCGGTGGGGGGCCGGAGCAGCCGCCCGAAGCTCCTGCCTGGCCCCACTTTTGCTGAGCTTCGGTTGCCGCACCCCACAGCGGCCGATGCACCTGACAACGCGTCCACGGCGCGTCGCTCGTTCCGCTATTATCATTCTCTCGTGGCACAACGCACAATTCACAAAGGCCACCCAACCCACCAAATCGCTATTTCGCCCTGCTTTGAGGCGCCGAAGACATCACCACGTACCGAATGCGCGAGATGCGAGCTTGGGACTATTGTTCCCACCAGTCCCCGTCCTCATGACACGCAACAATCTGAGCGAGCACTTGGGCTGGCTCATCAACACCATCAAGCTCGCGCCACCCGCCGTGCCCAAACTTCCTGCGGCCCCGGACCCTTTTGTTTTGTCTTCGTCTTCCGTCTCAACTTTGACCCAGGACCTTTCATCGCGACCCGCTTCTGTCCTCGAAACCCGCATCTCGGAAAATTTGGGTTCTTTAAACCTAACTTCTGCCACCCCCGCCGCACCTCTTCCCACACCAAACCCCTCCACCTCGTCTTCTTCAACTTTGCGCAGCCAGTTTTCTCTTCCTCCCCGCCGCGATTCGATTTCTTCCTCCACCACCGCGACCCTTGCCCGTGGCCCCAATTCTGCCCAAACCCCCACAGCAGCGTGTGGTTCTCACGTTCTACCACAACCTGCAGCTCCCTCGCCAATTCCTCCTCCCACCACTTCCGCGAAGCCCGCGGGTCACTTGCGTGAGAGGATGGATCGGCACCTTGAATACGGTTTGTCAGGCCAGCCACATGTGAACAACATGAATCAGGCCACAGCCGCTTCCACTCGAATCGGCCCTTTGCAGCGGGCGTATTCGGCATCGCTGGCTCCCCGGGCTGGATCGCAAAACGATGCGGCCTCTGATTGTGACGACCGAGAGGACGCAATCTCGCTACAGAGCGCCATCGACCTCGCCGACATCGATGATGACATCTTCTCGGACCTTCCTGGTCTGAACGAGGGCGTTTTCAATGAAGGATCTCGTTCGTTCTTGGCTTTTGGGGAAGAGAAGACTCCGTGGCGTGAAGACTTCGCTGAGCGGCCCGAACCCATCGAGAGGCGGGCCAAGCGCCAGCAGAATTCTCACAAGGTCCCAGAGAAACCGACCGTGTTAGAGACGAACCCGGCGATCGGCGACGACGACTTCCCGGACATTGACGACTTGATCCCGCCGTCTTCGATTCTCAAATCGGCCGCCAAACGTCGTGCCAAGTCGAAGGTGTCGCATGCAGAAGCCTCGAGCTCTCAAGGTGCATCCGACCAAGCCGGCCTCAATCGCTTCAACACCGCGGTGCAGGCTCGCGAGACGCCCAGCCGGAAGCGCAAGACGCCGTCCTCGCCAAGTTTCTCCCATGATGAAGACTTCGAGACAGTGGAAGCGACTCCTTTAACCCAGCCGAACAAGTCCACTAAGAGGACTCGGCACCAGGTCATCGCCGATTCGGATGATGAAGCCATGTCGTCGCCAGCACGCAACTCCGCCGTGGATACCGCTGCCGCCGGCAGTTCCCGCTCAGCCATCGGTCTCCAAATCCGCAAGCAAGACGATCATCACATGGATGTTGAGATGGATCTTCCCACCATGGGCCTTCCGTCAAGTGTACCACCTCATTCAGGCTTTGTCTCTGCCACCCTCCAGGAGATACAATCCGATGTGCCGACCGACATCGCAGACGGTACTTGTTCCGATAAACACTCTATGCCTCGGAATGATCTCCCTGCTCAACAATCGAGAGAACCCCGCGACTTGGGAACAGATCGCGATGGGCACATCCTGAAGCTCTTCCTTGAGCGTCCGTCCGTGCTGGATGCAAAGGTGCTTTTCTTCGAGGAGCAGCTTTGCAAGAATAAGGAGGACTTCACTCGGTGTCTGCGTGTCAATGCACCAAAGGAGGAGCGGGAGCGTGTACGGCAAGCACGGGAAACGATCACAAAGCAGCGCAAAGCACTGGACGACATCCTGACACACTATAAAACCTGGAAGGATCTGAACAATCAGCGGGAGGAGCTCTTGGCGAAAGTCGCCGATGCTTTTGCCGAGGGAAAGGATACGGCTGACCAGGAGGCCCAGTTGGACGAGTTAGCAGATCGGATCGGTGTGGAGGAAGCAGCCCTTACAGGCCTGCTTGTCGCTGCCGGCATCCAGGACGTTGATTTCCTGAAAGACCCTCATGGCTCCATCGCGGTCCCCGAATCACCAGCTGCCCCAGTTGTCCGAGCAACCCAGCCTCCCAGCAGGCCAGCCCCTCGGTCTCCGGTGAAAGGAACTGGTGCCATCCACGGCTACAACTCCGAGGTTATATTTCAGACCCAGTTTTCACAGACTGGGACCCAGGAAACAGCATCCCGTACCACGTCAGCGAACAGTCTGAGGTTACCGCATCCCGATCCGTCCGTGCCGTGGACCCAGGCACCTTCGAGGTTTAATGACCCTCACATGCCGAGCACGAACTCCAGAACCAACCCAGACATTATCGACATCGACAGCATCGGCGAGCAAACGACGGCGAATCAGACAGCTCGCGGGCCCCTATCACCCCTTCTCCCACGACCACCAGCTCCCGCCGCGCCGCCTACAAGGACGCCTGCCAGAGTTGCCCATGCTCACAACTCATTTGGCTCCGACCAGTTCGATGACATCAGCGACGAGGAAGAGATGCTAGCGGCTGTCAACAGCCTTGAGGAAGAGCATCTGCGGCTCACCGCCGCTGCCGCCAGCGCCCCCCGTGCCCGGTCCGTGCTGTCAGAGTCCGCAGGCAACCTGACCCCGTCGTTGCGGAAAAGGGTCGCCGCTAAGAACGACGCACCCCGTGTCCCCAAGGCGACGATTAACCCGGACCTCATGAAGTATCCATGGTCCAACGATGTCCGCCGTGCCCTCAAGGACCGCTTTCGCATGACTGGCTTCCGTCACAATCAGCTCGAGGCGATCAACGCTACTCTGAGCGGCAAGGATGCCTTCATTTTGATGCCCACCGGCGGCGGAAAGTCGCTTTGTTACCAGCTCCCTGCTGTCATCAAGTCCGGCAAAACCCGTGGCGTCACGTTGGTTGTCTCTCCCCTTCTAAGCCTGATGACTGATCAAGTCGCCCACCTGGAGAAGCTGAACATTCTTGCCGCGGCGTTCAACGGCGACGTCACCCCCGCTGCTCGCAGCCACATCATAGGCATTTTTGGGAAGGACCACCCCGAACACTTTATCCAGCTGCTCTACGTCACCCCTGAGATGATTAGCAACAGCACTTCCTTTTGCCGCGGCGTCGACATCTTGTACAAGAAGGGAAAGCTTGCCCGCATCGTCATCGATGAGGCTCACTGCGTCAGCCAGTGGGGCCACGACTTTCGACCTGACTACAAGCAGCTCGGCAGATTTCGACGATCGTACCCCGGCGTCCCGGTCATGGCGCTCACGGCCACCGCCACGAACAACGTCCTGGTCGACATCAAACACAACCTGGACATGCAGGACTGCGAGATGTTTACCCAAAGCTTCAACCGATCCAACCTCTTCTACGATGTCAAGCAAAGGCCAGTGCGCTTCAATCAAGGCATCGCCGAGCTTATCAGCACCAAGTACGCCGGGCAGAGCGGCATCATCTACACGCTCTCGCGCAAGTCGGCCGAGAAGACAGCCTACACCCTGATGCATGACCACGGCATCTCCGCCCGTTTCTACCACGGCAGAATGGAGTCGGATTCCAAGATCGAGGTTCAAAAACTGTGGCAGAGCGGCAAGGTGCAGGTCGTCGTCGCCACGATCGCATTCGGCATGGGCATCGACAAGCCCGACGTGCGTTTTGTCATCCATCAGTTCCTGCCAAAGAGTCTTGAGGGTTACTATCAGGAAACAGGGCGTGCCGGTCGCGACGGCCAGCGATCCGACTGCTACCTCTACTTCAGCTACACCGACGTCTTTGCCCTGAGGCGCATGATCGATGAAGATGACGAGGGGAACAAGGTGGACAAGTCGCCCCAGGAAAAGGAGCGCCAGCACGACATGCTCAATTCCATGTTGGCATACTGCCATAACACGAGCACCTGCCGCCGAGTCCAGATCCTGCACTACTTCGGAGAGAAGTTCGACGCTGCTAAGTGCGGCAAGATGTGCGACAACTGCTCGACCGGTAAGACCGACGGCACCGTCGTACTCAAGGACTTCACCGAAAACGCAGTGGCCATTCTGTCGACCGTTCAAGCCTTGAAGAAAGTCACGATAGGCAAACTGGTCGAGGTGGTGACCGGAAGCAAGCACGTCGGCGACCACCGGGACCTTCCGGGCTTCCGGAGCTGCAAGGACTTGAAGAAGCACGAGGTCCACCGCATCATCATAGAACTTCATTATGAAGGCGCGTTGGCGGACCAGACTGTCTTCGCACAGACCAACGCGATTCCCATCACCTACTTCAAGGTATTTTCCTGCCTTTTTGGATTCCCCTCATCACAGCCTATGCTAATTATGCTCCGGCAGATTGGACCCCAGGCCGACAAGTACCTTGCCCCGAACAGTAAACACCGGCTGAAGTTGGAGACATGGCGCAGGGACGTCGAGTCAGCACCGACCGGCAAGACGAAAACCAGTGGTCGCCGGCGTGATCAGGAGGACGATGCCTCCATCCAGCCTGCGCGACCGCCTCCGTCAACAAACGTCTCGTCCCCTGTCGCAGGACCGTCGAAGAAGCGCAAAGGCAAAGCCTCTCGGATGACGTATCTCGACGAAGAGGACGAGGAGGATGAGATTGACACGGGCCGCAACCTCCACCACAATGGCTATGAGAGGGACAACTTTGTTGTCTCGGATGAAGACGCAGACGATGGCAATGGCGGATCGCCCGCGTTCGACCCTCCTCGCTCTCACGCACCTTCTCGTCACCCTCCTTCCCGTGCCGTGCCCCCTCGCGCACCATCACCCCGCCGTGCTCAATTCCAACCGCAGCGCCGGCAGCAAACCCTGGACGAGCTGGGGCCTCCCATCTCCCGGGATCTCCGCCTCGAGGAGGCCGGGCTGGATGATATCCATCAAGACGTCGTCCAAGCTTTCGTCGATCGGGCTCGCGTGATGGAGGAGAACCTCCGCAACAAGTTCGGCCTGCGTCGCCCCATCTTTACCGAGAGCCAGTACCGGGAGATGGCCATCCGCTGGACCACCACCGTCGCCGCAATCTACACGATCGGTGGCATCGACAGGCAAAAGGTTGACTTGTACGGCGCGAAGTTCGCCTCATTGTGCAAGCAATTCCACGATCAGTACCTGGAGATGACTGGTCAGCAAGCTAGCCCGTTGGCAGCGGCGGTGGTGGCATCCACGCGACCTAAAGAGCGGGAGGTGGTCGACCTTATTAGCGATGACGAAGAGTACGACCCCGAACCGTCTGGCGCCCTTGCTGGCAGGCAGCCCGAGGCCGATGATGAGGAGGGCCCCCTTGATGAGGATGATGATGACGACGACGACGAAGAGGCGGAGGAGGACCTCGATGGAGACCCTGACGAGGACCCTGAATCGTCCCGTTTCTTCCCCGCACGAGATCACCGGTCATCATCTTCGGACGGTGTCGACACTGCTGCCGTGAAGGAATGGCATAAGCAGTTCGAAGAGCTCAGCCGCAAGTCCAAAGGGACAAGCGGGACATCCTCCAAGGCCGGTGTTCCCTCCGCTTACTCGAAATCGAGTCGGCCTGCGGGGGGTGCAGGGTCCTCGTACCGCGGCAAGGGCGGCAAGGGCGGCTCCTACTTCCGTCGTCGCAGCTCATCCGCCGGGGTGAGCAAGCGCAGGAGGGCTGGCAGCAGCACCTCCGCTGGCAGCGGCAGGGCCAAGTCCGCCAGGGGGTCGTACAAAAAGAAGTCCAGCGGGGGCAGCGGCGGGGGCGGCAGCAGGGGCGGCGGCGGCGGGGGTGGTGGCATTCCCAGCATGCCCTACTAAGTGGCCGCCAAGGGGTGCTGGTCCACGGGGTCAGTGATGGGGAGGCGGCTCACGAACGACTCGCAACATTAGTTCGATGAGCAAATACCACCCTCAGTCGCCGCCGCGAGTCCAGCCTCGGGCCTGCGGGAATACTGTCAAACGGAGCCTGGCAAAATTGCCGCGGGTGAGGGCGCCAAGGGGTCTCACGAGTTTTCCCACGGTGGGGGCGGGGGGGGGGGGGGGAGCGACGGGGAATCTCTTACCCGCCACGGGGTCAGCTCTGATCGCCAAGGGGTTTCTTTGCTTTGGCGGTTTGTCCAAAGTTCCTGCGGCGGGATTTCGCCAGGGCGTTTTCGCCCCGGCCCCCATTGACCCCTTCACCCGCCACAAGGTCCGGCCCCGTGGTCAAACCCGCGGCGCGGCAGCGGTGTTTCTTGTAGCCTCACGACGGCTTCGGCAAGGCGGGTGTTTTTTCTTTTTTTCTTTTTTTTTTCCACAACTTTTTTGATACAAATCTCTCTACATGGCAGCGGGTCAACGAGCCTCCGCACCACTGGCTCGGGACGTCAACATTGCGGCATCCATCCTTAGGAACCCACGGTGTTCCATTCCTTTTATTTTTCTTTTCCTTCCTGTTGTATCGGTTTCTTCTGGCGACGAATATCATGATGACGGCCGGGGGAGCATTTGGAATTTTGTGCGGCGTTTGGCGTGTCTTTTGAAGCACGGACAAGATATCATCATAGCCCGAGCCAGACGGGGAAGGCTTGTGGCTGCGCCTGGCATGGGATAGACGATACCCAAGGATATGGAATATGGAGTTGAGGAGAGTCGTGAAACATGGATATGATCAAGAGTACTTGTGTTGCTTTGGTTTCATGGGTAGGGCGGAGTTGTGTTGGTGGTATAAACATGCACATATACGTATATACGGGTTAGAATTCCACGCTCAAGCGGCCATGATGAAACTTTGCTTCATGGGGTTGATGAGCTGGGGGAGATACCTGCTGCCTGTGGGGCAGTGAATGCACTCGGCTCTTCTCGCTCTGCATCCCAAGAGCTCCTCTGATTTTCCCAGTTCTGCCTCCCTATTATCCCTTGATTGCTGCACGCTTGGAGATGGTTGGCGTTGCTTTGCGTAGCTGTGGTTGCTGGCGTTGGTTCCTGTTTCCGGCGATCGATTTGACAGAGCCCGGCATGGTCGTGGTAGTGTCCTGTCTGGCGGTCTGAAGAGGGATTTTCACGAGACGGGGCCAGGCAGAGAGGCCGAAAGATGGTTGTGAGACAAGAGAATCCCAAGAGCAAGGGAGTGATGGGCCGGGAAGAGAGGACTCGGGCAAGGGGGGCACAGCGGATGATAAGACGGGACAGAAAGGCGTGACGTGACGACTGTACCAGACGCCCAACGCCTTGGAGTCGTGGGGTGTCCTCAGCAAGACGGGCTCCAGGGCTACAACTCATAGTCCAATGGACGCCACGCCCTTGAGAATAAATGAAACAAGAGATGAAAAGGACTCGTCTTCCGCGTCCCTGCATGGTGATGACCACGACGCCGCCTCGACAGTAGTAGCAGACGGGTCCTCGGTATCCCTGTTAGATTTGACACGTGCAATTAACTCTACCTTGCTGGTGGAAGATGGAGAGGGAGAGCTTTGAAAAAGTGCTTTAGCAATTATCTAGTATATACTGTGACTCTACTAAAACAAAACCAGCTAACCACCACCATCAAGTAAGTGACGAGGAGGGGTTTGATTCCATGATGGTGATGAAGAAAAAACAATGAAGGTAATTCCCGGTGACGCCATTCTTTTCCATGGGGTAAGGTATGCAAATGTAGGGGGGGGGGGGGGGGTATATTGATGCAGCAATGTGTTGCCAAATGCCATCTTTTGAAGGGGAGGGAGGTTGAAAAGATTATATACTGGATGCAAAAAAAAAAAAAAGAAAAAAACGAATCCTCCTCCGTGGCAGACGGGGAAGAGGCAGGTTTGAAGTAAAAGAACAAGGGTAAGCGAAAAAAAAAAACAAGAGTTAAAAAAAACTTTGAAAAAAAAGGGCCAAAGGGAGAAGCGAAAACCAAAGTGACCGAAGAAGAAAAAACCCAAATCAAAGAGAGAGCAGGAAGCCGAGTTGACTGTTAACGCGAAAGGCATTTGGCACAGTCTTGGTTGTTTCCAACGTCGAGACGAAACGAAGCGAAACAAAACCACCGCAGTCCTCCCCATCGCCGCCCTCGACTGTCTCGGATCAGGCGACGCAGGACACACAAAATGCCTGTCGCCCGCCAGCTCCTAGCATGTCGAGATGCCACAACCGAATGAATCAATGAGAATGATGGTTTCTGGTTGAAAATGTCGAAAAGGGGCGGAGGGCTCGACCCGCAAAGATGGGAAACGCTAAAGGTAAATAAAGTCGAGGAAAAAAAAGAGAATGGCAAGGAGCCGAGCCAAGGGTGAATTGAACAAAGTTTGACAGAAGAAAGGTCTTGTTTGATTCGAGGTGTTGGTTGTCCGTGAGAAAGCGTCATAACATCTTTGCGGTCATGAGAGTTGCCACCAGGTAGGGTTGTGTGTGGTATAAGGGGTAGCAAGAGAGCCCATCCATCCATCCATCCATCCATCTTTCATTTTTCTATTCACAGTTCCCGCGCGATAGGCGCATCGTGTCGTTTGTTCAAAAGGTCATCCTGCCTACGCAGAGGTGGTGGATGCCGTGGATGTCGTCGTCGTCGCTCCCGCTGACGCGGACTGTTGCTTCTGCTCCGGGGGTTCTTTCAGCTCGGCGGTGATCTCCTCGCGCACCTTCCGGCACCACTGGAGCACTGCGTCCTCGAAATCCAGCCAAACCTCGGGGCCAGTGTTGTACTGCAAGCCGAGCGGGTTGGCCTTGAGCAGCACCTCCCAGCGGAGCTCGGCGGCCTTGATCCAGTAGCGCAGGTTGTCGGCGGCACGGTAGGGCTTCTGGGTGTCGGCATAGAAGGTCGGGATGGCGCCAAAGCGGCGGCGCGATTTCCGGACGGCGCAGTTGTGCAGCTGAACCAGACGCTGGCCGTTGGAGAGGGCGGCGAGGAAGGGGGTCGGAAGGGACTGCTCGTCGAGCGGGCGCGAGCGGTCGATTGGCGTCCAGGTGGGTATCTGCGGCATGTTGGCGATGGGGTCCGGTCCCTTGAGCATGGAGCGGATGAAGGCCTCCTCGCGCTCAAACTCGCGGCCCTCCCATCCCTCCGGGTCGACCCAGGTCCAGTTGGCCTGCTCGGCCAGCTCCTGAGCCTCCATCTCGTCCTCCACGGCCATCATGGCGCGCACGCTGGCTATCCAGCTTTCCATGGTGGCGAACTCATCCTCGCGCATGCCGCCGGCAAACCCCCTCGTCGCCATGCGCTTGAGGACGTCCATGACGGCGAGCAGTTCGCTGCGGAGCTCCCTCTCGGACTTGATGGCGTCGAGGCGGTCGGGCCGGTCGTGCGCCGTGTAGTAGACCTTGGCGGCGCGTATGGCGAGGGTCATGACGTCGAGGATGTTCATGCCTTGAATCTCGTGCCAGCCGGCGGCGGCGGCGACAGAAGGGCGGCGGCCCTCGGGGGTGTCAATCTTGATGGTGATGTCGTCGGCCGATTTCGCGGAGCGCATCTCATGAAGCGTCTTCTCGGCCGTGTCGAGAGAGCCCGTCAGGTCGGCGCGCAGCTCGGCCATGGACGGCGGCTTGGGAATGGGCTTCTCGCGGTGGATGTAGGTGCTCGTGGTTGGGGGCGGCATGTTGGGGTCGTACTCGAGGTCGTCCGAGTAGTAGTCCTCGTCGTTGGGGTCTTGGGGGTGGTACTCGTCGACGGGGGACTCGACGAGATCTCCGCTCATCATGGAGCTGTTGCACGCGGTCAGGTCGGGGCTGCTGCCCATGGAGGCGTAACTCGAGTCGTGGTCGCTGCCGGGCTTGGGGTTCATGAAGGCGCTCGGATCGAGGGCCGAGAAGTCGAGGGTGTAGGCCTTGATATCACGCCGCCCGCGGGCGCGGCGGCCGCCCTTGCCGTCGAGCAGACCGGTGCGGGCGAAGTAGTACTGGATGTGGGCAATGCTGCCGAGGCTCAGGACGCTCTCGCGAGCGCGAGCGCTGGCAGCGAAGTCGGTGCCCTGGGGCCTCATGTAGCCGCGGCGGCGGCTGGGGCTCCTGCCCCTTGGGGTGTCGGTGCCGCTAAAGTTCGATTCCTGGGGCGACAGCATCTGGTCGCTGCCGACGCTGATGTCGGAAAGGCGCTTCTTGCTCGCGGACGAGCTCCTCGAGAGAGCAGAGACATCGCTGCCGAGGGAATCCCGGAGGTTCGAGCCGTCGGTGGTCGCTGAGGCGTTGGACAGGAGGGAGCCGGTCGAGAAGCAACGGACGGGGTCGGCGCGGAGCTTGGTGGGACGTGGCCCGGACGAGGCGGCGGCGGCGGCGGCGGCGGCGGGCGAGGAGCTCCGGGACACGGCGGACTTGGACGACGTGGTGGCAGCCATGGTGGACGGCAGAGCAGGCAGCTCGAGGTCTGCGGGTCACCGCCGTCGTGTCTCGTGGAAGGGTTGTCTTGGGTTGCCCTGGTTTGTTCTGCAGCAGAGGCCGCAAGTAAAACACTGAGAGACAACAACAGAGCTGCGGAACGGGAGGAGGAGAGCTGCGGCACGCCAAGCAAGCCCGGGAGACGGGACCGGGCTGGTGATGCAACAGGCTGGAACGCCACACAAAAACCACCAGAACCTCAAAACCCAAGAAGACGAGACTGGACCGCCAACAAAAAGGAGAGGAAACCGGGCGAGACTGCAGAACAGTCAAGTTGCAGATCCGGGCGGGAAGCAGGCGGTTGTTTAGCTGGCCGGTTGGGGGTTGGGAGGGGGGCTGAAGAGAGACACGGAGGCAGGCAGAAGACCTGGAGAGTCAAGGTGCTGCTGATGAGACACCGGAGGGGCTTGTCGGGAGCCCACTCCGGGATGCGTGATGCATTCACTCAAGACAAGATTGGGCCTCCTTGTCGGCGGACCAGGGGGTCGGTGGACCCAAGCAATTCCTCCAGCGCCCCACTTCGGCTGAACGCGATGGCCCGGGCCCGCATGTGGGGCTTTGCAACGGAGACGCGTTTTGAGGCAACGGCTGCCCGTTCGCCGCGATATCTCTTGGCCAATGAGATGCCGGAGGTTGGTCCCTTGGTCATTCCTGGTCCTGGCATCGTTTCCGGCCACCTGCCACCTCTGAGAGGGCAAACGCGGCCTGTCTCTGGATGGGATGATCTCTTTTTGATTCTTTTTCCTTTTTTTTTTCTTTTCTTTTTTTTTTTTCCCTCCCTCTCTCTCTCTCTCCCTCTCTCTTTCCCTGGCCCCTTTTGTCCCAGGAACGTGGTGACGGCGTAACGTAACATGCCACGAACTACGTGCCTGGCATCCTTCCGGGTTGGGACGAGATGCCTCAGTTTCTGAACGAACGTGATTGGCTGGTTTCGCTTTACACGAGAACAGATGTCACATCGCACCGGGGTCTTCCGAAGGCTTTCGTTCTGCTGCCGACATGGAATTTAGATGTGATTCTCATGCCGGCCTAGCATGAACTTTTTTTGGGGAAAAAAAGCACATGGTGCAGCCGGGTATGTGCATGTCCCGCTCTGGCAGCGCAGCTGCATCAGGGAGATCATGTCCAACATGACACACCTGTACATACTTACTGCGTACACAGCACACTGTCTTACCCCGAGGTCTGGGGCTTTTTCTCTCTTGAGGGTCTCGAACATCAAACTGTCATGGCCCATGGACCCATGGACCCAGGCTGAACTCGAAGGATGATGGTCTTTTTTTCCCCGTGATGATTCTTCCCACCCCCCGACACTCTTCTCTTGAACACGTGTTGTCAGGGGTCAAACGTGACATTCTTCTGGGGGCGCAATCTCCAGAGGCACGGTAAGCTAGCGGAAAATGGAGACAGGGTTGGGAAAGACCTGGTAAATTAGCATGTGCTAGGGATGTCCATCAGCAATCTCTTTCTTGCGCCATTAAGTCTGGGCTCGGCCCGGACGGGTCCAACTGCCGCCGCCCCGGACAGCCCACGTACCCTTGTCACCACCCGTTGGATTGGGAACGCCTGGTTCGGGCGTGGAAGGATTCCGTAGAATCAGCTTTGACCTCGACACGGGCAGGCCAGAGCGTCCGGGCGGACGGGCGGGAGTGTACTAGTATAGTAAGTAGAGTACGCAGTATGAGGCTACGCAGGGCAGGCCTCGGCTCAGCGCAAGCTAACGGAGTGTCTAACGCCGTAGCTACACTGCATACATACATACTGCGTACTCTACACACCCACCTCCCTACCTTGCTCAAGGCAGCTAACCCTAACTAGTGAATTGCTGTGCTTGGATGCAAGATGGAAGAGGGAGGATGTGGTGGTCTTGGCGGAGACCCTGCGCCGCCTTCTTTTCCACCCAGCGGTGACGACACCTGAGCTGGAAAGGGCCTCACATACCACAGTACGCAGTAGACTCCCATCGCTGTGAAAGTGAAAGGGAAAAGGAAAGAATAGGAATGAATGCAACGCTAGATGCAGGGTCGGCCAATAAACTTCCCAGTTGGGAGTCTCTCTTGTCACCAATGTCCCGTGTAGTAGTACATACTGCGGACTGTGTAGAAGATTGACAGACGTCGACGTGAGCCGGGTCCGAGTCCGGGTCACATGGGATTGTGGGCAATGGATCTGAATGGCTTTCGAGGCTTTGGGTTGTGTGGCACGCTGCATCGTTGGGCCCTTAGCTTCCCTCCCCTCCACCTTGATCCAACCCCATCGAAGCCAGCCCAACTTTTCGCCTTGTCTTGTCGGGCCCTCTCCCTCCCTGACGGAGGGCGCATCGGTGGGCATCGCGTCTCCCTCATTTCGGTGCAGCTCGTCTAACCCTCGAGGCGAACGCAACCCTGGGCGGGTCTGATCCTCTCGGCGTCGATCAGAGGGAAACCGAAGGAAACCTCGCAGCGTGTCGGCCCTGTCGTGCCTGCTGATCGCGCACCCACTCTCTCTGCAAGTCACGTCCAGGGGGCCCACCTTCCCTCTGAACCCCCCGCAGCACTTCCAACCCTGGAAGCTCTCAATTTCCCACGACTCAAAGTCAAACCAATCTGATTTGGTCTTCCACCTTTCCCCCGGCTGCCATCAATCGACAAACATGGACCGATTCGCTTTCACTTCTGCTTTCTCTGTCACCTTGGCTTGACTGAACTCGCTGCATTCTAGCCGCTCGACCCCAAACGAAGAAGGAAATAGGGGGGGGAAACCCGTCGACTTTCAACCCTCTCCCAGCCAGTGAACCCCGGAAAACCCCCCAGCAACACCCGGCGCAAGGCCTCCGCCCCACCGCACTAAAAGCCACCGCAGGCAAGAGAGGGAGAGAGGGAGAGAGAGGGCCGGCGGAGGTTCAAGCTCCAGCCAGGCAGGACAGGATCGCTGCGGCTTTAGCACTTTGGCTTCGGGCGTCAGAAGCATCCCGCCAGCCAACCATTCCATCACGACCCGGTTCATCTGCGGGACATACGAGGGCACGCGTGCAGCGAGCAGACCACTCGCCGCCGCACCTTACCGCAAGAGTCCCAGGCCTCCAGGCTTCCGACAAGCGACTGGGTCCCATTCGGTCGACTCCCGGTCGCTTCTCGCACCCTGCTGCAGCCCCAACGCCGTAAGCCACGAATCACAGCACCAAGTAAATGTCCGCTCCAGCGGCCGTTGCTGCTCCCGCAGGCAGTGGCCCCGACGCCGACCTTCCTGCAGCTTTTCGCGCTGCTTCCGAACAGGCCTCACCCGTTGCCCCTCTTGTTGTGTCCGTCGCCGATGCCGAACATGCCACCGCGACGAGATCCGACGCTGACCCGAACGGCGCCGCCAACATCATCCTGACGTTTGCTGACGTCCCTCACGAAGTAATGCAGCTGAGCGACAGCATCAGCCTCGACTCGTCTCAAGCGGCACAACCACCTCCGGAAGAACCGCAACAACAACAACAACACGAGCAATCCAAACTCAGCCACGCGATTGGCTCCCTGCTGCACGTCTCGAACCCGGAACCACAACGCGAACAAGCAGCGCAGCAAGCACTGCTTCACCAAGATCAACAACACCCCCAGCCACCCGCAACCACGCCCACCGCGAAGCCCGCTCCTCGCGTGCGAAAACCTTCGCCCGGCCTCGCGGCGCGGTTAAAGGCCCTTGGCTTCGGCACCCGCAAGTCAGCCTCCCCGCCGCCCTCCCACCACCTCGAGCCCGGCCGCCTCCCCGAGGAGCAGCTCCGCCGCATTGAAGAGGGTCACCTCGCGAGCTCGTCCCAGCCCGTGGTCGAGCGCCGCGGCCGTCCTTGGAAGGGCGCCATCGCCCGCATCCCGTCGCGCTCGAGCTTACGCTCCAGCAAGTCGCAGACGAGGCCCGACTCCGACGAGCTCGCGCCTGCGCCCACCCTTGTGCCCTCCACGCCGGAGCTGCTACCCGAGATCACCACCTCGGAGCCCCTCGAAATGGACACCCACAAGTACCGCCTGCCTGAGCACGTGAATGGAAACGGCGTCAAGGCACAACCGGGGACGAGAGAGGAACACATCTCTAGGGACACTCGTCCGCCCCCACCGCCGCCGCTCACCCCAGAGATTCCCCCGCCGCCCCTCCCAAAGGATAGTCCGCCCATGGCCCGCCGCCCCGTTCCCAACCTCACCACCCCAACCGCCTCCGGCCATGCGCGAGATGCCTCGTGGGACGGGCCCTCGATCCCCTTCAACCCTCTCGGCCTGCCGCGCCCCCCGTCCATCTACACCCTCTCACGCGCCTCCTTCGCCAACCAGCTTGCCCAGCTCACCTCGATCCAGCTCCCCGATGCCGAATCGCTTTCCAGCAAGGTGTCGGCCATCCCCACCGCCCAGGCCGCCACCAAGGCCCTGATCGGCGCCGCCGAGCAGATCCGCGGATGGATCTACAAGGCTTCCGAGGTTATCTACGGCCTCGATAGCGAAGACGACGTGGAGTGGGCCGCCGCGGGAGGCCGCGAGGGCGTTGACGACGTCGAGAAGGCTATCATCCGTTTCGAGGAGTTGATCAACATCTATGTCACGGCCATCGAGGCGCTTCAGGCCCGCGGCGACATCGCAGCCGTGTCCGCCGATGACCTGCGCCATGCCGTCACCCAGATGGAGGCCATTCTCGCCGAATGGGCAAAAATGCGCAAGGCCTTGCAAAACGTCAAGACCCAGGTCGAAATCGCCATGGAGTGGGAGGAGCTGTGGAACAACGTGCTGGGCGATATCCAGAACGAGATGGACGAGCTCGCTCGTCTCGTCTTCGAGATGGAGGAAAGGCGTCACAAGTCGCTGCAGCTGGACCCCACATCGGCCACCGACGCCGACGGCGCTGGCGCCCGCGACCTCGACGGCATCATCACCGCTGCCGACGAGAACACGGCCCGAGTGGTTCCCCGGTTGCACCCCGCGGGGACGAACAGCCGCTTCAGCCTCCCTCCCTTGCCTGTGAGCCCCACATCGCCCTCTCCCACCACCAGCCAGGCCCCCATTTCGCAGGACGACCAGAGCTTGCTGGCCTTGTTCGCCCGCATGCAGCCTCTCCGCGCCTCGCTCGACTTCCTCCCCATGCGTCTGTCCGTCTTCGAGGCCAGGGCAGACACCATCTTCCCCACGGCCTGCGAAGAGCTCGAGACCCGCAGGGCCGAGCTCGACAGCAGCTACAGGAAGCTCGAGAGGGACGCCGAGGCCCTTCGCAAGGAGCTTGGCGAGGACCGCTGGGTGCTCGTGTTCCGCGGCGCTGGCCGCCAGGCTCAGAAGATGATCGAATCGGTCGAGCGGGCCATCGCCCGCCTGCGTGAGGGCATCGACTCCGGTATGCACTTGACCAACCAACCCGCCATGGGCAAGAAGCTCGAGAACTACGAGGCCAAGAAGACCCACTATGGCCCGGCCATCGAGCGCGTCCTGGCAATCGTCGACAAGGGCGTCAAGGATCGCCTCACTGTCAACGGCGAGATCCTGCGCCTGCATGCCGAAATGCAGGGCAGGTGGGCCGAGCTGCAGAAGGCCATGGCCAACACGGATGCCGCCATCGAGGAGCTCCACAACGACCGCCGCGAGCAGCAGCTCCGCGACTCCGTCTCGAGCATGCTGTCCAACGACATGTCATCCACCACTCCTAGCGGCCATGAGACGCCTCAGAGCTCGCCGCCCTCCTCGGTCATCATGTCGTCCGCAGGCCCTGCCAGCTCGGCCACCCACCTTCAGGCCCCCCCCAAGCAACGCGCCGCGAGCGCCCTCGGCCACGTCTCAACCCCCTCCTCCACCCGCAGGCAGTCGTTGCTGCCAACGCCGAAGACCCAGATTACGCGGAAACCCGTTGCAAACACGGCTCGCATGTCGACGCTCTCCATCCCGTCGACCCGTGAAGGTTCCGTCACGCCCAGCGCCGCCTCCAAGACTCCCCGATCGTCGACGACATCCGTTGCCTCGCGGCCGAAGTGGAACCCTTCCACGAACCTGAACGACATCGACACGGGCCACAACTTCAAGCCGCTGACCCTCACCACCCCGAGCCCCTATGCCAAAAAGCCACCTGTGCCATCCCGCTCCTCATCTTCTCTGGGATCCTACTCCACCTTACGCCTTCCCACCCTCCGCACTCCCTTCTCCCGCGCCGCCTCCGCCTCCCCTTTGCCGGAGGAGACACCAACCAAACACCTATCCTTCCGCGAGCGCCTTTCCTCACCCGGGCTCTCCCTCTCGTCCTCCCAGCGCTCACTCGGCAAGCCTCCCCGCCTCGCCACCCACTCATCGGCCCCGCCTCCTGCCTTCTACAACAACCCCAGCAACTCGAGCCTCTCTTCTTCTACCTCAACAACAACAGCCAACAGGCGCGCCTCCCTCCAGCCCCCTCAACGGCCGTCTGCAGACTCCCTTTCTGTGGATGCACCCTATCGCCGTCCCGCCAGCTCTCTCTCATCATCGACCCCGATCAGCTCGAGGCGGGCTAGCATGCTGCCTCAATCGCGCGTCGCCTCGGGAGGGACTGCTGCGGGTGCTGGGACCAAGGGAAGCAGTATCACGGGCCGGGAGAGCCCCCAGGCTGTGGCTGGAGCGCGGGCTGCTATGAGACGGGGGAGTAGCAACGTCACGGCGACTGGAGACAGGAAAGAGAAACCCGTTTGGAGGTATTAGGGTGTCTTTTTTTTTCTCTTCTTGGCTGGGAGTGGTGGAGTTGGTTTATTGTGTTTTAATTTCACTTTCTGCTTGATCTTTTCATCGCCATGAGGTGACCTGGCTGGGCTGGGCATTTCGGGCGTTTCTTGCTTTCAGGGAGCGGGAGAGAGAGAGGGGGGGGGGGGGTCGGGGGGCGTTCCATGGGGGTGGAGGGACGGTCTAGGTTGGATGATGGACGGGGATAGGGCGGCCGTCTGAGACCCAGGCGTCCATGGCTCATATACTGCTGCAAACTCGGGTTCGTTCAGAAATCAAATTCTGGTTTCATCTCGGCGGGAACAAAACAAAACAGAGGGGTGTTCGCGGGAGGAAGGGGTTGCTTTTCGGTTTTTCTTCAGCTATTCTTCTTTCGCTTCACCTTTGTTGTTTTTTCACATCCTCTTTTTTTCACTTTTCTCTTCGCTTTTTAGATATACCCCGCTTATTCTGCTGTTATATTGCAACCTTGAGGAGTTGTCGAGGAGCTGGGATTATAGCATGACTGTACATACCCCCGGAATTTCACTGCGGTGTCCTTGTCGTTGATGTCACCAGCGTTTACAAATGGAGTTTCTCTTGCCGCCCCGACAACCAGGCTCTCTCGGGTTGGGCAATGACTTTGCAACTGCTTCTCTTCTCGTTGCGGCCTTCCCTGCCACTCTCGAGAACGAGGGGATTATCTTCTGTTGAGGGTGCGAGGCTATGTTGCTGTGTTTGCCAGATATCACCACTACATACTCCCGGGAGATTACTTGTATAGGCTTGAATTGCTTGGATTTCGTCCTGATTCTATCTCGGAATGATAGCAATGTTCCCAGTGGGAATGTTTCCGGATCTGACATCGGCGGGGATCCTTCCTGGATCCCCCGAGCTCTGCTGGTTCGCAATACCGCCCCCATCTCCAAGTCCAGCTATCATGACATGCTCTTGATGAACTACCCTATCACATGTCTACAGATCCTCACCATCTCCACTGCTGGTGGTGGTAGTGCTCTTCTCGTCGGAATCGCTGTCGTCCTTCGGCTGGGCCCACGCTCCCTCGGGATTCGACCACCTGCTCGTGATGATGTCGCCCCGCCGGCGACGCCTGGCCTTCTTGGCGGGCTGAGCGGCGCCCTCTGCCGTCCCGGCTGGCTTGCTGCGGTGGGGCTCGGCTTCCAAGAGCGCGCCCCCATCGCTGTCGGCGTCGCTGGTGTGGGACTCGGTCGTGACAGACACCGCATCCGAGTCATCGCCTCCACCGCTGCCGTTTTCTTGCCCCTGCTGCTGCTTCTTTGTCCTGTCCACCAGCTCGAACTGGTACCGCTCGTGCACGTGCTTGTCACCCAGGCGCTTGGAGACGAAGTTGGCGGCGCGGAGGCTGACGAGCGTACGCCTGAGCGGCATGTCCACTCCCATCTCCTGCGCGATGCCCGCGAGCTCCGCGGCAAAGACGCGCCAAATCTTGGCCTCTTGTTTGTGACTCTCGTGCTCCCTAGGCTCGAACTCTGTGTGCTGCGTTTTCTTCACATCCTCTAACTTCTTTTGTTCAGCAAACCACGACGCTCTCTTTTCAGCCATGAGAACCGTCTCGTTGCTGGATGAGGCATAGCCATATGAGAGAGGTAACTGAATGAAGCTGGCGAGGAATTTGCTGCGTGCGAGCTCGGCGGGGGTGTGCCCAACGGCGTTCTCGCAGAAGAGCAGGCTGGGGTCTGTGTCGATAATGGTACGCATGGGGCCACGCGGACCGCTCTTGTTCACAAGGATGTGAAGAGGCGTGTTGCCGGCACCGTCGAGCATCTTCAGGGCTTGTTTTGTCGCATTGGAGTCGATGTCGACAAAGAGCCGGAGCATGCGGATGGCATTCTTGACACTCTCGTTCCCAAAGGTGAGGTTCCCGAGGTATTGATGGAGCGGCGTCTGGCCGCCCTCCTCGAACCGGTTCCGCTCCGTCAGTGCTGAGACAAGCACGTCGTGATCCAATAGGTCTAGCATGGGCTTGAGATGCTTTGTTGGGGGGGCTGCGTGGAGTGCGGCATGCAAGATGTTGCTGCGTTGCCAGGTTCTGGTTCTCTGGTCGGCGCCAGCGTCAATCAAGATTTTGGCGGCATCGAACCGGCCCAGTTTGTATGCGACGAAGAGCGGCGTGGCGCCGTTGGCGGCTCTGACCTCCAGCAATGACGGTTGTACCTTGACAAGATGAGCCACCGTCTCTGTCGCTCGCTTGCTGGGCTGTGCGTGAATGGCAGCGTGGAGAACCAAATCCCCTGTATCTCGTTGTTAGCCGTGGGCAAAGCCTGATATGATGCCCGTCTGTGGTTCCACTCACTCTCGCTGCTCAGCCACTTCTTGATGGCACCCTCAAATCCCCCAGGGGCTTGAGCCAAATGCTTCAGTCTCGCGTCTTCGCGGGCTGCTTTTGAGTTGGCGAACGCGAGATACTCCTTCAACGGTTCGTCGCTCTGGAACCACTTCAGGCTTTCAGGGCTGCCGGCAAAGGCAGCGAGCAGAAGAGGCGATGTTGTAACGCCGGAAGATGTTGTTGTAGGACCCCGACCCGCGGCGGCCCAGTCCCTCCTGCATCGCCAAGGGTCAGCAATAAGAAAAGCCAAGGTGACGATAAGAACATACCTCTTCGTTCCATAGACCGTGAGACCCTGGTAGTACCGCGGCTTCACTCTCATCTCCACGCCCGACTGCTCCACCATGCTTTCCAAAGGCAGGCCCGCGCCGGTGCGCCGAATGATCTCACCGAGCAACTCTACCCGGCCAAGGTTGATCGCACGCCGGAACACGCCAACCGGAAAGGCAAAAAAGCCTGATGGCTCGTCGGTGGGTTCCAGCTGCTGTTTGTTCCAGTACTCACAGACGTCAAGAAGGAACTTCAAGCCCTCCATGTCGTTGTTTCGGATGACATCTGCGCAAATTAGCGACTCAACATGAACAAATTCCGGTCACGATGTCACTTACCCTGGAAAGTCCCGTTCCCGATCATCTCCAAGGGCTTGGTGTGGCTGTTCACCTGCATCGACACTTGCCCAATGTTCTCGATTGTAAACTGCGCGTCGGCAATGCGGCTGTAGACTGCGGGAAGAGCATCCCCGTCCAGGGCATCGGCATCCGATACTTCTGATCTGTAGTCCGAGCCCACGTCCGAGTCTGCGTCATTTGGGTGCATCGTGTAGCGTATCTTTGGCTTCTCCTTGGGGGTATATTGCGCCCGGGCAATCTCAAGAATGGCCTTCGCCACGTCATAGTGACGGCGAGTGAAGGCAATCGAGAATGGATTGTCGCTGCTCTGGTGGTTGTGGACGGCAATCTTGAGCGGAGCCTCCTTCTTTTCGGCATCTTCGGTATCCCAAGACGTCAAGGTGAGCGACTTGATGGTTTCCAGGTCACCGTGGAAAGCGGCATTGAATCTTGAACACGTTAGCATCAGCACCTAATCTTGATTCTGGCCAACGGGGAAAAGAAAGGGACAGAGAGATCAGGTGAAGCTTACAACTTGAGATAGGCCCGGTGCCTCGCCTGTGTCACATCTTGGACGTTCAGGAACTTGAAGGTGTACTTGAAGGGCTCCTTGTCTTTGGTCGAGACACCCCAATACTGAGGCTCTGTCTTGGGCGACTCCAGTCTGTCCTTGTGCTCCGGGTACAGCTCTGCAAATGTCTTGGCCCCCCTAGAGAGCAAGGCGTCCCTCACCTTCTCCACGATACCGAGGGCTTTTGCAACGGCTTCCTCTTTCTCTTTGACACCATCGGCAGATTCGGACTGAGACTTACTGGAGTTTATGAGATCCTGCTGACGCCATTTCCGGAGTATCTCAATGTGCCTGGAGACTGCCCAGTGCTCGTATGTCCCTTCGCCAAAGGTGGCCAAGCAGGCGTCCCATTGTTCATGCAGAGGGGGGGTTGACGGCGCGGTTTGGCTCAGGGTAACTTGAGCATTGCGTAGGGCTCTCAGCTGCCATTCCACAATATCCAATGCCGAAGTGCCTTGGAACTTTGACCTCCATCCTTCGTTCATGTTGGAGCGCGAACTGCTGTCAATTTCGTTGGGGTTTGCTCCATGCTCCAAGAGCGAAATGGCACTCTCTGGGGAGGAGGAGCGCAGGGCCACGATCAAGGGCTGCTCGACAGCTCGCTCGTATTTCTTCATGTTGTAGCCATAATCCTCCAGATGATTGTATAGTGTGCATTGTTTCGCCGATTTCAGCCTAATGGAGCAGCCATCATCGTTAGTTCCGTCACAAACATCAGAAAGCGGCAGCCTGAAAATGATACATACCAGGTCTCAAAGTCGATGTGCGCGGCAGCACCTCGGTCAAGCAATTTCGAGACGAGCGTTGACTGCCCCTGCCTGATGGCTGCTGTCAAGGGCGAGTCAAAGCCGCTCCACCCGATAAACATGATGTGGCTGAGGGCCGCCTGAACTCCCGTGGGGTCGACCTCGAGGAGCGTGTCAACCACCGACTCTGCCTTCGACGCGATGCAGCGGTACAGGCCAGTGGCGCCAAACTTGTCAGCCTGCGCTGAGGTCGCGCCAAGGCTGATGAGTGTCTTGACCATCTCCTGCGCTTTCTCGACGGGGAGAGCAAGGGCGAGCTGGAGGTTTAACAAGGCGCCTTTGGCATCGCCACCCACCACAAACTTTACAGGCAACAAAACATCGGCGCCGTAGTCCTATGGTGTTCGCATGAAGTCAGACAACGTTCCCTTCTCCCCAGGAGATGTAGGGAAAAGACACTTACCTGAACCAGGGTCTTGACAGCGTCGATGTGGCCCTCCATGATAGCGTAGTGTAAGGCGGTGCAGGGCAGGTCCCAAGATGTCACATTGATGTCGTAAAAGTCGGGTTCATCCTCGGAATCATCGGGAGTGTCGAGACCGCCATCCTGCGGTGCCCCCTTTTTCTTGGCCACTTTGACAAACGAGCCAGTTGCCATGCTTTCGGCCTCATCTCCCGAGTCCTCGTCGTCGATGAGCTCACCATCCGACGAGCCATCTTCGGCTGAACCTCCTTCATTCTCTTCAGCATTCTCGTCTTCTTTCTCGCCATTCCGTCGAAGCATATCCTTTTTCTCCTCATACTCGGCTTCGTTGGCGATGCTCTTATCGAGGAGAATTTTGATGATATCGACGTTGCCACGGGCAGCGGCCAAGTGGAGGGCGGTTCTGCCGTCTGCCAAACGGGCAACAAGACGTGCGCCGGCATCGACGAGGGCTTGAATAATCTTAGGCGTCGAGCACATGGTGGCCAAGTGCAGTGGGGTCCGGCCCGTATGATCCCGCGTGTTCGGATCAACACCTTCCTGAGCAAGCCAGTTAACGACAGTGTCGAGATCGCTGTCCACGATGGCTTGGCAGAGCCGTTCCGTGTTGCCAATGTACGCCATCTCGGTCCAATCATCGTTGGTGAGGGGATTGAAGGAACCGATTTCCTGCCACAAAGTTAGTTACGCCTACAGCCTCTGGCACGAGGAGCAAGGTGTTAGTCCTGACCTGTCTGCCGGGGTCGTCCTCCATGAACGAGATGCGGCCCGAGATGAACACCTTGCTCTCCTCGGCCGCAATCTCCTTTTCCTGTTCGGTCTTGGGCTCGGGACAGAAGCCGCAGCAGTCGCCGATGACGTCGTCGAAACGGCCAAACTAGCCATTGTCAGCATGCTTGAAGCCCCCAGCATTCAAGGCCAGTGTGTCTCACAAAAGCGGGGTGGCGGTGCAGGTACACCTCCCTGTCATCAGGCTGGTTCCATTCGGCATTGAGAACTGCGGAGCTTGTCAGTCTCGACGGCAGGCATCATGTTTCCAATAGATGGACATACGAAGATCTCGGGTGTAGCACAGCTTCTCGATGCGCTTGGGGGTGAACTTGGGTCCGTACGGAATGGTGAAGGTGTGGTAGTTGGAGACATCATCCTCCATGATCCAATCCGCGACTTCGTCCTCATGCCCATCCTTAATATTTCCCGCAAGGGAACGAAGCTGGCGGTGGTACCGGCTGACAACGGGGCGGCCCCGCTCCTCGCGGCGCTTGTCCATGTAGGCATCCCTCGCGCTCGCAGTTGGAAGTCTCTCAAGAACCAAGAGCCGAGCGAGGCCCAGGGTGCGTCGGAAGCTCCTCTCGAAGATGGTGGGATCGATGCGGGAACGGTCAAGGTCGGCCCAGTACACCTCGAAGCCGCGATGACTGTACTTAGACAGGCGGTTCTCATAGGACGGGCTGCGGCGAGACAGGTCGATGTGATTGATCTGCGTCATATACGACTGCAAGGCACGTGGGGTGCAGTAGACCTGCTTTCCATCATAGGCGGCGCCCGAGCAATCAATGTCGAAACCCGTGAGGATCTCAGAGATGGATTTGTAGATGCGTAGCACGATCTGACACGCGTGAGTCAAAACTCATGGCACAGGGTCAACCTTCAACCCCTTTTTGACTAGCTTACCTGGATGTGACGGGTCGGATATTGGCTGCCTGCATCACCGAGTTAAACACAGGTTGCTTCATTAACGCCAGTCACAGGAGGGGCCTACAGATGGTGATGGCATGCTTGGTCCTGACGACGGTAGTCTCGGTGAGAAGGGCGTCGCGGACTCTGGTTTCGATGTCCCTGATCTTCTCGATGGCCTGCTCTTCGGTAAGGTCATACAGGAAGAGATCAACGTCCGAAGCCGGACAAAATTTCTCGTGGTAGAACTCGCGAAGGCTTCTCTTGGACTTGTTGTACTCATCAGGGACGGGGAGCAGGGTGTTAACAACGGACGATCCTGCGGCGACAACGTTGCTCCTAGAATTGACGTGTCAGACCCAGTCCATTCTGTCCAATGTCCCAGTCCGAGGAGACAGGAGCAACTGGGGACATACCAGTCCATTTCAACCAGGGACGACTCGGAAAACACATTGAAATTGTGCTGAAAGTCCTTGAGGCTCTGGACCACGGCCGGGGATCCGTTCGGGCGGCGCATGTTGGAGGGGAGAGCCATGATGTACTTGGACTTTTCCTCCTTGGACTCCTGTGAGAGGTTGCGGGCCCGAATGCGGATGTGTTCCGTGTCTTCGGTGAAGAGGGGCAGCACATTGACATAGGGGTCCTTCAATAGCTCGTTGTTTGGGTCCTGGGCGAAGGCCTGGCGGAGATGGGCCTCGTACTTGCGATAGGGCTCCAGAAGCTCCGTCATAGGCGTGTCGGCATGCTGGCTGATGTGCTTGGCCAGGCCCGGGATGGGCGCGGGCAACGATGGGGGGGCCGCGGACGACATGATCTCAAGTTGACCAGGAGGAACGGGGGTATCGTAACCTGGGTCTGTCGTCCAGGAAGAAGGGAAGCAAGACAACCAATTGGCGGTCGATGCACAAAAGCTTACTGGGCTCAACCACAACAATTGACGTCCACGTACCGCGGACGTTGATGGGCAATGAAGGAGGGAGGGAAACCAGGTCAGACCAAGCGGACTTTGAAATCAACCGTCTCTTTTTAACTTTTTTTGTCCAGCAGCAGAAGCATCAGGCCCCAGATGATGTGTCCAGCCTGCATAGTACCCGAACCAGGCAGTTGACGGGGATGTGCTGCGGGAAGATGTTCATGTCGTGTCAAAGCTGAACCTCCCATGGTTCGTTGGGTGTAGTTGGAGTTACACTAGCGCTCTTCTGCCTGGAGTAGCCCCACTTACAACACGAAATTTCGTGACTGAGAGATCTCAGGGGAAAAAACGGTGTAGATTGTGACCCTTTGCATTGAAATTTCCGTCGTCCTGCCTGCCCAGGGTGCCTTCCGCACCCGAGCTATCTCATCCTTTCCTCTAGGCAACGACCCCTCGAGTTCCGATGGGTAGGTTGGCCGAGGATGAGGGTGAGGACCCGACAAGACGGACCCCCCGCTCGGACAGCGCCGCCAAGAAACGAGGTCCAGGAGCTTTCAGCCCAGCCATTTTCTCCATCGTCGGCATGTGCCTGGCCAAACGGAGGACAGTTTCATCGTTGCTGGCCAGGCATACAAACAACCTCGAATTCGATAAAGTGGATAGAGAGGGTGGGGGTGGGGCGTTGCATCGGTAACCTGGTATCCAACAGCCCTCTCGCTTGTATTGAGGTCAGCATCTCGACATGTGGAAGGATTACAAGCCTGCCATGACAAGCGTCTGGGTAACAAAATACCTAGGTACCTATTGACAATGCAGGCCCATTCGCGAAATATGATACAGACCTCCAATCCCCTTCAGATCTAGTCCCAGGATGTCCGAGGGCGCAGGGGGAGGTGCGGCACGTACGCCAAACCTGAGGACGCGACCAACCTCGTCGTGCCTGGTTCGAGCCGCTGCTCGCCATCGAGCCGTCGCGTGGATTCAATGAAACAGCACCACGATGCTGCGGCTTGCCCGGACACTGTGTCGGAAAACCATGTCATGCCATGCCATGCCGTTCAATGCCATCCATGTCAACCCGTCAAGCCAGAAAACCCGAAACGCCGTATCCTACAATGCCAGCCCTGACGCCACAAGCCTATAATGCGATGGCCCCCCTCCGGTTCTCGCGGAGATGCAACAGGCCTTGGATGCCGCAGAAGACGAGGAAGCCCTGGGGAGATGCCACTGTCAGCGGTTGTCCCATGTTCCGACAACACGTCTGGTCCCGGGCCGGGAGTTTCGGATGACGTACGGCATAGATGAAGACAGCGGTAAACACGGTGGCCGCCACCGCTGGCCCGTCTTCGGGATCGTCCTCGCCGCCAACGAGCTCAGGATGGTTGTTTTTGAATAGGAAACCAAGGGCACCCAGGATGACGATCGCAAAGGCCGATAGGACGAAGCTATTCGAGCATGCGTGTCAGCGAAGGGGATCGTGGGCTCGGGGGAGTGTATGCGCTTTCGGCGATCCGGACGTCACTGACCAAGACCAGGCTTGCACAGCGCTCACGATGGGCTTCATCTTGGAACCTGCAGAGGGGGAGGCGTTCGCGGCTCGGAGGAGATGGGAACGGCGATTTGTTTTCTTCGACAGCCGGTGCGATGAGTTCTGAGGATCCGAGTATCGGCTCGCTGCGATTGCGAGGGCTGGTGATGCAATTGGTGGATGGATGGATGCTGGTGGACGTGTTGCTCCTTGCTGCGCAGTTGGCTGCGGCGTGACGATGAAGCGTCACAGGGATCCACCGGCAGCATCCGCAGCAGAGTTGATGCCTTACGTAATTGGGGAATGTGCTGCCTTAAAGACAGGGCATAGAGGGGACGCGCAGCAGTTGTTACCAGCTGTCAGCGAGCTGCGCTTGCATTCGTTGGCTCAGCCGCAAACCGCAAACCGAATCCGCTGTTGGTTCCGGCAATACGAACTCCCCAGATAGGTACCAATACTCTCAAGGGAACTACGATCTTGCCGAATGAGACATTGCATTTTTGGTTTTGTATGCTCTCCTGCGCTGACCAGAAAGGCTGCCATGTTGATGCAGGTGGAGGAGGCGTTGTCTCCGTTTGCTCCCCATGATCTTGCCGGCCAGGAATCGGGATCCGTTCACTCTAGCGCACGCACGAATCGCCGGTATCACCCATCATTGCCAGGCTGGGCACTGCCTGGATCATCGTATGCTTACACTCACCCACCGTGCCACCAATGGCCGAGGGTGTCGGATAGCAGGAATCCGAGGCTGAGCCCACGTTGTTCTATAGTACTGCGTAAGGAATGGATTTGACGCCAGCCTTGCCCTGCCCAGCGGCTGGTCACCGAAGTCTGACATTATGTTGGATACCCGGATTCGCCCGGAGCCGTGCTGGGCTGTGCTCGGCCTTCTTCGCATGAGTTTCTTTGCCGATATCATCGGGAAGGCCACGTATGTTTTCCGCCGGCCGCTGTGGTTCATCTTTGTAGGAGCGCAAACGCCAACGTAGACCTGATTTGTCAACTGTTGCGACTCTCCAAGTCGTCAACGCTCCATCCTCGCGCTTGGTCGCCACCAGGCCGGCTGCAAGATGGTCCGTCGATTCATCTGAATGTCGCTCTGCACGCAGACCCAAAGAGGGGCCGAACAACGAAACGTCAAGCCGACTTCGCCTTGCTAGCCGAGTTCGACTTCGCCTGCGTGAAGTTTGTGCATCAAACAGGCCCAGCACGCAACCACCCAGGCCCGGCTACCATCGCGGGTCGCGCGAGCCGTATCTACCGCAGTAGTACACAGTATGAAGGTGGCAGAGTTGAGATTGCCGACTCCGGACACAAAGTGTGTCGAATCATCGACAGGGCAGTCACGTAAATGGAGTGGAAGGGACATCTCTTATAGAACGATGACGTTGGCATCCCCAAGCCAAATGTAGAATTCCGGTGTTCCAAGAATAGGGCATAAGGTAATCTGGTTCTCATCCAACGCCAACCGAGCGGTGGGAGGGCGGACATTCCTACGCAGGTCGCATGGCGCAAGCAGGCGTTGGCTGAGCCCGGCATCAGCCAGGTTTTCCTGGATGGGAAGCTGGATGTCCCCGCTTAGCTAAGACTCTCTCCGCTTGAGGATGACAATATCAGAGCCAAAGCAACAGCCAAGTCAGATAGGACAATGTCTGAATCGCGCTTTTTCCATACGGGATCGATCTCGTCGATTGCTGGGGAGACAACAGCAAGTCTAATCTCATCGCATTTCGTCTGTCATGTGTTTGGCGAGCCATCTCTTCTTGGGAAACGGGCATCCGTTGGACGGGGCGGCATGAAACATGAAACGGGCCAGGGTAGCGAGCGACGTGGGGTAACGCAGCGGCCTGCAGGTTGCTTGTGCTGACCCGGTCACCTACCCACCTAGCCCTGTGTCCCCGCCAACACCCGGCCTCCCCGCGGCAGAGAGGTTGCTGAGCTTCCGTTCCCAGGGAGATTGTAGGAAAAACAGGGGTTATCCAGAATCTCGCCCCTGTGGTTTTCCCACATTCCCCTTGCGATTCGCCCTCCGAGTCATCAGGGTTCGGATGGGGAAACATATCAGCAGTAAGCTTTTCAATTCGACTGTCAGACTGGGACAGAACCCGGAACCGCCTCGGGGCGATCGCTTCGCGCGTCCCCGAGGATGGCAATGTTGGTGCGACGTCATTCACGCTGGGGAAATGTAGGTACCTTCCCTAGGTTACAGATGTTGGAACAGCCAGACGCGAGGACATCACCAACAACACAGCCGCCGGCCGGACGCAAAGCACTGCGTTCAGTGCATCCCCCACCTGACTGCCTCGAGAGAGGGCGGTGGAAACGACGCCTACGATTCCATGGTGCCTATCCATGATGTTGTGGAAATGAACGGATGGTGACGCAGGACGGCACCGAAGGGACCCCAATTTCCCGCAATCTATTTTATACGTGCTAGTATATATCGCCCCGGGTGTGCCGCCTGGTGACGGCGAATGCCCAACGGGGACGGGAGTGGGAGTACTATATGTGAGGGTGGCTGGGGGGACCTGACGGTGGGCCGGCGCATGGCTGCAAGGTACCACAACAGGCCTCCCGACCTATGGTGCAGTCCACAGTAATGCTAGAGAGAAAAACGCAAACGGTCCCCGAGTCAGGTCTGGCTGATGGGCCTCGGCGCCCAGATGGAACGCGCGGGCACACCTCCCTTACTGCCGGCCAGCCCAGATGTTTCGTTTGCCCTTCTGCATGTGGGTGCCCCACCCACATCCCGGCGTCCAACGGGTGCTTGCGTTTACCGCGCTGAACCCAGTGCAGCGCCTCCCGCGCCTCCATTGAGCACGTCACCGAACCAATGAATAGCTCCTGAGGATGACGCCGGTGCTGCACCGGCGGCCTGCCCAAGGACCTACAGGCTCCGATGCGAGGGTCAAGATGAAAGACAGTCGAGCCAGGCTCCGGACCCCAGATCCATGGAGATTTCCGTATATAGATGACAGGTCAGCCTGTGTTCTGGACTAGACTGTCATAAAAGCTCATTCATCTGATGTCTTCCCGCGGTCCACGAGGCGCCCGGTAATACAATCCAGGCATTTTCCTTGTCTAGCTTTGCACTTCAGCCCTGCCCCTTGTCGAGTGACCACCTTCCGTGGGTTCGGACCTGGCAACCATAGCTATTGACCCTGCCGACGGAACGAAGTCTTACCTATATATTCGTCCGTCCACCCTCTCTCCGTGACGTTAGCATCGCTCCGAATCCACCGACCTTGTCTGGACCACCACCACATCTTCTTGTCCTTTGTCCCGTTTCATCCATTCACTCCATTGCCCAACATGAGGACTCACTCTACTCTCCCTCTACTCCTGGCTGCGTCCGGCGCCGTTTCCGCCCAGCAACAGCTCCCGGATGGGTCTTGGACAGGCGTAAGTTTCCATCTTGGGCTAGGGGTCTGTCATGAATCCAATAGACTGACTTTGGTTACTGTAACAGAAAAGGGGCGAGGCCTCGGTCATTACGAACAACCCCCTCGGCTATGTGTATGAGGCCGTCTTCCCCGAAGAAGCCTTCTTCAAGCCGGCGTACCCGAATGGCGGCAATATTGAGGGCTCGGTGACGGCGGAGGCCGATCCCACTGGAAACGGCACAGGCGTGCGCTTCACCCTTACGCTGTCCAATCTCCCCCCAACGGACGGTGCTCTCCGTACGTTACTCCCACGGTTCCTCTACCAAAAAAGCGCCTTTCCAGACAAACCACTGACTCTTCATCATAGTGTACCACATCCACGCCAAACCCGTCCCCGCTGACGGAAACTGCACGGCGACAGCTGCGCACTTCGACCCCTTCGAGCGCGGCCAGCAGCCGCCGTGCGATGCCTCTGCCCCGGAGACGTGCGAGGTGGGCGACCTGAGTGGCAAGCACGGTGCCATCCCGGCGAACTCGACGTCCTTCACCTACACGTTCTTGGACCTGTACGCTTCGACGGAACCAACGAACGCGGACGGCTTCTTCGGCGATCTCAGCGTCGTCATCCACCTTGCCAACACGACACGCGTCACGTGCGCCAACTTCCAGCTCGTCAGGACTCCGGAT
The DNA here is from genome assembly GCF_042764415.1 of Remersonia thermophila. Classification (NCBI taxonomy): domain Eukaryota; kingdom Fungi; phylum Ascomycota; class Sordariomycetes; order Sordariales; family Chaetomiaceae; genus Remersonia; species Remersonia thermophila. Next base: position 3,018,914 of record NC_092218.1, read on the forward strand.
GATGGGGACGATGGCGACGACGGCGATGAGGTGGACGACGACATCTCGACGTTCACCGGCTCGTTCCTCCCTACGCCCTCGTCCATCTTCCCCGAGCCCTCCTTCGTCCCTTCGATTACCGACTCGTTCGTCAGCGTCGCCCCGACTGCCACCTCCGAACCCAGCAGCCCATCAGAGACTACCACGGTGAGGCCGGTACCAACAGATATTCTTAACGCCGGCGAGCCGGTTGCCGTCGCCAGGGCGGGTGCTGCTGTCGTGGCGGCCGTGGTGGGCGCCGTGTTCATGCTCTGATGGTGACAGGGCATGAGTGAGAATGGGAGTTGTTTGCTTTTCGATTCTTTAAACCCAATCATTTACTTCACCTCTTACCCAAGCATCCCTTGGATCTTCAACTTCTGGTTCCTGTTTTAATCTTATTGGGCAAAGCATGGGCGTTACGGGCGGGCGTGTGGGAATGGTTGATCACCCCTGCTTCAGTGAAGGTTGGGTCGTCACACTGTGACGGCGCAAACAATAGAATCAACCTTTTTGGCAGGTGGCAAGTGGTAGTTCTCTTGGGCCTGGGACGGTAATACCCAACAGCGGGCGCAGTTGCACACCCATTTGTTTTCCGAGACCTGGGTTCGGGTCCTTCATAGAGTAGACGGTGCTTTTGGGAGGGTAATGGCATCCATTTCGTGAGACGTACTGGACCGGGATGACTGCGGATTTGACATTTGCACTTCCGGATTGTTTCCGAGAAGGTGAAGTGAAGCGAAGTGAAGTGTGATGTGATGAGGGAAGCGTGCTTTGGAGCCGATAAAGTTGCCAAGGATCCGCATGAAGGCGCAGATGACGATCCATCTTGGCGCGAGAGATCGGCGCTAACATGACGGACCTTCGGCTGCGACGCCGCAGCCTCGCAGGGCTCCGAGGCGCTTACTTGAATAAGAAATGGCAGGGATGATTATTAGCCCTGTCATTTCAACGGCTCGCACGGGTGACGGGAGCATGAAAATGATTCCTGAGAGGCAGCTTCCCGATACCGTTGAGAAGGGACTCGGAGGGCTATGTTCCAGAGAGACAATGTTGAGGACGGAGGACGGTGACATGACTCCGAGGTCAAGATCCATGGATTGAAAGCGACCTGACTTGACATACCGTTGTCTTGTGCAAGACCGCGTTACCAAAACACTCCTGCAGCACACGAGTCAACGGCTCGGTGGGACCCCCCTTCGCTCCGCGGGGGAAAGTGGAGACCACGGTCAAGAGTAAACCCGAGACGAACCGTTGATTCCATCCGGAGCCTACTGCGTATGGCTGTGGACTTCTGGCCATACTGGAATCCGACTTTTGTCTTACATTCACGGGCTATCGAAGTCTCTTAGACCCCTAAGAACGAGAAGAGATTTTGATGGCACAGTCCCTGAGAACGAGCGCATGGTGGCCCAGCCTCAGCTTGGCTGGCTTGAGCGCCGTGATTCCGAGTATTCATAAATGCTTCGTACACCAAGCGAGAAAAAAACACCACTCTTGACGAATATGGAGGGTTGATCTCGCTTTCCAACGGCTCGGTGGCTGACCGGTGTGCCGTAAAGAAACATTGTCTTGTATCGCGGCGATAAGCCGACCGTGTTGGCTCCTGACATATCGTGAGAAAAAGAAAAGCAGAAAAAAACAAACAACAGAAATGAAAAAGCAAGAAAAGAAAGGCCGAAAGAAAAAGAAACAAATGCGGGGAACGAAATAAAGAAAAAAGCGTTACGTTACTTCATGATGGCTGGACGCTTAAACGGCTGTTGGACCCAGTCCTTGGAAGCTGCCAGCTCCCATTTCCGTGTCCATGTTGGTGGTAAGGCTGACTGGCTCTCCAGGCCAGTATTTGGTCTCTACAAGATACCGGTGGCAATGTTCATTAGTTAACCTAAAGAGTGGGATTGACCATGCAGATGGTTGGGCCCTGACGCCGACCGTGAGTCAAGATTGTTGGTTGCCATAGACGGTAGACGCCAGAGCTCCATGCCGGTCATTCACCTTACGATACCTACACCGTCCCTACCTGGGGTATGTAACTATACGAGTCTTGCGTTGCATCGTTGTGGCAGTTGGTCAGCTGCGAGCTTCCGGCCTAGTCGGCTTCAAGGACAGCCTGCTTCGGTCCGATGCGCCCCAAATGCAGGGGCAGGGCATCGACGAAGCGACTACCGTTTGCCACAGAGGTAGGTAGGTGGCCATACGAAGTGCATGCATCTCGAACATCACAACGACCTTGCGGCGACGCCAGGAAGGTTGTTTTCGGACCAACTCCGTTTCACACTCCAAGTGACACCCCCGTCTTTCGTTTTTCTATGCATCTAGTATTCATTTTTCTCCGGTCATTTGCTTCACTGTTTCGACTTGTACATCCTGTCAAGGCTGTCTTGGGTCTTGAACCAGCTCTAGCCCCTGCACCAGAGTGTTATCGGGTGTCTCAAGCCTTTGTGGATCCCATTCTCGCGTTGTCCACAGGTAGACTTTCTTGCCAACTTGAGACGTATAACGTTGAACAGGAGAACTTCGCTGGTTATGTTGTATAAGATCAGCCGTCGTTTTCCTCTACGCTAGGTAGTTCAGCAAGTGATCACCAGACACAAGCGGCCTGCGCGGTGTCGCCGGTTTGTAAAGCATTACGACTCTGTAGTGACAGCTGATAATGTATCAATGAGATCCCTCAGATGTTCATCACTTCACATTTTGTTTGGTCATGTGATATCGTAACGCTTCAATGCTGGATCTGAAGTTGGTCCCTCATGCGAAGCTTCTGTCATGATCAATTTACTCTTCGTTTACATTTTTATTTTACTTTTTCCTCTTAGTTTCTGTTTTCTCTGTATTTTTGGTTGTTTTCAGTTAAGCATTCCCCTTGGTTGGACAAACCACGAAACAAAACACTCACAGCTCTTCCCAGCCGAGTCACGACACAGGCATCCAGAAGAGCACTTTGTGATTGTGTCTACTGCGTATCTCCCTCAAGGCATCCACCGAATCAGCGTTCCAGAGTAATGCTCTGAATGTTGTCTTATCTCCTACAACGGAAGGGAACTCGCCCTCTTCCCCTTAGGGTTGACGCAAGGCTCAAGAAATCTCCAGATGATCATAATTGCTTCCCAAGCCTGCGAGATGTGTCAGATTTAAACACTTCAGGATGGGTTTGGCCACGGCGTCCTAGAACTAACTCCGTTCTTGAAAAACAGCGAGAGAACGAGCAAGTTGTCGCGCACAAGGAGGTCAGAGCTTGCCCATGGGTGTCTTCTCGTGGTTTGTTATTGGACACACCGGAAGGGAATAGTGCCCATAGAATGTACAGAGAAAGCAAAGGCACCTGTGGTCTTGACAGGTTTGATGCCAATGGTATGTATAGATTTAGTCATAACTCCGTAAGGCCCTGATAATCACAAGAGATGACTTTGCACCAGGGTGAAAACTGCTTTCATGCTGTTAACTCTAGGTACCCAACGGGTTGCTTACGAGAACCTTGATAATTTTTTTTTAAAAAAAAAAGAAACAAGGGAACTACTTCGCTATCGGGCTGACTGTTGCTGTGATCTGTTTCTTTAAGCAGTTCCCAGAAAAGAGAGGTTGGAAGTATAACCCATTCTTGAACCATGCCCTGGAACCACAAGCCACCAGTTACCTCGGTGATTCCATGATCTTCTGAAGAGACCCGGAGCATAGACGACCAGAAGGAGCGGATAGCAGCAAATATTGTGGTTATCTTTACGTTGCAGGTTCTCTTTAGGGTCAACATGGCATCCATCGCTGTCTGCGACGCTGACACTATGCCCGATATCACAACACATGTCAAATGCTTCAATGTACAACGGATATCACCACCAAGAGCAAACCATCCAACGAGCTGAGTATTTGTTGGCTTTGGCCCGGATCTCAGATGATCAATTTTGAGGTGATGACTGTCGAGGGAGTCTTGCCTAAGTCTTGGGGTGTCGGAGGACCGAATGCGGCACGTTTCCCAGATCAGAGGACACCTAACAGCAACACTGGCAAGAACAAATACTCCCATCCGAATTGCCTGTCACGATAAACCCTGAATGATCCATGGTGGCGTTGGGTGTTGGCCGAGCGCCTTCGTTGCTGCAACGGATGGTGCTTCCTACCTCCTTCAAAAACAACCTGCAGCGACGAACCATGATGTACTGCGTAGAGGTGCCAGTGGGACAAGAACGCCACAACAACAAACCGCCAGGGATGTGACGTCGGCTGACAACAAGGTTCGGGAACGTCCGCTCAGAGCCCGGGAGACGGACGGCAAAGACGGCACGGATGGCACGTGTCACGCTCAAATCCCCAAACCACGTTTGGCGTACCATGCCTTCTGTTCCGACGAAAGAAAGCGTATCCTCTTCTTACCGCTTGATACGGGCACGGAGAAATGCTTGGTCTGTGTAATTCTTTGCTGTGGGTGATGAGGCGTCGGAGTGTGATGCCACCTTCCTACGGGCGAGGAGAGGTAGAGAGAGTGAAGAGTGTCAGAGGCACGCCTCTAGATTGGATGTCCACTTCACTTGAGGCGGTTCCTCCCTCCGTCGCGGAACAAAGGGAAAGCTGCCCGGCCGCCGACTTGACACCGGTTGAACCATTCAGAGCATTTCGGAGCCATCCTAGAAGAGAAATGGCGACCTGCTGAATCCCGAGACTCACCTCCGAACGTGTCCGGGAAGACGATGGGCACGCCGGCCCGGCTTTGATGTGCGAGGCTCCGGAATGGCGCCGAAGGGCCGAAGCTAGGCCAGGAGAAAAAGCTTGCTCAATTCCTACCAGGGAAACGAGTTTCAGACGATGCGGTTCAAAGAAGGCAAGAAAGCACAAAATTGGCATCGTTTCATCTACGGAGCTCATCAACTCAAAATCTCATGCCAAGTCGCCAGGCTAAGGACGATGTAACGGCCGGCGTAGACTCTCTCTCTCGCTCCAGCCTATGCGGGAATTCCGTCCGATGCAGTTCGTCGTAAATTCCGCACGCCTGCCCCCACCGCCGCTGGGTTGCAGATCTGCAGCTCCATCCACAGGGATGGGTTGGATCGTGTGACATTAGCATACTATGTACGCAGTACAAGGTAGACCGGGCAGACTTTGGAATTGTGACACCGTGCCTCTTCTCGTCCGAACCTCATCAAGGCTGTCATTCGCCTGCCAGTGCGCGGCAACACCAGGTTTAAGTACCTGCTGCGTCTGGATGCGGTAGTCAGGCAGGCTGGGGCACGTCGGTATCATCTGACTGCAGCATGCTGATATGAGACGGCCCAATCATCACCGGCTGGTCTCTCGGGCGCAAGAACGCGCCGAGATAAATGACAGTTTGGGGCTATTGTCATTGTCAGACACCGGCTGTCAACGTCCAGATCGGCGATTGGGGGGGGAGGGAGGGGGGAACACCCTTGGATGCTATACAGCAGTCAGGTATAACCCCTCCCACCACTAGATGATGCTCGTGCACACGCAGAAGCATAAAAAATACATGTTCCGCTGTGTCTGATACTGTCCAGCAGTCTCGGCTCCTTGATCCACCAAAGAACTTGAGAGTTCCAGCCAGCTGCTGGGGTGCAAACGGGCCGACCACCGATTTTGCCAGAATGCTGGATCCAGATGACGGACTTTTTGGCATGATCAAACACGAGACAAGGAAAAGAGAGACAGAGCTCACTAACACGGTATGAACTATAGAGTAAGCAGGCATACACACATCGTCATGTGGATGAAAGCATTCTGGCTAAACGAACATCAAACCCGTCTACACAACAAGTGGTTGTTGTTCTTGTCGTGTTGACCCACTGATGCCCACTGATGATCATTGCGCGAGGGGGAGCTGGCATGCGCATGAGAGATGGTGGCACATGTCAGTGGGAGCGCAAGCCACCACATGGGTAACCTACACAGTCGATGGATGGGCTGTGCTCCCGTCGCGGTTTCGTCCCAGACCGACAAGCTGGTTACAGTACAGGTCCTGTACCAGGTCTACGATGGAGTGCCTGCTTGCGAGGCGCCGTTGCATTGGCATTGACGATTGCCGCGCACGCGCGCTGAACGGTTGTGTCAAGCGCCTCTACCCATGTCCCAACGTCCTCTTACTGTGTACACTACTGCGTACGGAACCCCTCCGTACACGTACTACGGCGTAGTGGTACCGTTACCTCTCCCAAACGACGTGAGGGCCTGGGTCCGTGGGCGGGCTGGTGGAGCCCAGCAGAGATTGTTGGGGGGGGATCCCGTCATATCGTGGTCTTCGAATGACAACCCCCGGGACGTCGCGCTTCCCACATCACCAAAGGAGCTTCAACCCGAAGACCCGAGACCGGGTAAGTTCTGATTCGAGGGCGGATAGCTACGTGACATTGCTTCGCAAGCAGAGACTGTCTGGTCAAAGAATGTCGCCCTTTCTGCCACAGGGCGGTTAATGAAGTGGCATTGACTCCCCTGCCCTGGACCTGATTTTCTGGAAGCGAGCCGGGTGCGACTCTACAATGAAGGAGCTTCGATGAGACGGGCACCCGATGAGCGATGAGCAACGGCATTTTGACTCCGTTTGGGGTTGCAAGGCTAGTGGGATCTAGGAATGACAGGGCCGGCTTTGCTGGACCGGGCTGGCTCCGGCGACGAGTGCCAGTGACGAAGATGTGACGGAGCATGCCATGTCCGTGAGCCAAGCTGCGGCGATGTTCGGTAGGCCCGTGGGGGATGTACGCAGCCAAGATGCGGAACGGGCGCGGAAATGGGAGCATATCTTCCAACAACCATTAACTAGCTACCTAAGCATTCTGGAATTAAGGTGTAAGGCACTCTGCCGCGGCAGTGGCTTGATGAGAGTAGGGATTAAACGCCGCTGAGACGCTTTTAAGCGCCGGGTTTGGTGTTGCAGCTTTCCATTAGGAAATGCCGGCTGCAAGTCGTGCATGAACCGGTGCTATCAGATGGTCAGTCCCATGAGAAAGCAACCGGTCCGGATCCGATATGCGTGGCTGGTTCTGCTGGATGATCAAGGCAGCAGAAGAGAGACCGGAAGGCAAATCTGCCTCGGCTGTGGTGCTGTTTGAAGATGGGGAGAGGATGGGCCGCATCAGCAAAGAGCTGACCAACCCGCGCAAAAAAAAGTACAGTGCTACAATAATTTATCCGAAGCCAATCGGAAGAACCCGCACCACCAGAAGAGAGAATGAGCAAGACCGCAAATTCATTTTGATAAGGAGAATGCCCGGACTTGGCAGATGATGCTCCCATAGTGCTACTCCAGCACGCGGGGGCTGTCTTCGAAGCTGATGTCGTCGGGATGGCGGCTGTCATGTCGTCATCCTGGAACCCTGTCTGCTTGCGCGCTTTCGGCCCTGATTTCCGGATTGTACTGAACGTGCGCCACATCTCACACCATCCTTTGCGCGTTTCCATCAACCTCCTGCCTCTTTCGACCTGGAAGAGCACGTCGCCCATGGGTTGCTCCAATACCTGAACACGGTCCTCCATGGATTACAGATTTTTGAGGAGGGCCGAAATCAGCGACGCCATCGCGCAACAAAACGGGCGTTTTCTTTCGCGCTAACGCAGCCATCCGTTGTCTCGCCGTCGGCCTCCCCCGCCATTTCTTGTTTGATCGTCAACGAGAGCCCGACATCCGTCGGCCCTCCCGAACGAGAGCTGAGCAGGGGGGTTCTTTGGGCGTGGTGATACAGTAATATGTTCGTAATGGAGCACAGCACACCACACCTGTTCGGGCTACCTGCCACCCCAGCACGGAGGACGGCGTCGATCGAGTGATATGCGGTCGCCGGACCGAACTTGTCCCATCTTGTTCCCGCTCCCGCTCGTCGGTCACTCTGCTTCAGTTTCTAGAAGCCTTTTGAGACCTTCGACAACCCCTGGTCATTGAGGGTCCCGCGATGCTACTCCGTAGACAAGACCGCCCCGGGTCTCAAGGCATCCATCAACGGTTGCAGCGTGTCTCTGTTGTCGTCCCGCCTTTCGGCTGGTCCACTGCCCTGGGCTTTGCCGGGTTGCCCTCCGTCTCCACGTGGGCCCCAGGACGGAACATCTACACCAAGATCCCTCTTGGGACGTTGCGTACTAGGTACGTACTGTGTACGGGCCGACAAGAGCGAGCGTGTGTGCTACAAGCACGTAGTAGGTCTCTAAGCACTTTAGGGTTATCTCTATCAGAAGATGTTTTGTTCATTCCTGACCACTGCGCTTTCGTTCCGCATCTCCGCGGCATCCGCTATCCACGATTCTCAAACCCCTGGCGCCACTGGAACAGCCTGCAAGTTGCTTACCGGCTCCTCTCTGCAGGGCAACTCAAGGCCAAATTCAAGGCCGGGGCCGAAGGTCAGTGACAAATACGCCATCCCGTCTGTATGATCCCGTAGCGATTGCGGCCCGGCCAGCGTTGCAAGATCCCCGGGAGCGGGGTTTCGGCGTGTCTTGAAGCACGACATCAGTCGAGCCGGCATTTTTTAAGCCGCGGACGGCGATGCTCAACAGGATGAGCTTTTGTTGTCGCGCGTCGCCCGGAGCATCCCAAATAGCCAATTCGAAAGATGCATGGGCGATGTGTCGCACCGCATGCGTTGGAGGAATAGATTTGAGAAATGAAAGGGGTTGACATCTCAAGCGAGTTGCTGCAAAATGAACCAATCCCGCGGTCCCATTCCTCGCACCATGCGACCGCGAGCCACCACTTCTCGCCCGAACCTGATCGCGGTGCGCAACCACTCGATCAGAGACCAGCCCGAGCCCATGCAAGGTACCCGGCACTAGTGGTCTCAGTCCAGAGTAAGAACCTGGTTCCGCTCCCCCCGCTCCATGACTTGCTGCTGTCAGTCAGACACTCAGCGGCGGCGGCAGAAGCATATTCTACATGCACTGCTGCGTCTTGGACATGGTTGCATGACAGCGCCTTCAGTGTAGCTGTTCTGTTCTGTGCACGGAGGTGTGCAAGACCCGATAGGCGATACTGCCCCAGCTCGGCCTTCCCACACCCTTTGACAGCGTTCCTCCGGCCCTATACCCAGTTTGGACAACGGCGTTCGAGTTGTTCTGGAAGCTTTCGGCTGCGATCTTAGCGCCATCTCAACAACCGCGCCGTTGCTTGAGACCCGGCAAGTGATCGGGTACAGTGCCTCGCGAAGCTCAACGTCTCGGGAAGGTTGCAAAACTGAGAGGATCTGATCGTGTCGGAGCGATCCTAGAGCTCGATTCGATGGGAGGTTCGAGGAACAGAAAACGAAGATCCGTTCAAGACTTGATAAGTCCACCTTACCGCATCTAGTGAGCCTTAAGATGCCAGCGGGGAGAGAGGACCCAGAGACCTAAAGTCCCGTACTGTGCACGCATGTACATACATACTACTACAGCACACAACGCCCAGCGACCGTACATAGCTAGGTTGTGGGAAGACTGCAGACCAGGGACCAGGGACAGGGATCCTGTCCAAGCTTGGAGCTGGCGCGCGGGACTGTGGGGACATGACAACGGAGCAACCAACACGGACGCCAGACCGATGCTCGGCAGGGGTTTGCAACAACAATCTAACCTCCTCCCCAACCAACCATTGTCCCGCATGTACGCCAAAATGTACGCCAACGGCGATTCGATTGAACAAGAGCCGATCTCTCAACCCTCCAATGGCCGGTTCGGCGTTTGCCGGCCCGGCCACGCCGCAGCTTCGCGTCGAGCTCTTCTCCCGTTGTTCTCAGACACTTGGATCGAAGGAGAGAGTATCTAACTACGTTCCTAGGTACCTATTCGCCCGGTCCCCAGGGCGTGCGAGCCTATTCGAGCGCGGTGCGTAGTGCGGTGCGCTCAGACACCAACGCAACAGCATTCCAGGCTTCTTGATCGCCTTCCATGCCCGCCCACTCGTTCAGATTCCAAGATCAGATCTCCCTCATGGGGGCTCGTTCCCGACCGGATGCCACCCTCTGGCGCATGAAGCACTGCCAAACCCTTGCCCAGAATGCTACCCTCGCTCTCTCTCGGCGATGCTCTGGCCCGGCCTGCCTCGAACGTTACAATACCCACCCGAACGAGCAAACTCTGTTCAGCGAGGAACGGAGGGGCGCCGACCAGCCAAGGTCTGCGCGGCCAACCAACCAGAGGAGCTGCCTTGCCGACATCATCCAACATACCACGCGTCTGGCATCCATCCACACGCCCCGATAGCCATTATCTGCGCAGCAAGGTTTTGCGCCGAAATCAAGCCGTGGGTGCTTTCGACGGGAGAATTGAGAGAGGGCTAGTGCCCCCGTCGGCAACGAGCTTTGCTGCTGCGATTCCAGTATAGTCCAGTCCGGCCCCCCCCTCCAAGCCCCTCTTTCTTTGACGACAGGCAGGGAAGGGGTGAATTGGGAGGAAGAATAGCATGCCATACGCTAGCAGGTGCTGGCTGGCTGGGAGCTCTGATGACCAGATCAGCTACGAATCATCCAAGCTACGGTCGGGGGTGCTGTCGCCGGTGTGTGCCTTGGAAGAAAATCCTGACATGGATCCGGTAGCCCTGGCTTTGGAAACGGTGTTTCAGCCTTTGGAGTGATCAAAGGACGATGGAATTAATCCACCCCCCCCCCCCCCCCCCCGGCGGGCAGGTAACAGCCGTTTTTCCATGTTAGCTCTCTGGGGGGCTGGTCTCGCATGGAAGCAGTCGGCGTGTAAAGCCGATTTGCGTCAGAGGAGTTCAAGGTACACACTCCGTGATTTTATTGTGTTTTCTATTTGGTTTCTGCCTCACGGCCCCAGAGCCATAAGACCACCTCCGCTGCCCCTACCCTGTCTGGCATTCGGGTGCTGGTTTGCCCTTGCCCTGTCTGGCTGCACCGTCCGTACCTTCCACGTCCGGCTCTTCGCTCATTGTGTTTCCGATCGTTGCGCCTGCCCTGCCCTGCGGAATAAAGACACGAAGAGCAGGAGGACCGCAGTCATCGTTTAATATACGCCCCTTCCTTTAACTGACGTGACCCATCAACTCATTGTCATCTGCCACCCGGTTCTTGCCACTCTACGGCACCCCCCCCCTTCGCTCGAGCCACTCACACGGCCTTCGACCGAAGCATCAACTTTCTTTTTTAACCTCCTTTTTCCCCGGCCCGATCATACTGCAGAAAGCTCAACAGCAAAAAACCACCACCCGACGCCTCCCGAAGAAACCCTGTAACGCCGCATGCAACTGCAGTCCGGGACTCTCTGGTCGACGCGGAATCATTCATCTCTCACCGCATTTAGGCCGCCCATCGATCCCACCGGTCAGTTCAGCCATCTCACCGGCGCCGCTGTAGAGGAATAGAATCTGGTAGAGACGAAATCGAGTTTCCTGGATCGGCCAGTATTCCGTGTATCGGCCCACCAGACCACCATCGAAGTCCGACCCCAGAGTGCTAAGCACACCAGTCGTTTCCGACACAGCTGGCATCTTCGACCACTCGTCCTCTTGGCGCTACATTCTCACGCCGTTCGCACCACGCTTCCAACGTTCTCACCTCAACCGGGCCTACGGTGCTGTCTGCAGGTTCAAAGGGCTGAAACTCAGCCACCTAGATGGGCCAGAAACTGCTCATCCTCCCTGCCGATCCCTGCCTGTCCCGCAGTTTCGACAATAGAACTGAACCCCCGTTTGAAGCTTGAAGCCAGCCCACCACAGCAGCAGTGTGGACGCTTCATCTTATCCCTTGTGGGAGAAGCACTCAAAACCACCGAATCTTTTCGGGGCTGCGCCCAGGGGGCAAGGTTTACCCGTGCGGCTCCTGGGACTCCGTTAACCGGACTTTGCATGTAAGCCCGGCGTCAAGGCATCAACCCCACGCTCTCAACCCCCCCCCCCCCCCAAAAACCGGGCCGCAGAGTGGTGTATCACCGTCCAGCATCCAGCATCCATCTCCCCACGACACCACTCGAGTCCGCACCCGCAATCCCACGGATTCAACCATCTCATCGAGACTCATCCGGGTTCAAAGACCCCTAATCTTGAAGTCATTTGCGACATTTCATCAAGACAACCACCCCGGGCTCCCGCAAGGTTGCACGAGAGCTTCCAAAAACAGCAGCAGCGGGTTCCCCTGCTTCTACCTGCCCACAACCAACCGACTTGGAGCAGTTCCAAAGTTCGGAGTGTGAGCCGTGCCTTCAAGGAGGCAACCGGCCTACCTGTTCTCATCCTTCGGCTCCACTGCGAGCTCCCTGGGTAGTTCGCTGGAGGATTGATTCCCCTTTGCGCAGCGACCCTTTCCCCACCATTGAGCACCAGCTCACCGGCCCCTTTGAGACTCTTGACGAGCGCTCACTGAGGATCGGGGAGGCAGCAATACGTGCGACGACAATCAAAATCAACTCCAGGAGACGAAACTCGAAACCACGAACGCGATTCGACCCAAAACGTGCGCGATAACAGCGTGCTCACCTCGGATTATCCGCCTACACGACGTCAGAGACGGCCCTCACGCCTCCATAGGGCATCGTTGACCGTTCTGTTGCGATTCGGAGTTGTTACATGGCAGCTCTTGCTCAACCGCCATCAAAATCCATCCTCGACCGCTGGCCGTCAGACAAATCTTCCACCGTTTCCGTACCACGGACGCAGCCCATGACAGATATCATGTCTTATCAATATCCCCCGCCGCCCGCGAACGGCGCTGACATGGACTCCGCGGGCTACGTGCCCAACTATTCCATCCAGCCTCATGGGCCGTCGGGAATCGAGGCGACTCCTCGAGACCGCTCCGAGCTGAGGCACTCCATCTCGACACCCGTCGTCGGTTCATCGCAGAGCCCGCAACAGTCATCATCCATGACAGGCCAGGATCCAGGCGGCGAGAGAAGGAGGAACAAGCTGGGCTACCATAGAACATCGGTGGCATGTGGTAAGTTTCACCCCAAATGAGCCGGTTGTTGGGATGGAAAAGTGCTGAGACGCGCATCAGGTCACTGCCGTCGCCGAAAGATTCGCTGCGTCCCATCGCAAAACGACGTCCAAGGCCGGTGCATCAACTGCATCCGCTTGAAGAAGGAATGCAGCTTTTACCCTGTGGATCAGCAGCCGCCCATCGACACGAGGCAAAAGTCGGCGCCGCGCTCCTCCGTCGGCCCCAAAGGTCCCTCCACCTCCTCGTCCCCAGCGTTGCAATCCGGCCTTCCGTCCGACATGCAGGGGCAGCCGTCTTATTCCCACCTGGCCATGCCACCCATCCAGAGTATGGCGCCGCCTTTGAAAACCCCTGGGAGCGACAGCTATCCCCATCCCAAGCGTAAGTCGCTGGTCTCCTGTCTGAATCCGCTGGGTGGTATTTGGTTTGCTGAGCCTCCTTCCACCAGTGCCCTCGAACGCGACAGCCGGACGCCCGTACGAGTATGGGCAACAGGGAGTGGCAAACTGGATGTCGACCGACGCGAGCCCTAGTTCGTCTAAGCCCGGTGACATGGGCGCCAACTGGAGGTCGTATGCGACCGATTCTCCCCTGACGCCTGCCTTCTCCCCCTACACCCCGCACGGTCCTCCATCAGCATGGTCGACGCCGGTCGGCTCGGAGTCGTCGTCGAGGGACGACGTTGCCTGGTCGTCATCATACCCTGCGCCTCCTCCCCGATCAATGTCGTTCGGTGCGGATGGTATGGCCGGGACCCAACACTTTCCGCCCATGTCGCAGGCCAGCGGTGGTTCGACCCGCCCGTATGATCGCAAATCGGGCCCGGTCTCTGCGGACTTGTATCCACCAACCGTTGCGACGACAATTCCGGGGATCGACACGATTCCGGGAACCACGCTGAGCCAAAGTGTACCGTTGTCAGCCGGTGCGGTTCCTCCGTCGGGCTATGCGTCGTGGTCGCAGTCATACCCATACCAGAAACCTACCGAAGGCTATGGCGGATGGTACGGAGAGTCGGGTGACCATCCCTCGTCGACGCCGGCGCATCCCATGGCGAACGCCTTTTACGGTCGATAGGCGGCGGGGTCTTGCTTTTCGGGGTGTTCAGTTCGGGACGCGTTGGCCAGTGGGGAGTCATGCGCCGTCATTTATTGATTGCGCTGTTGCGGTCATGACGGTTTTGAGCCTTGCGGATCTGGCAAGGGGAGGAAATCGCCTGCGGCAGGACAAGGACAACTTTCCCAATCGGTCAAGTATGGGACGATGCAGCTTGCTGATTCGGTAATCGAGCATGGCCGCTATGTTGCCCCCTGGCCAGATCGGGAGATCCGCGACGCCTGACGCGACGCACGAGACACCACTTGTGTGTCCGGTTTTGTCGAATTGCAGACGGCTCAAACAAGCTGCTTTGGCTTGGGTTGGACGAAGTGCGACATCGCTGCTCACGATGGACTTGGGGCTCAGCAATGATGGGTCACTGGATTGCCAGTTGCCTTCAGCGCAGTCTCAACTTATTACAATCGTCGCTGCAACCTCTGACACGACGAGACCGGTCGAGATGGAGCCTCTGCCTCTCTCCCCTTCTTCAACCACTGGACCTCCGCTCCCTGGACGACTTTGGCTTAATATGGTGGCTTCTTCGCTTCTTTTACCGATCTTCATCGGTTTTACATGGTTGAATATTGAATTTTACTCACGACATCCCTCGTGACGAGCACGTTAAAAGGAGGATTACGAACGGACCCCAGGTATGAAATGCGGAGGACAGATACGCCGGCACTGCGCGGGCACGGGGGAGCGGATGGGACGGGAGTCCCCACTTCTCCCTGGTCAAGCCGGGCCCGGGGAAAATGTGGGCCCGGGTCCTCCGCACTCGGGGTGCGGAGCCCCGGCCGTCCCGTCACCCGGTCCGGTGTGGGGAAGGCGTTCCGGTGGGAGTAGAAACTTTGCTTGTGCTGGGATGGAATGACTCCTATGAAATTTGTGTGGACTAGATTGGGATCTGGCTGGCTTCTTTGTTTTGACACTTTGACGAAGAGAATGTAAAACCTGATTTTTTTTTTCGATTCTTTAAACCTTTGTCTTTCTCAGGGACCCTTCACCCATGCTCTTTTCTATTCATCTTCGTTTTGTAGTCGGATATTCTGCCATTATGTTTCATGTACTTCAACTGGTGTGCTCTGGAGCTCAGCTCTGAAGAAAATTTCAATGATCTGTCGAGCTACGTAGGAACAGAGCAATTCTCGTGGTAGGGAAAGGCAACGGGTGGCAGAGGGAGGCATGAGTACGCAGTACTACTACATTGGTGGCTTGCGGTCTGCAGCGACGTGGTGGCGTTCGAGATTCCTGTCTCGGAAATGTGCAGGGGGGTGTCGACAAGGTGGGTGGCCGCCGTATCCGCTGACAGGTTTTGAAAGGCAGCCGCCGAACAACCCTAAACAAACCGGAACTGCAGGAATCGACTACTGCTTGGGTGCGTCGAGTACAGCGTGCTTAGGAATATAATGGGAAGTCTCGCTCATACCTTGGGTGGTATACATGAAGCCATATAGGTTCATCAGCCGATACCCCACTGCTTCTAGAAGCCGTGCAGCGGGGAAGCAGCGGACGTCCTAGGAGGTACGTACCTCTAGTAGGCGACGTAACGGACGCGGGCCGGCACACCGGATCGAAGTGTGTCGTTGCCAGCATGGCCAATGCTTACCACCTGAGGAGATGGCTCGCTTGACCGGGGTCATTGTCTATACTTGAAGTCCTTGGGATGGTAGTTCCATTGGGAGTTAGGCAGACCCATTCGCCTGGGCTGACGTGCCTTTTACCAGGGCTCCAGCGGGCGCCGCAGCCGGTGGACTCCTCAAGGAAGAGGCGGCATCCGCTACGTCACACGAGAGATCCTGTCAACAGAACACATGCTGAACTGGCGCCGAGCGAGGGGGAGCCTTGACTTTCCGCCGCATACCACCGTACCTACCTTGCCAGCCAGCCAGGCAACGGAGGTTGTATCCGCCTCCCGCGGGAACTGGCCTGAGAAGCTCTTGTTGGACGGCGCCCAGCGGCCGCGCGCCATGCGGCCCATCACACATGTGTGCTCGGAGCGGAGCGGTGGCGTTTGTGATCCGTTGCTGCATGCTTGCTCTTATTCTGCTACAGGGAGCCGGCCACGGGAAGCTTGGTGGGTGCAGGTGCTGTAGGAAAGCGCAGCAGGATGGCGTGCCGGCGCCGTGGTGTGGTTGGTTGTGATGCGCTGAGAGGTTGAGCTGGTTACGGAGGGTTCCAAAGGGCTGCTGGTAGCGAGTGGTGTTAATATACTTTACTATAGACTTGTGGTCAATGTGGGTTAAGTTTAACAACGCGGGGCAACATACCGTGGCATGCGGAGCTACCTTGGCGGGTCTCAAGGGATAAATATAGACAGATCCGCAGGATGGCAAGTTAGATGCGTTTAAGGTCGCCACTTCGGATCTCAGGCCCGGGTACGTAAAGGGGGGGAGGCGAGCGATCCAGAACAAAGTTTGTTCGGGGGGGGGGGGGGGGGGGAGTGGGTAATCATCAGAACAGGCACAGAGAGTGGATGAGGGTGAAGCCCCAAGACCGTACAGGTTCACCTATCCGCAAAGGCAGGGTTGACCAGGGAAGCAATGTCACATGCAACCTTTGGCAGCTCGTGATGTCCTGACCAAACGCAGAGAAGTAGAAAGTCCCCAAAGCTATCCAATCCAACGGCTAGAACCAGCGCCCCCCCCCCCCCCCCCCTTGCCTCTGAAACGTTGCGCGCGATCTTGTTCTCTACTCGGCCAGCAGCCATATCAGCACCAGCAATGCGACGTAGCTGAGCAAGCTCAAGCCGACCAAGAGCCCGACGCTGTTCCCGCTCGTCCTGAACTTCTTCTTGACCACCACGACCTGCCTTCGCCTCCCACCGATGGAGGCGCCGCCAACGCTGCCGCGATTGTGCACCCCGCTCCCCGCGTGATTCGCAGCGGCGGGTTCAGCACCCGTCGTCACCGCCCCGTCGCCGCCCCCAGGCGGACCCTCGGGCTGGGGCGGCTCGCGGACGGTCGTCTCCTCCTCGGTTTCAAAGAACATGCGGTTGCCCTCGTAGCGGCGGTAGACGGCGATGAGCAGGACGCAGGCGCCGTAGCAGGCGAGCAGGGCGCCGATGGGGTAGAACTCGGAGGTGAAGATTTTGAGGACGACCAGGGCGAAGGAGAACTGGCTGAGGGCGGTGCGCATGTAGGCGCCCTCAAAGGTGCGCTGGGCGGCGCGGGCCTCTACGAGCCTGGTGGTGGTGGTTGGGGCATGGTGAGCAAGCGAGCGAGGGATATTGCAGGACGGGAGCGGATGAGATGGATATGGGAAGAGAGGGAGGAGCAGAGAGGATGGGGGCTTGGAGAAAGGAGTATGAGAGAAGGAAGTGTTTCCGTGAGAGCTGCATCGGCAGTGATGGTTCATGAGAGAGATGAGGAGGAGCCATGGGAGGCAAGGGGAGACGGCTTGTAATTCAAGGTGACAAGATTTGACTATCTGAACCCGAGACCCGGGCCTTGAATGAGGCAGCTGTGAAGAAGGATGCGCGATGAACAAGCGAAAGGCATAAGAAACTGATTTCTCAAACCACTCACTCTTGGCTGGTCAGGACAACCGACCGAGCACGGTGCAGTCTCAAGCGCAGCCGATCTTCGGGATACGGGTGGAACGCCTGCCATCATGATATGCCCGTCAACTCCGATGTGTCTCACAGGGGCGTGTGCAAGAGTTCCATACCTCGAAAAACGAAGCCATGGTGAGAAGCTGATGAATCAGCGATGTAGCATTACGGATTCTACGAGAGACGGTGAGCGCGGCGCGACGCAGCAAGAGTCTCGGTCCGAGTTGAAGTAGGGAGAGGAGCGGACGCTGGTTGAGCGACTTGCATGATTTCGCCATCAACAGCCACAATGACGGGTGGTAATCCAACCCTAACCCTCCCTCAGATCTTGGCGCTGGTTTCGGGTGGGTCTCACCCCCTCCGGGACCCTCCCTCGCTGATTGGGCGGAGCTCCAGCTCAGCCTTGCGAAGCTGCCATCTGGACCTGCAGCCTTGTCAATTGAAGCTTCGTGGCCGCTTCGGTTGACCAACGACCATCCCTCCACCCATCGTCACCCGCATCCGCCGTCACATCCACAGGAACGAGCTCGATACCCACCGCACGCCGCAATCTGATTTGAAAGCCTTGTAGCGATCCCGACTCCCAAGCTACGACAAAACAAGACAGTTCCGGACCCGACGCCGACCGCGCGCATCCCCCACGATGGCGCCCAAGCGAAACGCCGCGGCGGCGGCTGCTGCTGCTGCTGCCGCCAGCTCCGCGCCGGCGACGACCACCGCTTCTTCCACGTCCAACACCTCGGCCACCACGAGATCCAAATCCCCAGCACCCTCCACAGCCGCCGCCGCCGCGTCAACCACCCCGGCGCCCACCCCGGCCGCCGCTCCGACCAGCAGCAGCCGGGGATCCGCCGGCCAGGCCCAGTCGTGGAACAAGATCGTGGGCAACGTGTTCTCGCACTACCTCTCGACGACGCCGCAGCGGACCAAGCTGCTGGACGCCTTCATGGCGTTCCTGGTGGCGGTGGGCGCGCTGCAGTTTGCGTACTGCGTGCTGGCGGGGAATTACGTACGTCCTTCCGGGCCTTTCCCCCCCCCCCCCCCCCCCCCCTCCCACCGGGGCGGCTGCCCCGCCTTTCCGCCGCGAGCCGAGGAGTTTTCTTTTCGGTCATGCATTGGGGCGGGGCGGGCGGTTCAAAGTGCAATGGGGTCAAAGATGACGATGATGCTGACGCGCGGGGGGGGACTATAGCCGTTCAACGCCTTCCTCTCGGGCTTCTCGGCCACGGTGGGCCAGTTTGTCCTGACGGGTGAGTCGGATGCTCCGCCCCAAGCCCAGAACGTGGATCGATCGGGCCAAAGGTGCTGACGCAAGCTACAAAAACAGCATCGTTGAGGATCCAGACCACCGAGGCCAACAAGAGCGACTTCCCCGCCGTGTCTCCCGAGCGGTACGTGGCTGTTTCCAGGATGCCTGCGATCCACCCGCACGCCGATGCTAATCGTCTTCGCACACAGCGCCTTTGCCGACTACGTCGTTTGCAGCCTGATTTTGCACTTTTTCTGCGTCAATTTCATCAACTAAGGGGGGGATCCGGGGTGGGTTTTGGTCCAGGAGAGGATGGGATTTTGATAGGGGGGATCCGTTTCACTGTTCGTTTGCTGTGATACATCTTTGGGACTGTTTATTATAAAACTTGCGGAGGGAGTTCTTGCTCGTCATTGAAATTCATGGTTGCGTCTGCTAGCAAAGAGCTTTTCCCCCCGCGAAAAATGGGATGGACGGAAGGGTTGGTTGCATGCCTCATCCCAAGCGGCCACATCATGACGCATCTCTCCCCCCCTCCTCGCAGCCTCGCTCTCCACCTCCCTCCGTTGCTTGTGGTGGAGGTGGGGATGCAACTCCCGCCCTCGGCGGCCCGCCTCTCGGGGGCCCTCCCTTGGGCGGCGGCGGTAACGGCGAGCTCGTGCGGCTCGGCGCCCTATCCAGCTCTCTGCTCTTCTTCTCCCCCTCCTTGAAATAGTCGTCCATCAAGTTCGGCGGGCCATGGTGATGCGCCCGCTCCTTCTTCTTCCCCCTCGGCGGTGGTGCGGTCACGGGCGCAACTTGCGCGGCCACCATCTGCGCGGGCACGAGCAGGTCCGCCGGCTCCGACAGGGGCGGCGAGGGCCCCGTGGCGACAGGAGCACCGGCCGAGGCACCGGCAACCAAATCCGTATCAAACATGGTCTCCCCGGGCGCGTTGACGGGCTCGCTCAGCGGAGCGGGCAGGCGATGCAGCGCGCCGTACCCGAGCACGCACCCCAACGCACCCTCGCCGCCCCAATCCCGGCTCGGCTGAATCGTCACCTCGCGCGTCACGTCGTACTCGTGGTTGTATACGTACAGCCGCAGCGGGCGGCCGATGTGGTCCTCGACGAGCTCGCTCAGCCCGCCCTCGCCGTGCAGCACCCCCTCGGGCGTTCCCAGGATGTAGTCGCTGTAGGGCAGCAGGCCGGCGGCGTCGGCAGGCGAGCGCGGGGGCACGTCGAGCACGTGCCAGATGTTGGACACGACGGAGACGGGGGTCCATTGGAGGGTGAGGCCGAGCGTGGGCTTCTCGGCGGGAACGGGGATGTGGAGGGCGCGTGTGCGTTGACCCTGGCGAAGGGGACAGGGAGGGGAACGGGGTCAGTGGGCGCGTTGCTGGCATCGAGGATGTTGGAGGGAGATGGGGGCAGGGCGGACGGTACCTTTGCGCTCCACAGGCCGAGCATGACGGAGGCGCCGGCGCAGTTGCGCACCTCCTGGGCGAAGAGGTTGGGGTCCGAGTCGTCCTGTGCCCCCGCGTCAGCAGCGTGCCGAGGGCGGAGAAGGGTGGCTGAGAAGAGCAGCGCGCTCGCCATTAGAGAAGGGTCAAATGCCGTACAATCACGCGGCCGTTGATGCCAACAACAAAGTCGAACCATGGCTCGATGGGCAGGTCCGGGTTGGTGTTGCGCAGGACTTGGAACCCAAACGCCCCGGGCTTCTCCTTGGCGGCGGGGCCAGGTTCGCCGTCCAGGCGTGAGATGAAGCGGTTGAGGGCGTTGAACATGACGAGCCAGCTCTGGGACGGAGGTGGATGCGGGCGGTGTTGGCGGTGTTGGCGGTGGTTGGGGTGAAGAGGAGCGAAACGATCGCTCGCGATGGTGGTGTTGGCCTGTCTCGGTGTCACAGCAACGTGTTGTTGCTTCCCGTCGTGGGGGGGGGGGGGGGGCCGTTTCGGCTGTCGCACCCAGGAATGCGCAACCGTGGGGCCAGAGCTTCCCCAAAAGCCCCACCACCACACCACGCCTGCCGAACTGTGTGGGGCCCGGGCGGCCGTTGTTGGTGGGTCGCCGTCCTGACTTTCGCAGCTGGGGCTTGGCAGGGACGGGTTTGGCATGTCCATCTTGGGGATCGACCCAAGTAACGTACATAGTTAACGAACTACGGTGTACAACGGTACCTTACCTTACCTTACCTCCCTCCCTCCCTCCCTGTATGTTGACTTTTTTTTTTTTTTTCTTTTTTTCATCACCAGCTGCGGCAACGCATGATGCTCACAAGTGAAGAATCTCATCTTGCTTGTCAATCTCAACAATCTCAAGGACTTGGTTTCTGGCCATCTCTCTACCTGTCTCTATTTGACCTGCTTTGACACTCATCATGGCGATCCGACCTCTGGAAGACCAGCTGCCTCTGCCCGAGGACGAGTGCCTTCATTTCACCGAGGAGAGCGAGGTTCCGCCAGAACTTAAAAAGCAAGCATCACCACCATGGCGGGTCTCGCCATAGGCCAATGCCGCCACCAGATCGCAGGAAAAAGCTAACACCAACGCCAGATACTGGCACCAACGCTACTCCCTCTTCGAGTGGTACGACTACCGCGTCTGCCTCACCCACGACGCCTGGTTCGGCGTCACCCCTGAGGCTGTCGCCCAGTACGTCGCGTTTTCCCTCACCCCCGGCTCCGTCGCATCCTCCCGCTGACTCCTGACGCCAGCCGTATCGCCATGGACATGCCCTCCCACAGCCTCTCCAACCCTCCCAAGGACACCATCGTCGACCTCTTCGCCGGCGTCGGCGGCAACACCATCGCCTTTGCCCTCTCGGGGAAGTGGGACCGCGTGATCGGCATCGAGCGCGATCCAGCCACCCTCGCCTGCGCCCAGCACAACGCCAGCGTCTACGAAGTCCCCGATGGAGTCATCACCTGGGTCCTGGCCGACAGCCTCGACTACCTGGCCCGGATCAAGCAGCTGCAGCAGCAACATCGCGGGGCGACGGGCCGCAAGGAGAGCCATAGCGTCGACCCGGCTCTGCACCTCGACGTCTCCCGCACCGTGCTCTTCGCCTCGCCTCCGTGGGGCGGCGTCAACTACCGGGACCAGGACGTCTTCGACCTGAGCACCATGAGGCCCTACAGCCTTGAGACGCTCCATGAGGCGTGCCGGCCCATGGAGCACGCTCTGTACCTGCCGCGGACGAGCGACATGCGCCAGATCGCCAAGCTGGCGCCCAACGACGGCACAAAGCTCGAGGTCGTGCAGTACTGCATGGAGGGCGCGAGCAAGGCCATGGTCGTCTATGTGCCGGCCGAGGAAGAAGCCTCTCATCGGCCGGAAGGGGTGAAAAAGAGGGCTCAGAAAACTCCATAGGTATCGCTTCTTTCTTTTCTCCATGCCATTAAGTCCGCGTCGTCGAAACCGAATTAGTACCCTCCGTCCTACCCTGCCATCCCACAACAACATCCTGCCTGCTCCCGGCGGCAAGCCTACAACCCCCTAACAATGGTCCGCTCGTCAAACACATCCTTCACCAACGCCACAACGCACCCCTCCCAATCCACCGGCGCCATGGCGTACGTCGACTCGAACGCGTAGATGCTCAGCTGCGCAAAGAAAGGCCGCAGAACCTTGGCCACCAGCTCGTCCTTCCTCTCCATGCTCACCTCGTCGCTGATCCCGCCCGGGAACCCCAGCAGCGGCCGCCGCAGCGGGACCGACAACGGGCCCCCGCCAGGCGCCTGCATCCCGCCTACCGCAGCCACCGCGCCGGTTTCCATGACGGGAACGGTAGGCGTTGCGCCTCCGACCAAGCCCGCGGCCCCGAGCTCTTCGCACACGGCATCCACCAGCGCCACGGGCTGGTACCCACCGCCGACGGCAAACTGCGGGTGGTACACGGCGTCGATGGTATCCGTCACAAACAGCCATTCGTGCAGCTGGAAATCGTCGGGCGCAACGCACACCAGCAGATCCAGCAGCTTGCACGCCTGCATGACGGACGCGTTCCCGTACGTGTCCGACGCGGTGCTGTGATCCGGCGCCACGACGCTCGCCAGCGCCGCGTGCAGCTCCGCGTTGACCAGCGGCCACAGCGGCGCGAGGTGGACGGGGCTCGTGCGCAGGACCAGCGCGCGGAGGACCATGTACACCTCTGCGCGCGTGGCCGAGGAAGGGGAAGAGGTGGCTGTGGCGCCCAGGAGCTCCGTCAGCTTGTCGGCAATGGCAGGCAGGTCGGTCACAAAGGTATCGGCGGGGCATGCCGCCACCAGGGTGGCGATCCGTCGCAGGTTGAGCTGCGTCCTGCGATCGGCCTCGAGGCGGGCCGAGGTGGCGCCGACGCCGAAGACGATCCCCGCTGTCGTGGGCGGGGTGAGGCGGGACAGGAGTTCCGGCATGCGCTCCTTGTCCGCCACGGCCCACTGGCGCAGGAGAGGTAGCCAGTCCGTGTGGGCGAGCCCGAGGCTGCTGGGGGCGAAGAAGCGCTGGTCGTTGAAGGCATCGGCGAGGTCTTTCTTCCAGGCCTTCTGGTTGTTCGGTAGCTTCGACAGCTCGCGGAGGAGCGCGAGCATCGTTGCCGATACCGTGTCCGGGAACGATTTGGAGCGGAGGGCCGGGGCGATGACGTTGGTTGAGATGGCCGCGGCGGCGGTGAGCACGCGGTCGTTCTCGACGAGGATTTTGGGTAGGTTGGGAACGATGCCGGCGAGGATGCCGACCACGTCATCGGCTCTCTCTGCCGGGAGCCGGACGGCGCCCCGCGAGACGGGTCGCGAGGGCTCGCTGGGACGCTGCTTCTCGGAGAGGGTGGCGGGGCCGGGGACCTCGAAGCTGGCGGGGCGAGTGGTGAAGATGGCCGTGAGCAGCCGCAGGAACAAGTCCTAAGGACAGGAGGGTTAGCCTGGTTGCACGCATGATGCAAGCCTGATGAACGTGGTAGAAACGCATACCGCCAGCTCCCGGCGCATCTTGCGCTGCTCGCCAAAGTTGGTATTGTCCACCTTCTCCCCCAGCACGGCCGCGAACTCGAGCAGGCTCGGCAGCGTCTGCCGGTGCGGGAACGGGTTGCCCAAGATGTCCTTGAGAAAGGCGGTGCAGTCCTGCCAGATCTCGTCCATGGTGTCGTCTTCCAGCGACCGCGTGTAGTCAACCAAGAAGATGACCAGGTCCGTGTCCTGCAAGTCGATGGTCAGGGTCGACCGGCGCGACGGATCCAATGCCCCCGGGTTCGTTCGGCTGTAGATGGCATTGAACAGGGCGGGCACGGTGTGCTTGGGCCTTGACCCATCCAGCGCAGGCAGCAAGTTGAGCACCTCGGCGGCCTTGGCCGCGTCCCCCGCATCCAGCGCTCCGCGCCAGATGCCAATCACCGTCTCGAGGCACTCGAGCGTCTCGGCCGCGAACAGGTGCTCCAGCAGCCGGCGGGCGCGGTTGCGCATGCGCAGCGACGTGTAGTTGAGCGAGGCGGCCGAGGCCGGGTCCTGCCCGGGGGCGTCGCCGCCCTGGCCCCACGACCAAATCGTAAAGCAGATGCGCACGGCGTCCTGGAAGGCCAGCAGCACCGTCAGCCGGTCGTTGGCCGTGGCGCTGCGCGTCTGGGCCGATGCGTCGCTCGAGAAGACGCCCGACACGACGCTGCCGAAGAAGCCTTGTGGCTGGTCCGGGCTCTTGACCACCTGGACCCTGGCCTCTTCAGCCAGGAGCCTGTCGTGTCCGCTGGCCAGGACCTGCTCGAGGCCGTTCAGCAGGGAGATGAGCGTGGCCTCTGGGCCGACGGAACCCTGCGAGGGCTTCTGGTCTGTGGACCGGAACAGGCCGCGGAGGCTGCCGAACGTGTTGCCGATCTGCCGGCAGAGGGTTTCCACCAGCGGGATCAGGACCTGGAACAAAGAGTCCGTGTAGAGCGGGAGGCACTCGGCCAGGAAGACGACCCAGCTGTCCAGGACAGGCCTGCTGCTCGGCGCGCTGAGGCCGGCCAAGATGCACTTGAGAAGGGCCGGCGGAGGCGGCTGCGGGATCACGAGGCGCTCGGTGGGAGGGGCTCGCGCGATCCTCGCCGCCGCGTCTGCGAGCGCCATGCGCTTCTCCTGCGTTGGAGAGCTGGGCGGCCGTGGAGGAACCAGCTCCCGGATTCGGAGCGAGGCATACACCACGTCCAGCAGCAAGACTTGCACGTAAGGGTCGGGGCCGCTCAGAGACTGTTGGAGCTTCTCGATCAAGACGTTCTCGAGATGGAGGTCCGCCAGCTGTTCGGCGAAGGGATTGAGGAGGATTTGGTGTAGCACCGTGAGGGCGGCCCGATGGAGCTGCGTTGCTGTCACTTCGGGCCCGTCCTCTCCTGGCGCCTTGTGATGCGCGATGCACTCGAGGCAGACGCGGACGAAACCATGTTGGAGCGTCGGGTCTGCATCCTCTGTCCCTGGCGAGCCTGTCAGCGCATATGCCGTTCGCATCGGGAGAAAACAAGGGCGGGCTTACCCTCTGGCTGCGGAAGCTTCTTGGCAAGCACAGCCCAAGCTGCCTCGGGGCACCAGCGGAGGACGCTTGACAGGGAGCGGACGTAGTAAAGGGCCAGATCGAGGTCGTCATCTTCGGAGTAGTCGGTCGGAGCGGGGTTGGATGATCGAGGTTGGGGTCTGAGGAATGGCAACTCGAAAAGCTTGGTGACGAAGATGTGGAAGAGCCTGGATGAGGGTTAGAAGACAACAGGTAGAGCTGCAAGCCAACAGAGATCGCTCCTTACTTGTCGACGCCGACGAGGCTGTTCAGCCACGTCTTGACGGTCATAAACAGCTGCGTCTTCTCATCGACTAGCGCATCCAGCATGAGAAACATGGGCCTCGTCAGCATGATGTCGTGGTGGTCGGCTCCTGTGAGGCGCGTCAACCCCTTGGCCTCGCCATTGGCAGCCTTGGGCCCTCTGCGCTCCGGGCCCGAAGAGTGATCTTGCAGCGTGTGCGTCCAGAGCACGATAAAACTTCGGCCAGGATCCGATGGACGCTTGGAGAAGGTGCCCATCGCATCGTGCTGCAGCATCAAGGAAGCTATCGCGGCTTCGATGTCGCGATTTGAAAGCCCCAGCGCGCTCTGGAGCAGCCACAGGCTGCGGACCGTCTCGACATGATACTTTGGCTCGGACGCCGAGAGGTACGCCCAGGCATGACTAACGAGCGGCAGGACAAGACCGGACAGTTCCAGCGCGGTGATCCTGTTGGCAGAGTGCATGTGCGTTGAGAGGGAGACCACGGTTGAGTAGGTGGTGAAGGGAACGGGATCGTCCGAGGCCAGGCGGCTGTGCATGGCGTCGAGTAGCCTCTTCGCATCAAATGATGTCGTGGCCGGCAGCTTCTCCAAGAGAAGATTAAGAACCCTGCTCTTTGCAGCCAGCTCCGGCCCTGGGTCTTTGCGGCTCAGCGACGTACAGGCGAGATCACCGGCCTTTTCCAGCAGGGCGTCGGCAAGCTCTCGTGCGGAAAACGGAGGCGAGGCAGCGTCAAGGTTGCCCTGGTCGTTCATGTAAAACGCCTTGATCTTCTTGAGCGTCCCGGCCTTGGACAGGGAACCCGCCGTCTCCGACCCGGCTTCGTCTTTTCCGCGCGCCTGTGTCGGGAACGCGCGCTCCGGCACGAGCTCCAGCAAGGTGGCCGCGATATTCAGGGCCGCCTCCGACAGGGAAGCGCCGAGAGGGTGGTCGCTGTTGCTCGCCTCTTCCATCATGCACAGGATGGCGAGGGCGGTGAGGGGTGCATGGATAGTGATCATCTCTTCTTCCCTGACATTAAAGTAGGTAAGGATGAAGCGGATCAGATCAATCTGTCTCCGCCGCTCTTGCGGAGAAGCTTCCCCTGGCCCGATTGCCTGCGCCATGAGAGCGAGCATCTCGCCGTAGATCAGGCCGCTCTCGACGCCGTCAAAGAAGACGCTGGCGCTCCGCAGAACCTCGGTGAAATCCGCCTTGGTCGCCGCCTTGGCCTTGAACTCCCTCACGCTGTCCACGACGGGGAGGAAGAGCTCAGGCACCACCAGGCCGCCAATCTCCCACCTGTCCATCAACGACAGGCAGATGCGGTACGGCCTGGCACGCTCGGCGGGATTGCCCCCGGCGTCCGACCTGACCATGGCCAGCAGCGCACGCACCAAGGGCCGCAGGCCGTACTCTGCAAAGTAGCTCGTCCTCGATGATAGTGCGTGGTGCGGAGAGGTGGGAGAATCCGGCGGCGCATCGTGCTCGGAAGAGGCCGATGGTTCCGGCCCGAGCAGCCACGACCACAGGCGCCTGTTCAAGCTCATGTCTCGCCGCACGGTCACGCTAACGGCGGCCCGCAGGAGAAGCTCCAGATCGCCACCCTTGGCTCGCGCCTGGAGGACATCCGAGTGCAGCGGGAGGTGGGTGACTAGGAGATCCAGAAAGCCGCGCTGGATAAGGAGCTGCTCGTCGGCCAGGCCAGCAGCGAAGCAACGTATGAGAAGCCCCGGCTCAGGCGAGGTGACAAGCTGAGCCAGCCTCCCGGCCGCGTCGTCCTTGGAGGGTGCTTCCCCCCTGGACGGCTCCGGGTGCTGCGGGCGGCCTAGCCGGGGAAGGGCCCGCGAAAGGTAGGCGAGGGCGCCGGTCCTGCGAGTGTGGCCGGTGATGGCGGCCAGGAAGAAGCACTGCCAAAAGAAGTCGTCCCCCGAGGAATGGACCTCGGTGATGTCGTCGCTCTCGGGCGGCCGGATGGCCGTCTTGAACCTCTCGACAAGCTTGAAGGTGCGGTCGAAATCCTCGCTTGTCTCTTCCTCGAGCCCCGGTAGCAACGCGAGCACCACGGATTTCATGGCAGGGCGCAAGGAGCGCGGGTCCAGGTCGACAAGGTAACGCTCGAGGAGATCGAGAAAAGGGGCGCGGACGGTGAGGGACGCAAAGGACAAGACCGAGGCGAGGCCCGGGAAGTAGAGCGGCAGGTCTCTGGACAAGCCGTCTTTGCCGATGACGGAAAATATATAGCTATAGACCTCGAGGGTCTTTTGGTGGACGCCGGAGGGGAGGGCGGGGTTCAGGCATTGCGAGAGTCGTTTCGCAACGATGGCCTTGGAGGGGATGGCCGACACGGAGGATGGGCGGGCTTGGAGAGCCTATTCGCGCGGAGCACAGCCCGTCAGGGTCAGCTGGGCCTCTCGAGCCGGGTCGCCGGGACGGCTCACCTTGAGCAGGCGGTTCAAGAAGGAAATATAATCGGCCCATTCCTGCAGGGCCGTATCGAAGAGCGAAAGGGCTCGGTCGACGCCGCTCGCGTACTTTCGGTAGTGCTTGTCGTTGGCCGGCGCATCGTCTGCCACGGTCAGAGAAAGGGAGGCTCCAAGGGACAGGGGATGAGACTCCGGTGGCAACCCATACCTCCCAGCTGGCCCATCCACTGGCGCGGACCGGGCGAGTCGCGGCCGGAGCTGTCGGGGGAGACGGAGCGGCCGGGCTCAAGCGCCATGGCGAAGCTGGAGTGGTCGCGGGATGCGCTCGTGTCCCGGGGGCATTGCCGGGGCGAAGACTGACTGGGCTATAGGCTTTTCTGCCAGAAGCGGCTTTGCTGCAGCAGTCGGACAGGCGTTGCGATGCGGATCGTGAGCGGGACGGCGAGAACGGCGTTCCAGGTTGCCCAAATGTTCAAGGCCGCGTCTTACAATGAACGGGTCGGTGGCAGCTGCAAGCTCTCGGCCCCACCAAACGCCAACCTGGACGGTTGCGACTTTCCGCTAAAACGCCGACGCCCCAGCCGCTGCGATTGGCGGGCTGCCCCCTCCCCCCCAAACGGGCCAGTCAGATCTGGGACCCGCGTACGTAGACAGTAACTACTGCCCGGAGGCGGGATGGATCCCATGTCGGGCGCTCTCTGTCGTCATTCGCATTCATTCGCCATCCATCGTCTCGAACAACCCCCTCCCCCACCACCACCACCACCACCACCACCACCATCACACCTCACCCTCACCCTCACCCATCCACCCATCCTCCTCTCAAACTCAACACGCCAAACGCAACACCACCGTCGGTCCTTTGGTGCCTCTGTCTCCGCCTCTGGATCCATCTCTGACCGGCATGGAACACGAGCACTCCAGGCTGACATGAGGAGGCGAGCCATGAACCGCTGAGCAACATCAGACAATGCCCCAGTCCAGCACCAAGCCGCAGCCTTTCGACAATGGTCCGGGAAGCGGAAGCTGAGACGACCAGCGATGGCCCGGCAAAGGTGACCCCGGATACGTCCGCTCCTCCTGATCCTCCTGATCCTCCTCCTCCGTCGCCGCCTCCTCCGCCTCTTCCTCCTCGTCGGATCCTGTCGACCGAGGGCGCCGCCCCATCCAAGCCAACCACCGCCGTTTCGTCCATTGACATCGCGACTCTGTCATTTCCCGATGGCTCCCGCGGCACCTTCACCGCCGCCACCCAAGCCGTGTCCACGCCGAGCGCCAGCGGATACGTGACCCCCAGCCGCGATGCCGCCGACCTGTCCGATGCCATGAGCATCATGAGCTTTGCGCCGACCATGCGGCCGCCTGGCGACCTGGCCAGCCTGGTGGCCGGCGGTCTGCACCGCAAGAGCCGCGCCTGGAACCTGCTGAGAGCCCAGGCCGAGGCGGTCCAGCCCTTTGAGAGCATCGAGCTGGGGGCCCCGGGCGACCTGGCCGGCTTTGAGCGCGAGTTCGACGACATCCCGGCCGACCAGCCAGACGACGTCAGGATGGCCATCTGGAAGTCCAAGATGAAGCACTACATGATCCTGTCCTCGGCCGGGAAGCCCATCTACAGCCGCCATGGCGACCTTTCTCTGGTCAACGGGTACATGGGCGTGGTGCAGACCATCATCTCCTTCTACGAAGGCGCCAACGACCCGCTGCTGGGGCTTACGGCCGGCAACGTGCGTTTTGTGATTGCCATTGAAGGGCCCCTCTACTTGGTCGCCATCAGCAAGCTTGGCGAGAGCGATGCCCAGCTTCGGAGCCAGCTTGAGGCCCTGTACATGCAGATCCTGTCCACCCTTACCTTGCCCAAGCTCCAGCACATTTTTGCCCATCGCCCGTCCACCGACCTGCGGAAGCCCCTGGAGGGCACTGAGTCCCTGCTGTCATCCCTCGCCGACAGCTTCACCCGAGGTTCGCCATCCACCTTGCTCGGCGCCCTGGAATGCCTGCGGCTTAGAAAGTCGCAGCGCCACGCCATCACCAGCGTGTTCCTCAAGAGCCGTAGCGAAAAGCTGCTCTACGGGCTCATCGTTGCCGGCGGGCGGCTGGTCAGCGTCGTTCGCCCGCGCAAGCACTCGCTACACCCCAGCGACCTCCAGCTCATCTTCAACATGCTTTTCGAGTCGGGCAACATCAAAGCCGGCGGCGGCGAGAGCTGGATCCCGCTCTGCCTGCCAGCGTTCAACAACCGCGGCTACCTCTACATGTATGTGAGCTTTTTCGAGGACGAGGGCGCCGAGACGGAACCGAACGCCCCCGCCGGCCACGCGGCGACGTCAGACGACATCGCCCTGATCCTCATCTCCCCCGACAAGGAGTCCTTTTACGACCTCAAGGAGATGCGCGATAAGCTTGCCGCCCAGCTCACCAAAGCCGGCCACCTCGCCATCATCCGCTCTGCCGCCCGCGAGGGCCGGCCTACGGTGCAATCCGTCGCCCCCGGCGCTCAGATTGCCCACTTCCTCTACAAGTCGCGCGCCAATGTGCAGTTTTGCATGTCATCTCTCGACGCCCTCTCATCGCCACCATCACCACCATCCCCTGGGATAACAACGACAACTACGACGACGACGACGACGACGACGACGACGACGACGACGACGACGACAACGACGACACCACCATCCACTGCTCCGGAAGCCCTTCTGACCCGCCGCCGCCTCATGACCCTCTACCACGATCTCCACGCCGCTGCCCACGCCAAGCACGCCCACCTGCGCGTGTTGCACGCCGTGGCCGACGATGCCGCCAGTCTGGCGTGGACCACGCCGGTGTTTGAGCTGTACTGCGTTGCGGGGCCGAACGTGTCCAGAGCCGCCATGGCCCAGGCCGCAAATCGGATTGCGCAGTGGGCGAGGAGGGAGGAGGAGAGGCTGTTCATCATTGGCGGAGGGGTGTTTTGAGGAATGCGTACGAAGGACGTCGAGGGGCGGTGTCCAGAGGTTTTTTGGGTTGATAACAATGAGGTCGGTTGGCTCGCACGCCGTGCTCGAAAGGAAGCTGGCAGACTGGCTAGACGGCCGGGGTGGACGGACGGGTTGGATTGCGAAACACGTACCTAGACGACGAAAGCATACTTACTTGGCATCATGACTGCTAGAAGTAGAATATACACTTTTTTGGTTTATCAGCTGCCGTGGATCGCGCAAGGCGAGAGGATGCAGGCTATCGTCATTCTATAAATGCTCAGCTTCAGATCCCAGGGTCGTTACCCTGTTTTCGGACCGAACGCCCATCCAAAGCTCGGCCGATCCGTCCATGTCACGCTTTCTTGTCCTTGTCCGTGAAAAGCCACAGCAGCAACGTGCTAGAAAAGAAATCATCGCTCTCGAGCGCCCGCACGAAGCCGGGTGCGATCCAATGCTTGCCTAGCCCTCCTCATCCACCGTTTGAGGCAACCCCTGAGGCGGGCCCTGCGATGCCGTTGCACCTCGCGGTGCTCCACGGTCCCAGATCCAGATCCTCCCGCCTCGCCCACGTCACTGGGTTTCCCGGCTTTTGCAGTGACGGTCTCAAAGGCTTCCAGACCAGAACACAGGCAGGCCTCGGCAGGCCTCGACTCAGCCATGGGGAGCCGCTTTGGTAACCGGCCGACTGCAGGACCGTCGAGATCGCAGATGCCGGGAATATCCACAACGGCAGAATGGGTAGCTGGTTTGCCTGGCCGCTTGTCAGGGTTGAGGCTCGGTGTGTGTTCTTCGTCACCGCGGCCGTTGCGTTTCTCGGAGGCTAGGGCTGCGACGCGAGCGTTGCCGATTTCCTCGGACGCAGAGTGAGATTCTGACGAGCCTATCTCGTTCCCCGCGGTGGTTCGGTGGCGCCTAACGAGTGCGCCACGCCGGACGTGAAGCTTTAGCCTCCTTCCTGGAGAGAGCAGGTGTTCAGATCCGATGGGGGAGTTGGCGCTGCTTTGGGGTTCATCATGGGTAGATGCTCGGCCAGACGGCTCGGATGGTATGCCGGTGTGTCTTTGAGAATCCGAGCTGAGCAGCTCAAAACGTTGGCCATCAGGACCTACACCGCTACTGCCGTACCTCCAGAATGGGTTTCTCATTGGAGCTGCCGAGGGAGTCGGAAGATCGTTCTGTGCCAATGTCGCCGTAGGATCGCCGGTAACAGCTGGTGTGCCGAGCTTTGAGGGGCTGTCTGTATCCCCGAATGGCTGCGGCTGCCTCTGGGGTTCTAGCCCCTGAGCATCCGCCCCAGACTGCTAGCCGGAAACGTCTGCTTTCCGTTGGATGGGGAAATAGGCCGACCGGACGGATGATGGACGGGCTTGCGGGGAGAGTGGCGGGTCCGTGAAACCGAGGACAGACCGTCCTTCCCATGGCATCTCTGGCAGCCTCTTCCCCGAGGAGATGGCTGTGCTGGAAACCGTAAAGGAATATGAGCGCTGTCCCCGGTCGCGGAAGGGTCCGGAGAAGCTGGCCGATCGGACACCTGTGGCTGTGTCCCCCGATTTGTACTGGGATATGGCTTCAGGCAAGTCCACTCGATACGATGGGAGAGATTTCCGGTCATCTGGGATTTCTAGCTGCTCTGTGGTGACAGAGGTGGGCTCGAGGGTAGGTGGTTCATCCCATCCGGACACTGGCCGGTCTTTTCCGGGAGTTGGGCTGTCTGGAGAGGCGAGGCCGATGGAGAAGGGCCCAATGTCTCCCGTCTCGGTGGTCTTCCTAAGGATGCTATCCAGCGGTGCGGGCGAGGTGAGTCGAAATGCATTTGCGTTTACGCTTCTCAACGGGTTGCGTGGTGGTAGTGGCGGGCAAGGCTCGTATATAGGATTGTGGCTAGGACCAGGACCAGGGAAACTAGGGGCATTGGCCATCCTGCTGTTGTCCATGGCAGCGAATGAACCCAAGAGTCATACGATAGTCGAATTGCTTGTGGCTAGCACCAGATGGTGGTGTTTGACTCGAGATATAAGGAGACCTTCAGCGATAGTTGACAGGCAAGGATTGAAGACAACCTCAAGAAGGTCCTCAGTCATCATCCATCTCCTGGCAGGAGGGGCTAGTACAAGAAAGACCAAGCTCCATCCTAGCTCATGGAAGGCACAATGATTACAATGATCACCATCTTGAGGAATCTCACCGGACAGGCCTATAAGTCCAAGGTGCTGGAAGGTAGGACCTGGCAGTAGTGCGATGTTGATGTATCAGCCGTGAAAGCTTGACATGACGCCGTTTTGGGCCAAAACGTTCGCGAGCTATCAATTGCGGGTTTGCTCTGTTGTTCGTTTCCTTTTAACTATTTGCCGTATCAGGCCCCCTTCTTCATCCTTTTCTTCCCTCTATATGATTCCTCTTCTCTTTTTCCCCAGGGCAGCCTTCGGCTGACTACGCGGCTGATGCTCAACAAGGCTATAGGCACGGCTGATTTGTCAATACAACCTTGCAAGCTGGGCGTGATGAATGTGATGTTTCGGCCCTGAGCTCCAGATCCCCGGATACGTGAGCTGGTAAGACACGGCATTGCTCTTGTGTCCTTTCGGAGGCAGACGTTTTTCTAACGACTGACGATTGAGTGACATGAAGATCAGCATCGGCAACTTGGACCCCCTGCGTGACCCCAGAAAATGGACAACGATGCATCTTCTGATGATCTCAAAGGTTGCGGTGGTAACGTTAGCCCGGTATTACGGACCGAGATGCTCCATGCGGCTCGCTGACAAGGCTTCCGACACGGGCCCGAATAGCCGCATGTGTCCCGTATCACCCGCTCCGTCCGGTGGCATCCGGCCCATACAATTTATGGCGTCGTGTTTATTTGGGTGCTTACCGAAACCCGTCCCTGTCGGGTGGGTTCCTGCAGGCCCGGCACTCCCATCAAGTCAGACCTGCAAACGAGAGCCAGGAGATATGTGGCCTTTTTGGAAACTCTGGATGGTGCATGGAAAGAATTGGCACGGTTTCACCATTCGACGATGCCATGCGCAGAGCCATGCTGGTACAACATCTCGTCTTTTAGTGTCATCTCGGAGCCACGCTGGCGGAGACGGGGCTGAAATCGTCAATCATGTGGGGTTGGTCGCATTGTTCAACGGCGGGGTTCAGGATGTCGCACTGTGCGACGCAAGGGAGCAAGCATCCCATATCTTCAATCATCTTCAATGCCAATCTCCCTCCTGTTGACACTGTTCTGCCCCGACAAGGAGCCTTTCGATGCGCTTCGCCTGCCCTCGGCTCACCAAAGCTGCCTGGCTCGCAATAAAGGCGATGGAGCCTCCAACCCGGAACCGGCTGGTGCCAACTGGAATTGCTGTTGAAAAGGGCACCTCACCAAGAACCCCCAACCCCATGTCTGACCTAACCGCTGGATCATAGGTGGTGGATGTTTGTGGTCGGCGAGACGCCCGGCAGTCACCCTGCGGGGACTCAATCCACACTGTGTAGGCGGGGGACCCACTCCAACCCCCTGTCTTGGTCCAGGCTGAGCACGTCCAGCGGCTCCCAGGGTCGAGTTGAACACTCTGTTCTTTTACAGCGCCAACAAGTCGTCAAGGCGAGTACAAGAAGACCGAGACCGCTTCTTTGCTCCCCTTGGTGCTCCCCGGATATCCCGTCACACCTTCATCTCCTCTTTCTTCAAGCAGGGGCCCTCCACATACCTGCTGGGTATCGATTGGAATTCAACTCGGCCTCAGTTCCGTTCTATCTGTTCTTTTCTGCCTTTCAGTAGCCCAGGGTAAGTTCTGCCCCGCCTTGCGTTGCTGGGTCCCTCGGCTCCTCAAGTTCGCCACGAGCCCCCCCCTCCCCCTCCCCTGACTACCTATCGCCCTCTCCTCCCATTCCCTTCCCCTGGTCCTCCGTCAACGCATGCAATCGGCCGCCGAGCAGCTTGCTTACTCGTCTCGTACAGAAGGAACCAAAAATGCACAAGGCCACCAGGTACGCCCTCGGCCTTCTGGCCGCGGCCGCCATTGCGACGGCCTCGGATGTTATCCAGCTCAAGAAGGACACGTTCGACGACTTTGTCAAGTCGAACGACCTCGTCCTCGCTGAGTGTAAGTCATGCCCCGCAGACGTCGGCCTCGTCCAATGGCTCTCGCTGACCCAGGGGACAAAACAGTCTTCGCCCCGTGGTGCGGCCACTGCAAGGCTCTTGCCCCCGAGTACGAGGAGGCTGCCACCCAGCTCAAGGAGAAGAACATCAAGCTTGTCAAGGTCGACTGCACCGAGGAGACGGACCTCTGCCAGGCGCACGGCGTCGAGGGCTACCCGACCCTCAAGGTCTTCCGTGGCCTCGACAACGTCTCTCCCTACAAGGGCCAGCGCAAGGCGGCTTCCATCGCCTCGTACATGATCAAGCAGTCGCTGCCCGCCGTCTCGGACGTCACCAAGGCCAACCTTGAGGAGTTCAAGAAGGCCGACAAGGTCGTCCTCGTTGCCTACCTCGACGCCGAGGACAAGGCCAACCTGGAGGTCTTCACCAAGGTCGCCGAGAAGCTCCGCGACGACTACCCCTTCGGTGCCAGCACCGATGCCGCCCTGGCCGAGGCCGAGGGCGTCAAGGCCCCCGCCATTGTCCTCTACAAGGACTTTGACGAGGGCAAGGCCACCTTCTCGGAGAAGTTCGAGGCCGCGGCCATCCAGAAGTTCGCCAAGACGGCCGCCACCCCCCTGATTGGCGAGGTCGGCCCCGAGACCTACGCCGGCTACATGTCCGCCGGCATCCCTCTCGCCTACATCTTCGCCGAGACCCCGGAGGAGCGCAAGGAGCTCAGCGACAAGCTCAAGCCCATCGCCAAGGCCCACCGCGGCGTCGTCAACTTCGGCACCATCGACGCCAAGGCGTACGGTGCGCACGCCGGCAACCTCAACCTCAAGACGGACAAGTTCCCCGCCTTCGCCATCCAGGAGGTGAACAAGAACCAGAAGTTCCCCTTCGACCAGGACAAGGAGATCACCTACGAGTCCATCAAGGCCTTCGTTGACGACTTTGTCGCCGGCAAGATCGAGCCCAGCATCAAGTCGGAGCCCATCCCCGAGAAGCAGGAGGGCCCCGTCACCGTGGTTGTCGCCAAGAGCTACGACGAGATCGTCCTGGACGACACCAAGGACGTCCTGATTGAGTTCTACGCCCCGTGGTGCGGCCACTGCAAGTCTCTGGCCCCCAAGTACGACGAGCTCGGCAGCCTGTACGCCAAGAGCGAGTTCAAGGACAAGGTCGTCATCGCCAAGGTGGACGCCACCGCCAACGACGTGCCCGATGAGATCCAGGGCTTCCCCACCATCAAGCTCTACCCCGCCGGCGCCAAGGACAAGCCCGTCACCTACCAGGGCTCCCGCACCGTCGAGGACCTCATCAAGTTCGTCGCCGAGAACGGCAAGCACAAGGCCAGCATCTCGGCCAAGGCTGACGAGACCTCGTCCTCGTCCTCGTCGACCGCCACCGCCACCGAGACCGCCACCGAGGCGGCCGCTGAGACCCAGACGGAGGAGGCCAAGGAGGCGGACCACGACGAGCTTTAAGCAAGGTGCCGAGCTGCCTGCTGGACAATGTATTTTACTACGAATATGCATTTCTTGGGTTTTCTCTCTGTTCAATGAGGTCAGGTCTCTGGGTTGACGGAATCAAGAGCCTGGGGTTCTGGGATTGGGTCTACGCTATGTGAATCCGGCTGTAATGAATGAAGTCGTATGAATGCTTTTCTGGCACAGGGAGGGGTTGGTGTATGATTGCGATGCGCTCATGATGCCACCCTCACGTACACAGTATTCCTCCTTGATTCTGCCATGATTGACCGCCTGCGGGAAGTGACCCCGGAGATCCACAGCCCGCCGTTGGGCCACCGCTCGCCGAGAGACAAGGCCACATCACATCTCTCGTCATGCCGGAGCGGCGCCCCGCATGTCCATTGCTCAAGGTGAAAGCTCATGCCCAGCCAGCCAACCACTTCTGACTCCCACCCTCCAAGCTGAGCCTCTGCGTCTGCGTCCTGCACCGCTGACAGAGCTTTGTTTTTCTTTTCTTGCGTTCCTTTTGTTTTCCATTTCCCCCTTCCTCGTCTTGATTCAGACAGTCCAACAGAGTGGTGGTCCGCCTTCCCCCCCCCCCCAATACCTTGGCCCCGGCAGCACCTCCTCCACGACTGAGCGCGTCGCCGACAGGACTCGTCCAGCCGACTGAACAAAGCACGCAGATTTCAGACGGGCATCATCATATACCTATCTCGGGTGCCCAATCACCCATCACACCGCCAAAGAGGACAAGCGACCACGCCCAAACCAGACCATGGCCTCCCGAATCCTCGCCCAGGGCGCCGCTCGCGCCTTTCGGCCCGCCGCCGCCGCCGCTGCTGCTGCGCGGTCATTCACCTCGTCTGCGAGCAGGC
Organism: Remersonia thermophila; assembly: GCF_042764415.1. Taxonomy (NCBI): domain Eukaryota; kingdom Fungi; phylum Ascomycota; class Sordariomycetes; order Sordariales; family Chaetomiaceae; genus Remersonia; species Remersonia thermophila. The sequence goes on from NC_092218.1 coordinate 3,056,217, forward strand.
TTCAAGCGATCGCGGCGGGAACCGTGGCGCCGCCTCTGCCGGCAAGGAAACCCGTTGGCGCGCTGCGCGGGGGGTGCGTTTTCTCTCTCTTTCTTCGTTGCTGCCCGAGTTACCCCCCCTCCCCCTACGTCCTTTGCGTTTTTTTTTTGTGTGTGTGTGTGTGAGAGGGAGAGAGAGAGAGAGAGAGAGACCATGCAAAAAGCATATCGGACAGGACAGCTAACGCGATCCTCCCCGCGGCCTCTAGGCTCTTTGGCTTCTTCCTCGGCAGCTCGCTCGCCGCGGGCGGCGTCTACACCTACGCCATCCAGGAGTACAAGGCCTCGAACGACCTGCTGACCGAGGACATTTACGTGCGTGTTTGCATTTGAGCGTTTTTTGGCCTTTTCTTTTTGCATGCTCACTTGCCTGCCTTTTCCCCTTCTTGTTTTTGATCCCCCCTTCCTTGTTGCGTTTTGCCTTTCCCCCTTCTCCCTTTTTTTTTTTTTTGTTTTTTGTTTTTTTGCTGCTCGCAAGACCGGACGCGAACATTACGACAGCCGCACCGCCGCCGGACCTCCCCCTCCCTGCTTCGTGGCCCGAGCCGATTTGCGATTTTGTGCGATGCCCATGGAGTTCAGCGTGAGAGAACCATAGAAGAACAGCCGAGCCGAGAAAGACAGAGTGGGAACATAGAGAAGATCTTCTTGGGAAGAGATGCGGATGAGCTAGACATAATAGAGGGGGATGAGACGAGAGAGGAGAGAGATTGGTGTACAGAGTAATGTTTTCATGCTTCGAGGCTGGTGTCATAGAAGGCAAGGACGGCTGCTTGGCGGGAGGAACAGGGGATTTTCTCACGGCGAACAAGCTGATCGGCGAGAAGCTTCCCTGCGTTCCAAGGTCGGACACCGTGATGGGCAAAGGCTGACTCGGTGTGTTGACGGACAGGCGATGCGACACGCCGTCGATCGGCTGAGCAACTATGTGACGACGCTGGAGGAGAAGGTAGAGGCGCTGGAGAGGAAGAAGCGGTAATTTGGACTTGGAAACAGGCTAGATAGGGAGGATGGTCTTTCAAGGCGGGGCTCCGGGTAGGGGTAATGAGTTGGAGGAAGCGTAGGGAACGGCTTTGTTTCTCGGCTCTGGCATTCAAATATACGGACGGTTACATGTTGAGCATTATTCAATAACCATCTGCTGGGGAGCTACCCGCATGTTGCGCCCTTGAGCTCCGTCTCCCGGAGTGAACATCTGGGCCCGGACCCCCGGCCCCGGTCCGGCGTTGCTGTGGGTCCCGATCGGCACGGGCGCAGCTCTAAAAAGTCCCGAAGCTGCGCTGCAGTCGCGCTGAGCTTGGCCAAAACCTCACCTCAACACCCCCACCCGCCCACTTTTGCACCTGGAACCATGGACAACTTTGGCGTCATCGAGATAGCGAGCACAACAACAAAAACCACGCCGGGATGGGCGTACGTTCCGGACACGGGGCCTGCGGTGCCCGCCGCACTGCAGCCCGCCAACCGCAAACGCGCCGCGCGCAATCAGCCCGCCCTGAGCCTGTCTGACCTCTCGGCCCGCGAAGAGACGAGGTTGCGAAAGGAGCTCGAGGCCCTCGACCGCGAGAGCCATAGAGATGTATCCATCCCGATACCGCCGCGCCCAGGAAGAGGTATGCCTGTCCACGGCTGTTGCGAAAGAAACAATAAAGGAAAAAACAAGAGGCTCCTCTAACTCCTCCGTCCAGCCCAGACCAAGCACACGCCCAACGTTCGCAAAATCCTCCAGTCGCAAAAGACCTTTGCCAACCACCTCGATGACTTCCAAGCCATGCTCGCCCTCGCCGAGAGCAATCCTGCCGCCGCCGCCGCCGCCATGGCTGCCGCTCAGGCCAAGGCATCCACCCCATCCGCCATCGCCTCCAAGAGCGCCTCTCCAGCCCCGACCGCCGCGTCCGCCGCCGCCGCCCCTAATACCACCGCCAGCAAGCGAGCCGCCGCCGCCGCGAAACGCGCCGCTGCCAAAGAGAAGCAGGAGCAGGAGAGGAAAAAGGAACGGCAGACGCCAAAGAAGAGCGAACCACCCGAAGAGTCACAGCAGCAGCCGCCGGCGGCGCCGGCGGCGCCGCAGCAGCAACAACAACAACAACCACCGGCCGATGTTGACATGACCGACGCCGCGCCGCCACAACCACCACCACCGGACGGCTCAAACCCCACCGGACCCTCCCCACAACACCCTCAATCCTACCCCCGCGAAAGCCAGATCCTGCCCCCGTACGCCCGCCCGCCCCCGCGGCCCCACCCGGGCGACTACGACCCTCTCCTGATATCCCGCGTGCCGCCGTTCCCAAGCGACGAGGAGCTGCGCGCCCTCATGACGGCGCCGCCGCTCAGCTACCTCGAGGCGCGGGCGACGTGGGACGCCCACGGAGACGGGACAGACGCCGGGGACCCGGGGAGCCGGTACCCCGTTCGGGTGTTTTGCGCTGTCTGTGGGTATTGGGGCCGCGTCAAGTGCGTGAAGTGCGGGACGAGGGTGTGCGCGCTGGAGTGCTTGGAGACGCATCGGGAGGAGTGCATTACGCGGTATGGGTTGTGACGTACGCAGGAGGAAGGGGATGCTCGGGAGAACGAGGGTGTTGGGCTAGGGATGGTGCAGGGCGATGAGGATACCCAAATTAATAATCGTTGCTGCTGCTGCTGCTGCTGCTGCTGCTGTTTTTGTTGTTCTTGTTGTTGTTGTTGCGGCTGCAGGGAGGGACGTCTCTTGGAAAATGTTCAGAGAAGAGAATCGCTCAGAGGCCACCTGGGCACAGCGAAACGGAACAGAACAAAACAAAACACAAACAAGCACCTCCCATCTCGCAGGGCTTGGGATAGGAAGATCTCGGGCGGTTGTTGCAGCGAAGGGACGCCTCTTGATGATGCTGATGCTCACGAATCACTTGACGATGTCAACACAATGACAAGTGTAGAATGCGTAACATCATGAACTTCCGACCCCATCTAACGGACAGGTTGCGTTGTCACCAGTGCCAGCCGCGTTTGGCGACCCAGCCAACCTACGCCATGCATCCATCATCACTGCGTCTAAGCGACAAATCCTCACGCGCCGCCGCCGCCAGACGGCCGCCGCTCGCCACAGACCCCGCACACGCCGCAGTCGCCGGCATTCCTGTACTGCGATCCCCGGCACGTCTTGCTCGCGCATGCCCAGGACCCCAGGAACCCCTTGGCGCCAAGGGCGTTGCCGCACACGGCACATCTCGTGGAGCCCGGCTCGTTGGCGAACGTGCACGCGGAGCAGGCAAGAGAAGCCGCCGCGTCCGACCGGGGAGGCGGCCGCGGGTCTTTGGAGCGCGTTGGCTCCGGCTTGGGCCTGGACGACGACGCCGGCGCGGGTGCGGCGAGCTTCTTTTGTGTCGCTGGCTTCCGCGACGCACCGCCTGCCGCGTCTGGTTTGGGTCCCGACAGGTCGGGCGCTTTCGGCGCCGGCCTCGCCGATCCGATGCTCCGCAGCTCCCGCAGCTCATCTTGCGCGTCCTGGTCGTCGGGGTTCTCGTCCTCGCAGACCTTGATCATCCCCCTGCCCTTGGAGTCGAGCAGCCTCTTGCCGTTGATGTCAACGGCGCCAGCCCCCGACTCCGCATCGTCGTCTTCGCAGTCGCTCCCGCTGTCCGTGTCCGAGAGCTCAATGACCTCCTTCTCCTTTTCTTCTTCTTGTTCTTCTTCTTCCACCTCATCCTTCTTGGGAGCCGCTTTCTGCTGCTCGAATCGAGCCAGCGCCGCGGCGGCCCTGAGCTCTCTCCCTCGCGCGCTTGCCGCGACGCGGGGCTTGGTCGCCACCGCCTTGCCCTCGAGCTTCTTCTTCGTCGCGGCGTCTTCGCCCAGCGCGACGCCGTTGGCGCCGAACCTTTTCAGGATGCGCCGCTCCCTCCGCTCCTTGTGCGACAGGGCCGGCTTGGCCTTGCGCTTGCGCGGCCGGGAGCGATAGGTGCCGCCGCAGAGGTGCTCCGGCAGCGGTTCTTCGGGCCCTGCCGTCTTCTTTTCAAACTCGCCCGTCGAGAGCAGGGCGCCGCGGCCCCAGAGCCCTTCGCCCGTGAAGCCGCGGGCCCACAAGGCGCGCATCTGCTCGGCATACCGGTTTCGCACGGCCCAGAAAGCCCGAGAGTGGTTCATTTGCTTGCAGTGGGCGAGCCTGGCCGCAAGTCAGCTGTCTCCCCGCAGGCCGAGATGCCGATGGAAACCCGGGAAAACGATCCGTACTCATGCATCATGACCATCTGGACATAATGAAACGGCAGCCAGTGCCCTGATCGGGACTTGAGAACCAGCTGAATGACCTCGCCGGCGTTGAAGTTCCGGCCGACAAACTCGGGGTTTGGCTCGTACTCCTCGAGTGACGTGACCGAGAGGTGGTGCTCCCGCATGATGGGCACTATGGCCAACGTCAGCAATCCTCGTGCAGGGCATCATGATAACTAGAGCATAGATTACCACATTGCGCCGCGATCCTCTCGAGAAAGTCCTGCGCAATCTTCTCGTCCGGACCTTTGAGCGGCTTAATGAAGACGATGCGGTCGTTTGGCTGCGACCGCTTCGCGTTGATGCGCTGGATCCCTGGTGGCATTTTGTAGGCATCCCTAAGCGCCGCAGACCTGATGAGACGAGGTGCGACTTGGACACGGAAGAGTCCAGGATGTAGTAGGTTGGAACTTTCAGGAAGGTCAACGCGATGTGAATGGCGACCGCGTCAACAACCCGACGCCTGGTCACGTGATACCCTTTAAGTTTGCCCCTTGGAGCTCCCTCCCTCTCCCCCCCCCCCCCTTTTTTTGGTTGAAAAGGAGGTAAAAGACAGAGAAAAAGCGCCTGGCTCTACAAGATTCCATAGATTCCGGATTGTATGAGAGACTAATCGGCCAACCCATTTGTTGCTGTGCCTTGTAAAACTGCTCCTCCTGGGTACGAGGTTTCCGGATCTTGGCCACCACCACCACCACCACCACCACCACCGCCACCACAACACCCTCACGACGCATGACAGAATCCCATCCTTCACCTCCTCCGCAATCCGCCGCCACCCGGGCCATGGCCTCCCTCTCCCCGATCCGCAAGCGACACCACCTCCCCGATACCCGCCGCCTCCTGCTCCTCCTCGAGCTGCGTAATCTCCTCGCGGCAGTCCCACCACTTCTCCTCCGACATCTCGAAGGCCTTCGCCTTGACCTCCTTGACCGTGAGCCCCTCGACCTGGACGCCTTGTTCGCGCAGGCTGGCCAGGAGGATCTCTTGCCACTCGTTCGAGGTGCGTTGGAAGAAATCGCGGCGGGATTCGAAGGGCTGGGGCGCGGGGCGTTAGCTTGGGCGCGGGGTGGTCCCGAAAGGGGGGGCGGCCGAGGGACGAGAAAAGGGAGAAAGATTACCCTGGGGTGTGGCAAACCATCATCCGCCGGCGCAGCAGACGACTCGGTCTCCTCCTCTTCCTCCTCCGCGGGAGCCTGTTCGGCCCCGACCGCCGGGGCTTGGTCAGCGCCTTGCTGCTGTTCTTGCGGCGGCTGCTGCTTCTTCTTGCGCTTGCTCGGCGTATACAGCTGCTTCTTGGGCTCCTCGTCGGCCATGTCGACATCGCCCTCCTCGTCCACCATCTCCTCATCCTCGTCCTCGTCCTCGTCGTCGTCGTCGTCCTCATCATCGTCTTCGTCTTCTGACTCCTGAGAAAAAAACACAAAAACATGGGTCAGCATGACATCCGGCTTCCGGTGCACGATTGCCACTTACCACCCAATCCTCCACGGGCCTGCTGAAGATCTCCTTGCACCCATCCAGCTTGACCAAGTCAACGGCGTAGAGGTCGTCAAACGTAAACTCGCGATCCCCCTTTTCAAACGTGCCGCCGTAAATGTACAGCACATCGTCCTGCACCGCCAGCTGCGCGTTGAACCGCGGGTGCGGGAACTCCATGCTCACCGGCATCTCCCTCACGGCCTTCTTCTCCTCGTCTTCCTTCTTGCCGTCCTGGCCGCCCGCGTCAATCTCCATCTTATCCGCGTCCTCGAGGCTCACCCCCGCCCGCAGCGCCGCCAGCTGCCGCAACAGCTCCTCCTCGTTCTCCTTCGCCCTTGCTCGGCGCCCTCCCACGGCCCTGCCCTCGCCGCCGCCGCCGCCGCCGCCCGAGGCGCCGCCTTTCCTGGGCTTCCTCAGAGCCGTTTGGAAGAAGCGGTTCCTCTCCACGTTCCACGTGTAGAGCTCGTTGAAGAACTCGCTCTCGATCGCCTCCTCGCTCTCCTGCACGTCGTGCACGCCCCCAAAGAAGATGCCGCGGCCCCTGTGGAACGCCATGGTCGCTCCCGCGCGCGGGGGGTTGGGCGCGTTGGCGGGCTTCTTGCGCCGCTCCCAGCGCACGACGGGCGGGGTGCCGGACGGCGCTTCCGGGGGCGGCGGGGTGATGCGGAGGAAGAAGCAGTCGGTGTGGATGAGGGGCCGCAGGGCGTTGCGCGGCCCTTGGTTCTGGGCGCCTCCCTTGGGCTGCTTCCCGCCGCCGCCGCCGCCGCCGCCCTGGTGGGAGCCGGCGCCGGAGGCTTTGACGCGGGAGTAGCCGCCGTAAAGGACCGCGCCCTGGTCGTGCGGCAGCAGCGTGAAGGACGACCTGGCGTCCGGCTTGAGCTGCGCTGGCGGGAGGGCCGGGCTGTGCCAGACAAAGTTTTGCGTGTCGTACAGCCAGAGATCGGCCAGGTACTTTGTCTGGTGGGACGTGTCCTGAAACCCGCCAAAGAGGATGACGTACTGCTTGAAGTAGGTCATGCGGTGTCCCGAGCGGGCCGGGGGCGTCTTGCCCTTGGGCTCGAGGCGCGTCCACTCGCGCGTGGTGGGATCGAGCTTCCAAAAGTCGTTGTAGTGGTAAAAGGTGCCCTGCTTGGGCGAGCTGAACTCGCCGCCGAAGAGGTAGACGGCGTTGGACTGGTTGCCGCCGCGGGTCCAGGCGTGGCCGCTGCGGGGGAGGGGCGCGTTGGGAGACGTGACGACGCGCCACTCGTCGCGGTCGATGTTGTAGACGACGAGGTCGTTGAAGAAGGTGGCCACGGACCCGTTGAAGTACTCGCCGCCAAAGAGCAGCAGCTCGCTGCTCTTGCTCGGGTTGGCCAGGATGGTGGCGTTGGCCCGGGCTCGCGGGGGACCGTCCACCACCGTCTCGGTCACCTTGTGGAACTGCTCCTGCTGCCGACGGTACTCCTCGAGCACGGCATCCAGGTCCACGTCCTCGGCGTCGCTGCCCTCCATCTTGGCCGCCTTGACCTTGGCCTTCTTCTCGGCCTTCTTCTCCTGCTTCTTCTTCTTCTCCTCCAGCTTCGCCTTCTTGGACTCGGACTTCTTCTTGTCCTTGGCCATGGTGACGGTTCTTTACGATGCGCTTTGGTGCGAGGCTGTGGCGCGTTGTGAAGTTGGCGTTGAAGTCGAGCTTTCACCCCGGGCGCTGAGCTCTTGTGGCTGGAAGGATGAGAGGATTTTGGTGGGTGAGGTTGGAGGTGAAGGTCACAAAGTGCGGAGAAAGCAGAGGTTTCGATGTGTGAGTGAAAAATGGATCCACCACCCAGCATCGTGCAATCATGGCCGACAACACGCCGGGGATCTGTACATCACCACCGCTCGTACCAAAACTTGGCCGAAAATGGCTCTAGACGCCATCGAGTTCCGAAGGCTCGGTGGACTCTGCATTTCGGACACTTTCCGAAAGCTCGACGGCGAGGCAGGCTCGCGAAGCTCGAGGCATGTGCAAAACCACGCCCCCTCCCCCATCGGCCCATCGGATGCCCCCTTTTGTTCCTCGCACGAGCGAAGAGAGGGAACCAAATGATACACACGTTTCGACCTAGCCTTGCGACTATGTTCTCGCCGCTAGTCTTCAGGTACGAGAAGCTCACTTTTAGCTGGTGTTCCATCTACCGTAGATGTACGCCTTTCCCTCCCTCCTCCCATCCCCGGACCCTGCGGGGCATTATGCAAAGACTCCTTCCTCTCATCTAAAGACGGTGAGATGGATGCCCACCCCGATTTGGTGCACCACCACCTAGGCATTCATCAGAACCATGCGCCTCCCTCCTCCGTCGCCAGACAGGAGCTTACGCACGGTACCCGTTCTCCTTTAACCACTTCGCCACGTCCTCCCGATCCCTCTCAACCCACGTGATCTTGGACCTGATCGAGTCGAGGCTCTGCGCCAGAGACTGGTCGAAGCCGTTGGTGCTCTTGCCCTCAAAGAACTTCTCCACCTCGGCGAGCTGTTCCCTCTTGGTGAAGCTCGAGGTGAAGATGGTGACGAGGGTACCCAACATCGACAGCGCCGGCGGGAACCGCTTGACGAGGTCGTCCCAGTTGTCCTTCATCCACACGAAGAGCGCATTGATGCCCTCAGGGTGGCTGCGAAGGCCGCTCGTCGGCATGTAGATGTCCTGGTCCTTGACCTCGCCGCTGGCGAGGAGGTTCAGCGTGCGCTTGATCAGCTCGGGATCCTTGGCACGGCCAAGGCAGCGCAGCGCCGTGTTGCGCTCGTCGCTGTTGGTCGAGGTGCGGTAGAAGTTGATGATCGCATCGTACTGCTCTCGTGGTTAGCCATCCGGCTTCTCTCCCGGGCGGGGGGCAACGCAAAGCGCTAGCTGACGTACCTCTTCCTTGCCGCCATACTTGAGCGCCATGCTAAAGACGCTGCTCCGAAGGTTGGGGTGGATGGCCGACTTGTCGCCGGCGGCGAACTTCTTGAACATGTCCTTGGCCGCGTCAATGATGACCTTGTCGCCAGCGATACCGGCGCTGCCAAACATCATGGCCTTGAACTGCTGCAGGATGTGGCCGTCCGATTCGGAGAACTCCCAGCCCAGCTCGTGGGCCTTGGCGCTCACAAGATCGCACAGGAACCTGTCCAGGGCGTCGCGCTCCTCCTGGCTCTCGAAGATCCAGGCGGCCTGCACCGACGAAACGCGCGCGATGATCTCGTTCCACACGACAAACTCGGCCTCGGTGGTGAAGCCCTTGAGGAGGCTCAGGACGCCCGAGGTGCTCTGGTAGCCCGACGTGGCCAGGGCGCCGGCGTCGGCGATCATGCCGGCGCGGTCCTCGACGCTCAGCAGGCCCTGCTTGGCCGCCTCGCCCAGCTTCTTCAGCCGCTCGGGCGAATAGGCGGTGCGGTACAGGCCGGTGTGGTTGGCGTTGAGCTTGAAGAAGTCGGTGTCGGGCAGCTCGAAGGTGGCCTCCCGCTTGTCGAGGGTCTGCGACACGTCGACCCCCTGCTTGGTCCGCAGGCCCAGGAAGACGGGGTAGAGGACCTGGTCCTCCTCGGGCTTGGTGTCGCCGGTGCGGAGGAAGCGGTTCTGCTTCAGGTGGATCGACTTGCCGTCGTCGCCCTCCGAGACGGTCACGACGGGGAAGCCAATGTGCTTGGTCCACACGTCCATGACCTCCTCGACCTTCTTGCCGCTGGCCTCGGCGAGCGAAGCCCACAGGTCGCCCGTCTGGGTGTTGCCGTAGGCGTGCTTCTTGAGGTAGCGGCGGACGCCCTCGAGGAAGGTCTCCTCGCCGAGGTAGGTCGAAATCATGCGCAGCACGCACGAGCCCTTGGAGTACGAGATGGCGTCGAAGATCTGGTTGATCTCGTCGGCCTTCTTGACGGGCACCTCGATCGGGTGGCTGCTGCGGAGCGAGTCCAGGGCCAGGGCGCGCTGCAGGTTGTCGACGACGTACGACTCCCAGACCTTCCACTCCGGGTAGAAGATGTTGCACGAGTACCACGAGGCCCAGGTGGCGAAGCCCTCGTTCAGCCACAAGCCGTCCCACCAGTCCATGGTGACCAGGTTGCCGAACCACTGGTGAGCCAGCTCGTGCTGCACCACCTCGGCGACGCGCTCCTTGGTGGCGGCGCCGCTCGCCTTCTCGTCCAGCAGCAGGTCGACAACACGGTACGTCACCAGGCCCCAGTTCTCCATGGCGCCCTGGGCAAAGTCGGGGATGGCGATCTGGTCCATCTTGGGCAGGGGGAACTCGATGCCGAAGACCTTCTCGTAGAAAGCGAGGGTCTTGGCGGCGAGGTGCAGCGAGAAGCGGCCGTGCTCGATGTCCTGGCCGGGCGGGGCGTAGACGCGAACCGGAACGCGGAACTCGTTGGTCTCGATGAAGTTGAGCTCGCCGACGACGAAGGCCACCAGATAGGTGGACATGAGGGGCGACTTGTTGAAGTGAACCGCCTTCTTGACGGCGCCGGTCTGCTCCGAGACGACCTCGGTCTCGGAGGCGACGTCCATGTTGCTCAGGCAGGTCAGGTGCTTGTCCGCGATCAGCGTAACCGTGAACTCGGCCTTGAGCGAGGGCTCGTCGAAGCAGGGGAAGGCGCGGCGGGCGTCCGTGGGCTCCATCTGCGTGACGGCCATGATGCCCTCGCTGCCATCAGGGTTCTTGTAGGTGGAGCGGTAGAAGCCGGCCATCTTGTCGTTGAGCTGGCCGGTGAACTTGATCTCGAGCTGGGCCTTGGTGCCCTGGACGAGGGTGTTGTCGAAGGCGAGGGTGCTGACTTGCGTGTCCTCATTGTAGGAAACGGAGGGGTGCGAGCTGCAGCGGGTGTGAACGGGGGGAACTCAAGGCCTGGGCGGTACGCTAGGCTAGACTGACCTGACGGTGTGGCCCCCGGAGGTGATCTTTGCGTGGTGAATATCAATTTCGAGGGTGTGGAGTGAGATGGACTTGGAGTCCTCGGCGACGTCGAGATCAATGACGACGGTGCCGTCAAAGGTGAGCTTCTTGAAGTCCGGCTCCAGCGTCACATGGTAGTGACGCGGGATGACGTTGGCGGGGAGCAGCTCCCGGGCCTGCACGTTCACCCCGCCCGCCATTTCGGCAGCCGCATGAGTTCTGCACATTGTGTGACGGCGGTACGAACAGCGACGGACTGGGACTTTGCCGGGACGGAGGTTTTGTGGGATGCACGAGAGCGGCCGATGGCGGGTTGGGGAGGAGACGGCGGGAGATGGTGATGGTTGCGACGGGAACGATGACGATGTGAGGGGCAGCGAGGAGAACCGTCTTAGTGGAAACGAGGAGCGGTAACTGCGGCCACTGCGGGGGAAGTTAGCGCTCAACCCTGGGGTCCTCCATGTCTCTCTCTCTCTCCCTGTTGTGTCTGTACGTAAGTACATAAGCCCGACAGACCGCCAAATGGGCGAGTCGGGTCCCGTCGAGTGCGGGTCCCGCTTCCGGGAACAGAGGTCGGGCTCACATGACAGAGCAGGGCACCTAGGTAGGCCAACGCGAACGCCTCAACTGCCGCGAGCTTTGGGCGGTTGGGACGTGCTGCCCTGCACCTCCGTTCCCAATGACCCACAGCTCACAACACCTAGGTAAACGTTGCAATGGGAATTGTTGCCTCCAAGGGATGGAGACCAGGTGTGTGTCCGTACCCTGATGTAAGCTGCTGGGTGGCAGTTGGAGAGGCATTCAACGGCAGTCCGGTTGATCTCTGCGCCCCGCGGCTCGACCGGCTGGCAGCAAGAAAAGAACGAAACATGTCGAAGAGGAAGAGAACGGTATTAAGGGAACGGCAGGTACTATTAAAGCAGAGTCAAATTCTGTTTACAGCAAGGGGCAACCGGTTGCCCTCGGTGTAAGTATGATACAATGCGGCGTACGGCCTCGAGTTGTTTGCTGGTGAGAAGGAAAACGGCAATTGCTGATTTTGTTGGAGTCACCGGGGCTGGCCGTCGTCCGATCGGGCAGGTGCCGGGACCCCGCCTACCGCTTTTGGAAAGCGGTCAGCCTGGGGGGCAGCCCATCCTCAGACTTTCCATTGCCAACCGGGAAACGATGCCTGAGAGATCACTCAGGTTCCCTTTTGAGCAGCAAGCCATTGACCGTCAAGGTGTGGCCTCACCTTCCGGAATCAAGTCGGTCAGCCTCATCTCCTTACTCACCGATATTACGCTGCCAATTCCAGGACCATTCCAGGTCGAGCCACCCAGCCCAGGGTTGCGAGGCCCGCCAGGGTTATGTGTGTGGGATGGCGTCCGTTGTTGCCACCCAAGAGGCAAACTCGGGTAGCCGACAATCCGCGGCGGGCAATCAGGAACGAGACGCTGTTCCCCTCGCCTTGAGCAAACCTGTTGAGAGGGCCCAGGCAACCCCAAGAAGCAACATCCTGGCTTGACGTTTCCATCTGGAAACGATCGGATTCTGCGTGTCCACTTTCCCAGCCCTTGACCCACCCTGCATGGTGGAGACTGACAGCTCAAAGCTCCCGTTGGGGGAGAGGGCTTGGAGGGGCCGTGGAGGGAGGTGGGGGGGGCCGAAGCGAAAAGGAGGGGCACATTGGGCTCGGAAATCCAGGTTGGGCAGATGAGGTCAACGTCGTATGTTGGAGGTACTCGACAAGAGACAAGAAATCCGATTCCAACGCCAACACCATGCCAATCCGTGCATGGAGGCTTTCTCGACCATCAATCAACCCGGTCTGAGGATGGGGGATCGCGGGATGCGAGGTTTGTTGTTTGAGGGAGGTTTTGGTCAAACTTCCCCCACCAAAGCCCCCAGAGAAGCAGGGGTAGCTCCGAGAACGGATCCTTGGGACCCCCGCGCTCACCAAATGGAATCCTGTCTTACCAGGCACTCCGAGCTCCTACCGGGGGGTCAACTGCGCGCATAATGGCACGTCTCTTTGCGCCCAGCCAGCGACAGGCCGGGCCGGCTGCATGTCATGGCCCGAGCCATCATGTTCGATGGTAGGGCCAAGATGTAGACAAGATCGTCCCACGATATCTGATCTCCGATTTGCTGAGGGGCTCGCAATTGTATGACGAATGCACCATTAACAGCCGCTAACACCATGTCCAATGTGCCCTCCCGCCGTCCTATCACCCCACCAACACAGATCCCCCTGCCCCTCCTCGACCCAGAAGGGACCGATGACTCTCGTCTCGAGACAGGCTTCTCGGACAAATGGTCTTTTCCTCTGACCTTTTTATTTCTCTCACCTTTCTTCCTTCTTTCAACACCTTGACTTTCCCACCCTGCCAGACTTGATCCACCGACCTACAGGTATGTGATGACTTGCAAACTTTGACTTTCGTTCTCTTGCCTCCCTCTCTACCAGCCTGCCCACCTACCTCTGCCTGGCCTTTCATGGTGCTGCTGGCGACGATGCGAAGCCAGGCCAATCGATGCCAGCCAGCCAGCCCCTTGGTCTCGTCCGAGTGGGCAGCCTGAGCTTTCCTCCATTGCGGACGTCGTTCGTCTCGCCCACGGCCTCCGGCCGGGAAAGCTGCCATGATGGACCTTGGGCAATGGCTTCCCTGTGGGACCCCCATGGGCGCCGCTCCGTTGCCTAGGAGCTCGGATCTCGCTGCGAGCCCGTTCACTTCAACCACGCACGACGCCGATCCGCTGACTCCCACCGCAGAAACGCCCATCATGCCCATCTCCAAGGTCCACGCCCGCTACGTCTACGACTCGCGCGGTAACCCTACCGTCGAGGTCGACGTGGTCACCGAGACTGGTCTCCACCGCGCCATCGTTCCCTCGGGTGCCTCCACTGGTGCGTTCCCGACTTTGCCCGCTGGCACCTTGATGGTGCAAAAAAAAAAAAGGAAAAAGCCCATTGACGTACTAACCGCACCGAGGAAACAGGCCAGCACGAGGCTTGCGAGCTCCGCGACGGCGACAAGTCCAAGTGGCTCGGCAAGGGCGTCCTGCAGGCCGTCAAGAACGTCAACGAGGTCATTGGCCCCGCTCTCATCAAGGAGGACATCGACGTCAAGGACCAGTCCAAGGTCGACAAGTTCCTCATTGACCTCGATGGCACCCCCAACAAGACCAAGCTCGGCGCCAACGCCATCCTCGGCGTGAGCCTGGCGATTGCCAAGGCCGGCGCTGCCGAGAAGGGCGTCCCGCTCTACGCCCACATCTCGGACCTGGCCGGCACCAAGAAGCCCTACGTCCTGCCCGTTCCCTTCATGAACGTCCTGAACGGCGGGTGAGTGTTCCCGGGTGGCGCCGTCGCGCCGATCGCGCGCAGGATCCCGCTAACCACCAACCCCAACAGCTCCCACGCCGGCGGTCGCCTGGCTTTCCAGGAGTTCATGATCGTCCCGTCGGAGGCCCCCTCCTTCTCCGAGGCCATGCGCCAGGGCGCCGAGGTCTACCACAAGCTCAAGTCGCTGGCCAAGAAGAAGTACGGCCAGTCGGCCGGCAACGTCGGCGACGAGGGTGGTGTCGCCCCCGATATCCAGACCCCCAAGGAGGCTCTCGACCTCATCACCGAGGCCATCGAGCAGGCCGGCTACACGGGCAAGATCAAGATCGCCATGGACGTTGCCTCGAGCGAGTTCTACAAGGCCGACGCCAAGAAGTACGACCTGGACTTCAAGAACCCCGACAGCGACCCCAGCAAGTGGCTCACGTACGAGGAGCTCTCCAACCTGTACGGCGAGCTCTGCAAGACCTACCCCATCGTCAGCATCGAGGACCCCTTCGCTGAGGATGACTGGGAGGCCTGGAGCTACTTCTACAAGACCCAGGACATCCAGATCGTCGGCGACGACCTGACGGTCACCAACCCTGTGCGCATCAAGCAGGCCATCGACCTCAAGGCCGCCAACGCCCTGCTGCTCAAGGTCAACCAGATCGGCACCCTCACCGAGTCGATCCAGGCCGCCAAGGACTCGTACGCCGCTGACTGGGGCGTCATGGTCTCGCACCGCTCTGGCGAGACCGAGGACGTCACCATTGCCGACATTGTTGTTGGCATCCGTGCCGGCCAGATCAAGACGGGCGCCCCCGCTCGTTCGGAGCGTCTTGCCAAGCTCAACCAGATCCTGCGTATCGAGGAGGAGCTCGGCGACAATGCTGTCTATGCTGGCGAGAAGTTCCGCAGCGCCGTCACCCTCTAAAGGGGTTGATGTGCGCCGAGAGGGAACCAGGACCAAAACATAGTGCTGCGGGGTGCGACCTTCGCAACGGAAGTCTGGGCTTATGGGAAGGTTGGGATGGCAGGAAAAACAGAGACATGACCTCTAGAAATGAAATAAAATACCACAGTCAAACTCCAATTCCACATGAGAGCCAAGGCTCTTTTTTTTCTGTTGAGGTGCTCGTGACCCTGAATGATGCTGCGTACTGGTGACGACCGGCTTGCAGCAGTGACCGATGCGGGACCGTACTATAGACAGCAGGTGACAGAGAAGGACCCACCATGGAGGGGCATGGCCACAGCCGGTGACAGCTGTCAGACGTTGCTACAGCGACGGGTGGACCACAATGCGCAACCCAAACAGAAACAGGAAAGTGGGCTTTTGATTTGGCCCAACCCGACCCCGCCAAAGCCAATCTCAGCCATACTACATACGCAGCATGCACGGACATATGCGCGTCTCACGCTCGTCAACTTGAAAACGACCTCTCGACGCGGCACGGTAGGTGACACGACGTGCTTCCACCTACAAACAAGATCGACACCCTCTTCGCAGCCTGCCGCCTCGCTCGCGGCGCGCCCAACACCGAAAATGGCGCCCAACAACGACGACCCCGTCAACTTCGACATCATCGAAGACCACAAGGAAAACATCCAGGCCCTCCCCAGCGGCCGCTCCGCCCGGAAGCTCGCCGAGCTGTACTCGGCCTCTCCCCTCCAGCCGCGCCCCTCCCCCCTCTCCAGCAAGGATGTCAACGAAAGCATCCGCGCCGAGTTCGAGGCCGAGCTGGCCTCCATCAACGAAGCGGACGACCCGCTCGACATTTACGATCGTTACGTCCGCTGGACGCTGGATGCGTACCCCTCGGCGCAGGCCACGCGGGAGTCGGGGCTGCACACGCTGCTGGAGCGGGCGACCAAGGCGTTTGTGACGAGCGCCCAGTACAAGAACGACCCGCGGTACCTCAAGATGTGGCTCCAGTACATCGGCTTCTTCTCCGACGCGCCGCGGGAGGCGTTTGTGTTCCTCTCGAGGCACGGGATCGGCGAGGGGCTGGCGCTGTACTACGAGGAGTACGCCGCGTGGCTCGAGACGGCGGGGCGCTGGGCCCAGGCCGAGGAGGTGTACAAGCTGGGGATCGAGAGGGAGGCGAGGCCTGCCGCGAGGCTGCTGAGGAAGTTTGGCGAGTTTGAGCACCGCCGCGCGGCTCATGCCGCGGAGGCCGGGGACGAGGGGCCGTCCTCGCCGGCCCTGCCCGTCGCCCGTCCGGCGCTGGCGGCCAAGGTGGATCCGTTCGCGGCGGCTGCGCCCAGAGATCCGCAGGCGCCGCGCGAGCCGCAGGGGCTTGGCGGCGGTAGTGGTGGTGGTAGTGGTGGACGAGGCCAGCCGTCCAAGGCGCCCAAGTCGAAGCTGGCGGTGTTTTCGGATGCGGACGCGGCGCCGCAGCAGCCGGCCATGTCAGCTAGGAGTGCCGGGTCGAAGGGGTGGGATAGCATCGGATCGCTGGCGGATAGGAAGAAGGAGAACACGATGGAGCCCAAGCCGTGGGCGGGGGAGACGCTGAAGGCGGGCGGGAAGAAGCCCGCCGGCCCGAAGATGGCTGTTTTCCGGGATCCGGTAAGTCCTCGCCCTTCCGTCTCTTGACGAAACCACCGGATGTTGATCGATATAGGACTAATTATGTATGGCCGCCGATGGGGCGGGGAGCTTTCGGTATCGTGTATTCAGTCTCTTGCGAAGCAGCTTGCCAAATCACACATTCCCATTCATCACCACAAGGTTCAGGTTACCGTGAATCCCACAACGGGCAAGAGGGAGCGCGTGTTTGTCGACCTCCGGGTGGTATACCCGACCCCGGATGAGCCTGGCACGGAGCTGAGTTTTGAGGAGGTTTGGGCTGCTAACAGGGGCTGGCTCAGCCACGACTGGGATGAAGAAACGGCACAGCAGCTGGCGTTCCCCGACGAGAACGCCCCTCCAGGGGTTGGCCAGAAGCTCGCCGTCCACCACGACGTTGTCCGGCTTGACGAGAACGGCGCGCCGATCTTCCCCAAGGCGGCGAAGCCGCCAAGGAAGAAGAAGGTGTTTGAGATCAACGAGACGCAAATCAGTAAGTGAACGTGGCACCGCTGAGGCGTTCGACGATGTCTGACCCCGCCCCAGTCAAAGCGAAGCTCGACTCGCCCACGGGGCCCAAGATGAAGAAAAAGCGGCGGTCCATGGCTGCCGAGCCGACCATGACGATCCACACCAAGGCCGCGACGGAGGACATTTACGACATCTTCAACGCCCCGCTCAAGCCGGGAGCTGCCAAGGGCCCCGCCATCAGCGATGACGAGCCTGTTTACGACTCGGATGACTATACCAGCGGTGGCGAGAGCACCGTGACCAACACGCAGATCGGCGGAGACGAGGAAGAGGCGGAAGCTGTAGAGGAGGACGAGGTCGACGACGATGACAAGAGCGAGGCCAGCGAGTGGTCCGAGTTTTCGATGCACCGGCACGTGCCCGGCCTCGACAGGGGCGGGAAGACCGGGGAAGTTGGGGAACATTCGGACCTCATCGACATGTACGAGCACGACGAGCGACAGCATGAAGAGGAGGAGGAGGAGGAGGAAGAGGAGGAGCCGGAACACGAACCGCCCAGGACGCGTACCAAGTTCATCCCCATCCCGCCGGAAGACTACGTGCCCACTCGGCGGCCGTATAGGGACCCCGCCGAGGTGGCGAACAACCGCCTTCCGTTCATGACGCCCATCACGGAGCGCACCGAGACGTCGCTGGCGGATATGACGGCCGAGATGAGCAGGTATGCCAAGACTCCATCTAGGATAAGGAGGGAAGATATGCTGCTCGAAGAGGACGAGGAGGAAGAGGAGGAAGAGGTGGAAGAGGAAGAGGTGGAGGACGAAGAAGAGGAGGATGCCGAGTCCGAAGAGGCCCCTCCCAGCCCGCTTCAGCGGGTGGTCCAGGAGGAGGGGAGCCCAAGGCCGAAGGCGGCCTTGCCGTTCCATCCCAAGACAGCACCCGTGGGCCGGCAGCCCTTCGGGGCGAAGGCGCCCTTGGCCCCCAAGGGCCCCATCATCAAGGAAACGCAATGCAACCCCGTGGACGAGGCAATCCGCGCCGAGATCCTAGCCAACATCCATCCGCCGCTGAGCTCGTACGACGGCTTCTACGACCACCGCAACGAGCGGTTTGAGCGCGGCGCCGAGATCCGCAAGTTCACCAAGTCCGTCGGCAAGGGAGGGTCCAGGTCAAGCACGGACAAGACGGCCGGGCTGGGCGGCGGTGTTGTGCTCACGTTCCCCGAGACCAAGACCAGGTACACGGTGCGCAAGGAGCTTGGCGCTGGAGCGTTTGCGCCGGTGTATCTCGTCGAAAACTCGCATCCGGACGAGGATGGCGAGGAGGACGCGGCGGCGGCGGGGGGCGACGAGAACGGCCGCGGCGCGATGATGGGCCGCGGCGCCTTGGCCAGCTCGCACCGCCGCCGGCACGAGCGCGAGGCGCTCAAGATGGAAGACCCGCCCACGCCCTGGGAGTTTTACATGATGCGCCTCGCGCACACGCGGCTCGGACCCCAGCACCGCGCGACCGCCTCGCTGAGCCCGGCCCTGGAGATGCACCTCTACCAGGACGAGGGCTACCTCTTCCTGCCGTACCACCCGCACGGCA
The DNA here is from genome assembly GCF_042764415.1 of Remersonia thermophila. Lineage (NCBI taxonomy): Eukaryota > Fungi > Ascomycota > Sordariomycetes > Sordariales > Chaetomiaceae > Remersonia > Remersonia thermophila. The sequence goes on from NC_092218.1 coordinate 3,074,818, forward strand.
CGCTCCTCGACGTGGTCAACCTCTTCCGCGCCGAGCCGTCGGGGGTCATGGACGAGGTGCTGGCCATGTTCTTCGCCATCGAGCTCCTCCGCACCGTCGAGGCGCTGCACGCCAAGCAGATGATGCACGGCGACCTCAAGGCCGACAACTGCCTCCTCCGCCTCGGCGGCGTCGACTCGAGCAACCTCCCGCCGCTGACGGGGCCGTGGGCCCCCTCGGGCGCGGGCGGCTGGGCCACGCGCGGCGTGACGCTGATCGACTTTGGCCGGGCCATCGACATGCGCGCCTTTGCGCCCGACGTCCGGTTCGTCGCCGACTGGAAGACGACGGCGCAGGACTGCGCCGAGATGCGCGAGGGCCGGACGTGGACGTGGCAGATTGACTACCACGGCCTGGCGGGCACGCTGCACACGCTGCTGTTCGGCCGGTACATGGAGACGGTGCGGTGCGACCAGGGGGGGCTGGCGACGAGCGGGGCCGGCGGGAGGCGGTACCGCATCCGCGAGACGCTGAAGCGGTACTGGCAGACGGAGATTTGGGCCGAGTGCTTTGACCTGCTGCTGAACCCGGGCCAGTTTGCGGGCGGGGAGGAGGGCGGGAGGATGCCGGTGCTGAGGGGGATGAGGCAGGTGAGGGAGAAGATGGAGAGGTGGTTGGAGGCGAACTCGGAAAAGGGAGTGGGGTTGAGGGCGTTGATGGGGAAGGTTGAAGGATGGGCCAAGGGGAGGAGGTAGTGTTTTTTTTTTCTTATTTTTTTTTATCATTATGGAGAGTTTCTTCTCCTTCTCCCTCTTGTTCTCTATATTCTGTGTATTGTTTCTGTTATGACCTGGTTCTTTGTTGATGATATTCCGTTCTCTCCTCTTTTTCTTTTGTTGATGTCATGTCGGATCCCCTCCTCACGGGACGAGCGACGATGGTACAGTAGCTTTGAGCAAAAGACAAGGTCGGGGCAGGTTACCGGTCCATCTCTTATGAAATACTATACACGGCCGTTACGAATGAATTATGCAGCCGTGGCGCCTGGGCCTGCTGGCTCTCCGCCTCGGCCGCCGTCTCGCCCTGCGAGCCGGAAGCAGAGGAATCATTACTAGCACACGCATGACACGACAGACTGCCTGCCGGAAGCAGCCTCTGCCTCCCCTCGGCTCACTCGCTCTCGTTGCACGAGTCGCACGAGTCCTCCTTGTCGCTCTTTTTCCTTCTCTTGCCCTTGGCCTTGGTCCCCTTTTTGGAGTCCTTGGCAGCCTTCTTATCCACTTGCTCCTGGATCCGTTTCCTCTCGGCCGCGCCGCGGGCCTGCAGCTCCTTCTCCTTGTCGCGGAACTCGTCGCTCTCGGGGTCCATGCCGATCAGGCTCTCGAGCAGCTTGATCTCGTCGGCCCAGATCATGCGGTTCTCGACCGTCTTGCCGTCCGGGCCCTTGTCGTCGATGGGCGTCTCGAGCACCATGGGCAGGCCCGCCAGGCGGGGGTCGTTGACGACGTTGTGGAAGGCGCGCAGGCCGAGGAAGCCGGTGCCGATGTTGGCGTGCAGGTCGCGGTGCGAGGCGAGCGGGGCCTTGCTGTCGTTGAGGTGCAGGGCGCGCAGGTAGCCGAGGCCGACGACGCGGTCAAACTCGCCCATGGTCGCGGCCCAGGCCTCGGGCGAGCGCAGGTCGTAGCCCGCGCCAAAGGCGTGGCACGTGTCGAGGCACACGCCGACGCGGGACTTGTCGTCGACCTGGGCGATGATGTCGCGCAGGTCCTCGAACCTGCCGCCCACGACGTTGCCGCTGCCGCACATGTTCTCGAGCAGCGTCACGACGCCGCTGCCGGCGGTCGCGCGGTGCGCGCGGTTCAGCTGGGCGGCGATGCGGGAGCACGCGCCGGCCATGTCGCCTCCGGGGCCGGTCGAGCCCGGGTGGAAGTTGTAGAGCCGGATGCCGAGCGCGGCGCATCGCTCGAGGTCGTCGAGGAACGAGCCGTAGGCCTGGTCGGCCTTTGCCGGGTCGGCCTGGGCGAGGTTGACGAGGTAGGAGCCGTGCGGGAGGACGTGGCGGCCGGCGTCGTAGCCGTGCTTCTTGGACAGGGCGCGGAACTGGACGCGGGCGTCATCGGACAGCGGAGGGCTGACCCATTTCCGCTGCGACTTGAGGAAGAGGGCGAAGGCGTTGCCGCCGATCTGGAGGGCGTTGTCGACGGCGTTGTGGACGCCGCCCGACGCCGACACGTGCGCGCCAATGTACATGGCGTGCTTGAGCGACGCGATGGCTGTGCGCGGGGCAAGCGCCATGGCGGCGTCGTTTTCGGGCTGCTTTTTGGCGGTGGTTTTGCGTTTCTTGACGGAGCGCTGGGAGCCGCCTTGGCCTTGGTCGTCGTCGTCGTTGCCGTCGTCGCCGTCGTTGCGGGCAGCAGCTTTGGCGGCTTCGTCAGAGTCCTGCTGTTTCGTTGGCGGCTCGGCGTGGACGGCCTTCCGCTTGGAGATGCTGGTCTTGACCTCGGCGGTCTTGGACTCGGAGACGGCGGCGATCGTCTCGGTGCCGCTGGCGTGCTTCTTGGTCTTGGAGGCGGCGAGGTCGGCTTTGGGCTCGATCGTCTCTGGCTTTGTTTGCGCTGCGCTGCGGCTGGATCGGCGAACCATTGCGACAGCTGATTCTCCTCGCCGGATGTCGTGCCGTTGGGAGTATCGCCAGCTTCGGTAGGTGCCAGTCCACGGATGCCAAATCGAAGGGTGCCAGCCGTGAAGTCGAGCTCGATTCCTACGGTGTAATAGCTAACTAGTTGGAGGCTGCATGCAAGCAAACCAAGTTCGGGGAGTTCGGCGAAGTGGGGCCCCTTTATCTTGGATGAAGCGCGCTTCGCGGTCGACGCGTTGCGTCATCACGTGCCAGGCGGATCATGGGGAAAAGCGAATGCCCCTCCTCCCCCCGGTCTCATCGCTTTCCATTCGCTCTGCCTTCTTCTACTACACAGTATGCGTACGAAGTACTGTCTGTGTATTCACTGGATAACGGGGGTGACACCAGCACAAGCAAAAGGATGGATAACGGCCTCTCCTGAATAAAAAGGGTGGCGGGAATGAAACTGCGGGACATGTCCGTTGCTCGGTGGCATGCCGTCTCGGTCGTGTCGTGTGTCGAGCGAGCGTTGGGTGAGCTCAATGTTGAGGTGAACCAATGTATGGGCGTGGACGGACGGCTCTCGAAGGTGGTGGGACGAGCTTGTGCCAGGGTCAAGACAACCGTTGCAAGGAGTCAAGCACATGCACCAGCAGCATGCCGTGCGATCAAGACGAACCGACGTTCCGCATCTGCCATCCGTGATCCGTGATCTGTCCTCTGTCATCCGGGTACAACGGCGTCGCCCCCCCAATGCTGCATGGAGGGGCTCTGGCCGCAGCCCCGGTAGCTTGAGCGTATGATGGCATGGCTTTGCTCCTCGATTGGTGCGTTCCTTGTCTCTTCCCATCCCCAAGCATGATGGATAAAGAACCAGCCCGAACGTAGGTACGGGATCCAGGTAACTCACCACCGCCCACGGAGCATGCCGCGGTCTCGCTCTGCCCAAGTTCCCCGGCTGGAAATGCCGGGATATGCGGAGGTGCTCCCTTCGTCCCGCGAGTTCGCTGCGTGCTTCTCACACATGCTACTCATGTTGCATTCGGCTTGATCGGAAGCCAGCTGATTTCAGCCCAGGCTCCTCCCACCTACCCCTTGGCGTAAGTCCGTTGGAGGTGTGCGGGCTGATGACACACCGCCACACCTCAGGGTGGACCTCGGGGTCCCGTTTGTTGCAAAGCTCGTCGGGGACCGCAGAGCAGGCTTGATGTCTCTTTCTGGGAGGAATTGAGTTTCATAGCAACAGGGGAACATGGCGAGGGTGTGTCGGCGATCACCCGAGAGGTTCGATACCGTTGATCATGGTGGAGGATTTCCCTGCCGAACGTGGGCCCAATGAACATGCAGCGAGGGTGGCCTGTGTGTGCTATTTTTGTCGCCCCTACCTAGTAGTATGCTGCATGCTACCGCAGTACACAGTAACTAGCTACCATACATACAGTAGTACCTACATGGCGCCCCAGGGTCCATGAAAGCGCACCGTGCGAAAGAAGCACGCACCACCCGCGGCGGCCCGTCCGGCTGGGGTTGGGGTTGGGTTGGGGGCGAAACACTGGGACAACGGCCACACGAGGACGGCGATCTTGTTGCTGTTTGCTGCGGCTGTGGGTTGCAGCAACTGGGCAGTTTCTGCAGCTTGGATTGCACCAACAGCATGCGACCGTGTGGGTGGGCGTGGCTGTGCTCCGAGTTTTTCAGCGTCGCCCTATGATGGCGGGCGTCCAGGGGGGCGAGGGGACGGGAGAGGACCAGCCCGAGCGACTACTACTGTGTATACACAGTAACTAACTAGGAAATGAACTAGTTACGTACAGCAGAGCTGCCCGCGTCGGCGTCGGCGTCGGCGACGGCGGAGGGGCCGGAGACCTCCGAGACCCGAGACAGACAACGAACCCAGCCAGGACGAGCAGGGCAAGATGCGTTGGATACCTCCACGGCACTGCAAGGTTTCATGCTGAAGGCTACCTGAAATGATGCCTTTCCTACACGGGTTAGAAGCACTGTTGAAGGCGTCCTGAAGAGCCATGCGTGTCAGCCAAAAACTCCGGCCCTTGCAGCAGCGCCATCACGGCGCATTGAAGGCCCCCCACTCTTCTGGAAGGCCTGGACCGGGGGGAGCGAGCGGGAACGGAATCGTGGCTGGCTCCGGGCACGCGGGTAGCTCACTCGGTACTCGGGACGCTTACAAAGGACCATCTTGGCATCGCCGGGTCTTTGCGGTCAAAGCAACCTAACCTTACGATACCTACACAGTGGGTACCTCAGGTTGGACCGAAGAGCTCCCGTCAGCTGTCCGCTGTCGTTCGTTTACCAAGGGGGAGCTACCTGCGTGAACGAGCAAGGATCTTGTGGGTTCCACGTTGGGAACAGCCCAGCAGATGCCAGACGGGATTCGGTACCTACGAATTACGCAGTACTAGTAACAGTGATAGGCCACCCAAGTCACTTCGACTGGTATTAGTGTCAGCAGGCAGGCAGGCAGGCAGGCCTGAACAACAACGAACGGGCTGAACCCCCCCTCCCCCAATTAGGTAGGTAAATTCCTAGGTACCTACCTACACAGTACCTACCGTACCTACCTAGAGGTAGGAAGGTGGTGTGTCAGGTGTCAAGTGTCGGGTGTCGGGGGAGTCGGGTGGCGTTATTGCCTGCCCTCACTTCCTGCTTGCGCCATTCAGCTTGGCCAGACACTCGTTTTGTCGTTTTACCCTTTGCACCACCTCAAGCTTCCAGGTTCACGTCTTTGGGTACGCTCCCAAGACCTCCCCGGCTGACTGTGCCGCAGCATCCTAGTTGACCAGGTCATGGAGGTGGACAGTGGGCGCGCACGGTACACCTTTTTTTTCCCCAGGCTGCCACCACGGTCCCTCCACATAGTTCCCGTCGTTACCTGATTGTCCCGTCGCCTGCCTGCGTGGCAACGGCCCTCACTTTGGTTGCTCTGAGCTGCGGCACCCACGCATTTGGAAGCACAGCAACGCCGACGCCGCCACCACCACCGCCACCACCACCACCACCAGCAACAAACACTCCGAACCCAGCGCTGTCATCATCGTCTTCTCCCTGCAGCAAGAGACAGATGGCGTGCTGCCGAACCGGCCCATGAGACCTGGCCGACCTCGACCTCGACCTCGACCTTCTTTCTATCGGATCCCGGCCTCGTGTGTATGTGCGTGCCTTTGAGCGTGCCTGTGTGCGTGCCTTTGTGTCGCCAACCATGTCCTCGGCCGACACCATCGCCGACGCCGACGCCGACGCCGCCCGTGGCGCCGGCGAGCCTCGGCGGTCTTTGGTCGAAAAGAAACCCATCAAGCATCCCCATGCTGGCGCCGATACGCCCGCGAACGAGCCGCCTGCGTTTGAGCGACTCCCCGACGAGATCATCCAACAGTAGGGCGTCTCTCTCTCTCTCTTTTTTTTTTCTTTTTTCTTTCTTTCTCTCTTTCTCGGGCCATTCTCGTTGCGCCATCCGCTCCCGTTCCCGTTCATGACATGCTCCGCAAGGCGGCCGGCTCACTCCTCTCTCCAGGATCCTGCAGGCCACCGATGCCAACGGCTTCGCCTCGCTAGCCCTCCTCAACTCGAAATGGAGGAGCGTCGCCCAGCAGGCGCATCTCTATGCCTCCCACCTCGCGCAATGTCCCTCGTACGCCATGAGCAACAAGACGCCGCCCGGGGTATCGGGCGACGAGAGCGCCAACCTCCCGCGGCTCCGCCGGCTCTTCGCCCGCGAGGTGAAGCGCAACTTGTTTGAGGCCTACCTGCGGCCGCGCAAGACCGTCATCAAGGTCGTGTCCAACTCCATCAGCCCCTCGTCGTGCCCCGGGGGCGAGGGCATCCAGTTCAGCCCCTCGCCCAAGGGCCACCACCTCCTCGCCTACAACTCGTCGCGCATCCACGTCATCGACCTGCGCGCCCCCGAGATTGCCGTCAAGCGCGAGCTCAAGATCCTGCGCCGACCCGCCGCCACGTGCATCAACGATGAGGGAACCCTGCTGGCCGTCCTCCAGACCGAAATGGAGATCGACGTCTACGACCTCAAGCAGACGCCCCCCAAGCGCTCCCGCTCCATGATCCTCGACCACAGCCCCCGCGCCATCGCCATCTCCCCCTGCGGCTCCATCTTGGCCGTCGCCTACGAGGGCGGCATCGAGGTATCGTCCCTGAACCCCAACGCCCTGCCCACCGACCGCCGCGCCGTCAAGTGCGACGCCGTGGATACCCTGACCTTCTCCTTCGACGGCACCCAGATCCTCGGCACCACCGTCCACTCGTCGCAGCCCAACACCATCGTCCTGACCGCGCCCTACTACGATCCCGGCGCGCACGTGAGCGGCGCCGACATGAGCGCCCTCTGGACCACCTCCATCCTGTTCCCCAACACCAGCCGCGACTGCAGCCACGCCGTCCTGATCCAGGATGGCAAGCACGGCGAGGCCGAGTGGACCTTTACCTACGACCGGAGCTTCGAAATCTTCCGCGCCGTGCGCATCGACGATCTGCGCAACGGCACCACCTACTTCACGGGCCCCATGCCCAAGCCCAACTCGCAAGCACGCCTGCTGCCTTCCACCCTTCCCGCCGCCTCATACCACGGCGATCTCGTTTCGGCCGGCTTTCAGGGCAACGAAATCTGGCTCTACGGCATTCCCGAGGACCTGGCCGCGGTGCCGACGCCGGCCGATGCCGCCAGCAACAGCAGCAGCAGCAGCAGCAGCAGCAGCAGCAGCAACAGCAGCAGCAACAACAACAACAACAGCAGCAGCAGCAGCAGCAGCAGCAGAAGCAGAAGCAGAAGCAGCAACAGCTCCTCTTCCGAGAGCACGCCCAGCACGACGGGCCTGATGCGCCGGAGCAGCGGCCCATCGGCCCGTTCGAGCGTTCGCATCCCGGGGGGCGGCAACGAGCCGGCGAGGGTGCCGCAGTGGCAAACTCTCTGCGACAAGGCCCGCAACACCTTCGTTGGGGGCCTGAAGGTTGGCGAGCTCGAGGGCGTCAGCACCGTGCTGTTCGTCGCCGACTTTGCCGACTCGCGCATCAAGGAGCGGCTGGTTGTCGCTGCCCGAGGCGCGGCGCCCAAGGCTGGCGCCACCGACGAGGAAGGCGTTGATTTTGTCGACGGCGGCCGCATCACCGTCCTGGATTTCGATTACTCCATCGCCAACGGCACCGTGCGCGAGCTCACCATCGAGGTCGGCAACGGGGAGGAGCCCGAGGTGCTCGAGGAGGAGCGCCGCGACATGGATACCGAGGTGGCCATCGTTCGGCGAAGGACCGTGGCCCAAAAGAGACATAGCCGGGCTGTCGCCGCCGTCATGCGCAGCGGGACGAGCGCGGCCCGACCTCCGCCCCTCCCGGCGCATCCCTCCTCCTCTGCCGCTGCCGGCGGCAACAACAACAACGACGACGACGACGATGATGATGATGACCCCTTGGTGCCTCGCCGGCTCGGCGTTCCGCCAGCCCAGAGGGGCCAACCAGCCGCCGCCGCCGCCGCCGCCGCCGCCGCTGCTGCTGCTGCTGAAGAAGAGCCCGAGACGCAGTCCATCGAGGAGCAAGAGGCTCTGGATGCGCCCTACGACCACACCAGCCCCCGCTCGGGCACAACGCTCCGCCGGGCCGCCACGGCCGCTGCCAACACGCGCCGCATCCACCCGGCCGCCGCCGCGGCCGCCGGGCGCATCGTGTACCGTCGCGCCGACGGCCGCACCGAGCATCCTCACGAGAGCGACGCCGACAACTGGGTCCCGCCGCCGCCTCCGTACCAAAAGGAGGACCCTCTCGACCTGCCGGCGTTCCTGCGCCACACCATCCTGGCGAACGGGCAGCTGCCACCGCTGCCGGCGCCGGCACCGCAACCACAGCCCGGACACCCCGCAGAGCCTACGCAGGAGGACAGGCGAGCGATTCGTAACTCATCGGCGTCGATGCATCACCAGCAGCGCCGGGCGCAGAACCCTGCTTCGGCCAACCGGTTTTCCTCTCCTGCGCCCCCCGTGCCCCCGGTGCCGCCGCTTCCGTCCCTCGCCGCTCTCCGACCGGCTCCGCCCGTGCCACCGCTACCTCCCGGGGTGGTCGGCGCTCCCGTGCCGTGGGCCACCAGCACCAGAGAAGCCGCGAGGCCGTCGTCGCGGGACTCGCGGTATCTTGACGGGGAGAACATCTACGATGTGTCACCGCCCGAGTCGCCGGCGATGCGACCCGCGGGGGGTGGTTTCCACGATGCACGGGCGTCTCGGCCATCCGCCATGCCCTCTCCAGCAGCGAGCGGCGACGGCCCTGTCCCGGCTCCGTCAACCGATGGCTCGGCCCGCCATCCTCCTGCCCCCATCCGGCTCGGGGTCTCCCGGACCTGGCCCATTCAACCACCGCCGCTGAACACCAGCCACAATGCTCCCGCGTCAGGCTATCCGTGCTCAGCGCCACCCGTGCATCCCGGCCATGGCCCCTCCCGGTCCTTCCCTCCCCTGCGTGCTGGCCATGCGCAGCCCCCTAGCGACGGCGGCGCTGCGAGCGAACAGCAGCAGCAGCATTACCCCTTCTCCCGCCCTCACCGGCCGCAAGACAGCACCAACTCAGGCGCCGCGAACAGCCTCCGCAACGCCAACAACCCCGCTCTCCCCGGCGACGAAGAGATGCCCCTCATCATCAGCACGCCCACCGGCGTGCAAGGGGCCTTCGACCCGCCCGGCCGCCGTCCCGACCCGGCCGATGCGCGCGCCGGCATCCCGCTCTACTCGCCCGTTCCGCGCCATCCGAGACCGAACACGCACGCCGCCATTCTCCGCCCACCCGGCCTCTCGCCGGACGACGACGACGGCCAACCGCCGCAGCAGAGGGGGAGGCAGACCCGCCTGCCCACGTTTCCAGGCCTGCCGCCTGCTGGGCCTGCCGCGCCTCCTGGGCCTGCCGCGCTCATGGCCCCTCTTCCTCCCCTTCCTTCCCTTCCTGCTGCCGCGCCGGCACCAGCCCCTGCATCAGCACCAGCACCAGCACCGGCACTTGCACCCCCACCTGCACCTGCACCTGCAGGCCCCACCTCGTCAGGCGGCTTCTTCTTTGCCCGCCGCGCGCCAAGTCTCAACCGTAAGGCCAGCGCCAGACGCGCGGAGCGGTCGGCCGCGAAAAACGTCGCGGACGCGAAGCGGAGGGGGTGGTCGGGGAGGTCGTCCAAGTCGAAGAGCGTGGCGGGCGGAAGCCTGTTCGGCGGCGAGGGAAGCAAGAGCAAGAAGAAGAACAAGAACAAGAAAAAGGCCAAGAGCGAGAGGGATCTCGACGCAGCGAGCAGCGCGGCGTGGACGGACGTTACCGTCGGAGGGTATAGCCTCCTGAACGGGCTTGGAGTTGGTGGTCAGACAAGCAATTCGGCTGCGGCGACGTGGATGATGGGTGGTGGTCGTGGTGGTGGTGCTGCTGCGGTTGTTGCTGATCCCCAGGAGCGGCGGCGGCAGCAGCAGCAGCAGCAGCAGCAAGGGAATACGCTAGTTTCTGGAAGCGGTGGTGGGAACGGGAATGGGAGCGGGCCCGTGGTATTGGGATTGGAGCAGCTGAAGAAGAAGGAGAAGGAGAAGAAGGCAAAGTGTGTGGTTATGTGATGGGTATGCCACCGGGAATACCGTCTGGATGAACGTTTCTAGGTATGGATGGCGGCAAGATCTGCTCTTTTTTTTTCGTTTTTTTTTTTTTTTACGAGGATGGTATTCAAGACAAGGGAGGCATCACACGACAGCATAGGCAAGGTGCTCTGGGTTCTGGTCGCACATATTTTGGTTCTTTGGATACGGTCGTTCATCCTGGGAAGGACAACAGGACTTGTAGGAAGATGCGAAAACTAGAGAGATAGGCAGGCAGGATATGATACCACCTAATAGCAACCTTGAATGGGTTTGTGACGGAACCCATCCATGCTTTGTTGCTAGTACGTAGTATGGTGAAAACAGCTCAAGCGGTGGGTGATGTCATTGGGGTCCTCGGGGGTTGGAGGTGGTTTGGACGAGGTGATAGAATGATATTACCGTTCATAGTGAACCCTAACCCTCTTCGGCGAAGTCTCTCTTCATCGCAAACTCGCGTGTCAACCACACGTCCAACTCACCAGAACGGTTGACAATTGTGTGAACCCACTCGACCCCTTTCCGGCACGGAATGAGGTGAAGGAGGTTCAGCACGAGCCCCAATGCGCCCCCGTCTCTCCCGTCGTCCCTCCCGGCCGGGCGTGGTCTTGCGGTGGGCGGGCGCGCGCACCAAGTCGACCTTTTCCCCGGCCAGGTCGTCGGACTCGAGCGCAAAGGCCTTCACCGTCAACCTCAGCCTCGACCCCCGCCTGCGATCCGCCTCGGGCTCCTGGAGGAACGGGCTCACCGGCGAGCAGTACGCCGTCCTCGACCGCGTTCGGCAGTGGTTTGGAAGCTCGCAACCCAGCAGCCACGACGCGGCCGTGCTGCTCGTGTCCCGCTCCCTGGCCGCCTGGCTGGACAACGATGCCTTTCTTGCCCACCTGCTCGCCGCCGCCGAGCTGTGCCGCTCCGGGTCCCGATCCCTGGCGCTCCTGGCCGCCGCCGTCGACCAGGTTCCGCTCTACGACCCGGCCCGAAACGCCTTCGCCGCCTCCGAGGGCCTCTCCGTCTTGAGAACCCACCGGGCGAGCCTCTTCTTGCCCTCCTCGACGGGCTCCGGTTCCGAGGGGACCCCAACAGGAGCTGGAGCTGGGGCCGGGGCCGGGCCCGCCGCGCTGCGCTTCATGCTGCCCACCATCCCCGGGCCCCAAAACACCCACCTGCGCCGCCCTGCCCTCGACCTCCCTCTCGCCAACACCCTCTTCACCACCGGCCGGCCCATCACCGTCTGCGCCAGCCAGTGGCAGCCGGGCCCTCGGGGCGAGCTCCCCTTGCTCAGCGGCAAGGCGGCGCAGGTGCCGCCCGAGGCCGCGACCCTCTACCTCGGGGCCACGCCCGACGCCGCTCGCAGCAGAAAGATCGGCCAGAGCAGCAGCACGCTCCGGGTGCCCCTCGTCCCCCTGACCCAGCCGCACCGGATCCACCAGAGCCTCGGCAACATCCTCTCTCGGCTCCGGGCGCACCCGGCGGCGGAGCCGACGCCCGCGTCCGAGGAGCTGGAGCGCGCGATCCCCCGGCTCCTGGACCTGCGCGCGTCGAACGGCCTGCGCCACGCCGGCGGCCCGCTGGGCGTGTGGGCCTTGGTCATCCCCGACAAGCAGCCGGGCGCGGCGGGGCCTCGCGGGCCGGTGGCGAAGCTGCCCGCGCTGAGCCTCGACGAGTACAGCCCGGAGAAGGAACGGCAGCTGGCGGCGCAGACGGCGATGAGGATGCGGGGCATGCTGTCGAGGGGCTGCCGGCTGCATCGGGTTTGTACGTGACCCCCTCCGTTCTTCCGTTCCCCCCCTTCCCCCCTTCTCTCTTGCCCGTTCTGCACGCATCATGCGTGCACGCACCTCTCCCCTTGCATCTCTTTGCCGGGCACGGAGCTAACCGTGACGTCACGCACCACCCCCCACAACAGTAAGCGGCGGCGGCGGATGGGGCTCCAAGCGCGGCCTCCTCTCGCTCGACCCCGAGACGAGGCTCGCCGGCCGGGAAAACGACGACGCCGAGGCGACCGAGCACGACAGCCTCGGCAGCTTCCTTGCCTCGCTCAAGGGCGAGCCCAGCCAAGACCCCGACGCCGGCCCCGGCGGCGCCGGCGCAGGCGCAGGCGGCATCGCCAGCCCGGGCATGTACGTCCAGTTCTTGGCGGAGCCGCCCGCGCCGGCCTCGGCGGCAGCCACGGTCGCGGCCGACGACGAGCGCGCGCGGTCGGCCCTGGACGTGCTCCGCGGCGGGGCCCTGGCCCTGCTGGGCACCACCGCGCCCGACTTTGACGACCAGCCTCGCGGAGGACCCGCCGCCGCCGCCGCGCCGGAGCGGGCCGAGCAGCAGGCGGCGGAAGCGGCGGCGGGGCGGCGGGGGCGGCAGAGGGCTCGTTCGGCGCCGCCGCCATCCTCGCCACCGCCCCCAACGTGTTCGGCGCCGTCTCCTCGGCGGGCGTCTACCTGAGCGGCGACGTGGTCGGCAGCAAGGCGCCCGTCGCGACCAAGCTGGACGTGCCGGGGCTGCGGCTCGTGGCGAGCGTGCTTCCGTGGGCAACGTCGAAGGAGCAGGCCCGCCCCTGGCGCTGGGCCGAGCACGCCGTCGGCTTGGGCGCGGGGCCGATCGATCCGCCGAGGCTCCGCTCGCTCGCGAGGCAAGGCGGCCGGGGCTCGAGCAGCAAGAAATGATGGGCCCTTGCGTGGTCGGGCGGCTCTTCGCCCGCCCGCCCGCGTTTCTGCCTCCCTGGCTCATGATGTGGACTGAAAGAAGAGAAAAGAGAGAAAAAAAAAAAAAAACATTTGTCTAGAGAAAGAGATCAGGGGCCATGTGTGCGTGTCTGTATCGAATCATTGAAGGGCATTGCAACCCGCCAGCGAGCTTCGGAGGGAAAGGATATGGCCATGAATGCGTACGGGATGATCGTTTTGTTTTGTTCACGGAGAAACCATCTCAACTGCCAGAGGACCGCCTCGGAACGGTCAACACATCAAGGGAAAACCAGGGCAAGAAACCGTAACAATCTGTATCATTCGCCAAGAGCACCGCCCACTCTAGCCGTTCATCCAGCCACTACTCAATCATGTCCACGTCCTCATCGCCACCCTGCGGCTGCTGCTGCTGCGGAGCCGGCGCAGCGGCATCCGCGCTCGAAGCCGCCGCACCGCCGTTCAGGCCGGCAAAATAATCCTCCATCTCCGCATCCAGCTCCTCCTGCGTCTTCTTGGGCCGAGCAGCCCCCTTCTCTCCGCGCCCGCCCCGAGCGCCGCCGGCTTCCCGCCTGCCGCCCGGCCTTCTGGCCCCGTCACCCCTCCGCCTGTCGCCCCCCCTTGCCGGAGGCGGGCTGCGCGACCGGCTCAGCCTTCCATCGTTAGTACCGCCGCGTCCACCCCTGGGCCGGTACCGATCCACCCCCCGGCGGGCGGCTTCTTCGTCGGGATCCCTGGCGCGGCGCCCGGGGGACAGCGAGCGCGAGCGACCGCCTTTCTGCTGGCCGGGAACCGTGATGCGCTCGGCCAGGGGCCGGCTGCTGGAAGCGGCGTGGCGGCCGCCTCCCACCGGGCCGCTGGGAAGGAGGGTCAGGCGGATGGGCTGGCCGGCGGCGTTGGCGCCGTCGTATTCCGCGACGGCACGCTTCGCGTCGTGGTGGGACTCGTAGGTGACGAAGGCGGTGCCTTCGGAGCGGCCGGCGCGGTCGTACTTGAGCTCGAGGGAGACGATGGGGCCGATGCGGGAGAACAGGCCCTGAGCGAACGATGGTTAGGCTGCGATGCGTGGTTGGTCAAGGGTGGAAGGCGACGCACCTCAAGGTCATCTTGCGTCAGCTCGTAGTGCAGGTTGTCGACTCGGAGCTTGGTGCCCCGGACATCGCTGTGGTCGTTAGAGGTGGGCTTTCCGTGGCGAGGTTGGCCGTCGTGCCGTACCTTGGAGCGTCCGGAGAGCGGCGGTATCTAGAGCCGGATCGGCGGTTGCCTGGCAACCATGTTAACCAACAACTCCTCCCCCCCTCAAAGCCCGCAGAGGAGGTTGGCGGCGGTTCGCACATACCATAGTCTTCAAACTTGTCATGGACCCATTCGCTACACCAAAGCCAGCTGTCAATACCACGCCTCCCGACGAGGCTCTTTCGCCGCCCAGGAGATGTCGGAGGAGGAAACGCACGAGTCAATGTTTCGCGGCGCATCGTCTCTGAAGGACTGTCCCGTCAAAAAATCCGCGGACAAGTCGTCGGGAGCTCGTTAGCCGGCCAAGGTTTCAAGTGCGGAACGGATACCTTTCCCCTCTGCGTCGCGATTCGAGCTAGCTGGTCCGAGACGCTCAAAGGGCGGGCCGCCGCTGCGGACCCCCGGCGTCGGCGAAGCCGGATGGACGCGAAACGAACCGCGCCCTCCCGCACGCGACAAGAACGGCCATGGGACGTGAGGCGTGGAGAATTGGGTTTGCCGCGCGGCACCGGAGCGATGGTATCCGAACCGAGAGGAAGGTAGAGGAGAAGGACACGGAAGGGAGGAGGAGCAGGAGTGGGAGGAGAGGGCTCAATCAACCTGTTCAAGGTGGTGCGACCGGTCAGCCATGATGACCCTGGAAGAGGGCAGCAGACAAGCGCAGGGCTCATGGGGAGGGTCTAGGCACAAGCGCACACCTTTCTGACACCATCTCTGGGAGGGTCGGGCCTGTCACGGCGACGGCCGCCGCCGTTGCGGGGGGGAGCTTTCTTGTTCTCCTGGCGTCGTGTCAGTCCATGGTCGGGCCGGGCCAGCAGGCGAAGGGAGAGAACATGCCTGGCGTCGCTCCGCAAGAATGTCGTCGAGGCTGCGATCGAGATCACGGCTCATCGTGTCGGTGTGAATTGGCAACTGGGAGAAAAGACTGGGACGATGAGCGAGCGTTGACTACTGTGTATGGATGTTGAGATGTTGGACGTTTGTTTCAGCCTTGGCGGCGTTGGAGCGGTCATGGAACAGGGCGATGGAACCCAAGCAACGCCTCGTCAAGCCAAGAACGGCCGCCCCACCGAACCGACAAGGCTGACGCTTCAACCTCCACGTGAGCATGGCGGGATCGCCAACAAGAATAGTTATGCATTTATCCAAACACCTCCCCCCCCCCCCACAGCTCAAACACCACACAGCATTGGCGGGAAAACATCCACATCACCCAAGAGGATTTCTTGGGGACTTGGGGAGTCGGCCGTCGCCGACTCGGCACCCAGGTTTCAGTCTACGTTGCATTTTGTAAAGCCTCCCTAACCCTGCGTACATATGACAGAGAAAGGCGGGGAAAACACCTCCCAGAACCCGAGACCAGCCTTCCTTAAAGAGCACCAAGCTCGCGAGCCTCCTCCACAGGGTACTAATTAAGGTGTAGGCTCCCCCTCTCTCTTCTCCTCAAGAACCCTTTTCTCAGAGCTTTTTGACCGCCTGTCAACCAGATGCAAACGCCCCTCTCCTCTGGAAAGAAAACGAACCAACGGCCGCCACCCAGCCGGCCTCTCCTCTCATGCTCTCCTGTCTACCCGATCGCCCAAGCACATGCTGTCCCTTCCTCCCCCGTATGAGCGCAAAATGCAAATGCAGACGCCGCTGCGCGGGAATGCGCGGGGTATTCCGAGAGAATAGCCGTGCCGTGTCGACAGCGGGCGCTGTGCGTTTAGATCAGGTCGGCCACGTTCATGGGCATCTCCTCGATCTGGGTGCTGTAGAACTGCTCAATCTCGCGCATCATGCGCACGTCGTCGGCGGTGACGAAGTTGATGGCCACGCCCTTGCGGCCGAAACGACCGCCACGACCAATGCGGTGGATGTAGTTCTCCCGGTTGGCGGGAAGGTCGTAGTTGATGACCAGCGAGACCTGCTGGACGTCGATGCCACGGGCGAGCAGATCCGTGGCGATCAGGACGCGGGAAGAGCCCGAGCGGAACTCCTTCATGATCAGGTCACGCTGGGCCTGGTCCATGTCGCCGTGCATGGCCGAGACGGTGAAGTCGCGGGCGGTAAGCTTGTCAGTGAGCCAGTCGACCTTGCGGCGGGTGTTGCAGAAGATGACGGCCTGGGTGATGGTGACGGTCTCGTAGAGATCCGACAGGGTATCAAGCTTCCACTCCTCCTTCTCGACAGCAATGTAGAACTGCTTGATACCCTCGAGGGTGAGCTCGTCCTTCTTGACCAGGATGCGGACGGGGTCGCGCATGAACTTGGTCGTCACCTCCAGGACGTCCTGGGGCATGGTGGCCGACAGCAGGACGACCTGGGTCGACTGAGGGAGCAGCTGGAAGATGTCGTAGATTTGCTCCGTGAAACCACGCTGCAGGCTGTGTTAGCTTGCGGGAAACGGTCACGGCTTGGTTCGCGGCGGCACTCACAGAAAGCATCTCGTCGGCCTCGTCGAGGACGAACATCTTCATGGCATCGGTCTTCAGGAAGCGGCGCTGAATCATGTCGTGGACACGGCCCGGGGTGCCGACAACGACCTGGGGGCCGTCCTGGAGGGCCTTCATGTCATCACGAACGCTGGTGCCACCAATGCAGGCGTGGCACTCGACGTTCATGAAGTCGCCGATGGCGACCACGACCTTCTGGATCTGCTGGGCCAGCTCGCGGGTGGGGGCGAGGATGAGAGCCTGGCACTGCTTGATGTTGGGGTCGATCTTCTGGAGGACCGAGATGGAGAAAGTAGCGGTCTTGCCAGTACCAGACTGGGCCTGAGCAATGACATCGTGGCCTGGTGAGAGGGGAGAGGGGGTCGTTTTGTCAGTCCCTGTCGTGGCGGTGTCGCAGCCCATGTCGGGCGTGGCTTGACTTACCCTTGATGACGGGCATGATGGCACGCTGCTGAATAGCAGACGGGCGCTCGAAACCGTAAGCATAGATGCCTGTGAAAACCCCTCTTGTCAGCCGCCGTCCGGTGGCCACCGCATCGGTCGGGTCAGGTCGGTGAGTGCTTACCGCGAAGCAGCTCGGGCTTCAGGTTCATCTCATCGAAAGAGTCGACGGTCTCATCGTAGTTCGACTCGATCTGTCCTGTACGAGGGGAGAGCCCAAGTCAGCGTCTGTATCGGAATAGGGAATAGGGGGTGTGTGGGTGCGCCGATGCACAAGGCAGTCGGGCGGAGATCCGGGGGGAGGGGAGGGGGGAAGGGCCGGTCAAACCGCCGGCGCCGGCGCGCTGCGACCGACTGCGGTTCGATGATGGTTGGATTTCGCATCACGTACCCTCAGGGACATCCTCAAGACCCTTGTCAGCCATGATTGCAGTAAGGTTTGGCAGTGATTTCCAGATCCAAGCCCGGCTTAGATCTAGAAATTCAGAATGGTGGGGTAAACGAAATAAATCCGCAGGCGGCTCGACGCGAGGGCTGCGGAAGATGGCTTTCGGGTGAAAAGATTTACTAGAACGAGAATAGATTCAAAAGATCTCAGTTTATCCACTGAGAACAAGTGAATCTATGAAAAGACGTTGGTGATCGTGGGTGATGGTTCCTTTTGGGTTGTGTTGTGAAAAGGTGGGAGGGAAAGGAGCCCGAAGTGGGAAAGCGATAGCAAAAAATCTTCGGGGGACCAGAATTTGTGGCGGCCTCAGGCGATAACCCCGCTTGGGACCAACACGGTAAAGTGACTTGAAGGTGGGGCAAATGGGGCAAAACTTCCAGTGGCCATGGACGTGGGTGGAAACCTGAACTGGAAACCATATTTTTTTTTTTTTGATTCTGGTGACCAGAACGCTCGTGCTAGGTACCTTTTGGAACGACCAAGGGTAGTCACGAGGCTTCTAGCTAGAGGGATTTCCATGTGCATCTTATAAGCCGTCGCCATCGGAAAACGCTCGTCATGACTGACATGGCTTCTCGCCCTCGGCACGTCGTCGCCCAGGGGCAAGACGGCGATGAGGCTCAGGGTCTTGGGCCAGGTCGCTACGGGAACGGCGCTGCCGGTGTAAACACCAACAATGCCAGCACCGGCGATGCCCCCGCCGTCCCGCCACATCCCCTTGGCATCAAGCCCCTGGGCAACAAGTACTTTTTCAGCGGCCATGATGCTAGGACCTCCATCGGCACCTTCCAGGTGCTCTCCGACGAGGCGCTCTTGCAGCTGCTGGAATACCTGGATCCAAGATCCCTGAGGCTGCTCGGCTACACATGCAGGTTCCTCTTTGCATGCTCCATGGCCGATGATGTCTGGAAAACCATCTTTCTAGAGTGAGTTGTCCCATTGTCCGTCTCCCAAGCGGCACTGAAAGCAGAGCCCCATGGTACACAAAGCAGCGGGCACGAGAATGGTATGTTTGTCTTTCCGTCTGCCATTGTGCTGGGTGTCCGGTCGGTTTCGATGCCCAGGAAAGCCCTGGCCAGCCAGCTATTGAAAGAAAGGAGGGGGGGGGAGGGAGATGGAAGAGGGCCGTTGTACATACGCAGCATGTCTCTTCGTAAGGACAAGGGTTGACGGATGTCCAGGTCTGAAATGGGCAAGAAGCACTCCTTTGAGTGGCGCGGCTCCTGGAGGGCGACGGTGCTGGGGCTGTCTCGGGAGCCAACGTTGCAGATAGACTGCAGCAACGTCTTCTCGGACATGCTGCACCGCCCCTTCGTCTGCAGCCACATCTCTGTCGACCACTATGCCCAAAACATACCCGCCGCCAACGAGATCGACCGGCTTCCCGATCTCTCCTACCAAGAGTTTGCCGCCCAATGGAGCAAGAAGCCCTTCATCCTCACCCAGTGCATCCAGCCGTGGCCCGTGACGCGGTCCTGGACCATCGACGGGCTCCTTTCGCAGCACGCCGACGTCGTCTTCCGGGCCGAGGCCGTCGATTGGACGTTCCGGACCTACTGCCAATACATGCACAACAACCAGGACGAGAGCCCCCTCTACCTGTTTGACCGCAAGTTTGCCGAGAAGATGGCGATCGCCGTCGGCAGGGAAGAGGGCGCGGCCTACTGGAAGCCCGAATGCTTCGGGCCGGACCTGTTTGAGCTCCTCGGCTCGGAGCGGCCGGCGCACCGGTGGCTCATCATCGGCCCGCGGCGCAGCGGGTCGACCTTCCACAAGGACCCCAATGCGACGTCGGCCTGGAACGCCGTGATCCAGGGCGCCAAGTACTGGATCATGTTTCCGCCGTCCGCCCAGGTTCCCGGCGTGTACGTGTCCCGGGACAGCAGCGAGGTGACCAGCCCGCTGAGCATCGCCGAGTGGCTTCTCGAGTTCCACGCCGAGGCGCGCCGCCTGCCCGAATGCCGCGAGGGCATCTGCCGAGCCGGGGAGATCCTCCACGTGCCCAGCGGATGGTGGCATCTTGTGGTGAATCTGGAGGACGGCATCGCGCTGACGCAAAACTTTGTGCCCGAGGCTCACCTCGGCGGGGTGCTGTCCTTCCTGAAGGACAAGGCGGACCAGGTGTCGGGGTTCAAGGCGGAGGTGACGGACCCGTACGGGCTCTTTGTGAGCCGCTTGCGGGACCAGCGCCCGGACCTGCTGGAGCAGGGGCTCCGGCAGCTGGCCGACAAGAAACGGCGATGGGATGCCGTGGTGGGCAACGGGGACGTGCACGACAGCGAGCAGCCGCAGAAGAAGAGCGCCGGGTTCACGTTTGGGTTTGGGTTTGGCGACGAGGAGGACGAGGAGGACCAAGAGATCCCCTAGATGGTAGGTAGGCACCTACCCTAGATAGGTGCTAGGTAGGCAGCGAAGTGCCTGAGGTAGGTTAGGTAACGTTGGGGGTGTCAGTGGCTGTACGCAGTAGGTAACTCTACCAAGGATGCGGCTGCAACGCACCGTGCAGGTCATTTGGCACCTCACATCTGCCAGATGCCATGGTGGTGTGGATGGTGGCGAGCGTCTTGATCGTCATGATGATGCCATAACCCAACTGCGTGCTCTACATCTATGTACAAGAAGAACCCACCATCTACTGTGTATACTACTAGTATGTACACAGTACTACAAGAAGAAGCGCTTTTTTTTCGGTTGAATGTTTCTTCTTCTTGTCATTTGCTTTTTCATCCTAGACGTTCAATTTGCCCCTGGTTCGGTCCGTCACAGCGCATCTCAGCCCAACGCTCTGAAAAGGGGGGGGAGAGAGAGAGAGAGACCTGGTACCCTGGACGAGCACGGTGTGGATTCCGAAATCCACCGGCTCAAGACACGGTGCAGCAACCCCACGCTTCCCCCCTGACCCTGATCAGCAGCCGGGCGCCAACTCAGGGCTGCCATCCCCGCTGCATCTGGTCCTCAGCTGAAAGCGGGTTGCCTATCCGTTCGTTAGTTATCCGCTCCAACCTCGTCAACGCTCCGCATCGTTCCTCATCGACAGGCATCAGCTCCGTTCCTGAAATCTCGGGCTATCATCCCTTGCATCGTCTCCGAAAGGAGCTCCCCTCTCGGATTTCTGCTCCGTGCTGAGGCTCACCCAACCTTGCCTTCTCTGTGTGCTACCTTGGCCCCTCAACCTTCTTTTTGTTGATCCCTCTCCGTCGTCAGCGTCGAATCCCCCCCCCCCCCCCCCGAAACTCGCCCCATCCATCGCTTGGGGAGCGGGCACCTTGCCGACCCGACCGCCCGGACAAACCGCCCACGCTCGGCTTCCTGCTGCTCTGCCCTGCATGCGGTCTCGCTCCCTTTTCTATTCGACAACCAGTCCGGGTCGCTGTTCATGACAATACGCAGCATGCACCTAGACGACCAGCACTGCCGAAACCTCCACGTTCTCTGGCTTTCCCATCGCGGCTCCGCTCGGTCGTCGCGGTGACGCAGCATTGGCTGCCCGACCCAGGGGTGCTGACACATTCGGGTACCCCCTTCGCGAGACCGCCCCGGTGATTTCTACATGTCCAGCGCTCGTTGATATCCACTGCGACACAAATCCCTGGTTTCTTTTCTGCTTCTGCCCGACGCTGTGCGCTGCTTCGTTCTTGTTCCTGATTTCGTTGCCCCTGCGGCTCGAGACCCCCCGATTCCAAACCCCGGACTCGAGTATACGCATACACCACGAGCTCCAACGCCTTCCGAGTCACCCCCGACGCTCGCTTCCCACCCCTAATTCTACCACCACCTGTTCCTAGCATCCCCGGCCGTTATCATGGTGTCCGACGAGACGTACGACCTCTGCCTCCCGGTCCTCCAGGACCCCAACATCGACGAGGAGGACAAGACGGACAAGCTGGAGGAGATACTCAAGGAAAAGACGACCCTGACGGGGCAAGCCCTCGAAAATGCCATCTTGGATGCGCTGTGGAGATATCGAGAAGGCGGGGGGACCGCGACGTCGCCGCCGGCCATCCGGCAGACCATCCTCCGGCGGCCCTCGCCGGCTCCCTGGCGCGGCTCCTCCACCCCGCTTTCGAGCTCTCCCCGCCTCGGCGTCAGCCCGCTCGCCCCTCCGGGCTTCATGCACAACCCCTTCGGCCGAGCCAAGTCGGTGACGGCGTCCCCCTTCGGCTCCCCGCGTCCCTCCCCGCGGCTGGCCTTCGCGACGCCGGTGCCTCACAGCCCGAGCCTCAACGCCTACCAGTTCGCCCACGACGAGACGCCTTGCCAGGAAGTGTTTGGCGACTACCAGTCGGACAATGTGGACTGGCTCGTGAGCGACGATGCCGTTAGCGTCACGTCGTCGGTCGGCGGGTCCAACGGGCTCAACGTCAGCGCGCCCGAGTTCGTCTCGACGCGGGACCAGCACCAGCAAGACATGACTCCCTACGACATGCTGCGATCGATCCTGGGCCAGTCCAAGACGGACGAGGAGATCAGCGCCGCTCTCGCCGTGCACGGCTACGACCTCGGCGCCACCATCGCGTCCTTCATGGAGAGCCATGCGCAGGACAAGGCGGCCCAGGGCAGCCAGGCCGAGGAGGGCCGCATCGTGATTGGGCGGGCGACGACTTCCGAGCACCGCCCCGTAACGCCCGCGGAGCAGCCGAAATCGAGCATCATTTGCAAGTTTTATCTCTCCACGGGCCAGTGCCTGCGGGCCGACTGCCGCTTCAGCCACGACCTGAGCAGCCACATTTGCAAGTGAGTATTCCAGGGACCTTTCTTTTTTTTTTCTTTTGGCAGCGGGAGCTCGCTGGCGCCGTGGGATTTGGATTGACACGGGGTTTCCTCTGCGCAGGTATTGGATCGCAGGCAACTGCCTTGCGGGCAGCACGTGCATCTTCTCTCACGACCCCGCGCATTCCGTCAACCGGCTGCACCTCGACGGGTCCGGCACGCCGCCCACGCAGCACGCCACCGTCAACCTGCATGACTACACCAGCTTCCCGGCGCTCCAGCCCGGCACGCCCGAACAGCTGACCATCTTCCCCGCGTCGTCCAGCTACCCGGCCTTGGGGGTGACGCCGCCGCCCGGCTTCAAGGGCCACCCCGGGTACCCGGACCGCCCCCGGTCGCGGCCGGGCAGCCGGCACCAGCCAAAGGAGAACCAACAATCAGCCCCTCCGCTGGATGACGCCGACGCATTCCCGTCCCTCGGCGCGGCCGTCGTCAAGCAGGGCAAGAAACATCACGGCAAGCGCGGCGGCCACGGGCATGGGCACAAGGACAACGGGGCGCCGAGCACGCTGGCCGACATCGTCAAGATGGCGCCTGCGGCGCCGGCGGCGGCCTCGCCGGCGAACCGCAGGGCGCCCCGCAACGGCAGCTCGACCAACGTCCGCAACGGCGAGAACAGCGCCGCGGCGCAGGCGATCCCGGCGCCGAAGCACATCCCCTGGCTCGAGACGGGCGAGCGGGCCAACAAGGCGTATCTCAAGGCAAGGCAGGAGGCCATTAAGCATGGCGGCCTGCGTAACAAGTTCCTTCAGAGGTATGTGGTTGACAGGAAGGAAAAAAAAAAAAATTCGACAGGTGATGCTGACGCTCAATGTCCAGCGCGGCGCAAGCATGGAACCGCAACGACGCGCGCGCCGCCAAGGCCCTCAGCCTGCGCGGGCAGAGCGAGAACGACCTGATGCGCAAGGCGCATCGCGAGGCCGCGGCCAAGCTCTACGAGGACCGCAACAAGGACCGCGCCTCGTGCCCGGAGATCTACGTGGACCTGCACGGCCTGCACCCGGAGGAAGCCGTCGAGTACCTCGAGGGCGTGCTGGCCGAGAACGCGGACGAGCCGCGGCCCATTTACGCCATTACGGGCACGGGCCACCACAGCAAGAACGGCAAGGACAAGGTGGGCAAGGCGGTCAGGGCGTTTTTGAACGAGTGGCGCTATGCGTACCGCGAGTTCTCGGTGCCGGGCGATCGGAACAGCACCGGGGGGATCTTGGGCATCGATGCAAGGAGCTGGGACCGGTCGCTGTCGCGAGATGGCAAGGCCCTGGTCAGGAAGGAGGAGGACGGCGCCGCCAAGGAGGTGGATATCCTGTCGCAGGGCGTTGAGATCGGCGAGGGCAAGGTCAAGCTGCTGGTGAGGGACCCGTCTGCCGCGACCAAGGAGCCGCCCAAGGGACCTGCCGCGGGACGCGGGCGGTGATGGCCATGAGATGGAAGGGGGCCGTAATCAGCCATCTCGGCCATCTCAGCCATCTCCGTCCGAGGTGGGCTGCGAGGCAGAGAGGGGGCTCGGCTTGGTGCGCTCTCTTCCCCCACCCCCCTGCCCCTCCTGGTTTTCCCTTGTCGCTTGGAAGACTTGTCTAGCCGGGCAATGAGGAGACGCATATAATACCTACCTATTGACGTACTTTTACGCATCATTCTTGTGGAGAGTGGCGGATGATGATTGCTCCGTGTCTCCTGGTTGTTCTTTGTTTACCTAGGGTCCTTTCCATCATCACCACCACGAGGTCAACAGGTCAACACGTCGTCCCGCGCAAGCTGCAGAGCGCCAAGAACGCTGGGCTAGACACCTTCAACGCGTCCAGGGGCTTGGCAATGACGTTGGAGAACCCGGTTCCCGGGCTCGGCCCGAACTGGAGCCTGCAGCAGCCTCGCGGCCGTACCTTACCGTACCGTAGGTAACGTCGCGTACCATGTGGTACCCAGGGTGTCGTAAGTACCGACCGTGCAGCAGTACGTACTAACTATAGTTACATGGAATGCATGGAAGTGGTCAATCAATCAATCAAAAAAAGGGGGAGACACCACAGACGTGCTTTCAAGTCGGCCACTTGCTGTGTAGGCAGTAGGTACTTCATACGATGTAACTCGTAGTCCTACCGGACATCGTCGCGCTCGACTCTCTGTGCCACACGCGTTCGCATTGTGCTGGTTGGACGCCGCAGCGCGACGGCGCCTCATTTCCGCTTTTTGGGATTAGGAGTCAGATTCGTGGCTGAGCATGCTACCCAACTCTGGCAATCCCTGAGCTCCATCGACGATCTCGACCCCGACCAAGGTCGGCCATCCATGCGGTAGGAATTTCAGCTCAACCTCAACTTTGGATTCCTTTTTCGGCTGTTGTTGTTGTTGTTTTGCTCCAGACGCTTCGTTCGGGGCCCAAGGCATTCCCGACACCATCAACGACGCATCAGCGATCACCAGATCCCAACAGCATTTGGCTTCTTGCTCCGTTTGAAAGCATGTCCAGGTAGCAAGCGTGGTCTCTCTCCTTGTGACGCCCGCCCGCCCTCCCTGCTGGACGCCCTCGTCGCGCCCCCTCCCCCCCCTCCCCCCCGGGACGACGACGCATACGCATACGCAGACCCCTTCCTCTCTTTCTCAACCCACCGCTTTCGAGCTCGGTCGGGGGCCACCACCACCACCACCACCACCATGCCATCCTTCCGAGACGACACCACCACCACCACCACCACCATGGGCTACACAGATGCCTCTCCAGGGCGATCCAAAACCCCCACCGCCCGCCCCTCCGTCTCCGCCGACCACTACGACAATGACAACGACTCCCTTTTCTCCTCGGACGGCTCCAGCAATCACCACCACCCCCGCCACCACCCTCGCCCGGCCTGGACCCGCGCCCAACCCCCGCCGGCGCGCGCCGCCTCTCCTCCCGCCGCTCCTCCTCCATCCACAGCAGCCAGCACCACCCGTCCGCCGACCTGCGAACCACGGCCCGGTCCCTGCTGGCCGGCCTCTCCCAGGCCCTCGCCTCGGCCCTCCGCAACCTCCTCCGCCTCTACCTCTCCCTGACCCCGCTCCAGCGCGTCCTCGCCTTCTTCGCCAGCGGCGTCTTCACCGCGCTCGCCATCCTCTTCCTCGTCTACTCGCACCGCGTCTTCGCCGCGCTGGCGCCCCTGGCCGCGAGCTGGCGCGCCGCCCCCTGGGGCTGGCTGCCCATCTGGCTGGCCACCGCGGCCACCGCGTTCCCCCCCCTCGTCGGCTACTCGACGTGCGTGACCGCCGCCGGGTTCGTCTTTGGCTTCCCGCTGGGCTGGCCCGTCGCCGCGACCGCGACCGTGTGCGGGTCGGCGGCGTCCTTCGTCGCGAGCCGCGGCGTGCTGGCGGGGTACGTGCAGCGCCTGGTGGGCAGGGACCGGAGGTTCGTGGCGCTCGGCCAGGTGCTGCGGCGGGACGGCGTCGGCGTGCTCGTCATGGTCCGCCTGTGCCCGCTGCCGTACAGCCTGAGCAACGGGTTCCTGGGAACGGTGGGGAGGGTCGGGCTGGGGAGGTTCGTGTTGGCCACCGCGGCGGCGACGTGAGTTTTCCCTTCCTTTTGCCCCCTTTTTTGTTTACCCCCCTTTTTTTTTTGGGGGGGGGGGGGGGTTGTCCTACGACGTCTGACATGACAAACGCAAAACAGGCCAAAGCTGCTCATCCACGTCTTCATCGGCTCGCGCCTCGCCCTCCTCGCCGACTCGGGCGACGCCATGACCGGCCTGGACCGCTTCATCAACTACGCGAGCATGGTCGTGTTCGGCCTGCTCGGCTTCTTCGTCGGCCTGCTCATCTATCGCCGTACCATGGCGCGTGCGGAGGAGCTGGCCGCCGGGCGCGGCGACCTTGACGAGGACGGCGAGGCCGACCCGAGCCGGCTCGAGGCGGGCGATCCTCTCTTGGATGGCCGCCGCGGCGGCGTGGGCGATGACGAGGCCGTGCTTGACGAGGATGGCGATGGCGCGCATGGAAGGATGGTGCATCCTGACGACCTGGATGCGGCGGTCATCATGGATGATGACGACATCTCGCTGTGGGATGCGCACGGGGATGGGTATCATGACAGCTGGGGTAACAACGAGGGGGCGACGGGCAGCGGGAATGGAGCCAACGGCAGCGGTAGCAGGAGGAAATAAACCCGCGCTGCCTGTAGTGACATGTTTGGGTAATTCATCGGTTGGATTCATGCTTGTTCTTGTTCGTGCATCTCGGCGTTGGAAGGGGAGGGGAAGAGGTTGGTTGGTTACATGGAGTAAACGGCCTAGGCCGCAATGCAATAGACACAGACGGTCAAAAGCGGTAGATCAAGAACTCCCTGGGCACGAATTGACATGGGAGATAGCCGGTCGATGTATGGTGTCATCGTGTCATGACGAATGCTACTAGTAGCTAGAGGTATCAAACAGAGTTCCCAGCCGATCCCATTTCCCAGCCCGAAAACGCCGCCTCGCAATGCAGAAATAGGTAAGACCGCTAAGAGCATAACACCACCCAACACCAGCCAACGGTAGAAGAAAAGAATCCTCCTCGAAACTTCCAGGCTTCCTCCTCATTGCCCGCGGAGCTGCCGCATAAACTCAATGGCTTGCTCCATGGGATACCCGATAAAGACCGGCCCGGAGATGTTGAAGACAATCTGGGGCTGGCCCGGCCGCTCCTGGCTCTGCGGGCCCAGCTCGGGAAGATTGATGAATGTCGGTCGGGGGTCGCTGGACCGCGGTCCGTCCTGGTTGGGCGCGGCTCTTGCAGGGTCAGGCGGCGGCGGAGGATGCGACTCATCCTCCTGCCTTGTCGTTCCCGACCACATCCGGGCGTGGTCCACTGGGCACTTCCCGGGTGCGGCTTGCTGCTGCCGTGCCCCGGCGGTCGCCCGGACGGCTTCGTCCACTGGCCTCGGCCGCGACGGTTCCCGCCGGCGAGCGCCCGCTTCCAAGGGCACGGATATCCCCCAGGGCCGGCTGGGAGACTCCCCTACGCGAACGTCGCGCAGCGGGCGGTCGAAGCGGCCTTCGCGCTCGTTGTCGTCCTCTACGGCCACCTCGATCGGAAGAGGATCCTGGTCCTGGGGCTCGCCGACCACGATGGTCCTCGTCCACTCCTCCACCCGCTTGCTGCTTGATTGATCGCTGGCGTCGCGCTGCTGCTTCTCATCGGCCGGCGGCAGCATCGGGCGGTGGACGTGACTAAGGTCCTCGACCATGCTCGCCAGGCTCACGTACTTGGCATCAAGCTTCCTCAGCGATTCCTCGTCCCGCTGGTAGCGCCTGACGCACACCTCGTGGCTCCGCGGGATGGCATGCTTGTGCGTCTCCACATACCGAGCAATCTCTTCAGGCGAGTGCTTGTCCAGGAAGCGGATCGGGCACTTGGAAGGGGGAGCGGTCACGGAGGCCCCGCTATCGAGCATGGCGGCGCAGATGGGGTCTGAGGATTTATGTGGGGTCGGGTCGTCCGCGTCAGCCGGGTCCTGAGAGCTGTCGACCGGCTTCCGCGTGGCCGCGAAAGGGCATCTGAGGGAGCTTTTCCTGCCCTCGACAGTGAAGTCTTTTTCTAGGGCCGATAGGGCCGAGTCCAGCGTGGCCATGATGGTGGTGGGAGGCTGCTGGCCGCCCTCCGTGCCGTCACGACGCAGGCTTTTTTTTTTTTCTTTTTTTGTTTACTCCTGGCAGCGCTGCCGCCGTCGCCCCAATCTTGACAGGCCGTAGGAGGAGAAGAAGCGCGCTGTCAGGCGGGCTCCCACCAATCCGGCTCCAAGGTATGGCGCTCTCGACCTCAATTGCCAGCGAGGACAACGGGTCGCCAACAAACTCGCGTTTCACAAAGCCTCGCCAAAAAATGTCTCAGCGGAGAGCAGGGGTTCGATGGCGATGTATTAAAACTATCTTTTCCAATGGTTAGCGGCTTGTCGCATGGCCGAAATAACAGAGCAAAATAGCAAGATATCTCGTTGCGGCCAGAATCAGAGACTGTGTAATAGTGTCTGCCTTGCTGCGTCTCAAAGAACGGCAGCTCCAGATCTAGAGCTAAAGGAAATCATCACGATGGCGCGGGGAACAAATGAAAAATGCAACTTCTCAACATACCTGTCTCTTTGCGAGATGGAGCTTTTTGCTCCAGAATGGCGGTTTGACGGATGGTCGGCTGGACCGGATCCGTGGTGTTTGATGTTGGAAGAGTCTTCGGCAAGAGTTCGGAGCCGCAACGAAAAAGAAATGGGACGGGTAGTTATCGTAACATCGGGGCTCGGCTCGGGTCAACAACAATGTTAATCCGAAAATATCGGCCTAACCGAACCTCGTGCTTCCCATGCGCGTTGACGTTCCACGAAGACGAGAACGCCCTTCTCAACATCGCGCAGGGCCAGTCGCAAAATAATAGCTGATTGGATTTCACATGGCAGCAGTACTGGCGTCGCTTGTTGATGAAACACATGAAAGGCAATCTGGGATGATACAGCTAGGACCAACTGCAGAAGGCTCGGATCCCGGAACTCTCGAGGGCTGAGCAGATTTCTTCTCAACGGCTTTCCTCGATGTCAGCATGAGCAGACATTTTGTCCTCGCTTGACGACATGCTCCCATCTCCAAAACTCTGTGGCTCGTCAGCATTGCCTTTCAATCAGCTCGATGTTGCAGCATCCATCTCTTCATCCAGGGCCGACGGGCGTGGCTTTCGCTTTCAGTCTCTCCAAAAGTGGAGGAGCGTCTCCCAAAACGTCTTGGACCGCCTAACGGCGCGGGCGGGTCAAGAACCGGATTGAGTCTCTGGAGAGCTTTTGTAGACCACGAGTTGCTCGTTGTGCCGGAGCTCCTCGGCCTGCAGCTCCCGTGTCGGGAAGTTCTCCAGCAAGCATGCGGAGGCATTGGAAAAACGACTTGGCCAACCTCGTCAACCAAGGTTCCCCGTCTTCTTTCCCCTTCCGCGGATAGCTAATCCAGGTCCTGTTATGGTAGAACCAGTCGTAAAGAGGGAGAAGTTCCATCTCTGGGAAAAGCTGAGGTGAATCTGTTGTGAGTTCGAGCGAGTTCAGCTCCTCGCACGGTGAGTCCGACAGTAAGCGGATGCATGGGCCTGTGGGCCCTGTGATGTGTGTGGTGCTGGCGTTATGAAAACATGTATACTCCTTGAACCTCGAGAACGAGAGGTGCCCGCTGTGATGGACCAAGGAGGCAACGCTATGAACTGGGCATGTACCGGAGAGGTGCAGCCTACCGGATTGCGGAGAGGTTAGTCCTCATCGACGACAACCCGTTGCTGATTTTGTTCCGCTTTCTATGTGGTAACTCGGCTCATCAGGGTAGGCTACAAGGAGTTGGCCGTTGCAGATCACGCGGTGCAGGACGTGAAAGCAGCCGACATGTGCCGTTTGGGGGGGCGAGAAGAGCCGGGCTGGTCGAGGAGCTCCCAGTCGAGATCGCCTGGAGGATCGGAAATGGTGGCAGGACGCATCATGGAGGATGGCGCAGCTGAGCCGGTACACGCAACTTCCGGCATCTTGATGAGGCCGGACTCTCGAAGCGGCAGCTTTTATGCCAGCTTCCCAAAAATGGCGATGGCGAGCTTCTTTCCAGAGCCAGGAGCGTCCACGAAGACGCAGTAACGGCTACGTAGCTGGTCATGGTGATGAAAGATAGCGGTCAGTTGCTTCAGGGTTTCTCCGACTTTGGCTCCAACCGCATCATCCCAGGGTAGGTTCTCTCGGAGGTGGTCTCTGTTGGCGAGGCCACATGCTCGGCCCCAGGTTAAGAATCGGCGGCGTTGGTTCTCAAATTTTCGTCTCAATTCTCGGAGAATCCCGTCCAAGATAACATCCGTTTCGCACGAGCTGGAAGCAGTCAGTGCATGTGCTGAAAACACCGGCAAGGCCAGCGACCCCGATGGCCAAACCAGCGGGCTCCATGCCGGGAGAATGTCGAGGACCAAGCGTGGCGGCAATAGGAAATCAGGGATGCGTATCGAAAGTGAGCGGGACTGGATGATTGGAGATCCAAGACAAAACCCGCGAAGATGAGGTCGAATAGGTACGAAAGCAAGCACCGCATGCCTGGCCCAACTCTCCGCCTCTTGAATCTACAGGGACGAAGGCGACCGCGGGGCGGATGCAGTAGCTGTCAGCGCACACAGCCTCGTGAGGTACCTTGTCTTACCCCAGCCAGCCGTTCGTTGTCTCGAGGGAGGGCGATTGACTCGACGAGGGCGTATGTGGGGGGATCTCCTGGCGATGAAGCCTGGTGAAGGCCTCGCAGCATTCCCCTCGCAACCTCGCGGGGTCCCCAGGAGCTGAACTTCATCCAAGTCGAGCACACGCGCGGTGCTTGCGGCAAGTTTGAAGCAAGAAGGAAAAGCAACATGAAAGGTCGCGGTCTCGGCGGTAGGGGCGGCATCTGAAACCAGCCACAGAGTCGTCGAGAACAACGCCAACCTCAGCTCTTGTAGTGTCCTGTTCCTCCCACCGAACAGGTGGGCTGTCGAAGCCATCGGCGTCAGCCTTCTCTAAGCGCCAAGGCACATGCGCAAATATTCCGGTTCTGGAAAAGGCTCCAGAGACATCTTTGGCCCTGACCAAACATAGCTGGTTGAGACCTGTACACCGCATCAAGCCACCACTCATCTGCGCCATACAGAGGATGACTCCTCAAGG
This sequence comes from Remersonia thermophila, assembly GCF_042764415.1. Classification (NCBI taxonomy): domain Eukaryota; kingdom Fungi; phylum Ascomycota; class Sordariomycetes; order Sordariales; family Chaetomiaceae; genus Remersonia; species Remersonia thermophila. The sequence goes on from NC_092218.1 coordinate 3,105,676, forward strand.
GTCACGGGTGAGATATCCGCAAAGAACATGCGGAGAGGAGGTCCCCGTCGTGTTTCTATACGATAAATGGCTCGCCGTACGGTATGTCCTGATCCTGCATTTATTCTCGGTCCCTTTCCCGCTGCTAAGCGTGGGAGCCTTGTTGTCCTTCGTTGTCCAGGACGCAGCCGGGGAGGTGATACTCAGCACAAAATAATGGCCGAGCTGGCCGGGTTGCTCGTTCACTGGAAGACCCTTTTTGCACCACGTTTGATGATGATACCGTTGCTCCTCTTCGTTTTCCTCCTGGCCCCGGGAGCCCAAGGACAAAGCGATAAACGACCCAAGTTCTTCTACCCTCCCAGGGGTTCCAAGTTTTCCTACCACATGATGGATATCGTGCTGGTCACCTATGAAGCCTACAGCGACGAGGCTGATTTTTGGATCTTTTGCGAGCCCGGAAAGGGAGAACAGGGTACATTCAACCTCGAGTCTCTACGCCTAGAAGCCCTCGTTATCGCGGTAATGGCTAACCCATGCCGACCCATCGCTCATCAGTTCACCGGCAGAGCGCGCCCGGGCGGAAGGCGACGGTGCCCGCGGTGCTCAACTTCACCTGGGATACGGCGTGCTGGTTCAACGTGCGGACGGGGCCAAACGGTGTCGATCAGGCCAACAGCGCCTACTTCACCGTTATTCCCAAAGTGCGAGAGAACGGCAACGCTGTGCACGGCCTGGATGTCCCCTCGCTCTTATCCCCAAGCTCCGCACCAACGACGACCGACAACTCCGGGACAGAGACTCCTCAAGGAACGGCATCAGGAGACGATACAAGGTTCAGAAATGGGATCGGCATTGGAGTGGCAATCGGGCTTGTACCGTGTGTCATGGTGGTAGTATGGCTGTGGAAATGCAGGCCGCGAAAACGGGCAGAATCCGGAGAGCAGGCCGACGTGGGGGGTGCCGATAGGCAAACCGTGCACAGGGAAGAGTTCCTGTGAACAACGAGGATTGGCATCGCTTTGGCATGTTTCATTCAACTACGGATCACGGTGGCCCCATTCCGCTGTGTCAGGGGCAGCCGCTCGTCGGGCTCAACGCAGCCCAACAGGCGAGCTGAGATGCCATGCCGGCGTAAGGGGTGGAGTGGAGCGGCAGCTGGATGCTGATGATGCATTGTTGGCGTTGGCGGAACCGGATGTTTGGCTGTCCGGGTTGGTTTTGTTTGCACAATAGCTTGAGCCTGTCTCGCTCGTAATCATGTTCAGTAATTCCTGATGCACACAGAGGCTCCTAAACCCGTAACCCTTCTTCATTCTCCCTCCTCTCCTCGGCCAACGACCACACGACCATGGGGCACGGGCTGTTGTACAAGTCGAACGGTGTGATCAGGGTTAGGGTTCTCGGCGCAAAAGAGGGGCTCATCTCTCTCCTTTCATAGTGAATGCTTGCTTGTTACTGCGTAGAAGCTGAGCAGGAGAGCAGGTCGAGGGGGGTTCAAGTGATTCAAACCGTCAGAGCTGCCGTGAAACAAAGTATGCCCACATCTCACAAAATTCGGCCGCTTACGTGTTATTACGCGAAGAAGGACCTTGCCGAACCGAAGGTACCTAGACAGGTACCTGGTTGAAGGTAACTAGCTAAGGTACAGTAGGTTTACGCTGTCGGTAGGTGTGTGTGTGTGTACTACTAGAGTTATGTGTAAGAACTGAATGGAGCCCAGCAACGCCAACCTCCAACTGCCCCTCAATGGAAGCTGCCCTTCAACCTCCCCCACAGCCTTCTCTTCAACCTCCTCCTCAGACTCCTCCGCAACCGCTCAAGACGTTTCTGAATAGGTAACATCGCATTTTCGTCTGTCAATCTCAGGCTTTATTGTTCGCCATGGCTTCCGTGGGGCTCGCCAGGTTAGTGCGCTCTGCGTCGCATGTGCTTCCAGGTGAGAACCCCTTGATTCTTGCACCATGCAAGCCCACCGTGAGAGTTCCCCGACTTACACGCCAACCCCGCGCACCCTCGCTCCAGGCCGCCTGCTCGTCACGGAGCTCTTCTTTGAAGTGCCCCGGAACCATGCCAGGCCCGAGGACGGCACCTTGACGCTATTCGGCCGCGCCGTCCGCAAGAATGAGCGGCCCATCGTCCCACCCTCTCCAGAGGCCGCTGCCAAAACTCAACTGCCGTACCTTGTCTACCTCGAGGGCGGGCCCGGATTTGGGAACCGCGAACCCCAAAACCACCCCCTCACCCGCGTCGCCCTCGACCGCGGCTACCAGGTCTTGTACCTCGACTACCGCGGCACCGGTCTCAGCACGCCCATCAACGCCCCTCTTGTCCTCTCCCAGGGAGACGAAGAGGCCCAGGCCCGCTTTCTCAAGCTTTTCCGTGCCAACAGCATCGTGCGCGACCTCGAAGCCGTGCGCCTGGCGCTCACCGAGCACTTTGACGCCGACAAAAAGGCCTGGTCCATCCTCGGCCAGTCCTTCGGCGGCTTCGTCGCTCTGACCTACCTCTCCAAGTTCCCGCAGGGGCTCCGCGAGGTGTTCATGACGGGCGGCCTCGCCCCGATCCTCCGCGGCCCGGACGAGGTCTACGCCGCCACCTACAAAAAGGTTATCGAACGCAACGAGGCCTACTATCGCAAATACCCTGCCGACGTGGCCGCCGTCCGGCGGATAGTCGACCACATCATCCACGCCGGCGGCGAGCAGGGAATCCCCCTCCCCTCCGGCGGCCGGCTCACGGTCCAGCTGTTCCTCACCCTCGGCCTCGCCTTTGGCGGCCACGGCGGGCTCGACAGCGTGCACTCCCTCGTCCTCCGCCTGGCGACCGATCTGGACCAAGCCGGCAAGCTCACGCGGGCCTCCCTGGCGGCGTTTGAGTCTCACGTCCCGTTCGAGCACCACCCCATCTACGCGCTCCTGCACGAGTCGATTTACAACACCAAGAAGACGGTCGCGCAGCCGTCTGACTGGTCGGCGCAGCGCGTCGGGCAGGAGCTCTCGAGCCGCTTCGCCTGGCTGCGCGACCCGGGCTTCCTCCGGTCCACGCCGCAGGAACAGCCCCTCTTCTTTTCCGGAGAGATGGTCTTCCCCTTCCACTTCGACGGCTCTGCCGGGCCGGAACTGAAGCAGATGGAGCCGGTGGCGACACGGCTTGCGAAGGAAACGGAGTGGGACGAGGACCTGTATGACGAGGAGCAGCTGCGTCGGAACGACGTGCCTGTGTACGCCGTGAGCTACATTGATGACATGTACGTCGACTTTGAGTTCGCGCGCGAGACGGCGAGGTTGGTGAAGGGGATCAAGGTGCGGGAGACGAATGCGTGGTACCACGACGCGGTGAGGTCGAAGTCGGACGAGGTGTACGCGACCTTGTTTAATTTGAGGGACGACGAGATTGATTGAGGAGGTTTTCATGTCATCGTCGCGGCGGGTGATGGGTGTTTTGTTGTTGCTGCCGTCATCCATGGATACTTTCCCGAGGGGTTCTACGCTACGGTTTGCTTTCTTTAGCTGAGGAGTCACATCGTTGTAGCTCAATGGCTGTCTTGGCTGAAATTTCCAAGAGAAATCCTCCCTATGTCATGGAGCTCATGCAAGCCTGATGCTGCTTACATATACTAATAGAGTTACCGAGTTTCCCAGGCTCCTTGCCTCGTCCATGAACCGGTTCCTCGCCCCCCGGGCACACCCAGGGCTCCGAAAACAGCCTGAACACCCCGGAAACGCTTCGGACAACACATGCGCCATCCATGGGGCGCCCGCAATGTAACCGAGCCCACCGGAAATCATTCTTCCCCCAAGGCCCAACGCTCCTCCAGCAGCTCCGATTCTAGACGGCAGGGGCAAGCAGTTAGCTCTTGAACGACAAATCGATATCGGAGAGCCCTCGCTCTGGGGGAGGCTTACGCCACAGCCTGTTCGCCGAATCCACCATGACTTTGGCCTTGAGCAGCAGCTTGTCCCGGAGCGTCTGCTCGTCCTTGGCCCCGAGCTTCACCTTGTTGGGCTGCGCCTGCATCAGCACGGGCAGCAGCTCCTGCGGGTCGGCGTTGGCGATGGACGCGACGGTTTTGAAGCCGTTGTCCCACAGGATTCGTCTGGTCGGTCGTCCAAGATGCATGGTTAGCGCCCGGGGCCCGAGAAAGACCTAGGCTGTCGGCGACGGGAAGGGGGTGAAGGGGGCTTACGCGGTCCGGCTCTTCACAAACGTGATCTTGGCCAGCTCCAGGAGATCCGCCCTGGCCCCGGCCTTGAGCCTGTCCGAGAAGTGGTCAAGAATGGTCGCCATGGCCCTGGTCTTGGTCAGCACCGTCTTTGACGCCCACGGGAGCTTGGATGCAGCGACAGGCCAATGCTCACCCCCAGCCCATGGTCTCGCAGAACTTCACCATCCCCGCCGCAAACCCCTGGCAAGTCTCGGCCAGCCTCTGAACGGACCCGCGATGCATGTTGTAGTTCTCCGCGACCCTGTGAACAGGCATCTCGTTGCACAGGTCACGCAGCTGCAGCGCCAGATAGAACCGATGGTAGCGCCGGACCGTCTCTCGTTGCTCGGCCGTGGCCTTGCTCATGGTGCCTCCGAGCGCCCTGCATGCAAGTGGTTAGCCGGAGGAGGGGGAGGGGTCACTCTTGTCTCCTGGGACTCGAGCTCGGAAAGCCTCACATGCTGTTGACCACGCCAGGGTGGAGGCCCAAAAGGCTCATGACACGGAGGCCGCTGTCGTCCAGCTTCTGGACCTCGTTCAAGAAGGCATGCCAGTCGACCATGACCTCCTCCAGCTCCTGGACCGGGGTGAACTGGTAGAGCACATGCATCTCCCCGTCTAGCACAAATGCCTGGAGCGCCCTCTTCAACTCGGCATGGATAAAGATGCCATCCTCGGGCTCAAGCGCCGAGGCGACGATCGCCTTGCCGAGCTGGGTAGCTTGGATCTCGTCCTCATAGTCATCCACCTTGATCAGCTCCAGCTCCTGAAGGCGGGTGATGCTGGCGTTGACGGTTTCGCGGATGGAACCCGGCTCGGTCGATTGGTAGAGCAAGGTCTTGGCCACGTAATGGTCGATGGACTCTCGGTTGGTAGCCAAACGTATGGCGATGATTTCGAGCAAAGCCCTGTCTCGCCGTCTTGTTGTTAGCTCGTCGTGAACGCTCAGCGTGGGGTCGGGAGAGCTCCTTGCCTCTGCATGCGACGCTGATCGGAGATGAGGCAACTCGAAAGCTGCGGAAGACCCGCGTGCATCAGATCTATCACGTCCTCCAGGTCTTGTTTTCCGCAGCACAAATACGTCTCGCCGACCTCGTCCTTGCCTTTCCGGCCGGCCCTGCCACGCATCTGGCGCCTACGGAGCGTCAGCGTTGCTGTTTGTTTCACCAGCGTGTCTTTCTTCAACATACAGCATGGCCGGGCCGACGAGCTCGCGCCCCATACGAGCATTGTTCAGAACCACGCGCCGCGCGGGCACTTTTGTCCGGTCAGCTTTACCGGCCCCTCCTGGTCAACAAGGTACAAAATGCCTTCGCTTACAGTTGATGCCGGCAGCAAGTGAGCACGTGGCCACGCATGCCTTGAGAACGCCGTCGTCATAGGCTTTTGCTATTAGTTCCCGCTCTTCGGTAGTGAGTCCTGCCTTCGCATGGTCAGCAGACGCCCGCGGCGATGGACGGTATCAGACAAGCGGCTTTACATCTACCGTATGTTAGTGGAGGGTCGCACAGACCAGGGTGCATTTTGACACTCACGATGAAAGGCGACGCCGCAAGGGATCGTCTTTCCGAGCTTTGGATCCAACCCCGTAGGTAGGCTGCGCAAGTCCCCAAGCAACTCCTGTCGCTTTTCCTGAATCGCCGGGTCTGCCTCTTCCGGCCCCGGTAGGACTTGGCTCAGGAGCAAGGCGTCCGACTCGCAGCCGACCCGGCTGCCCGAGAAGACGAGCACGCCGTGCCCGTCCCGGACCGTTTCGTTCGCGAGGGCAACGACGGCGTTTCGAACAGGATACTGGAGCTCCTTGTGTGCCGAGGGCTCGATGATCCTCAGCGGCTGCGGGCCTGGACCGGCTGACGACCCAGGAGCCGAGCCGAGCTGGGTTAACGTTTTGAGCAGGCCGGCGGTGGTCTCTGCGGCGTAAATCTTCCCGTCGTAGACCAAATGTTCATGGATGGGAACGGGGCGGTAGTGAGTCTCATAGGAGTGGGCTTCCAGCCAGGTTTTCAGGAGCTCGATGTTCTGGACATGGTCAGAAAAGCAGGCCGGGGACCGCAGCACCGCACAGCCGGATCAAGCTTACGCTAAGCGTCGCGCTCATGCCGATGATCTGAATGGGCTGGCCGAGACACAGCAGTTTGGTGGCTAGAAGCTCCAGCAAATAGCCCCTGTGGCCGTCATCGATCATGTGAAGCTCGTCCAGCACAACAGCACGCAGCTTGGAGATGAAACAGTCCTCAATGGCGGCGTTCACCAGCGAGTTGGCCTGTAAAGGGTTAGATACCTAGGTCCTCTCGCTCCCTCGGCATGTCTTCGGCGGGGCTCACCTTTTCGATGGTGCAGATGGCGATATCGAAATCAGCCCAGGTCGCCCTGATCTTGCTCCCGCCGAAGAAGCCGACGACGCGGATGGTATCCTTGTCGGCCCGCGGTGCCCACGGCGACTCTTTCCTGTCGTCCTCGTCGGCATGGTCCAGGTCCCTGCGCGAGATTCCGCCGACGACGCTCCGCAGCCAGCGAACCTTTTCCTGGACGAGGGCGACGTAGGGCAGGACCAGGATTGCCTTTGCGTCGCGGTCCTCCATGACCCGCTTCAGCATGAGCAGGTCGGCGACGAGCGACTTGCCGCCTCCCGTCGGGGCGCTGTAGACGAGATTCCTCTCGCCATCCAAGAGGCCAGGTCCAAGGAGACATGCTTTCTGCCAGGGGTAGATGGACTTGATGCCCAGGGAGAGAAGGTTGGCGACGAGCTTCTCAGGAAGGCCATAGTCAGGGTGGGCAAGGGATAGCCGGGGGTCGACGGTGGATGTCGGCGTAGAAGCCCAGGCCTGCCTCTGCGAGTACTCCGAGGGCTCCCCGCTCACAGGGGGGGCACCGGGTGCACGGCTGATCCGGCTGGCGATAAGCTTACCACTGCAGGAGCCTTTTCTTTGGGCCGGGCCAGAAACCGGCTGGGGCGCTGGGGGAGGCCTTGGCCGTTGCGCTGTTGATGAGGAATCGTCAAATCCCCGCTTTTGGCCAGCAGTAGCAGCAGCTATGGGGTGGATTGGGTGCTGTAGAGCTTGGTGTGCTAGTGTTGTGTTCCATGGGCCGGGTCTGGCACTGTTGGACGGAGTTGTTTGGTCCCATGCCGAGTTTGGATGGTTCATCGAAGCCCAAATCAACACCGACACGAGCAAGAGTGTAGAGTTTGGCGAGCGACAGAATGAAACCCCGGTGGTTTAGCAAATACGGGTAGCCATGCGGGTTGGGTTACCCGTTCCGAGGCTGTGTGTGCTTGGAGGTTGGGTCGAAGGCTGTCTGTCCTGGGCAAATAGATAGGCAGGTATTCAGAAGCTGGACAACCTCAAGGGAACCAAGCACTGGAGTTTGCTTCCAAAACAACCACATCCAGGCGATTGCAAGAAATCAACACTACTGCGTACAATCATCGGCTATAAAAAGTGGCTGCCGGCACTCATGAACGTCTGGCTTCATCGCATGCATGTTTTGTTCATCAGACGCCTCGGAACATGGCGGAAACGTCAATAGGTAACTATAGTACATGGCGAATGGTTGCCTGCTGGAATGGGGAAGCGTTGGAAGCGGTCGTCCCCGCCGTTGGTTCTGGAGCGCAGGCAGAACAACCCTGACCCTTGTATTAGGGTTATGTATGGACCCACCCTTTCCTCGTCGGGCTGTGGAGCTGCGCCCACCGCTTGCTTCCAGCCATTTGTGTTTCGGCTCTTAGGCTCGGGGCTGGCAAATGGAAGCCTCTCATTTCCAAACAAGAGAAATCGGCGAGCATTGGGTCTCGGCCACGCCCCCACAGTTCACGTCACCTCGTGTCCACTGAAGGTTGTCTGCTCCCAACGTCGGTACATAGCCATCTACGCAACGGCACGCGCCGCCGGCTGTTCGAGACGGCTGCCTTCCAAACTGTGTGCAGAACGTGTTGTCGGTGCGCATCGTCTCTGGTCGACAGCTTGCAAGCTCAGGGAGGAGGTATCCAGGGCGTCGCCATGTCTGTCGGTGGGTGACATGACAAGGCATCGCTCGCCGATCTGAGACAGCCTGAGCTGAGAAACTTTCTGGCACGGCTCTCTTGCCTCAGGTCGTCGAATCATCGGGCCCAGACGACCGACACCCTCAGGTTCCCTGGATTAGGCATCTCCCCATTGGATAGCACATCGCCCATTTTGATAACCGCAGCACAAAACGGTCTTTTGTTGTCGCCAATGCCGCGTGCTTCTCCTGTTCCAGAGGGCGCCTGCTGGAGTACATATTCATTCACTCGATGCCGAACTCCTGGTCCTAGGTTGGGGCTGGCGGCGCTACGCAGTACATACAATCAGGAGGCGCCCCCCCCCCCCCCCCCTTCCCCGAACGCTGCATTCGGCAATGGAGGACGCCGGTTTCCTGGATCCCTAACGGCCATTGTGTTCTGCTGATGCGAAAACGCGTTTGATTGTTCCAAGATTCCGTCCCCACTCCGAGACGTCCCCGGATCCAGGGTCTGGAGAAACAGATTTCGGAAGAGCAAGAGGGGTCGCCGGCATAAAAAGCATAAATTATGAGAAGGGCTACGCTAGCTTTTCCAGACGGATGCGCCAGAGAATGGATCGTCCTATTCTTGGTGGCGAAAGGCTGCCAGGCGTGATCACCATCTCACCAGCTTTTTCTGAGGTGAAGTTGGGTAAGGCCGGGTAGGTTGCGAAGGCGGGCAGTTTTTCGCGCTAGCAATCGCTAGCAACCAAGACCCATGGACGGCAGTCCCCCGCCGCGGGTCCGGGGGGGAGGACAAAAGCCAAGAAGAGTAACGCCAATCGCACGCCCGTTGCCACATCTGGGCTCGGGAAGCACAGTGTCTCGTTGGCATCGATGCACGGTCACACAGTGAGCCAACCCTTGGCCTGCCTATCGTTCTGAGGAGGAATGCCGAACCACCCGCAAGCCGATGAAGTTCTGTACCGGTACAGACCCGAGCTCCCAGCGATAGCTCCTCCCAGAGATGCTTCGATGCCCCGCGGCGTCGGGGAGGTCGCTGTGGGTGGTGGTGGGTGGTGTGTGACCCAGACGTTTTGTGCGCGCCCAAGGCCACGGAGGCGACGCCGAATGAGATTCGATGCCAAGACGTCGGGGGCCTGTTCCATGGGCAACCCTGACCATTGTCGATCGCCAGGGTGCTGGCCGCGACGAGATGCGGCGCAGGAATCGGCACAACACGAGTCTCTGTTGCCCAGGGCCGACCGAAGTCCAGGCATCTCGAAAAGATTCGACAACAAAAGTTGCCTTCGTTTCACTATTGGATCGATGCAAGGCAGATCGGTCTTAAGAACAGGTGAGGCGTTTTGTGGTTGATGTTTTTGTGGACGGTGGAGCCAGGGACGGGGAGGAAGCTCGGCTGCCCCGACCGACGCAGGCTCACAGCCTGGCATCGGCGCCGACGAGCCCTCGTTTCGGTTCTAGGGCATGCGCGACGTTTCGTAGCGCTGTTGGGAAATCGGAGACCGTCGGGCAGCTGGGAGAGAGCGAGATGCGTGATCAGGCCCTGGGCCATTTTGACAGCAACGCTACGGAAGAAATCCACAGGGATCGCTCGACGCGACCGCAGTCGCTCTTGAGGCCCAGACGTCCAGTTCCAGCCCCGTTGGTCGACCGACCTCACCCGTCGTTACCCCACGGGTTGAGGTTCATGGATCTTTCTGACGCGCTTTTCGGGATCTTTGGATGGTTCGGCGAGCTTTCGGCCTCTACCACCAGAGGTGGGAAACAAAGACCAGGAGGGGGCAAACGCATGCGAGCCGTCCCGTTTGCGTCGCCTCAGAGGGACGTTGTCATACGTAACTATCTCACATGGTCGATATTGCCCCCTAGGGTTCCCCGAAGGTGCGAACACACACCATCTCACCTATCTCAGGCTGGTGGTGGTTGACAAAGAGAGCCGACGGAGACGCGAAAGACCACCTCAGGTGTGGACCGTAGGTATGAGGATTGTCGAGGATGAAGGGTCCCTCGTCGAAACATGCAGAGCCGGGCTGAGGTGTCCAATACCCAGCGACTCTGCGCTGGCCATTCTAGGTGTTCGCAGAGGCAAGTTTTGGTTTGATGCACGTCCCTTCTCCCCACAGCCTTCGTGGACAGGGTGTTCTGCACACAATCGGACCCCACCCAGTCCTCCGGCGCAACGTGATCTCCTGGCCGCAAGCTGACCGCCTACCTGCACGAGATGGGCTTCGACCCTCAGACAGGCAGGCTCTCACAGCAAGGATGTGTCGACGAAAGTGCTTAACACGTTGTATACCATGATTTTAGGGAGAGCGAGTTTTTCTCAGGTCTTCACCGACACCGACTAGGTTCGCGGCGTTGACACCTCGCGACGCGAGGTGGCAGCGGCCTGGGCTGTGGATGGCAGCGACACGTCGTCTCCTTGTCACGTAGGCAACTCGTTCCCATCACCCTCTCGTTGGCCCCGAGATGAGCCAAAAAAAAAAAAAAAAAGAAAAAAAACCCAAAAAGGCCACGCGCTCTCCTACGGGTGCAGACGTTGACAGGAACGCTATAACTAGCTAAGTCGGGCATCGCAGAGGTTGTCATTTCCCCTGTGCGGCTTCCACCGTCCCGGAGCGGTTGGAAGAGTGGACGGGGCGACGTTGAAATGGGATATGGGCGGTGCGGGAATGCAAATCCCTGCAGAGCCATGATATCTCGGCTCCACCTCGTGCAGTGGACCCACCCGCTCCGTCCACGCCCAGACGCCCGCGACCGGGAGGCAGGGCAGGTCACGGCTGTTGTGCCGCTTCGAACTGCAAATGGAAGAAGGCCATCATGGGAGTCCGGGGCGCCGACAACCCCTGGTCGTGGATGGACGCTCACGTTGCTCACACAAACCGCCCTTGTCCCCATCCATCCCCATTCATCCTCCCATCCATTGTGCATTCGCTTCGTTTCTTCGCGGGCCCTGCTTGTCCAACCTAGGGCGCCTGGGCCTCGGCATCCCCCCGTTGCAGCCGAATGACGAGCGACGGCCAGGCCACCTCATCAACGAATGTAGCTTCTGGCGCCGGCGCCCGTGGTGATAACCATGTAAAACTCCGTAAATCAGGCCGACAGGAGCTCGCGACCCGGAGGCCCGACCGTCCATGATGGATGGCGAACCGCCCGCCGCCTCGCCCGGTTGGTCGCCTGCGTGCTGTCCACCATTGCGCAGTAACTAGCTAGTTAGTTCGATGTACTGTGTGCTGCATCCGCCCTGCCCGTTCCTGACGTTGGTGGCTCTCGTGCACATGGATGTCCTCCGATGAGTCCGGCCAAAGGTCGAACCTGAGAGTCCAGCCTTTACGCTTCGGCATCCATTTTGGCCATCCATGCCTTGTTGCTTGTTGGCGGGCTTGCCTTGCCTCGTGCTGCCTTCCCTGTCATTTGAGGACGTTTCTTGTGCTCGTTCCCCGATTATTTCCCTTTTTCGCCCACAACATATCTCGGCCTCCCGGTTCCCTTTTCTCAATCCTTCCTCTCGCCAACCCTTCATAATTTCCATCCCCCATCCCCCATCCCCCATCCCCCATCCTCCAACCCAACCCAACCCGTCGGACCCATCGCAGGCCGCCAGCGAGCCAGTTCATCGGCTAGCCTACACAGTACATGCTGCAAGCCTGGCCTGGCATGCATCGGGGCTACCCACGCGCATCTCGTCAGCCTTCCATGCCTTGACGTTCACGTCCCCGGCGCCGCACAAGCGAGGATCCAAGATCCCGGGCCTCTGCTCCCGTCACCCATTTCCGCGCGCCTGCTGGGTCCGTCCACGACCGCGGTTTGGCGCCCTGCCCGGGGGGACTAGGTCTTCCCCATCGATCCTCTTTCTGCGCCATCCCGTCCTCCTCCACCCAACCTTCGTCCGACTCGTCGTCGCTTTGATATCCTGGGCATTCCTACCTTGCCTTCCTGGTGCCTGCCACTCTCATCCACCCATCCACCCATCCATTCATCCATCTCTCTTCTTCGTCCCACCCACCTCATTTTTCGTGGCATTTCCATCCACGCTCGCTTTCCTTCCCTTGACCCCCCTCCTCCACTCTCTCGCACCCAGGTGGTCCATCTTCCCACTCCTGGGTGTTTACGGTGGTTTTCCCTTTTCTCAGCTCTTCGGCAGGCTCGCCTGCACCGTGCAGTGCTGGCTTGCCCTTCCTCCCCCAACATAAACCACACGCACCCTCTCACCCGCAAAACACGCCGAACGCCCCGGGACCGCTCCGGTAGCTGTCCTCGCACACGGGGTTGACGGACCCGCTGTCGTTTCGTCTTCTGGATCATCACCGCAACCCGGCCCACTCTCCCTCGCCCTCGCCCTCGCGTCCATTTCTCTTGGTCGGCTACGCTACTTGCCCCCATGCCATCATCTGGCGCCACCGCCGACATCTCACCCTTTCTCTCACCTTTTCTTCAGCGTCACCACACCTCCTCCGCGACGGCCATCTCGCTCCTTCTCGTCGACGGCCGCGGGCCCGCATCGGGTTTCTGAGCATCCCGCATTCTGCATCTTGCATCCCGCATTGCACCGACGGCGTCGCCAGTAAATTTGCTGGCCCGCGCCATGGCTCAGAGATCCCAACCCGCGACGCAGCCCGAAGACCAGGCAAATTCGGGCAGCCGCACTTCCTCTGCCAAGGACGGCGCAGGTGCGCCGGGGTCGACCCGGCAGTCTAATAGCTCCAACAACGCCGCAAGCGGGTCGTCCTCCTCCTCCTCCTCTTCCTCCATTCTACCTCGCATGTCAGACCCATCGCCCGCGCCGGCCTCCGGGACCAACTCTCCCCAGCCGCAGCAGGCCATGGACAAGACATCAGCATCGGCATCATCAGCGGCCGCGTCGCAGCCGTCGCCTTACGGCACGCGCTCGCGAAACCGCAACGGCGCGCCGCGCCCCAACTACGCCGAGGACAAGGACCTCGACCTCGACATTTTCGACACGTATGTCCAGCAGAAGAACGACGACCCCAAGAAGAGCGGCGCCAAGCAAAAAAGCTCATCGCCGGCATCGACCGCCGCCAATTCCTCATCCCAAGCGCCCGCGCGCTCCGCCGCCTCGACATCACGAAAGCCGCTACCCGATGAGCGCCAGCCCAAGGAGTCGCCTTCCCAGTCGGCATCGGGGCCGTCGCAGTCGGCGTCCGCCGCCAACGGCTCTGCCGCGGCGAACGGCGCTTCTTCCAAGAGCAAAAAGCGCAAGGCAGGCGATGCCAATTCTGCGGCCAGCACGCCGGCGTCCCACGGCACCCCGTCAGCATCCAACGGCGCATCGTCGTCGGTTTCGGTCCTGGCGAAGCGCTTGGCGGCCAACGGGAGCGGGGGCGGAAACGCCACGTCCGGCGAATCGAGCGCCGCGAAGTATGGCGAGACGAACCTGCTGACCTTTGACAACTGCGGAGCGATGCCTACCAAGGACGGCAAGATGATTGCCGACGACGGGACGGTGCTTGAGGTGAATGGTGAGTTTTCTTTTCCCCTTGTGCCTCTCCCGACTTTGCTGTTCACCGAATCCGATTCGATCCGTTTCCCTGCACTCTCTGCGCCGTGTTGCGTGACACGTTCCAATAATCTGACGCGCGATGCAGATCATGTCTACCTGGTGTGCGAGCCACCCGGGGAGCCTTACTACCTGGGTCGCATCATGGAGTTCTTGCACGTCAAGAACGATCCAACGCAGCCCATTGATGCGCTGCGTATCAATTGGTACTACCGCCCCAAGGACATTGGGCGCAAGGTGCAAGACACGCGTCTTGTTTTCGCCACGATGCACTCCGACATCAGCCCTCTGACGTCGCTGCGCGGCAAATGTCAGATCCGGCACAAGGCCGAGATTGAGGACCTGGCAGCCTACAAGCGACAGCCCGACTGCTTCTGGTACGAGAAGCTGTACGACCGCTACATTCAAAAGAACTACGAGGTGATCCCGACCAAGCAGGTTATAAACGTGCCTGAGCACGTCAAGAAGGTGCTGGACGAGCGGTGGAAATACGTCTTGACGGAGCAGGGCCGCGGCAAAGAGCTGACGAGCGCCGTCAAGACGTGCAAGCGGTGCACGCGGTACTGCGCGAAGTGAGTTTCACCCAACCATTCGGAGTTCCCTTTCTCCCCCCCCCCCCCCCTCGCCCTCGCTCCCACCCACCCCCTGGTGATCTGGTGGGGCCGGGGGCGTGGAACCAATGAGGAAAATTTGGAGAAAAAGCAGATGAGGAATGGAACGGGAGTGCGTGTGGAGAACCGGATACGCTGACACCCCTGTCCGAAAAAAGCAACGATTCGGTTGACTGCGCGGTGTGTCTGAATACGTACCACATGAACTGTGTCAACCCACCCCTGCTCAAAAAGCCAACCCGTGGCTTTGCTTGGTCCTGCGCCGCATGCAGTCGCGCCCAGGAGCGCAAGCTCGAGGCTCGCAACACGCCCAACATTGGCGACGTCCAGGGCCACGAGAACGACGATGACGAAGGCCTCGATGATGAGGACGAGGAGATGGGCGGGGTCGACGGCCCCAACGGCGTCGACACGGGCCGCACCAGCCCCGTCGACGAGAACCTGCACCCGCCGCCGACCGCCGAGCAAATCTACCACGCCAGCCTGTGGCCCTACCGCTACCTCGGCATGCACTGCAAGCCTGAGGATGCCCTCGATTTGGACGATCGCATCTTCCCCCGCGCCAGCACCCGCCTGGGCTTGCGCCACCAGGCCGTCGTCGTCCCCTGGTACGGCCGCCCCGTGCAATACGTCAAGCCGCTCGAGCTCAAAAAGTCGGGCAAGAGCGGCAAGCTCACCAAGGAGCAGCAGGCCCTCCTCGAGGCCGATCGCCTCGAGAAGGAGCGCCGGCCCAAGTGGATCCAGGACGAGCCCCCGGGATACATCGAGCGCGGCGGCGATGACACGGCCACGCTTCTCTTTAAGCCCCCCGAGGATTGCGGCGTCGATGTGACGGGCGAGCAGATCGACGCATACATGAGCAAGGCCCGCAAGCTGGCCGTCCCGCTCGGCCTGCCGCCGCAGTCGACCAACCTCCAGGACGTCGCGAGGGACCTCCTGTTCCGCCACAGCTTCGACGCCGACAAGGCGCTTGCCGAGCTCCGAAAGGTCCCCAAGGCCGAGTTCAAAGAGCCCGAGCTGACGCCTGCCGAGCAAAAGAAGTTCGAAGAGGCTGTCGCCAAGTACGGATCCGAGCTGCACAGCGTCAAGAAGCACGTCAAGACGCTGTCGGCAGCGACTGTGACACGCTATTACTACACGTGGAAGAAGACGGAGCGCGGCAAGCAGATTTGGGGCAACTTCTCGGGCCGCCGAAACAAGAAGGATGCTCAGAAGGCGGCGGCGGCCGCCAGCAAGCTGGCAGACGACGTCGCCGACCCCCACGACGACTCGGCCTTCGATGCCGACAAGGCCCGCGAGAAGAAGAAGAGCTTCGTGTGCAAGTTTTGCGGCACCAAGAAGTCGCGCAAGTGGCGCCGCGCCCCGGCGGCTGCGGTCACGCCCGTCACCGAGAACGGCGGCGGCAACGGCAACAAGAACGCCAACAAGGACAAGAAGGATCAATACATCCAGGCGCTCTGCAGGCGTTGCGCAGAGCTCTGGCGCCGCTATGCCATCCAGTGGGAGGATGCCGACGAGCTGGCCAAGAAGGTTGCCCAGTCCGGCGGTCGTGGATGGAGGCGCAAGGCCGAGGAGGACCTCTTCCGGGAGCTGCTGGCCGCTGACGAGTGGCTCAGCAGCACGCGGGGCCCATCGCCGGAGCCTAGCGCGGCCCCGAGCCCGGCTGCATCCCAGAGCGGACAGCAGGCAGGCGTCTCGGCGGCGACGCCATCCTCGGAGCCGCCGCGGAAAAAGCTCAAGAGCGGCAGCAACCTGGTGGATAGGGACGCAGAGAAGACGCCGTCCGAGACCAGCAGCGTGGTGGGCGGCCCAACGTCCAAGAAGAAGGACAAGGCGGCAGCGGAGAAGCAGCAGCAGCAGCAGCAGGCGCAGGCAAAGGAGCAGCCCAAGGAGCAGCCCAAGGAGCCACAGCAGAAGCCGCCGCAGGCGCCACCTCCGCCCCCCGTTCCGGAGATCCCCAAGCCGCGCACTCTCCCCTGCGCCATATGCCACGAAATGGAGCCCATGGGCGACCAGCACCTGTCGTGTCGCGAGTGCCGCCTGACGGTGCACCGCAGCTGCTACGGCGTGATCGACAGCCGCACGCAGGGCAAGTGGACATGCGACATGTGCCTCAATGACAAGAACCCGCAGCTTTCGATTGTGAGTTGCTTCGCCAAGAGCGGGAAGGGCCAAAAAAACGAGATGCTAACCATGCTGCAGCACTACAAATGCGTCCTGTGCCCCGTCGAGCTGACCCATCACGACTTTGTGGAGACTCCCAAGGTCTCCGGCTCGCACAAGAAGAAGACCGAGAAGGAGCGCGAGCGCGAGCGCGTCGAGCGCGAGGCGGCCCAGAAGGCGGCCGAATACTACCGCAAAAAGCAGGAAGAGATGAACCGCCCCGTCAACCCGCGCGAACCTCTGAAACGGACGGCCGACAACAACTGGGTGCATGTCACCTGCGCCGTGTGGACGCCCGAGATCAAGTTTGGCAACGCCAAGGCCCTCGGCCCCAGCGAAGGCATCCCCCTGATCCCGCGGTCGAGATACGCAGAGGTCTGCAAGGTCTGCAACAAGAGCGATGGCGCCTGCGTCTACTGCCAGCAATGCCACACGCCGGTTCACGCCGAGTGCGCGCACCAGGCTGGCTACGTTCTCGGTTTCGACGTGACGCCAGTCAAGAGTTCCCGCCGCGACCAGTTCCGCATCGTCACCATCAACGGCGAGAGCGGCCACATGTCGGCTGCCGTCTGGTGCAAGGACCACGTCCCGACCAAGGGCCCGATCCACCGCATGCACGAGGCCGTGGCCGAGACGGGCACCAATGCGCTCCAGCTCTTCGTGCAGAACTACAAGCAGGCCGACCTGACGCTGACGGGCTGCGCGCGCAAGGCGAACCAGATCACGGTCGCTTCGAGGATGTCGACCGCTCCGGGCGCGTCCGCGAGCATCAATCGCCGAACGTCGATCGCCGCCGTGGTGAACGGCGACCAGGAGAACCTGCCGCCCGAGCTCCAGCCGAGCGGCAAGGTCTGCCTCACGTGCGGCGTCGACGTGAGCCCCAAGTGGCATCCGGTGTCGTTCGAGAGCGATTTCACCAACGGCCACCTCGCCAACGCCGGATCCGAGGCCAAGAAGTTTGCCGAGCAGCGAACCTTCCAGTGCCACAAGTGCAACAAGACCGGCCGCCAGCCCGTGTTCCGCTCGCACGTCGCCCGGGAGCCGACGCCCCCACCGGAACCGGTCCGGCAGCCATCGCAGCCTGCCCCGACCATCCTCCCGCCGGTGCGACCGGAGGAGCCGAGACACCCGAGCCGCGAACGGGGTTTCGGCTGGGCCCCCAGCCACGCCTCCCCGCCGGTGGTGCAGGCTCCGGTTCTTCAGGCTCCCGCGCCGCCTCCCGTTGCTCACCCCGTCGGGCCGCCCCCCGTGCAGCAGACGGTGGCTCCGCCGCCGCTGCCGGCAGGGCTTGCGCCGCGCGCGACGCCTGTCCAGCCCCCGCCGTCGTATGCGCCGCCGCCGCGGCCCTACGACTGGCACCGACCACCCCCGCTGCACCCATCGCGCGAGGTTAACGGAGGTCCGTCGCCGCCGACGACGTCTATCCCGCCTCTGGCGCCGCCCAACCACCTTCGCCCTCCCCCCATCAGCATGTCCCACCCCGTCGCGTCTCCGCCGAACGGCCACCTCTCTCAGCCCCCTCCGCCTTATGTGAACGGCATCCCGCACCCCCAGTCCCCTCCGCGGCGTGGCAGCGGGCCGCTGCCCACCTCCGCTCCCAACGGCAGCACCTACCACCCGCACCATTCCCACCCGGCGCCGGAGCTTCGGCCTCACCACATCCCGCCGCTCAACCCGATGGCACCCGTCCCGGAGCCATCACCGCCGCATCCGCCTAACTACCTCCGCCCCTGGGGCCCGCCGCCAAGCCACCATCATCACCACCACGGCAACCGGAGCAGCCACCACACCAGCCCTCCACCGCCTCTTAGGGATAGCGGCCTGCCTCCGCCGGCGGCCCTGGGTCATCACGAGTCCCCGAACGTTGTGCAGCTCGCGCCCCCGCCTCCCCCGCCCCGCCCCCGCCGCAGCACCAGCATCAGCTCCAACCCCCGCCTCCTCCGCCGCCTCCGCAGCAGCAGCAGCAGCCGTTGAGGGAGCCGCCGAGGGAAGCACCAAGAGCAGCGAGCGGTGCTAGCTCGAACCCGTCGCTGAGGAATTTACTGTCGTAGGATGGCTCGACAGGGGTGGTTTGTGTACCACGCTTCCAAATGGTGGCTAGCTCCGTGATTGGAGATGGCGGAGGGTGGTATGTGGATGGCGGGCAGCAGCAGTTGACCAGGCCATGCGGAGGAGAAACAGGAAAGGAAGCCGGGCTGTTGGTGGAGACATTAAGAGCGTGGATAACAACAACGACGCCAGAGGATGGTATGCCCTTTGAAGAGGGAGTGACTTGGCCTCTCTCTTGAGGTGTTGCGATGACGATGGGTTACAAAGCTCCTTTGCTAGAGGATGAACGTCTTGTCAGACTTGTTGGAGTTGGCGTTTTAAACGGCGAAGAGCTTCACGGATATAGTGTGGTCATAGAATCAGGATGGGGAGGTCAAGATATGGGTCTGGTCTGGACAGGCGCGGCACGGCATGGCATGGGCATGGAATGGCATGGCATAGCGCTTTGTTTCATGTCTTGAAGAAGGATGTTTTTAGTGTCTTGTACTTGTAAACTTCTGGTGCTATTCCCCATCCAGGACCCTTGGCTTCTTTTGTTTTTTTGTGCGTGATGTGGTCAACCACGTGTGTTGTCTCGATTCTGCTTCGGAGGGTAGATGAAAGCAGGTTTCAGGGTGCACTGTACGGCGTGGCAAAGCGTTGATGTTGTGAATGGTGAACTCGTGGCGGATCGGATGGACTTTTCAAAGGGGGGTTGGAGCGGCGGAGTGGTGACATCAAGGTGTTGTCATGTGTTGTTGAAGCTGGTCTGTTTCTTCCATGATAGGTGGTAGTACAAGCACAACGCACAATGCGCGTTGTGTAAGTGTGCCTAGCGGGACGTGACCGGTGTAACAAGGGTTTTCCTTGGGCCTCGAAATGGTTGCTCTCGGCTGCGCCGACAGCCTTTTTTTTCTTTTCTTTTTTTTTTTTTGTGTGTGCTACTGCCGCTTATGTTGAGGAGGATGAAAGGATTTGAGCCATGACTTGGTGGTGATATTTTCTTTTTTTTTCCTCGTTTACCTACGCAGCACAATAGTTATTTCTTATTTACTCCTTTGGACCTGGGCTTGTTTCAAGTGACGATGCTGTACATACTGCAGTGCTTGCCCGGTGAGCCTTTCAAGTGTGTAAGCGGAGGCGCAGAACACCCCTGGTACATAGGTACCGTAGGTACATGGAATACGGTACCTTACCTAGGTACCCGAGGCTGCTTGGCTTAGCGGCAGCGGTGAGAAACACGGGCAAGGCAGGCCAGGCATGATGCCTTGGGCTGCTTCCATCTATTGATTAGGCACCTGCTACGATTGGGTATTTGTAGCCTTTCAGACTACCTACCTGACGTAGCTAGGTGCCTGAGGTAGGTGTTCTAGGATACATGGCTAGGTAAGGTACCTAGGTGTGTTTCGGTGGGTACCGTACCTAGGGGACTGGAAGTTTGGAGGGCTGTACATAGTGGACGTGTACCGTTACTAGCACCTAGGTGCCTAGGTAACTCTCAATCCGGGCAGCGAGGAACATCGTCAAGCAGCAGGTCCACGGGTTCCCCGAAAGATGGATCGCGATCGCAACCCCGCCGTCCGATAATGTGTTAGATACGGACACATGGATGCGCATCGGGCTGAAGGTCCTTCCATGCCCTGTTCGCGGGTGGAAGGCCCCCCGGTTGCTGTGGTGGTAGAAGGAAACAGCGGAAACGGTGGGTATGGGGGCACCACGCGCCGTACCCCGCTAACAGCATCAGCCACAGTCCAGAGCCTTCCACGGATTTCCATGCGGAGGGGCTGCGGCCTGTTTCCAGCCCAGGGAACCCCAGGGAAGGCGGCGAGGCGAACTGTTCGGGAACCAAAGAATTTCATCAGCCTCTGCGAAGCCGCATACACTTTTTTTTTTCTATGCGCCAGTTCCAGAGACGGCAGACTGTCCGTTGACCCGACTGCGTGACAACCACTTGAGCGGACAATCGCCAGTTTTTCTTTTCTTTTTTTCCCCCTCCCTTCTCTCGGTTCTGGGTATCCAGTTTGAGAACGGTCCAGCCTCTGTCCAGGAACAAACCCGCTGCTACCGCCACTAGGTATCTGGTAAGTTGGCTCTCAGTCGCATCCTGAAGGCTCTCCTTTTGTTGCCTTGCCCCCCCTTTCAGTCGCAGCAGAATGCCCTAGACGATTCGTTGCAGCCAACCGAGCATCGAATCCAATCCCCTCCGGTCCGGCCTCGACCCAAGATATCCCGCGCACTTCACTTTTGCCCTGTCGCGCATTCCTTAACACTTTGCACTGCTGCGCACCGCCCTCCCTAGACGGAACCTAACCGTGCTTGAATTTGATTGTTATCTACGCGGGGAAATCGCATCGCATCGCATCGCTTCGCTGACCTCTCAACCGCATATACTAGTCGGCTCGAGTCTCGAACCTCCGGTATCCCATCTTCATTCCCACCGCTCGCCATACATACACATACACACCCTGCCAGGCATACGGATACCCCTCAGCCGCATCCCACCCACCGATCCTTCCTCCCCCCGTACAGTAGACATACAAGATGGTCAAGGAAACGAAACTCTACGAGACCCTCGGCGTATGTACCCCCTTCCCCTGGATCCTCGCTGGCCTGTTGAAGAGGCACAAGACTGAGACGCACCACAGGTCTCGCCGACCGCCACAGAGCAAGAGTTGAAGAAGGCATACAAGACGGGCGCCCTCAAGTTCCATCCTGGTACGTTTTGCTTTGCTCCATGGCTTGTTGGGCTTTGTTCCTTTGTCATTTCTGCGCAGGCTGGCTAATTTTGCCCGCAGACAAGAACCGTGGCGACCCCGCTGCCGAACAAAAGTTCAAGGAAATTTCCCACGCCTACGAGATTCTCTCCGACCCCCAGAAGCGCGCGGTATATGACCAGTATGGCGAGGCCGGCCTCGAGGGTGGCGCCGGTGGCGCAGGGCAAGGCATGGCTGCCGAGGATCTTTTCGCGTCCTTCTTCGGCGGCATGGGCGGCGGCTTTGGCGGCATGTTCGGCGGCATGCCCCAGCAGCGCGGCCCGGCCAAGGCCAAGACCATCCACCACGTTCACCAGGTGGCGCTCGAGGATATGTACCGTGGCAAGGTCTCCAAGCTGGCTCTCCAGCGCTCCATCATCTGCCCCAAGTGCGAGGGCCGCGGTGGTAAGGAGGGTGCCGTCCGGAAGTGCATGTCTTGCGACGGCCGCGGCATGAAGACCATGATGCGCCAGATGGGTCCCATGATCCAGCGTTTCCAGACGGTGTGCCCAGACTGCAACGGCGAGGGCGAGACGGTGCGCGATAAGGACCGCTGCAAGCAATGCCTCGGCAAGAAGACGATTGTCGACCGCAAGGTTCTGCACGTCCATGTCGATCGCGGCGTCAAGAGCGGCACCAAGGTTGAGTTCCGCGGCGAGGGTGACCAGGCGCCTGGCATCCTGGCCGGCGATGTCGTCTTTGAGATTCAGCAGAAGCCCCACCCCCGCTTCACCCGCAGGGACGACGACCTCTTGTATCAAGCCGAGATCGACCTTGTCACGGCCCTGGCCGGTGGCACCATCTATATCGAGCACCTCGACGACAGGTGGTTGAGCGTCGAAATCCTCCCGGGCGAGGCCATTTCTCCTGGTACGTGGGCCCTGCGCCTCTCAAGGGTCAATGTTGATTTCCCCCGTGCTTTGCTAACTCCGACCCGCAGGCACCGTCAAGATGATCCGCGGCCAGGGCATGCCCTCGTACCGCCACCACGACTTTGGCAACATGTACATCCAGTTCTCTGTCAAGTTCCCCGAGAAGAACTGGGCCGTCGACAATCCGGCCGCCTACGACACCTTGCGGCAATGCTTGCCTCCACCCGAGCTTGTCAACATCCCACCCGCCGAAGCCATGACGGAGCCCGGGGACCTCGAGGACGTGGATAACTCCCAGAGAGGCTTCGCCGGATCAGCTATGGATGAGGACGACGATCATGAACATCCTCACGCGGAGCGCGTGCAGTGCGCGTCCCAGTAAAAGAGGTGTGGTGTGATGCGGGGTTGTTACGCTTCAGAGTTGGGGGATGAGGTCTGGCGTAATGGAAGGAGGGAGACCCGACTCCCCCCTCCCTCCCCCGCGGCATCTCTGACACAAGATGCAGAGTCACGAGTCTTCTGGGCTTCTGGGTAATGAGATATGAGGAGAACGGCGGTGGTGACGGACGGGCACATGAGAAAATACCCCAGGGAGGAACAGACGGGAAGTCATAGATGTCTTTTTCTCCGGCATGCATGAAGGGGGTTGTGGGGCCAGGATCATTTTATTTTTGTTTCTGTTTCTTTTTCGCACCTTTGGTAAGGCGGCGTTTTCGAGAGGATAGAGGAGGCATCTGGGCTTGCTTTCGCGCACGCGCGGCGGAGGTTGTTGCTCTGCTGCCAATGGGTTCGGTAGCGCTAGGCGAATGATAACGGGTATTTTGACCGGAAACTCGGAAGCCGTTTCTATCTTGAGCTGTATTGAATTGTCTGCCCGTGCGTACCTAGGTAGGCCAAGGCCTCGCAACCGCAAGGCCTGGGTGCTTCTATTTCCGAGGCATGCATGGCCTCGACCGAATCGACGGGGCGCGGCCGTGTCCCCTTGGTCGTTTCCCCCGCCCTCCTCGGATACGGATGTTGGCCGTACGCAGCAAGGCTGACAAGGAATGCCGCCATGAGATTTCCTCCGGCCCGAGCTTACAACGAAAAGATATGCAGATGCAACATGCTGCTGTCTTGTTGAGGTCGAGGTCGATCCCGGTCACCCACCCTCACTCATAGTCCGTCAACTTCCTCAGCGCCTCGGTCGTGTACAACAGCCTGTGCAGCTCCGCCTCGCCAATATCCGCACCGCCGGCGGCGGGCAAGTTCTCGACCGGGACAAGCTTCCCTTCGTCTCCTGCGTTGTCCATAAACATCAGGGTGGCGCGGCGGCGGCGGCAGCCAGGCTCCTCCTCCGCCTCCGTTGTCGCCGACGACGATCCCTTTTGGGTCGGGTCCAGCGCGACCACCAAGCGGCAGGACGTGTTTCCCGGGCCCGACGTTTCTCCTTCGAGGACGTCCAGGTCGAGAGGGTTGCCGGGAAGCGGGATGTTGCAGCGGTGCTGGAGGGTGTTGTCGGGCCAGAGCTCGTACACGAGGAGAGCCGGGACGCTGAACGTGGGTGGGGGTTGGTTGGTGGGTTGGTTAGCTGGTGTGGTACGTTGAAAGGTGGGGGGAGGAGGGGAGGTGGGGGAACAGGTGGAACGACACAGGGGGGCGGAAAAGAAAAAAAGAAAAGAAGAAAAAAGAAAGAAAAGCGACATACCGCTCGGCCACGATAAATACGAGCGTTCTTTCGGTGCCATCCGTCGTGACATGCCACTTCGACGTCGCAAACACCCTCGTCACGGCCACCTTGGTGGCCTCCTCCAGGCCCTTGACCTGCTTCACGTGCTGGAGCACCGGCGCCCGCGCCAGCAGCCGCCCGCCGCGCCAGTCCCACACGAGCACGTCGTCGTCGCCGCCGCCCGAGAGGAGCAGCTCCTCCCTCCCGCCGGGGGCGATGCACAGCCGGCTCACAAAGTCCTCGTGGCCCAGGCAAAAGCCCTCGATGACGTGCGCCTGGGGGATGCCGCGCGAGACGCGAATGTGCTCGTCCCGGTCCGCGGTGACGATGTACTCGCGCGTCTTTGCCGCGGGGTCCGACGACGACGACGACGACGACGGCGCGACGCCGACGGCGATGGCCGTCAGCATCGACACGTGGCCCAGCAGGAGGGCGTGCTCGAACCGGGGGCGGCTCGGCTCGAGCTGCTCGGCCTCGCGCGCCGCCTTGCGCTCGAGGCTGATCTTTTGGTTCTCGAGCGCGCGCAGGTTGCGCTTGGTGTGGACGGTGAGCTCGTTGGCTTCGGGGCGGAGGATGACGGGGGTCTCGCTGCGGGAGAGGGGGATGGTCGGGGTGAGCGCCGCCGGGGTGGCGGCGGCGGGGGAGGACGTGCTGTCGGGGGTGGGAGCGGCGGCGGGGATCAGGGGAAGCGCGTAGACGTCGCCAAACTTGTCGGCAGAGAGGATCGTGCGGTTGTCCCGCGTGAGGGTGAGGGCGCAAGGGCGCTTGGGCATGGCTCTGGGAGAGGAGCGGGTTAGCTCGTTGGCATCCGGGGGCTGGGCGAACCGGGAAGAAGGGGCAGGACGTGCCTCCGGCTGAGCTCCTTCAGGTGACCGGCGCCATCATGCTCAAACACCCAGATGGTCTTGTCGCAGCCGGTGATGGCGATCAAGTGACGGCCGTCCGCGGTGGCATACAGACCCTGGAGGAAGGCCCGCTCGTTGGCGGGATTGTCATACTGAGCGGCCTTGCTGCCCCTGGGCTGCCCATTGGAAGACGGCTGTTGCCCGTGGCCGTTGGGCGCGGTAGCGTCATCGCCATCTTCGACTCTGCGACGCTTGGCCGGCGGTCCCTCGGGCGCGGGCGAGTCTTGGGCTTCCTCGGCCGGGCGGGTGGCCTCGGCGGCATGCTGATGAGGGTACGTCCATGTCGAGACATGCTCAAGACGGGAGTTGAAGGAGTGGATATCGCTGCCCTGGGCGGCAAAGACGATGCCACCGCATGCCTTGACGAGGTGGTACGGGAATGCCACCATCTTGAACTGCCAATGGGCGGGTGCAGCTAGCAATTGGCCGTGAGGGTGACAGCAGGAGAGAAATGTCCGGGTGATGACCCCGGAGCTCTCCGATCTACGAACCACGACCTACATGTTCAAAGTTAGCAACTTGGGCATGTCGAAACGAAGGATGTGTGAGATCCAGGGAACCAACCGGGACAACAATGGGGTCTTGGTCAACCTGTTTCGTTTGCAGCGCTTGTAATGAGATTCCTTTCCCTTGAGTGAGCGAGCTCTCAGTTCATCAACGTCGGATGAAAATTGTCGTCACTTCAGCCACGTGTGGCTGTGCTGGCTGTGTAAGACGGCCTACTGTGAGCCAGCAGGCGATGCGGCGAGAAACCCTCGCTCGGCTTTTGCGCCAAGCATAGGCCCGGCTGTGCTGGGCTGGGTCGAGGCTGTCCGCTCCCACATGGAGGAGTGATAGCCTCGAGCGGTGCAGAGCAGGTTGGTCCAGCTGCCGGAGGTGCTCGTGGGACAGCGTACTGCGTACCTATAGTAGGCTGGCTGCTGTCTCGCGTCTTTGTGTGGCTGGTGTCTCTCCCAAACTTGCCGCACCCGGAAAGGCAGAGCGGGGCATCAGCACGACGGGGACCCGGGGGTCGAGGGAGGTGGGGCGCTGGGCGGCCCCTCATTGGTCGGCCGAGGTAACCCTACCACGGTCGGACGCATCGATTGTGGGCGACAAAATCATTCTGGCGATTCTTGTGCTTGGGGAATCTTTCACCCAAAGCATCCAACCATTTGGACCTCTGTTTCCTCAAACACCAAACCATCGCCCTTAAACATCCTGCCTTCATACAGAAAGAAGATATGGGGGGCAAATCTGGAAACAAGGCCGGCTACTTCGACAAGCTGAAGGGCTTGTTGGAGGCGTACAAGTCCATCTTCATCGTCTCGGTCGACAATGTCTCGTCGCAGCAGATGCACGAGATTCGCCAGGCCCTCCGTGGCCAGGGCGTTGTCCTGATGGGCAAGAACACCATGGTATGGCTTCCTGTCCGGCCGGCTGCGCAGCAGGGAACGCGTCTGACCAACCTCCCCCTCTCTCCAGGTCCGCCGCGCTCTCAGGACCTTCGTCGCCGACGCCCCCGAGTACGAGCGCCTGCTGCCGTTCGTCAAGGGCAACATCGGCTTCGTCTTCACCAACGGCGACCTCAAGGATATCCGCGACAAGATCCTGGCCAACCGTGTTGCCGCCCCCGCCCGTGCCGGTGCCATCGCCCCGGTCGACGTGTGGGTGCCTGCTGGCAACACCGGCATGGAACCCGGCAAGACCTCCTTCTTCCAGGCCCTCGGCGTCCCCACCAAGATCGCCCGTGGTACCATTGAAATCACGAGCGACCTCAAGCTCGTCGAGGCCGGCGCCAAGGTCGGCCCCTCGGAGGCCACCCTGCTCAACATGCTCAACATCTCGCCCTTCACCTACGGTATGACCATCGCCCAGGTCTACGACAATGGCAACACCTTCCCCCCCTCGGTTCTCGACATCGGCGAGGAGCAGCTCCTCAAGTCGTTCTCTTCGGCCATCACCACGGTCGCTGCCGTCTCCCTGGCCCTCAACTACCCGACCCTGCCCTCGGTCATCCACTCGCTCGTCAACACCTACAAGAAGGTGCTGGCCGTTGCCATCGAGACCGAGTTCAGCTGGCCCGAGATTGAGGAGCTCAAGGACCGCATCGCCAACCCCGAGGCCTATGCCGCTGCCGCCCCGGCGGCCGCTGCTGCTGCTGGCCCGGCCGAGACCAAGGCCGAGGAGAAGAAGGAGGAGTCCGAGAAGGAGGAGTCGGACGATGAGGGCTTCGGCGGCCTCTTGTTCGTAACCCCCCGCCCCCGTCCTCGCCGGAGCGTTTTGCTGACAACCCCATTAGCGACTAGACGTGATGACTGCATGACGGTGTTGTTGGGTCGGCAACTGTGGTTCGGGTCGGATCGGGATTCTGGGAATCTTCATCATCCATGGCTACGTAGATCGGCTGCGGCTCAATCAAACACTCTGTGTCTGACGGTCACTTGGCTGGTTCATTGCGTGTGGAAACGGCAGGTTGTGCTGACGAAAACAAACAAGAGTTGCCCGTTGGCAGTGTCCCGTAATGGTAAGTTTGTCTACGTCCTATTCCCTTTTTTTCCGAAGCCCCTGCACCCGGTGTCGATGATTATTCCAAACAATTATCAAAGAGCTTTTTAACCCTGATTATCACTTTGATGACAAACCCATCAAGATGAGACACTTTTATTTTTCTTCCTTGGCGTTCCATTTACATCCTGTTGTTACATGAGCATGGCATCGAGGCTAACTGAAAAAAAACAAGATCCCTCGAAGAGTTCCGTTGTGACAGCCTGCCCAGGGACACGCACGTTTGTTACCCCACCCGGCTATCCCACAGCTGCTGCTGCTGCTGCTGCCGCCGCCACGCCAGACTCGTTGCCATGCTTCCGTATCTGCCCTGCATTGTCCCCCTGTAGAGAAAAGGAGGAGGAGGCATCCGCCCCCGTCTCCCTCTCCAACACCTGCTTCGCAACCCGTATCGCCTCGTCGGGCACTCCCGCCAGCCTCGCCACCTTGAGCGCGTGGCTCTGCCTGTTGACCCCCCTGCGCAGCTTGTGCACGTAAACAAAGCCCCCATCCTCGTCCTCGGCCACGTCCGTACAATACATATCCACGCTCCCTCCATGCTCGCCCGGATCGCCCGCCGCGAGACCGTGCTCGGCGCACAAGTCCGCCACGGCGTGGAAGTGCGTCGCGAACAAGGCCCTGCACCGGTTGACGGTGGCCAGGTGATGCAGCGCGGCAAAGGCGACGGCGGTGCCGTCCTCGGGGGTCGTGCCGCGGCCGACCTCGTCCATGATGACGAGGCTCCGCGGCGTGGCCTGCCGCAGGATGGCGGCGGTCTCGAGCATCTCGACCATGAAGGTGCTCTGGTCCGCGTACAGGTTGTCGGCGGAGCCGACGCGGCTGTAGATGGCGTCGGCGAGGCCGATGCTGGCGTAGCTCGCGGGCACGTAGCTGCCGAGCTGGGCGAGGATGGTGATGAGGGCGGTCTGGCGGAGAAAGGTGGACTTGCCGGCCATGTTGGGGCCCGTGATGAGCCAGATCCTGGCCGGTTTTGCGGCCGAGGCGGCGGGTGGTGGGGATGGGGACGGCTGGCCTTGTTGGAGTTGTTGCTCCTCCTCCTTCTCCTCCTCCTTCTCCTGTTCGTTGTGTTCCGTGGCCTGTGATGATGATGATGAGGGTGACGATGATGGTAATGGTAGCGGCGAGCTGCTGCTCCCGAGACCAGCAACGCCGCCGCCGACGCTGCCAATGACGCAATCGTTTGGCTGGAACGTCCGGCCCTGCTCTTCCAGCCCTCCCTCCACCGTCGGATGCCTGCCCCCGATGATGACGGTCTGCGGCGCCGCCGTGACGGCGGGGCGCACGAGCCCCTTCTCGGCCGCGAGCCGCGCGAACGAGGTTGCGATGTCGAGCTCGTCGAGGACGCGGGCGTTGCGCCGCAGCCGCACGAGGTTGCGCACGACGCGGGCGCGGAGGGAGGCGAAGACGCGCTGCTCCTCGCCGCGGATCTGGAGGCGGGTCGCGTCGAGCGACTCGCCGAGCGAGGTCCATTCGGGGAGGTGGAAGCTGCGGGTCGTGCGGCTCGTGGAGAGGGTGCGGATCGGCGGCTGCTCTTGCTCCGGCGGTTGGTCTTGCTGGCCGTCGGGCGCCGGTTCGGCGGGTTTCATGGAGGGGGCGCGCTTCGCGTCCTTGCCCTTGACGTGGCAGATGTGCCCCAGCCCCGGCGTCCAGCGGAGCGTGAGCGAGGCGGCGCCGAGGCGGACCCGGAGGGTCTCGGTCAGCTCGTCCTTTTGCCGGCGCAGGTCGGCGAGCTGGGCGTGCAGGCGCGAGAGCATCTCGGACGCGCCGGGCTTCATGATCCAGACCTCGTTGTCCTCGCCGTAGTGCTCGCGGAGGGAGGTCGTGCCGCCGGCCGAGGCCTTGCGCTTGGCGGCTTTGGCGGAGGCGACCTTGGGGAGGAGGGCCTCGTCCTGGTCGCTCCCTTCCGCCTTGACGATCTCCTGGGCCAGCGCCATCATCTCGCCGGCCTCGTTGTCCTCCATCTGGTGCCGCTGCACGAGGCCCTCCTCGTCGATGGCGTCGCGGATGGCCCGGGCGAGCCGGCGGGGGTGGTCGAGGCTGATGCGGTCGACCATGACGGCGAGGCAGTCGTCCGGCGGCTTGGGCGAGCCCTTGCTCTTGGCCTCGGTCCGCGGCTGGCGGCCGGCGGAGGCCTTGAGGAGGCTGACGATGTCCTCGGTCGCCTTGATGGTGTTGGCGAGGCGGAGGAGGTCGTCCGGGTCGCCGCGGTTGAGGGCGAACCGCTGGACGAGGCGCTGCGAGTCGTGGGTCCTGCGGAGCAGAGCGACGACGGCGTCGCGGAGGTCTTCGTCTTCCAGGAAGCGAGCGACGAGGTTCTGGCGGAAGTTGATGACCTCGAGAGAGGTGGAAGGGGCACCTGCGATGCCGGGTCAGCCATCGTTCCACCCTGCCCCGCTTTGGGGGATGCGGTTCGAGCCAGCGTACCGAGCCACTCGCCGAGGAGGCGAGCGCCGCTCTTGGTCACCGTCCTCCGGATCGCATGCAGCAGGCTGCCCCGAAAGGCGCCGTCGCGAATGGTCTGCTTGAGCTCGAGGGCGCGCATGCTGTTCTTGTCGATGGTCATGACGTGCATGGCCTCGTGTCGGACGGGCGGCTGCAGCTTCATGCTCAGGCCGCGAAGGCGGTCGCCGACGTAGTGGATCAGGAGGCTGCCGGCCTGCACCTCGTCGCCCGTCATGGCGGCGGCTGTCTCGGCGGGCACGTCGGCCTCGAGCACAGGCCGCCAGTCGGCGAGGCCTCGCAGGTCTCCCTTGCCGGACGAATAGGTTACGAGATGGCGCTCTTCTTGGAGGATGGACAGGAGCGCGTTGTTCTCGTCGCGCTCCAGGGCGCGGTCCAGGACGATCTCTCGCGGAGACACGCGAGTCAAGATGGCGCTGAGCGAGCCGAGGGTCGCCGGCTGGGTGTAGAAGCTCCCTGTTGACACATCCAGCCACGCGAGACCCAGGTTCCCGGCAGCATCGCGGGGTAGCTCCACCGGCTCGGCTTCTCGTTGCCGGCCAGGCCCGTCCTCCTCCGTCCGGGCCGGCTGGGACACATGGATGGCCATGACATAGTTGTTTGCATAGGGGTCCATAAAGTTCTCGTCGATGAGGGTGCCCGGGGTGACGATGCGAGTCACCCTGCGGGTGTGCATCAGGCCGCCCGACCTGACCTTCTCGGAAGGGTCGTTGGGGAACTCCTCGGCGATGGCTACGTGGCGGTTGTAGTCCTGGACGAGGATCTTGAGAAAGCGGTCCAGCTGGAAAAAGGGGAAGCCGGCCTGGCAAGCGAAACAGAAACCCATCAGAACACCAAGCTGGCTAACGAGAACGACAACACGACAGCAGCAGCAGCCGCAGCAGCCGCCGCAGCGGCGGTGCCGGCGGCTAGGTGGTCGAGATGAGGACACAACAATACCATTGGGACAGGGCCAGCGTTTGTCTTCTTGTGGGCTATCTTGAGGTTGAGCAGGGGGCCGTACTCCTCGGCCTGTTCCAAGTACAGCTCGTAGAAGCCGCCGACGCGCGTGAGCAGCACGCAGTTGTCAAACTTGTCCATGTTGCGGCGGGCTTGCAGCACCACGGTCGGGTACGCGGGGCCCTCCTTGTCCTCCTCCTCCTCCGCCGCGATGCCACCGCCCGCGGTGACGGGCGGGAGCGGCCCGGATGGTGGGACAACAAGTCCCTGAGGCAGGTCGTCCAGGCTGACCGTGGTCCGCGTCTTCTTCCCGCGGACGTGGAGGAGGGGCGCGAGGGCATAGGGGGGTCTGTGGCGGGAACCATGCCAGCTCGCAGAGGGACTGCGCCGGCGCCCCACGGCGGCGGCAGCGGGAGACGCCGCCGCCGAGGACGACGACGACAATGACGACAGTAGAGCAGCAGCGGTTACATTCGGCCGGATGGACCACCCGAGAGTGGCGGCTTGACAGGGCGGAATCGGACGGGCGCGCGAGCTGAGACAGGCGATCCGATGAGGCGGGATCGGCGCTCGGCGCGGGGCAAGCATGAAATGGCCTGTTGGTCAGTCGTGTAGGAGGGGAATGATTCGCGCTGTGCAACCCCGGCGGGGGAGGACGGAGGGGGGGGGAGCAATCGATCGAGGGTGCGTTGGTATTGTCGACCACTGATTCACTCGGATCGACGCCCTGGTGGTGGTTGTTCGACGCAACTCTGCCCCGGGTGCCGACGCGACACGGCTCACGTGGTGGTGGTGTTGTTGTTGTTGAGGTTGAAGGAAGAAACCGGAAGCTCCCCAGCGACGGACAAGAGACGGAAAGTTTTGGAGGATGCAGCACCCGGGCGAAGCTTTGCTGTGGCCCCACCCGCCTTGGCCACATTCAACACATTCAACCTACCATGGACGTTTCCACCCCAACCCTAAAGTCAAAAGTTCCTCCTTCAACCCTGGCCGGTAACTAACATGAGCAGCCGTGCGGCATTCATCCACGGACCTGGGAGATGGAGCGTTTTCCAAGCCACATTGCAAGACGTTTTCTCCCTCGACAAGCCAACCCTCGGGAAATCCAGGGCCTCAAGCGAGATACAGGGAGCTCAGCCCTACCAAGATATGCACGGCAAAGTGAAGCACGGCAGTGACGGGGGATTTCCAGGGCCCGTTGCTTTTTGGGAGAGGGAGAGCTTGCATCAGGGTGGTTCCGTTATATGTAGTGTACTATAACGTGACCGACAGGGTTTTTGGCCAGCCAGGGTTTTTGGCCACCCCCTTTTCCCCACCTGCCGGGTCAGCCCACAATACTAAAATCAGGAGTCTCGCGATGACCATGAGCAATACAAACAGGGCAGTTTTGAGGCTATTCGCAATTAAACAGATACATACAAACGCAGAGAAATTAAAAGAAGGCTGGCGGTAAGGAGACAAGCAAAACACATAGTTAATCAGTTAGTCAAATAAGTTAGTAGCTCTAGGCAGCTCTTTCCAAACGATCTTTGCGATCTTAACTACCCTACGTCTAGATATACGATATTCCTTCTCTTTAGCTTCTTCTGCTGCACGTACCTCTCGCTTATACTCCTCCTAGCGATAGTCCTCTACCGTTAAGATTCGAACCCCTTTAACCTGCTTTTTCTTGCTCTTCTTCCTACCGTTTTTCTGCTTGTCAACGAGCTTGTTAGTTAAAAACTAAAGGGTAAGATTATTAGCTTAGAGGCTTTCGTAAACGGATTTAATATTAGTAACGTATTATTTTACTAGGCTACTGTACAGCTAAACCAAGTCCCTAAGTAAGCTATCGATCCTGGATACTAAAGCCCCTGTAACGAAGAACTTTGCTTAACGACCTTACGAATCTGTAAGGCGTACTGTTAGAGTTACTAGGCGTAAAGCAGGGTTATCTCCTAGGCGCGAGGCAGGGCTATCTCCTAGGCGAGGGGCAGGGCGAGGGGCAGAGCGAGGGGCAGGGCTATCTCCTAGACGCGAGACAGGGCTATCTCCTAGGCGCGAAGCAGGGCTATCTCCTAGGCGAAAGGCAGGGTAAAGGGCAGGGCGTTCAGATAAGTATCCTAGAGTAGCGTAGACCTTCTCGGGGTTAAAGGGTAGGAGACCTGTACTACGCTAACCGCTAGTAATATTCTTCCTTATCGTCTTCCTTGCCTAGGTATAGTAAGTAAGGAACTAGGCGTTGGAGACCCTTACGGCGCTAAGGAAGGCGCTTTCGTTAACTAAACGCCTGTACTCGGTAGCTAGAAGGCTAAAAACGCTTATATTAAGAAGCTAGAGGGCGTAGGTAGTATAGAAAGGAAGGTATAAGGGTATAATATTGTAATTAGCGTAAAAGTTAACGAATTTAAGCGAGATATAGCTAGCGTAGCCGTTAAGGATAAAGAAACGATATTTCAATAGCTTCCGGAGTATAATATACCGTTTAAAATACTAAACCTACTTTATTACGATCTCGCAATCGGTCCAGCTATTTAGAGAGGCGCGAAGAACCGTTTTCGTATCGATAATTATATTGTCGGGGATTTAATTTAACTATACTACCTTGCCTTCAAAGATAATAAATAGTAGAAGAAGGTAGCTATTACCAGAAATATACTTAATTACAGAAACCTACTCCTTATTTCCTAGTTATATAACGAAGGCTTCTGTATCGCGCTAAAGGATAATAACCTATTAGCTTATCCTAACGCCCTTTATATAGCCCTTTTCGTCTATATTATAGATATTGTTGTTAGGTACGTTATACGTAAAGCGAGCGGTTTAGAACAGCTCGAACCAGTGCTTAACGGTATTATAGTTAAAAGTATCTTTACGGGCTTAATCCATCGCGCGAACCCGCTAGACCTATAAGTCTGGGTAGCGAGAAAGAAAATTACAATACTATCGTTAACCAAAGGGGGTTTTATCGCCTTTTGCCTAAAGAAGCTGCGTTGCAAAGTTACGAATAGCTTTAATAATTATCGGCTAGCCCTAGGCATTAAGCTAATAATAGGCTTTAACTATTGCTTTTTCTTCAGCTAGCGAGAAGCGTTACTTTTTCAAGTATACGGTTTTTTATAGCTAGTGTTTGTTGGAACGGCGGTTGGCAAGAGTGTTACGGTTAAGATCGAATAAATAAGTAGCCTGGCGAAGGCTTATCTTTGGATTAACAGCAAGTACCTCGAACGCGCGTTAAATACGCAGCTCTTTTTCGTCAACACTGTTCGCTATCTTAAGAGGCCTTCTAAGCATCGAAAAGAGGGAAAAACGTATCTTAGAGAGCAGGTTGTTAGTGTTAAACGCTGTTCGCTTGGTTATGATCGATGTTAGGAGGTGGCTTGCGATAGTCGACTTGGCGGAGCTGCATGTGGCCAAAAACCCTGGCTGGCCAAAAACCCTGTCGGTCACGTTACTGTGTACGTACCTAGGTAGGTACCTAGGTACCTAGGTATCTGCATGCGGCCGGCTCAGGGTTGGAGCCGGGGGCCGAGCGGGAGTGGACCGGCGTGGACCGCCCTGCTGTTCCTTGCTGGCTTCCCGGCACCCCTGCTCGTTGGGCGTGGCACATGGTGCCACTTGAGCTCCCAATCAGCAGGTTCTTGACACAGGATGGGTCCAAAACATTTCGCCTGTCATGCACTCGAGCACCACGCTGCACAACCCCAAACCCCGGAGATGCTCGACGCTTCTCCATCGTCGGCAGACGGCGACAAGAGACCAACGGGAAGCGCATCTCCACAGGGCGCCTCCGGGTGGAATCTCTGCGTTGCACGTCCCTTCCATTGCCCCCCCCGGACCAGGCAAGCCAACGAGAACCAAGTTTCTTAGTTTGGTGTTTGGCCACCAACAACTGGGCCACCGAAGCGGGAGGCAGGGAACACGTCGGCTCGGGGTGGGCAGCGAGGATGATGACTCGGTTGCTGACGAACAACAATTATCGCATGTTTTTGGTTTTGTTTTTTTGTACGTACCGTATCCAACGGCCACGGGCACCGCGGCCGATGGTGCCCATGGCCGATGAGAAATGTACCGCGTACGCAGTAGTTAGGTATGTAACAAAGTAGGAGGGGCGATGGTTCCAAAAAAAAAGAAAAAACCCCGAGCGCCTCCCAGGCCTTACCCCCCCCCAGAGAGAATGCGAGACCGTTCGAACGAACCGGGCACGCCTCTCTTCGGAGCCAATTGGCGTGGCGGGAAGAGCCACGAAGACCCGTGGCATGGCTCAAGAAAGTGGACCGATCTTGTTCTCGGCCCAGATGTGCCCGCCGCCAGATGCCCTCGGCATCGACCGATTTTGGCGTCGTCTCTGCCCTCGAACCCACGCTTCCCGAGCACGGCTCAGGCCATTTTCCATCAGCTCCGCCCGCCATGCCAGCCCGAACGAGCCCATCTCCCCGCCCGACTGGACCGAAGGGAACCACTCGAGGAACAACACAGCACAACGTCCCACGCACCCCCCCCCACCCTCTTCCTTGCTATTCCTTCCACTTGCCTTGCCTTGCCGGTCCTGGACCTCGTCGGTGGGAAGCTCCGGGGCGGTCCAAAACAGACCAATGGGCCCTGCCGGGTCCAGCAGCTCCCTGGTTAGCGGGTATCCGTGTATGGTATTGCGTTTGTGGTTGTGTGATGTAAGCAATGACATGGGAGCGCGCACGATGAGCTGTCCGCCCGGTTCCTGGTGTGGTGTTGTCGGGTGCCGTCGTCAGGTTCCGCCCCCCTTCCCCCCCCCCCTGATGGCCAGAGCCAAGGTGATCGAGCCCACTTAATCTAGACGCAGAGGCGGCGTTGGACCCTTTGGAGGTCGCTAAGATGGGATGGGACGTTGGAACGGTAAGCTCCTGCGGCCCGGCAGACCTGGTATAAAGAAACTCGCCTGCTCGGCCTGTCCAACCCCTGCCGTAGCCTTTTCTGATCCGTTTCCATTTGAATACACGCGTGTCCGTTGGGTCGTGTGCTCGGACCTTTTGGCTTTCTTCTACCCGCTTACTTGCTTTGCCTACACGCCCTGCCCGACCGGCACGCGCTTGCTGGCCTTGACTTACATCGCACATACCCAGCAGCCCCTCGCGAAGAGTGGCCACGGGCCTGCGATTCCTCGACGACCAGAATATACCTCACCCTAGCTGGGTTTCAACAAAGCACCAAGACACCCACCGCCTCATGGATATACCAAGCATGGCGACCACCATACCTCCTCTCCCCTTCAAACCCCAGATTCCCGTCACGCCGCCGCCCGAGTTCCAGATGTTCCCCAAGGTCCCGCCGCCGTTTCCGGGGGCCTTTAGCGGCTGCCAGGGGATACACCAGACACGGTTCCAGAACCCCTCACAACGCCCATCCCAAACCCCCATGTTCCCATCCCCACCGATACCGACCGCCGACGTGGCCGGGAGCACGTTGAAACGTCCTCCACCACCCCGCTACAACAACAATCACAACATCAAGACAACCACCACCAGCACCGCGACCCCAAGCGCCAGCGCCACAACCCGACCCACGACCGCCAGCAACCCCACCGCCCCGACAGACACCGATCCGGCGTCCACGGCCGCCGCCGCCGCCGCCGCCGCCGCTGCGGCTGCTGCGTCCACCGCTGCCACGGCTGCAGCCCTCGACCCGCACCAGATCGCCATGGCCTCCCGCATCGCGAGCTACTATCAGCAGCGCTGCCAGGCCGTGGCCCAGTACCAGCAGCAGCGGTGCCAGGCGTGGGCGGCGGCGCAGCGGCAAAAGTGCCAGGACATGATGCAGGCCGCGACGGTGATCGTGGCGTGGTACATCCGGGATCGGATCCAGAGGAGGCGGCGGCGGCGGAGGCGAGCCTTCAAGCGGGGGCTCAAGGCGAGGGAAAGCGGCGGCGCCGAGGAGGCGAAGGCGGGGAGGACGGCCGCCGGCGGCAGGGGGGGGAAGGGCGCGGTCGTGGGCAAGGAAGGGAGGGTGACCAAGGGGGAGGCGGTGAGGAGGTGGGTGATGGGGGTGCCCCTCAAGAAGGGCGTCGCCGGGAGGGGGAACGAAGAGGGAACGGCGGCGGCGGCGGCGGCGGCGGAGCCACCGGGAGGGGAAGAAGACGACGTCCTCTCCGGCTCGGCCAGCCCGAAGCCGCCCGCGGATAAGGAGGAGAGGGAGTTCGACATGGACCACGAGGCGCCGCAGGATAAGGACACGCAGCTGTTCAACGTGGCCGATAACATCATCAAGAGCCACCTGGCGCGCACCGACGTGCCGCTGCTCGGGGTGCTGTCGTTTGACAGCGAGAGCGAGACCGAGAGCGACGACAACGACGACGACGAAGACATGGAGGATCTGGCCGAGGAGGAGGAAGAAGAAGAGCTGGACGAGGAGGAGCCGATGGAGTACGAGGACGACGAGGAAGAGGGCCTCGACGATGAGGACTACTATGACGACGACGACGACGACGACGATGGGGAGCTGGACGACGAGGCGTGGGAGAACGAGCCGACGCCCAAGCCCCGGGGTCGAGGAGACGCCGCGACCAAGGACGCGGCCGACACGGGGTCCAAGGATGCGCAGCTGGGGAGCAGTCGCAAGCGGTCGTACAGCTCGATTTCATGACGGTAGAGGGTTCTTGGTCAGGTTGCCGGGTGGCTTATCAGGTTTGCCGCGGTTTCGGTGGGAAGCGGGAGAAGAAGGCGTTCCCGGGGGCTTGTTCATATGATATTTTGGTTGTTCGGCCATGGGGGATACCGTTCCGTAAAGACACTATACTATATACTTATGCGATAGAGTCGAGCAACGACAGCTTGAGAACGTGCTCGTTGAATTTTGTTTGCATTCTTCTTTTTTTAGAGGGCAGGTACCTGATGCTCCGTCCCGGGACGTTTCGTTTTCCTTGAGTGATTCTAAGCGTGAGTCCCCTTCGTTCCGAAAGCCGCCCAGGATGTTGACCATCATGGACGGGAGGGGAGGAGGCGGTTGCCCCGGGCCGGGCGGGGTAGTGACTCGGGAGCCGTAGAACATGATACGTAGAAGTAGTAGAAGCCAATCATCATTCATTCAGTACCAACAAGAAACTTCTCTCAAATCTCAACAAGAATGAGCTGAGTCCGGTCTCTGGTCGAGAGCTTCCGTTCAGGTCGCACACAAGGGATGTTGCGAGTAGAGTAGAACTACACAGCAGTACAACGAAACACAACAACAGACATCATGACTTTGGTAAGAAGTTGCAAGTTCCCAGTCCGGTTCCCCATTGGATGCCTGATCGGGACATTGCCAAGACAAATTGCCTGAAGCTCTGGTCTCTAATTGGCGGGGGCTTTTGCGGGGAAGCGCAAGACCCCTGCAAGCGCCCGGGGGGCCCTGGCAGGTCGGTCCATGATACAACGGGCTGGATCCGATCGGTGGACCCGCACCTGACCTCACCGACAACACCTCACCACCTTGTCTCTTTTCTCTCCCTCTCTCCCTCTCCCTCTCTCTCTCTCTCCATGTGTCGTGTCGGATCTCGAGTTTCCTCTTTCCCACTTTCTTGTCTCCTTTGACATCAACATCCGCTTCGTTCGGCGTTTTCGTGCTGAATGAAGCCGCCATCTCTTGCTAGGGAGGAGTGTTTCTGTACTTACTACCATACCTTAGCTTGCCTTGAACAGCCATCCATCCTCTTCTGATCCATCGTCTTAACAAACCAGCATTGCCACGAGACGTTCACAATACAAGGTCGTCAGCTTGTCTCTCCTTCCGCCGTCTCTTCGTTTTTAAGCTTGGCTCTCGCTTCTGACAGCTCGTGCCGTCACGATGGGTGGCCAGACGCCAGACCAGATGGGCCCAAAGAGCGACTATCCCCTTCGGGCCCCCAAGCCCGTCGGCCAGATGATCTCCAAGATCTACCGGGACCGCATCAGCCAGTTCTACTCGGGCGGCCAGTACGAGCATCAAAACCTTCGGGCCATGATCAAGGAGGCCGTCGCCTCAGGAGAGCCCCACGTCCGGCTCTCGGTTTGGCACGCCCCCGGCCAGTCGCGCCCGACGTTTGAGGAGGCCACCTCCCACAAGTTTGAAAAGACGTCGGTCGGTACCTGGTTTGGTCCGGCCTGGACCACCCACTGGTTCAAGGTCGTCCTCAAGGTTCCCGAGGACCTCCGGGACAAGCCCCTCCTCGAGTTCCACTGGGATGCCAACAACGAGGGCCTCATCTGGGACGGGAGCGGCCATCCGCTTCAGGGGCTTACCGGCGGCGGCGAGCGCATCGAATGGGTCCTCCCCAAGTCGTTCCGCGACGGCCGGGAGCACGTCATCTACGTCGAGATGGCCTGCAACGGCATGTTTGGCAACCCCCCCGGCGGCGACATCATCCAGCCTCCCGACCCCAACAAGCACTTCTGCCTGGACCGCGCCGAAATCGTCGCCATCGATAACGACGCCCGCCAGCTGTGGATCGACACCTGGATCATCGGCGATGCCGCGCGAGAGTTCCCCCAGGACTCGTGGGAGCAGCACAAGGCCCTCAACGTCTGCAACCGCATCATCGACGCGTTCGACGTCAACGACCGCGAGTCCGTCAAGAGGTGCCGCAAGATCGCCGAGGAGTACCTGGGCCCCAAGGTCAACTCGGCCGAGGTGTACAAGTCGGGCAAGGAGCCCGTCGTCTTCGCCATCGGCCACTGCCACATCGACAGCTGCTGGCTTTGGCCCTTCGCCGAGACGAAGCGCAAGGTCGCCCGCTCGTGGTCCAGCCAGTGCAACCTCATGGAGCGGTACCCGGAGCTCAACTTTGCGTGCTCCCAGGCCCAGCAGTACAAGTGGCTCAAGGAGCTCTACCCGTCCGTCTTTGCCCGCGTCAAGGCCAAGGTGGCCGAGGGCCGCTTCCATCCCATCGGCGGCAGCTGGGTCGAGCACGACACCAACCTCCCCAGCGGCGAGTCGCTGGTCCGCCAGTTCCTCTACGGCCAGCGCTTCTACGAGAGCCACTTTGGCCGCCGCTGCCAGACCTTTTGGCTGCCCGACACGTTCGGCTACTCGAGCCAGCTGCCCCAGCTCTGCCGCCTGTCGGGCATGACGCGCTTCCTGACGCAAAAGCTCAGCTGGAACAACATCAACCGCTTCCCCCACACCACCTTCAACTGGGTCGCCCTGGACGGCTCCCAGGTCGTCTGCCACATGCCTCCGGCCGAGACCTACACGGCCGAGGCCCACTTTGGCGATGTCAAGCGCAGCATGTCGCAGCACAAGTCGCTCGACCAGGATGCCACCTCCCTCCTCGTCTTCGGCAAGGGCGACGGCGGCGGCGGCCCGACCTGGCAGCACATCGAGAAGCTTCGCCGATGCCGTGGCATCAGCGACACGGTCGGCCTCCTGCCCCGCGTCCACTCGGGCAACTCGGTCGACGACTTCTTTGACAAGCTCGAGCGCAAGGCGGATTCCTTCGTGACGTGGTATGGCGAGCTCTACTTTGAGCTGCACCGCGGCACCTACACGACCCAGGCCAAGAACAAGCGCGACAACCGGCGGGCCGAGGTCGTGCTCCGCGACCTGGAGCTGCTCGCCACCATCGCGTCCGTCAAGGACAAGACCTACAAGTACCCCAAGAAGGAGTTCGACTCCATGTGGGAGAAGGTGCTGCTTTGCCAGTTCCATGACTGCCTCCCGGGAAGCTCCATCGAGATGGCCTACCGGGAGTCGGACGAGGTACGTTGCCCGAGAGTCTCGACAGGTAACGATGACGCAGCGTCGCTGATGCGTTTCTTCTTCAGATGTACGCCGAGGTGTTTAGCACGGGCGAGAAGATCCTCCAGGGGATCACCGCGACCTTGGGGCTCGCCCAGGTCGAGACCGCCACGGTGGACGACGGGTTCGCCATCAACACTCTGCCGTGGCACCGCAAGGAGGTGGTTGACCTCTCGGAGACCCAGGCCGCCGTGGCCTGCGGCTCCGGGCCGCTGTTGAAGCTCCGGCACTTCAAGACGAGCGAGGCCGAGCCCGCCGTCACCCTCCGCCGGCTGTCCAAGAACGTCTTCGTCCTGGAAAACGGCCACCTCAAGGTCGAGGTGGAGCACGGCGCCATCACGTCTCTCTACGACAAGCTGGCCGACCGCGAGGTCATTCCCAAGGGCCAAAAGGCCAATCAGTACGTCATCTTTGATGACAAGCCGCTCTACTGGCAGGCCTGGGACGTTGAGGTGTACCATCTCGACACCCGCAAGCCGCTCCGCGCGGTCGAGACCAAGGTGCACGAGGAGAAGCCGCACCGCGTGTCCATCGTCACGCACACCAAGATCAGCGACAAGTCGCACATCGAGACCATCATCTCGCTCTCGGCCGCGCTCGGCGGCCAGCCTTCCCACGTCGAGGTGACGAGCAACGTCGAGTGGCACGAGACCATGAAGTTCCTCAAGGTCGAGTTCCCCGTCGACGTGCGCAACACCGAGGCCAGCTACGAGACGCAGTTCGGCGTCGTGCGCCGGCCCACGCACTACAACACGTCGTGGGACATGGCCAAGTTCGAGGTCTGCTGCCACCGCTTCGCCGACCTGTCGGAGCACGGCTACGGCGTGTCCATCCTCAACGACTCCAAGTACGGCTTCGCCACCGCGGGCAACGTCATGCGCCTGTCGCTGCTCCGCAGCCCCAAGGCCCCCGACGCCCACGCCGACATGGGCTCCCACCGCATCCGCTGGGGCATCTTCCCCCACCAGGGCGCCCTGTCGCACCTCACCGTCCGCAAGGCCTTTGAGTTCAACAACCCGCTGAAGCTCCTCGCCGCCCACCCCGGCTCCGCCGCGACGCGCGCGGCCGTCGAGCCTCTGACCCAGCCGCCCGTCCGCCTCACGGCGGACTCGAGCCCCGCCCTGGTCCTCGACACGGTCAAGCGCGGCGAGGATGACGCCGACGTGTCGACGGGCGACCTGCCCGCCCGCAAAGGGCGCACCGTTGTCCTGCGCATCTACGACAGCTTGGGCGGGCGGGCGCGCGGCACCGTCGAGACGACGTGGGATGTGCGTGCCGTTGCCAAGGCGAACCTGCTCGAGGACGAGCTTGAGGAGGTGGTGTTGGAAGGGGGCAAGTTCAAGGTGGACTTGAGACCGTTTGAGGTGGCGACGTACGTGCTCCATCTGGCGGATTGAGGGGTTGGCCGTAGGAAGGGACCATGGAGGGTTGTGGGAATGGTTTCAGATGGGCATGCGTATGTGTAACAACAGGCGCTTTTGGAGTTGGCGTTTTTTTTTAGTCTGGCAAAGCCTACATTGCTTGAGCAACAGGCACAACAAACCCTCCATGACTCAAAAACATCACAATCACGCTTGGAGACAGCCGTAGCAGTGAAGATTCCCGATCCCGTCATCAGCCCAGGTGACAAGGGTATCTACGTCCATGGGTATCGACGAAGGATGGGCCCTAAACGAGGTAGGTCATGCCCGTGGTGCAGGCGATAATAAGACTTGCGGTA
The DNA here is from genome assembly GCF_042764415.1 of Remersonia thermophila. Taxonomy (NCBI): domain Eukaryota; kingdom Fungi; phylum Ascomycota; class Sordariomycetes; order Sordariales; family Chaetomiaceae; genus Remersonia; species Remersonia thermophila. The sequence continues at coordinate 3,147,772 of NC_092218.1, forward strand.
TATGCTATATTGTGCACCACACCCAACGTAAAACAAGCCATACCCACCGAGCAAGCTACCCAACCACCAGATCCCATCCGCGCCAACCTCGCCGCCATGGCCATCACCATGATCGCCCTCACCCCCTCCTGGCCTTCCTCTTCCTCGCCGCCTTCTCGCGTTCGTACTCCTTGGCCGCGTGGCCCTCCTCGCCCTGGATCTCGGCAATGATGCGCTTGAACTTCTTCTCGTACGCCTCGTCCTTGGCCTTCTTGATGCGCAGGGTCTCGCGCTGGAGGAACCGGGCGTCCTTGCGCAGCTCGCGCAGGGCGCCCTTGCGCTCGCGCTTGTGCTCGGCGCGGAGGCGGGCGAGCTCGGCGCGCTCGCGGTCCGGGTCGTAGTGCTTGTCCGGGTCGAAGCTGTCTTCGAACTTGGGCACAAAGGTGCGGATGGCGAGGGGCCGGTGGTGGTGGAGCTCGAGGGGCCGGCGGGCGAGGCGGGAGAGGGCGAGGAGGTGGGAGAGGGAGGTGGCGGCGGAGGAGACCCTGGCCGCGAGCTGGCTCGGGAGGTGCGAGGCCGACTTTGGGGAGGCGGCCAGGTGCTGGAGGACGGCGACGGCGGGGGCGAAGGTTTCGTGGAAGGCCGGGAGGCCGCGCCAGGTCTCGGCGGCGGACTTGAGGACGGCGGTGACGGTGCTCACGACGGCGACCTTGAGCGAGGCGGCGTCGGCGGGCGAGAGAGGCTGCTGCTGCGGCAGGCAGTCGCGGCAGTTCAGCTGGCGCACGGCCGTGTCGCGGGCGCCCGAGATGCGGATCCCCGCGGCGGGCTCGAAGACGGGGAAGAACCCGGGCCGCTCGGAGAGCTTCTCGGGCGCCAGCGCGCAGAGGGTGTTGAGGCAGAAGTTGATCAGCTCCGGGACGTAGCGCTTCGCAAACGATTGGTACTGAAGCGCGAGGATCGAGAGGTAGGCACCGGTGGCGTAGTCGGACAGGGCCTGGGGGATCTTCTGCCCCAGGTACCGAGAGATGGCGAGCATCGCGGGGGTGGCAACCTGGTGGAAGTGATCCGAAGTCGGGAAGGTCGTGCCGATGGCGGTCAGGATGACCAGGTCGCCCACGGTCAAGGCCAGCGGCCTGTCGTCCGTGATGGTTTGGATGTGCGCGCGATACGCCTTGGCCACCTCGATCGGGAAGGACTTGGCCAGGGAATGGACGTGCCGGCTCAGGCTCTCGAGCGTCGGAAACCAGTGATGCTCAAAGCGGTCGCCGAGGTAGGCTACGTGCTGCACCAGGACCTCCGAAAACCTGCCCAGCCTTTCCTTGTTCTTGCTGTCCAGCTTCGGGTGGTAGAGCGCCCGGACCCGCTGGACGGCGACGGGATGCTTGGTCACATCGACGCCCTGGAACGCCTCGAGAAGCTCGTCGTGGGACTGCGGGCACGGAAACGTGTACGGGATGCCGTTCTCGTCGTTTCCCTTCTTGTTCTCTGGCGCCTGGAACACGGCGTCCTTGGTAACAGCCTCGGACAAGATGCCCTTGACAAACTCGTCGTCATCGTCGCGTTCATCGTCGCCAGACTCGGACCCGGAGGCCTCCTCGTCGCTTTCGTCGCTGTCCATGCCGTCGCTGTCAAACTCCAAATCGGAACCGCTGGCGACGAGGTCGTCGTCGATGAGGAAATCGTCTTCGTCGTCGAGCCCGAGCTCCGTGGCCGTTGGCCGGTATTTGACGCCCTTGCCGAGGCCGAACTCGTCCTCGTCTTCCGGCTCCGCCTGGAACGGATCGCGGGCGTCGTCGTCGTCCTTCTTCTTCTTGTCCTTCTCCTCGCTCTCCTCCTCCTCCTCCTCCTCCTCCTCCTCCTCTGACTCCTCCACCGCCTCACCACGCATGCGCCTCAACCGTTTCTCTTCCAGCTCCTTGAGGCGTTCGGCCTCTTCCTTGGCTTTCTCTTCTTCGGTCTTGGTCCTCTCGGCGGGTTGGGCTCGCTTGTCGACGGCGAGCTTCTTCACTTCGATGTCGTACTCCTTGTCCACGGTGGCCTTGTCCTTGCCAGCAATCACCAAGCGAGGCTCGGCAGCACCGGCCTCCTTGGACGGCTCCTTGGGTCGTTGTTGGAAGAGGAGGGCTTGAAGCTCGGGCAGGGCCTTGTCAAGCTCTTGCCGGAGCTCGTTGTCCTCCTCCTTGGCGGCTTGCCGTTCCTGCAGCTTGTTAGACCTGCAGGTAGAACTCGAAACCACACGAGGAGACTTACCAATTTGTGAAGCTTGGACTTGGCAATGATCTCCTCGTAGATTTCCTTTTTGGTCTTTTTTCGCTCCGGCTGGCCATCCTCTTCCTCCTGCTCAGCCGCGGCTTCTTCGAGACGAAGGCGCTTTAGCCTCCTCCTCTCGGCGCGCGAAGTATCGGACTCGTCACCCGACGGTAGATCCTCCTCGTCAAAGTCGTCGCGAACCCCAATCTCCCCGACATCCTCGTCGTCGTCGTCGTCGAACAAGGGCCTGCCCATGTGTGTAAGACGCCCCGCGGATTCGTCCTCGTCCTCGAGATCGAACGTGGAGCTCTTCTTGTGGTTCCGCATCTGCTCCCGCGTGTACCGCTCGATCATCTTGTCTTCGAGGGACATGTTCGGATCGTCCTCGCCGAAACGCCTATCGATGATCCCGCCGACCTTGTTGCGCCGCTGCAGCTCGACAAGGAGGGTTTCGCGCCGCTAGAAAAAATCAAAAAATAATTAAAAAAAATAAACGGTTAGCAAGCAAGCAAGCAAGCAAGAATACGAGACGGGCTCTCGAGGAACCAGCCATCGCTCGGATCCTACCTTTTCCTCGCTCCTGGCCTTGGACAGCCCCGGGCGACCCTTGATGCCCATGGCGGCCTTGTCGCCGACCGGCTTGTTGGTGGTCACCTCGAACTTGGGGCCTCGAGCATTGGTCTTGAACTGGAAAGGGTTGAACTGCTCTCGGATGCTGGCAAGGGCCTCGTGGCGCTGGAGACGCTTGTCGGGCTGGGCCTTGAGCTGCGCAGCGGTCTGGCGCTTCTCCTTCTTGGATTTCTGGGGGCCTATGATGCCCTGTTCCCGAAGAGAGGCCTTGAGCCTCTTCAATTGGGAGCCGGCCATTGTGCTGGTCGAGTTCGGCGCGTCGTACGAGGGATGCCAGGCCAGGTGTGTGTGTGTGTGTGAATGACGAACGCACATCTCGGTCCGCTCTCTTGTCGTCCAGAGATTTTTGGCGGCGCTATCTTATCGGAGGGAGACCCACCATCTGGTCGGTCCCCTGGGCCCCGCGAAATTTTGGCGGTCAGGCCCGGCAAAAACCGCCGAGCGGGTCCTGCATGTTAGGCGCACCCCTGCCGTGGTCCTTGGCGTTGAAGTGACGGGCCTCTGTCTCTTGTCCATCGCATTTTCGAGCGTGATCGCGAAAGCCGGAACCTTGGAACGCCACCCCCCTTCTTCCCACCTCCCATGCGGACACCACAGCGACCATGAACAACGACCAATTTCGCAGGCTACTGCTGGCCAACGCAGCCAAATCCGGCTCTGACAGCCATGGCACATCGCCGCCGCCCGCGAGCTCCGCGCCGACCGCCTCTGCCTCGGCGACCCTCGGGTCGCGGCTCAAGTCGAGCATACCCATGACGCCGCGCTCCGTCGGCGGCGCGCGCGTCGACTTTGCGAAGCAGCTTGCCGAGAGGAACCAAGCCCGGTCTTTTACCAACGACAAGGCGCAAAAGAAATTCCGCACCTCGGCCCCGAAAGGCACCAAGCTCGCTGCCGGCTACGTCGACCGCGCGAAAACAAGAGAGGAACAAGAGCACGACGAGCGCGTCCAGAGGCTCCAGGCCCTGGAGGAGTCTCTCAAGAAGGAGGAGATTGACCGCGAAACGTACGAGCGGATACGCAACGAGATCGTCGGCGGCGACCTCTCCAGCACCCACCTGGTTAAGGGGCTTGACTTTAAGCTGCTCGAGAGGGTGCGGCGCGGCGAAGACGTCTTCAGCGAGAAGCCCCAGGCTCCGGGGGAACCGGCGGCAGAGAAAGAGGGGGACGAATCGGGACGACCGCCCGACGAAGAAGACGCGGATGCCCTCCTCGAGCAGCTCGAGTCGACCGAGGTCAAGGCGATCGAGAGGGAGAAGGTGCAAAAGAAAGGCCAGTTCGCGGTGACGGGGTCGCTCCAGTCGGGTCGGAAACGGACGCGCAACCAGATCCTCGCCGAGCTGAAGGCGGCCAGGGCGGCGGCGGCGGCCGCCGCCAAGGCGAAGCCGGAGTCGGTCCTGGGTTCCAAGTTCAAAAAGATCGGCGACAAGAAAGAGCCAGGGGTGCGGATCGAGCGCGATGGGAAAGGTCGCGAAGTCATGATCATTGTCGACGAGGACGGCCACGAGAGGAGAAAGGTACGGAAGCTTGACCCGAAAGAGCAGCAGCAGGAGGAGGAGGAGAAGGCACGCCGGCTGCTGGCGTCGGGCAAGGTGCTCGGCATGGAAGTGCCCGAGGTCTACCGGAAGCAAATGGAGGCGCAGCAGGCCGAGGAAGAGTCCAAGGAAATCAGCATCTTTGACGATGTTGGCTCGGATTACGACCCGCTGGCGGGTTTGGAGTCGGAGGAGTCCTCCTCCTCGGACGAGGAAGGGGAGGCGAAGGAGGACGCGACCAAGGCGGGAGGCGCCAAAGAGCCAACCGACGAAGCATCCGACATGCCACCACCCCCACGAGCGCTGCTGCCGCCGCCGGCGCAAAGCACCGCCGCACCGGCCGCCAAAAACTACTTCAAGGACTCCAAGGCCGGCCTCGTGTCGGAAGAGACGTACAAGCCGGCTTCTCTCGACGACCCGGCGTTCCTGGCGGCGCTTCGCAAGGCCAAGGCGGCCAGCGCGCTCGAAAAGTCAGAGGAGGAGAAGAAGGCGGCCGAGCGCGAGGAGCGGCTCAAGCGGAAGATCAGCGAGCTGCAGCGCGACGACGAGGATCTGGACATGGGCTTTGGGTCGAGCCGGCTGGAGGATACAGCCGACATGGAGGATGCTCCGGTCAAGCTGTCGGCTTGGGCCGAAGATGACGAGGACGGAGGCAGGGGTGGCGGTGGCGGTGGCGGTGGCGACACGTCGAAGAGGAAGAGAGGTAAGAAGAAGAAGGGCGGGGATAAAAATAGCTTTGCCGACATCATGAAGGTGATTGAGAGGCAGAAGGGGGGCGGGTGAGGCCGGCGGAAGGATGGAGAGAGGAACAGGCCCCGTAGAGATATCGCTACGCTACCTACCTACCTTAGGCACCGTGCCTAGATGGCGTGAGCGGGTGGGCTCGTCAGCACGCATGGAAGTATGAATGCTACAAGATCAGGCATGGAAGCGTTAAAGAATCCAGAGACGGCTGCGGATTTCCCAATTGGGTAATTTGTTGGTCATGGGTTACGTTGGTGGAGTCAGCCAGGGATGCGATGAAACGAGGCAGCGCCTCGCTGCGACCATGGTACCAACTAGTTAACTAGTACCTGTACGGCCAGGCCAAGGGTACGGGCACGTTAAAGCTACCAGAGGGACTCAGCTGACGCTTGCTGCGTACTCTCACTTTGATCCGGATTCCCTGAGAGCCATGCAGCCTGGAAACCCTCTTTGAACGTACAGAACAAGACAACTTAGGTACCAGATCTGTATGTGTAGATATACGGTTGGAAACGTTCTCCGTGCTTGCTGAATTTCTTTCCTGTTGCCCCCTCGCTCATCCTTTCCATCGCCTCCCACGCTCACTCCCGCTCCGCCATGGAAGACGGTCGGATCCCGGTCTGGCTGGACTGTGATCCAGGCCACGATGTAAGACTCAACCCCGAGATGCCATCATGTCACGTATCAGAATCGGCGCCATCTTCCGGTCCGGTCCCGGGCGGTCGACAAAAACCTCCCCCGGCCGGCATCGCCGGACATCCGCCTCCGTCCCCGGCCGTCGACTCTGATATGCCCTCCCTCCCTCCAAAGCTCCATCGACTGACGCAACAGCCAACTTGCAGGACGCCTTCGCCATCATCCTGGCGGCTTACCATCCCGCCATCCGCCTCCTCGGCATCTCGACCGTCTTTGGAAATGCCTCTCTCGAGTAAGCCCCATCTCACGCTTCTTCTTTTTCTTCTTCTTCTTCTTCTTCTCACGCGCGCGCCAGAAAAACCACGCGCAACGCCGCCTCGGTTCTCACCGCCATAGCCGCCGCCCGCTCGGTCCCGCTCTACGTCGGCGCCTCCCAGGCGCTGTACCGCCCTCCCTTCCACGCCGCGACCGACATCCACGGCGAGACGGGCCTGGACGGCACGTCGCTCCTCCCCGAGCCCCGCGCCGAGCCCGTCGCCTCGGTGCCCGCCGTCGACGCCGCGCACGACGCCCTCATGGCCTGCCCGCCGGGCACCGCGTGGGTCGTCGCCACCGGCGCCTTCACCAACGCCGCCGCGCTGTTCCTCAAGTACCCGCACCTGGTCCGGCACGTCAGGGGCCTGAGCCTGATGGGCGGCGCCCTCGGCGGGGGGTTCACGCCCGCGGTGCTGGGCAAGGTGGACGGCGTGCCCCGCGTCGGCAACTGGACGCAGTGGGCCGAGTTCAACGTGCTGGCGGACCCCGAGGCCGCCGCCGCCATCTTTGGGAACCGCGAGCTCGCCAGGAAGACGACGCTGATCCCCCTCGACGTGAGCCACATGGTCCTGGCGACGGAGGAGGCGCGGGCGCTGCTGCTGCTCGGGAAGCCGCCCGGCGGAGGCGAGGCGGATGGGCAAAAGAGGCCGACCAAGCTGAGGACGATGCTGGTCGAGCTGTTGATGTTTTTTGCAAAGACGTACAGGTACCGTCCCTCCCTTCCCGCTTGTTTTTCTTTTGTTTCCCTTTTCTCTTTCTCTCAGGGATAGGCCGCAAAGCTAACGCACGCCCCCAAGCGACGTCTTCGGCATCGCAGAGGGCCCGCCTCTCCACGACCCCCTCGCCGTGGCCGCCGTCCTCGCCGGCCTCAAAGACGACGCCGCCCACCCGGACCTCCAACGCTACGCCGTTCCCTTCGCCGACCAACCCCTCCGCTCCGCCATCCCCACCCCTCCCCCGGAGAACGGCTCGGCGGCGGCGGTGGAGGCGGCGGCATCAGCAGGGACGGCAAAACCAAAAACGATCGGAGAGCGCTTCGAGGTGACGGTCGAGACGGTCGGCACGTACGAGGAGGCGCGCGCCGGCCTGACGCGCACGGGGCAGACCGTGGCGCGGCTGCTGCCGCCGGGCGAGGAAGGAGTGCGGATCCCGCGGGGGCTGGATATCCCCCGGTTCTGGCAGGTGCTGGAGGAGTGCGTGGCGAGGGCGGACGCGGCCGTCGCGGCGGCGGGCGGGGAGGACAAGATCTGGGGGGCGGAGGACGACGTTGGCGTCGCCGTCGCCGCCGCCGCCGAGGCCGGCGGGTTCGATGGGCTGCCCAACTGAGCGCGCGGCTTAACGGCGAGAGGAGGCGGTGCGCGGTGCGTAGTCCTGGATATCCCGATATTGGCTGACGAGCCTCCCGTCATGTGGCTTGCGTACCACTCCGTACATACTATTATCATACACACGTGGAATTCCAAGACATGCATAGGTAGACTCGGGTGAAGCACGCGATTGGATGTGAGGCGCCTCGAACGGGCGGGTGGGTCGGCGATGCAGACCGTCCTCGTCCCTGGATAGTTATACATGCACGCATTCTTTGAGCGTGCCTCACGGTCCGTGGTGATCATGGGCATGGCCATGCGGTTCCCGTTTTCGTAGCGTTTCTAAAGAGGCAACGAGAAATGAAATGAATGAATGCGCCGCCACCGCCACCCATGACGAACCGACTGCCGAGCAGAGCATGTGTTGTGTATGAGTTTTCCGCACCAAAGCAACGCCATGTTCGAGACCGTCCGCCCGCAAAAGCAGATAGATGAACGCGCAAGAGGCCTGCCTCAAAAGAAAAGAACCCCCCCCCCCCCCAAACACCGAGAAACGGTGGCTGATGGACGCCTTCCAACGCCGATACCCGAACCCCACGAGACCCGAGCCCGCCCAGAGCGAAACCAAACAAGAAAATCCAACCTAGCTTTGAGGTATGCCACCCAAAATCGCAACAACAAACAGGGATGTGTGTGTGTGTGTGTGTGTGTGTGTGTGTGTGTGTGTGTTTACACGCCGAAAGGGCTGCCTGCTACAGAGAGATCCTCATCACATCTCCTACCCGTTTCTAGGCCTCTTACGAAGAATCCTCAGGCAGCTCCTCCACCACCTTCTCCACCATCTCGATGAGCTCGTCGATATCCGGCCTCTCGCTCGGCTCCACGCGCAAACACCGCCTCACCACCTCCCGAATCGGCTCGCTGATCGAGTAGTCATCCCCCGCGGCCGCGCCGGCGGTTGTGCCGGCGGCGGAGGACGACCCGGCGGCGCCGGCCGGCGAGGCGGGGGCCTTGCCTTTGGCCTGGGGCTTCTTGGCGGCGCCGGGCCCCTCGTCCGGGAACCGCCAGTCCCCCGAGAGCACGCAGATGCTCAGGCTGCCGCCCGTCTCGTCGGAGCGCATCTCGAAGGGACTCTTGCCGACGAGGCAGGCGTAGAGGGTGCAGCCGAGGGACCAGATGTCGACCTTGGTGTCGATGACGGTGCCCGTCTTGACGTCAAAGAGCTCCGGGGCGCGGTAGGGCATGGTGCTGTGCTCGGCGGCCGTGTCCTGGGTGGCAATGGCGAGGGAGCGGCTGGTGATGGGGAGGGGCGAGGCGGCGATGGAGCCGAGGTCCATGATGATGGGGGTGGTGCCCGAGTCGGAGATCATGATGTTGGCTGAAGCGAACGTTAGACATGGATTGGAAAGACCGAAAAAAAGAAGGGGAGGTACGAGGCTCCAACTCACCTGGTTTGATATCGCGATGCGCATAGCTCCGTTTCGCGCCCGGCGCGGCCGGCGGAAGCCTCTCGTCTTCCGTCATGAGGGGGCGCTGCTGTTCCGTCTCGTCGTCCTCGTCGGACCGCGCCGTGCCGCGCGTCGCCTTGCCCGCCGCGGGAGGGACCTCCATCCTCTCGCCGCCCTGCGCCGCCGGGCCGCGGTACACGTGCATGTCCCTCAGCGCCTTGCACACGCCCAAAAACAGCACCATCAGCCGCTTCTCGGGGAACCGGGCGTGGTTCACCAGGTTCGCGTTGATCATGTCCTGCAGGTTGCCGCGCCGGTAGTAGGGGAGGAGGACGTAGACCGTCTTGGAGTCGTCGCCGCCGCCGCGCTCGGTGGCGATGGCGTAGTCGACGCAGTGGATGATGCCGGGGCTGTGGGAGAAGAGTTTGTAGGCCTCGACCTCCTTCATGGCCTGGGCGACCGATTCGGCGCCGAAGGGGCAGCGGATCTTTTTGAGGGCGAAGAGCTCCGAGGTGGAGGTGTCTTGGACGAGGTAGACGTAGGAGAAGCCTCCCTGGAGGGTCGAGCGGGGTTAGCAAGCTGGGGCGGGAGGGGGGGTTGGTTGGACGCCAAACAGAAAAAAAAGAGAGAGAACAGAACTCACCTCGCCGAGCAGGCGCAAGATCTTGAAGCTGCGGCTGTTGATCTTGAGGGTCGGCGAGCTCGGGAAGCAGTTGAGGCAGCCCCCGAAGGAGGCCACGAGGTCGAGGAAGACCTGGGCCATGGTGTGTATGTGTGTGTAGAGTGTGTGTATGTGTGTGTATGTATGTATGTGTATGTGTAGGGGTTGGCGGCGCGCTCAGGACGTCGCCAATGTCGAGGAGACAAGAAGGAAAGCAAGAGGTTGGGCAGTCAGAGCGTGCCCTCGTTGAGGACCCGAACCCGGCGAGGTCCGTCCCGCAATCGGTTTGTCGATGGCTGCGGCGTTTCGTCCCGCCTCGGTCGTTCTGCTAGGCTGGTGGCTCAATCTTTTCGGGGAACATGCGGTCGGTTGACCGTTGATCGAGCAGGAGAAAAGTCGCAAAAGAACAACGGTCGGTTGCTTGGCCTCGTCGGCATTCGCGGCACCAACGCAGTGCAGTGCACACGGGGACGGGCAGTTGATGGATTGATCGATGCTGCGACTTGTCAGTGGAGCGCGGCGGGTTGCTGGGGCTGATGTGGCCGCAGCCTCTCAGCCTGGATCCAGCCATGTCCCCTGCGGAAGAAGTGGGTCTCCCTAATCTCCACACAGGCCTCTTACCAAAACGGGGAAGTTCACTTGTGGATTTCACCTTCCCTTTCACAACCATGAGTACACAGTACATACTACCTACTACGTATACACCAAGCCAATCCATGAGGCGATCCATCCATCAGGAGAGATGTCTTACCATACATACGGTACACATCGAGCCAAAGTGGGTAGGTACCTACAGGTAGGCAGAGGTCATGACGTAGAATATACCAAGTGGGCCAAGGAAGCAGCTCGTAGCAAGTTCATGCTCCTGGCGGAACAATTCAATTACAAGAACCTTACTGGGTAGACACAAACAAGAAAAATACACTAAAAAACAATACCAACGAAAGGCGTCAGGCACCTCGAACCTTGACCACTGCTTTCTCTCCTGAAGCCTTCAACAGAAACATCCTCCCAACCAAGGCCCTTCACCAAGCGCCCAATCTCGTACATCCATACACTATACATGATACCTGGGGGAAACAGGTCGGGAGGAGGGTACCTTGGGTACCGAAGTACCAAGGTGAGAGAGTGAGGGAGAGAGTGAGAGAGAGAGAAAAGAGAGAGAAAGAAGGCCAGCCGTCATGGAGACCGTGCGCACATGATGTGTGTGTGTGTATGTGTGTATATGTGATGTGATGTGTGTGTGTGTGTGTGAGGGGGGGCTGGGAAACAGAACAAAACAAGCAAAGATGGAAAAAAAATTGAAGGAATCATCAAGTCGTCCATCCCAAACCTCGCCCTCCTTTTTTACTCGTCCAAGAAAACACCATCCTCTTCCTCCTCCTCCATCCTCAACACCAGGAACACGTCCTCGCTCAGAACGCGTCCTCAAAGGGGCAATCCACGCTCCCGTGCCCGTCCCTCTCGCACAGCGCGCACCACTTGTCCGGCTCCACCACGCCGCTCGTCTTGCCCGCCACCGGGCCCTGGTCCGAGAAGCTCGGCATCGACCGCAGCGTCGGGGGCGCCGCGGCCGGGGGCGCCGAGGGCGCTGTCGGCGTGGTGGCGCTCGTGGAGGGCATCGTGGGCGTCTTGGGCCCGCCGGCAGGCTTGACGGGCGACAGCGGCGCCGGCTTGATGCCGAGCGCGTCGACCTCGGCGTCGTAGTCGGGTGCCGAGATGGGAGCGCCGCCGTCCTCGTTGCCCGTGCTCGGCGCCGGTGCCGGCGGCTTGGCTTGCGACGGCTGGTCCGTGCCAAAGACGTTGGTGCACGACAGGATGTCGTGGCCCGCGGTCTCGCAGATCTCGCACCACAGGGCCGAATCCGCCGTGGCGGTGCTGTGGGCGTCGCTCTCGGCCGTGGCGTCGACCGTGGTGGAGGCGCCGCGAGGGCGCTGCGCCGGGGCCGCCAGCGGGGGACCGTGGCGGTCGCCGGCGCCGTGGGCGAGGTGAGGGTGGCCTTGGAGCCCCGCGAGTCGCGGATCGAGCTCCGCTGCTCGTTGCCGGCGCCGCTGCCGATCGTCACCCCGCTCGCCCGATGGTTCGGCCCGACGGCCGTGACGACGCTTCCCCGGCGGAGCATCTCAATCTCGCGCTCGAGCTCCTCCTCGCGGGCCATCTTGCTCTCGAGCAGGGCCCGGAGCTCGGCCACCTCGTTCTCGAGCCTCTCGCGCGCCAGCCGGTCCTCGATGGACTCGCTCGGCAGAACGGGCGTCCTGTCGGGGCTGATGATGTCGGCGTCGCCGCTGCTGTTGTTGCTGCTGCTGCCGCCGGCGCCGGCGCTGAGCGAGTGGATGATGGCCTTCAGGCCGCGGATCTCGTCCTCCTTCTGCTCCAGCTCCTTGGACACGTTGGCCCCGCCGCCGGCCGCGTTCGCCAGGGCGGCCTGAGCCTTTTCCTTTTCCCGCCGGAGCTCGGCGCGCGTCCTTTCCACCTCTCCCCGCAGGAACTCGACCTCCCCGCGCGCCTCGGCCTCGCCTCTCCTAGCGTCTTCGAGGCCTTCTTCGAGCTCCTGGACCAGCTCCTCCAGCTGCTTCAGCTGCGCCGCCACCGTATCGACGTCGGCGGTCCGCTCCTGGAGTTCCTGGATCTCCATCATCAGCTCCTCGATGCGCTTCTCGTACACGCGCTCCGTCTCGGAGCTCGCCATCTCGAGCGTGTCGATGGTGCTCCGGAAATCGGCGCGGTGGGCGTCAAACTCGGCCGTCAGCATGGCGATCTTCTCGTTCTTCTCGCGCACCAGGGCCCTCAGCTGCGCCGTGTCCTTGTCGCCCAGGCTGTCTCGCCGCTGCTGCTGCGCCGGCGGGCCTTCCGAGCTCTCGATCAGCCCCTGCAGCTCGTTCAGGCTGCTCTCCATCTCGGCCAGCGTCTGCGCTTGCTCCTTGAGCTGCCGGTCTCGGTCCTCCAGCTCGGCCCGCAGCCTCTCCACCTCTTCGTCGGCGGCGTGGTTGCCGGTGCGCGACATGGCCCTCGAGGCCGGCCGGACCTTGAGCGCGAACGACGACACCGACGATCCCATGCTGCCGTTGGTCTGGGTCCTCTGCACGCCGAGCGGCGCAACGTCGTCGTCGACCATGTTGTGGTGCGTGCTGATCCCCAGGACGGAAACGCTACGCGGTCCGACGCTAGGCTTCCGCGTGTGTCCTCCTCCCGGCGGCGCTCGCTTGCTGGGATCACCGGCGCTGCTGCGAACGCTCTGGGTGAGCTTGTTGGCCGACGTGGGGCTGGCGAGCCGGGGCGGCTGGCCCGTCGATCTCGGAGCCGGCGTGGCGAGGCGAGACGGCGGCCCGGGCGTCATAAACCTCCGGACGGGCGACTCGGGGCGTTGCAGCGACGGGCGGACCTTCTTCCCGAGCGGGCTCGAGGCGCGCGGGGTCGGCCCGAGGGACTGGCTGAGCTTGGGCACCCCCGGCGTGGGCGGCGACGTGAAGTTGGTCGCGTTCTGGCTGGCGACTCGCAACCCGCCGCTCGCGGGCGTCATGGGGTACGGGTTTCCGGGGATCGGGGGCGCCTCGCGCTTGATGGCCTTGGAGAGCGGGAGGAAGATGCCGGCGCCGGGCTGGACCGTTGTGAAGTAGTAAACGCTGTGGTTATTCAAGAAACCGACCGAGTCAGCTGTCGTTCGTGTCGACCGCCCCGGAAGAGGCGAGCAGAACCCCAGAAAACAAACAAACCGGCTTACCCGTCGACGTCGCCGTTGTTCTTGCCTCTGGCCGCGAACTCGGGGTGCAGCTCAACACCGGCAAACGTTCCCTTGCGGCCGGTGACGGGACCGATGAAGCGGACGGTGCCCATCATGCTGCCCGGCACCTCGACGGTATCCCCAATGGCGATGTCGTCGGCGGCGTGTGCGGCGGCGGCGAAGCGGCCGGGGGTGTGCGGCGGCGGCATGGGGGGCATCTCGTCGGTGTTGCTGCTGTTCAGAACCGAGTTGTAGGCGTAGGCATGCGAGTCATCGGGAATGGCGGCGAGCGAGTTCTGCGTAAGAGCGGCTACGGACCCCTTGCGGGAGAGGGCCGGGGGCGCCAGACGCGACGGGGAGGGCGAGAGGGTGTGCCTCTGCTGGGCGGCGTAAAGCTGGCCGAGATTGGGCGTGGATGCGGTCGCTGCGCCGCCGCGGAGGGGCCGTCGCGAGAGAGTGTGTCGGGTGGTGGTGTTGTATGCGGAGGTGGAGGCGGGTGTAGGCGTCGTGGTGGTGAGTGACATGATGAGGCAAGCTGCAAGGTTGGGCGGCGGAGCGCCCTGGCGATTGAGCTTTCTTGCTTACAGGCCCCACCGTGCTTTTTCCTGCTCCTTGCAGCTGGAAGATTCCGTCAAGAGCTGCCAGACCCGCTAAACCAGCAGCCACCAGGCACCAGGCACCAGGCACGGCCCCAAAAAAACGGCACTGCAGGTGCCTAGGTACCTTACTGAGGCGACTGCCCTGTAGGTAAGGCCCTGTATGTGCTTGGGTCGTAGTGCACTTCCGTTCGTCAAACGCCCTGTCCTGTAAAATGAACGCTGCGATGGCAGTCCTTTGGCCGCGTCCTGTCGCTTTCGGAGTTGCTCGAGCGGCTAGTCAAAAAAAAGCCCCCCAGGTCGACGGGAGCTAAGGGGAGCTTAGGCTTAGCTTTGTTGAGCGAGGCCGCCGGTCCGTCCTCACGGGAACGAGAGCGAGAGAGAGGGAGCTCCAGGGGCCCGTCGGGGTTATTTCAAGAAAGTCGGTGACGTGACCTATGGGGCGGCCAGATGAGGGTTGGACGATGCTTCTTCAATGATCGACGAGGTCCTGGCGTGGAATTGGGCGCTTTCTGCCCGGCAAATGACAATGAGCGGTTCACAAATGAAGATGGGCGAAAAGACAGTCGGGAAATGAAAAGGTGACCGGATGGCTGGCTCGAGCAACCATCACAATCAATCAATGACAAAGAAAAGAAAAGAAAAAAAGAATGGCGTGAACACAATAGACGAGGACGATGCCAGGTGGGCAGCCGTTGAAGTGGTTGTGTCAAACCTCAAAAGGTTGCCCGACAAAACTCTCGGCCAGCAGCAACCTGCAGAGGATGGATGGGAATGAAGAACGAAGCAGGTTGAACTACATCCAAGGAACACCCAGAAACCTCGTCTCTCAGGCAGGCGCCCCTCCGCTGTTTTAGTATCATTCCCGCTTCCCCTCCAAACCCGCACCAGCCTCGTGGCCTTCCTAGCGTCGTCTAACGCAAAAAGCGTCGGCATGGCCCAGCAACGCAGCATCGCTTGGCCGGGGATGTTGCAACAGAAGTGGGCTGCGCCCAATCTCGTGCCGGTGTTGATGCCGATGCACAGCGACGCACAGGCGACAGGCGGGGGGAGGCCCGTGGCGGGTGCATCGTCTCCTCCTGGGAGCCCCTCAGTCTCAAGATGGAAACAAAACATTGCCTTGAAGCTGGCTTCCCATTGTCAACAGATGCCGGCAGAGTCTCTCCCCCCAAGGGCACCTTTCCATGGCTCGGGTCCTTTCCCAGAGAAATCCGTTGGCACACAGCAAAGACAAGCTTCCATAATGAACGGGGATGCCAAGTCTGGATTCGATGACCATGATTTCCTTCAAGACACGCAACGTCGTCTCGGCTTCCACTTTCGTGCTGTCGTCACCAGGGCCCTTCCCTGACATTCGAGGGTACCTAGCGAAAAAAGAAAAGAAAAAAAAAAAAAGAAGAAAAAGGATAAAAAAAAACCCATGTTCTGTGCATACTGTGTAGGGAAACATTACGTGCAGATACTCGACAACGTTTTGTATAACTACTAACTAGTACGTACTGTGTACTGCACCACATCATTGCATCGCACTGCATCGGGCTTGTCAGGAGCTTGCCAGGAGCTTGGTTTGCCCATGTCAACAAAGCCGTTTTTGGTAGCCTGGGAAACCAAAATAGCCCCGCCCTCGTGATGCATGCACCGCGCTCCCGAAGGGCTGCTCCACCGATCCCAATCCCAATGCTGCTATGTACACGGCAGCGTCACAAGCACCGGCTCTGCATGCAGGGGCTGGCGAGCTGCCAGGGGCCAAAATGTCACGATGGTTTCGGGCCCATGATTCTGGAAACGCAGACATGGGTGGGTTATTGGATGGTTCCATCGTCATCAAGGCCGGAAGACCCGGACCTGTCCAGAGCGCCGAGAAACCACGACGTTGCTCTCTGAGTCTCTTGTTCTACCCGGCCTGGCCGAGCTCTGTCTCTTGCGCCACGCTCGGTGCAAAGGCATCGACAATATGCGTGGTAGTATGTAGTATATCGTCACCTGAAGAACCCGATCACGGGCTCTTTCCGACTCGGTGCTATCCGTGCCATCCAGTGACCCAAGGCTCGAGGACCCTCTCGCCGCTTCCCTTGCTGACGAGCTTGTCTAGCCACATCGACGCGCGGCACGATGCGGAACGGCGAGCGTGGTTCTAGAATGCTCTTCATGCCCCAATAGCAGCTGGTCCCGGACCGTGCTTGTTGATTACGCTTTTTCCATCCGCCGCTGCTCATCTCAGGACCGGTCACGGCGTCTCATTCCCGGGATTCAGCCGATTCCATGGCATATATTGTCGGCCGCATTCAGAAGATGTGCAAAAGTTGTCACGTTGTCACTTGTTGCGTTTCGCTCGTCTGCATCACACAGCCTAGCGGGGTAGTGGAGGATGCCGCAATGCCGCCACAGGATCGTTGGGAATGTCCGTTCCCTCTCCCTTCCCCCATCTCGAGACTGGGTGTTCGCCAAGGCAACCTGAGCGGCGAGTTCACGTGGGAGACTCGGGCCTCTGAATGATGTCCTCGCGGCTCACCGGGTGGCTCCCGTCGTTCATGACGATCGCCTGGCGGTGACGATGCCTCACCCTCTGCTCCTCCGCCGATTGCGTTCCCTGCAGCGACCGGAGGAGGAGCCGGGCCTGCTCGTCGTCCCCGATCTCGGCTATGCTGATGTTGCCCGGAAGCAGGACGCTGAGCCGCTCGATCAACGGCATGTTGTCCTCGCCGTCCCTCTCCGAGGGCGGGGGCGTGGCGGGCACGAGGCCGGCCCGCTGCAGCGCCTTTCTGCCGGCGGGCAGCGCCCGGATGCAGGCGACAATGTCGGTCACGCGGTTCGCCTTGTAGCGCATGTACCGCGCAAAGTTGCGCTGCCGCTCCTCCGGCGCGGAGCCCCAGTTTTGCTTGGCGAGCCACTTGTCGACAAACCCGGCCCGGATGAGCTTGCCGGCGTCGTACGAGCTGACGAGTTGGTTGATGAACATGAGGCACAGCTTCTCGGCCATGTCGCGGAGGGGGTACTCGTCCCAGGTCTCGTCGTCGAGCACCTCCTGCTCGGGATCCAGGGACAGCTCCAGGGACCGGACCAGGGCGGCGTACGCCTTCCAGGTGTGCAGTCTCTCAAACCCCCCTGGGAGACAGGTTAGCCGGACGCCATGCGTTCCCAGCGTAGCATGAAAAGAAAAAAAGGATCACGCACGAGGATCGGAAATGACGGCGAGCGCCCTCAGGTACCTCATGCGCTCGTCGTACTCGGGGCGCGTGATGCCCCAAAGCAGCGTCTCGACCGTGTCCTTGTCATTGAAGGCTCTGTCGCACAGGATCTTGGCGGCCGTCTCGCGGATCGACTGGTTGTAGTGGCCCAGGAGGGTGTCGAGGGTGCTCAGCTGCAGCGCGTCTTCGGTGTCCTGCGTGATGTACTGCGTCTTGGGCTGGGGAGCCTTGATCTCGGCCTCGTCGCGCCACTTCCTGAGCAGGATGCGCACGCCAAAGAGCCAGCCGATGGCGTTGACGGCGAGGTAGCCGAGCAAGACCCGGTCGTCTCGGATCAGCCTGAGTAGCCAACCCATGGCGCGGCCCAGGTTGCCAGTCGTCCTGGTGATGTTGGCATGGGGCAGCAGGGCGCTGGGGTCGGGGTGGGTTGAGCGGAAGTGGTAGAAGAAGCACGCAACCTCGAGGCATGCAGCGGAACCTTTCGCTTGGTCGAGTATCCAGCTCCAGCTCCACTTGAATCCACCTCGGCGACAAGGCCCCCCCCCCCCCCCCCAAGCTGGCGGGTTTCTGCCAAGCTTCACCGCCAGCCTGGAAGGGTTGTCGCAGTCGTTGTGTGCAGCGGGTCAGAAGCACACGTACTGTGTACTGTGTAACTAGTATGCGGGGTGGGTCTCGGGCATGTGACCACGCGGCGTGTCTGGCGGGGCGATTTCATGATGACGCGCTTCCTTTTTTCAACCCCGGAAAACTGCCTCGGATCTCCGGCGGGACGGACCATGGCCACCTCTGCGCCCAAACCGCACGGTCGGGTCTGACGTGAACTCGCCACCCCAAGGCCCAAGGCCCCGAGTCTACTTAGGCATCTTATCTACCTACATACTTTCCGCTACTGCTCTGTCTTCTCGGGTTGCCTGCGAACTCAGCAAACCCCTGCTGTTTTTTTTTTCGGGCTGATGCCGATGCTGAAGCGAACGCCGTGATGCCCTGCCCGGGGGCTCTTTGGCTTCTCTTGTTAAAACACCTGGCATCAGAAAAAGCTTAAGACAATTCGCACAAATCATGCCATGGACCCGGTTTCGTCCTTGACTCCTTCGAGACCGACGGCCATTACTTTACCGCCATGGGCAGCCGTCTTGAGAAAAACTCGGCGGCGATGCAGAAGCGCATCGCCAGCCACGAGTTCAACGATGAGGATGGCGAAGAGTACGAGGCCAGCGAGTTTGGCGGCTTTGGCGACTATTTCCGTCGCAAGAAGATCAAGCTGCAGAACCTCGACGTAGAGCTACGCGCCCAGGCCGCGGACAAGCCCCAGATCTTCCAGGGGGTCGTCGCCCACGTCACCGGCTACACCCAGCCCCCGTTGCACGTCTTGCATCGCGAGCTTGTCCAGCACGGCGCGGGCTTTTTGCAATATCTTGACGGCAAGACGACGGCCACTCACATCATCGCCTCGGCTCTGCCGCCCAAGAAGATGGCCGAGCTCCACCGGTATCGTGTCGTCAAGCCCGCCTGGGTCGTGGACTCGATCGCCGCAGGGCGCCTGCTCCCCTGGGCCGATTATCGCGTCATCGACGACGGGCCGAGGCAGAAGGTCATCAAATTCGGGGCCGGAAGGCTGGCGGCCGAGGCCACCCAGCGGTCGCCTGCCGGGTATCGCGAGCAGACCCAGAACAGCTTCTACACGAGCCAGCTGCACAAGTCGGGACCGGATCCCACGCCCCAAGGTTCCCCCAGTCCGTTCTCGGTTCCCTCCGCCCCGAAGCCTCGTCGGGCTGCGCTGGAGACGCTCGATGACCCGGATGGCATGGACGCGGACGAGGAAGAGGATTCGGCGAGGCCGGGAGAGCAAGCCGAGAGCAGCGCCTCCGGAAATCCGCCGTCAGCGGCGGTCGACCCTCCTCCTCCAGAAGCGCCAACGCACGGCCCCGATCCAGGACCTGTCCCCAAGCCCCCCGGGAAGCCCATGACATCGGAAGAGCACAACGCCCTGCTTCTCCAGGACCCCAAGATCCGAAAGTCGACCACCGCCAACCCCAACTTCCTGAAGCAGTACTACTCCGAGAGCCGCCTGCATCACCTCTCCACCTGGAAGGCCGAACTGAAGTCGCGCCTGATGAAGATGGCCGCGTCGAGAGGCGCGCCGGCGAACCCAACGCGGCGAAAGGCCGGGGCGCGTCGGTACATTCTGCACGTCGATTTTGACAGCTTCTTCTGCGCCGTTTCCCTCCGAGACCACGCGCCAGAGTACCGCGACAAGCCCGCCGTCGTGGCCCACAGCACCGGCAGCGGCTCCGAGATCGCCTCGTGCAACTACCCGGCCCGCAAGTTTGGCGTCAAGAACGGCATGTGGATGAAGCGCGCCCAGGAGCTCTGCCCGGATCTCAAGGTCTTGCCGTACGACTTTCCCGCCTACGAAGAGGCGAGCCGTCGCTTTTACGACGCCATTCTCAGGGTCGGCGGGGTTGTCCAAAGCGTCAGCATCGACGAGGCGCTGGTCGACATCACCGATCTTGTCCACGGCGCGGCAGGATCCCAGGGCGCGATCGGCGTCGGCGAAGGCAGCATCGAGAGGGAGCAGGAAAAGGCGGACGAAATCGCGTCGAACCTGAGGGCCGAGATCAAAAAGCAGACCGGCTGTAACGTCTCGGTGGGCATCGGCGGGAATATCCTCCTCGCCAAGGTCGCCCTGCGCAAGGCGAAACCCGCAGGCCAGCATCAGATCCGGCCGGAGGAGGTTTTGGACGTCCTCGGCGACCTCAAGGCGAGCGATCTCCCCGGCGTGGCCTACAGCATCGGGGGCCGGCTCGAGGAGATGGGCATCACGCTCGTCAAGGACCTGCGCCAGACCTCCAAGGAGCGGCTCACCTCGGCCCTGGGCCCGAAAACGGGCGAGAAGCTGTGGGAGTACGCTCGCGGCATCGACCGCGCCGAGGTCGGCGAGCAGCCCGTTCGCAAGTCCGTCTCGGCCGATGTGAACTGGGGCATCCGGTTCATCAGCCAGGAAGAGGCCGAAGAGTTTGTCCGCAACCTCTGCCAGGAGCTCGAGCGCCGTCTCCTGAACGAGGGCGTCAAGGGCAAACAATTGACCATGAAGATCATGCGGCGCTCGGCCGACGCTCCCTTGGACCCGCCCAAGCACCTGGGACACGGGAAGTGCGACACCTTCACCAAGAGCATCAGCTTCGGCGTAGCCACCAACGACGCCGAGCTTCTCGGCAGGGAGTCGGTCATGATGTTGCGCTCGTACAAGATCACCCCCGGCGATCTCCGGGGCCTTGGGGTCCAGATGACCAAGCTGGAGCCCATCAAGCCCTCGGCCGCGCCCGGGAGCGGTCAGAGGACGCTCACGTTTGGCGGGATGGCGCCAAGGAGGCTCAAGACGGAGCCCATCGAGGATTCCGCCGGCGCTGCGACGGCGCCCAAGAGGCCCAAGCCAGATCCCATCGAAGATGAGTTCTCGACCGGCATGACGCATCGCGGCTCCGCAGCAGAAGTCGAACGGGACCCCATCACGGTCGACCCGGTAACGCCTCGGAAGCCCAAGGTGCATCCCGCCCTTGCCCTCGCCAGGGCCAACGCGGCCGACGAGAAGGCCACGACGCCGCTCAACATCGCCGGCACCCAGTTCATCATCCCGTCCAACCCCGACCCTGCCGTGCTGGCCGAGCTGCCCCAGGACATACGCCGGCGGCTCGTCCACCCGTTCAAACAGCAGCAGCAGCAGAAGAAGAAGAAGCCGTCCGGCCCGGCATCTCCCGCCGCTGCCACCTTCCCATCGCGACCTCCAAGCCCGGCCGTCCCGACAGACGACGACATCCCGTCCGACGTCGACCCCGAGGTCTTTCATGCCCTCCCAGAGGACGTCAAAGCCGAGGTCCGCGCTGCGTACGGTCACAAGACGCAACAGAAAATACAAAGCCGTCCTGCCAGCGCCGCCGGAGGCGTCCAGACGCGCCTCCCGCCACCCCCGAGGGCCGACCGCGTTGCCCAGCGACCGCGGGAGCGATCTCCGCCGGCCAAGCCCGGGGGGATCAAGCGCCTCTTCAACCGCGCCCGGGAACGCGCGCGCGATGCCGAGGCAGGGCTCATGCAAACCAGTCTTTCCGCGGCCCTGGGGCGCAGCCACGAACCGCAGCAGCAGCAGCAGCAGCAGCACGAGGCCGGGAGTGGCGTGGCGGATATGCCGGAGGAGCTGGACCCGACCTTCCTGGCCGAGCTGCCCGAGGACGTGCGAAGGGATGTGCTCGAGGACCATCGCCGGCGGATGCGGCTGCGACATCAACAACAGCAACAACAGCAGCAACAGCAGCAGCGGGCCGAGGCTCAGAGGTCTGCCGGGAATGGGGTGGGGGTTGGCGGCGGCGGGCTGGCGCAAGCACGTCTCAAGTTTCCCCCCAAACCGCCGCGCATCAGCTTCACACGCCCCGGGGTTACGTCGCTGCGCGAGATCAAAGACACGGTCAGCACCTGGCACGGTGCGACGCGCGACGAGGGCCCGCACACGGAGGACGTGGAGGTGTTTGCGCGGTACGTGGGGAGGGTGGTGACGGAGGAGAGGGACATGGAGAAGGCGAGGGCGCTGGTGAGGTGGCTGGAGTGGCTTGTCGAGGAGGACGGCGGGACGGAAGAGCATCGGGGCGGCGGCCGGAGCGCTGGGAAGACGGCGTGGAGGGAGGCTGTGGAAAGGGTCAAGGATGCGGTGCAGGAAGGGATGAAGGCGAGAGGGTTGGGAAAGATGGAGTTTGGGTGAGGGACTTTGAGGTTTCTGTTGGAACGAGCCTCTTGTTTGGACACGACGTGCCCTGGTTGGGAACAGAAGTGAGCCAAACGCGCATGGAGTGCGAAGAACGAGTATTCCATGACGGGAGTCTACAAGCACGTAGTATTTTTGATCCAAAGGGTATATACCGAAGCCAAACAACCTCATAAACATCCTCCCCCCCTCTCCTTGTTTCAACCGTGCCGATCGATCCCGAACAGCAAGGACACATCACACGATCAAGACGTGGCATCTTCGTGGATCACACACCATCTTGCATCAACGCGAAGGACATGGCAGCTCCGACGGCAACAAGCCCGGCAGCGCTCCAAGCCGTGCGAGCGGCAGAGTTCAAGGTGTAGACCTGCCAACCACCCAACGTTAGAAAGACACGCTCCCATCCAGCTCGCTTCCAACCCTTCCCCCCTCCCCAAGGACCAACCGCGCAAGAAGACGTACCGATAGCTTCAAATTCCCCCCGCAGGCCTGCGTCTGGTTCCCCTCGCAGGGCAGGTCGCACTCGTCGTCGGCGAGCCTGGCCGACAGGCCGCTGAGGCTGGTGGCGCACCAGCACTCGCGCGCGTACTCGAGCCCCGCGAACGCGTAGGGGGCCGTGTTGCCCCCCTGCGCGTCGCCGGCGCCGGTGCTGCAGTGCTCGAGGCAGCGCCGGACCGTCATGCGCCCGGGCTCAATCTCCACCTTGCCGCCGTGCAGGGCGCGCAGCCCCGTCGTGTTGGGGATGTCGGTGGTCTCGTTGTAGCAGCCGTGGTAGACGTAGCCGGTGGCCGGGTCGTTGAAGATGGCGAGGGAGGAGGGGGCCGAGCCTTGGGCGGCCGCCTGGCCGGCGAGGAGGAGGAGCAGGAGGAGGGAGGAGAAGAAGAAGAAGAAGAAGAAGAAGGGGGAGGGGGTGAAGCGGTCCATGATGGGCGGGTTGGGTGAGATGCGATGTTTGATGGATGAGATGGTTTGGGTGGTTGAGAGGGTTCCGTGAGACAGGTGGCGGCGTTGGGTGTCTGAGATTGTCTTACAAACGCATCAAACCACCGGGCGTGGAATCCACCGTGTTGGGAAGTGCACCCGGAAGCGTAAACAAACGGAAGGGTGAAAAAAAAGGAGCGTGGTGGATCGAAGCGATCAAGACCTCGCGGCGAGGTTCGAATCCCCCATCGATGAGGAAAGAAGAAGGGAAAAGAAAATTCAAAAATCTGGTTGCCTGCAGCTGTTCGGGGATGTTTATTTGTCGGTTTGCCCGTTAGCCCTCAGCCTTTTCAGGTCCAGACCTGATTTCATGGGGGGGGGGGGGGGGCCGGGTGTGTGTGTACTGGGCATGTGTGGATGTATGTGTACTGCGTATGTGTGTGAGCGTTCCCTTTCTCGTGTGTGCCTGTCAGGGCCCCCCGTCCCGCGCTGCCCAAAAAAAATATGGACAGGGCTGAGAGAGGTTAGGGGCCGGAAGCTAGGTAGGTCCCTCTGAACTGCGCCGCTAAGCTGCAGAGAAGCGTGGGTCCGCTAAACTAGCCCCTGACGGCCTGACGGGAGCTTACCCAAAGTCCTCCCACGCCTTCAGCCCGCCAACTCGGGACGCTGCCGCTCGTTGGCGTCCGTTGGTGCCGTGCTAATCTTGCGTGCTGTGTTGGGCTCGGTGGGGAACAGATCATGACAACACCGGCATGATGTCGTCCGGTTGGTTCTTCCGCTTGGTGCTGACAAGGCTGGAGGGAGGCTGCTCTGCTATGTATGTAACCGTGTGTATACAAGGCTACTACACCTCCCCTGATGTAGGATAGCCGAACGTATCTTCTTGGCCAATGCAATGTGTTTGTTCGTTTGACGAATGAATAAATCAATGTCTTGGTTTCAACGACTTGTATGTATAATTATCAAGTTGTCGGCTGCTGCTTCTGCTGCAGCAGCAGCTGCTGTTGTTGTGGCTGATGCACGATGCTGCTGTGTCTCGCCCCGTCCCCTGCAAGCTTCCGTACGTACATAAGCCTCAATACATACAGCAACACCATCCGTCAAACGACCTCCACAAAGCCGCGACGCCTGCCTTCTTCTTCTTCTTCTTCTTTTTCTTCTCCCTCATCCACAAAAAGCTCACCGGCTCCAGCCCACGCCACCCACCCTCACGCGGGTTGCTGTCTCGAGCAGCTTCAGACGGAGTGCTACCTCCCATCCACCCTCACGCGGGTTGCTGCCCTCGAACAACTTCAGGTGGCAGAACCTTTGCCGGCTACGAAAACCCCCAGAGGGATTTTACAAGATTTGGCATCCAGACTTGCAGACTTTTACTTAGCAGGTTCTCGTAGAAGGTCCCTAAAGGGTTTCATGTGCTCGTGACCACATGGGCGCATGCGTTGGACCCGCGAGACATGCCCGGTATGAGGCAATGTCTTTTTTTTTTTTTTTGTGTCTTCCCCCGTCCCGACTCGAACCCAGGCGTCTAGGTTCGTGATGGCAGTTTCCCGCAGCCGTGCGTGCCCCCCGCTGAGCCACCACGCCGTTCGGCGTGTTGTTCGCTGCGGAGGGTGGCAGGCACTTGCGCAACAGCGAGTTATATGGGACGGACCGTTCCATCGTCGTGATTCCTCTCCTCCTCCTCATCATCATCACATGAGACCGGATTTTCTACCTCCTCTTCTTAGTCTTCCACGTCATTGTCCCGGAGGTTGCCATTCAAACGCTCTCCCACAAGGACCAGCTGAATGTGGCTCAGCTGAGGTCAAGTTCAGCTATTCTGGAGTAGTACAATGTTCCATTGTCTTGAACCAGGCACCATGCAGTGAGTCTCCATCACAAGCCCACCCCCCCCTATGCTCTAACGAAATGTAACTACATGGACCTTTTGGGTGCCTCTACATGATACAATGCGTAAGTCATCACACGTGATTTCCACGGATGCCTGTTTCTATATGCTTTCCACACCCCCGCCCGTCATCTCTCAGTCGGCCCTCTTGACCGACCCCCAGCTTCCCACCAGCTCCATCGCCTTCTCCCCTCCGTCCGCCAGCTTGTCCTCCCGCAGGACCTCGGCCAAGCACTTCCACGGATCCCTGGCGCCGCCCCACTTGAGCAGGCTCTCCTTCAGGTGCTCGCCGTTCTCCCTCAGCAACGCGGCCTCGCCCTCGCCCGACTTGAAGACCACGTCCCAGACCCTCTGGGCCAGCACGCGGTCAAACAGGTAGCTGTAGTAGGTGCTCCCGTAGCCCGACAGGTGGCCAAAGAAGCCCTGCCACCTCGTGCCCGGCGGGTCGGCCGGCCCGGCGCCAAAGGTGCGCTGCAGCTCGTGGAAGATGTGGGTCGAGTCGAACTCGGGCTGGGCGGCGAGCGGCGAGTGCAGCGCCTGGTCCAGCATGGCGAGGATGATTTGGTTTTCCGTGTCGAGGGCCTCGAACCGGCGGGCCTGGCGCACCTTTTGCGCCACCATGCGGTACGGCAAGGGCTCGTGGGTCTCGTGGTGGCGCGCGAACTGGTTGAGGACGGCGGCGTCGGCGGCAAAGTACTCCATCAGCGTCGAGGGGAGCTCGGCGAGGTCGGTGGCGCAGCGGGTGCCCGAGACGGTCTGGAAGGAGGTGCGCGCGAGCACCGAGTGGATGGCGTGGCCCATCTCGTGGAACAGGGTTTCGACCTGGAAGAAGGAGAGCAGCGCCGGCTGGTCGGCCGAGGGGCGGGGGAAGTCGCAGACGAGCGCGATGGTAGGGAGCTGCTTGATGGAGCCGCCGGGCGCGCGCGAAAAGTTCATGCCGTCGGTGGCGGCGTACTCGGGGGTGGCGAAGGCCGCGACGTCCGGGTCCTGCTGGGACTGCTCCCAGGCCTCGGCCATCTCGGCCGGGAAGATCTCGCGCGAGCAGCGGACCGTGTAGTGGGCGGGGTTGGGGGACTTGTCGGGGCGGTAGAACAGGTCGCAGTAGAGCACGGCGACGTGGCCGTCCGTGTCGGACCAGACGTCCAGGCGGCGCACGTCCGGGTCCCAGGTTTCGCCGCGGAGCGGCTTCTGCGGGACGAGGCGGATGCCGTAGAGGGCGCTGAACAGGCGCGAGAGGCCTTGCATGACGACGCCGAGGGAAAAGTACGGGGAGAGGTTGTCGCCGTGGCGGTCGCGGGTCGGCTGGCGCAGGGCCCGGCGGAGCTGGTCTTGGTAGTAGTCCTTGTCCCAGGGGTCGAGGCGCGTGGCGTGGGGGAAGTCCTTTTGCTTCTCCATGAGCAGCTCGACCATCTCGCGCCGGGCGCGGGGCTGGTTGTTGTCGGCCAGGGCGCGGAGGAACTTGTCGACGGCCTCGGGGCTGCGGGCCATCATGCGGTCGCGAAGGGCCAGGTGGCCGTAGCTCTCGAAGCCCGAGAGGGTGGCCAGCTCGGAGCGCAGGCGCATCAGGTGCTCGAGGAGCTTGACGGAGCGGGACGAGGCGGTGCGGGACGCGTAGTAGATGACCTTGCGGGTGCCGGGCTCGTGCACGGTGCGCAGGGCCAGCACGGCCTCGCCGCTCATGGTGTACAGGTGGACCTTGCCGTTGCGGGTGAGAGCGCGGGCCTGGAGGGGGTCCATGCCGTGCATCTCGCTGCTGGGGATCGCCAGGGTGGGCTGCTCGGGCTGTGCCTCCTGGACGAAGGCGGAGCCGACGGCGCTGATCTCGGACGACAGCTCGACGAAGCGGTCGCGGTACCTCTTGGGCAGGTTGACGGCCGACTTCATAAAGTCGAGATGCAGGACCTCGGCCACGGCCTTTTCCTCCTCGGACCAGGCCGACGTCACGTCCGGGTTGGCCATGGCGGTGGACAGCTGGTCGTGCAGGCCCGTCATGGTGTTGAGCTCGTTCATGTACTGGTAGACCATCTCCCAGGCGGCGCTGGCCATGCGCTGGACCTCGTGGTTGGGATGCGTCATGCGCACAAAGTCGGCCATGTCGAGCACGCGGCAGAGGACGTCGCTCAGGCGGTCGAGGTCGCGGACGATGGCGCGGTACTCGTCGACCGAGGAGGCGGCCAGGACCCGGTCGACGATGACGCGGGCCTTTCGGAGGCTGACCTCGGCAAAGGTGAGAAAGCCCTGCGGCTTCTTGAGGTAGGCGTTGCGGAAAAGGCCGACGTTGATGCCGCTCGAGAGCTGCGAGAATTCTTTCCAGAAGCTGGGCTGGTCGAAGATGGAGCGCAGGGCCGCGTCCTCGCGGCGAAAGTGCGGGGCATGGCTGGCCGGGATGATGGGCTCGTCGAAGGGGAGGGAGCTGGAGGACGACCAGCGCGAGGTCGCCAGGGATCGGCGCTGCTGGCGGTGGTCATGGGGGGCGCGCAGGCGGCGGCAGCTCGAGCAGATCCATCGCTGCCATTGCGGCCACTGCGTCGGGCGCCCGACGGCCTTGATCATGGTGGGCACCACGGCCTGCTAGGCGAGGAAGGTTGTGTAACCACGGGGCCAGGGACGGGCGAGGAGGGGATCGGACAGCGAGGTCGGAGGCGGGTGCAGTCTACCGCGGGGTGAAGGCTGAGAGCGAGGCGGCTATGCACATGGAAGCTCGGTTCATGAGACAAGTCGGTCGGTGCGCGGAGCAAGGATGGTTGGTGGTTGGTGGTCGACGGATGGCGGATGAGGAATGGCAGGTTTGGTATTGGAGGAGAGGGGGGGGGGAGGAAGGGTTGGTGAGTGAGGCGTGAGAAATCACCGAGGTCCCATGGCAGCTTGTTGTGTTGTCAAGCAGGAGGAGAGAGGGGTGTAATGGAGTAACTATTGACTAGTAGGCAAGGGGTAGGTAGGTTGCTTCGGTCCTCCCAATGCACCCCTCTTTCAAACCCCCAGGCCGTTGAGTCTGAGG
Organism: Remersonia thermophila; assembly: GCF_042764415.1. NCBI lineage: Eukaryota > Fungi > Ascomycota > Sordariomycetes > Sordariales > Chaetomiaceae > Remersonia > Remersonia thermophila. Next base: position 3,175,342 of record NC_092218.1, read on the forward strand.
TACCTACTATACTGCGTAGGTGGGTAGTGGATGTAGGTAAGGGAGCCTTGGAAGCCGGTAAGAGTAAGGTCAAAGATGGACCGGGGAGTCAAGTCCAACAAGGCCAGCTTGGACTTCAAAAGCCAAAGACTTGGGTTACCGTAGGTAAGGTTAGGTGGGATGGGATTTCGATTCTCGATGGCTGGCTTGCTTGCTGGCTGGCTTGTTGCTTGCCTGCAATCCCCAGAGGCAAAAAAAAAAAAAAAAAAAAAGAGGAACCGGGGTTGCAGGAACCCGGCTTGTTCCTCGTCTTCTCATTGGGTCCCACCGGGCAGAAACCCGGGACCCCACCCCAGACCCCAACCCTTGATCCGGCCGGCCTTCAAGGCACGAGCTTCCCGGAAACAGCCGCAACCAAGAAAGCATCGTCCAATCCTCGCTTCAACTCCCAACTTCTTCGAACCTCATCCCACCACCCGCCCAATCCCCCCCGCCCCCCGGCTCGCCGTCCACCACCCCGCCGGGACTGCACCCACCCGCCACCGCATTCTCGAGAGCCCACGAGAGGCATATCAATTGGGTGCACAATGGCCGCCAGAGTGCTGCTGCAGCGGGTAAGCATCCTCGGCAATCCCTCCCGTTTGGGGCCCATGAAAGTGCCGCGATGCCTCCGACACACCCCCATGGCCCCATGCTTTCACGAACTCTCTCCTCTCCCCTTCGGGACTCGGAAACGCTAACCTCTCCCTTCCCGAACCCAGCGCGCTGCGCCGTTGACGGCCGCCATGCTTGTAGGGACCGTCACCTTCTACCCGCGGGTAGCCCACGCCGAGGCCCCGAGCAGCGACCGCCACCTGGTACGTCATCCGTCTTCTTTTTCCTTGGACCCAACCTCTTTGACTAACCTCTTTTCTTTTTCTCCAGGGTCGCAAGCCCATCTACGACGACGACTACGACGCTCTCCCGCCCCCGCCCAAGGCCGAGCCCATCTCCCCGCCGCCCGCCGAGGCGCCCGCCACCCGGCCCTCCCGCCTTCCTCCTCCTCCTCCCCCGCCTCCGACCACTCCTCCTCCTCGTCGTCCGACCTGCCCTCCCTCCCCCTCCTCCTCCGCCACGGCCCGACCCCGACCGACCGCCTCGCCGCCCAGATCCGCCGGGCCCGTCTCTTCGCCTACTCCCAAGCCTGCGTCGCCGAGGACGCCGTCAACGACGCCATGTCGCGCGTCTTCGCCCTCGAGCGGTCCTTCACCTCGACGGTCGCGTCGCTGGCGCCCCCGCGCGAGAGCGGCGAGCGCCTGATGCCCGGCTTCGTCTACGTCCTGGTCGCCGGCATGGCGGGCAGCATCGTCGCGCGCCGCCGCGGGTTCCTCCTGCGCGCCGCCACGCCGCTGGCGTTCGGCCTGGGCGCCGCGTGGACGGTGCTCCCCATCACCATGGGCAACGTGGCCGCGCTGACGTGGGAGTACGAGAAGAAGGTGCCCGCGGTGGCCGAGGCGCACCTCAAGGTCCGCGACGAGGTGGAGAGGGCGGTGACGCTGGCCAAGGTGCACACCGAGCTGGCGCAGCAGAAGGTGCACGACGGCGTGAGGAGCGCAAGGGAGAAGCTGGAGGAGTGGGTGAGGCAGGGGAAATAGAGAAAATGATAGAGAGAGAGAAAGAGAGAGAGAGAGACAGAGAGAGAGAGAGAGAGAGAGGTGGTGAGGAGGGAGCAAGACAAAAAAAAAAAGGAAAGAGGCGAGATGTAAAACAAAACAAAACAGAAGGGATGAGCAACGAGAGACGAGCGTGCTTCGTCGGACGGGTTTGTATCATAAGTAGAGAGATTCCGACTTGCATAGACCAAACCGATCGATCCTCTTTTTGTCGTGTGGAGCATGCCTCAAAAAATACACGTCTAGGTATCTCTATCATTAAGCGTGGTAGTAACGCCAAAGCGCCTATTATGCCCCCCCCCCCAATTACGCCGATGCATCCTCTCTATCGGTGAACATGCCTAGGTTCCCAAAAACGCCGGATCCCCCCTTACAGCTTCGCCTCGCGCGACCGACCCAGCCCCAACCTCCCGTACATCTTCAACGCCCGCTCGTACGTCCACATGGTCACCGCGCTGCTCGGCGCCGCCTTGATCAGGCTCACCGTCAGGCCCCGGTACAGGCCTCTTACGCCTTCGTTCCGCAGGATCGTCCGCAACACCTGCACCGTGCCGCCCGCGTACTCGGGTATGTTCTTGTGCACGTACCTCCGCCGGGTCGGGCCCTGCACCTGGATCCTCTTGCGGACCAGGTCCAGCGGGAACGTGCCCGTCTTGGCCGCGACGCTGGCGATGGTGCCGGCGACGGCGGCGCCGGAGCTGAAGGGCAGCGCCCAGCAGTCCGACAGCACGGGCCGCAGGGTCTCGTAGGCGGCGAAGAAGAAGCCCATGTAGGGGATGATCTGGGCGAGGCCCGGGCCGAGGCCGCGGAAGAAGCCTCGGGGGCCCTCGTCGCGGTAGATCTGCCGGACGGCGCGCGAGAGCGACGCGTAGACGCGGTCGTTGCCCTGCGCGGCGAAGCGGGTGCGCAGGAGGTCGAGCGGGTAGGTGGCGGCGGTGGCGGCGGCCCCGCCGGCGGCGCCGGCGATGAAGGACTCGGCCGCGGGGCGGAGGAGCGGGTGCTTGGGCCGCCCCGGGCCGTCGGCCGGGTCCCCCCGCCCCAGGAGGGCGTGCAGGAGGAGGGAGGCGGAGCGGTACGTGGTGAACTGCACGGCGCCGTAGCAGACGTAGAGCAGCTCGGCGGGGACGTTGCCCTTCCAGAGGGCGGTGAGCCCTTCGTTGCGGAGGATCTGGCGCATGGTCGGCAGGGTGCCCTTGTAGATGGGCCCGCCGGCGATGTTGCGGGTCGAGAGAGGGTCGGAGAGGGAGTGGGTTTGGAGCTGGAGGCGGATCTTGACGACGTCGAGCGGGGCGATGACGAAGCTGCGTGGTCGAACAAGGACACAAAAACGCTGGGTTTTAGAAGGGGTTTCGGGAGCCAAGAGCCATGCCAAACGGTGCGTACCGGGCGATCAGGCCGGCCGTGGCGCCGGCCGCCGTGGTCTGCAGACGAGAGCCCTCATCTTTGAGATGGTCCTTCTGGGGAGACATTCATCCAGCGGCCGAGGAAACGGCGGTGGGAGAGCGGTCAGGGGGACGGGACAGCGAGTCCTCTTCAGAGGCCGGAGAGGGGGCAGGCCGGGAGACGGTTGGGGCGATGGTTGTGTATGCGTGCGTTTGTTTGTGTGTGTATGTCTAAGTGTGTGTATGTGTTGCGTTGGAGATGGTGTTCGAGGAGAGTGTTTCGCCGTCTCTGTTGTTTTTTTCTTTTTTTTTTTTTTTTTTTTTTTTTGATGACTGATGACTTCGTTGAGCGCTCAAATGGGGGAAGTCCACAGTGACGACATTGGTTTGCGGTTTGCAAGGGGGCCCCACCCGATTTCCCCTTTCTGGACCCGCTGAGGAACGTCCCTATCTGTGGACCTTTGGGATGCCAAGAGCCAAAGATGGCTCTGGCCAATCACGGCCGAGGTGGCGCTTCAGCCTTGGGGTTCAAGACAGCGAGTCCGCCTGATGAGATCTTGTGATCAAATCCGCAGGCCTCAAGGGGCAGCAGACAGGCAGGGGTTCGTGAGGTAGTTAACTAGTTGGCTACCGTCACAACCCCAGGCCGTCAAGGTGACGTTTCGTTATCGCCTAGTTATAGCCCAACCCCCGAGATGCTACCTGTCGGGTCTCGGGAGATACTGTACGCAGTAGACGGTTTCTGCTTTTTGTTGCCTCCTTCCTACCCCTTCCTAGCTACGTTTCCATGATCCCAGGGTTGCCTCCGGCAATCAGGGCCAAACACGGGAACCCTTCCTATGCGCTCATCGTCCCCTTGCTGATTGGTTCCCTCCGTCCGAAGGTCAGAGCTAGCCCAACGGCACCGCAGGCTCGCCATTGGCCTGCATCGCAGGTGGATCTGCGCCGGCGGGTCCCCCGGCAGTGCGGAAGCCTGCGACAACCACTCACAGAGGCCATGCATCGCGGCGCGCTGCAAGAGAAGCATCTGCCAGTGCTTAAACGGCGGGGCGACGGGGGGGCCTGGCCGCGGGCGTCTGGGGCTTGCGACAAGGGAACCCAAGAGGGTCCCCACGGGGTAGGGTCAACTGGCTATCGGCTCCATCCATCGGTTGTAGGAGGTGGGTTGGGTTGGATCAAGGTGTCGGTTCCCCCAGGTCGCCTTCGATTTCAATTCTCGGTTTCCGTCCTTGGTTCCATTGTCCATCCTCCCGTTGTCCATGCTTGTCTCATCCACCTTGTGAGACTTTGCCCGGAAAGCCAGCCCAAGCAGCCGAGACATACCTATATAGAGGGAGGCAACCATCGCCAGCCGAGCGACGACGGAGAGGCTGCCCATCCCATGTGATCCCGCCTCTCTTGCTCTTCCTTGAACGCCCCCCATCTCCACCCCGATCGTCCGGCCTGGCATATCTCCTCCCTTCAGGTCGCCAGTCTTTTCTTGACCTCGAGGTCTGGACGAGGCGTTTGAAACGTTTCTCTCGTCTCATCCATCCGCCGTTTGAGCTACTACTACAAACAACAACAACAACAATAACAACAACCGTCGCCACCACTGGTTTCCGAAACACCCGCATCGCAACGTCATGGCAACCGCCAACATCCCTCTTCCGGACATCCGGTCCGTCGTGACGCCCGTGCTGCAGTGCCTGCCCGGCGCGGCCGTCTCGACCGAGCCTCCCACCTCGGTCCTCCCGGCGCTCTCTCCCGTCCTTCGGCAGCGCGCCCAGTTCCTCTCCTCGGCCAGCATGGAGCCTTGGATCCGCCTCCTGAGCTACGAGCCCGCCAAGGTGTCCCAGCTCACAAGCATCGCCAGGAGCGGCGACCTCGACCCCCATCCGGCGTCGGGCGAGGTCGAGCTGGACTGGGACCGCGCCGCCCGCATCACGTACAAGCGCATCGACGAGGAGACGCTGCAGGGCATGGTGGTGCTCAAGGAGTTCGGCCTCTTTTTCCGGCTCGTGTGGTGCGTCAACGACCCGGACGGCGGGGATGGCTGGCGCGTCGGCGAGGTGGGCGTGTCCGACTCTACCGCCTTTACCAACTTTGGGGGGCATCCGAGCATCGCCGAAGCCGAAACCGCCTTCCAGACGGCCCCATCCCAGCCCGCGACCAACGGCAGCCTCGCGCCGAACCGCCCGCAGCCGTGGAACCACACCGCCCACAACGGCAACGAGAACGACAACGGCGATGATGATGACGACGACGACGACGACGACTACTGGGCGCGCTACGACGCCACGCCGTCCCGGACGCCCGCGGTGAACCGCTCGCCCGCGCCGCGGACGGCCGCGTCCCAACCTGCGCCTTCCGCCGCGCCCGTCCACGCCAGCAACCCCGCCAACACGGCCGACGAGGACGCCTACTTTGCGCAGTACGACTCGGTCCAGCCGGCCCTGGACAACCACGACCCGGACGAGGAGGCCAACGTGCGGGAGCACGCCGCCGACCTGCTCGAGCCGCTTCGGCCCAAGGACCCAGCCAGCCTCCTCGCCAACGGGGCGGCTGCGGCGGCTGCGGCGGCGGCGGCGGCGAAGGACGAGGCGAGCGTCGCGGCGGCGAGGCAGCAGCACAACCCGGACCTCGCCCACCCCATCCCGACCCGCTCCTCCTCGGGGTCCCGCGGCAACCGCTCCCGCAGCCGGAGCCAGGAGCACGAAGACGGCGAGTCGTCGTGGGTCACGGCGCCGGCGAACCCGCGGCGGCTGTCGGCGAGCTCCTCGTCGGGAGCGTCCGAGACGGTGGCCAAGCTCGAGAGCGTGGCCGAGAGCCGCCACCAGGCCGAGTTTGGCGTGCGCCAGCACGTCGCGAGGAGCATCCGCAGCTTGTTTTTGCTGTCCAAAGCCTCGGGCATCGATCGGGAGGAGTTTGAGAGGATGGTGAAGACGGAGCTGGACGTGCTCGGGATGGTGGAGGAGGACGTGTGAATACGGGAAGCGGATGCTGTACGAATTGTTTTACCCCCCGCCGTGTGGCAAACCTCTCCTCGGCGGTTGGCCGCGTCGGAGAGTCAGATGGATTGCATGTGGAATGGTGTTGGTCGGTGTTCAGGTTCATTTCTGGGTTACCGGGTTCACGGGATGCCGTCCAGGCTCAGGTTGATCTTTTCGTCACATGGGTAGCATAAGCAAGCACTTGTACAAGAATGGAAGTGTAGATACTAGCATATCTCTAGCCTGCTCGCGCCGTAAATTTTCCACATCTCATCGCTTGCCGCTGATCTGAATGGCCATGGGCGATCAACCATGGGGATGAGAGGGTGAGCCATGGAGAGGAGGGTTGGCTGTGGAGTGCGGGAGGTGAAGGAAGGGTTAGGGTTGCGACCACGAAAGGCCGAACCAGCCCCGCCGCAATCCCTGCCTCAATTCTTAGGCCAGCGTCAAAAAAGTTCGGGCCAAGTCCCGACAACACCAGCTCCGAACGACAAGGCCGGCGCCGACGACCACCACGACCACGCGGACGGCAAGCCCCGACGCCCTGAACCCGGCCCCATCCCAAGAGGCTTTGTCCTTTTTTCCCCCTGCGTCCCGCACATCTCGGCCTCCCACCACAGCCAAAACCTCCAACCCGCAATCACCACCACCACCACCACCATCCCCACCATCACCATGATGCGCCCTAGGTTAAGGATACCGCTGCGGCCGTGCATGGGCATGGCCCCGCGGCCGAGGATGTTCAGGCCGTTTTCTGCCGCCGGCGCCGACGTGGCCCAGCCTCAGCCGGCCCACATGCTCCCGCCCCTGTCGTACGAAGAGGAGGTCAAGGAGAAGGGCCTTGGAAGCTTCTTGACCGCCGGCGCCTTCAACATTGCGTGGTACGGGTACCAGGCGTGGCTGCTCAACAACATTAACGAAAAGACTGCGGGTTAGTCTTCCCTCTGGTCTTCTCTCTCTCTCTCTCCCTCTCTCCTCCCGGCACCCCGGACTAACCCCGCCCTCTTTCTCTCCCTCCCTGTAGAAACCGCCTGGGAGCACCGCTCCATCAAGGACATTGTCCTCAACACCGCCCGCGAGCCCAGCCAGGCGGCGCTCTTCAACTATGCCAGCATGGCCCATAACAACCACTTCTTCTTCCAGCACCTCACCCCGACGCCCGTCAACATGCCCGACGAGCTCAAGCGCTCCCTGGAGCAGTCCTTCGGCTCCATCGACACGCTCCGCCGCGAGATGGTCGCCACCGCCGCCACCATGTTCGGCCCGGGCTTCGTCTGGCTCGTCGCCACCTCCCAGACCGGCCTGCCCATCGCCTTCAGGGTCCTGACCACCTACGCCGCCGGCTCCCCCTACCCGGCCGCCCACTGGCGCCGCCAGAGCCTCGACATGAACGCCGTCACGGGCGCCGGCGACGGCGTCCCCGAGGCCGACCTCGCCGCCGCCCGCGGCTACCTGGCCCGCAGCGCCGCCGGCGCCGCCGCCCCCGCCCGGCAGAAGCAGCTGCTGAGCCAGGCCAACGACGGCGCCTACGCGCCCGGCGGCACCAACGTGGCCCCCGTGCTCTGCCTCAGCACCTGGGAGCACTCGTGGCTGTGGGATTACGGGTTCGGCGGCAAGGAGCGCTACGCCAACGCGTGGTGGGAGCACGTCAACTGGGCGCTGGTGGCGGAGATGGCCAAGGTGAACGGAAAGAACGAAATGTCGGCGGATGCCGGAGTGCCCAAGAGCTCCGCGTAGGGAAGGGAGGTGTGACGGGAGGGAGGGGATGGAGAGGAAGGCGATGGTGATAGCGATTGAGGGGGGGGGGGGGGGGGGCCGGTTGTATTATACCAACGGTGAAATGAAGAGGGGTAGGGAGTGGGGAAAATGAAGAGATGTACTTGTACGTATACAATCCATAGAACATTGCGGAATGTATAAGGATGGGTTGGACGCTCCTCCGCTGTCTGGGTTCAAGCTATTTTTATGGCTGCTTCCGAGCGTTATTTCTTTTCTCTTCACAACACTAGCTCGGCTTTTCTCCCCTTTTCCATATTTCTTATACTCATGGCTCTCACGAAAGCGTCCGAAGAGTGGAAAGAGTAGGGAAAATGAAGAGATGTACTTGTACGTATACAATCCATAGAACATTGCGGAATGTATAAGGATGGGTTGGACGCTCCTCCGCTGTCTGGGTTCAAGCTATTTTTATGGCTGCTTCCGAGCGTTATTTCTTTTCTCTTCACAACACTAGCTCGGCTTTTCTCCCCTTTTCCATATTTCTTATACTCATGGCTCTCACGAAAGCGTCCGAAGAGTGGAAAGAGTAGGGAAAATGAAGAGATGTACTTGTACGTATACAATCCATAGAACATTGCGGAATGTATAAGGATGGGTTGGACGCTCCTCCGCTGTCTGGGTTCAAGCTATTTTTATGGCTGCTTCCGAGCGTTATTTCTTTTCTCTTCACAACACTAGCTCGGCTTTTCTCCCCTTTTCCATATTTCTTATACTCATGGCTCTCACGAAAGCGTCCGAAGAGTGGAAAGAGTAGGCAAGAGGAAAGCGCCAGCGCCCAGAATGTGATAAGAAGGATGAACGACTCAAGAAGCAGAGCATCTGGTTGTCAACTCGAAATGCGGTACTGTCCTCGAGGTTGGGAAGTTCGATCCATTTTTGAGCCGCAGACTCACATCCAAGAGGACGACCACCTAGGTAGCTATTATCACTTGGAATGCAAAAGAAAAAGATAACAGACCCTTCGGAGGCACGTAGCCAGCCAGTCCTTCGTAATATATCCCTCCGGCCTCCATCAGGCACTCGTGCTCCTGATGAAACATACATGGCAAACCCTGACAAGCCACAGGAGAGATGGCATTGTGCCGTCCCATCATGAATCCCTTCTTGCGGGGGGAAAGCGATTGCAAGGGGTACCAATAGCCACCAGGACGCTCGATACTACCAACTAGAACAAACCACCCCCATTATGGCAACGAGACAGAGAGCTCTGTAAATAACTACCGCTTAATAGCGCATACAAGAGCGGGTCTGTCAGCTACGGAGTGACAAGGATGTGACCACGGGAAGGGCATTGTGCTCGTCCTGCTCGAAAACACGGAAACACGAAAAGAAAAGAAAAGAAAGAAAAAAGAAAGAAAAGAGAAAGAAAAAAGAAAGAAAAAAGAAAGAAAAAAGAAAGAAAAAAGAAAGAAAAAAAAGAAAGAAAAAAGAAGAAAAGAACAAGAGAAAAGGAAACAGAAAGAATCAAAACTTAGAGAAAGACGGAAAACAAAAGGAAAAAGCCACCCGGGCAGTTTCAGGGTGTTGACTTTGAACCCCTTGACTATCACAAGGCGGCAGTGTGCTGTCTCAACATCTCAGTACCCATTCTCTGAGATAACACACGCAAGCAAGCAAGCAAGCAAGCAATCAACAACACGGAGAAGCCAGAGTATAAATCAAAAGCTGCTTTTTCAACTATACTGCAAACTACCTACATCCATATCCCTCAGGCGTATAACCCTAGCTCATCATGTCCGGGCTTGCATGCTACCCATTTTGAGATTATTCACAACCCTGCCGGAGGTCATCCCATACATCCAGTCCAGTCCACTAACAAGTCTTCCGACCAAAGGGAGCATGTAGTTGAAAAAAAGGTACCAGGTATAATGCCATATTGCAGGCTCCCCTCTAGTAAGCCGGCCGTCAACCCATTCAGATGTCCTGACATGACGACGGCCCGGAAGAAACTTGAACGCCAAAACCCACACCAGGTCATGCAGAAAAAAAGAAAAAGGATATCTTCAAGTCGTGACCCATAAGGGAAAAAAAGACAAAGAACATCAAAAGAACCTTGAGAGCGCAAAGAGGTATCCAAAATGTGGGCTGGCGTATAACCAAAACGCAAGCCGACTGACGGGGGAGGTATCATCGCAAAAAGAAGGGAAGAGAAACTCCGAAAAAAAAAAAAAAAAGAACTGCAGGCGAGAGATGAAACAGAGAGGAGAAGAAGAGAGCAAAGAGCACGCCAAAGGACGTGGCTCTCAAATCGCCCGGCCTCCACAGCCCTACCATGACGGCTAAATCATATTCCCATTCACGCTCACCTCAAACCCTTCCCCCTTTTGCTTCTTCGCCTTGGCCAGCATCAACTCCCTCATCCAGTCGATCCGCTCATCCCGGCTGCGCACGGCAAAGTGATGCGTCTTGCCGGTGCCGTTGGTCGCGCCCTCAATAGGCGGGGCCGCCGACGAGCCAGCGTCCTTCGAAGAGGAGCCCGCCGCCGCCGCCGCCGCCGGCGCAACGCTCTCCCGCTTGCGCAGCTTCACGCCGCCCTTGGAATCCTGGGGGATCAGCTGGAAGCTGAACGCCGCAACGTCCTTGGCCTTTGCATCGTCGCTGCCGCGGCGGAGGTGCATCGCCTTGAAGGCGGCATTCAACTTGCCTCCGCTGTTCGCGTGTCCGGTGCAGGCGATGGCGTAGTCGTCGATGTCAATGTACTCGAGCGTCTTGCTCATCGAGGCGGCGTCCTTATGCATGGCCAGACGAGTGCCGCGCAGCGTGAAGTAGTGCTCGTGCCACTCGTGCCGGAGCATCTTTGTCTTGCGCTTGCGCATCAGCCCTTGGTACGAGATGGCACCGCCCTCGGTCATGTCGATCTGCGGCTTGTCGCTGACGGGAGAGAGCCGACCGCCGATGTTGACCGTCTTGACGCCCGCGGTGGGAGCCTCGGTAGCAGCCGCGGGCGAGCTGGTAGCTTTCGGGACCGCCGCTTCCACGGGAACGCCGGGAGGGATGGCCTTTTCGAGCGTTGGGCGCTCGGTCTGGGTCCAGGGGTACTGGATGCGGGGCGGTGGCTGGAGCGGACGATTGCCACCCCGTTGCGAGAACGAACGCTTGGGGGCCTGCATCGCGGAAGGCGACAAGGGCACGTTCTCGTCCAGCGGCGGCATGACGGGGAACGACGGCCGCTTGATGGTGTTGCGGGACATGGACCGGGGCGGGGCCGGGTTGTGCCGGTAGTTCATGTCGGGGGGCACCGACTGCGAGAAGTCGCGCGAGATGGGCGGCAGCTCCGTCATCATCACGGGCACATCCATGTCCGAGAACGGGGTGCCGAAGCGGTAGGGAGCGGCCGTCGGGGTGGGAGTGGCCTCGTCGGACGTAGGGGTGAGTTCCCGGAACGACGGAATGACCTGCGACGCAGGACGGGCCGAACGAGGCTGCGCAGACTGCGGCTGGTTCCTGGTCGGAGCGATGGCGGGCTGGGACGGAATCGACAGCTTTGGCAGGGTTTTGAGCCGGTCACGCGGCGTTTGTGAAGCGGTCGCGACGGGAGCGGTGGCCCCCGCGGTGGTGGGGGAGATGGTTGTAGGGGTGGCGCCGCTTGGAAAGAGCTCAAAGGGAGGCGTTGGGGGCACCTCACTGGAGGCTTCCATGTGAGGGCGTTGGAAGTCGAGGAACTGCCGGACGTTCTCGAGGGGGTCCCGGGCTTGCACCTTGCGCAACACCTCCTCTTCGAGATACTGGAGCGGCGGCAGAGACCCCGGGCCCATGACGTCCGAAGAGGCAACGACGGACGGGACGGCGTCCGAAACGGGCCTGAAATTCTCCTCGTTGGGGTCGATCGCCGGGGCCGTCTGCGGATTTCCAGGGTCGCCAGCGACCATGATGATGCCGTTGTCGTTGATGAAGGGGTGGTCCTTCTTAAAGGCCTCCATCATGCGCTGGTAGCGCTTGAACTTGGCGCACTTCTCGCCCTTGGAGCAGTTGTGAGGCTTGGGGATGACCTGCTCGATGCCAACGATGGATACCGACTCAAGCGGCGAGACGACGTCGTTGAGCTTGACCCGGGGCTTCTGCCTCCGGCTCGAGCCAGAGCTGCTCTCTTTCCTGCGGAGCTCCCGCTTCACCGTCTTGTCCGGCTCGTCCTCGATGGGCGTCTCGGGCATGGGGTCCGGCTTCTTCATGTCCCTCATCTTGTGAATCTCCTCCCAGACCTGAGTCCGCACGCCGAACGACGAGATGCCGAGCTCCTTGAGATCCTCAAACTTGAGCGTGATCAAGATGGCGCCGTTGATGTCGTTCTCGACGAACCGCTCCGCCGCGGCGAGCTCGACGCCGGCGTTCAGCATCCGCTGGGCCACCATCTCGGGGGTCCAGTCGGGCAGGGTGGACGTGTCGAGCTCCTGGTCGGTGAAGGCGAACGGCCCTGTGTCGCGCCTCTTCTTAGGCAGGGAGGTACGGTAGACGTTGTGCAAGCTCAGGTCGATCATGTGGGGTTCCTGGGGCGTGATGGGCGAGAGCGACAGCGCATGCTGAAGCTCGATCGACTGGGTCGATGAGATGGAGCTGCGGAAAAGGTGCGGCCCCTTGGGGCCCTCGACCTGCTGCTTTGGTTCCGTGTCGAAAAGGAAGGGCCGATACCGCAGCTCATTTGGCGTTTGCAGTTCGTCGTATGTCGACACGGTGGTGAAGCTAGGTTGCCCGGACTGCGCCCGTCAGTACGCAGTTGTGAAAGGGGGGCACGAGAGCTTCAGTGGGGGGGGGGGGGCTACCTACCGAGCCGATGCTGATTCGAGGGGAGCACTCGCCGTCCTCCTGAATCCCCTCAAGGTCCCCAAACTCGCTGTAGACCTCAGAGTCGTCGTCGTGGTCATCGTCACCCTGCTCGATCTCCGTGTCCGACTCCATAAACTCCGTGTACACCGAGTTCGGCCGGTCCCTCACCCGGGCGGCTCCGAAGAACAAGCCCGGGCCTCGTGACCTTGTCCTCATCTCTTTCATCTCTGGGTATGGCCGCGGTGCGGCCGCGACTTGCACCGTCTCCTGCGTGTCGATGTTAGCTGTGCTGCCCATCTCCTTGGTCCCGCTGTCCATTGACGTACCATGACGGCAGGACGGTTGTTCCGGACGATAGGGTGATGGTTTTGTGGCCGTCGTCGACGACCTCCTCCTTTTTTGTGCAAGAACGAACTCTTGAAACGAGACTGTCTAGGTTCGAGATGGAATTGCCGGTTTGTCGAGTAGACGAAACAAGAACCAGCTCCGCATGCCCGTTCAATGCTGCCGAGAAGCCAACCCGGAAGAAAGGCCAGCGGACAGGGTGGGGGGATGGGCGCCTATGAGGCGTTTTGTATGCGGACCAGGGTGGGCGAGGTCACCTCGACAAAGTCCGAGATGCACAAGCGCCGAGATGGGAACCAAGACGGGTTGCAGGTCACAATACGACTGGTGTGCACTAGAAATGGCACAGCACCCACAGGATGCTTCTGCTATAAGGGGCTTTTTTTCTGGCGGTGTAATTTCCGTTTCTTTTGCGTACGACAGCGAACAAGGTCGCTGACGGCGAAAAGGGGAGCCACCAGGAGGAAGAGCGTGGGTGGCTCTGAGATGTGACCAGTTGAGGTTGAACACGGAAGTGCGTGATATCGGCGGACCCCTCACCGGGCGGGAGCGAAGCGATGGCTCAGAGACACGGCAGCACGGTCGGTGAAGGATTAGACCGCGGTGGCTATGGCTCGCGGCGATGTGGTGGGTTTGTTTTAGGTTCCTGTCCAGTATGGGAGAGAGGCCGGACGAGACAGAGCGAGAGAGGCGAGGCGGCGAGACTGAGAGAGGGAGAGAAGAAAGAAGGTGGGGCGAACGGGACGTAGCTTGGGTCGTCGTTGCCGGGAGCTGCGAGCTCAGTCCTCCGTCGTTGCAGTGAACCGGCAGGAGGTGCGCCTGCGTGCGGTCCTGCCCCTCCATGGACGGGATGCAATGCCCATGCTCAACCACGGCAGTTCCCTGCAGCGAGGCGTTTCTCTCCCCTTCTCACACACACACACGCACCACACGCACACGCCATGCCTGTACTGCGTACTGCGTACTCGCTTCTCCCGTCCCGCACGCTGTTCTTACCCGTTGCGGAACCTCCAGCACCTTGATAGGCCGGGGTTCAGCGTGCTTTCCCCGGACAAGAATGGTGGATGGATGGTTCAGCGGTAAAATCGGCCGAGAGTCGACGCTGTGGTTGGGCAGCTGTGGGATGGCCACATTGCTGCATTGCATCCGCATGCACGATTTGTGAAAGCTCGAGGGCGGTTGGACGAGCGCGGACGGCGGGGGAGGTAGAGGATGCTTCTGTGTGGTGGCCGCCAAGAGACACTGTGTGCAAGAGGGCCGTCTCCGGCCGTGATTGGCCTGAAAATCCTGCCGTCCCCAAAAAATAGACGGCCTAAGCGCCCAGTCACACGCGCTAACCCGATCCTAACGCTTCTTCAAAGCTACCGTCGACGTCGACGGGGTCTGGGTCGGGGTCGTCAGCGGGAACAAAGTCGGGAAGATCCTGGGCCGGCCATGCGTCCGTCTCTTCTGCACGTCTCATTCGAATGGATGATGTGCTGTACGGCTTTGGCGTTGACCCATCGCCGGTTCGCCGACGAGGGTCAGGTGAAAGCCGGCGCCGCCGTCCTCTAGGCCCGACCTAGCTAGGGGGGGGGCCTCCGCCTCACGGATGATGCGAATCCGATCAGCAAGCAGCCTCACTAGATCCGCAAGCGGCGCTAGCGAGCTGAAGAGAGCGGGCCTGCGGCCACGACGGCGACCGTCTACGTCATCGATTCACTGCCCAACATCACCAGGAGGTCGAAAGGCCTCCGAGGGAGCCGCGCCGAGATGGTCGTGAATGCACGCCGGGCGGGTTTCTGTCGCCGCCGTGTAAGTCGGTAGTTCGTCCGAAACAAAGCCGGCCAATGGTCAGCGGTCAGCGGTCAGCGGTGAGCGGTCAACGGCTTCGGCGAGCGACTTGAGCCAATGTCTTGCAACTTCTCACCATACAAACCGCACAACGCAGAAGAGGCGTCAATTTTTGCGCAAGCTTCACCCGATGGGTCGAGGTAGTCAAGTTGTAGCATGGAACACGCCGAACATCAAAGCCAACCCGCTCAGCGTTATCGGAGTCCTATGGATCGGCAACTCCACAACACCCCGTCTCTACCTCGGAAGTTGCGGTCACTATGGGACGGTCCGGCTGATGTTTTACACTAGGGCGGCGGGCAAGCTTCTCACTTACCCCCCTAGCTGTGAGGGCTTCCCCAATGGAAAGCGAGAACACCGCTGCACGAAGCCTGCAAACGCGGCGATAGCTGCCGTTTCGGAGCCTGGGCCGTTGAACGTTTACCCCGCCTCGTTATGATGTCTAGCTGAGGCGGGGAGGTTGGGCATGACCTGCTCCCCCTCCCCTCCCCCCCCTCAAGGGAGCACATGATGAAGAGCACATGCAACGGCTCAGCGCGGGACACGCCCACCGACAGCGACGGATTGGCGAGTGGCGATAGAAGCCGTGGCAGCTCACCAGCCTCACCTAGCATGCATACCCGACTTTTCAACCTCTGGCAGCGGAGAGCCCGCGAAAAAAGACCAGGACTGGACGGCAATGCGCAGGTCAGGTGACACCTAGTGCAGCCCGCTTCGTTACACAATCCAGGGCACTTTTCGTCATGTGTTCGGATCCAACCGCTGTCTTAACCTGCCAGCCTCTAGATTTCGCACGCATGCGCAAATCAAGATCCCCCACTGCATGGGCCGTTTTGTGGGAAGCAGACCAGCAGATAGGTAGTTACTGTCCCGAAAGCTCCACCAGCGTTCACAACCCGCAGCCGGCCCGGCACCACCGGCGACATGAGCCGATATCTGCCCCACCCTCAACGATATGCCGCAGAAACCTAGGCCGTGGGCTCTACGTGTACGCAGTAGAGGCGGGGCCATGGTTCGTGACTTGCAGATTCCACCGTCGGGTTTCTATCGGCTGCTGCACCACGCGAGACGCGAGACAATCCACCAGACCGACTGTCTGACGGACCAACCGTGGTACGCGAGCTTCGATAGGGCTTCGCGGGTAGCCGGCTCACAAGCCTCATGTCGAGCTGTACGAAGTACTGCGTACATACTACTACATACACTGCACCCCCCCCCCCCCCCCGCGCGCGCGGGCGGCGGTATGACGTATATGCAGCCGCCCAGAAGTTTTCTGGTGTTCGGCAGCCCGCAGCTACCCACGCTGCAGAGCTAGAGACAACGGCTTCGTTGTTCAAGATAAAACTGAGTCATCCCAACGTTCTAGCGCGGCTGGAAGCCTCTGGTTGGGCGCCTGCTTTCGGCGGGCGAGGCGGTCATGACCCCGTCTTCTTCGTCTTTGTTTCTGATGGGGCGAGGGAGGGGCCTCGACTAGAGCCAATGCGCTCAACGCCTTTGGTTTTGGGCACCGGACCTGGTTTCAATCCATGGGTGCCCTTTGTTCTCGGGCCTCGCGGGGTCATGGTGCGTGAGCATTTCTTGACCGCCAAACGTAGATCGGCCAGAGCCGGCGGCTCACGGCCAGGAGGAACTAATACCGTGTACATGCTGAGAGGCTCGACCGCCTTGGGGGGCAACTTTGGATCCAATCTATTGGGTCTGCACAGTCGCTTTTTGTTCTACGGCAAGGCAGGGAAACCCCATGATGGGCGTTCAGGAGAATCTTGCCACATCGCCCGTACGTGTTGCATTCCGATGCCGTGCAGCGCAGCGCGGACCTCGAAACACGACGTCGACCGGATCGCAGCGAGCCACAGGGGCCGTCTTTCGGTGCCTGAGATGTAATTCAGACGGTTCACATGACTTTTGAGGTCTGCGACCCAAACGTCGAGGCCCGGGACGATACGGAGGGTGGATGGTAATACGGCTCTGATTTGGCGACCTCCTTCCAAGTGGTGTTTCTGAGTCGTGAGTGGTTGCGCTAGGGGTGGGCTAGGGTTGGCACCATCGCACCGCCCAGACCCGTTGCCCCGCTTCGAGGCCGAATGAGAGCAGACGGCGGGGGTTTGTCTTCAGCCACTATGCAGCACCTGGGTTGGCGAGCGCAACAATGCACCGTGTTGTTTTCTTAACCTTTTTGTTTGGTTTTTTTGTCGGCCCTCGAGAATGTGCTTTTCGGTTGCGATGTGATGCCGTCGGATATCACGCTCGGCGTTGAGAATTTAATTTCCCGGTCACACTTCAGCCCATTTTTTCATCATTGTGTAGGATACTTTCCCCCCTGCCATCCGAACCCTTCTCCATGATCCATGATGATCCATCTCCACGCTCGGATCTGTCATCAACAACGGATCCTTGCTACCCGTCACGGAAGCTATCGGTGACGACGTGCATTGGCTCATCGCCAGGTGGGCCTCCGGTGCGGCCAGCCCCGAGGGCGTTCGCTTGTTCATCCCTGAAAGAGGCGGTTGAGGAGTGAGGGGCTCGGGCTTGGCACACCCCTTGGGTCCTGGGGCCGATGAGCTTGATTCCCAAATAGGAAGGGGACCACTAACACAGCAGACACCCGGAGGGAGCTGAACTTCAACGCTGGTCCGATCGGGACAACGACAACGTTCAGGCCACCATGTCCCGGGGGCTTGTGCCATTCACGTCCACTCTCTGTAGGGGCTCCTGGGTGAGTTGCCACCACCAGGCGAGGCGATTTGGCCAGCAACGCTGCTTCCCCCAGCACAGACCTGCCACGCAACACGGACGAGGCGCAGGGCGAGGTGTTCAGCCAACCCGGGGCTCCACGCTGCCTGGATACAGGCGGATCATCGTCGAGGACAAGGGGCGCGCCACGCGCCACCCACTTGCTCAGCTGTGCGGGCCGTCAATGCCCATCACCAAAGGAAAAAGCCGGGGACAAGTCGTCAGGATCGGCGCAGCATTGGCATGGTTGCAAAAAAAGCAAAAAGAAAGCGTGCGGGAGCGGGTTGGGCGTTTGGCTCGTCAAGGGAACTCGACCGTTGCGTTGAGGCGGATGAGCAAGGGCCAGGGTCCGATGTCTAGCGATGGCGTAGATTCACCCCGGGGGGTGGCTAGGGCGAGCTGAAACCTCCCCCCCTCCCCCCCCCCCCCGGCTCAGGTGTCGACAGATCGCCAAGTCCTGCGCAAAAGTTTCCCGGGTCTGCAACAAACGAAACCCGAGCAGCCTTGAACCTGCAGCAAAGCAACAGGAAGTGAACAGCTGAAAGATGGGGGCACGGGTCCGACAACCATCGGAGGTTTTTGTCGGTGAGATTTGATATCGACTTGCAGCAAGCAGGCGGTCAGAAACGCTCCTCGGAACGCATATTGTGTAACGAACGCAGCTCCCGCAGCGTGTGTGGCTTGTGTCGTCGGTCGGCACAGCACCCGGCATCCGCGGTCCACAATGCGGAAAACCGACCGGGCCGCTTCCCCCTCACCTATAGTAAAATGCATGGCCGGGGGTGGGGGGTGGGGAGGGTGAAGGGGGGAGGGGGGGCACCTTGAGCCCGGCTTGCTGAGGTCAGGAATTTGTCATGGCAGCGAATCTTCCCCTCGTCCATGTCACGCACAACAACACGCATGGCGTTGTTGAACAAAACGGCAAAACCCGGCTTCTTGACGAGGGTGTTTCTTCTTGGTCGACAAACAAGAGACGTCGTCCGACGGCGGCGTATCCCTAGGGGTTGTTTTGGCTCGCCGCCCCGAGGTGGTATTCCTAGGCGTCGAGGCAAATCCCTCATCGGGCCTATCTCACTTTTAGCCGTGAAGCCGATAGGAGATCATGGGGGAAGGTGGTACAGTTGTGAGCATGGGAAGCAGGGGTCGTGACAAATCTCACGTCGAGCCGGCAGCCCTTGTGCAACTCCCGTCTGCGTGTGCACCGGAAAGACTGGCGTTGGGCTTGGCACAAGGCGTGGGCAGAACCGGCGAGGGCCTTGATCGTGCACACTCGGGCGGCACTGTGCGAGCCGGGCCACGACGCACGATGCAGCCAGAGAGGTTGGCGAGAAAATTAGCCCGGTGTGACGTGCCGCCGCAGAGAAGAGCGGGCTAATTTGGTCACTAAGAACCTAGGTGGGCAAAATAAAAATAGAAGGCTGCTTCGTTCGTGGTGGTGAGCAAATTAGCCCGCGTTCTACCAACGTGGGCTAAATCTAGCACCATCGCATATTATAGTACATAGTAGTATCACACCTGTCACGGCCGACGGACTAATTTGGTCGTTCCACGTCGAACGCTAAATTTCCAAAAACGGAAGTATGGCGGCTAATTTGCCCAAGAACCTTGCAGGCGGATCGGGGATTCGCAGAGAGCTTGCTGACCACCATCATCACCATGCACCTCGATCAGGTATCAGGATCTCGAAACCATCGTGAGGAAGGCAGCTTTCAGCCTCCAAGCGCGGCTCTATTTGCGACCTTGGGGACCGCGTTGTGTCACCTGTTTTTGTCGTGTATAAAACGGCAGCTCTGTCCAAGACCCGGCGCTTTTCTCGGTCCGGTTCCCTTGAATGGTTCCGGGGCTTCTCTGTCGTTCCCCGTTCGACTCGAATGACAACGCAAGTCAACTTTGACCTCAGCCATTGAACAGCACTTCTTGGACGAGACCCTCTTCATTGATCCGAAAAGCCGTGGCCGAGTTTGTTCTCAGCAATGCCGAGCGTTGCCCGGGAGCCAACCCCCGTACCTGCCGAGAGCTTCTTTGTAAGCTTCTCGCACCGGCCGCCGTTCTACATACCTGCCAGATTGGAGCACGCTACCGGTTTTCAGGCAATTTAATGATTCTCGCGGCCGGCATGCAAGGCTGCCCTTCCATGGTATGCAGCGTGTGAGTGCGTCGTGCTGTGTTGGCCAGAGTATGGATGCCAAGGCTGACTTGTACGCAGTACGCAGTAGAGTCGGCTCGAGCGCAGATCGTTGGCCCGGACGGGGAACCAGGACCAGGGGCCACCCAAGGGCGCCCTACCAACCCTCCTCCCCCCGGCTGTGCTACCCCGGCTCTGACCCCTTGCTTCTCGCGCTCATTGGCCAGGATGCCGCACGCTAGCGCAGAGCCCCCTGTCGCCCACCCTGCTCGATCTCGCTGCGTGGGCCACCGGGTTGGCTGCCGCTTGTCGGGCCGCATGCTCAGGATGCACGAGCGATTTGCCGTCACACTTGACCGAGCAGGGGGTTCTACGAATCACCATTGTAAGTTGCGTTGAGGAAAGGGTTGCATTTTTCTCCTCTTCTCCTCCCACCACTGGAAGCCCTGTTGATGAGGTTATTTGCTGTTACGCGGCTTGCTGTTCTGCCCTGGCATTGCTACGGTCGCAGCACCCACGGGATGCCGCACCGCACACGCGCAGCTCTCGAGTGTGGTCTTACTTGATGCTACGGCACCGCGCAGATATTCCGCATGAACCCGCGAGCCGACCCTTTTTCAAATCAAAGCCGTTGAGCCTTGTCTCGGCACTCGTGGCTTCGATGGCACAGTACTTGTACGTACGGACTGATGATGGGCATGACGGAGCGCATTCCGTGCGCCCGGGGGCAGATTCTCTCGTGTCCGCGGGTTCCCCCGCGTTTCCTGGAGGGCAATCAGCACCGGCGACACCCCCGGAGAACCCTTCGGGCCCGTGGTCCCACGCTGCCACGCTCGACTCTCCTGCCAGCCCCGGCTAGACACAGCGACTGGCTCGCGAGGCGGCCAATCCCAGCCCGACTTCCGACATTCCGCTTGTGATTTGCGAGCTGCGCAGCAGAGTCAAGCCTTCTAGGGTTCAAAAACAAATTCGCGTTCGGTGCTAGCTCGGTCATGCGGAAGTGAATCAAGTGAATACGCGGAGAGCTTGCGTGCCCTTTTTTTTTTCTTCCACTCCCCGATTCGACCGGTCTTTGCCTCTTCGCAGGACGCTATTCGGCGTGTGCG
Source organism: Remersonia thermophila (assembly GCF_042764415.1). Taxonomy (NCBI): domain Eukaryota; kingdom Fungi; phylum Ascomycota; class Sordariomycetes; order Sordariales; family Chaetomiaceae; genus Remersonia; species Remersonia thermophila. The sequence continues at coordinate 3,196,009 of NC_092218.1, forward strand.
AGATGATCATGGGCCCAGCAGGGCCACCGACCAGCGGCAGCACCCAGGGCCACCGGTGCCTGTGCCGTATCGAAGCGACGGCGGATCCCACCCAAACGACGTTACTCCACGGCGGGGAGCAAATCAACCGCGCCATGCTGGATGGGACGCGAGACGGCCGGCTGCAGAGGGCACAACGCCGCGAACTGTGTACGGCAGGCAATTTGCGCTGGCCCCCAACCCTGAATCGTTTCGTTACCCCCCCCCCCCTCCCCCCCCGCTCTCTTGCGGATACTGTGCGTCGCTGTCCTCATTCATTCGTCCCAGGGTTGGATGATGGCTGAACGCTGATTTGCTCTCTCCTGATCGGCGGCGACTGGCGACTTGACGAATGCTGTCCAGCAGCCCCATTTGCTCACCTCCTGAAGACCAACGACCACGGATCCTAGACAACGAACATTTCCCCCTCTTCTTCGTTCGTCTCATGAGCGGGTCTTGTGCCAGTTTGACATGGGACGAAAAGGATCCATCACCTGTCGTTTGGGTTTCCAGCCCACTGCCAGCTGTTCGTGTGGTCTCTCGCCTTGCCTGTTCTGGCAAGGCGATCGGAACGACTTGCACCCAGTCAGAGGGGGTTGGTATCTCGAACCCTCCTCCGCCCATTCGCTGTACCCCGTGCTGCTGAGCCAACCACGGTTGCCTTGACTCGACCTGCACCAGGCGCTGCGGTTTTGTTGAATTTGCTCGTCGATAGACCGCCTTCCCTTGGCCGCCACCTTGGCTCGGCGCCCGGCGGTTGGTGGGCAGAGACAAAGCATTGTTGCCCACGACTTGGTCCAAGGTCGTGTCACTTCATGTCACACCGGTGCCTCTGACTCGCAGAGCCAGAAGCACCGTGGGGTCCACCCTACTGTGTCCGTGTAGGTTTCTCTTCAAGTGAATTTCCTCAGCCGAGAGAGCGAAGAGGCGTGCCGAGTCCCCTCTGCTGTCGTTGTGTGGCACCAATAAGCAACCGTCGCGACCCAGGCCGTCTTCTTACCCTCCCCCCCCTGCTCTTCTCTCCTCCCCACCCCCCCCAGTGCGAGACTGACGCACTTGTGACTAAGTAGTAGTAAGGGTGGTGGTTCGCGGGACGGGCTGCATGCGCTATGGGAGCAAAGTGGGCAAATATTGACCCAATTTGGGCCAAATACAGGATGCGGGAATTTAGCCCACCAAGGTCAAAAATAGAAACAGAGTCACACAACCACCCAGCGTGCTTGTGTACGTACTATGGAGGAGAAAGAGGCTTGTTAAGATATAAGAATTTGCCCACTTCCAGCCCCTCGGCCGTTTCCACCTCTCTCTCTGTGTGTGCAGGCCCCCCAGAGAACGAAGTTGGAGATCCCGCTGTCGTCCAGCCCAGTGCGGTCCAGTCAAGCCAGGACATCTCTCCCCTCTCGCCCTCTCTTTTAATTTTGTTTCTTCTCTTCGCCGTCCAACCAGATCGACGTCGACGTCGACTCGGCAGAGCTTCACTCCTTGACCATCCAATACGAAACGCAAGCCGGCCTTGCTCAGATCCAGTCATTTTACGCACGACAATAACACTAAAATCTAATACTCTCCCCGCCGAGGATTTGAGTTCCCGTCGAGGAGCTGCTTGAAGTGTGTTGGGATTTGGACTTTGGGGACGACCAGGCCCCCCTAGCCCGTTCACATTCACGAGGCCCCTTCCGAGCCATCTTGCCCCCCCTTGACGACGAGCGAGGATTTCCCGCTTTCGCTCGGCCCAGCCCCCGGGGATTTTTCCCACACGCCCTTCCCCGGTAGCTTACATACACCCCCCCCTTGACGGGAGGCAACCCCTGCTCTTCGGTCTACCCCACACAGCCGCGCTGCCTCGATACCCCGACACCCCCCGACTGTGCGTACGGGAGATACAAATGTCAACAGTACCCCCCAACCACCAGGAAGGACGCCTCATGGTATCGCAAGTCAACATGGCTGCCGCGACCGCAACGACGAAGACGACGACGACAACGACGACGACGATGACGACAAAGGCGGCCAAGCCGGCCGCGAAGGCCGGCTCCCATGCCAACCCCAAGCAAAAGACTCAGATGCACAGGCGGTCCAGGACAGGTGAGTTGTTCCACCAGCGAGCTGACTGACGCTTGCTTGTCTCCGCCGGCCAAGGCAGCTGACAGAGATGGCTCTGCAGGCTGCTACACGTGCAGATTAAGGAGGAAGAAGTGCGATGAAGCCATGCCCATGTGCACAGCCTGCAAGCACCTCGGCCTCGTGTGCGAGTACAAGCGGCCAATGTGGTGGGGCAACAACGACGCCCGGAGGGATCGCAAGGAGGAAATCAAGATGATCATCAAGCGCAAGAAGCTGTCCGAGAAGACATCACACCACGCCCACGCCCACGCCCACGCCCACACCATCCAGACGGCCATGAACTCCCCGCCGGGCCTGTCGCACTCGCTGCCGACATCCGCCACCTTCTCGGACCCCCTGGACCGCGCCCGCTCCGCCTCCATCGACTCGCACTTTGGCTTCGGCACCTTCGGCAGCCCGCAGAGCGCCCCCGAGTTCGCTCCCTTCACGCCCGGGATGTCCGCCGAGTTCATGTTTGCGTATCCGCCCTACGAGATCGACGTCAAGACGGAGCGCCAAATGTTCATCAACGACGTGCCCACCCTGCGCGAGTCCACCACCGCCACCATCAGCACCTACGCCACCACGACCCCGCCGCCTCCCGGCACCATCCTCTCGGCGTTCCCCCTGGAGGGCGAATGGACGGAGCAGGTGTACGCGGGGCGGCGCGAGTCGCTCGCCACGACCGCGACGACCGCCACCACCGACGTCTTTGACTTCTCCCAGCCTCTGGCGACGGCGGCGGTCCCCGCGCAGCAGCCGGTGGCGATCGAGCTGGACGAGGGCGACCAGCAGCTGCTAGACCACTTTGTGCAGTTCGTGGTGCCGACCCTCTTCCCGGTGCTCGACGTCAACCAGCAGAGCTCGGTCAGCTCGGAGCTGATCCTCCCCGCGCTGCAGACCAACAAGGGCTACCTCCACTGCTGCCTCAGCATCGCGGCGCAGCACTACAAGGCCACCATGGGCCTGGCCGGCGACGAGATGGACAGCGACATCATGCGGCACCGCTACGCCACCATCTCGGCGCTCTGCGACGCGCTCAACCGCGACGTCGAGCACGCTCAGATCCTCGAGGCCGCCCTGGGGCTCATCTTCTTCCAGTGCGGCGTCGGCCGCCCGGACGATTCCCTCCCGGACATCGCCTGGCACCAGCACTTCCAGGCCGTCATCTCGCTCGTCCAAAAGCTCGACCTCCCGCGCCTCGTCTCGGACCCCAGCGAGCCGCTGACCCAAGCCCCCTTCAACATGACGCTCACCGCCTGGATCGACATCCTCGGCGCCACCATGCAGGGCCGCGCCCCGGCCTTTGCCCACACCTACCGCGAGAAGCACCTGTCCCCCATCAACCCCTCGCTGGGCCTCCGCGAGCTCATGGGGTGCGAGGACCGCGTCATGTACCTCATCTCGGAGATCGCCTGCCTCGAGGCGCTCAAGAAGGAGGGCATGGACGACATCACGCTCTGCCAGCACGTGCACGTCCTGGGCGACCAGATCGGCCTGACGGAGCTGCTGGGGTGCGAGACGACCGGCCCGGACGGCGCCCCGCAGCCCGCCGCCATCGTCCTCCCCTTCAACGCCAACGGCACCCTCTCCCCGCGCCAGCTCACCCGCAACATCACCGCCGCCTTCCGCCTCGCGGCGCGCATCTACCTGTGCGGGCTCGTCCCGGGCTTCTCGCCGGCGCAGGAGAGCTGCGTGGGGCTCGTCGACAAGCTGACGGCCGTGCTGCGCGCCATCCCGTCCGGCCCGCACGGCTTCGACCGCTCGCTCGGCTGGGTCTACCTCGTCGGCGGCTCCGTCAGCCTGCCGGGGAGCGGGTTCCGGGCGCTCTTTGAGGAGCGCGTCGCCCAGCTGGGCGACCTGGCGGCCCAGATGGGCAGCTTCGGCCGGGTCGGCAGCCTGCTGAGGGAGGTCTGGGCGCAGAACGACGCCCTGTTCCTCGCTCCTGCTGCTGCCATCACCACCACCACCACCACCACCACCGTCGCCGCCGCCGCCGCCGCCGCCGCTGCCGCCGCCACCACCACCACCACCACCGAGGTGAAGAAGGAGGACGCGGCGACGCAGCAGTTTGTCCACTGGCGGGACGTCATGCAGATGAAGGGTTGGGATTACCTCTTGATCTGAACGCTTCCTTTTCCAAGGTTGGCTGGTTCAGCTTGGAAGAGGAAGAAAACAAGGTGGGGAGGCAAACTCGACTTGATTCTGCATGGCCTGCTGCTGCTGCTGCTGCTGCTGCTGCTACTACTACTACTTGCCTCTTGCAATTTTTTTCCCTTCTGAGAGGAGGAGATACCCATGGAAATGTGCATGGCGATGGACTCTTCTGGACGACACGAAACGGGGTGAAGAGGACACCCGGCACTTCTTTGGACTCAAGGTGGTGTCGGGTCTATTCTTCAAGCTGTGTTTGTTTTCTTTTCTCTCTTGCATACCCTTCTGGTTGAAGGTTTTTGTTTTTTTCTTGATGTTTCATCTCCCCGGTTTATATATACAGAGCGCGGAGAATCATGCATAATGTGGAGTTATGGGTTTGGGTTACAAAGGAAACATGGGGGTTTTTAGGTATATACCACGGGTTGTTTCTTGGAGTTTCCTGACGGGTTGTGAGGATGGAGGGAGGGGAGGGGGCACACCAGTTGGGTTGGATAGCATGGATCGCCATATACCCGACTCTAAGCAAGTCAAGGAATCAAAGATATTTCTTCAACACTTGGTCGCTCCCATCTCTGAACAGTCGGTGAAGATGTGTCTCTGGTGCCATCAGAAATCGTTGACCTGTAAGGTACCAGATGAACCCTTGTGTAATGTTCTGACTTTTTTCAATGCTATCACCGCATCTGAGAGCACACTGCTCAAGCATCGTCGCTCAACACTACACATGTACACACATACACGGATACACACATACACGGATGCACACATACACACACACCTAGGTACACATCTTGTCCCTCTGCGGTGCGCCTACAGTCACATGACACGACATCTTTGCATCCCATCCCCTCATAGGCGGCACAAGCGCGCGAGCTTCCTTGGCCGCCGCTGCGACCATGCAAGCACGCGTTCTGCGGCGGTGCACAGCAGAGAGTGGTGTGTACACCCGAGGGCCCGACCGGAGAGAACTTTGTCCGGCCCTGGATCCCACATGGCACGCCCTCACACGCACACAACACAGTCGCAATGCTACCTACCACCAAGCCAGCCGCCGGCCGTCCGGCCGGACGGCCGCTGGGGCTTTTGCCTCTGGCATAGCCTCACGCTACCTGCAGACCCCGCGGGTGCGCTGGAGCGTCTCTGCTCGTACGCTCGCCTGGCCGGCAGCAACGTTGCCTGGACTTCAGCTGGTCCTGCGAGGCATTCCCTGGGTGGAGGCCATTCGCAAGAGCTCCAGCCGTCGAGCCCCCGTCGCATTGCGCACGCCCCGTTCATGTGACGGGTGGATTCGGGCAAGGTGGCCAGCCGATCGCCCCGGAGCATTTCTCAGTGTTACCGTGGTCGCTGGTAGGTAGGTACCTATCCCATCTCGCTCATCGCAGATCCCAGCCACGCTGGGGCCGGCCTCGGCCAGAAACCGCATCATCACCACCACCAGCCACATGGATGCTTCTGGGTCCACCATGATGGCCCCCGGTTTCCCCCATCGCCCATGCATGCCGGAGGCCGGCCTATGCGTTGGGTCGCGCGGCCTGGCAGGGCTTGTTGGGCTGCTGACGAGGCGCACAACGAGGTGGCCCTAGCCGCGCTTCTGCTGCGGAGGTTTTCCCAAGGGGACGTTGGGGTGCCGGCCCAGCGGCCTCCTGGGGCGGCCATGAGGATCGCAGGGCTGACGACTTTGCCCGCTATCCGTCCGTCGGTCACGGGATCCTGATGAAAACGGCAAAGAGATGTTGGAGCCCTCCGCTCTTTATGGGGCGTGGGCCGCCGGCTCTATTCGCAAAAGTAGGTGTGGACTGCCGGTATGTCATGGGTCCGGGTGGATCATTGATGCGCTGCTCCGTCGAGCAAGCTCGGCGGAAATGCATTGTCAACGACGAGACACAATGGCCTGTGCTTTGTGCTTCGCTGAAAGCAGCGTCCAAGCCACAGGGGGGTTGGGGGGGAGGATACGTGTCTTGGGTGTCAGGGGGTGACGACAATCACTGGGGCAAGGGATCGGAGGCCTTCTACGGTGTACGGTGTTATGCCATGGCGTGTGGAGCGCTGGGGGTAACTATGTACATAACTAGCTCCGACAGCGACGAACGTTGGGCTAGTTACCTAAGGTAGGTACCCGGGGTATGTAGCAGGGTAGGTGGTAGGCGGCCTTGCCTTGGTACTAGACGGGAGTGTTGAGAGGGTCGTCAGATGCCGAAAGGCTGGGGCGCTTGTTGACGGCAAATAGTGGGCTGTGGCCAGCCCTCAGGCCCGGGCACGTGCCTACCAGCATAGATACCTAGGTATGCGCCTATGGCGTACTGTGTAACTAGGTACCTCCTTGGCAGTGTACCACAGGAATACTGAGGTACGAGATGCTGCGTACCTGGCGTGCCTGAGCAGCTCCACTTTTGTTTCGGGCGAGCTCTCAGCCAACCGCCGGGCCCAAAATAGCAGTGACACAAGGCGCCGGCCAATCAGCGGCGCGGTCGCGGCCAAGAGCGTTTCTGAACCCGACGCCACGCAACCAACCCAACATCCTCTTGAGCCTGCGGCTTCCAATCGCCCTGCATCAGGTGTCGCCTTGGACGCTAGACGCAACGTCGGCGCTTCGCTCCACCTGTCGTCGTCGAGGGGCGTGTCTCTTCTCCGACGGCGGGCCATACAACCGCCTCGCTTGCCATCGGATCGCAAGGAGAATGGCGAGATGGTCGTGCTGAGCTCTGCTCAGTCTCTGCCCACCCAGGAACGCCTCGGGGTCGTTCGGGTTGGAAAAAGATGGATGCGGCCGTCGACATGGCGGGCAGGCCGCTCGCCCACCTCCCAAACCCATCCCACCCGGGGCCGCCATTGGCATGGCCCAGGCTCGCCGGAAAGGTCCAAGACCATGTCGCGGCCAGTCGATCGGCTGCCATGTCCCTACACCCACCGTCCACCCAACGTTGGCCCATGTTGACGTGCCAGCCGGGCCATCGCCTTGTTTCCTTCCTCCTGGCCTGAGCCAACCAAGCAGCGGTGCGTCATAGATCGCTTCTTGCGAACCTTGGCCGTGGTTCATGCCAGACCCTTCCGATATACCTCCGACCACCGCTTGGGATCTCGACCGCTGCTTTCTTTTTTCTCGTCCCCGCCGCCTCGCGTCTGCCCGCACTGCCGTCTCTGTCTGCTCTCCTTCCCGGCGTGGAAAACTCCAACCCGCGGGACATCATCGCTCACGCACTCTCATCCACGTCGACCTCACCCAAGAACAGCCTCTTGTCCCTCTTATGTGATGTTCCCTTGCCGCAGATCAACCTCGGCCGGCTCAACCAACGCGTTGCTATAACCATTGCCGGGTGCGCCTGGCAAGCCACGGTGCCTCCTCGCCGAGGCATCCAGCAAAGCTTCCACGCTGTTAATCCACCCTATCGACCCAACTCCAGGATGCCCAGGTGCCGGTGGACGCTCTGGGTGGCGTCCCTTCTCGCTGCCCGCGCCGCCGCCGCCGCCGTCATCCCTTTTCATGATGTGTTCGCGCGGCAGTCGACCTGCGCACCGAACCACAGCCAATGCCAACACGACGGCTTTCCCGACTACTTCTGCTGCCCGTCCGGGCAGACGTGTATACCCCTGGCCGGAAACACGACCCTCCTCTGTTGCCCCAAGGGCTCGACCTGCCAGGTGATCGAGCCGGTACCGTGTGATCTCTCGCTGCAAAATGGCGAGCGGCATCCGGACGCCGTCATCAAGACCACGGTTCTGGGCGGCACCTTGAAACGCTGCGGCGGGCAGTGCTGTCCCTTTGGCTACTCGTGCAACGGCAACGAGTGCGTCATGGACGAGGACCAGAACGCCGTCCCCATCCAGACGACGAGGCCAACATCCACCCGCCGCGTCGAGCCGCCCACGGCGACATCCAGCTCGGCAGCGGATCCCACAAACACCCCCGACGAGTCCGACGAGACGGAGGAGAGCAACGACAGCGAAGGGGTTGACAGCGGCGACGAGACGAGCGCGCCGAGCGATGCCGAAAACACCAGCAGCGGCCCGCCCGTCGCTGCCATCGCCGGCGGCGTGGTGGCCGGCGTGGTGGTCCTCTTGATCGCCGCCGTTGCGGCCTTCCTCCTCCTCCGCAAGAAGGGCAAGCTTCCCGACGCCCTCGGCGGCAAGCGCGGCAGCGATGGCGGCAAGGGGTCCAAGTTCTCCCGCTCGACCTCGTCCTTTGGCAACCTGATTAGCAACCCGATCGTCTCGGAGCACTCCACCTTCCGCACCGACTTTGCGCGCGGCTCGCCCCCTCAGCGCTCCCTCAGCACCAAAACCGCCGTCGGCGACCCGGAGCAGCCCGACTCCGTCACGGGCGCCGTCATCGACTCCAAGTTTAACTCCCCCGCAACAGGCGCCATCGGGCAAGCGTACTCCACCATGCCGCCCATCGCGGCACAGATGATGGGCCAGCAGCAGCAGCAGCAGCAGCAACAACCGTACCAAGCCTACCGCCCCGGGACTGGGGCCGGAGGCGGTGGAGGAGGAGGAGGATACGCGGGTGGCTACGGCGCGCTCGACCCGCCCCAAACACCCAGCGGGCAGCAACACCGCGAGCCCAGCTCCGTGAGCATCAACGTGTTTGCCGACCCCAATATCACGCCGGACCGGACCCCCGAGAGCAGCGGCGGCAACAGAAACGGGCGGTACTCGACCAACACGACGTTCACGCAGATGCTGGACTCTGCGGACCTGGGAGGGATCGCGCGCGGGGAGTCGTACGTCGGGTATAACCCGACGACGCCGCCCATGCCGAGGAGGCTACTATAATGGGATGCATGCCCAAGCTCGTGGGGGAATGCCTTGGCGTCGCCATACTTCTCCGCAACGGTGTTTGACGTTGCCGACGCACGGTTTCGCTTAGGTGCTGACTTGACTGATTTTGAAGATGGCGTGGCGTTTCGGACGGGCTCTACAGCGCTTTATTGCAGCTCTTTCTATCTGTTTCATTGTTTTATAAGCATTCAAAGGCTGGTGGTGGGAACTTGTTAGAGAGACTGGCATTTTGGTATACCCGGGATGTTGCTAGACTGGCTCAGGTAGTTTCAGTTTTGGTTCCATTGTATATAGTTGGCATTCGATCTCATCATCTCAGACACCTATGCGTCGTTACCTCTGTGGCTGGATGTGACCTTGAAGACGAAAAGATTTGACCGTGGGAAACTTGGTCGAACATAGGGCGCGCGAGGCGGTACGGGAGACGCGGGTCACTTGCGTATCTTGGTGTACAGCCAAGCCACATCCACGCTGCTCGCTGGCCCAAGGGGCATCTAGATGGGCCAACAGGCCATGCCGGGGGATACATGACAGGGGCGGCCCGGACGGAAGCATCCTCGGTTTGTGCTGCATGTGTATATACGTTCAGATTCGTCAGCCAGCCATGCCTGCCGACGCTTGATATACCCCTCCATCCATCCATCCATCCATCCATCCATCCATCCAACCACGCATCCATGACCTGACCCCTTCTCTACATCGATCCAACAGCCGGCCGCCGACCCAGCGTCAAAAGACGGCGCGATCATCGGCGGCAAAAGAACGGCCGCGCGGCAGAGGTTTAGAAAAGAGCAAAACCGAAAATAAGAGGTGGATTACAGCTTCTTTTTTCCCGCCGCCGCCGCCGCCGCCCGCTCCGCCGCCTCTCTTTCCGCCTTGGCCACGTCGTCGGCCTCCTTGCGCTCCGCATACCACTGCCCGGCCTGCAACACCAGCACGCCCACCAGCACCAGCGCCAGGATGACGTGGCTCGCGCTGAGCACGCGCAGGCTGTCCTCGCGGCCCAGCACCACCTCCCCCGTCAGCGGACCCGAGTGGTGCACCGGGAACCCGGGGCCGCCGGCGGCCGGCGCGCCGCTCCCGGACCCCGTGCCCGCCGAAGCAGCCGCCGCCGCCGCCGCCGCCGCCGCCGCCTCCTTGGCGCGCTCCGCCACCGCCGCGAGCCCGCCGGGCTGGCTCACGGCGCGCATCCCCTTGACGATGTTGCTCAGGTAGACGCCGGTGCCGATGAGGTAGAGGACGAGCCCGGCGCCGTCAAAGAGCACGTTCGCCTCGCTAGGGCGGAACAGCTTGACGAAGAAGCCGAGGAAGCCGACGAACATGACCATGTGCATCATGCGGGCGATGAGGGGCGGGGCCTGGTGCATGAAGCGCAGGTGGGTCTCGAGGTGGTCGAGGTAGGCCGGGTCCGGGAGGGGGTCCGAGGTCCAGAGGAGGGGGAAGTCGTAGGGGAAGGAGGCGAAGAGGATGCCGAGGAAGAAGCATACCGCTGGCAAGGGGAGGAGAAGAGGACAAAAGGTTAGCGAACGCTTGGGAGGGAGAAAAAGCGAGAAAATGGAGGGGACCTACGGCCGATGATGAGAAACGTGGCAAAGGAACCCGATCCGCGGTAGTCCTTGGATCGGGTCGTCTTGGACCAGTCTACCCACTTGGTGGGCATCTTGGAGGAAGGCTGACGGATGGAGAGGGAGGTTTGGCGTCGGGTTCCTCGGAGGGAGGTGGGCGGGAGCTGGAGGTTGGGTGAAGCTTGAGGAGGGATTGGATTCCTTGGGGACTCGTGATGTGGTGGGACGCTGGAACGCCGCAAGAGGTCAGGTTGTCGGAGGAGCCGGGGCGGTTGCGTCAGGTCCAGGGCTGGAGGGGGTTGGCCAATGTCGTGTGTTCGCCTTTCAACCCTGTCGCGGATGCAGGCGTCGACTAGTGTATGTACGCAGTAGGTAGCGTAGCGTAGGTAGCACGGGGGGAGGGAGCTTGCCCGTGGGTTTTTTGCCCAAGGGATTCAGCGCCGAGCATGGTTTGCGTTGCGCGAACCTAAGCTTTGCGAAGAGTCGTTTAAGCTCTTGGCGTTCTGCCGTGCCAAGAACGCTAGAACCGGGCCCCGCTGTGCGATCGGCTCCATCCATCCCGCCAATTTCTTGTGGTTGACAGTGTTACGTTACGTTACACGTTCACTACCGTAGTTGGTTACATGATGCTCAGGTCCCATTCGTCCTCTCGTGACCTTGTCCTCCGAACCTCCCGTCAGGTTCCCTCTCGTCCATGCCGCACGAACGCCGTGCGACACCTGTGCCGGATCGCCTCTCCTTTGCGACCGCTTAATCCAGCATCTTCATGCCATGCTCATTATATCTCGTCCCCACCGGCGCAAGCTCCTGCGCGATCCTGTCCAGCTCCGCCAGGTCGGACTCATCAAGCACCACCTCGACGGCGTTCTCGCGTACGCGCTCCGGGCTCGTCGAGCCCGGGATGGGGATGATGCGCGGCATCCCTGGCCTGCGGCTCAGCGCCAGCACCCAGCCGATGGCCACCTGTGAGGTGGTGCACCCCTTCCTCTCCGCCAGCTGCTGCACCTGGCGCGCCAGCCGCAGGTTCGTCTCAAACACCTCCGGCTGGAAACGCGGGAGGTCGCGCCGGAAGTCGCCCGGAGGGAGGTCGTCAAAGGATTTGAACCGGCCGGTGAGCATGCCGCGACCGAGCGGGGCTGGGGGGGAGGAAAGGAGGAGAGAAAGGAGGGGGAGGGTTAGCGTGGGCCTGTCCTGTCCTGTCCTGTCCTGTCCTGTCCATGGGACCGGGGGGGCAACACGGGAGGATGAAGCGAGGGAAGAGAGCTGCTCACCATACGCCAGCACGGCGATGTCGTTTTCTGCGCATGCCTGCAGCACGCCGTTCTCCAGGGGCTCGGTCGACCACAGCGACAGCTCGACCTCGACCGCCTCGATGCGGGCGACCTTGGCCGCGCGGCGAATCGTCTCGGCGCCGACCTCGCTGAGCGAGATGCCCCCGATGCGGCCCGCCGCCACTTGCTCTTGCAGCGCCTTCACCGTGGTCTCGATCTCGACCTTTTTATCCTTGCGCGCCGGCTCGAACTGGTCGATGAGCCCCTTCCCGCCGATCAGACGGACCGAGTTCTCGACGCTCGTGCGCACGCCCTCGGGCGACGCGTCCGGAACCAGGCCCGGGCCGATGCAGCCCTTGATGTTGAGCAGGATCTTGTCGCGATCCTCCGGGTACCGCTCAAAGTAGGCGCGCAGCAGGGTCAGCGAGTTGTTGCCGGGCGGGCCGTAGAACTCGCCGCCGTTCAAGTAGTTGCAGCCGGCCTCGATCGCGGCTTTGATGACGGCGAAGCTCTGCTCCTCGGGGAGCTTGTCCTCGCGCCACGTCAGGCCTGGGAGGGGGGGTTAGCCGGCGTCGTCGCCGCGTCCTTGACGCGGACATGCGGGTGGTCAGCCCTACCCATCAGGCCGAAGCCGATGTTGCCGACCTTCTTGCCCTGGATCGTGTGGACCATGGTGACCTCAAGAAGCGCTCTGCTGATGGCTGCTATACAGGGGATTACACGCCTCGACTCCCGGAAGCCTCGACAAAAACCTCTGGGCTTGGACGGCGGCTTTTCTATCACGATCAGGCCCCCTTGCCTCCCGGAGATAATGGCCTTCGTTTCCTTGGCTGTCGTTGCCCCGGATGTATCGGCAGCGGAGATAGCCGCTAACTCCCGTCCCGACTCGTTGGTCAGAGGAGCTTGTGTAGCGTATGTGTTTTATCCTCGGTATGGAAGCTGTCGCGTCTGAGGCATGAGTGGCATTTCGGATGGTTGATGTCATTGCCCCGCCTCTCGAGCCTGCGCCATAGCCTGAGCCATTGGCGGCCGTTGAAAGCGGGGCAGGCTCGGCGAGGCCACGACGAGCTCTCCCGAGCCGCCGGAGTCGTGCCGCAAGCATCCGAAACCATGAGCGACGGCCTTTGCTTACACAGTCCATGGCTTCTTCCACTCCTGGAATGAGGAACAGGCCAGACCCAACCCTGTTTTTTGTTTTTTTCACCTTGGCTGAAGAGATGACGAAGAGAGACTCATTCCACCGTGCATTCCCCTGCCCCCCTCTCACCCAGCTTGTACCTCACCACGGAGTGTGGACCTATTAGTGAGTGCTTGACCATGCCCGTGTGGACTATTTTCGGTACTGTATTTCGTACTGTCTCCATCGCCATGAGCACGTGAAGTGACATCAAAAGTGGCGCTCCCGAATTCGTGGGGAAAGCCAAGCCGATCTCCCGTTCTGCCCGGCCCCCCCCCCCCCCCCCCCCCCCAGCCCCAAGAATTGCATGCTCCAATCTTCGCACGCAATCGCAATCAGCGGGCGCGCTGACGCCACTGTTGCTGCTGATGTTATGTCGCTGCGTTGCATTGCGACTGGAAGCTCACCCCCGACGCTCAGGACCGCCTTGACGACGAGCAAGCTGCCCCCAAGCCCCGAACACGCGGGGGTGACGATTGCTTTCATCCTTGACTTCCGTGATCAAGCCATGTCCCAAGACGTCGTTGACCTGCCCCCGCCTCTCTCCCGGACTCATTCTCGGGACCTGAGCCGGCGGAGGTCGTCCAGAGATCGCATCGAGGCCATCTTGGAGGTTAGTCCTGGATCCTGAGTTGAGCACACCTGGTCGGCACTTGTTTATCCTTCCTTCATCTTTCCCTGGGATACCCCACACCTTGTACTTTTTTCCCGCGTCCTAGTGCGAGCATTTAGGTGCCGGCAACGTACAGGATCGAATCCCACACCGGGATCCGACGTTCTTCCCTCCCCTAGATACCTACCACCACCACCACCACCACCAGCTCATCGTCCCACGAGCATGGCCAGCCTGGCAGAGGCCATCTTCGGCCACTCGGTGAACGACATCTTCAGCTCTGCTGTTCGTCTGCTGCCCCCGGTTTCCACGCCAGCTTTTCCCTCCTGCGTGAGCACCAGAGCGCCAGCCGTGCTGACCTGACACCTCCAACAGGGCGCCCGCGAACGGGCCGAGGCGCTCGAGGCCAGCTCGGCCAACGTCAGCCCCAAGCTGCAGCCCCTCCTCGGGCCCTCTGCCAGGGGAAGCGAGCCCTCCGGCTCGCGGCTCCCGGCGGGCATCCACCACCACGGCGAGGATGGCGGTCACCATGGCGGCGTCGTAGCCACCCAGCCAGGGGGCTACCAGAGCCTCAACTACCAGACCGTAAGCCCCGCCGATCCCAACACGATCCCGCACAAGCGGTCGATCCAGTTCAGCAACGCCGCCAACCCGCCGCCACCACGGTCTCCGCGGCCCAGCACGGCGGCGCCGGCGGCGCGACAGGACGATGGCGCGGGAGAAGAGGAGGACGAGGAGGAGGACGAACAGCTGCGGCAGGAGTCGTGGTTCAAGAGCAAGCTGCGGTACTTTAAGAGCATCGAGCTAGAAAACAAGGGGAGCGTGGCACGGGATCACCTCGCCTTAGGTTCGTTGTCCCCACCCGACCGGCGCCCCGTCGCCGGAAGATGACGACGTCTCGTCGGGCCCGCCCGTCGGAAAGCAGCGCTAACCCCACGTTTCTTTTGCCGAGCGCAGAGCGAACCTTCCTTGCCTGGCTTCGAACCTCTCTCGCCTTCGCCTCCATCGGCATCGCCGTCACCCAGCTCTTCCGGCTCAACACGTCGCTGGCCGGCGACACGCAGCAGGCCGAGACGCTGCGGCGCCTGGGCAAGCCGCTCGGCACGACGTTTCTGGCCGTGAGCATCCTCATCTTGCTGCTGGGGTACAACCGCTACTTGCAGGGCCAGCACTGGGTCATCCGCGGAAAGTTCCCCGCCAGCCGGGGGACAATCTTGCTGGTGTCGTTTATCGCGTTTGCGGTGACGTTGGCGTCGCTGGTGGTTATTGTGGTGGTGAGGGCGGATGAATAGAGAGGCGTAGTTGCGCGGCGTGGGACTAGGTACCCGTAGGGCTAGGTACCCGGAGGACGAGGTGATTGGTCTCTGGTGTTGGTTGGTCAGGCGTCAGGATAGGTTGGAGGCTGGAAATGCCTGTGAGGGTCAGGGTCAGGGTCAACGCAGATGTGGGCTTCTGCATGGGAACGGTTTTTTTTTTTTTTTCTTTTCTTTTCTTTTTTACTGGGCAGGGCATGATTGATGAAGGCCATCTACTGAGTATGACGCCACCGAAGGAAACGATGCGCGCAAAGGAGCCGATACCACGTTGTACTCTGGCGGGCGCTTTGGCGGTTTTGAGTCGACGTCTACTATATGTTGAATTGATCACATGAGGTTTTGTTTTGCTGCAAACAACGCCCCGGCCAGGCTGTTGTGGCCGTCGTTGCAACGGTCTACGGGCTGTCTACAAGGAAATGCAGCAATCAAGTACTAAATTGGACTCTGTCCCACTTTGAACGTCTAGTTATGTACTGCGTAGTCGACCAAGCAAGGTGAATGAAACCCACTCTCGCTTCTCAACCTTGGAACCAACCAAGATCCACCACCACACACATCATCATCATCATCATCATCATCACCACTGTCAACTCATTCTCTTGCGCTTTTCTTGCTCTTGTGGACACGACACCTCAGATAAAAAAAAAAAAAAGAGCAGGAGAGCTTCCCAGACTTTCTAAAGCAACTTCATCCCGCCAGCAGGGACAAGGCAGATCCAACCTCTCTACAAAGACCCCACCTCGTTCGGTATCTGGGGTACCTCAGGAGCCTGACCCGGCTACCCAAGAGACCACGCACAACGTAGTATAGATCTCCTTCGGCCACCTCTCCGTATCCACCAACGAACCAACCAACCAGCCAACCAACCAACCAATCCCTCTCTCCAACTTGGAAAAAGGCGATGAGATAGCAGCCAGCCATGAAGAACCCGGTCGACATCCCCACCTTCGCGGCCGCCCAGCTCGCCCTCCTCTCGGCCGAGCTCGCCGCCGAGGTCGCCGAGTCCTCGGCCCTCGTCCGCCTGCACGCCCCCTCGGCCCTGCAGCGCGCCGGCGTCGCCCTGACCAACCTGACCGTTGGCGCGCGGCGCACGGGCCTCGGCGGCCGCACCGTCGTCGAGCTGGTGCCGGACCGCGCCACCTCGTTTTCTTCTTCCTCCGGGCCGTCCGGCGGCGACGGCGGCGGGAGCGGCGGGCCGGATCTGCCCGAGCATGGCATCCGCGTGGGGGACATTGTGCTCGTGTCGGAGCAGCCGGCGGGGACGGCCAAGAAGAGGGAGGTCAAGGAGCTGGAGGGGAAAGGGGCCAAGGGGGTGGTGACGAGGGTCGGGAAGGGGGTGGTGGCGGTGGCGGTGGATGAGGGGGAGGGGGAGAAGGAGGGGAAGGGGGAGGATGGTGTGCTGGGAGGGGAGAAGCGGGTTTGGATGGTCAAGGTGGCGGATGATGTTACGTTTCGGAGGTGAGGTGTTGTTTTTTTTTTTTTTTCTTGTTCCTTTTCTTGTTCTTTTTTTTTTTTGTTGTTGTTGTTGAGAAAGAGGAGGAGGATGGATGAGAGAGGGGTTGGGCATGGGGGACATGGGTGAACGAGCTACGGCTGACCAGGCCAGGATGAACCAAACCATGGAGAGGCTTTCGAAGCTCGAGGAGCGCGAGTACACGCCCTTCATCCGGGTGCTCTTTGGCATGTCGTCGCCGTCGTCGGTTCCCGAGGACCTGGCCAACGACCCCGAGGTTGGCACGATCGACTGGGTGGACCCGACGCTCAACGACAGCCAAAAGGACGCCATCCGTTTTGCCCTGGCATCGAGGGAGATCGCCCTCATCCATGGCCCGCCGGGGGTGAGCAAACCTCTCCTTCAGTCCGTTGCGCATGCCATGTCTAAGCCAAACGCGAATGCAGACCGGCAAGACCCACACCCTCATCGAGCTCATCCTCCAGCTCCTCCGGCGCAACCAGCGCGTCCTCGTCTGCGGGCCGTCCAACATCTCGGTCGACAACATCGTCGAGCGTCTCGCTCCGCACAAGATCCCCCTCGTCCGCCTCGGCCACCCGGCCCGCCTCCTCCCCTCGGTCCTCGACCACTCCCTCGACGTGCTCACCCGCACCTCGTCGGCGGGGGCCATCGTGCGCGACGTGCGGGCCGAGATGGACGCCAAGCAGGCGTCGATCCGCAAGACGCGCAACGGCCGCGAGCGCCGCGCCATCTACGCCGAGCTGCGCGAGCTGAGGAAGGAGTACCGCGAGCGGGAGCGGCGGTGCGTCGACGAGATCGTGGCCGGCAGCCGCGTGGTGCTGGCCACGCTGCACGGGGCGGGCGGGTCGCAGCTGCGGCGGGAGGAGTTCGACGTGGTCATCATCGACGAGGCGAGCCAGGCGCTCGAGGCGCAGTGCTGGGTGCCGCTGCTGGCGGCGAAGAAAGCGGTGCTGGCCGGCGATCACCTGCAGCTGCCGCCCACGATCAAGTCGCTCGGGTCCAAGAGGAAAGGCGCTCCGGCCTCGGGCTCGGCCGCCGGCTCGGCCGAGGCCGCCGCGGGGTTCACGCTCGAGAGGACGCTGTTTGACCGGCTGCTCCAGCTGCACGGGCCGGGCATCAAGCGCATGCTGACGACGCAGTACCGGATGCACGAAAGGATCATGCGGTTCCCCTCGGACGAGCTCTACGACGGGCGGCTGGCGGCGGCCGAAGGGGTCGCGCACCGGCGGCTGCGCGACCTGCCCTACGAGGTGGCCGAGACGGACGACACGACGGAGCCGCTCGTCTTCATCGACACGCAGGGCGGCGACTTTCCCGAGAAGAACGAGGACGACGCGGACGCGAGCGGGACCAAGAAGCTGACCAAGAGCAGCCTGTACGGCGACAGCAAGAGCAACGAGGGCGAGGCGGCGCTGGTGAGGCAGCACGTGCGCAGCCTGGTCGAGGCGGGAGTGAGGCCCGAGGACATCGCGGTGGTGACGCCGTACAATGCACAGGTGCGTACCCTCTTCCCTACCCGAACCTTGTTCCTTGAGTCCAGCGGAGGGAGGGGGGGCGCTTGAGACTCTCGAGTGACAAATGCTTGGCTCCCTCCCTCCCGCTGCACCGTCGATCGGCCCCGGAGATGGAAGACGGGGCTACGCTAGCGTACGGTCTATTGCAGGGGAGCTCCGTTCATGCGGCGGCGGAGGCGACGACCGGGCCATCCGCATGAACGGCTACAGGATGGGCGTGTGCGGAGCATGACGCTCCAACGGAAGACGGAGTGGAACGAAGGAACGGGGCTGACCCATGCGCCGTCCCGGCATGCAGCTTGCGATCCTCGCGCCGCTCAAGGAGACGTACCCGGGCATTGAGCTCGGGAGCGTCGACGGGTTCCAGGGCCGCGAGAAGGAGGCCGTCATTGTCAGCCTCGTGCGCAGCAACTCGGAGGGCGAAGTCGGGTTCCTGGGCGAGAAGCGCCGGCTGAACGGTAAGCATGACAATCCTCACGCGAAAGTGAACCAACGCTCGTCCCAGCTGGGCGTTCGGGCTCAGACGGCCGAGGAGTTTATGCCTCGTCGTCCGTTTTTTTTTTTTTTTTTTTTTTTTTTTTTTTTTTTTTTTTTTTTTTTTTTGCTCTCTTTTGCCATCTCGAGATAGGTAGGTAGGTACTCGGTATCGCTCGACTAACCACCACCTACGCTTTAGTGGCCATGACCCGCCCCCGACGCTCGCTCACCGTCATCGGGGATTCTGAAACGGTCAAAAAGTATGCCCGCCCCAGCCCCACGGTGTCGGGATGAAGCAGGTGGCTGACTCGTGCCAACCCTTTTCTTTCAGAGGCAGCACGTTCCTCAAGCGCTGGATGGACTTCCTTGAAGAAAACGCCGATCTCCGTTACCCGGATGTGGCGGCGTTGCAGGCGCAGGACAGAGCCTGAAGGCATGAAGACGCAAAAAAAAAAAAAAAAGCAAAGCAGCAGCGGCGCTTGCGGCGGAGCCACCGATCTAACGTACACAGTAGATGCTGTCCTGATGCTGACGGCGGCAGCAACGCAGCGGGCCCGTGGGTTCATGCGCCCAAATCCGGACCAGAGTTTCGGAAGGACAATCTCCAAGACCCGGAGAAAGAGGAGGAGAGGAGGATGGTGAGCAACCCGGCCCCCGGAGAGGGGTGGGGGGAGGGCGGCCGCGGAATGCGAGCATGTCAAACCCGTTGGCAGGCCTTGTTTGGTTCGTGATGGGAGAGATTCGGAGATTTCTCTCGTCGATGATTGCGCAGGGGCCACCGTCTGTGTACCCTTACCACCACTATACACGTAACTGTCGTAGTTAGTTATCTGCCCGAAGCCACGGCCGGGAAGAGAAGGGAGGGGGGTGGTGGCGTCATCTCGGCCGGGTCCTCACCGTCGGTCGACCGACGACCGGTGATCCTCCATGGCATGGGGTCCATGGGGCTGGTTGGGTAATACAGAATCGTTCCAGGTTCAAATAAGTAATGCGCTCAGCAGCCAACACAAACACCAGGTGAGAAAGGGCAGAAGGGTTCAATCCCATCCCATCCCATCCCATCCCATGCAATCCCATCTCATTCAATCCAATGGCATCCCGCAACCCGGCCTCATGGCGGCCCTGTTTTCTTGTTTTTTTTTTTTTTTTTTTTTTTTTTTTTTTTTTTTGGCCATGCCAGCCGTGTTCACCGTCGGGCGCTGAGCACAGTGGACGACGACGATGATGACGACGACGACGACGCCGGGACGTTGCAACGGAACGCTTCAAGCTCAAGACCCTTCCATTTCGGTGCCAAGAGCCTGGACCCTTGGTGTTTCAGGCTGCCTTTTGTCAGTGGAGCCAGTGGAGTCTGTCACCCCTTGCCGGAGCGGGGGGATTCCACGTTGCGACGTGGTTGAGGGTTCTGGTGGAGGGCCCTGACTTTTTTGACCTTTTTTGACCAGGGTCCGGGGTTCCTCGGCCCCGCCCTCCCCCTCCCTCCCCTGTCATTGTTGTCTTTTTTTTCAGACGGACGTTTAACTACGCAGTAGTATCTTGTCCAACGTGGATGGAGGAAATGATCAAGTACATCGACTATAGTACATACTAGTATGTGTTGGAAAATACGAGCCTCGTGCGACGCCTCGCTAGGTTTCCATATTTGTGGCAATGCGGTCGGTAGTCTGAAGTTTGGCGTCGGCCTTGGTGTTTCACGCCCGCCACCCAGCATGCAGCGTTGCCCGGCCGGGTTGTTTTTGCGAACACAACAATGTCAAAGCACCAGTTGGGCGTTCCCGTTCCGTCGTTCCAAGGGGGGGGGGGGGGGGCGGGACCGCGGCCATACACCATAACTGCTACGTGCACAGTACTGCGTACTGCGTACTGCGTACACCGTAAGTATGTGCGTTGTCGGTTTAGGAAGCAGTTCCCACCCAAGAAAAAGTTGCGCAACCTCGGCCGCGGGCGTAATTCATCCGGAGATCGCACGGCACCTTGCTGGCCGGCTCATGGCATCGCTTGTCGCTTGTCGACCGTTGACCGGGCCGTTTGTTTGGCGAGATATCCAACTACCCTGCGCAGAGCCGGGGGCCCCGTCTTTGCTAGTCGATGTACATATGTACCACAGTATGTACTGCTACTCTATGGATGGATGGATGGATGGATGTACTGCGTACGCGGTGCTCTGGCGTACACGACCCGGCCGGAACCTGTTCGGAGCGGAAGGTATGCGCGCCCGCATCGCAACGCCTAGCGAGCAGCAGCAAGGGGCGTAAACAAAGCGCGCGCCCTGGAGCCGCGAGCCGCTGGCATTGGCTCCTTGGCGAGCATTCCGCGAGCTCGTACGCGTTACTGTTACAGCTTGCTTGCGTGCGCTTCGGCATCGACGTTGGCAACGTGCATTGAACCCCATGCAGGCGGGTGGCCGATCCGATGTCGCCGCTGCGAGGCGAGCGGCGGCCGGGGAGGCTTTCCCTGGAAACGGGAGACGAGAGGAAGAAGGAAAAAAAAAAAAACAAGAGGCGGAGAGCATCACCACCGTGCGGGTCGCACCCGAGAGGTTCGCGAGAGAAACACCGTGTCGCCAATCGATGCCCTTTATGGGGGACGGCCGGCTGTGCTTCCGAAGCGGCCATCTCGCGAGGAGCGGATATATATGCACGGCCGGGGTGAGCGAGGCGGACGTGCGCTGGGCGGCGGTGGAGCGCTCGGGTGTGTGCGGGCAGAGGTCCGGTTGGGCTTCCGAGGACGAGATCAAAAAACAGCATGTATTGGTTTTTTGTCTCTGCAACTGTTGTCCGCAAGGTTGACTTGCATAGGGATAACGCAGGCAGCCCGAATTTGTAACGCGTTCAAGCGTGTCCATAGGGACAATGCGAGCGGGAGGTAACTAGTGAGGTATGTAGTGCGTGACGGAAGGCCGATCATAGCAAAAAGCCCTGGACGATAAGATGGCCCGGCCAAGGCCCTCTCGGCAACCTTGTGCGGATGAAACAGCCGCCATTTCCCAAGGGACACCCAAGGGTTACCCAAGGGACACGGCAACAGGGGGTCGGCGCCGAGAGGCACGCATGGCACGCACTCCTGAGGTTCCTCTGGCTGGCTGACAGTTCACGTGCTGGGTTGGTTGTGTTGCTCGTTGCGTTGACGGGAATGGCCCGTGGCCTTTGCGGCCTCTGTGCCTTCCAGAAAGGGCCTTGCTGGCATGGGGCCGCGAGAAAACCCGGAAGGTGGCTTTGGGGAAGCCGTTGCCGACAGGAACGGGATTCCATCCCGTGCCGCTGTTGACTGTTGACCCCTGGGAAGAAACGGTACGGTACCATACCTAGGTACACGCTCACATGCTGGTACGCGAGCCGTGTTGTACGTACTGCGTACCTTAAGGTAGAGTGGGCTCAGCACTCCGTAATGAAGGAGACGGGGAGGGAGGGAGGCTTTGGCCCTTTTTTTTTTCCCAACCCTTTTCCCTCAGGTCTTCTTCCCATCCGTTTCATCTCAACCAACGCACGCACCAACAAACACACCCAAGTCCCAAGCCTCCATCACAACCCTCAATCGGTCGGACACGCCACTGCCAAACCCGCGACGTAGCAGCGGGTTCTTGTCCCCTCCCTGAATCAGGCAAGGCCGCCGACGGGCATCAGGGGGTGCCGCTGAGCCCTGGCCCTGCGTGCCACGATTGCGCTATGTTTTGCTAACCGTGCGGCGCGCGTGGCTTCGCTCGACTCCACGCCAACTAAACGTTAAAGTACGCTAACAAACTCCACCTTCACCCAACCCCCCACCGGGACCCGTGCCTTGACGTTTCCCACGCGACCGCTCACCAATGGAACCGTCGTGGTTTCGATCGCTCTGCCTTGCCTGGCGGGGAGGCTCCCTCTCTTGGGTCTCAAACCGAGAGCCATTCAAAGGCATGAAAAGAAGGACGGCACAAGCCGCGCCTCTGATTCATGCCAGCGTTCCCTCTTTTTGTCTTTTTTTGGGTGGGGTAGGGGGTTCCGTTGAAGATTTGATTCGACCACACATGCCTGCCATCAAGTGGTGGGAGATGATGGAAGCTCGGCTCCAGGACGGGGCGCATCCCCCACTCCCGTCAGAGCCATCTTGGGGGGGGGGGGGGGGGGGGGCGTGGTGGTATCGGTTGCCAGCGGGTTGTCGTTCAGAACCTTCCGAAACCAGCCTCCCCTTGAGAGCGAATGCACCTCCACCATGCCAAGGTGCAGCTGCAGATGCGCGCCGGAGACTCATGCCCAGTTCGGTGGCCCGGAGCGATGCATTGCACTTTGAAGGAACGCAGCGGCTGGAGACGGCCGAGAGCGCTCGTCCAAGCCGCATCCAAGGCCCGACGGGCTGAAGCCGCGGAGAGCTCTCGGTCACCGACATCTGGGTTGGAGGGACTTGGAGGGACCGTCACCGCGATGCTGGACACTACCTACGTATCTACTAGAGTAGAGGTAGCTCCTGGGTACGCTAGCACCCCCCACAAGGAGCCATTCATTGACCCGGAAGGGGGGGGGGGGGGGGGAGGCCCCCTGACAGTCAAAACATGGGCTTTCACAGCAGATCCGGATCCAGCAAGTTTGGAAACGGCTGATGGATGGATGGCACGCCGAAGCATGGGAGCAAGCCATGCCCGATGATCCTGTCGTCACGCCCCCGTCTCCACCTGCGACCCCCCTCTGCGCCCCTCCCCCTCCATCACCGTCGCATCGGCCACCTCCATCCTTGCCTCGTGCGCCCGTACGCAGACCAGGGACGTCGAGGGTGCAGCGTGTTTTGGCCCGGTATAATACTCACCATTGGTGCTGCCTTTCTCGCCCCTTGGCGGGGCCGGTCCCGCCATCTTGCATGTTGTTGTCTTGTTTGTTCCCTTCCCCCCCTCCCTCCTTTTCTTTTCGTGGTTGCCGTGGTGTGCCGCCGATCCTGCGCGTGCGTCCCCGCGACACCGAGCCCTTTTAGCCCAACGCCTCGACTTCCGACGAGCGTGTTTGTGTGTGTATGTGTGTGTGCGTGTGCGCGTGTGCGGCAGCAACAGCAGCAGCAGCAGCAGCAGCAGCAGCAGCAGCAGCAGCAGCAGCAGCAGCAAGTAGCATGAGACCTGCTGCAGCGGGTCAGGGTGTTCCGTGTTGCTAAGCCCTCCTTTCTATCCACTCGCCCACCCACCCCTCCCCCCCTTCTTTCATGTCGACCCGACTCCATTCGTTCCATCAAGTCCGCCACCCCTCGGTGCCGTCGCACACCGTCCAGTCGTTCGCTCTCCTGGTCAGCATTTGTCTTCCAACGGCGCGGTGGCTTCGTACATAGCCATCCCGGCAGCCATCAGCTCACCGCCGTGCCATTTCACTCCCGCCTCGTCCCTCCCGCCTCCACGCCCGCACCCGGGATATCGCAGCCGCAAGCACCAAGGAGCCGCATCGCTGGGCCATGCGGAGCTCCTGAGCCAGGACGCCGGCGAGGTTCGCATCAACGTCGATCCATTTCACCAAGGATCCCCCCGACCGTCTTCCAACATTCCGCTTGGACGGCTCCACAGCAACGTCCGGACGGCAGATGGCCCCAGGCGGCGAGGCCGTCTTGTTATGAAGCACCTCGGTCCGCCTTTGATCCGCCCTCCTGCTTCTCTTCTCTGATCCGGCCTCTCCTCTCTCTTTCCGGACCACGCCGACCGAGACCGACGCATCGCGATGCCGAGCCTCTTCGGAAAGTCGGGTTCCACCTCGGGCCGCGCCAAGGCCCGGCACAAGTCCATCCGGGGGACCATCTCGGCGCCGATACCGATACCCACAAGCCCCAACGACCCCGATTTCCCCATCCGAACCAACTTCCCCGGCGTGCCTGCGCCGGCGGACGACGACGAGCTTCCGATCCGGACCCCCGGCGCCGGCGCCGGCACCGGCACCGGCACCGGCACCGGCATGGCCGTGCCTCCTCCCCCCCACGGGGACCTCCCCGACGAGCTTGCGGCCGCCAAGGAGGCCATGGACCCTGGCGCGAACAAGGAGCAGCAGATACCGCCTCCTCCCGACCACGCCTCCATGTCCGGCAGCAGCAGCCGCAGCAGGAGCAGCGTCGGGCGCCGCCACGAGCAGGAGCCGAGGATCGAGCCGGCTCGTCCGGGGACCGGCAGCCCCCCGTCAACCGCCAACGGCTCCGGGGGCAGCGCGGGCCCGGGCGTCCAGCCAAGGCCCCGGCCACGCCGCAATCGCCGCCGGCGAGCGCCTCCCACACGCCCGCCGCCGTCGCCTCGGGACGTCCATCGCCCCGCACGCCGTCGCGCTCTCCCACCGACCGGGTCCCTTCGGCCGCGCGCAAGGCGTCTCCGCCGGGCCTCTCTCAGTCCTCGCCGCCGCCGGCGAGGAGGGCCACGAACCCGGTTCTCGGGGCCGCCGCCGGCAGCGCTCTCGCCCCCGCTCCCGCCCCCGCCGCGCGCTACTCGGTCGTCAGCGACGTGCCCAGCAGCGGCAGGCAGACGGCGCACAGCAAGGACGGCCCGCAGCGGAAGAAGTCGGCGTTCCGCTCGGTGCTGGGGCGGCTCTTTGGCCACGCAAAGAAGAAGACGAACAGCGCGGCCGTCCACGACGAGGTGGCCATCCTGCAGCAAGAACCCCCCGAGCCCGAGCGCCGGTCGAGGCCGCCGGGGCCGGCGGCGCATCACCGGAGCGTAAGTCCCCCAAGAGAAGAAGAAGAAGAAGATGATGATGATGGCTTCTGCGGTTGCTGACGTTGGCCGTCCAGGATCCGACCGCGCTCGGCCGGCCGGGCCAGAGATCCCCCAAGCGCTCGGCATCGCTGCCCCTGAGCGAGTACGACCGCCCGCTGCGGTCCCACTCCATCGGGCCCGACGACATCTTGGCCATCGAGAGCGCGCGCAACTCGCTGCACATGGACGCGGCCGGGATCGCCCCGGGCAGCCTCTCCCGGAGGCGAGCCGCGACCGCGGCCGCGGCCGCGGCGGGGCGTTCTTCGCTTTTGCACCCCCATCCGGCCTGGAACCGCGAGTTCGGCACCGGGCTGTCCCCGCGCCCGGCCAGCGCCCACGGCCGCGGCAGCAGGGCCGGCGGCCGCAGCACCGCCGAGCCGGATCCGAGCGAGATCGGCCGCGCCATCACGAGCGACAGCGGCGGAGGCCTGCGGCGGCGGTCCCGGAGCCTCTCCGGGCTGGAGGACTTTGCGGGGGCGGGTCCGAGAGGCGCCCCCTCGTCCTCGCCGCGCGCCGAGCGCCGCCGCAGCGACGAGATTCGCTACTGGCGCGGGTCGTACGACCCGGCCTCCTGTCGCCGCTGTCGTCCAACGGCGGCGCTCAGGACGACATTGACGACACCGCCCTGGGCGACGTTGCCAGCACCGCGCCCGGGAGCCCCGCCGCGGCCCAGCGCCGCCCGCCGCCGCGGCCCAGGACGCCGCCGCAGCCGTTTCGCTTCGGGCCGCTCCCCAAGGAGATGATGGGCATGAAGATCACCCAGGCGGCGGACTTGGACACGAGGCTTGCCGGCCTCGAGGTCCGCACCCTGCGGCTCGAGGGCGCCGTCGACAAGCTGTACCACCACGTCGCGCCGGGCCAGGACCCCGGGCTCGACCTCCGCCCGGCCGGCGACGACGCCAAGGATGCGGCCCCGGGAACGCGGCCGACCAGCTCGCGCCGCTCCATCGACACCGACGCCCAATCCCACCTCTCCATGGATCCCTACGCCGGCGGCCAGGCCGGCTTCCTCCAGCCCCCTCCCGTGCTTGTCCGCCCGGCCAGGTCGAGCAGCCTCGCCGCGAACGCCCTGAGCCCGACCTTCCCCTTGCCGATGCGTCTGCAAGAGCAACAGCAAAGCCAAAGCCACCACCACCACCACCACCACCACCACCCCCCCTCGTCCCCTGCCGTCCGCCCGGCAGCGACAGCCGCCGCCGCCGCCGCCGCCGAAGCGGAAGCGGAAGCCAACCTCCACCGCGACGCCCTCATCGCCCAGCTCCGCCGCGACCTCGACGCCGAGCGAGCCGCGCGTTTGCGGCTCGAGGCGCAGGTCAAGAAGCTCTCCGAGAGGGTCAACACGCTGTCGAGCACCATGTTTGCCATGGTCCGAGGGCCGAGCGAGGCCAAGTCGCAGGAGCGGCTGGCCGCGAAACCGTCGCCGTTGTCGTTGTCGTTGTCGTCGTCGTCGTCGCCGCCGCCGCCGTCGCTCGCGGCCGGCGCTGCGGGTGCGGCCGGCGCAGGCGGAGCAAGCTCGCCGCTGACGGCCCGGACGATGTCGACGACCTCGGCCGCCGGCGGCAGGCTTGCGGTGCCGGTGGTGCAGAGGGAGGAGCAGTATTCTGTGTTTGAAACCGACGATGACGACGACGATGACGACGACAAAGACGACGACGACGACGACGACGACGATGAGGTCAGCGCCGAAGACACCACCGCCGAAACCCTCCTCACCCGTCACGAGACGGCGTCGTCGTCGCGGCTAAGACGGCCCACGGTCTCGTCCAAGGGATCCAAAGCGGCGGGCGCAGACGGCGAGGGGCGGCACGCCGCAGGGGATGATGATGATGTCCACGCCCCTCGCGAGGAAAGGATCCCCGTGGTCTCGTACGGGGCGTTTGGCGAGGAGCTGAGGCCTCTGGATCATCGTGTTCACGACAGCGACGACGACGACGACGACGACGACGACGACGACGACGAGCACGGGCGTGCCGGGGGTGGCGAGGAGGATGAGCAGCGCAGGAAGAAGGCGGCGCGGACGCTGAGCTTGAGCCAGCTGACGCTGGGAAAAGGGCAGAGGGCGCAGGTGTGAGCGAGAAGAAGGCTTGCTGACAACCGGGTCCCTTGTTTTTTTCCCCCCTCTCTTGGTTCGTTTTCTTGCTTCTTCATCGGCATCACGGGCCTACCGGCAGAGGCTTTTTTGGGGTTGGGTCTCTTTTTTTTCTTCTTCTTCTTTTGCTTTTTGGCATAAGCAACGACGACTCATGGACTCATGAAATGCCTGCTCCGGTGCTTGTCTTCCCCTTCTTCCTCTTTCACCTCCGTCGCAGGCGCCCTGATGTGCCAACCATTGGATTTGCCTTTCTTGTTGTTGTATTGTAATGTATATTAGCTGCCTTTTTTTTTTTTCTCTCTCCTTGAAGAAGAACGGGGGAAGGATAGCGAGGGAGGAGGGAGCGTGGTCGTGAGCATTTCCAGGCAGGCGGATCTTGGGAGGGAGGGACTCGTGGGCATTTGGGATAGGTATTAGGCATTGAAATGGCTGGGTGGAGGGATCTACATGTCGTTTTCTGTTCTTACGGGTGTCTTGTCTGGGATGATCTGGACGGGCTTGGGTAGCCAACCTAGGTCGTTGGCGGGCTGAGCCGAGACACATGATGGTTCCCTTGTTGGGCAGAGAACCACGACGACGTACACAGTATTTGGATCTGCAGAGAGATGCTAGAATACAGGGTAGATGGGTTTCCCTTGTCTTGCCTTTGGTTCTCTGGCGACGTTCTTCTTGTGTGCGTGGGACCAAGGCTGCCCGTGCTGCTGCCCCCGTGTTGGGGCTCGTTGTATAGTACACATGTTTACCCCCGGTTTCCAACCCTCCCTTCTATGATACTATTATTACTATTACATGGTGACGCTCACGACAGATGGCACGTGGACCACATGACGCCAAGCACATGAACGATGGAATTGGCCAGTCAATAACTAATACAGCTCCACTGCGCTGCGGCCCATGCTCCGAAGGCGCACAGTCTTGGTCGAGCCCCGTCGCCGCGCGGGCTCCCGTGAACGCACGCCGAACCATGGCGCGCTCATCCGCCGCCCACACGTCTCTCCGACGATGGCCCTCCACGCAGCGCAATCGCAATGCCCACAACTCCCGACTCGCCCACTCGGGTCCCGATAGCAACCGACGGTCCGGTTCTTCGCGACCGAAAAAGCAGCCCGCAACAGCCCGCAGCAGCCCGCAACAGCTCGCAACAGCTCGCAACAGCCCGCGACGGCTCGCGCAGGCATCGGATTCCATGCAGCCGGCAACGCACCGAGAATCCAGCGGATCCGGGTCGTCTCCGTTGCCGAGCCAGAGTTCCCTTCCCTCCCCCCCCTGACGCTTTTTTCCCTCTTCCCTCTTCCGCATCCTGTTCCAACGTTTCCACCCGCGCTCCCAAACAACCCCTGAACCCAACCCCTCCCCCGCATCCTGCACCGCAACCTCTTGGGGCGTCCCGGACCGGAACTGGAGGATGCGGTTGGCACCAGACCGTGCCAGGGCAACGTCGGAACGGCCCCTTCAACCGCTGCGGTTGGCTGCAATCCTCATGCAAGACCACGGCGAGAATGGCAGCTCGTCGATGCGCTCGGAACTTCGCTTGCTCGAGTGAAACCGCAGGATGACCAACCCCTCCGACAAGGTCCGTTTGCGCATCGCCATCATGAGGGAGACCGGCGCTGGGAAGCATCATGCTCCTCTCCCCCCCCGCCCCCGCCCTCGCCCTCGCCCTCCTCCCCTCCTCCCCTCCTCCCCCCTCCCCCCCGGGTATAAATCGCCATTGTAACCCACCTGCCGGTCCCGGGTTCCGGTCGCCAAACTCCACACGTACCCCGAGCTGGATCCCTCTCTTCCCCGGCGTTTACCCCACCGAATTATTCTTGTAGAGCTCCCACCGTGATTTTTGTTTTCCGCATAGTCCCCCTTGCCTGCCTGCCTGCCTGCCTGCCTGCCTGCCTGCCTCCCTCTCCGTCTTGGTCTGCGATCCCCATCGTCTTTTCTCTCGCTTCTTCCTCTCTTTCTTTCCTTGTTTTTTTTTTTTTTTTTTTCTCCCTCCTCTCGTCCAACCACCCGCCATGTCTTCCGTCGCCGAGCCCGCCGCCCCCGGGGCCCCGGTGCCCTTCGTGATCGATGGACAAAACGTCCTCCCCGAGAAGCTCTTCGACGTCGTGAGCCCCGCCACGGGCGAGGTCGTCCACCAAGCCGCCGGCGCGACCGAGGAGCACGTCCGGCTGGCCGTCGACTCGGCCGCCAAGGCCTTTGAGTCCTGGAAGGCGTCGCAGCCGCGGGCGCGCCGCGACATCCTCCTCAAGACGGCCGAGGTGATGCGCAGGAGAAAGGAGGAGCTCGGAAGCTACCTGGTGGCGGAGACGGGCGCGCCGCGGCAGTGGGCGGATTTCAACGTCGACGCGGCGGCCGAGTTCATCGTCGACGTCGCCGGCCGGATCCTGACCCTCGAGGGCTCCGTGCCGTCGACCAAGGACGAGGGGACGGGCGCGCTGATCCTCAAGGAGCCCTACGGTGTCGTGTTGGGCATTGCGCCTTGGTAGGGCTCTTTTTTTTTTTTTTTTTCCCTCTTACCATGTGAAATACAACCCCGAGCTTGACCTGACCGGCTGACCACGCCCCGGATCTTTTTGCTTTGGGTTCGTTTCAGGAACGCCCCGTACATCCTCGGCGTGCGCTCCATCCTCTTCCCGATCGCGGCCGGCAACACGGCCATCCTCAAGGGCTCGGAGCTCTGCCCGCGCACCATGTGGGGCATCGCGTCGGCGTTCCACGAGGGCGGGCTGCCGGCGGGCGTGCTGAACCTGCTCTTCCACGAGCCCGCCAACGCGCCCGCCGTCACGCAGGCCCTCATCGCCGACCCGGCCGTCAAGAAGATCAACTTCACGGGCAGCACCGCCGTCGGCCGCATCATCGGGCGGCTGGCGGGCGAGCACCTCAAGCCGGTCCTGCTCGAGCTCGGCGGCAAGGCCCCCGCCATCGTCTGGGAGGACGCCGACCTCGAGAACGCCGCCGTGCAGTGCGCCCTGGGCGCCTTCCTCAACGCCGGCCAGATCTGCATGTCGACGGAGCGCATCCTCGTGCACAAGGCCGTCAGCGCCCGCTTCGAAAAGGCGCTCGTCGGCGCCATCGAGCACATCTTTGGCCCCCAGGGGCCCGCGCCCGTGCTCATCAACGCCGCCGGCGTCGCCAAGAACCGGAAGCTGGTGCAGGACGCCGTGGCCAAGGGCGCGCGCGTCGCCTACGGCGACCCGGAGGCGGTCGAGGCCGGCGCCGGCGCGGCGCTGCGGCCCGTCGTGGTCGCCGGCGTCACCCCCGCCATGGACATCTACAAGACGGAGAGCTTCGGGCCCACCGTGTCGCTGTTCGAGATCGAGACCGAGGAGGAGGCCCTCCGCCTGGCCAACGACACCGAGTACGGCCTCAGCTCGGCCGTCTTCACCGAGGACCTGCGCCGCGGCCTGCGCCTCGCCAGGGGCATCGAGACGGGCGCCGTCCACATCAACAGCATGACGGTCCACGACGAGGGCACCCTGCCTCACGGCGGCGCCAAGGCGTCGGGCTACGGCCGCTTCAACGCCGCCCTGGGCCTCAACGAGTGGGTGAGGACCAAGTCGGTCACCTTCAAGTGGTAGAGAGCGCGCGCCGGAGCGGGAAAAAAAGTGTGGGGGAGGTGTGATGCAGCAATAGGCAAAAAAGGTCTTTTTTGTTTTGTTTTTTTTTTTTTCTTTTGTGTTGGTTACAAGTCAGGGTGGGTGTATGGTTATACCATTTCGTTTGCAGAGGTATCTAGATACATATATCGCTGGGTAGCATCCTGTATCTCTTGGTCATTGTGGCGGCTTTCTTTGAGTGAAAAAAAAAAAAAAAAAGAAAAGAAAAGCAATGCAGCGTTATCAGGTTCAAGCACGCTGCTCTTGGTACAACCACAACACCACACAACGTGGATTGCCATGATATCATTCCGTCGCTCCAGGGATTTGGCATGTTCCGTGTGCGTACGCAGTCGCTTGGGGAAGCCGTTGGGCTCTCCTTCGGACCTCCATGTCCATACCGGCGGCCGTCAAGACCGAGACGGGGATTGAGAGCGTCGGTGTCGATGTCAGATGCCTAGTTCGCCCTGGCCGTGGACATGATAGAGGGTTCCATGGCCAAAGCGCCTCTCGACGAGGCCCGCTGGTGCGACGGTTCTGCAGATGGGTTTGGAGGACAAGCTACCCTCTTCACCCCCTGTCCGAGGATTCCGTTTCTGCGTGGACACTCTTGCAAACGTGGCTGCCCAGGTCTCGTTCGTTGAAGCAAAGATATCGGAAATACATGACGCGGGAAGAGGTTCTCTAGTCAAAAGAAAACCGAAAGAACGTCACTCGCCCCAACCTATGTGCTAGGACGACCGTATTGCCACGGACCGCCACACGTGTTGCCCGGTATTCGGCCGGAAGCCAAAGGAGCCTCTTCCCATCCCTCGTCACCCACTCTTCTTCGACAAAGAGAAGACCGCTAGCGGGTTCCTGGTCCCCAGAGCCGCCTGAAGCGCCGGAGCTTATGCTGAGCAGCCCTCGGTCTGTCTCGAGATGTCGACCATCCCTAGAGAACTTTACTGCCTTGATCCGAGCGCCATATTCCAATGTTTGCCGGCACGCGCCGGTCGCTGTATCCCAGAGCCGGATCCGATTATCTGAAGCCGATACCAGCGTGTTTCCGTCCGATGAGAATGCTACTACGCTGATCCAACGGCTATGTTCCAACGTTTGCCGGCATATGCTAGTCGCTGTATCCCAGAGCTGGATCTGATCGTCTGAAGCCGATGCTAGCGTATTTCCGTCCGGTGAGAATGCGACTATATTGATCCGACAGCGATGTTCTAACGTTTGCCAGTACGCGCCAGTCGCTGTATCCCAGAGCCGGATCTGATCGTTTGAAGCCGATGCTAACGTGTTTCCGTCCGGTGAGAATACTACTACGTTGATCCAACGGTTATTTTCCAACGTTTGCCGGTATATACCAGTCGCTGTATCCCAGAGCCGGATCTGATTATCTGAAGCCGATACTACTATATTTCCGTCCGGTGAGATTATTATTATATCGATCTGACAGCTATACCTCTCGAACGTTTGCTGGTATATACTGGTTGCAGTATCCCAGAGCCGAATCGTTTTATCCCATGAACCCGATGCTAAAATTTTACCATCTGGTGAGAACGCTATTCCGGTGATAAAACTGCTATGCCCCTCAAGCGTTTGCTGGTGTATGCCGGTTGCTGTATCCCAGAGCCGAATTGTTGTATCCTCTGAACCCAATGCTAGTACTTTACCATCTGGTAAGAACGCTATTGCGGTTATAATATTGCTATGCCCTTCAAGCGTCTGCTGGTGTGTGCCGGTTGCTATATCCCAGAGCCGAATCGTTGTATCCTTTGAAGCCGATGCTAGTATTTTACCATCCGGTGAGAACGCTATTGCGGTTACAGCAGCGCTATGCCCCTCGAGCGTTTGCTGGTGTGTGCCGGTTGCTATATCCCAGAGCCGAATCGTTGTATCCTTTGAAGCCGATGCTAGTATTTTACCATCCGGTGAGAACGCTATTGCGGTTACAGCAGCGCTATGCCCCTCGAGCGTTTGCTGGTATATACCGGTTGCTGTATCCCAGAGCCGAATCGTTGTTTCCTCTGAACCTGATACTAGTGTATGGCCATCTGGTGAGAACGCTATTGCGAATACGCCACTGCTATGCCCCTCGAGCGTCTGTCGGTGTGCGTCCCAGCGGTCTTTCATGCCAGTAGCCATCTCGATACAGGGCAGCCTTTCCTTCCAATGCCGAGTTCTAGTCTCACTCATAGTCGGGCTGAAAACCAGGGCAGATCCGTATATCTGCAAAGGGCACCGCTCCATAATTGATCTGTGACTGAAGACAAATTTCTCTGCGTCTTTTAGCAGCTCAAGAAGGCAAGGGCTGATGTTTGGTTGCGACTAAATATTATTTAGTATCCCGATGCTAGTGAATACACTATGATCAACGTACCTGAGCGACGTCCAGGATCTTTCGTATCGTGAACAACCCGGTAGAAAGTTGTCCTATAAGAGACAAACTCTCAAGCCAGCGGAGAAGGTACTTATTCAGGAATCCGAACACCTTCCCGGTATCATTCATCCACTCTACCAGCAATTCAGGGTGAAGATTGCTGGGCACGGAGCAGAGATGATCGGCCCAGAAGATGCAAGAGTACCGTATTCGAGCCAGCGGATCTGGATCGGGAGGTGTCATGTTCTCTGGTAGGAAGGAGTCGACGTCGAGGTTGTACATATTGCGTCTTAGCCTTGCCGACATCTCGTCGATCGAGCGTTCGATGATCTCGCGATGCGTTGGAGCGGGCCCAGCTGGCTGAAGCCGGTGATAATTCTTTTCCAGGTAGTCTTGTGCCGACTGATGGATCAGGTTGACGGTTCCCTTGGTGATTGTGAAGAAAGAGCCGCACATTTTGACAGCTGACTCTGCGGCTTCCAGGTCTAAACCGGCGAGCACGGAAAGCTCCAGGATGGATAGCGGGCGGAAAGCAAGAGATGTGACCGCTAACACCGTCTTGCAGTCCTGAAGTTCCAGAGAATGCCGTTCCTCGATTCTGGCCATCATGTGATTGTACAGCTCTGACAGTCCAGGAGGCATCTCTTGAATAACCTTGACGGCGTGCGCTTTCGACACTGCCTCAGGGACCTTGAACGCGAGGGCTACCCATAAAAAGGTATTCTCGGCTCGTTTGCGCACTTCATGGGCTAGCTGAGCGAAGACGCTGTTGCTGTATCCTTTTGTGCGGTTCAGGATGGTGAGCTTGTGATCAATGTATGCATTGACGGGTGCTTCCAGGCGTTGCGTATCCAGCTCGACAAGGCAGTTGGGGTCCCAGTCCCGAAGCGTTGCGGCAAGGTCGACCTCTGGGCGGCTTGAAATTAGCCATTTGACATGGGGGGAGAGTGTAAGAGACGTCGAGATGAGATCGATGAGGTCCGGCCGGCCCTGCATACACTCATCGAGCGCGTCGACCGCGAGGTACACGGGCGATAACTGAGGATCCTTGAGCATGTTTCGGAGCGCCTCGGACAGGGCGAAGAAGGCGTTTTTATCCTTGAAGAGGTTGGCGCCCGACTCCTTGTACTTCTGTAGCAGGTGGCACATAAGCCGTGGCTGCTGCAGAAGGAGAAGCCATATCAAAGACCGGAGAACGGCGGTGGCGTTGTTCAAGGCTGCATCGGTGCCTTGGCAGAAGAAGAAGGACAGCCCTGGCGAGAGGGCGGCGGGTTGGTGCGAGAGTTGGCGAATAAGACCGATCATGAGCATCGTCTTTCCCGTGCCGGCGTGTCCCTTGATCCAGAGCAATCGGCGTGGCGGATAATCAAGGTCCCAGTTTGTAAACTCTGCATATTCGTTGGTGCGAAGAATCCAGTCATACGCGTCATCGAATAGCTCATCCTTAATCTTTTCGATACGCTCCATATCGTGTTGCGGATCAACGACGCGTAGGTCTCTGCGGCACTCTGTCTCGATCTGGTCCCTGGAAGCGTCTTTCTGCGACAAGATAAAGCCTCGAAGATCCTGACGGATATCGCCGAGTAGTTTCTCCAGTCCCTCGGCATGGGAAACAAGGTCCTTTAAAGAACTCCTCGTTTGTTCCTGGAAGAACTGGGTCGCGTTATTCCGAACGATAGTCTCTGCATCGGTAACCCGCTTTAGATCACCGTCCCACTCTTCTGGAATAAACAGGTTGCGAAGGAAGACAAGCCCTTGGTGACGATAGTAGGAGCAAACGCTCTTCATCTGGTACTGTAGAAGAGCTTTATAGAGCTCGGTGATCCCGTTTTCCATTTGGTCCAGCACCGTTTCGAAGTCCTCAGCGGCGACATTTTCCTTGCTCAGGAGGTGCTCGGCAAGGGCGCAGTACCATCTCATTCTGGAGATCACATAGGCGATACCAGTCAGGTTGGATGCTGTCGCCTTCGCAGGATTTTGGAGCATCTAGAGGCGTGTAAGCAGAGCCAGGCATGCAGGAGCGTTGTTCCGAGACCCGGGACTTACTTGCAGCCCAACACAAACACCGGCCCACGGGAGCGCTGCCTGCGGTACGCCTTGGATAGCCAAGTCGATGATTCCCTTGAGCGACAAGACGAAATCCGCCACGTCGCCAACCCCGCTCGTGATCTTGGAGGCTCCGGAAATTCTCGCCAGGCCTTGCTCTACCAACCTCATCATATGCATTTGTCGCTTGGCCGGATCATGGAGCTCGGCCAACAAGTCGTTGGTGTCGCCTGGGCTGGCCCCGAGACCTTTGTCAAGACATTTCACGTATGACTCGACAAGCCCTGGGTTGTCCGCTTCAAGACTGTCGTACGCAGCGTTCCACAGCGTCTCGGACTTGGACAGGATAGGAATCGGTAGCTCTACGACTTCGGTTGGCGGTGGTTGAGGGGGAGGTTCACCGGGCAGAAGAGGAGGCGGTGTTTGCGATGTTGCAGCAGCCAGGACGGGGGAGGGAGGAATGTACGAGTCTGTTACAACCAAGGAAGACGCTTTCGATCCGTGTTGCGCATCTCCTTGGTTGGATGAGCCAACGGCAGCTGGAGAAGGTTGGTGATGAGAAGCTGTTTCACGCAGCGCAGAGTCTCAACATATCCGTCGTCGGCGTAGGAGACGGAGCCGGCGAAGCTCTCCGGCGATGCCTGGAAAGCTTTTCGCGAAGTCTCTTCATGATTCTAGGCCCCAACGGAGGAGCAAAAACCCTCGCTCTGGACCATACGCTTGTTGGAATATGTTCGGTTTGTTGCTCGCCGCCCTGGCGGGGTTCCGGCGGCAGCGTACCTCACGATGGTCAGAGCAGCGAGGATGGTCAGGGGAGCGAGGATGGGAAGTTGGCAGCAGCGTTCCGCAGCATCTTATGCGGGGCTGGGCCAAAAAAGCCTCAGTTGGGCTGCAACGCGGTGGCTAAGACTGTTGGACTCAATGCTGGACGCCCTCGGGCGGGTGGCGTTGTGGCAGTGCAGCTGCACGAACAGCAGCAAGATACCTCCTCTTTCGGTCGAGGCACCGGTGAGGAGTCGCTGTGAGGTGATTCCAGCCAACCTGGATAGGTACCGAGTGTTCCGTCATTCCAGGGGCTGGGAGGCGTGTACGTTGTCCGTTTCAGAAGCATGGAGCTATACACATTCCAGGCTCCATCCTCAAGCCAGGCTGTTACTCTGCGAGATTCCGCACCCTTTGTACAGGTCCTCCGTCGCTGGAGATGGCTCTGTGTTTTCTACCCAGCAGCGGCTTATGGCGGCGGTGTCTGTGCAAGACCTGTGAGGTTCATACAAAAGAAGATGACTTTCATGCGCAAAATAGGACGGGTATTTTGTATAAGAAGGAGATATGTATCATATGGGCCAGACAACCTGACCAAACCACCATGAGATCTAGAGAATCACCTGGTGCAAGTCGAGCCGCCTGAACCCGAGGTCTTTCTTGCGGAACGGCAAACTGAAAGGGCTATCTCGTAGGTAGCCTTGTCCTGGACTCCTGCGTCTATCACCGCATGCAGTGATAGTGTTCCCTATCATTCCGACGCTCCCCCCCACTTTCATCCACCCCTCGCCGCCAATGAGAAAAAAAGACGGTTGAACTATTTCCATGCCACTCCTCCTCTGTGAATCTCAACGCGGCTCTTGAAGTGGTCACTTGGCATCCTCCCCTCTCTACAGCCTCCTTCCACTCCTCCAGCAAGCCCAACCATGGCCGAGACAGGGGGAAACGAACTGGGTACCCCGTCCTACTGGGACAAGCACTACTCGGACTCCGACGGCGCCACCCCAGCCCACGAATGGCTCAAGTCCTTCTCCGAGCTTGAGACCTTTTTGGAGCGCACCCTCTTCACCGCACCGGGGCTGGCGCCGTCGGACAGCCCCAGTGTCCTCCATCTCGGATCCGGCGACAGCGTGGGTTGACCCTTGGCCTCGGCGGCACACGAGATGAGATTCCAGTCCGGGACCTAGCTAAACCCACCCCTCCCCGGTCTCTCCTCCAGCAAATCCCTCTCGAACTCGCCTCCCGCGGCTATACCCGTCAGCTCTGCGTCGACTTCTCGCCCGCCGTGGTCAAGATGATGACGGACCGCCACGCGTCCGTCCCGGGCATCGAGTGGCGTCTCATGGACGTGCGCGATATGAATAGCATCCCCGACGCCTCGGTCGACGTTGCTTTTGACAAGAGCACCCTCGACGTCATGATCCACGGCAGCCCCTGGAATCCGCCCCAGGACGTCAAGGACAACACGTCCGGTTACCTTAGAGAAGTACTTGCTTGACTCTTCCCCCCCCCCCCCCCTCGATGCCCCTCCTCGTGCGTGAGGGGGTGAAGCGAGTTTGGTCTTGAACATGGCATACTAACCACTCGGCACACCGTTCTTTTCCTTTCCTTCCCCTCCTCCCCTGAGAAAGGTCCACAGAGTTCTCAAAGACAACGGCCGCTTCCTTTGCCTGACCTTCCGCCAGCCGCACTTTGTGAAGCCCCTCCTCAACCCGGAGGGTCTCTGGGATCTGGACATGCAGGTGCTGGGCGATGCTGGGGCCTTCGAATACTACGGCTACTTGATCCGCAAGGCACCCAGGGCTTGTAGATAGAACCCTGGTTCCTGGCTCGAGACAGAAGAAGAAGAAGAAGAAGAAGAAGAAGAAAAAGAAATAACAATAACTAACAATGATCCATGGATGGTTCAACATATGGCATGTTCTCGGGACGACCTAGCACCGACGGTGGCCCGGAGCCCAAGGCAAGCTCTCGAGAGACATGTCAGGTGAAAGACAGGCGTCTGGATTCCATGACTTCCACCATGCAAGCGTCCAACGTTGACTATGTATGTAAGGTACCTAGGTATCCAGCTGGTGTAATGAAGGCGCCTATCCAAATAGAGTCCTCCGATATAGGTAGGTAGGTAACCATCTCTCACAATAACCTGTCACCATAAATCTCTGAAATGCATATTTCTCTCTCCATCCTCCTCACCCCCCCAACACGAAGAGTCAATGGACATTGTCATTGTCGTTGTCGTTGTCATTGTCACATCTACCTTGTCTTCCAGTGCCTCGAGGGGCCCGCTGACACTGACATCACCCCATCCGGCCCCACCTTGCCCCACTTTCACCTTTTTCGGTGGACTTCACCGTTCACCACCGTCCAACGCGGGTCAGCTCGTGGCCGACGCGTCTTACACGACGTCGCCTTGCTTGAAGATATCGCATGTGGTGGTATCACTCACCCTACGCCTCCCAACGCATTTATTCTTTTCCATCTATTGTTCTTGTCACCCGACGCAACCTCCTCATAATTTGTACAAGATTGAGCGAGCAATGGAGGCCGGCCCGCATATCCACAAAGCGACAGAACTATAACTTTGGGCACAAAGTTCCCAATCAGGACCATCGCCTCGCCTCTCTCCTCCTCCTCCTCCTCCACCTCCTTTCCCGTCCCTTGTAATCATAATGTTACGTCGCCTGCCTACCGTCATCTCCCTCACCCCCGAGGACATTGCCGACTATGAGGATCGTGCTGCCGAGCGCGCCCGCGCTGCTGAACTCGAGGCCCGCCAGCACGCCGCCGACGCTCGCGCCCGCGCCCGCACTGGTCTAGGACGAGCCTCGTTAAGCAGCGCTGCCGCTCTCCACAGAGCCGCCCTCGTAGCCGAGACCCCGACCACCGGCTACGGCAACAGCCACGGCCACAGCCCCATCGACTACCACGACCACCAGATGCCCTCCAGCCCGCCCGAGCACCACTTCACCGACGACGACGACGACGACGACGACGACGACGACGACGACGACGACCATGACCACGGCCCAGGCCTCGACGATGACGACGTTGATGATGAATCCGAGGTCGAAACCTCGTACTATGCCAGGGCTCAGTCACAAGCTGCCAGGGTGGTCAGCTTCGGCCGCGGCCAGATCTCACCTCCAGCCCCGCCCCACCTGTACCATCGTCACGCCGCAGGCCTAGACGACGAGGAGGAAGCGGATGCGGAGCAGGAAGGAGAGGATCCAGATCTCAGAGAAGAAGAAGAGGAGGAGGAGGAGGAGGAGCACGAGGAGGAGCCCCAAGAAACCTACCACCGACCCCCCGCCGCGGGCACCCGCCACGCCCGCCACGCCCGCCAGGCCAGCCATCCCACCGAAACACCCCCCAACCCGCGCGACGCACGCCATCACGGCTCCCACCACCCGCTCAACCACCAGCCACCTCCCCTCCAGCGCCGATCCACCCGCGAACGCACCGCCGACCGCGACCAAGCCACCCCGCCCGTCCGCGAAACCCGGCACCGCCGCGCCGCGGCTTCCACATCCAGCAACCCCGACCCCTCGGCGGCCGACCAAGGCCACGACCAAGATCAGGAACCCGACCTTCCCCAGCCCCCGCCCGCCCCGGCGCGCAACACCCGCCTGCGCGGCCGCGCCCACTCGGCGCGACGAGGAGCCGCCGCGGCGGACAGCTCTCCCCCGCCGCCACCGGCCCCCGCCCGAGAAACCCGCCAGCGCGAACCACGCCGCGCTGCCGCCGCGACAGCGACGCCCGTCGCGGACGCGCCCCGCCCCCGCCCCCGCCGGTGCGGGAAACCCGCTTCCGCCACCAAGCCGCGCCGCCGCCGCCACCCTCCTCGGCCACCTTGGCGCCAGCGTCTTCGATGCCAACGTCAGCGGCGGCGGCGGTGACTCCGGAGGCGAGGACGCAGCGGAGCAGAGATGAGAGGATCGGGGTTGCAGCGCCGAGGCGGGGGAGGGGGGCTCATCAGTGATGGGGAAGGAGGGAGGGGTACGTGGTCGAGGCGCCAAGAGGAGATGGGATGGGATGAGAGATGGTTTTACGAGGTAGGGAGCGGTTGGATGAGGATCACGAGACACATGATGACGATGGCCATGAGGTGTACATAGAGGAACGACGGATAGCGGTGTAGAAATGAGCATGTCCGGGACCATGAATGAATGGCCATCTTGGCTTGAGGAAGAAAAGCCGGAACCAAATTTCAAAGCATCATCATCATCACGATGTGCCTGCTCGTGCTCCCGCTGCTTGCTGACCAGGCTGGATCCCATATCTCATGCTTTTTTCTCTTGTTGGATTCTCATGCTTAATCTCGGGGAAAACCGCAGATACCTTCCAAAGCAAGCAGGTTCTCCTAGTTTCGCTCGC
The DNA here is from genome assembly GCF_042764415.1 of Remersonia thermophila. Taxonomy (NCBI): domain Eukaryota; kingdom Fungi; phylum Ascomycota; class Sordariomycetes; order Sordariales; family Chaetomiaceae; genus Remersonia; species Remersonia thermophila. Next base: position 3,236,387 of record NC_092218.1, read on the forward strand.
TCTCCTTCGGACGCAAACGACACCTCATCCATCTTGGTGTCGTTGGGATCCAGCATCCTGAAAGCAAACGCTCCATATCACCAACCCACCAACACCAACCAACAGAACCGCATGTCCTCCCACCAGAACAACGCACCCGTTCTCCCAGGAAGTATCATCAAAAAAAAAAAAAAACCCTCCCGCTCCTCCTCTAGGCGCCGGAGTTCTGTATGTCGCACGCAAGCAGGAAACGGGAAACAAGAGACCAAGTCTCCATGCTCATTCCATTAGCCTCCACCCCATCCATCCCCTTCGTCCCATGTGTTTGTGTGTGTGTGTGTGTGTGTGTGTGTGTGTGTGTGTGTGTGTGTGTGTGTGTGTGTGTGTGTGTGTGTGTGTGTGTCTGTGTCATGTTGTGTACTAGAATTACAAAAAAAACCCTTTTGTTTTGTTTTGTCCCCCAAGCTCAAACCGGAACCGCCCTGCTTTCCTCTTTGACTCTGTGTGAAACTGGTTGTTGCGTGTCATACAGTATTGGACCGATCCTATAGGCGTCCATGGTACCTATGCCGGCGTCGCTAGACACGCGGGAGCAGAGCACCCACCAGACCCGACCCGACCCAACCCAACCCAACCCTGCCAAACCAAACCAACAACTTGCGGCGGGCCAAAATAAAATAAAAAAGAAGCGGAAGAAGAAAACAGCAAAAGCCCGGAACGCCATGCTGGTGATGCGACTTGGGACGGATCGGAAGCGCGGCGGCGGTGCACCAAAAGGGACAAGAAACCTGCCAAACGTCCCATCGGGCTACGTTTTCCCCTTCTCCGAGAAAGCCAGCCCGTTGTCATCAACATCACACGCCCAACATACATCGCCCTCATCCACGATGGACTGCGCTGTGCTGAGCGAGCATCACCGTCCCGGCCCGATCCTCAAAACCAACCCAATCCGGGCCTCGGACACGGTCGTCATGCCATCGCTCCCTCCTGGAGAGACCTCTACCCTCACCTCGGCGTTTGCGGCGGCGTTGCGTGGACAGAAGGTTTCAGCTTCAGCTTGATAACCTTCTTCTTCGGCTCCCCCGTCCCAACATGCCCTCCCACCGCCGGCTTCGCAGCCGGTGTGCTCATCGGCGAGGGCGAGTGACGCGGGGCCGTCGCCGACGCCGCTGTCCCCGCCGGGGGCTGACCGTGATGCTGAGGCGCCGCCGAGGGAAGGGGCTTGCGCTTCTTGATGGCCGACGACAAGCCGTTGCCGTTGCCGTTGCCGTTCGTCCCTTGCGGGCCGTGGCGATGATCAACGGAGGGTGAGGCGGAGACGCCGCTGCCGCTGCCGGAGCCGGAGCCGCTGTGCCCGGGCAGCGGGGTCCGGTTGGCGGTCGGGGTGGCGACGATGGTCGTGGAAGAAGCGGCGGGGGCCCGAGCGGCGGCTTTCGCGGCGCGAATCTTCTCCCGGATCCTTCCGGGCAGCCTATCCCAGGCCGTGAAGCGCAGCCTGACAATCTTCCTCGGCCGGCCGTTGGCGGTGGCCAGCTTCTTGATAGGTCGATCGCCGTGGCCGTCACCCTCGTCGCTCTTCCGCTTCTTCGGCGGCTTGGGCCGCTGCGCTGAAGAAGGCCCCCCCAGCGACGGCTTCGCGGCGCTTGATGGGTGCAGCGACGGCAGGACGAGGCTGGCAGCAGAAGAAGAAGGAGGCGGGGATGACGCGATTGACGGGGTAGCGGACACGCGGGCCAGGGGTTGGACGGCGATGGAATCCGACGGCGGGGCCGGGGTGGCCACCGCGGCGGCGGCAGAGGCTGTTGGGCGGGTGAGGGTGACGGAGATGGAGTCTCTCCGGACGGCTCCGCCGGGGGTTTGAGGGGTGGCGGCGCCGCCGGATGAGGGACCGAAAGACGGCTTGGAGCTGAGCTTGATCTTCTTGACCTCGGGCGGTTTGGGCTCCCACGGCAGCGGAGGGGCGGCGGGTTCCGGAGCGTACTTGCGGCGCGGCACGGTGCGGTACTGCGTTGAGAACTTGACCATGCAGCGTTTCCGGACGTTGGCGCGGTGCGTAGACGACGCGAACGGGCTCTCGTCGAAAGAGGGCACCCTCGTGCACTTCCAGACCTTGGGATAGTTGAACGTCAAGAGCAGCGAGTCGTCCTGCTCGAACATGGCCGAGCAGAGCGTCAGCAGCTGGAACTTCTCGCGCGCGCTGATGATGGGCGACTCGATGGCCGTCCACATGGCCTCCTGCAGCTCGATGCTGCCCCGGAGCTCCTCCTTGAGGGCGGTAAGCGCCGCTTGGATGCTCTGGTTCCGGGTCGCCGCAAGCCTCCGCTGCTGCATCTCGGCCTCGCCCAGCTCAACGACCAAACCGCCATCATCGAGGATGTCCTCTTTGGGCTTTTGCTGGGCCGCCTTGGTCTCGCCGAGGGCGACCAGGGCCATGCCCTTGCTAAAGATCTTGAACAGACGATCGCGCACGAAAGGCGAGGGATCGCCGCTCACGCAGGCGAGGAGCAGCCGCGTGATGGAGACCTTGGCCAGCATGCCGAGCTCGACGAGGCAGTCGAACGCCTCGATGCGAATGAGATCATGGTTGCCGTCTTGGAGGTAGCGGACAAACTCGAGCGGGGCGGTCGGGATAACGTTGGCCTTCATGAGGCGCATCTTGCAGCGCAGGGCGGTGCGGGTCCAGATGTTCTGGTACGTCGAGGTCCACTCGTCCATGCGGCGGTACTTGTCGATTTCCTCGATGGCCTTCTCGATGAAACGCTTCAGCTCCAGCTCGTCGTCCTCGTCGGACCCGAGGCTCGAGTACAGATCCCTCTCGCCGTGCCAGTTGTCGGGGATGATGGACGTGGTGAGGGCGTCGAGCAGCTTGGCGATGTAGAAGTGGTCCGAGTAATCGTTCTCCGAGTTGTCGTTGAACAGCAGCAGGTCCAGCAGGAAGTTGCGGGCCTGGCGCGAGCAGCGGCCGTTTTCGCGGGTGCGGGCAATGGCGGCGGGCAGGGCGCACTGGACGGCGTATTGCGCCTTGTCGGCGAAGTCGTTGGGCACGGGCGGGTACGTGACGCTTCCGTTCTTGCCCACCATGCGATCGCAGAAGAAGTGACGGAACAGGAGAATGAGCTGGGCGGTTCCGATGTAGTTGAGGTCGGCGTCGGCCTGCTTGGGCAGATCCTCGATCGCCATGGTGCGGATGCCGTGGTAGTACCGGCGGTCCATGGCGGTGCGGGTTTCGATGGTCGAGGCCACGCCGTGGCGGCGGCCGCGCTTGAAGAAGAGCATGGCGTCTTGGTGGGCGACGACGTCGCGATCCTGCTGCAGCTGAGCCAGGTACATGTACCCCGGCATGTCGGTGATCATCTCGCACAACCACTCGAAGTTGCAGTCGAGGCGGATCCACTCGTACGACTCCTGGTCCATGGCTTGCTGCACGGCCTCGGACCAGTCCTGAAGGCCCCAGTTCTCCACGTCCCTTTGGGACATGAGCACGTCGCCTAGCATGTTGAAGTAGACGACGTCGTCCTCCTGGTCGGCCGCGTTACCGCCGGCCGCGGCGGCTGCCGCCGCGGCCGCCGTGGCCTTCTTGGTACGCTTCATGCGCTTGTACTTTGTGTTGTACGCGATCTGGAGCGTCGTCCCCAGCTTGTCCTTGTCCGTAATGGCCAGGTAGTGCTCATAAGGCGTACCGTCGGCCTCGTGTATGCGGACCGTGAAGGGCCCCGTGAAGAGCTTGGGCACCGTTCCCGCCCACACCTCGTGCACCTCTTCCAGCAGCTCCTTCAGGAACTCGTCCTTGGTGATAGCTTTGGGCTGGGCGCTGTCGCGAGCCTGGGTCTGGGTGATGACGATGTCGACGTTCAGGTTCTTCTTGTTGAAACGCTGCTTGATGAGCAGCTTGGGGCAGCCCGCGCCGTGCACCCACTGCTGCCACAGCTCGTCCGGGCGGTACTGGCTCTTCTTCTCGCAGGCCCTCCGGAAGTCGGCGTCGGAGAGCGAGGTGCTCTCGATCGTGGCGTTGATGTTGGCGTTGGACACGATCTGCGAGATGATGCGGACGATGCCCATGGATCCGGGGATTTTGGACATGCGCTGATCGAGGATGAAGAGCACCAGCGGGGCTTTGAGGGACATGAACTCGAGCTCGAAGTCGCCGACGTGCAGGTATTCGCCCAGGTCGTGGAGCGACGGCCGGTGAACGTCGGTCTCGACCAGCCGGTCCGAGAGCGTCTTGAGATGGAACCGGTACCAGTTGTTGCCGCACAGGGTCCGCATGAACAGGTCCGTCATGAACCACTGGATGCCGACGATGAGCCACATGTCGGACCGCTGGTTCGGGACGACGTGGACGCCAAAGTACTGGCTCGCGAGGGCGTGGACGAGGGTCCTTGTGACGTCAATCTCGGTGTCGACGATGTCCTCCGGGTACAGCAGCCGGTTGCTGCACAGCGACATGGAGGTGGCAGCCACGGTCTCGGGGACCATGTCGTCGACAAAGACGACCTTGTAGCTCTCGAAGGGGTACCGACCGAACTCGGGGGCGAAGAAGTCGGCGGCCGCGACGATGGGGGCGCACGTGTTGCGCACCTCGTCGGCCCTGCGCGGGAGGCAGTAGGCGTGAATCTTTGCGGCGTTGGCGCCGAGCTTCTCGTCCGCCTCCTCGGTCCGGAACTCGGACCACAGCTGAATGTGCTCAAACGGCCCGATGGCGAAGGCGATCTGGTACGCCGCCGAGAGCTGCGACTCGAAGGTCATGATCTTTTTCCTCGGGTCTTTGGGGTCGATCTGCTCGCCCGACAGGTTTCCCGAGCAGATCACGGTCATCTCCATCAGCCTGTCTTCCTCGGACAGGAAAACAGGCGGAGAGGCTGATGGCGTGGGCGGTTCTCCTGGTTTACGCTTGCGACCACCGCCTGGCGAGAGCGGGCCCGACGCAGCAGCAGCGGCCGCCGGCGGCGCAGCAGTCGGCGACCGGTCGAACACGTCTCCCAGCGTCCGCGGGCACTTGATCAATATCCTCCAAGGATGTCGCGAGGCGGGATCGTCAACGCATGGGAAAATGCACGAGGCCGTGCCCGGCTCCAGCGAGTGGAGCGTGTAGACGTGCGGGTACCGCAGGTCCCCTTCATCGACACCGACAAAGTGCAGGCCGTCGCGGATGTTCTTGGACCGGAAGGGAATGCAAATCTTGATGCCGTGCTTCTCCTCGCCGGAGTCGTCGGGCGCATCGCGCGGCGGGTCCCTGTCGTACTTGGCGGGCGCCTTGAGCTTGAGGGTGCGACGAGGCTCGTCCCTGGACAGGCCATCGGGCCGCCGCAGGCTAATCTTGAGGGAACGGTCGGCGGGGACGCAGCACGGCCGTGTCACCCGATCCTTGTTGGGCACCTCGGGCCGTTTGGGGGGGCGCAACGGGGCCATGCGGCGTTTGAGAATGTGATGCTGGGAGGCGCCGATCTGCCATTGTCGCGGGACCGTCGTCAGGTCGTACGGGTCGGAAAAGGTGGCGGTCGTCTTGAATCCATCGACGGTGATGTTGTCGAGGTCGATCTCGCACTGGCGCGCGTCGAGCTGTATCTCTTCCTGATCCGGGTTGATCGTAAACAGGTGGATGGTCGAGACGCCGCGGATGCTCTGTTCCCGGAAATCCACCTCGATCTCGACGTCTTGCTTGATGATGACAAACGGCTCGGCGCCGGCCGGAAACTCCGAGATGACGGCGGGCTCGCCGGAGGCCTCGTTTTCGATGAGAGCCGGCATGCTGGCGACGAGGCGATGGCGCGCGCGCGATTCCCGTCTTGGGCAAGTTCAATGACACGAGGAAAGGCAGTGTTGTATGCCTCGGGAGAAACGGTGATGGTCAAGGTCGGTTGGCCGCGATGGCCGTTCGAGGCTCTCGAGTCGCTCGGGTCACTCGGTCATGGCAGAGGGGGAGGCGTGGTCGCGCAGGGAGCAGCTGGCAACAAAGCGGTCCGAGAGTATTTCGGCGCGATATCGTCTACTGTATGCTGCGCGACGCAGCAGAGCGACGGGCAAAGTCAGAAACGCTTCGGCGCGGTGTTTGGATCGTACGTTGGTTTCGAGGACGGGAGACGGCGATTCGGGTTTTTCGCGCCTCTCAGAAAAAAAAAGAATCCGGGGAGGTCGGACAAGGGCGCAGAGAGAGGTTGAGCACGCACTGGAGAAGTCGGCAACCGGTTGCAGGCTCGAGGGGTTGCGAAAGGGCGAGAGAGGAGGGCCGAAAGAGGATGGAGAGTTCGAAAGGTCTTGGTTTCGGTCGATGCCTCGCCTGCAAGCACAATTACGTTGGGCAGGTGGGTACACACAGTACACAAAGGGGTGCGCCGCAGCCACGGCAGGCGGAAAAACAGTGCACGAATGAGAAAGGGCAAGATGGAGGCTGGGAAAAGAGCTGGGCTCAAAAACACCCAACCCGGACGGCTCTCTTTTGGTGTTGTCGCGGCCCCGGAGTGCCGTGCCGACGACGATGTGACGCGCGTTGGAGGGAACAGTTGTTGGAGGCGCATGGGTGCTTGGATGTGATAGCGACCGTGCGTTCGGCAGCTGGCAGCCGAGGTTTTGCCGAGAGCCCAATGGCCAGCTGCCAAGAGCTGCAGCTCCCAGGCGGGAAACGGAGCTCTCCGTCCCAGGGCAACAACAACAACACAGCTCGACTCGGCCTCCCACTGGACAGGGAACATTGAACCACCTGGAACACTCGCCACTCGTGGCCACAGTAGAGTACATGGTGTAGTTGCTCGTCATGTGTCTCGAGCTGCAGAGGAGCATTGGATTGAACAATGATAGATGGCAAAAACGCAGCAGTTCTCTCCTGGCGAGAGCTTCCCGACTTCTTTGCATCAGGCATATTAATACTAGGGCAGCATTGATCAAAGTGGGTGGGTTAATTATGCATCATCAGCATCGTCTGTCTCCTCTTTTTGTCTCCCCTTTCATGGGTGCTCTGAGACAACCAAGAGAACACTGCCAAGGGTACCACATGACTACTGTACAAGCTCGCACTGTAATTGCCTGCCTTCCTTGAACAAAACAAACATGTGCGTAGGGTAGCAAAACAGCCGACGCAGGATATCATACATACTGCGTACACGCTAGGTACTCCTGAACACCTCTCAGACTTGGATAGCCCACCCTGTCCAGCCTGTCCATCTGACCCGATCCAACCTGGAAAAAGAAAACGCCAACGCCCTCCCCTATGTCCCTCCTTGGCCAGCGACCGCTTATGATCCGAAGGGCAAGGCGGCTGTGGTTTTCCCTCTGAATCAACCAGCCCGGAACGCCGATCCCCAGCTTCTTTCCTTGAGCCGATGACCTTTTGACCTAGGCTCGCCACCAGTTCTCAACCCTTTCCTCGTGACACAGGCGGCTCCTACGTATTGGCGCGCACCCTCTCGGGGCTCGCCATTCGATCACCCGCCCGGGCGGCCCACAGGGAATCCCGGCATTTCAGGCACATCAGTGTTTGGCATCCGGTACATTCGAGCAGGAATTCGCCAAAGCACCGCCCGCAAATATGGCATGGGGCCTTCAGCGGGATTCCATCTCGGAGAGGTTCTCGGCGCAGCCGCAGCTTGTACAGGAGATGGGCCTCATGGTGGCACAAGATTCCCGTAGCATCCTCGTCGACGTACTGTTTGGGCCGCGCAAAGTCCTCGGTCAGTTGTTGGGGCTTTTGATCAAGGAGGTGGGAGCGAAAAAGAAAAGAAACAAGCCTACCGCAGCAGGAATTTCGAGGTTCTTGGGGTTGACTTGTCTCTGAATCTCGGGCGGAATCTTCAAGACGTGTTTTCTCGAGTCACCGTAGATCTGGTGACATTGCGTCGATACCTCGGTGGAGCCCGGGACAAACCAGTCGCCGCCGCAGATGAGGCAGAAGTCGTGGCCGCAGATGCACCTGTTGGTAGAAAATACCTTGTTAACAGAGCCCCGCCGTTGTAACGTCTTGAGATGGATTCATCGCATGCGGGCGGACGGCATATCGTCATCAGGCTTGGAACACACTTCATGTGGTTGCAACCATTCGATCTCGCCGTGAGCCGCTTGCACCTCGAGCAGAACTGGTACAGGTTCGGGCCCCTGTACCGCATCGCCATCCGAACCACCGAGGGATCAATGTCCAGCGGGTCGCCCTCGGAGCGAAGGACGTAGGCCTTTTGGCGGGCTGCTTCCCAGGCGGTGCGGAGGCCCGGGCTGAGGAGGCTGAGAGCTTCGTTGGCATGCCCGTTGGCGACGGGATCGTTGGAATGAGCTTCGCCGACGGCATCTTGAGGTGCTTTTGGCGGGGCCAGCGGGAGAATGGGCTCGCCGCAGCAGCGCGGGGGCATGCAAGAAGCATCGCTGAAGTGCTGGATGGCCGTTTGAACGGCGTTTGTGAAGCACTCGACACACCAATCATGGCCCTCGCGACAAGCGCCGAGCAGGCCCTTGTCCGGGTCGAAGTCGTCGGCGCAAAGGTCGCACTAAGTCGATTGCTGTTAGTGATCGGCAAGAATCGGTCAGAAAGAAGCCAGTAACAATGGGGAGGATTGCGTACAACAGCTTTCCCCTTGGGGGTCGCCATGGTTGAACGATCGTCGGGTGATGGTAACTCGTGGTAGGAGACGCCGAGTGACGTAGAGAGAGAAAGAAAGATAAAAGGGTATTTCTACGGGCATCTCAACACATGTAGATCAGACGAAAATGCAATGTCAAGACCTGGCACTGAAAACAGTGTAAGTGAATGGCGGTGGGAAAATTGCCACCCCGATCCTCAAAACGCAGCTGGTATAAGCACATGTTGATTTGTGGGATCCAGGAAGGTACAAGACGGCCTATATCTAAGTGAAAGGGAAAACGAAGGATTATGAGCGGTCCGGGTGGGCGCTCGATGAACGGGCCTAGAAGATTACGTTGACGACATTGGATCCCTCTCCGACAGAAACAACTCCTTGACGGATTCACAAGACAACAAACCAACAAAAGAAGACGATGATGGACACACCAGGTGTGGAGTAAGCAGTCCAACAAACAATAAATGCACCCCGCGTCCATCCCCAACTTCCCGAGTCAGACGAGCACGGAGCGCTTGGATCACTTCGTAGTACGCATCTCGAGATCTTGAGGCATTGCCCGAGGAGTTCGGCTGCATCCATCTGACGACTTTGGCATCATCAAACCGCCTCTTGACAAACCGCAAGGCATGTACTATAGGTACGTACATGGAAGAGCCCGTTCGTGATGAGGCTTGTTGCAAACCACCTCTGCCCAAGACCGACACATGACGAGTGGTGCGCACCCAGGTGCCATTGTTAACAGAGACCAGCCTTGCCCCAAGACGACCAAGTGTCGATCATAACCAGTCTCAATTCTGTCCGAAGTAGCAGGTAACCAAGGTACCATCGCCCACGTCCTGTCAGGCGAAGGTCGGGTTGGACGGCGCGTGGTGATAGGCCACAGGGTCTCGGAACATGCTGACCCGCCAAGACAATCGAGAAGCGTTTCCCTAGGTCCATCAAGGTCCTCGCGGAGGTCTGCTGGATGGGCTGTCGAATGGTGTCATGCGATGCACCCTGGATCCACGTGGTTGAAAGTCGGAGCTCTCTTACAAAAAGACACGGAACCCGGGCCGTTCCGACGCTTCCGCCTCTTCTTTTCCCATCTCTCCCGCTGTTGCCCTCGATCTTCTCTCGCCGCAACGCAAGCATGCTCACCCTCTTCTGAACAAACAGGCCCATGAGAAGAAACGTAATAACGGCAGGACGCTTGTATGGTTTCCCCACGGCTGTGCCTTGAGGCCGGACTTCGATGGCAACGATGTGCCCCTCAATGCCGATCCATCTCAGCCTCCCCGGAGGAATGCTTCAACCCCGTTGATCGTCCACGATGTGCACAAGAGGGTTTGCAAAAAGAAATCAACGCTTGGCTACCCAATAACTGCCTTATCTTGACGCAGGCTGAACCACCACCCAAACGCAATAGTTACCTGTCCCCTCCAGCACTGCTCCGGGTTCCCAGCCCTCGGGCGATGCAAGCCGCACAACGGCACCCTCCATGAGAACCAACAAAACCGCAGGCACTCAGCCAGCAAAGCTCTAGCCATGGTTCAATGACAGAAAGTCACGCCATAAAGAGGGTTGAAGAACCCATCGCCAGCTATGTTGTATTTGCCTACACGCACCTGCTCACCCATGCCAGAAACCGGTCCCCAGCCAGACGCCCTGTTGCCGACCCGATACCTCACCATGATCCCTTCCAACCAAAACCCGAAAAGAGAAGGAAAAATAATAATAATAATAATAATACACAGGCGAAGAGCGAGCCAAAGAGACCAAGAAAAATCACCTCCCCCCGCGCCTTTCCCTCAGGGCCCTCCTCCCACCGCCCCTCGGCCGCGCCGAAGCCGCATCTTCGCTCTCGCCCGCCTCCTTGTCGCTCTTCCTCCCCTTGTCCTCCTCCGCTCCCCTTGCGCGCGTCCTCCACTCGCAAGGCAGCTCAAACTCCGTCTCAGGCGGGTCCGGCACGGGTTGTCCCCAGGCCAGCACCGTCCTTCCCCTCCGACGTGTTTTGCTGAGCGCGGCCTCGCGCTGGTAGGGGCGGGAGAAGAAGGACCTGAACTCCCTGTCTTCTTTCCCCTTCCTGATCAGCCTCTGGCTTTCGCGGTCAGAGTCGACATCGCTCTCGTGATCGGCGTCGTTTTCCCGATCGCCGTCGTCGATGTCTTCTTCTTCCGCTTGCCTCCCCGCCTTGGCGGCTCTGGAGGCTACCTTCTTGCCTTTGCCCACCCCAGCCGCCTCTTTGACCTTGGCAGCCGGTCCCTTCCTCCCAGCCGTCGCCGACCCCTCCCTTGCCGCGCTCCCGCCGCGGCTACCTTTCGCGGCCATCTCCTTCTCCTTCTCCGCCGCCGCCCTCATGGCCCGCTTCGTCTCCCACCCCTTGAGCGCCGCGAGGTGGCGCTTCCGAGCAATCTCTGCCGCGCGCGCCTCTTCGCGGAGCTGCTTGGCGACCGACGCGTCCTCGTCGCTATCGCCTCCGCTGTCGGTCGCCTCGCCCTCGGGTCCCGTGCGGCCGTCGTTGTCGGAGCAGTCATCGTCGTGGTGCTCGCCGACAGACTTCCTAGCACGGCCGGCCCCCGCCCCTCTCCTGCGCGACGACGCCGAGGCGGACGGTTTCTTCCTCGCCGCCCCGGTCCCGCGCTCTGCCAGCTCATCGTCGGCCTCCTCTGCACCGTGATGCTCCCCCGATGCTGACGCCTGGGCGGCCTTGCGCTCCTCCAGCTCGGCCCGACGCTTCCTCTTCTCCTCCGCCTGCCACCGCCGGAACTTATCCAGGATGGCCTCGCAGCCTTTGATGAAATAGTCGCGGGCGGGCTCGAAGGCACGGCGCTTGCTCTCCGTGGCGCCTCCGACGCCCAGCGTGCGCAGCCAGTCCGGTCCCTGAAGCGCGTCCAGCAGGCGTGCCACCTGGTCGCGCTCGTGCTGGGCGCGGCATTTTTCCGTGTTGCGGATGGAGCGCTCCAGACGCTCGGCCTTTTTGTGGGCAGCCGTGTAAACCGAGTCGGGGAGGGGATCGGGATCGGAGCCGTCCTTCTTGGGATCGGCGGAACGGGTTGGCTTGCTGCTCGCGCCGGCGCCGGCGCTGCTGTTGTTGGTGAGAAAGCTAAAGTCGATGCGCTGCGCATCGAAAAGGTCGGTGTAGAGCGGGTCGGCGTAGCTCCGGACAGGCCAGACCTCGACCGGCGTTGGCCCTGCCGGGACATTTGACCCCTCGGGCATGCTCTGGGACGGTACGTCAGGGATGACGAGAACGGCCGTGTCGAGGTTGATGAGATCTGGTGTTGCGCAGCCTTGGTGAGCCAGTGGTTCCGACCGCAAGACGTGCCCTTTCGAGAAAGGAGGAGGGGTGGTTCAAAAAAGAGCAAAGCTTACGTGTCTCCTTCGGGTCGTTACCGATCACCTCATCGTACTCGGGGAAGTATGCCGACAGCTCGCTCTTGTACCTCGAGCTCTCCTGCGACCGCAGCTTGCGGCCGCCGGTCTGCTCGCTGCCGGACGCGGCGGCGGCGTTGTCCGTGGTGTTTGTGCGGGCCGACGTCGCAGCTGTCGCAGCTGCCCCGTTTGCATTCTCATAGTCCCCCAGGTTGGCCGAGTTCTGGTGCAGCTTGTCCAGCTCGTTCCGCAGGCCATTGGCGACCTTCTTCTGGTGCCTCGTGTGCGCCGCTCCCGACGACGACGTCTCTTGCTGTTCTTGGTGTTGCTGCTGTTGCTTCCGAGTCCGTCTTGTCGGCTGGGGCTGCTTCGTTGTGCGCCCGACGGCCATGGCAGCGGAAGCACCGTGTGCAGAAGGGGGCCCTTGGCTTGTTGTCGCATTGGTCGTCGTGGTCGGGCCATTGGTCGCCGTCGAAGGGCCCATAAGCGCCGGTCTTGGGGAGGGTGCCTTTTGGGATTGGCGGGGTGCAGGGGTGGTTGTAGTGCTTGTTGTTGCTGGTGCTGCGGTTGTCGGCTTCGAAACCGTCAGGGGTGATGTCACGGTCGTCGCCGCTTGGAACTGCGCGTGGAACGCCGGCGTTTTGGCGGGGATCTCGACGGCAATGGCCGTGGTGAAACGGGGTTTCTTGAGGGCGATCGGGTCATCGCGATCCGATGCATCGAGCTGACGCTTTTTTGCGGCAGTCGGGGTGTTGCTGCTGCTGCTGCTGTGCAGCGGAATCGTGGGTGGAGGAATCGGGGTCGTAGAATGGTCCGTCGCAAACTTGGTTTTCTTGGCAGCGAGAGGATCAATGTCGCGGCCAGAGACGTCCACCTGGCGCCGTTTGCCGCTGTTGGCGGTGTTACGGACGATAGGGTTGGTGGTATTGTTGTTGCCGTTGGTGGTCGCCGTCGCTGCAGTGACGGAGGTGGTCGCGGTGCTGCCGGGGCGCGGGGGTGGTGCTGCGTGGTAAGGATCCGCCTTCGCGTTGGGAAGCAGGCGAGGGTGATGTGCGTGATGATGACCGCCGACAATCGGTGACGTCGCGATCCGAAGGCCATCTGTCCGTCGCGGACGGGCGAAAGATGCTGTCAGTGCCATAGTTTGGCACTGGGCATGATGTCAGATGATTGCGTCGGAGAAAAGGCAACGAGAATGGAAATGAGGTCGGTCGTCAAATGAAGTGTCGCGACCGAGGACAACCAAGGGGGGGGGGGGGAGGAAGGCCAGTTCGCGTACGTAACAGCGTTTCGTACAGTACAGTACGGAGCACGGATATGGTGTTTGGCCCGGTCTGGGACGGGAGAGCTTGGCGAGATGAAGAGCAAAAACTTGCGAAAGAAAAAAAAAATTGCTTCGAGGAATCGAGAAAAAAATTATCTACATGGAAGTAACTCAAGATGGGCGAAGAGGTTGGAGTTTTTTCAATTCCACACTAGAAGAAGTCATTGTCGTTTCATTGACAAGCCATGGGTCGTGCGATTTGCCTGCGTTTGTTTGTCTGCTAACTGCTTTGTTTCAAAGTCTGCACAATTGCTCAGCCAGAAGATGCTGGGAGCGATTTGTCAGAGGACTGACTGCCTCGAGTCGCCATAACCCTAACCCTCCCCTCCCAGCGGCTGCCCGGCATCTCGGAGTTCTGTCTCGGAGTTCCATCGCGGGGCCCGGTGCCAACCCCACCATGACCGGTCCACGGTGTATGATTGTATTGTAGTCTCCGACTCCGGGCCCCTTTTCACTTGGGCTGGACTCGAACTCAGCACCATAATTCACCAAGAAGCGTCCCCGACGGAATTCTGTCACCAACACACACACTCCCAGTCACCCTCTATCCCTCTGGTTCTCAAGGCCATAAAGAGTCATCGCAGCTTCTTGATCTACACCTCACCTCACCTAACCCCGGGCACACACCGTTTCGTTCACCATGTTCACCGGCATAGTTGAGGAGATAGGCAGTATGTCCATCCATGTCTCCCCCCTGCTGGCCAATATCGAACGGACCTAACCTCAGGCCACAGCCGTCGCCGAGCTCAACCCCAACGACGCCACGGGCGGCACCTCCCTCACCATCGCCCTCGGCCCGGGCTCCGCCCTCCTCTCGGACGCCCACCTGGGCGACTCCATCGCCGTCAACGGCGTCTGCCTGACCGTGACCACCTTTGCCGTCCCGTCCTCCCCCGACGACGCCACCCCGGCGTCCTTCACGGTCGGCATCGCCCCGGAAACCCTCCGCCTCACCAACCTCGGCTCGCTGGCCGCCGGCTCGCGCGTGAACCTGGAGCGGGCGGTGCGCGCCGACACGCGCATGGGCGGGCACTTTGTCCAGGGCCACGTCGACGCCACGGCCAAGATCGTGGACCGCCGGCCGGACGGCAACGCCGTCACCTTCCGGTTCGCGCCGACGAAGCCGGAGCTGCTGAGGCACATTGTGTACAAGGGCTTCATCGCCGTCGACGGCGCGAGCCTGACCGTGACGGCGGTCAACGATGCCGAGGGCTGGTTCGAGGTGATGCTCATCGCCTACACCCAGGAGCGCATCGTGACGGCGGCCAAGCAGGTCGGCGAGAGCGTCAACGTGGAGGTGGACATGACGGCCAAGTACGTGGAGAAGAGCTTGCGGGGGTATCTGGAGGGGCTGCAGGGCGCCGCGCCGGGGCAGGATGGGGGATTGTTGAAGAAAGTGCTTGAGGGGTTGGTGAAGGGGGATGCTTGAGAAACGTGCAACAACAACGAAACCTACCATAAGAGGCTGTTGATTGTCCAGCCTGACCTCGTGGCCTGACCTGTAACCCAGGGTAGCATGCTGTACAATACAACCAGCGTGTAACTAATCGTTATGAGAGGATGAAGGGTCAAGCCTGCCCCCACACCTCCGCCAGCGCCTTGCTCACGGTCTTGGGAATCCTCTTCCGGCCCACGAGGTGATTCAGCCTGCTCGAGACGAGCTCCTCGCGCCGCTTCTTGCCCTCCTCCCCCGGGCCGCACGCCTCCAAGGCCTTGACAAGCTCGTGCGGCGTGTTCCACACCTTCTGGATCTCGATCGCCTTCTCTCCGGAAATCTCCTAAGCCCTCCTGGCCACCTCCCACCCCTCGTCCGTCAAAGCATACCGCTTCAGGGGCCTTCCGCGCTCGTACACGAGCTCCTTCATAAAAAGCGTCTTCATCGAGTTCCAGGCCACGTAGGACTTTGTCGGGTCCGAGAGCGCAGTAAACGAAGCATCGCAGTGCGGCTGGGCGGCAGCAATCAGCTCGGCTTTTGGCAGGCCCGTGTTGCCCTCCCAGAGTTGGCGAGGGCGAGCACCAAGGCGTAGTAGGCACCGGAGCGGTAGGTCGGAACGTACGGCTTGGGCTTCCTTGCTTTGCTTGGCAGGGCGGGGCTCGCCTTCGTCCTCGGCGTCGTCGTCGCCCCTGTTCTGGGCGGCGCTGAGCTGGCGGGCAATGGCATTGCGCTTCTTTGCACCGACATGGCGGGGCATGGCCAAGCCATGCTCTTCGCAGTGGGCGCGCAGGTTTTCGGTCAGCCGCTCGCAGCACTTGGAGCCAAACCCCTTGAGCTGCTGCAGAGAGGCGCGGTGCTCGAAGGAGATGGGACAGGCCTTGAGCGAGCTGTAGGCATGCTTGTAGGAGGTGACGCCCTTGGGAGTTGCGTTCCCGAGCGGTCTCCCACCGCTCTTTTAACCCAGCTCAGGAGCAGGGGGTTGGCGCACGGGGGCTGGGACATGGCAAAGAAGCAGGCGGAATGCAAAGATGAGAGCCAGCAAGAAGAGGTAAGATGGTTCAGCAAGAACCGAGAGCCGCAGAGCCCCGGTGAAACCCGTCGGCCGTCATCGTGGTCTTGATCATTGCAACATGGTTTCCTCGGTTTTTAAGCAACGGATGCGATGACATGCCCTGGCGTTTTGAAGTAGAGCTCTCGGTGTTGAATGGCAGGGTGTTGACATCCAAAGTCAACAACGATGGCGTTCCCCAAGCGACGGTAACGGGTGACGGAGGACGGGTGACGGGTGACGGGCGTTCGGCGGCTGGTTCCGAAAGTCTTGTTGGGCCCCAGCATTCCGGCCGGCATTCCAACCGCGCTAATCCCCAACAGGTTAGCTCCTCTTGATCCGCATGCCAAGCCGGTGCTCTCCCCCCCCTCCCCCCACTCGAGCTTACCAGCCCGCACGGGCTAGCAACTGTCGAACAACACAGCAGAGGGGGCTTCAGCGGGGAGATCAGGTCGGGCTGGTTCTCTTGAGGGCAACTCTCCCCAATTGTCTCGCATCCCGAATCTTTTCGCCTCTTCCCACCGCTTCTTTACCTTCGCCGCATAGTAGACTCTATTAATCCTACCTTCCAGATCTTTGCATTGCCATAGTTTGTTCGTATTTCCGTCTGACCACCAAGGGAAACCCCACTGTGGATCCTCCAACTTCAAGCTACCTTATCCCAGCTCCCGTCACCCTTACCTCACCTCAGCTTCCTCCATCCTCCGCCGTGTTCCCATCTCCCAGAATCTCTCTCCCGTATCTTGAATCCCTTCGCCTCTCTGCTCCTCCCGACGCAGCACCCGCCATGGAGAGCCACGACCAGGCCATCCTGGCCGCCTCGGCCAAGCACCCCGTCGTGCCCCTCGAAAAGGGCCGCTTCTACACGTACGGCACCGCGGGCTTCCGCATGAAGGCCGACCTTCTCGACGGCATCACGTTCCGCGTTGGCCTCCTCGCTTCTCTCCGGAGCCGCAAGCAAAACAGCCGTGCCATCGGCGTCATGGTCACGGCCAGCCACAACCCGGCCGCCGACAACGGCGTCAAGATCGTCGACCCCTTGGGAGACATGCTCGAGCAGGAGTGGGAGCACTACGCCACGGCGCTCGTGAACGCGCCGTCCGACGAGAAGCTCGTCGAGGTTTACAACCGCCTGGCCGTCGACCTCAAGATCGACCTCAAGGCCCCGGCCAAGGTGGTGTACGGCCGCGACACGAGGCCCTCGGGCCACACCCTGGTGGCGGCTCTGGCCGACGCCCTCGACGCCACAAACACCGAGGCCGTCGACTTCAAGATCCTCACCACGCCGCAGCTTCACTACCTCGTGCGCGCCACCAACAGCGAGGGCACCCCGCTGGCGTACGGCACCCCGTCCGAGACCGGGTACTACGAGAAGCTCGCCGAGGCCTTCGGCCGCGCCATGAGGGGCCGGAAGATCAACGGCCCTCTCGTCGTCGACTGCGCCAACGGCGTCGGCGGCCCCAAGCTCCAGGAGTTCCTCAAGTACATTCCCAAGGAAAAGTACAACCTCGACGTCACCGTGGTCAACGATGACGTCCTGCGGCCCGAAATCCTCAACCTCGAGGTAGGTGGCCCCCGCGATCTTGCTCGTTGTGGTCTCTCGGACCCAGGCTGATGGACCCCTTTGCTCTCCAGTGCGGCGCCGACTTTGTCAAGACGAGGCAGAGGGCGCCCCCGAACCCCAAGCCGCAGCCGGGCGTCCGCTCCTGCTCGCTGGACGGCGACGCCGACCGCTTGATATACTACTGGGTCGACCCGGACAGCGGCTTCGTCATGCTGGACGGCGATCGCATCTCGTCGCTCGCGGCCTCCTTCATCGGCGACCTCGTCGAGACCGCCGGCCTCCGGGACGAGCTGCGCATCGGCGTCGTGCAGACGGCGTACGCCAACGGCGCGAGCACCACCTACATCACGCAGCACCTGAAGCTGCCCGTCATCTGCACCCCGACCGGCGTCAAGCACCTGCACCACGTGGCGCAGGGCTACGACATCGGCGTCTACTTTGAGGCCAACGGCCACGGCACCGTGCTCTTCTCCCCGGACGCCCTCCAGGCCTTCCGCAAGACGCAGCCCCAGTCCCCGGCGCAGAAGGAGGCCCTCGACACGCTGGCCGCCCTGGCCGACCTCATCAACCAGACGGTCGGCGACGCCATCTCGGACATGCTCATGGTCGAGGTGATCCTCGCCCACAAGAAGTGGACCCTGCGCGACTGGGCCATGACGTACACGGACCTGCCGAACCGCCTCGTCCGCGTCGAGGTGGGCAACAAGGACCTGTTCGAGACCACCGACGCCGAGCGCCGCCTGCTGCGCCCCGAGGGCGCCCAGGAAGAGATCGACCAGGCCGTCAAAAAGTACAAGGACGCCCGCGCCTTCGCCCGCGCCAGCGGCACCGAGAACGCCTGCCGCGTCTACGCCGAGGCCGCGACGCGCTCCGAGGCCAACGAGCTCGCCGAGCGCGTGGCCCGCATCATCGAGCGCCACGGAACCCTCTAGAGCCGGACCGATGTTGAACCCCTCTCCCCCCCCCCCCCCTCTCCCCCGCCTCCCTCTTGCTCGACGGCCCCGATCCTAGCCTGTCTCTTTTGCGGCGGCGGCGGCCTGCGTGGTGAACCCAAGTCGGACGTGGAGCACCGCCATCACGGATGTGGAAACGGCTGCGAGGAGCCGCTGGCGTTGGGGCAGCTTGGGCCCAGAAACAGGGCCCGGGATAGATTCAAACGCGATAACGTTACCAAGCACGGAGGACAAGATCAGGACAGGATAAGGATAAGGATCAGGACAAGAGGGAGAGAGAAAGCCGGGGGGGGGGGGGGGGGGGGGGCACCGTCCAGAGGGTACAAACCCTGCGTGGTTTCATGCTTTTCCGGCATGCATCGGTTGGCAATGGGCGCGCCCTGTCTTTGGCACCATCATGATGGAGTTGGCTACCGGGCAGCTGATGGGTGGGGTCATTTTGCTTTGCGCTTCGCTTCCTTTCCTTCATTCTCTCTCTTTTCTTCCTATCTTCCTTTCGTCCTGTCTTTAATGTTATTCTTCCTCCTTTGGCATGGTGGTCCAGCGAGTCGATCAAAAAGAACAAAAACACAGCAATCAATCTCACACAAAACAAAAAGCGTGAACTGCCTTTTAATACAGAAGGAAGAGGAGAGGGAAGCAGTGTGGGTGAGAGCTGGCTGGGCTGCACCTTGGTACAAACTCTCCATGGTTTCAGCAGAGAAGCAAGAGACGACAACCCGCGAGGGCAGTAGACCAGCCTGAAAAAGAGGCCTACAGGTAGGGGTCAGATGTGTCCGCGTTCTAGTATATATATATAAAAAGATGTCCCACTAATGTACGGGTATCCCATGTCATCCAGATTCTCTCTCCATGCCTCCTTTTGCTCTCCGGATTCCCGATCCTCCTCCCGCTTCTCCGCTGTCTCGTATAGATAGATGAATCCTTAAGCCAAGAAACGCCCAGCCAACCGTAACCAGCTCGCCCTGTTGTCTTCTCTTGTCCGCTTCTAGCCTTTGGCGTCGTTCTTGGGAGATATGACCGAGGTGAGTCCCGAGGGATCCAACGAGGTGATCGCAGCGCCGAGCCTGGGATCGACCCCGTGACACATTTCCTGGCACATCCCCGACAAAGGGATCCGGTCCTGGAGGTTCTCCCTCGACGGGGGGTGTGGTGCTTATCGCCGCCTACCAGCTCGGTTATGTCTTGACCCGACGCGGCTTCGACCTTCTCTATCTTGGAACTGTTTTCCCGAGCCACCCAATAGGGTAGGGCCATCCTGTCACGCTCTCTCTCTAGCACATCTTGTACAAGCATGTCCCCTCCGCCTGCCTGTTCGCATCCTCCGTCGCCAGGCGATACTCGATCTTGATATCCAAATCGCGCTTGTTCTTCTCGTTGGGCCTGTTGTGGAGAGAGCACTCAATCTTCTCGCCCGTCTCGACGGTGAGAACGTCCTTGAGGTAGAAGACGGTCTGCTTCCAGTGCGTGTACTTGGTGTGCGGGCCCGTGGAGAAGCGGACAGGCTTGTGGCAGGCGGTGAACTCAATGTCGAACCAGGCGACGAGGGCGTGCACAAAGTCGTTGCGCCGCACGGTGAGGTCGAAGGGGCAGCTGAAGGACAGGTCTGCGGGTTGCACCTTGTACAGGTCCAGGGTGAGCACGGCCGTGGGGTCCGTGACGACGGCCTTCATCTCGACCGTGTCGACGAGGGGCTCCGAGAGGGCCGTCTCCTTGAGAGGGCTGTAGTCGAAGCCGTAGACGTTGTCCCAGACTTTGGAGAGGGGGAGATTAGCAAGCCAGACGCCAGACGATCCGCCGGGAGGGGGGGGGGGGGGGACCACATACAGCCAATCTTCTCCTCCTTGTAATCACCATCCTCGATGCCCGCAACGAAGATGGTGGCCTTGTCCGGGAAGATCAGGCCATCCTTGGCCAGATACTTGTCGCGGGCGTACAGAACCGTGTCCAGCATGCTCTCGTAGAGGAGGAAGTAGCCCATCCACTCCGAGATGATGATGTCGACCTGGGGGAAGGGCATCTCAATCTCCTCCATCTTGCCCTGGATCAGGGTGATCTTGTCGGACAGGCCGTTGACCTTGACGATCTCGCGGGCCTTGAAGATGATGGTCGACATGTCGACGCCGATGACGTGCTTGGCGCCGGCCTTGGCGGCGAACATGGAGAGGATGCCCGTGCCGCAGCCGACGTCCAGCACCACCTTGTTCTTGAAGATATGCTTGTTTTGCATGATGGCGTTCATGTACGACCGTGTCCGGACCTCATCTTTCTGTCCGCGCGAGCGCTGATTAGCCGACCTGGGCAGGGGCGTCGCGGAGGAGAGATCCGGAATGTACACACCAGCATTTCCTCATGGATGCCTTATGGCAGCGGAGAGGGTTTCCTAGAGGTTAGCCAAAGGAGTTGAGAGAGGGGGCGATGTCGTTTGGTTGCCTCACCATGGTGGTTGTAGCTGTAGCGCAATGGTTAGCATCTCGGTGTGACCAACAGGGAGGCAAGCTGGGGCTCTAGCGCCACATACCTGTTGAAGTAATGCTGCTCGGCGTGGTCGAGCTCCTTGAAGCGCCTCTCGGCGACCTCAATATCCATCGCGTCGTTGGACATGTTGGATGGTGGGGAGGGGGGACAGACGAGGATAACAGGGGGGCGACGGAGGAAGGAAAACGAAAAGAGGAGGATGAGGATCCAAAGGATGTCCTCAAGAAACAAGAGAGAACGAAGAGAGGGAGAGAGGGAGGGAGGGAGAGCGAGGCAGAGAAGCGCCAGAGGCAATGAGAGGAAGGAGACCTTGGGCTTTGGTTGCGACAGAAGAATAATTTGGGTGGAAAATTCCAATGGGGTATCTAGCTGATAACGTTTTCTGGTCTGGGAAGGTGGGGTGCCCCGCAGTATCGGCCGCCTTCAGTTACGTTAGGTTGCTCGCGGCGAAACGGTCGGGGGTTGGGGTTAAGTACTTGTACGCATTGCCCAACTGAAAAGAACAACCCCGAGCGAAGAATTGATGGGATTGAGGACATCGAGAGAAGAAAAAAAGGGAATAGAAAAAAAAAAAAGGAGAAACTTCCAGGGGTTGGAGGTCCCAGGGGTTGTCTATGCACTATATTTATGTGGCTGTATACTTCGGCCGCCCATCCCACCGATGCTGATCTCAGAAGCCGGCGCTTCAAGAAACGCTCTCTTCTCCCCCGTCTTCTTTCTCTCCCTGGCAGCCCGGCCCCTTCCCAAGCCACGCCCCAACGCCAAGTGATGCATTCCAAAAAGAAACCCAATACTGGCTACACGCACACACAATGCCTCTTCGCCATCTAGGCCATGCCCGCCATCTGCAGCAACCGCGCGCCTACTTGAAGGTTCGCGTACGAGTACGCCGTCGACTCGGGCGGGAACGTGCCGTTGGCCGCCCAGAGGTCAATCAGCGCCTGCATGGGCTCCAGCTCCTGCGGCTTGAGCATGTCGAGAGCCGTCGCCGTCAGCACAAAGTGGCTGAAGCAGCTGTTGAGCTGCTTCTCCAGGTTGAGGTGGTAGAAAGGCTCGACGAAGTGGGCCCAGTAGAGGTGGGCGTAGACGCGGAACATCTGGAGGAAGATGGTCCGGCAGATGCTGGCGAATTCCTTGGGGAAGCCGCTGCGCTTCCCGATCCAGTCATCGGCGGAGCTGGTCAGGGCGGTGCTCGCGCCGTGGGGGCTCGGGGCGAACGAGACGGTGGAGGGGTCGGTGGGGAAGATGTTGGTGTCGTCGAGCTTGCCCGAGATCCAGCGCCTCATAAGGGACATGTACTCGTAGGCCGGGAGCTCGATACGCTCGTAACGGTCGTCCTTCTTATTCAGCCACGTGTACGAGTGGTTTCTGCGACGAAAGGGTAAGCAAAAGGGGGCCGTGACACGACAGGGGGGCGGGAGGGTAACCCACGGTCCAGCAGACATGCGCGGGCATGAGGCGATGTTGCAGATGGCTTTCCCATCAGCCTCCTTGGCGGTCACAACGTTGACAAAGTTCCAGAGGTTGCGGTAGTGTTCCACGGCTACGGCGAGGAGAGGTCAGCAACAAGATCCATCGCAGAACACCACCATCACCACCACCAACAACAACATACCCTGATGAGCAATCCACTCCCCCAGCTCCACCGTCTTGGGCTTGCTGCTGAGCGTCATGAAATTGCCCTTAACAATGTGCTTGGCGTAGGCAGGATTGAGCCACAAGGGGAGCGGCTGGGGAAGGCGGTACGAGCTCAAGACCTCCTCGCCGGTGGGGATGGTCTTGGGAAGGGCGGGTGACGCGGGCAGCGGCGGGAGCTTCGCCAGCTGCTGGAGGTTGCTGGAAGACTTGCTCCGTTGACCCAGGTCTTTGTTGGGCGGGGTGAGATGGTTATCGTCAGCCGCCGGAGAGGCGGGGCTCTTGCCGCCTCCATGCTTGCCAGCTCCCCGAAAGCGGGCGTTTCTAGAAGAGAGTCAGCGCTCGTTGCCAATAACTAGGTCAACATTGTTGGCGGAACCAAAGGGGGAAGAGAGAGACGGGGTGAGAGAGCAAGAGAAATGGCCCACGCGAGAGCCTCTCGCCGCCTGGTATGAAACCAAGCTTCACACTCACATGCCGGAAAACAGGTTCGACATGCTGGCCGTCGATGGCTCACCGATGGATGGCGCACGAATGGAAGATTAAGACAAAGGGATACGTCATGCAGAGAAGAAGTAAAGCATACGGAGCAATGGGAGGTAATCGGTAGTGGTCTCTATACTTCTTCCGGCCGGCACCCGAAACAGGCTGTCCAGCTAAGACCACACGGGGCTGTGGCAGCGACCTTTCCCCTGGCTGTGAGGCTCAGATATAAATGGGGGGGACGGGCGTGGGAATGGATGGGAGGAAGCTTGGCAAACCTCCAGAAATGTTTGTTCCACTGATGATGGGTTGAGACACGGCCGGGTTTCCTCCAGAAGCTCCTTCACTTTCTCTTGGTTCCTTGGGTACCCATGCAACGCAAAAGGGGCAGCAGCGGGTGAAACACGTTCCCACCCTCGCTGTGCCAAGCCAAGCAGGGGTGGGTAGGTACGCAGTACATACGCAGTAGTTAGCTGATGCGGAAGGTCTTGGCGACCTTGGGGTCCCGACCCTCCTGCCAAAAGGTTGAGTGAGGAAAGCCTACGTGCCAAGATAGCACGTGATTTCGCGCATCTGTGGTGTTTGGCTTGCCCCACCCTGTCGGATGTTCGTGGAGAAAGCGCGTCCGTGGTCCGCCCGGGCCACGGCATGAACGGAAAAGAAGCGAGCCTGTTGCCTAGTTATAACTCGGTAGGTCTTTCGTCTCAACATATCCACTGCCAGGCAGCTATCGGATGGACGTTACACGGCCACAGACTTCTTCTTTCGCTGCCTAACATGGGCAGACGGACAAACATGGCTTGCAGGAAGGACATGGAAAGCGCCTAGGCTCTGGATAACTTTTGTTGCCTTCACAAACTTCTTTCATAAAAAAAAAAAAAAAAATCCCTCGCCGAGGGTGCAAAGCAGAGATCCGACCTACAAACCATGGACCCGACACTCAAGGAAAAGATGGCCATTTTCGACCAGCTCGAGGCCCTTGACCGTATGAGTGACGGCGATGACGTCGTCGACGAAAAGGAGCAACGACACCGAGAGACGTGCAGGGCGTTTTTCAGCGCGCAGCAAAAGAAAACCCCAGGAAAACGGCGCACCACATCCATGCCCACCCCCCTTGCTGCGTCCCACAATCCTGGCGTTGTCGTCGAAGCCACTCCTAAAACCTTCCATCCTACGGCCAAGAGACCGTCTGCCAGGGCGGGCACTGGCTCTCCCGCTTCCGGGTCCGTTGCGGAGACGCCTATTCCAGACACGGCTCAACCAAAGCGGCGGCCCTCGGGATTGCGGAGGAGCGCGACAGCGCCCGTGCCCGCCCTGTCGTCGTCGTCGTCGGCCCTCGATCAGTCTCCATCTGCAAATTCTGCCACAAGGAAAAGGAAGCGCCAGCCGACAGCGAAGACGCTGCCCGAGTCCGCCCAGATCTTCCGCGGTCTTGCTTTTTACTACATACCCAATAACGACATCGCCCCGGCCAGGAAGCTGCGCATCGGACGGGCCCAGGAGTACGGCGCGCAATGGGTTCGCAACCTGGCTGACGCGACCCATGTCATTGTTGACAGGAACCTGGAGTTCAAGGACATTCAGGGTATTGTGGGTCCGGAGGCGGCTGGGTCTGTGGTCATCGTCAACGAAGAGTATCCCATCGACTGCATCTCGTTTCGCGCGCTGTTGAACCCGGATCAGACACGGTACAAGGTGGTTGGTTGTCCCGGGGCTGGCAAGAACCTTGCCCCGGCGGGGTCGCCTCCCGGTTCGTCGCAGATGTCGGATCGCTCGCTTCAAAGAAAAGCACCCAGGCCGCCCAGGAAACGAGCCGCGGGTGGCACCCCGCTTAGGGAGGTACAGTCGTCGCCGGGCCCGGAGGACCGAACGTTCGAAGGGGCGAGCGAACCCGCCGTGGTTGCAAACCCCATGACCGCTCAGCATCTTTCGCTGCCGCACCAGCAAGCCCCGAAAGACGAGCTGTCAGAGTTTATTGAGCTCATGCAGCAGTACAAAGATGTTCCGCTTGACCTGGACGATGACGATGACGACAACCAGTCGGTCAAGGAGGCACCCGGGGCCGCCTCGGATTCGGAGGTCGACGATACATCAGACGAGGAGCCGGCGCACAAGAAGACCACGAGATCCCAGGCCAAAGGCCGCAAGACGATTGCTTTCGAAGATCGCTTCGCGTGCAACCGTGGCGGAACCAAGGAGAAAACTGCCGACGCTGCGAACCCCAACGCGCGAACCATCGAGGTCCTGCAGAAAATGTGCGACTACTACGACCGCGTCAACGACCACTGGCGCACCACGGCCTACCGCAGAGCCATCACTACCCTCCGCCGCCAAACCCTCAAGATCACAACCGAGGAGGACGCCTACCGTCTCCCCGGCATCGGCAGGCGCTTGGCAGCCAAGATCGCAGAGATCGCCACCACCGACAAGCTCCGCCGGCTCGAGTATGCTCACGATGAGCCCCTCGACCACGTCCTCCAGACGTTCCTCAACATCTACGGCGTCGGCCTGGGCCGCGCAAACCGGTGGATCGCACAGGGGTTTCGCACGCTCGACGACCTCCGCGAACGCGCCAACCTGACGCCGAACCAACGCATCGGCGTCGACCACTACGAGGACCTCAACACGCGCATCCCTCGCGCCGAAGTCACCGCCCTTTTCGAGTACGTCCGCCGCGAGGCCTCGGCGCTCGACCCGGCCGTTGAGCTGCTCGTCGGCGGGAGCTACCGTCGCGGCGCCAACTCGTCGGGCGACATGGACGTCATCGTGACAAGGAAGGGAACCACCTCCCCGACCGAGCTGGTCCCGTTCCTCGAGCAGCTCGTCGAGGTGCTCGCGCGAAAAGGCTTCCTCGTCGCCACCCTCGCCGGCCTCCATCGCCACCACCAACACCACCGCAGCGCCAGCCGCAGCGAGCCGAGCAGCAAGTGGCACGGGTGCTGCGTCCTCCCGCCCGACGCGCCCCTCCCTGAGCAGCCGCCCGATGCCGCCGCCGCGCCCCAGCGTGCGCAGAAGCCTGTCTGGCGCCGCATCGACTTCCTCCTCGTCCCCGAAAGCGAGTACGGCGCCGCCCTCATCTACTTTACGGGCAACGACATGTTCAACCGCAGCATGCGCCTGCTGGCGGCCAAGAAGGGCATGCGGCTGAACCAGCGCGGGCTGTTCCTGCGGAGGAGCGACCGACGGGCCGGGGCCAAGACGGGGTTGCCGGTCGCCACCGCAAACCCGGCGGCGACGGAGGGGGAGCTGTTGGAAGGGAGGGACGAGAAGAGGATCTTTGAGATCCTGGGGGTGAAGTGGAGGGAGCCGGAGGAGAGGTGGTGTTGACAGATGGTGTCGTCCCTCCCTGGCAAAGATAAGGGGAGTATCCAAGGGTTGTTTATGAAGACATGAGGTTATGCATGAATCGATGTGACGGGGCCTGGGAGTGAATGAGTTGGCCTCGATGTGACATGACAGCAGGCAACAGCAGGCAATGGCAAACGCGTAATAATTCATTCATCCTTTCTGGAGAGAGAGAGAGAGAGAGAGACGAAGGGCTCTTTTTTTGGTTACAGACCGTATCAAGCACGCAACACACAATGCCTTTCGGTACCATAATGTTGATTTTATTTTTTTTTCTCATTTGATTAACCAACTGACCAAGTACTAGCGGCAGCAGAAACCCATTACCCATGAACCCAGATTGCCACCTTTTTCTTTCCATGTATAAACGAGTTGCAAACCACCAAGAAGTCGTGACGGTCATGAGCCAGTCGTAACGTCATCAACCCCGGGCCCGGTCTTGCAAACCATATGTACCTGAGGGCGGAAAGGAAAAAAAAAAAAAAAACACTAAAAAGTCTATATACTGGAAAAGAAAAAGAAAACAAAAGATGATAACATGCCACCCAGTGGCCTGCTCCATCAATACAGTGGATGGGTCTCAGACCCTCCAACTGTCCTTTGGTAAGAAGAAAAAGAGATCAAAACCAAAAAGCTCAGCAAGAGCCATACTTCACCCCCCTCTTCCCCACTTCTTTCCTCCCAACAGGGCATTCGGGCAGCACCCAACCCCTGGCCCTCTTGGCCTCGCGCTTCTCGGCGAGCTGGGGCTGGGGCATCCAGCCGTCGCGGGGGAGGGCCTTGCGGCGGGTGCCGTCGGCGGGGGCGCCGATTTCGGCGCGCCAGTGGGCGTGGCCCGGCATGGGCTCGTCGCCGGCGAGCATGCAAAGGCCCCAGAGGGCGAGGCAGGCGGTGAGGCGAGCTTCGTCGGCGTCGGGGATGCTGCCGTCCTCGTGGAGGTCGTCCGTGCTGGCGAGCTGGACCGAGGCCACCTCGAGGAAGCCAAAGTGCGGGGTGTGCTCGGTGCCGTTGCGGACCACCACCAGCTCGATCTCGGTGAGGATGAAGCCGTAGCGGCAGCCGTGCTCGCGCATGGCGTGGTGCAGGTGGGCCAGGCCGCGCAGGTACTCGACGCGCTTGATGTTGCCCTCGGCGCGCATGCCCGTGTTGAAGCGGTCGAAGCTCTTGACGAGGCCGACGACGCGGGCGGTGGGCTTGCCGCCGAACATGACGGCAGCGGCCGGGGACTCGCCGGCGGCCGAGGCGACAAACATGCAGTCGGTGGCCATGCCCAGGGCGGCGGGGGAGCTGCTCGCCTTGGGAGGGACCGCGAGGCGAAGGGGGCGTCGCGAGCACAGGGCCAGGGCGCTGTTGAGCTTGGGCAGGTAGTGGGCGGCGTAGATGGCGTGCAGGTCCTGCTCGGTCTCGGGGTGGCGCTGCGTCACGGGCGGGGCGGGCAGCACGTTGGCGGGGATCGGGGCCGAGAGGCAGGCGGCGGCGCCGGGGAAGGACAGGATGCCGGAGGCGGTGAAGTCGGTCCAGGGGCGGACCTGACGAACATCCCACCAGAAGTGGCGCTGGTGGGGGTCCCGGAGAGGGAACGAGAGGGTGCGCACGAGCGCCGGCGCCGGGTTGGGCGACGTCAGGAACGAGTAGAGCGTCGTGGTGGCGACGGGCTCCGGCGTGATGGTGGCGGCGGGAGCCAGCGGCGAGGCCTCGCGGCCCAGGTACGGGTCGTAAAGGTACGGCTCGGGCTGGACCTGAGGAACGGCGGGGTGGAGGGGCTGAACCACGGGCGGCTGAGGCGGCGGGCTGGGGCTGCCGGACAAGCGGGCCGGCGGCGCGTAGGCCGGCAACTGGAAGGAGGGGAAGACGACGACGTCATTCAAGCTGCAGGCCGACGCGCGGCGGGCGTGCATCATGGACGGGTCGCGAGCGAAGGCGACGGGGGAGCAGAGCAGCGGCGCCGGGCTGCTGTCATTGGCGAAGAGGGCGGCGGAGTAGGAGAGGGTCTCCGGGCTGGTGAGGCTCCGGGAGTGGGAGGAGCGGCACTGCTTCTTGGGGGCCGGGGTCGGGGCGGGCGATGTCCTCGCGCGCTTGGCAGGGCGAGTAGGCTCGGCCGAGGGCATCATGGCCTGATCCTGGGAGCGGATCTTGGGCAGGAGGAGAGGGCCATGGGTCCGGATGGGCGAGCGGGCCGGGGTGGTGCGCGCCGTGCTCGGGGCGGGGACCGAGTCGGAGGGAGACGACTCGAAGGAGTAGACCGAGGAGCTCTGCGAGCTGGACCGGGCATGGCCCGGAGTGTAGGGAGGCAGCTCAAGCAGAGCAGGGGGAAAGGCGAGGGCCGGCGGAGAAAGAGGGTCGCATGGCTGAAAGGTGAAGTCAAAGGGGACATCCGCTGCCAGACTATAGCGCGTGTAAGCGTGAGTGGCGAGGGAGGACAAGCAAGCATGTGGACTCACGTGGACATGGTGACGGTATGGTTTGGGGTGTGTCGAGGACACCCGCAACCGATTATAGATTAGTGTTTTTGGTGTTGTTGTTTGAGGGCGAGGAGGTAGGGAGACCGGCTCCGGGTGTGAATGTGAGGGTGGGTATGTGTGTATGCGCGCGTATGTGTGTAAGTGGGAAGAGGACAGGGGGGGAGGGGGCGGGACAAGGAAAAGAGGAGGCCGATCAAGACCCAACCTCTGCTGCGACCAGGCCAACAAGTCTAGAGAGGGATGGATGTAGGTGAAACGGAACGAGGTCTGTTGTCTGGGGATGGGGAAAACGAGAGGACGATGAGGGGAGGGAGGAGAGGCCATACTTGTATTCCAGAGGGAGGCATCACGGCCGCATCCATAGGCTACGGATGGCCGCCGCGAGGCGGGCCAGAGCATGTCCGGGGTGGTGTCCAGGATGCGTTGGGAGCGTGGAGGACGGGAACCGCGGGTGTGGGCGTGAGGGCCATGACGTGAACCCGACGTGAACCCGACGTGGACGTGAACGTGGACGGGACTGGACGTGGATGGCAACCCACCGTGGGGCCGTGGGACCGCGGCATCTTTGCGCAAGAGAGACGACGGTTGATGGTAGGTTGACGGTATTAGTGTACACCGTACTTACATGGACCAGAGCAGGGCGGGAAGCAGGGGGGGGGGAGGGGTGTGTGTGTGAGTGACAGCAGCGAAGCCCGAGAAGCGCGGAGTGGACCGTCGATCCCCGAACCATACCCGTCCATACATATTACACCCCCCCCCCGGGCGACCCAGAGAAGCTACCGTCTACGCAGTAGTGCGTTAGTCTGGCATACGTTGTCCATCCAGGGCTGCAGATGGCGTCGCCCTGCAAAAAAATCAAGAATTGCCATTCGATCAGAATAAACCTGAAACACGGAGTCCCAGCTTACCTTCTTGTTCCATCTTGTGGAGCACCGGAGCTGGCATGTTGCAGATTTTCTGGTGGTGGTGGTGGAGGAAGAAGTGGTGGTGGTGGTCAAGACGGGAGTCCAGCCCAGTCCAGTTCCAGAGACGACAAAGGCGAACGAGGCGCAGCGGACAAAGGCGGGTAGCTACGTACCTTGCCGCTGTGGCCGGCGGCTCTGACGGCTATCCGACGCGGGCTTGTTTCTGCCAGCGTCTGGGCCGTTCGCCGAAGAGCAGACTCTGGCGGAGGTTCATGCCGACATCTAGGTCTCAACGTCGGGTACTTGGTGGGGGAGGGGGAAAGACGGTGAAGAGACGGGCGAGAAGACAAAAGTCGAGAGAAATGCCGAGAGGTGCACTTCCCTGGTGGATGCCCAAAGCAGCACCCGCACATGCAGCAGCAGAAGGAGGGACGATTGGGGGATGCACCTTCTCCAACCTGCAGCTTGTAGCCAGTTCTGGCCGAGGCACCTCCCCACCTCCTCTGGTTTTCCTCCCCGCTCCTGCCTGACGAAAACAGACGAGAAGCCTGGATTCTTTTTTTTTTCTTGTCTGCCCGTGGAAGTTCCCGCCCCCTCCATGCTCTCCATCGAGGTCTCACAATCTGAACGAAAGAGAGAGAAAAAAAAGGCTTTCCATTGGCTTTGTTGCAGAACGATCGAGTGAAAGCCCATCCCGGATCCCTCATTGGCTCGACCCCCAATCGCTAATGCAAGTCGCCATGCGGGCGTCTAAGTAACGGGTCTTGTGAGTCATCTTTGACCACCTGGCAGCCGCTGCATTAGCGTCTCTAGAGCCTGTAGAGGGCATGCAGGCATGCAACCCGCCCCGCACTTCGCGGCCTCTGGGAGGGTGCGCGGGTTCCCGAGGTCGCCCATCGAACGCGGCGCGTTCGTCCGCCGCGACCCTCTGGACGAGTCGCGGCTCTTCCGACCACCAGACGCGGCAGAGGCATGCATGTACGTACATACATAGGTACCGTGGTACGCATCGCGGGGCGGACGCGACGGACGCTGAGGTGACGCAACGGCCGGCCAGCCACGTTGTCGTTGTGGCTTTCGCCCCGGATCGGGATGCCAACCATGAACGGCCGGCCAAAGTGAGGCTTTCGGATTTTTTTTTTTTTTTTGACTTTTTTTTGGGCATCCATCTCCCATCTCCCACTCCCCAGCATGCCATGCCCCTCCCCCGGATGGACGTTGGGCTCAGGCTCAGAGCCATGCCGCCTCATTTGGGGAACCCCGGGTTTGCATCCGAGCCCTGTCCCGACCGCGCTGACCTGGCCGGCCTGTGTGTGAGAGAGAGAGAGAGAGAGAGAGGCGTTTGCCGCGTTTCGCCGCCGCAGCGGGTACCTCGCTGGCCGGTACCTGACTGCCGCAGGTACGGGCAGTATGTACGTGCTTCAACGCCTCAGTCAGGTCCTGGTTGGGCGCATGCCTTGGGCCGATCGGTCCAGGCCCGGTGCCAACTGAATCCCAAGCCGTTCGACCTTCCGTACTCATCTCCATGTTCCAGGGGCTTCCTTTTCTTGCCTTCGTACTGAGTAGGGCTGACCAAGACCCGGATGATCCTCTTCAGCGCGGCTAACTTACCGGCCTCTGCCATGGTCCGATGGCAGCCGGGAACCCCCCTGTGGCTAGGTAGGTGGGCGGCTGCGGCAAATGGGATTTGCTTCTGCGCTAGCCGCCCGTCTTACGTGGGCGCTTGCCGCAGCCCGGTACCTACGCAGTATTAAGGTAGGACGGGGCGGAGGGCAATGCTCCCCTGCTCCCCTGTTCCCCTGTTGCTGTTAGGCGATCCGGCGCGAGACCCAGCGCAGATCTTAGCAATTAGCCGCGGCCTTACCTCTCCCTCGGGCCCTTTGCGGTCCACCCGGATTCCGGCTTCACCATGAGACAGGCGCCAGCTGACCTCCGACGGGCACCCTGACGGGCGCCATGAGGCCCTTCAAGAGTCCGTTCGTATGCATGTACTGTGTAAGTAGGTGGTAGGTACTACTTCGTACGTATTCTGTACGGAGTACCTGGTAGTTACCCATCGCAATTTCGCAGAAGCGCACGGCAAGGCGGCAGCACCCCGGCCCGTCTCAAGCGCCAGTGTACGACTATGTATATACACAATAACTAGCGTATACGAAGTATGTGCACAGCCGCGCCGCCTCGTCAGGACCAAGGCGCTTATTCCTGACCTGCCTGACCGGGCCTCACCTCGGTCAACTCCTCGCGAGGCGTCCGCGGGCTAGTACTTCGCAAGCTGCTCCGTACCACGACGGGGAAAAACGCGGCATCACGTGCGCCCGCATCTCCCTTGGTCCCAATTCGCCGGCCGGCCCCCTGCCCGTCGCCATGCAAGCCGCGCCCCGCAAACAGGCCAATCACGGCCGCGTCAGCCCGGAGCGCACCTGTCAAGTTCGCGCTTCGGCCCGCCCATTGGCTGGACCGAATCTCCGTCCCCGGCCCCGTCACTGTCCCCGTCACCGCTTTCCAGCCGGCCGGCTCTTTTTTTTTTCTTCTTTTTTCTTTTTGACGGCCGGAGCGAGGCTTCGCCATGCCGAGGAGCGGGGTTGGGGTTGGCAGCCGTCTGTGGACGTGGACGTGGACGTGGACGTGGACGTGAATCACCCGACATACGCACAGGCATATTGTGTAGCTATAATACATACTGTGTACTTGGGCCCAAGGCAAAGGCCAATGACAACCCGTAGCATGCACCGCCCCGCCGCCCTCGACCGACCATCGCGGGGCTTCCTTTGTGTTCTTTTGCTATTCGTTTCTTGGGTCCCTTTTGGCTTCTGGTTCGGTTGTTTCATGTTGCAACCCGTCCCCGAGGACAAGGAGGGGGTAAGAGAGAGAGAAACCCTCTCGAGTGGCTTCCCCAAAGAGGAAACTTTTTTTTTCCTCAGCACCGACCGGGGCGTTGGTGTACGGTGTAAGTGGGTGGGTTTGCTCGTACACAGTACACAGCAGTAGGTTTCTTGTTTCAGGTGGAGCGATGCAAGGATGCTACGTACATACACAGTAGGATGCAGATGCGCAATGACTCACACTCTTCGCTTCCCACACATCATTATGGTTCTTGCAAGATGTGGCGTGGTGGACCTTTTTTTTTTTTGATTGTGACGGCCTCTTCCCGTCGTCTGTCTGCAACGGCGGTAACGGTGGTGGTAGTAGTGGTGGTGATGGAGGATGCGGTTGGGAGGAGGGGGTGCGTACGTAGCCATGTCTCTCGGTCCCTCCGAATGTTTCCGTCCGTCCGTCCGTCCGTCTATCTGTCTGGTCGACAGGGAGTGTGTCGATCCAGGTAGCATAGACACTGTCCCATAGGTGGCGTGTACTCCAAAGGGCAGGTAGGTGTAAACAAAGGCTGAGAGGGGGGGCGGGGGGGTTGTGGACTTGGATGTTTGTCGCGTTCTCGTCGACACCCTCCGTGGTTCGTTCGGTCGGGCATGGGGTATTCAACTTGGAAGGGTCCACGGACTTGGCCGCCAGGCTCTCTTTGTCTCGGGAACAGCATGGGCAACGAACTACCTAGGTACAGTAGGTATTACCCATCTGACGTGCTTCAGCACGGCCTTCTCGAGAGAGGTTGGGCCTCCAAAGTGACAACCTACAGGTCGCTTTGCACGCCTCTCGGACTTCACCGTGTTGAGAACGTGCACCCAAGATAGCAATGCTGCCCTTGAACCCGGTTTCTTTGCTGTCCAAAACGCGGGCTGTATTCCTTGCAGACATTTCCTCAGAGCATGGTACCGCTAAGCCAAGGCAAGGTCCTACACTCTAATACACAGTACCTACTACCCTCCCATGATCATGCCCATCCACACCAAACTCTATAGTAGACACCTCCTGGAGACGAGGGTTCGCACACCGACGCCAACCCCGACGAACCGACCGACGCAACACCAACCAAAAAAAAAAAAAAAAAAAAAAAAATCACGCAAAGACGGAAAGGGCGAAGAAAAAGAACAAGACAAAACTCTTCGCTATCCAACCTGGCGGTGAACGCACCCCATCCGCAAGCCACCATCACTCGCCACCATCGAATTGGGTTCCCCGCGATCTGCCCCACCCACCCGGACCGATCTGCAGTGTAACCCCGGACCCTCCGGCGTCCCCGCACCGCGCTGGACGTCGGACGGGACGCGACCGTGACCCGTGTTTCGCACGCGCTCTGTCGCCGAGAGACCCCGCGCCGGATTTCGCGTCGCGATCCGGCCCCCGCGCGACATGTCCATGATTTTTTTTTTTCGCCACGGCAGGGATGCAGAGACAGAACGCTAGCGTAGGTGGTTGTGTAGTGTCGCTAATAATGTAAACGCACCCGCCGGGGCAACCGCTCAGGAGTTCCCGATTGAGGTACACCCCCCCCCCCCCTCAACCGGACTTCCATTTCACCAACTGCCGCTCCCCTCTCCCGCACGACTCGGAAAATGGGAAGAAGAAGAAGAAGGAAGATCCCGTCGCTCAATCGGCGGTGAGCGGCCGGATCCTGATCCAGACCCTTCCCCTGAACCGGCTGTCGAGGTCGTCATCGTAGCGCCCCCCTCCCCCTCCGCTCCGGCACTGGCCCCCCTTCCTCCTCCTTCTCTCACAGCCCTCAACGCCCTCCTCAACCCTTGCAACCTCTCCCTCTCCGCGATCACCATCCCCCTGGCGAGCTCCCGTATCGCCCTCCGGCCCATCCTCTCGTGCATCTCCCTCCACCCGGCCAGCTCGCCGGCGACCGTCTGTTGCGCGTACCGCAGCTCGCGGGCGAGCCGGTCGGCTTCGCTCGAGTGCTTGCGCCAGGCTATCTCTTCCTTCCTCGGCTTCTCCTTGGGGGGTTTGGTCGCGTTGGCTTTCTTGTCTGACGGGGCGTCTCCTGCGCCAGCGCTGCTGCTGTTGTTCGTGATGGTGGTGCTGGTGCTGGTGCTGGTCATGCTGTTGCTGGCAGAGGAGGCGGCGGCGGCGGCGGCGCTGCTGTTGCTATCCGTAAACGCCTTCCCAAGCGGCCACCTCGCTGCTCTCCCGAAGCCGAGGCTCAGCGTCCCGCCGCCGCCGCCGCCGCCGCCGCCGAGGAAGAGGCCGCCGGACGACGAGGCGGCTCGCTCGGCCTCTCGCCGCGCCGCGTGGATGCGGGCGATGGTCTGCGGCGGGCGGGCGAGGGCGTTGAGGACCGACTCGACGTTGCTGTACATGGTGAGGAAGGCAGAAAAGAAGGCCGCGCTGGGGGAGGAGTAGGACGGGGCCAGGGCGCGGGCGTAGGTGGCAAACGCGGTCATGTGGGAGCGCGGGAGGAACGCGAGGGTGGAGAGGGAACCCGAGAAGAGATTGGTTGACTCGTGCAGGTCTAGACGGTGGAGGAAAACAAAAGTTAGCAAGGTAATGCCCGTGATGATGATGATGATGATGATGCCCATGGGGAAATAGAGAGGAAGCAAAAAAGACTCACCGGCGGCGACGTTCCCCAACATGCTCGCCCTCCTGGCCACGCTCCTCGTCGAAAAGTGCACGCTCCTCACCATCTCCCTGGCATGATCCACAAACTGCTCAACCTCCCTCAGATCCTGCACGGGCTCGTACTCGTCGTGCACCTTCTCCATCAGCGCGGTCGCCTTGAGCCGGCTCCGCTCCGCCATCATGCCCAGCTGCAGGTCGGGAACCAAAAAGAACTCCCACAGCATCTCGTGCGTCGCAAACGTCGGATGCTGCAGCAGCACCCGCAAGAACCAATCCATCCGGATCTGCAGGTCCCTCAGCACGGCCCTGCTCGGCCGCGACGGGATCTGGATCGGCGACCGCAGGTCGGCCAGCGAGGGGATCCACGACGCCGGGTTCTCCATCTGCAGCAGGCTCGCCAGGTGCTCAAAGTCGCCCAGCGAGCGGCGGCACGTGGTGACGGCGAGGCTCTGCTCGTCCATCGGCGCCCCGGACTTGACCACGAAGCGCACCGTGGCGTCCTCAACCAGGTACGCACGCACCACGCCCGTCGTGCGGGCGTCCATGCCGCCGCCGCCGCCGCCGCCGCCGCCGCCGTCCGGGATGGGCTTGATGGCCGGGATCTGCGTGAAGAGGGTGAGGTCGTCGATGCGGTTGCGCACGTCGTCGTCCTTGGCGAGCTCCACCGCCGTCAGGCCGCGCAGCTCGCGGGCGGCGATGTCGACGCGCGGGTCGCCGTACAGCGTGCGCACCATGTCGAAGCGGCCGTACTTGCTGGCGAGCATGAGGGCGGTGAACCGTTTTTCGTTGGTGGCGTTGACGTCGACGTCGCAGCTCTGCAGGATCCACGCGGCCAGGTGGGCGTCGTTGACAATGTGCAGCAGGGTGTTGCCCTTGACGTCGACGTGGTCGTCGAGGTGCAGCGGCTGGCCGTCGCCCTGGCTGCGCGCGGCCGCCTCGAGCGCCTGCCGCACCATGGTGCCGTAGTCCGGGTGGTCGTACGAGCGGCACAGCGCGAAGAGCGGGGTCTGCTCGTTGCGGTCCTTTTGCCGCCAGGGGAGCAGCTTGCCGATGCGCTCGATCAGGAAGGGGGCGTGGAACAGGTAGTGCGCCGCGCTCCGGCCGCGGGTGTCCTGGATGGCGAGGTAGCTGCGCATCCGGTCGTCGTCGGCCGCGTCGAGGAGGAAGTCGAGCACCGTGTTGATCACGTCGGGCGCGCCGAGCTGGACGGCCGCGCTGAACAAGGTGGTGCCCTCGTTGTTCCGGTCCTCGAGGATGACCTCGGGCGTGTAGTACTCCTTGAGCGAGAGGAGATAGCGCAGCGCCTCGGGCCGGCCGTTTTGCACCGCCATCATGGGCACCGACTCCCCCGCGGCGTTCTGCGTCTGGGCGAGCCGCTCGATGGACGTGTCGCCCTCGATGATGCTCGCCGTGCCGATGCTCATGGGCATCGACCGGTACGAGATTTCCGAGCCGCTCGACATGCTCCGGGTGTCCATGGCCACCCTCTTGACCCGCTTGGGCGGGAGCGCGGGCGGCAGCTCCTCCTCGGCGTCCGTGTCGTGCTGGAAGGGAAACACGTGGCTCAGGCCCGATCCGCGCGAGAGGGCATCCGGAGCGTCCGGGTTCAACGACGACCGTCGCGAGGACCCGTTGGCAAAGCTCCAGCCGCTGATCGACTGTCGGCGCGAAGACGACGGCTTGGCCGGTTCATCATCCTCTCCTTCTTCTTCGACGGCATCGTCGTCCGGCTCCATGATCTTCCTCAGCTCCGCGACATCGCCCTTGGCCGCCGCGTCCCAGAGGTCGCGGTTCCTCCGGCTCGCCCGCCGCAGCCCGGCCGAGTCGCGGTCCAGATAGGTGAGGACCGCCTCGAAGGTGCTGAGCGCATACCCCATCTCGCCGCTGTCCACGTCGTCGATGAAGATGAAATTCCGAATGTAGCTCAGCCTCGCCTGGAGGTGCTTGACCTGCGCCTTGATCACCACGTACAGCAGCAGCGACACGAGCGTGTCCGCATTGATGGTCATGACGGGCTTCTCGGTCGTCGCCGCCGCCCCCGCCGCCCCCGCCGAGCCGAGAGGTCCCATCCCGGGCTCCGGCGCGTCGGTCAGCTGCGTCGCCGCCTTGGTCGTGGCAAGGAGGATCGCCATCATGTCCTGGGGGCAGCTGGCGTTGGGCAGCTTGCGGAACTCCTCAACGGCGCGGTCGAGCCTGTGGATGACGTCCCGCTTCGCGCGGCTGCCGCCGTCGATGACGACGCCCAGCTGGGTGATGTCGATGAACTCCATCTGGCGGATCTTGGCTTCCAGCTCGAGGTCTTCCTGGCGGCGGAGGGAGGCGAGCCGCGGGAACACCAGGTGGTTCACGTTCTCGGCGATGTAGCGCTCGATCATGCGCTCGACGAGGGAGCCCGTCAGGTCGGTGGTCGCGCCCAGCAGCGCGAGCTGCTGCTTGTCGACGCTCTGGAACAGGTCGATGGCGGCCGTGACGGCCGTCTCCATGGCGGTTCGGACGACGGCTTCGTCGTCTTCCCAGGCCTCGGGCGCGAGGGCGCCGCTGGCCGCCGCCGTCGCCGACGAGGACGACGCCCGGGCAGCGCCGCTGTTGGACCTCGCCCGTTTCGCCGCCGAGGCCACGGGTCCGTCGGGCTCGGGATCCGGGATGTCGGCGGCCGAGGGGGGCGGAGGCAGGGGCCGCTCCAACACGCGCGTGAACTCCCGAAACAGCTTCTCCAGGCCGGCCTGCATCTGCTTGGCGATGGCCGGGAAGTGGTTGAGCAGCTCGTGGAAGGTCTTGATGTCCTTCTTTTTGGGCGAGGGCCCGGGCTTCTCGCGGCCGTTGGTCGGGGGGCTCTTGAGAGGGCGGGAATCTCCTCCTTGGCGCGGGGGCGGCAGCACGGCCGGCACCACCTTGACATCCTCCCAGGATCCCACGAGGGGGCGGGAAATGTAGTAGACGAGGAACGGCCGGGGATCGAGGGTGTCGGGGTACCATATGAAGTCGTGGAGCAGGTTGGCCTGGGCCAGCTGCTTGAAGCCTGCGAGGGCGCGGCATGTCCGTCAGCACTTTCTCGAACGCTCTGCTCGTCGAGGCAACGGACGTACCCTTGTTGGTGTAGACAGCGCTCTCCTTGATGACGATGCTCCGGCCGTTGATGGTGCCGTAGATCTTGGGCTTCCCGCGCATCTCTCGGAGGTTCTGGACCGCGGCGGCCGAGGGATCCTTGGCTCCGCCGCCGGGGGCCTTGGGGAGGGGGATCCGCACGACATGGCTGGCGAGGAACTCGTCCGAGGCTATGGAGGCCAGCAAAGGCGCGCCCGAGTCCGGGTCGCGGGCGTTGAGCAGGACATCAGTGGTGGGGACGAGGAGGATGTGCTGTTGGGGCGGCAGGCACTGGGGGAGGATGGGGCTCTTGGAGAGGGCGCTCAGGAATGGGTTTAGGGGTTGCATTCATTCGACGGGCTCCGCGACGGCGCTGGGTGTGAGGGCGTTGATGATGGTTCGGCCACCATTGGGCAGCGTCGGGGGGCTCAAGACCATGCACGGTCGAGAGGAGCTGGATCCGGCAGGCGATACGAGCGAGTTCGAAAGCGTCGTATGGTCGTCGAGGTCTCGGGTTAGGTCGTTGGGGGCGCGCCCGGGTGGGTGATGCGAAGCGGGCTGCCTCTCTTATCCACCGGTGGCGGTTCCTATTCTAGGCAAAGGAGGAGGAGGAGGACCTAGGAGGAGGAAGAGGAGGAGGAGGAGGAGGATGATGATGATGACGACACCAGTTCTTGCAAGGCAGATATCGAGCGTTTGAGTATGACCGGCCAAAGGACGGACAGAAATCTCGGCTTGCAAGAGACCGAGTCAACAAAAAAAAGGAGAGACGGGGAAGCGGGATGCTTTGGCTTGAGAGTATGGAAGCTAAGGGGGGGCAAGCCGGTGGTGGAATGTTGATGCGCTTTGGCGGGTTCCATGCGGCGACGGCAAACCAAAAAGACGGGACGGGAGGGATGCGAAAGACAGGGATCTGTGGCCTGTGGCCCTGCGGCAGGTCGGTAGCTAGGTAGCAACTAAGCTCCGCCGACGTGCTGCGCAAGCACCTGGCAGCTGCTGGGAACAGCGGGCCAATCACTGTCGTCAGCGGAGGATCGCCCGCAGACGTGGGGCATCCGCATGGCTGGAATACTGCGTACCTACTGTGTACAAGGCAGCCTTCCCACAGTGGGGGGGGGGGGGTTCCAGGTTCTGAGCACCGTGGACACGCATACCCAGTAATTACAGCATGAAACAGCTTTGTTGTCACTGGTGAAGTAAGGTACGTGGAGATTCTAGCAAAGTCCAAGGTAAGGCAAAGTAAGGCGAGGTAAGGTATGGGTAATTAGGCCGGAGATGTTTTGCTATGTTTTGTTTTTTTTGTTTGTTTGTTTGTTTTTTCTCTTTAATTTACCTCAACGTTTCGCAAGTACTGTCTGTACCTTCACTTCTTGAGCGGGAGGGACAGAGAGGACCGGTTCCATGCATTGGATGGCCCCCGTCATCATGACATCAGATCCCGAGGGGGGCAGGGCAGGCGACGCATGACCACCCGAGGAAACAGACCCGACCTACCCACGATCGTCCGTCGACCCCCATCACCCGATGACGTTCAATGACTTTGGCCAAAACGGATTGTTATCATTCATCTAGCTCCGCGACCTTAGGCCTTGGCCGCACCGGCCTTGATCAACAGGATATCGCCATCCTCCACCACGTAGTCCTTGCCCTTGGTCATGACCTTGCCCTTGGCCCGCACCTCGGCCTCGTCTCCGAGCTCCTTGAGGACGCTGAAGTTGAACACGATGGCCTGGATGAACGTCTTCTCGAAATCGCTGTGGATGACACCGGCCGCCTGCGGCGCCTTGGTGCCGTTCCGGATGGTCCACTGCCGGACCTCATCGGGGCCCACCGTGAAGAAGCTGCCCAGGTTGAGCGCCTTGCGCATCTGAACGATGATCTTGCCCAGCGCCGAGTCCGCGCCGACCCGCTTGCACTCCTCCTTGGCCTCCTCCTCGCTCTCGAGCTTGGTCAGGCGCTCCTCGAACGACACCGAGATGGGGATGATGGGGTCGCCCTCGGCGTGCTCCTTGACCCACTCGACAATCTTGGGGAGGTGCTTGTTCTTCTTGCGGATGTAGTCCCGCTCCGACAGGTTGACCAGGAACACCACGGGCTTGGCCGTCAGGAGGAACAGAGGGTTGATGACCTCGACCTGTTGGAAGCGTTAGCGCGGGGGCGCCATGCGATGCGGCCAAGCAAAGAAGAAAAGAAAGGGCGCGAAGATCAGAACGGGGTTTTTCTCTCAGTATGCGCTCTACCACGTGGGCGAGGCATTTCAACGAGCTGGGTTATTAGATCGGACCTTGGGTCCTTTATCATCATAAAAAAAGCGCCAGCAAGGAAAAAAAAAATGAAAAAAGAGCACAGAAAACAGCCATACCTCCTTGGGGTTCCAGTTGCCCTTGCGGACGTCTTTGCCATCCTTGAGCCAGGCGAGAACCTTCTCGATGATGGCCTCTTCCTCCTTCCACTGGCGCATCTGGAGGGACTGGCCGCCCTGGCGCGTCTTCTTCTTTTGGTTCTCGAGAGCCTTCTCGACGAACTCAATGTCCTTCAACCGCAGCTCCTCGCTGATGATGTTGAGGTCGCGCACCGGGTCGACATCGCCCTCGACGTGGATGATCTCGGCGTCATCGAAACACCTCACCACCTCAAAGATGGCATCGACGGCGCGGATGTGGGACAGGAAGGCATTGCCGAGACCGGCGCCCGTCGAGGCGCCGCGGGTCAGGCCGGCGATGTCGTAGACGGTCAGGTTGGCGGGGACCTTCGACTTGGGGTTGTACTTGTCGCACAGCCAGTCAAACCGCTCATCAGGGACGATGACGCGAGCCTCCTCGGGGTCGATGGTAGCGTAGGGAAAGTTCTGGGCGGCGGCGTCAGCAAGGCTGTTTTTTTTTCACCTTGTTGCATCAATGGCGGACTTACGGCGGGGTTGCCCAGGTTGCTCTTGGTGATGGCCTGGAACAGCGTCGACTTGCCGACGTTTGCTAACCCGACCTGTGGATGGCGCGGGCGAGTCAGCGCAGCTGAGGGAGGTGGCGCGCGCCGAGGCAACCCACAATGCCGCTCTTGAGGTTGTTGCCGGGACGGCCCAGGAGGATCTTCTCCTCGACGACCTGCTTCTTGGGGGGCATCTTGGTCCTTCGTTTGCTGTAGTGGCGGACGGAGGAGGAGGAGGAGGAGGGGTGGTTGTAGATGAAGGTGCAGTCGAGTCGCACCGGCTTGCGGGTGAAAAACGCAGAGCTAGCTGCGGGGGTTCGAAAGAGGGGCGAGGGAGAAGCGAAAAGAAGGGAGAAGCGGATTGGAGGAGACACGGTTGCGACGCGCTCGTGGGCCCTACGCCACGAGCCTGCGCGGGTGCGAAGAGAAAAAGCCGTTCAGACAAGTCAATGCCTAAGGGCAGGCGGGAGGACAAATCAATTCGTCACTACGAGGTCACCCAGGGACCTGACGAGAGGGCAGCTTGGGGGGAAAAAGGTGTGTTTGATTTTAGACTTCGAAATCAAAAAAGTTTTTTTTTTCTTTTTCCTTTGCCCCCAGCCCCATGGAAATTGAGGGTGAAAATTTTGGGAGACCCGACCCTGTTGTGCATGGCGGGGCTTTGTGTTCGGTACCTACCAAGGTAGGGTGGGGTAGGCCACCCAGAACCCTGGCCGGGCTCCCGGACGACCCAACCAAGCCCTGGACGACGCCCGGCCTTGGACGCTTTCTGT
Organism: Remersonia thermophila; assembly: GCF_042764415.1. Taxonomy (NCBI): domain Eukaryota; kingdom Fungi; phylum Ascomycota; class Sordariomycetes; order Sordariales; family Chaetomiaceae; genus Remersonia; species Remersonia thermophila. Next base: position 3,278,149 of record NC_092218.1, read on the forward strand.
TCTTGGATGGGGGGATGCGACCTGCCGGGCGTACTGGCAGTTACTGTGTACCTCATGCCTTGGACGTGCAAGGTTCCCGGTGGAGATCCCGACTCCTCTCCTGACTCCACCCTCCGCCTGAAACAGCTGCTGTGGGGTCGGTCTCTCTTTATCCCCGAGGCTGGGCCCTTTCGTCATTCCATTGGTAGGCCCATACACAGTCGACGTACTATAGTCACAAGCACCCATCGTCAAGTGCATTTACACGACGTATTACCAAGTCAAGCACCGTATCGGCCAGGGCTGCCTTTGCGGCTGACAACGGCCATGATTCTGCGTTCTCGCTGGCTGATTTGAACTCGCTGGCCAACGTCGAAACCCCCCAGGACTCCCATGGCTCACGGCTGACCCAAGCTCTGGTCATCTCACCGCTGATCGCATCGGGATTAGTTAGTGAGCGAGGGCTGGCGAAGGGTCCAGACGTCCAGCTCGCGTCCTTTGTTTCCCGTCTCAAAAAAAGAGAACCAAAGGGCTTGCGAGCGTCAGCTGCTTACAACAGCCCGACCTCCCCGGCGTCCCATGCATCATACTACGTACTATAGTATACATCTCTCCACGGACCGCATCGCACCGTCCTCGAGCCAACGGCCCACGATAGTTACCTACCTCCCTCGGGCCCTGCCTACCAACCCTCGCACCCGATCCCACCCCCGAAAGAGCCAGCATCTCCAGCTCGCCTATCCACCATGCCGCGAAAGCATTCCAAGAGGTCCTCGCGCTCCCACCGCTCCACCCTCTCCCTCCAAAAGACCGAGATCCTCATCAACGTCTACGACCTCCTCCCGCCCGGTCGCCTGAGCACCGTCCTCTGGCACCTCGGCACCGGCCTCCTCCACTCGGGCGTCGTCATCAACAACCGCGAGTACGCCTACGGCGGCCACGACCAGCCGGAGCTCACGGGGGTCTACTGGACGCTCCCGCGCGTCGAGCCGCCGGGGGGCACCTTTCGGTGCGAGATCCTGCACGGCTTCACCCTGGCGGCCCCCGAGGAGATCGACGCCATCCTCCTCGAGGCGTCGGACGCGTTCCGGGGCACCGGCTACAACCTGCTCACGCGCAACTGCAACCACTTCACGTCGTACCTGTGCGAGAAGCTCACGGGCAAGCCGGCCCCCGCGTTCCTGAACCGCGCCGCGAGCATCGGCGTCGCCCTGCCCTGCGTGGTGCCCAAGCAGTGGGTCGAGCCGCCGGACTTTGAGACCGCCGAGGGCGAGCTGGTGGAGGACGCCGCCGCGCACGCCCACGGCCGGTCCGAGCAGGATCGGATGCTCCGGTCGTCGGCAGAGGTGCCGCGGCTGGTGGGCCACGAGCAAGACGACCGCGAGCTCGGACATGATGGCCGGCCCGCTGGAAAAAGTGGCAAGGGGAAAGGCAAGGCGCCCGTGGAGGGATAGCGCCGGGCTTTCCCTCCTGCGGGCGCGGGCACCGCTTGGGTGAATCGGGATGTTTGCGCCGCGCTGTTTTTTCTGCATTCTCGGCAACTGGCGTTTGGGTAAGGGTTGGGCGGGAGGTGGGATGGGAATAAGGTCTTGTTTTCTGCAACACGATACCACGGGCTCCGGTTGAGGATGGGCTGTACATGGATATATGACACTCTTTACGTAACATGCTTCCGAAAAAACAATCGTGATTTCGTATGTTCTCGGTGTTTTCTGCTCTCTTCGGCGGCTACTCGGGGTCAGAGGGGGGGGAGGGGGGGGGGGGGTCGCGGACCAACACTGGGAATGCTCATTCACAAAGCCTTGTCTTGCAGTCTTGGACTCGCGTTTCATGCATATGCATCTGGAGATGAATGCGAGCACGTTCGGTGCTGCCGTCACAACGATGAGCTCTAGCGAACCCTGCACACATCATATTTCTGGTAGGAGCTTACACGGTAAGGTCAGACGCTGGTTGCGATGTGGTCCAAGACACAGTATGTTTGGGTTCTCTTCCACTAATTATGGACAATCCAGATTCGCCGGCCTGGTAGCTGTCTCAAACAGCATTCACATAACTCCCCCCACCAAGCCATGCCTCCACCCTCTCTTATCCTCCTCGTTTTGTTTTCCTGGCCCGCTCTTCACTTCCAATGCCCGTTCTCCGCCCTGTGCTCCGTCTCCCACACACCCTCCTCCTCCTCTTCCTTCCCTTTTCCTCCACCTAGCTGCCGCCATGCTCCAAGTTCCACCGCAGAAGCTGCTCGCACACCCCCTCCAGCGTCGTGCACCCGGGCGCGTACCCGATCCCGCCCTCCGCCACGCTCCTCCTCGCCGCCGAGTCGTCGACAACGGCGTGCGTCGAGACGGTGAACACGGACGGCTGGAGCAGGCGCAGCTCGCCCTCGGGCTCGCGCAGGAAGGGCAGCGCGCGGGCGAGCCTCGCCGGGAGGCGCGCCGCCAAGAGGCACCACGCCTCGACGGCGTGCGCCATGAGGAGGAGCGGGACGGTCGGCGCGACGACGACGTGGAAGGGGGTGGCGGAGAGCTGCTCGAGGGCGCGGAACACGTCGCCGAACGTAATGGGCGGGCCGGCGTCGGTGACGACAAAGGGGCGGCCTGCGCAGCGCGGCAGGGCGTCAGAAGAAGAAGCAGAGAGGAGAGCGGCTTCGAATTGCAGGTGGGCGAGGGCGGCGTTGCGCGACTCGACAAAGCTCTGCACGATGTGGCTCATCCAGGTGACGCCGCGGCCTATTCGCAGGTTGGAGCCGATGATGGGGTCGGTGTTTTGGCCGTAGATGGGGTTGCCGGGGCGGATGGTGCCGGTGCGGAAAGAGGGGGAGTTGGCGGCGCAGATGGCACGCTCGGCTTCGGCTTTGGAGAGGGCGTCTTTTTTGTTTTGCATGACGAGTTCAGAAGGTGTTAGCGGGCATGGTTCGGCTTCGGCACGGATGGCAGAGCACCGAGGCACCCGGGCTTACAGGTGGAAAAGAACTCATGGTGCGGCCGCAGAGGCGCGTCAAAGTCCTTCTCGGTGAGGAGCTGGGCGTAGAGCCTGGGCTCGCTCCTCCACGGCCAGGTCCATAAGGGAGAAGGGAGCATGCCGACAGAGGCGGACGAGGTGGCGACAAAGACATCGGCGCCGGCGGCACGGGCGACCTCGAGCACGTTGACGGCGCCGTCGCGGTTCACGTGGCTGACCCGGTGGTAAAACAGAGGGTTCCGCTCGTGCGGCCGGATCAGGGCGGCCGTGTGGAAGACGGTCAGCGGCTTGTCGGCGACGGACCGGGGCCACGGCTTGGAAAAGGCGGCCTCGACCGAGGCGCGGGACGAGATGTCGGCCTTGACATAGTCGCACCCCGCAACCTTGTCGACCATGTCTCGCCGCTTCACCGGCGCGAAGTCGACGATGCGGATGCTCTCGGCGGGCTGGCCGCGCTGCAGCAGCTGAAGAACAATGTCACCACCCACGAGGCCTACATGGCACGGGCACGCGTCGGAGGGCGAACGGGGCCATCATCAGCACATGGACACGAGGGGCTCGGGTTGACCTGGGCAGGGTAGCTCACCCGACCCGCCGACGACGACATAACGCCTGTCCAAACGTCGCGGCAAGAGGCGGGTGAAATCCAGCGGTTTCTTCTTGACGCGCTCATACGTTTCTTGAAGCTCCTCCTCGGTCCAACGGCGAGGGGACGCCTTGCGCATCAAGTCCGGCACCGCCTTCAAGGCCGAGTTGGCGCGGAAGAGGTACACCACGGGCAGGAGCACGGCTGCGATCAAATAATACATGGCCATGGTTTCTGGGGTTGGCAATGGCTGGAGCGGTGCGATGTCGTGGAGATCTGCGAGGGGATGGCGAGAGGCATCCTGAAGCCCGAGATTCCGCGGCGTGCCGCAAATCTAGCTCGAGACGTCGCGTTGAAACCTCCCTCCGCCTGAAGACGAAGCGGTTAGGTAACACCACATCGGATACCACCAGGGCCGTGGGGTTGCTTCTGGTTCGCAGCAACACGCACAGCCCAAACCTATTTTGGTCATCGCAAGAGGTTCGTTTCCCTACCCCGCAGGGTCCTCATTTCTTGGGGGGGAACAAGGTAACTACTGTGTAGTTATTGGGCGAAACGTTGCTCCCATTGCGACGCATACGGAGCGTCTCGACAGCCGCCTCTCCGCCGCTGTGAGACGATGGAGCTGGGCTTGGAGGACGCCTCGGTGCTAGAGCAATAATGCGCGTCGCGCCATCGAATGAAAGCACGGTCCCACGTCTTCCGATGGTCCGTTGCCCGGACACAACGCCGCGCATCCCCCGAAGCCGGAACTAGTCAGGCACATCCTCGCCGGAGCTGAGCGGTGGGGTCTTTAGCCTTGGCTCCTGTGGGGGCTCTGGTCAACACGAACGGGGAGCATCGCTGCAGGAACCGTCCGTACCACGCGGGTTGCCGGGCTTACCTCATCACGGAGCGAACCTTTATGACATCACCTCCATCCGTTTGGACATGTCCAAAACCGAGCCAACACAAGATGCTGACCGGGTGACCTTTTGACATCCGGAATGACCCAGGGGCAGAGCGAGCAGAAAGCTGAAACACTCGACGTTGGCGGCCGCAGATAAACAGGACTTGGGGGGCGCTGTGTCTCCGTCACCCCATCCGGGAACCCGGGATCGTCGGCGCGGGACGGTGGGCACCGCGGTAATTAACATGGAGAACAATCTCATAGAAGAGAAAAAAAATCAGGCACCGGGCCTCCTGACTACCGGTTCCGTGCGCTTGAGTCGAGTCTGCACCGTCGCCCTCCCGGGTCTTTTTGGGCGTTGCGCTGTCTGAGACAGCCACATGTCATCGAGCTTCCAAGGAATGCGTGACGCAAGCGTGCAGCAGAGCGGGAGAGGTGGGAATGGTGCGTGGCAGGGTTTCCGACCTTGGATGCGGGACTGCTGGCCAACCGTGACATCAGGGTTGTGGTCGGGTGGCCCGATAGCCAGGGGTTCACGTTTCTTGTTTTTCTTGGTCCAAAGGTTGGCGGTTCAAGCTGGGTTGTTTTTTGTGGGTGATGGGTGGAAGAGCGATCCGTCGCTGCATGGTGCATGGTGGGAAGCCCCCCGGACCCACCCGCGTCCGATACGGATGCAAAGATCCGGCCAATCAGCAATCATCCCGGGCTTGGACTTTCAGGCACGACTTTCCCAATTCGGGACTCCCAGTCGGTTGCCACAGAATGGCGGGTCCGCCGCTCCTGGGAAACGGCGGTCTTGCAAGACTGCTTTCTTTGCCTCGGGACCCGGTTCACCTCGTCCCTCGTGCGCTTCCATCCTCTTCCCAAACAACAAGCTACCGCCAACAGCAACGATACCAGCACCTGGACTTCGACCTGGATCGGTGTCGCAGGTCCTAGGGTCGCCTCTGCAGCAATACTTCCTCCTTACCACATCGCATCCCTCGTCTACGTTTCGTAGAGCCAACCGCTTCTCAGCACTGTTTCCGGCGACCAATTGCCATCAGAAAAAATGCGCCACAACCTTGTCCTCGTTGCGCTGTCGGCGCTCACCGTCGCCAGCGCCCAGAGCCACAACTTCACCATCGACCCCAACTCGGTGAAGCCCTCCGACAGGAGTATGTCGCCGTGATCTCATCCGCCCCCTCCGGGAAGCTGACTTGGGGGGGTAGCCAACTGGTGCAACGCGCAATACGAGACGTGCCGCAAGCTCTGCAACAACGGCCTCAAGACCAACGACTGCGACGACGTACGTCTCGAGAAGCTGCTTTTAAGATCCGTTCTTGGCTGACCGCTGCGCTTCAGACGACGCTGGCCTATGACTGCAAGTGCTCCAACGGCACGGCTCCCGGCCTCGAGTACTACTTCAACACCATACCTACTGTGAGTTCTCCCCGAGCCATCGAGTCCCGACCGCAGGCCCGCTGACTCTCCATCTCCAGTTCATCTGCGAGCAGGCGTACGCCGACTGCATTGCCGCCAACACGGCCAGCTCCAGGGCCCAGGACAAGTGCAAGAGCGACATCAAGGAACACTGCGGTACCCTGGATCCCGATAAGGCCGACCTCGGCGGTTCCGCCGACACGACGAGCAGCAGCAGCAGCGCCGCGGCCCCGTCTGCCACTGCGCCGGCCCAGAACGCCCCGAGCTCGTCCACCTCCACGGGTGCTGCCGCCGCCCCGACCGCCTTCTACCTCGGCAACGGCGTCGCTATGGTTGCTGCCGGTGTTTTCGCGGCCATGCTCTGAGAGGCGAACCAGGCTGGACCCTGCAGGGTGGCACAGGCCGCGGCGGTCTCTGCTCGGCGCACGCGCCGCTAGGGCGGTAATTTTGCTAATCTTTTTGTTCGGATCATTCGAGCTTGGTCTTGTTGGTTTTTCTGCCTTTCCGCCGGCAAGGCTGTTACCCCGGTGACAGCAGAGCCTACAGGTGCACTACTCTCTGGGCAACGAACGGACCGGATGTTCTGCACGTTCATGGGGCATTACAGATGCACACGAGAATGGAGCTGATGGATGATGTCAGACGAGGAATGATGGTGGGCGAAGGCATAATGAGGAGGCGGGGACGGTGTTTGATGTGAGGAGTTGTTTAGGAACTCAGGTAGTATTATATCCATTTGCTTTCCAGGCCTAGCAATTGGCGCTTCCACAGGGTCGTTCCATCGTCGTCACCTCCGCCCCCGCCCCCAAATTCCGCGTCGTAAGATGAACGATGAACTTGACGATCCATGGAATCACCGCCTCAATACCACCCCCCAGCCAACCAAGAAACATTACCCTGAAAACCCTCCATCCCTAGTAACTACCCTGGACCAAGTGAGCGTACGATGTTTGCCAAGGGACGCTACATCGTAAAGTATGTGAACTAGGGGAGGATGGTTGAGGGGCCTTGTTTGAAGATGAGTGGTATTAGATATCCAAAGTACGGTCCTGAGGTAGCTAAGGCATGAAGATGGATTATCCGACAAGGAAGATGTCGGCATGCACCTTGAGCAGCGTTCTCGGTGTTGTCGGTACGTATTCTAGACACTATTCTACAAGGCAGCTCGAATCGCGAGCAGCCAATGTCAAGATCGCCACTCGGCACTGTAACCAGATCCCTAGGTAGGCTGCATCTACTCCTCAACAACGGCGCTGGAACGACACAATCCAGTTGGGTCTGCCTTGGGCAATATCTTTCCAGCAACCTGGAAGTGTCCGCGATGAACATCCAAGCCGCCGTAGACATCATACCGCGTGATGATGCCTTAGGTCGGGTTGTACATCGGAAACGCCTTCGCTACACAGGACTGCAGTATCACATATCTTGAGAATGGAATATTCCCAACACCAACCAGTGCTGTCAACATATTGTCTGCCCCCATACCGTAAACCAGCAAACCCGAATTCCGAAACCCAATCGCAAGCATCATAAAGACAGGCCGATCACCACCACTATCCCTATCTTCAACCCCCTTTTCCAGGACCGTCCCCAGGAGGTGTCACGGCATCTGTCGTGCCTACCTTTTCAAGACCTGCACATCAGGCCGGTATATATGCGACGGCGAGAAGTTGCAGATGCGGCACAAGACCACCTCGCGGGGACAGCAGCCGCGGCGTCGACAGAGCGAGGTATAAGAGACCCTAACCCTTACAGACCTGGCGCAGCAGTTCGTCACGACCTTGTCCGCGCCGGGCCTCAATGTCCTCCTGGTTGACAATGACTAATGAGTATGCCATGTATGCAGTTGGGCGGCATGGTTACACGAGCGGTGGCTGGATGCTCCCTCTCTTGACCCCGCCACACAAGGCTGCTGCTGACCCATCGTCCAGTCGGCTCGACGCACGCGGTCGCGGCGGCCTAGGCTCACCACGCTTTCTTTTCTCCCCACCTGGTCGGCGGTAGTAAATTGAGCATGGCCTTGACCATTTTGACGACAGCGAGCCACCTTGGGACGAGACGAGCTACCGGTGTGATCGCGAGCCACCTTGGGACGAGACGAGCTACCGGTGTGATCGATGAGCACTTCCGCTCCAACTGTGTCAAAACGGGACGCACCTCGGAGAATGGAAGGTGAAGGTGCTCGGGTGGAAGAAGGCCCGACGGCCCAGCGTGGCTTTGGGGTGAAAGAGGAGGAGAGGGAGAACAGGGCTTCGTTGGATGGCTGGTTAATGACCTCGGCATTGTCTGCGCCGGACATGCCGCGGACCAGCTCCCTGAATTTCGTCTCTGACAACCATGCGGACAAAAAGACAGAGAAAAGGAAGACGAAGACGAAAACAGCGACATCGAAGGCCGGGTTTGCCGAACCAGCTCCAGCAGAGGGACAGGAGAATGTGGGTTTTCTCATCGGTTTGCATAGTAATACTGCCACTGACAGATCCCAGGAAACCTCGCAGCTTCATATCGTTCATCCTGCCCATCCATCCAACGTTGCTGCTACGCCCAAGGTTGATATCATTGCTGTTCACGAACTTGGCGAGAGCCTGTGGGGAGCATGGACTAGCTACACTCCCATGAGCAAGCCAGACCGTGATAAACTCGACTCCCACGACCATCGAGGGTCAGAGCTTTCATGGACATCCAGTTCAAACAAGGAACCCTACTCCGCACCCCCCATATCGATTCAACACTGGCTCGCTGGTCAAGAAGGTCCGCGGGAGTCTATGAGCCCGTCACCCAGTGATGCGGAGGATCCAGAATTGGCAGCTGAGCCTGATGACTCACTCTGGCTCACCGAGCTGCCTTCAGCTATCGCCGATGAGAACGCATCCAGCAACATTTCCTGGGCGATGACTACGTGGAATAGGGAGGCTCGGGGTAGTCAGCCTGCGATAAACGGTGCCTCTTCCGTCTCGGAAATTGACGTGGCAGGCAACTCGCTATCGAGGTTCCCTTTTAAAAAGGTGAACTGGCTCACTGACCCGGATATGCTGCCGGCGAAAATCCGCGGCTCCCGGGTGATGTGTTACACATACAATCCGGAGACGTCGAAACCAGCGACTGCCCCATGGGAATATCTAACCCAGTTAGCCATAGATCTGATTCGCCGCCTTGTCCAGGCGCGGTCTTCAGAAACAATTGACTACAGGCGTGTACCAATGGTGTTTATCGGCAGAGGTTTCGGCGCTCTTATTGTGCAGCGAGCCGTGATGAGGTTGGCCATTGAAACCAGAGAAAACCTGACTGCAACGACTGGCTTCCTCCAGGTGGCAAGCTTGGTTTTGTTGGACCCCCCTGCTGCCGGGCCAAACAGAGATAGGTTTCCTCGTAGCACAAGCGAGGAGTTGGAGAAGGCATGGACGTTGGACTGGTTGCGTACCTCAAGGTTTGGGGGCCCCCCTCAGAAGATCGATGTTTCCAGCATGTGGTCCAGGCTCTCGCGGATTCTCTCTGCCTACGCCATACCTGTTATATGGCATCACCTACCAACACCGACCAACCCCTCTAAGGTATGTTACGCGCACGGTCTATCTCTATGACGCATTTTCTGATTTGACCCTATTGAAGAACTTGGAGGCGATGCTGGTGCCCCGAAGATCGCCCGAGTCGTATTGCCTCAGCCGGTTCAGCGGCCCCGATGATATTGACTACCTGACCATTGTGGAGGCCATCCAAAGGTCCTTAGTTGTGCTTTGCTCATGCACCAAGCTGGAGACTCTAGGATCATGCCTGGCTGGTTTTCTCGAAGACAGGTTTCCCGTAGATCTGCCAGACCAGCTGGGACAAACGCCACTACACCTGGCCGTGAAAGCCTGTAACCCGGATGCTGTTCGCCGGATTATCTATCAGGGAAAAGCGTCGGTCACTCAGAAGGACATCAAAGGAAGATCCCCTCTCATCATTGCCATCCAAGAAGCAGTCCAATGTATGAACGAGGGTGGCGGCTTCATCCAGCCGGAGCAGAAAAAGGCCTTTTCTCAGATCATCACCGTGCTCATTAAAAACGGCACCCGCGTTCACGACTGGGACAACAAAGGCAACTCGCCGTGGGCGTTGGCGCAAGGCCAGGGATGTGACTGGATTCGACAGCTTATCGAGCAGCACTTCGTCTTTGGGAGCTCGTCAGCAACATCTCCTAACCCCGACCCCGAGCCGCCTCGACGGAACCGGGCCTCTATAGCCTACGAGATGACCATCGCCGAAGTATTTCTGCGAAACAAGCCAGGCCGGCGGTCCGAGATCTTTAGCTTCGAGGTGCCGTCTGTCTATAACGCTCTCTACAATCCCTCGTTAAACCTGTCAAAGATCCTGGCCCGTTCGAGGCCGAAGTTCCTAACGAACAAGCTGCCAAGCTGTCGCTGGATCCATGTGCCAGCCAACAACGAACAGTGGATTCACGATGTGATGATTAGCCTAGACATCGACTCCGAGACGCAGAAAGCTCTGGGTGGGCAACGCCACGAGGGCTCCCGGCTGATTGACCGGTACATGAGGCCTGAAGCACGGAAATGCAACATCTTTCGTGTCGGTGTCGACAAGAAAGCGCCCGGCATGCCCAAAGGCCCATCGTCGTCGGTCCAGAAGAACCACGTGAGATCAGAAGCCGTTGTAATTTTCGTACGTTGCTGCTGCCTTTGTTCCCAGCCAGGGCCATGATTCCTAACTACGTCCTACAGATGCCTGTCCTGGGGTTTGAGCGCCACCGCCATCGCAAGCACCTGGCACGCGCTTTCGCGCACACCCTTCGGGCCATACGCACGGCCTCGCCTCCCAACGGGACGCCAAAAAACGCTCGCGAAGTCTTCATGTTCAAAGAGTACCTGGAGTGCTCTCGGCCAGTTCACTGCCGAAGAACTCTAGATCAATTCCTGTACTACATGCTGGACTCGACAGAGGTTAGGGATATGAGCCAGGTAGCCTACCGGTGGGCTAGGGATCAAATCAACATGATCGACCCCAAAGACCGTCCTATCATCATGGTCGATCAGCTATGGGTCTGGGCTTTTGACGACGGCACCGTCGTCAGCAGCTCCCCTAGCACGTGGGACCCGCGGGAAACCTTCGACCTCAGGAATACCCTTGTCAAGGAGGTTTTGGATAATAAGGACCGGCCAATTCTTACCTCTAGCGAGGACTTGCTTGGTCTTATCCTCAAGACAAGCATCGACTTTTTCAGAAGAAAGGGTCCCGGCGACTTTCAGTTTCATGAGGGCTTTCGGGCGTCCATCAACAAGGTATCGGAGCAACAGAGCTCTCTATATCATACGTTCCGGCACACGACCATGTGCCTGCAAGACGACACCGTTAGCTCCGCCGAGAGGAAGAAGCATATCAAGTTTCTGTTCAGCCTGGAGCAGGAGACAGAGATTCTTGTCGAAATCATGGACATTCAGGACGAGCTGCGCATTGTGGACCAGATCCTGACCCAACAGCACGCAGTCCTTACGAAGCTGCTCCAGCTCTACCCCAAGGTTTCCGATGAGGAAGCTAGCCATGACGACACGCCGACAAGGCCACGCAGCTCAGGGAAGAGTTCTCGGCCCAGCATTCTACAGAACCGGCATCTTCTGGACGAGACGTTCCACATCGTGGAGGACAATCAGCGCGTCGTCGCTGACATGCTGGTATCCGCCCAGCGGGAGGAGAGTTCGGTATGTATTATACGCTGCTTGCTAGATGTCCTAAACCACGCCCCGGAGCCAAGATGCTGATAAAGCAGCTCCGACTTCTCATCGATTTGAAACAGAAGCATGCCAACGGCTGGGAGGCGCGGTTTGCTCGCGAGGGATCCGAGGAGTCACAGAGGCAGGGAAAGGTAATTCTCGAGCCTTCCCCCTTTTCCATGGGGCTATTCGGGTTGCAGAACACCTAACCAAGCCTTAGATCATCCTTGTTTTGACCCTCGTTACGGTGGTATTTGTAAGTCTGCATTTTGGAACCGCCTTCTGACTAGAGGCAGAGCGCTAACATGAGCGATCGCGAAGCTCCCTCTTTCCTTCATGACCAGCTTCTTTGCGTTGGAGATCGATGTGTTCCCCAAAAGCCCGGAAACCCAAGAAAATCTCTGGCCAATTGCCGACATCTCTCGTTGGGTTTGTGAGTAGTATCCCAACATTGACCATCATTCGTTCATTGAGGTTTGCTGACGCCACCAAAGTCGGCCTCTCCGCTGCCATTTTCACCCCCTTGATCGTCCTTGCGCTCTCCATCAACACGCTCATGGCCGGCGTGAAATCCCTATTCAGCGACCCCGACAAAAGCACCGACCCTCTTCACAAGGATGCCTTATTCATCCACGATTCCGATCCGGAGGACAGCTCTCCCAACTCGTCCCCTAACTCTCTGGACGGCGACAGCTCGTACCAACGATCAGACCCCCCGAGCGCTCGGAGTAGCTCCGATGCCGCCTCACCAAAGTACGCGCCGCTATTCGGGCGCTGGACCTTCCACGCACACATCCCCTACCTCCGCAACCTCTGGCGCTGGCGCAGATACCCCCTCCGGTTTGTCTTTAGGGTTGACAACCCCTGGACGGGCCGTCTTGTCCGCGACTACCCGCTGAGGCGCTTTCGCCGCCGCCTGCGTTTATGGGCGTGGTCCAGGTACCTCACTTTGTACTCAAGATACCGCAAGAAAACGAAGCGGGTGCAGGTAGAGAAGATTCGTAGGAAGGAGAGGGCAATGAAGACGAAGAAGGCGCTCGCAAAAGAACGCACAAGGAGTAGTACAAGCCTTGGTGTCTCAAGCGGAGGCGAATCAGAGGGGCCTACGAGAGCAGAGGGGTATTTCGGCGCCGGCAAGGCATGGAAAGTGGCTGGCAAGAAGGCGGGCGAGAAGGGCTTTTTTACGGGGTCTAGAAACGAGAAGAAGAGGGCGAAACGGGCCGTTGATGACGACTGGGACGCGCTCAACCAGCTGGACCGGCCTGCAGCGTCGGAGAACACAACGGCACGAAGGGCGAGGTCGGCTTGGCTGGAACTGAGCAGGAATCTTCGGCGGCGGAAAGGCGAGGGACCGGTGGATGAGGAGAAGGGCCCAAAGAGCACGGTAGAGGGGCAGAGTGTGGAAGAAAGAAACGAAGAGTTGCGGCGCCAGGTGGAAAGTGAAGGGTAGCTGCCATACTGTGTATACCCAGACGGATGGATTGAGATGGATGGAAGATGAAGTGTCCCTGACAAGCCGATTCACTTCGGGCCGGCCTGTGGAATTCTTTTGGATACCTCAGGTACCTTGGGTACCTCCTGGCAAGTGCTGTGGTTCTTCGGCGTGGCTTGCAGAGTATATAGTAAGTGACGTTAGCGTCCATCTACGCCGATGCTTCAGGATTCAGGCCCGCGACGGAGACGGGACCGGGACCCGGCGGTTCCTTTCTTGGCGATCCCACCAACGCTCACACGGCGACCCCAGCCCGCGGGCGCGAACTGGGAAAATGCCGGATTCTTGCGTTGGTTTGATCATTTCATTTGGGCTGTTCAACATCAACATGCTGGTATGTGCCAGCCCAGGACGAGGCGGCACGGCCCGACCTCGCCACGCTGGGCACGAACTCCCCAACTGCACTTTTGTATTATCACTAACTTCCGCGCAGGGCAACGCTGGCGATTGGCAGGCGATTGGCAGGCGATTGGGTGGCGCCTAGTATGCGTGGCGTACGTGGCCGCTGGCCTCGGGCCCCATGCGAACCCGAAGCGAGTTGCGGTGGCCATCGGTTATTGGGCGCCGAACACATGCTGGACCGCTGGCTGATGCTGCCCTCTCATAACTTGCGGTGTAAGCCTGGGGCTGTTTTGATGATGCCATGGGAACACTTGACATAGTTATTGGCTGTAGGATGACGGACACAGCTGGTTTCCGGGGCGGGTTTGTTGCATCGGAATGGGCATAGGCCATAGCGCGCACCCGGTCCTCGAAATGGACCCTCTCCTCCAGGCGAACCTACACCTCCAACCCCGGACCAACCTGCCGTATTCTGCGCTGGACCCGTTCACGGGGCCCCCGAGACGGTCATCGTGGATGGCTTAGGCGTGCTGCATCTCTTGGGGTACTTCCATGGCTCGCCCAAACACGCCCGACTCTGGCGCCTAGACGGAGCTTGACACCCGGCACCACGAGACCAGCCACCGCGACAGCCATTCGATTCAGCTGGCCATTCCCCGGAAGACGCCGGCGGCACCATGCCCGCCCTCTTGAAGCGGTTGACAAACACCTTCCACGCGAGCCGGCGCCAGGAGAAAGATCAGGATCGAGAGCGAGGTGCAAGCAGGGTTCGAGACCGAGAACCGCATCGGGCTCGGGACCACGACGGGGACCAAGAACGGTATCGACACCGGGACAAAGACCGGGACAGAGAGCATGACGGAGACCGGGGGAGGGACCACGATAGGGACCGGGATCACAAGAGGCGCGAACCGCACCACGAATCACGGCATGCGGAAGACCGCCGAAGGGACCAGGAACAGGACCGCAAGAAGGCCGAGCCACGGCCCCGGGCTCGGCTGGTGAAAAGGCCCAGGGGGGATCAAGACCGAAACCTCAAGAGACACGAACCGGAGCATGGGCCTCGAAACGAAGAGGGCCCAAGAAGGGACCATGGCCAGGAGCATAGGGGGCGGGAAGCTCCATCCATCCCTCGGCCTGCGGAGGACCCCAAGCCGAGACCTCCAGTCACGACGACGACGACGACGACGACGATGACGGCCACCACCACCATACCACACCATAACTCCTTGCGCCGGAGCCGTCCTACCGCATCCGCGACCTTGACACTCAAGGCCCTCGATCCACGGCGCCTCAACTTCATCCTGGAAGCACCCACCGGCCGCCTGACCATCGCCGAGATTGAGCGCCGCTTCTGGGACGAGCACGCACGGCGCACGTCGCATGCTTCTCGGACCGCCGTTCTCACGCTTTACGACTCGTACTGCCGCCAGCTACCTCGCAGCTCCTCCGCCATCCTCCGCATCGACCATCCCATCACGACGTGGTACCAGCTGAGCGTCGGCGACCAGCCGCTGCGGTGGAAGTTCACCCATAGGAGCGACCGCCGCGACAGGTCGCTCGAGGGGCCCTTCTGGGACCATCTGCGCCAGGCCATCGACGTAGGCGAGACGGTTTCCGACCTGAAGAAGCGCATCGCGCGCGGCATGGGCCTCGCGGACGCGAACCGCGTGAACCTCACCGTCATGGACGGGATACGAAGGGGAACGCTGCATGGAAACGTGAGTCCGCCCGCCAGAACCCTTTCCCCCGCCGTCCGCACGCCCAAAGCAAAGAAAGCAAAAACAAAAGGAAAAAAGAAAAAGCTGACAGAAACATCCCGAACCCCTCCCCCCCCCCCCTTCCCCAGCACTGGACCCTGTACCACCTCCGCGCCACCTGGCTCTGCCGCTGGCTCGCCATCGACACGGCCCCTTCCCACGGCTACGTCATCCTCCGCGGGTTTGCCGGCGCCGAGTACGTGTGGTACTCGCCGCCCTCCTCCTCCCCGGAGCAGGCGGCCCTCCCGCCGCCGCCGACCGCGGGGTTCCTGTGCGAGTACCTTGCCGCGCGCGTCCTCCGGAGGGTGCACCGGTGGGACCGAACGGCCATCGCCCCCGGGCCGGTCGGCGTCCGGCTGTGGCGCCTCCGAAGGGGCGGGGGCCGGGAGGAGGTGTGCGGCGGCGACGCCGTGCGGTGGGGCGCCGCCTACGACTTTGAGCTCGTCGACCAGGAGGTCGTGCGGGTGTTTTTGCAGGAGGAGGCCTGGCTGCAGCGGGAGGACCGGACGTGCCGGCTGTGCTTCGAGACGCGGCGGCGCGCCGACATGGTGCTGTGGCGGGTCGCGCGGGGGTGCGCGCACGGCAGAGCACACGGCGGCGGCGGCAGCGGCCACAAAGACGACAGCTACGACGACGACGACGGCGACGACAACGACGACGAAGAAGACAATGCCTGCTGCCGCGAGTGCATGGCCCAGCACCTGCGCATCACGCTCGACTCGGCCGGGTGGGAGCGGCTGCGCTGCCCGATGTGCAACGCGGCGATGGGGTGGGAGGACGTGCGGGCGTGCGCGCCGCGGGACGTGTTTGAGCGGTTCGACGGCCTGCTCACGCGCGCGGCGCTCGGGGGCCTCGAGGATTTTCACTACTGCCTCGGGCCCGGGTGCCGGTCGGGCCAGGTGCAGGACGGGGCGGCGTGCCCCAGGTTCGTGTGCGTTGCGTGCCGGCACCGGCACTGCATCCGGCACGGCGTGCCGTGGCACGAGGGCGAGACGTGCGAGGAGTATGACGAGCGGAACCGGGAGCGCCAGAGGGCCGAGGAGCTGTCCGAGGAGGTGGCTCACGTGGGGACGATGCCCTGCCCTGGCTGCAACCGGCCGGTGGCGAAGGATGAGGGGTGCAGCCATATCCGATGTACGTCCAACCGACCCCCGTTTTCTCGCCCAATACAAGGGCGATGCGATGCTGACACGAACCAGGCATCTGCGGCAGCGAGTGGTGCTACAACTGCGGCGGTCTCTGGGCGAAAGACGAAAGGGGGGTGAGCCGCTGCAACCACCGGCCAGACTGCCCGAGCCGGCCGGGCGCCGCGTGGCCGGTTCGCACACCCACGCCCGAGGGTGAAACGGACGACGAGCTCGGCATCCCGGAAGAGGCTCCCGCAAGACCGGGTCGCCGGACGCTGTGGCCGGTGCCTCTGCTGCCGCCGCCGCTGCCGGCACGCCGAGGGGGCGGCGGCGGCGGCGGCAGAAGCAGAAGAAACAGCCTCGATCGCCAGCGTCTACAACCCCTCGGCGTATGGCCAGACCGACGACCCGCGCCCGAGGGCGGCAGCGATACCGAGCCGGATGCTCCGGGAGAGGCTCCTACGAGCACGAGGGGCCGCGCGCCGTGGCAGACGCTGGGGCACCGAGACGACACCGACGACGCGTGTGGCACTCCGGACGCGCTTCCCGTGAGCATCAGGGGCGGCCCGCCGTTACGGCCTCCGCCGGGGCGCGGAGGCAGCATTAGAACCAACGCCTACATGCCCCATGCCGAGGAGCTTCATGCTACGGAGGAGGCTCCCAAGAACACCCATGACAAGCCGTCGCCTCTCGAAGGCAGAGGCGGCGTCGGCAAAATCACTACCACCACCACCACCACCACCAACCACAACAACAATAACAGCAACAACAACAAACCCAAAAATAGCACAAGCATGGCCAATGCGACCGCCCAGAAAAGCAGCGACGGCAACGAGCCACCCGCCCAGCGTCACGTCACGTGGAAGCCGGACGTGTCTCTTGCGACGACGGCCCTGGGGCTGCGCCTCTCGTCGAGCCGGCGGCGGGCGCAGCTGAGAGCCGCTCGGCAGCAGCAGAGGTCGAGCGAGCATGAGATTGCTTGAAAAGGGAGGCAAGGGGACGATCAGAGGCAGAGGGACCTCGGATCTGGCGGGTTCGTGAGCTCCGTACGAGGGATGGATTTACCTCTCATCGACGCTCGCGTTGTGATGCATCCATGTCGGTGGCGGAGGGATATGTTTGAAGCCAAAACAAAGCAGACGACCCAAGAAAGCAATTTCGGGACGGGGGGGAGGAAAGCTGGCAAGCCATCCGGAGCCACACCCGCAGCGCATGCATACTATACATACTGCGTACATACATGCGCAGTCGGAGATGTACATACACAGTACTGTGTACATACGTACGTACATCCTGACGTGGCGTAGGCTGGGATGAGACATCGTCCACAGGGCGCATGCAAGACGGGGGACAAATGCCAGGGCTGTAGGGCGCCGCGGTCCTCTCCGGTGTGGGAGCGGCATGCACGAAAAACACAAGGTTCATTCTATGGAGGATTGTCTGCGGTTCCTCTCATCGCGTCCACGTGTACACAGCGCTCACAGGACTCCGTTTCGGTGGGTGCCCTCCCCCCCCTCCCCCCACGGGATAGCCGCCTGGAATGCTGGCGGGCGCTTCCCTAGGTTGTCGGGTGACGAGAGACCAAGGGAGCCGGCGATCTGGAGGGAGTGCACCCCGGGGCACGTTCGGCTGTCTGTACGCTGGTACTCTATAATAATAATGACCACAGGTTCCTAGCAGGGACATCCGGGAGGCCACGATCGGGGTCTCGTAGGGGATCGAGAGACGAGGGGAAATTCCCTTCTTGCCGTGTTGTTGAGCCCGGGTGGCTTTTGGAAACACGTTTCGACGATCAAACGCGCTTCGGCTCGGCTCCTAACCGAGTGGCGCGATGCGGGAGCTTCCCGGGTTTGACACCACCCGAAGGACAGGAAAAGATGATGGATGGTGGGACAAGCGTCTCGCCGGACGGGACCTCTGCGAAGGCCCCAAAAAAAAGTCAAGCTCGAGAGAAGACCTGGCGAGGAGTTTTATGAAGCATGGAGCAGAGTTGATTTCCAATCTCATGGTATGTAACATACACCACACGTACTGTAGCGTGCCTTAGTGTGGTGTATAATACTATAACTATAGTCGTAGATGCTAAGTTTGGTGGATGCCTCCGTCCTGTTGATTGTCCTGTCGATTGGTCGATTTCCTTAGTAGTTAGCGCATGTACAACTTGCCTAGCTCCACTGTAGTGCACGTGCACTTCCTGCACAGCAGCGGGTGGCCTGCGCTTCCAATTCGCTTGGCGACTCGTGCCCCCCCCCCCCCCCCCCTCCTCCTCCCATCGGGGCCCCCACGGGAAGGCAGAAGAGCTTCCATATCGGGTCAGAACAGCACACAACACAACACAAAACAACTCAACACAACACAACAACACAACAAACCTGCAGCAAGAGAGGCAGCCACAACTCGCTCGTCAGGCTCCCACAGCTCACCCAGCCAGCTGACTACTACAAAACAGCAAGCACAAACCAACGATATGCTTATCGTGAGACATTGGGAAATGGCACTGCGTCATCCCATGCAGAACGAAAGCTGAACTTGGACTTGTCACATTCCATCTTCATCCCCTCCATCCTGTTCATCCATCCATCCCAACTCACCACCCTATGCATGCATCAACAGCAATACGTACACGTATGCACTGATGAATATTGTGGACAAGAAAACATCATTCTGCTTCTTTTTCCCTTTCTTTTTTTCTTGCCGGTCCAACGGGAAATGAGATGAGATGAGATGAAATGCGATGAGATGAAAGATGGGAGAGACCCTGGGGGGTGGTAATGCAGAGTGGTAGACTGTTTGTTCGATCCCCCCCAGATCACAACGGTCCATTGCCGACCAACCGTTTTTACCCCGGCGGAAGCGAACCACGATGGCACATCGCAATCACCCAACCCCATGCCACGAGAGCGACATCCATGGATGCAACCGACGCATGCCATTCGAGCCGCGACGATCTCGCTCCGAGGCCCTGTCCGTGGCGTCGCCGGCCAATGGGCAAAGGCAAAAGCTCAATCACGGACGGCTTCTCGATGCCATGCGAAGCGCCCCTGTACTGCGTAACTATCTACTTACATACGCAGCCCATGCGGTCGCCCACGAGAGGGAAATTGCCTGCACGCGCACACTACGCTAATCCCCGATGATCTTGGTTGCGTTTGTTGAAGGGCGAGACGCACGAGCGAAACACGAAAAAGGGTCGAGACCCTCTCGTTGTCAGCGTGCCTTGGACGACGGTTTGATTGGCCGCTGGGACGCGCCGGGGTCTGCAAGGTACCCGGCTCCAACCCAGCCTGGATGGATGGAGTCTTCAGGGCCGCTCCCCGTCGACAGGGACGCTGAGGAGCGCTGAGGAGCGCTGACGAGGGTTCCCGCAACCCACCCCCCCTGGAGCGAATCCCTGCCGGTCTTTGCCCGAACAAGACTGGAATGGCCGTCTGGCGTCTGTTCCTGGCAGGTCGCTGGCGCTAACGGGCTGTCGGTGCACGGATCCAATGGACGGTCGCTTCTCCTTTTCCGACCAGGCTGGCTCCCTATTCTTCCACCCTTCTCCCAGGAAAGTCAAGGTCGCCCTTTTGTGTCGCGTTGCCGAGTCTTTAATGTGTTAATTAATTTTTCGACAAGTCTCCTTGGAGCCAATCGACGAGAGGGGGCTAATCGGAAACAAAGGACGACTCGGCCGGGTTGGTGTGGTATGAATGTCACCATGGCGGCTCCCAAAGTCCTGGCCGAAATGATGCCCTCATCATCATCGCCCTCCTCGTCCCCGGTATCGCCATCCGCACCAACCAGCACGAGGCCGACCGCCGTGGCTCTTCTCCCCGCCGTCCCCGAGCTCTCGGAACCTGACACGCTTCCTGCTGCGTCGTCCGAAGTCGTTCGTGTTTCTGACGGCTCGCCACCTGTACGCTCGGGCCCCCACGCTCCTGCTCCTCCTTACCACCACCACCACCACCTCCTGTCACGGGAGGCGCTCGAAACATTCGAAACGCTCGCCCACCGTGGATCGTCCCCGGAGCCGTCCTCGGCCGTCGCGAAGGCGTCGCCTCTGCCGAGCCCCCGCCCCGCCCGCTCCTTGAGCCTGGCCCAGCTGTCGGGCCCCGTCAAGCGAAAGCCTTTGTCAGCGACCGCCTCGCCCGTCGCCGTCCGCTTCTCCAAGGGCCCCGCCGCGTATGCTGACCTCCTCGAGGACCTGCCCCGCCCCGAGCAGCGCTTCGCGAGGTCCTTCTCGGTCGACAGCCCAACCCTCTACGACTTCCCCAGCGAGCGAGCCTTGCTGCCTGCGGTCGTCCCCGTCGCCTTTGCCACGCCGACCCCGAGCGCGCTGAGCGTCGCCGAGTGGTCCGCGAGCCTGGAACCCAGCAGCGAGCCGTAGGTCCAAGGTTTTTTTTTTTTTTTTTTTTCCTTTGCTTGCTGCCGAACTGACTCGGACACGGAGACCCAACGTGTATCCGGGATCCGCGGCGCGGCGGAAGGAAAGCGGTGGCGGCAACGTTGGGCTAACCAGGTCTTCTCCCGCATAGATCGTCTCCTGCTTCGGTCGTCTCCTCCATCGATCCGGCCAAGGGCGCGGAGGACGTGCAGTTTCGAAACACGGCGGCTCACCATCCTGCCGCGGCCCCAACCGCGTCCATCCCTCCTCCCACGCCTGCCGAGGACAAACTCTTGAGCGCTGAAACGGCCAGCATCGCCACGCGGGATTCGGCATCGCCCTACGAGATCGACGATCTGTACTCCGTGCCTGACTCGCCTCGCTCCGCTGACGACGAGGACAAGTCTGCAGCCGCTGCCGCCGATTCTTCAACGACCAAGACCATGTCCGTGTTTTCTCGCAAGCCACCACCTCCGCATCTCAACCTTCAGTCCATCACCAAAGAAGACGAGCCAGCCGTCCCGGCCACCGCGTCGCCTCTCGACCCAAGCTATCTCAACAACAAGCCCCTCCCCAAGTCGCCCGCGTCGTCCAAGCTCAGCGCCTTCTTCGGCTGGGCCACGTCGCCGTCGCCGAGCGGCGCCACCGATTACTCGGACCAGAGCTTCTCCCCGCTCCCCTCGCCGGAGTCGTCGCCCAAGCGGCCGACGACGGCCGGAACCGAGTCGTACCAGGCTCGGCCCATTTCCACGCCCCCTCAGGCACCCCCCCATGGGGCCGGGTCGAACTCGCTGCAGTACTGCGAACAGTACCTCCAAACGCCGCCCGTAGAGAACAGCAGAGCCACGCCGCTCGGCGAGCTCGAAGAGATGGAGGACGAGCTCAAGGCCATCAGCGCCGAGCTGGCGTCGTCCATCCGGCGCGAGATGGACCTCGAGGACCTGGTGGAAAGGCTACAAGAGCAGATCAACAACCCGCAGGCTCCCGGGAGACGCACTAGCGATTACTTTTCCGACTCGGGCTACAGCTCCGCCAGGTTTAGCGACTACGACCAGACCAAGGAGGAAATCTCGCAGATCCAGCGCCGGGCCGAGCAGGAAAAGGCCCGGCTGCGCCTCGAGCTCACCAACAAGCTCCAGGAGGAACGATCCAGGCGGCGCGTCCTCGACCAGCAGATCCAGGAGCTCTCCAAAAAGGCGTCGCAGTTCGATGCCGCCCAGCACGACAATGCCGACGTCAGCGACCGCATCAAGGAGCTCGAGAGCACGTGCGAAGACCTACGCAGGAGGCTGTCCGAGGAGGCGACGGCCAAGAACAGCCTCGAGGACCTCCTGGGCGTTCTCCGCACCGAGCTGCAGGCCACGTCCAACGAGCGTGACAACCTGCGCGACGAGGTGGTGCCGCAGCTGCGGTCGCGCGTCGAGGGCCTCGAAGCCCAGGCTGCCGAGCAAGCGAAGCTGGCCTATGATACGTCCAAGCTGCAGCAGGAGCTTCAGCTGTTGCGGTCGAAAAATGCCGAGCTCATGCTGCAGCAGCAGCAGCCGCCGCAGCCGCAGCCCCAAACCGCCGCCGTCCGGTCCTCCGTGAGCCTCGGGCGCTCGGCGTCCATCTCGTACCGCAGCAGCCGGGCCCAGTCCATCACGCGCTCCAACTCGACCGCGGCGCCGCGCGCCCCGGAGCCGCGCGACGTGCTCGCCGAGCGTCTCAAGGACGTCGAGGCCCAGCGGGACGCGCTGCACACCGCCCTCAAGAGCCTGCTGGAGCGGCAAGAGCTCCAGAACCGCGAGAACGCCAAGCGGATCCGGCAGCTCGAGATGGAGCGCGACCGCCTGCTGTCGCAGTCGCCCAAGAAGGCCGGCTACGAGCGCGAGGTGTCCAAGCTGCGCGACGAGATCGCCATCCTGCGCCGCCGCGCCGAGGACGCCATCGAGCAGAAGTGGCAGGTCGAGAAGGGCCTGGCCGGGCTGAAGATGGATCTGGACCGCGCCGAGGGCGAGATCGCCTCCCTGCGCAGCCTGCTCAAGGAGAAGGACATCCTCATCCCGGACGCCATCGGCCGCCCGGGCAGCAGCTACAGCGTCTACAGCACCGCCAGCAACGCCGAGCCCATCAGCTCCGAGTCCCTCGAGCGCGCCTACCACGACCTCCAGGCCGCCTACACCGACGCGCTGGAGCGCATCAAGGCCCTCGAAGAGTGCACGCGCCCCGACGAGAAGACCCAGCTCGCCATGCAGCGCCTCGAGCACTCGCTCGCCTCGGCCGTCTCGGACCGCGACCTCGCCCGCAGCGAGGCCGACGCGTACCACAAGCAGGTCGAGTCCCTGCAGGCCGCCGAGAAGCAGCATGTCGACGCGGAGCGCGACCTCGCCACCCAGCTCGAAGAGTCGGCCCGCCGCATCGAAGACCTCGCGCACCAGGTTCGGACCCAGCTCGAGGCCAACGCCTCGCTCCGCGCCCGCCTGGCCGACACCATCGCGCGCGGCGAAGCCGAGCAGCGCATCAACACGCAGCGCATCGCCCGCCTGCAAAAGCGCCTCCGCCAGCTCGAGGAGCAGGTCGTGGCCGCCCAGTCGGCCGCCGAGGACCGCGTCCACCGCCACGAGGAGGAGCTGGCCGCCCTCAAGGCGGCGCACAACGACCAGCTCCAGCGCCTCCGCGACGCCTCGGGCGGCCTCAAGAGCCCCCGCGCCTTCCCGCCCAAGTCTCCCCTCTCCCCGATGTTCGCCCTCCGGTCCCCCGGCGCCCGCAGCGTCGGCAGCCCGGCGGCGCGCGACCGCCTCTCCATCCCGCAGGGCGGCCTCCTCAGCCCGGGCATCACCCGCTCCGTGCCCAGCTCGCCGCGCCTGGCGCCCGCCTTCCGCCGCGGCTCCACCTCCCCGAGCAACCCCGACCTCTCCCTGTCGGCCGACGCGGCCGCCCTGGCCGCCGCCGAGGAAGACACGGCCGCGCAGGTCGAGCAGCTCAAGCGCCGCGTGGCGGAGCTCGAGGGCGCGCTGGCGAGCGCCGACGCAGAGATGCAGGAGGTGGTGCAGCGCATGAGCGAGGCGCAGATCGAGGTGCTGCGGCTGCAGGAGGAGCGGGACGAGGCGGCCAGGGAGACGAGGAGGCTGAGGAGGGAGCTCGAGGCCGAGAAGATGAATGCCTTTGAGGGGCGGTTTCGGACGCTGAGCACCGAAGTGAGGTAAACCGACCACCGGAGACCCGTCTTTCCGGCGGGGATGACGAAACTCCCTGTATGACTCCCCTTGTTTGGATGAGGTTGAAAGAAAGAGAGAGTGTGTGGGACATGTGCATCATGGGGCGCTAGGGTTTTTGGCTTTTTTTTTTTTTTTTTTGGTCTTGTTTTCTTTTGACTTCTTCGTACCAACCTCCCTTTTTTTTGGTTGTTTCTCTTGCCCTGCCATTCGTGGTTGAGATACCCGGCAGCATTTTCGCTCTTTTTTCCTTCTTGCACTGCCATTAGCGGTTGCGATACCCGGCAGCATTTTCGCTCTTTTTTCCTTCTTCAAGGCAAAGGAGGGTATATTTGCCCGTCCAGCGGACTCAGGCCCCTCCTCTCCTTTTTGCCTTGCCTGCGGGCGGCATTTGTATTATTTGTTTCTTCTCCGGGACGGCAACGGCCCTTGGGTGGCGTGCGTCTCTGGTGCGATCGTTGTTTGGTGCTTACGTGTATACCTTAGTTTTTAGTTGACCCCGGCGAGGAGATGGCAAGGAAAGAGGGCAAGCAACATATAGCATGGACCCAGGACTGGATGGGGAGGATGGATGTCACGATCTACGGTCGCGATGATCGATCGATGTGCGGATCATGGACTGTCTATGTCTGGTGCGCATACTTGTTGTGTAGATACCTAGGGGTGCTGCATGTACGGGATGGTGTATCTGAACAATACGATATTGCACTGCACAGGCGAACATGCGATATAGGAAATTGCTCTGGTTGAGGTGTGTTCTGTGGTCGCTAGTGATGTTGTTCTCTATCCTGTGGTGTTGTTCTTTCCTATGAGAAAAGCCTAGGGCTTGTGGTGAGCATGCATGTACACAGCATGTTGTACTATGCTTTTGGGCTTCGAAGCAGGTTGTCTGCCCCCTTGACTGGGCGCTGACGTGCTCTACGCTCGGTGTGGAAGGTATTGTATGAATGAGCCCACGCCGGCCACGGGCTGATTTCTCGCGCGATTCCGATCGCCAATCCGTCATCACATCGAACACGGAGGAGGAGCTTATGGGTTCATAGCACTCAGCTACTTCCATGGCGTCCATGGCGTCTTGCCCTATGTTGACCACGGTCACATAGGGCCGGTGTTGGAACCGCGGTGGGTGTGGCGCTGGGACTGACTCAGCTCTGGGCGAATATAGAGGCGCATGACCATGGCGCCGGAAGGGCTGATAAGCTGGAAACGCCGCCCTATGTCTCGGAGATGAGGCTGGGACGGGGGGGATGGCTGCTTGTGTGACACGGCTTCGTTGGCTCGACGCGGCGCAGCCGGGCCAAGGGCGAAAAACACAACTCTGAGCCGACCTTTTCATCCTCACTGGGTACAAGGCCGACGACAACGACAACGACAACGACGACAAAGCCTTGCAAAGCCATCCCGGTCGGCCGTGCTCAATGCGCGCGTCCCCTCGTTCGCCACCATGTTCCCCCCCCTCTCGAGGCATGTATGGTCGTTATCGCGAACCACAGCCTTCCTCGCCATCCTCTGGCTGATCCTCCGCCTGGCGCGCGACTCACCCGCCACCACCACCACTACCACCACCACCTCCTCCCCCTCCTCCCATTCCCCTCACGCCGCCGACGCCGACGCCGACGCCATCGCCCGCCAATGCCGCCTGCACGGCTGGAAACCGTTCTTGCCCGCCGGCGGCTCCCCTCGGCAGCGGCGCAAGGTCTACGACCTCGTCCTGGTCAACACGGAGCTCGACCAGCTCGAGATCCGCCTCAACACCACCTTTGCGCACGTCGACTACTACGTCCTGGTCGAGTCGGCCCGCACCTTCACCTACCGGCCCAAGCCGCTCCACCTCCGCGCGGCGCTCGCCGGCCCGCGCTTCGCGCCCTACGCGTCCAAGCTCGTCTACCACGAGCTCGAGTTCCCGCCGGGCTACAAGCCTCGGTCCGCCTGGCAGATCGAGGCGCTGCAGCGCAACGCCCTGTTCACGCAGGTGTTTCCGCGGCTGGCGCGGGAGCGGGACGTGGCCGGCAGCAGCAGCAGCGGCGGCGGCGGCGGCGGCGGCGGCGAGCGCGCGCCGAGCCCGGGGACGTGATGGTGGTGTCGGACGTGGACGAGATTCCGCGCCCCGAGACGCTCGCGCTGCTGCGCGCGTGCCGGTTCCCGCGGCGCCTGACGCTCCACAGCCGGTTTTATTACTATTCGTTCCAGTGGCTGCACCGGGGCCCCGAGTGGCCGCACCCGCAGGCGACGTACTACCAGGGGCTCCAGGGGACGGTGCTGCCGGAGGACCTGCGGATGGGGATCGGCGGGAAGGGGCCGTGGCCGCTCCGCGAGCTGCGGCGGTGGTGGGAGCGCGGCGGGGTCAGCAACGCGAGCTGGCACTGCTCGAGCTGCTTCGCGACCGTCGGGGAGGTGGTCGGCAAGATGGGCAGCTTCTCGCACGTGGGGCTGAACAAGGCGAGGTTTCGCGAGCGGGGGTGGATCGTGGAGAGGGTGAGGAACGGGCGGGATCTGTGGGACCGGAAGGGCGAGGCGTACGACCGGGTCGACAACAACACGGACGTGCCCGAGTTTGTGAGGCAGAACAGGGACCGGTTTGCGTACATGCTGGATAGGGACGGGCCGTCGGCGGGGTTTGTGGATTCTGAACCGGAGAAAGGGGGAAGGGAGCGATGAAGGGATGGATGAAAAAAAAAAAAAAAAATGTTGGAAGATACCCAGATGATGACGGCCTTTTTTTTTCCTTTTTCTTTGAAGACGGAATGACCTTGAGAATAACCTCGGGTTCACGGACCTGTAGAGGGGCAGAGGAACAGAAAGACTACTACGTCCCTGAACCATGGCCACCCTCTTACACGTACATACCTTCGCTACCTCGCCCCGAGTCTCCTCTCGAGATGGCTTTGCTGTACAAAGTACAAACAGTTACACAAAGCCCACCCGGCGATGCAACCGCAAGCCACCGCCGAGACTTGTGCCTCTTCTGAGGAGTTAATCTCCCGCCTCCTCACCGCCGCGACGGCCCGCAAGGTTGCACACCCCCCCCCCCCACCCCTGACGCAGCGTGCTCTGTGCCGTTGCCAGGCATGGCCCCCGAAAGCTCAAGGTCCGGTACGTAGAACACGGCCACTGACGAGGCGAGACGTCTTGGGACCCCGACGACGCGGCTCGGTACCGGGAAGCGTGCATCGGACATGACGCGGCCTGGAACCGCCCGCCGCAGGGTCGTGGCACGGGGAGGCGGAGACGGGCGACGTTGAATGATTGACGTTGGATAGCCGGGCTTGAGGGGTTGGATCAGGTCAGGGAGAGAGGAGGGGCCGGAGGTTTGTATGTGCGGCATAAAGGCACCTAGGTAGGTATCTACTTCGGGAGGTATATTCTGGGCTGGGTATTGACCGAGTCGTAGCGTACGATCTCCGTGTCTCCTCTCGTCTTGGTCGGGAGGAGATGTGGCCAGGGGGTCCGTCTCCGCCGGGCCGGTCCACAGACACACATCTCGGCGCCGGGCGGGAGGCGATGGATCCCTCCCGGGCACAATTGCACAACGGTGCACAATGGGGATGGGGGATCGGGGGATCGGGGGGGGGGGGGGGGGGGGCCATGCAACCCAACCCAACCCAACCCAACCCAACCCGCCTCCCCGCCTCACCGGAGAATTCCCCTGACGATCCCCCGGATGTGTAACTACCACGTTTCGCTCTCGGTGCAAAACTCTAGATGCTTGCGTCAGCCAGTCAACGTCAACCGCAGCGGATTGGCATTCATGGCTCTCTCGCTCGCGGCCCATCTTTTGTCCGCCGGGAACAAGGAACAAGCATCATGTGTAGTTGGATCGGCCCCCCGGCTCCCCCCCCCCCACCGGATCCGTCTTCTACAACACCATATCGTTGCTCTCTTTTTCAGCCCGTTCCACCCTGTGTCGGTCCGTGTGGGTGGGGTGAATGGGGGAGGAGGTAGTTATAGTAGTGAGCTGAATGACGGCAGCTTGCGTACCGACGGAACCCCCTCCGTAGGGCCTGGGGAAGCCGGCGTTGGATGGCAAGGGACCGCCAATCAAAGAGACGAGCCGTCGTCATGGCGAGTCGCGTGCCCGTGCATGCCGTGTCCCTCTCTTCCCCCCCCGCACCCGCGCCCGCACCCGCATCCGCACCCGCACCCGAACCCCCGGCCGCTTCCCCCCGGCCCCCTCCCCCCCTCATCGCAGCCGTCACCCGTCTCACGGCGCATGGTTGAGCTCACGTCTCCGGGCTCGGGCCTCTTGATATACCCTCGGTCTCCCCTCGGGCTCGGCTCCTAACCGCGGTATTCTTTGATCAACCAGCACCAAGAGAGGACTTGGCAAGCCAACTCCTTGATCGTTCTCGACGGCGCCCTCACCATCCGCCCTCCACCATCCGTCATCCGCCATCCACCATGGGATCAGTCGCCACCGCCGATTACGACGGCTCTGAGAAGCCCATTCATGTCTTGATCACGGGTTTCGCGGTTGGTTTCCCTTTTGTGTTTTTTGAACGCGACAGCCCCCAGCCAGGAGATCCCCCCCAAGTGGACGCTCCCTCTTGCTCCTCATCCTCACCATCTTCCTCTTCCTCCTCCTCCTCCTCCTCCTCTTCCTTCTCATGCATAATCTCCCAACTCCTCAAACAATCACCATGACGCCACACAAGCTAGCCATCTCCATGACACCCCACGTTAACAACCCATGGGAAACATGGGGATAGCCCTTCAAACGAGACTACCCCGTCAACCCCTCGTGGGAAATCGCCCGCTCCCTGCCCGAGTGGCTCCCGCCGCTCCGGGCCAAGACGGCGACGGCGACGGCGACGCCCGCGTCCCCCTCGCCCGTGGAGATCCCGCCGGTCCGGCTGCTCGTGCACCCGGCGCCGATCCGGGTCAACTACAAGACGGTGCGCGCGCTGGTGCCCCGGCTGTGGGACGGCGGGGCCTCCCGCCCGGAGGAGGAGGAGGAGTCGTCGTCGTCGCCGCCGCCGCCGCCGCAGATCGACCTGGCGCTGCACATCGGCATGGCCGGGCCGCGCCTGTTTTACTCGATCGAGCGGCGCGGGCATCGCGAGGGGTACAAGATGCAGGACGTGGACGGGGAGTACCTGTCGGATCGGCCCGAGGAGGAGGAGGAGGAGGATGACGACGACGATGACGACGAGAAGGGCGAGGGAGGTGAGGAGGGTGAGGAGGGTGAGGAGGGTCGTGCACCGGAAGGAGGAGGAGGAGGAGGAGGAGGGGGAGGTGGTGGTGGTGGTGGTGGTGGTGGCGGTGGGAGAAGGAAACGGTGGATCTGGGCGGGATTGCCCAAGGAGCTGCTCAGCGATTTGGACGTGGATGATGTGTTGCTGCGGTGGAAGAGGCATTCGCCTGTAAGTTGATTGCTCCTTTCCCCCCCCTCCCCTCGTTCTTACACCCCGTTCTGTTTCCCCTCGTCTCATGATCATCATGAGGGACGGAAAAAAGGGGAAAAAAAAGGAAAAAAAGAAAAAAGAAAAAAAAGAAAAAAAAAAGAAAAAAAAGAAAAAAAAGAAAAAAAGAAAAAAAAAGAAAAAAAGAAAGAAAAAGAGAGAGAGAGAAAAGCAAAGAAGCTAACGCCAGCCGCGGGACAGAAACACATGGACCTGCGCGTGTCCGAGGACGCGGGCCGCTACCTCTGCGACTTCATCTACTACTCGAGCCTGGCGCACCTGTACAAGGCCGGCCGGCGGCGCAGCGTGCTGTTCCTGCACGTGCCGTCGGACGCGTCGGAGCACAGCGTGGACGTGGGCAAGGAGCTCGTGCTGCAGCTGGTGAGGTCCATGGTGGAGAGCGAGGTGCAGAGGCGGAAGCGGGCCGAGGTTGGGGACAACCGCCCTGCTACCGAGTAGCTCTTCTCAAGAAGCGCCAGGGGCCTTTCTACGCAACGCAGGCTTGTCATGGAGACGGCGTCTATCTTGGGGGTTGTGTTTGCATAGGAGGATAGGATAGGATAGGATCTATTACCCCTTCCCCCCTTTGGCTGGGTCCTGGGCCGAGCAAGCCTTGAGAAGGGTTCTATTGTGTAGCAGGGTCGTCAAGGTCGTTGTCGTTTGTCGTTTCTCTCGTCTTGAAACAAGCCAATCCCGCAAGCAACCATCTACCGTCCACCGTGCGCAACCACCGCTCCTCCTCCTCCTCTTTTCTATTCCTCTCCCTTCCTGATGAAAGAAGATGCGTAAAAAAAAAAAATAATCAAAAAAAAAAGAAACTCTCGCGTACGTCAACGCCGAAAGGCTCACAACCGATACGGAGCCCGATGGTACTGAATCGGGGGCTGGACCTTGACCCCCAGCTTCGCCGCCGTCGTCAGCACGAACTCGGGCTCCCGCAGGAACTGCCGGCCCACAAAGACCAGGTCCGCCTTGGCCTGGCCCCCCTCGTCGAGCTGGACCACGTCGCGGGCCCGCTCCGCCGTGTAGACGAGCCCGACGGCGCCGATCTTGAGGCTCGTCTTGCCGTGCCGAAGCAGCTCGGCGCGGATCTCGCCGGCGATGTCGACCTGCCGCTTGGGGTCGACCTGCTGCCGCGGGTTGTTGCCGCCGGAGCTGACGTCGAGGAGGTCGACGCCGAGGTCGGCCAGGGCCAGGGCGAGCTGCTTGCTCTGGGGGATCGTCCAGGACTCGGCCGCGTCGAGCGAGGCGGAGGGGGACGACGACGATGACGGGGCAGAGGCGTGGGCGTGCTCCATCCACTCGGTGGCCGAGATGCGCACGAGCAGGGGCATGGCGGCGGGGATGACGGCGCGGACGGCCTGCACGACCTCGGTCAGGAGGCGGGTGCGGTTGGCAAAGGAGCCGCCGTAGCGGTCCTGGCGTTGCTGGTGAGGGAAGCGTTAGCCGACGACAACGACGACGGTGATGATGATGCGCGGGCTCCGGGGACGGCCGCGCGGCAAAACGTACGTTGGTGATGGGCGAAAGAAACTCGGAGATGAGGTAGCCGTGGGCGCCGTGGATCTCGACCGTGTCGACGCCGGCCTCGACGGCGCGGCGGGCGGCGTCGGCGAAGCCGCGCACGACCGCCTCGATCTGCTCGGCGGTCAGCTCGTTGGGCGTGGGGAAGCCGTCGTCCCAGGCGACGGCGGTCGGGGCGACCAGGCTCTCGGGCCAGCCGCCGACGTCCGGGCCGGCGACCTCGTGGCGCCCGCGCTCCGTCACGTGCCAGGGGGCCACGGTGCTGGCCTTCCTGCCGGCGTGGGCCAGCTGGATGCCGATCTTTTGGCCCTGGGAGTGCACAAAGTCGACGACGCGCTTGAGGGGCGCGATCTGGCTGTCCTGCCACAGGCCGCTGTCCTCGGGCGAGATGCGGCCGTTGGGGGCGACGGCGGTGGCCTCGACGATGGTCAGGGCGGCGCCGCGCAGGGCGTAGGCGCCGAGGTGGACGAGGTGCCAGTCCGTGAGGTGGCCGTCGTCGGCCGAGTAGGTGCACATGGGGCTGACCACGAAGCGGTTCTGCAGCGTCAGGCCGCGGAGGGTGAGCGGGGTGAAGAGGGTGGGCACGTCCTGGCGGTCCGGCGACACGAGCGCGGTGCCGGCGGGAGGCTCCTGGGCCGGAGTGAAGAAGGGGGCGCCCGGCGCGGGAGCGCTGGCCGAGATCTTTTTGACGGTCATGGCGGAGGACGGGAGGCCCGGAGAAAGGGGGGGGGGGGGGGGGGGGGGGATCGGTGATGAGCGACGAGGGAGCGACGAGGTCAACCAGGCGCGTCAAGCGGTGGATTTCCGGTCTGCTATAAGCCGTTGCCAGCCTGACAAATACGGCGGGATGAGGATGACCAATTCCCTACGAGTCTCTACGACGTACGACGTGTACGAGGTCAAACCAGTAAACAAGTGTAACCTTGATTAGAAAGCAAACCTCGAAACTCCGAGACGATCCCAGGTTCCTCGGGATCCATTCTTCCCCGCCGGCACTGGGCCGGCACTGGGCCCTCCCCCGGAGGGGGTGGACTTTGAGCGTGAGAGCGCCGATGGTGTCATTGTCCAAGAAGCGCGGTCCCTTGACGGGGCTTTGACAAGAGGGCCAAGCCAAGAACGGGGAAGGGGGGGGAACTATGTACGGACTGTAAGCCGAGGGAAAAATGCACATCACTAGTGATATTTCACTAGTCAAGTTTCGTCAGTTGGCTTGGCCTTCTTTTTGTGTTTGCTTTTTTTGGCTGATGACATATCATGAAATTTGAAACATTCTCCAAGTTTCCGCTGTTGCTGTTGGCCCCGCCGGACTGGTATCGTTCATTGTACGCAGTACAAGTACGTACGCAGTACCGAGCACAAAACCCTAACCCCGGGTTCCCTGGTTTTCCATCTTGAAATGCCGAAACACCTGCTTCATCTGGATGAGACAATTGACATTCGACAAATGTGACATGCTCAAGGAAAAAAAAAAAAAAAAAAAACAAGCCAACAAAAACGCACGTACCATCTTCATCGGCCATCGGCCATGGCTTACGCAACATGTAACATTCTAGAAACTACCACCACCTACTTGCACTATGTGCATACTTGCATTGACCCTGTGTGATGCTCCCATGGCGGAAACAACTTACAGCTTCTCGTAAAAGGCAGGTTGAACAAGTACATAATTACCGAGTCGAGGTTGGTGGTTGGAAGATGAAGGAAACCATGGCATCCCCTGCCTCGCTTGGCTTCTTGAGACAGTGCCAACGCTTTTTTACCCCGCGAAGCCATTGGTCAGGTCCGGTCCGGGTCCCCCCGGGCTCCACCGGTTTCGTCTCAGCATGTTCCCCACCTGCGCCGCGTTTCGGAGAAGTCTCCCGAGGCTGGGCATGTCAGGGGGGTTTTACACCTCAGTTTGGCAACGTTAGTGTATAGTATGTACTCTACTATAGGTCAAGGTGAGGAGGATCTTCAGTTGATCGTCAGACAAGGAATGTGTTTTGTTTCCTCGTTTTGGCCTTTTTTTTTTTGTTTTGTTTTGTTTGAGAAACATGACAATGCCTCCTCGTGGCATGCATGGATGATGTTTACATACATACATACACAGCCAAAAAAAGGGGGGAGAAGGAATACTACTAGAGTAGAAAAGAGAGAGAGGGAGAGAGAAAGAGAAAATAACTGAAGATGCCCCTCCGACGCCAAGCGAGAGAGATAGAGTGCCCGGACCCCTCCCCGGACCCTCGCTTGTCACAACCCCCTGGCCATCGTCCGGCGAGAGCCCTACGCTAGCGTACCCGTACGAAGCACCGAGGGTGGGAATCCCACGCAACACTTGCGCCCAGCCGAAACGAAACACACGTGTGTGCAGACTTGTACAGACAGGGGGGGAGGTCAGGCCCAGAGGGGATCTTGCGGGTGGGCGGAGAGAGGGAGGGGGGGGGACCTCGTGGGAGACAGCCAGGATCATGGCTCGCATGGCCAGGGTCGCCGAGCATGGCTCCAGCGTTGGACGCGATGTCACCAGGCACGGGCGTCTCAACCGCACCTCTCTCCATTCATCAAAGGCTCTTCGCCCTCAAAACCCGTCCTTCTCATCTCCCTAGCGCCGCTTCTCGTGTGTTTCTCGGACGACCATCAGATCACCTTTGCTGCTAGCTTGCCGCCGAGCGGCTGTTCTGGCGCCCACACAACCACACACATCGACACCAATAGTAAAGAGAGGCATCGGCGAGACAGCATGAGGTGGAGCAAACACAAATCCGTCGTCGGAACGTGAGTCGATCGACCAGAGCTTCCCCGTCACCTTACCCGTTCCCCCATGGCTAATATACCGCCACGCCCGCTCGCAGCCTCGAGGGGTGCGACGTCGTGACCGTCCTCGTCGGCGAAGAGGAGCGCGAGTTTACAATCCACCGCCAGCTCCTCTCCGACTCTTGTCCCTTCTTCCGCTCCTACCTCGACGAGATCCCCAAGCAGCCATCCAGCCGGCCCCACGACGGCAGCACCGCCGCCTCTTCCTCTTCTTCTTCCTCCTCCTCCTCCTCCTCCTCCTCCTCCGACTCGGACGAAGAAGACTCGGCCCTCCTCCTCCCCTCCGAAGCGCCCGACATGTTTGAGCTCTTCGTCCTCTGGCTCTACCAGCGCCGGCGCTTCCCCTTCATCCTCGACAGCGCCATGCAGACCATGAACCCGGACAAGGCCCGCGCCCTGCGCAACGACCTCGTCCGCCTCCACCTCTTCGCCGCCATGGTCGACCTCCCCGCCCTCCAGGACGCCGCCATGGACGCCCTCCAGGACCTGTACCTCCGCTTCGACTGGGACGTGTCCCCGCGCTTCCTCGCCTTCCTCTACGGCGACTGCGACGCCCAGCACGCCATGCGCCTGCGCCGCTGGGCCGTCGCCATGCTCGCCTGGGCCCTCCACGGGCCCGAAAAGTCCGTCCCGACCTGCACCACCCGCCCCCGCCCGGGTCCAGCCCGACCGCCGCCGCCGCGACTCCCGCCACCCCGGGTGCCGCCGCCGCCGCCGCCACGGCCGAGCTCAACAAGCTCCTCGCCACCTACCCGGAGCTCCAGTCCGACTACCACATGCACCTGCACAAGATGGCCATGTCCCGCGCCGACGTGCGCGTCAAGAACCCGCAGCTCCGCCTCCCCGCCAACAAGCTGCAGAGCGGCGAGCGCTACTTTGGCTTCCGCCAGTGCACCTTCCACTCGCACCGCGCCGCCGTCGGCGAGGGCGCGTGCCCCCACGCCCTCGCCGCCCTGGCGTCCACCCAGCACCCGCTGCCCCCAAGCTGCCCGAGCTGCGCGGCCCGCCCCCGGCCGCAAGCTGCCCCCGCTCCCGTCGGCCGCCATGCGCGCCAACGCCATCCGCGACAAGGAGGACGTCGAGTCGGACGCCTCCGGCGAGGATCAGCTGCTCATCTCGCCCGTCGGGGACCTGAACGAGCTTTCGTTTTTGGATTTGTCGTGAATCCAAGGCGGACGAGGGTCTCGGGACGGCCCTTTTTTTTCTTTTCTTTTTTTTCTTTTGCTTTTGCTTTCTCACTTTCTGTCATTCTTCTTGCTTGCATTTTTTTATTTCCTGTTACGGAAAGCCATGGAGTATGGCTCAGGAGTCAAGGAGCATTACATCTGGGAGGAGGGAGGGGCCGGCTTCGGGTTGTGTCTCATCCACATGCATGCATTTTTTTTTTTTTTCCTTTCCTGGTTTGTTTGATTCTTCTTCTAATCTTCTTCGTTCTCTTCTTCTTCTCATCATATGGTCATGAGACGGAGTTTTCCCTGTTGTTTTCCCCTAGACTCGGCGGGTGGAGGACAAGAGAGGCTGGTAATGTATTATTTAGAACAAGCTTGTGGGTGGGCGGGCGTGTGTGTTTATGTGTGGGTGTCTTTGAATGGCGATATACCCCCTTGTGAGAACAGACAGCAATAATACCCCTTCTATCAAGTTCATGCCTTGTTTTCTTTTCTTCTGCCTCCCTGGAACGACGGTGGACAGGCTGAAGTGACTATCCGGCCAGCGGCCTGTCGGCAGGATACAAGAGGCCAGCTCCGGACTACACAGATCCAACATGTCGGAACGCAACAGCACGGGCGCGGTATTGCGGAGGTTCATCCGCAGGCCGAGAGACAGTGACAGCAACGCATAGCACTTAGGGACGGCCCTTGCATGGCGAGTGGTGCAAAAGTCGGCATGGGCTGTGCTGCCCTGCCGTCCGAGGTAAAAGAGGCGAGGTGAAACATCACGAACGAGCTGGGGAGACTCGGCCAGTCCATCCGAGGGCCAACCAACCTCTTGTCGTTGTTCCCGTCCATAGACTC
Source organism: Remersonia thermophila (assembly GCF_042764415.1). NCBI lineage: Eukaryota > Fungi > Ascomycota > Sordariomycetes > Sordariales > Chaetomiaceae > Remersonia > Remersonia thermophila. The sequence goes on from NC_092218.1 coordinate 3,313,700, forward strand.
AGGGGTATACAGATTCTGTCACCTCTTGGGGTTCGCAGCACGGCTTTTCAGAAAACATCCGCTTTGTTTCGTCATGGTCCTGGTCCCTCACCATGGTCCGTCGGCTCGGGCCCGTCAGAACAAGGCCAAACGACAACGAAACAATGGCCTTGTTCAGGGGATGGCCCCAGCTGGACAATGGCCTTGTTCCCGAGACAATCGAGGACAGAGGTCCTTTGTTGACCCTACATGATAAAAGCCCGTCTGGAGGTCGGCACCTCTTCTCGGCATCACACCATCCATCATCTCCTCAGCCTCACCGACAACAACCGCCAACCAACCCACCCCTTTCTCGCATCTGTTTCCCTCTGCGAGAGAGAGAGAGAGAGAGTGAGAGTGAGGGAGAGAGAAAGAGAGAGAAAAACACCACCGCTGGTAAGTTATCACCAACCCCCCCCCCCCCCCCCCTCCCCTCCCTCCCAACGAACCGTCTAGGTTCAGAGGCACGATGCCGCCCCCCGCCGTTCAGGCCAGCGAGAACAACGAGCTCACGTTCGGCGTCGAGCTTGAGTTCCTCTTCTACTTCCGGGCTCCCAACGTCGATCCTCGGAACCTGAACGACGGGCGCGACTGTGTCCCTGTGCCCTGGACCATCCCCGCCGACTGGATCGAGTCGGACCCTCGGCTGCCGCCGGCCCCCGTCCTCCCGGACGGCATCCTGCCCGAGGTCCCCATCGAGCTCATCGACCCTGACCCCGAGGACATGGCCGGCACGGCCCTCGGATGGGCCATGGGGCTCGTCCGCAAGGCCATCCTGACCGTTCCCGGCGCCCGGGTACAGGGGCACACGGTCCCGTGGGACGAAACGTACAACTCCATGTACGTCTACCTCGACATCGACGACGGCCCGACCGGCTGGTGCGTCAAGCGCGACGCCAGCGTGGACGAGGTGGAGCTGCAGATCGACGGCTACCGCTGCGTCGGCATCGAGGTCAACAGCCCGCCCCTCTGGGACGTCCCCGAGAGCCACCGCCACGTCTACCAGGTCGTCCAGACCCTGACGAGCCGGTTCCTCCTGCGCGTGCACCCCCGCTGCGGCTTCCACGTCCACGTCGGCGCCGGCGGCGTCGACGAGGCCCGGCCGCCGGAGCCCCGCTCCTCCTCCTCCTCCTCCTGGGCGGCCGAGTCCGCCTGGGGCAGCCCGATCCCCAAGCCGGCCAAGAGGCACGACCTCGCCGTCCTCAAGCGCGCCGCCGCGCTCATGTGGGCCGCCGACGGCGTGCTCAGCCACGCCCACCCCGTCGAGCGCGGCTGCAACCGCTACGCGCCCTCGATCCGCTTCGCCTCCCGCCTCGCCCACGGCCTGTGCGCCCGCCACCGCGTGCGCAAGGACGCCTTTGGCGACGAGCACGTCGGGGTCATGGAGCTGCCCATCCCGTCGCAGCACGACCGGGCCTGGCTGCCGCCCAACGTCCGGAGCCTGCCCCTGGCCGGCGGCGGCGACGGCGGCGGCAGCAGCGGCGGCGGCTTCCCCGCCTCGAGCCCGCCCGCCGGTTCCCGGGGGCCCGCGCCGACCCGCTGCCCGTCAGGGCGCACGAGTGGTTCCAGCGCCTGTCGGTCGGCCAGTTCGGCGCGGACCGGCCCGAGCGCGGCACGCTCGCCAACCCGACGGTGCTCTCGGGCATGCAGCCCATCATGATGTGCGCCAACGCCGAGCAGCTGGCCCTGCTGCTGTGCGCCCCGCGCGCCGGCGTCCGGGGCTACGCGCACGGCGAGTCGCGCCTCAACTACAACCTGTGCAAGTACCTGCCGCACCCGCGCAGCAGCCGGGCCTACTACGCCTCGGGCACCGTCGAGTTCCGCGAGGCGACGGGCTCGCTGTCGGCCGACTGGATCGCGACCTGGAGCGGCGTCTGCCTGGGCCTCTTCCGCTTCGCGCGCGACGCCAGCGACGCGCGGTTCTGGGCCGTCATCCGCAAGCTGGCGGCCGCCGAGGAGGCCGAGGAGGACCCGGACCCGGGCCGGCAGCAGCGCGGCGGCTACGACGTCGTCTCGCTCCTGCACGACCTCGGCCTGTTCTCGGAGGCGCTCTGCCTCGAGGCCAAGCTGCGCGACAAAACCAAGAGCCTGTGGTACCCCAACTTTCTCGTCTTTGGCGAGAGGATCCAGGACGTGGACAACATTGAGCGCCGCGAGAGGCTGTACTACAACATGCTCGAATGGCAGAGGAACCTCCTCGAGAGGCTGATGGCCCAGGAGAAGGCCAACAAGGCTTCCGAACCGTCTAGCCAGCAGCAGCAGCAGCAGCGCGACACCCGGTAGGTACCACTCTCTCCAAAGAATCCCTCCCCTCTCTTGCTGTCCTATATCATACATAGATTGTGTTCGAACAATGAAAACGGTAAGTTCTTTACTACAGGTTCCATGTGTCGTAATTCTCTCAAGCGTGCTTGTATTTGAAAGAAAAGCCTTCGGGGACGGTGAACGTCCTCAGTTCAACAATAAGAGTATTATGTGTCTATTCTTGTTCTTCGAGGCTGTGAGCTGCTCCCCGTCCCCCGTTCACGCCTGGGCCTTTCTCCCCTTGCCAGCGGCTCGGCCGTTCCTCCGCCTCTTACCCTTCCCGTGGTCACCGCCGTCCTCTTCCTCCACGCCCCCATCACCTTCCATCCCGTCCTCTCCCCCGTTGCCCTCCTCCTCTTCCTCCTGCTCTATCTCCTCATCCCTCACAGCCACCCTCGCTTTCCTCTTCCTCCCTGCCTTAGGCTTCGGCACCGGCGGCGGCGCAACGGGCATCTCCCCCGACCCCAGCTCTCCTCCTTCTCCTCCTCCTCCTCCGGCCGCCCTGGCCCTCAACCGGCTCACCGCCTCCGCCATCCGCTTGCTCGCGCCCTTCCCCTTTTCCCTCGGCGCAAACGCCCCCCCAAAAAACCTCGTGATGTTGCTCTGCGTCCCCTCCATCTCGCGCCGGTTCATGTCCCGGATCACGGGCACGAGGACCTCGTCGGTCCGCTCCTGGCTCCACCCCACCGTGCCGATCAGGAACCGGCGCAGGCCGTCGAGGTCGGGCACTCCCCACTGGAAGGGCTCCGGGCTGCTGTCGACGACGGGGCGGAGGTAGGCGTCGGCGACGGCCGGGCTGGGGAAGCCCGGCGGCAGGAAGAGCTTGGTGGCGTGGGCCTTGCGGAACTTGCGGCGGAACGGCGAGCGCGCGTCCGCCTCCTTGCTGCGCCCCCGCTGCTGCACGTCGAGCCACCAGTCGCGGAACCGCTCGAGGCCGTCGGCGCCCGGGAACTCGGCCAGGAGCTCGAGGGCCGTGACGGGGCCCACGCCCGCGAGGCCCTCGGTGTAGTCGGACCCCAGCAGCTGCGCCAGCGCGATGAGCTGCTCGCGCGACAGGGACAGCTCCGCCTCGAGGTCCTCGGCGAGGTAGCACTCGACGTACTTGTTGGTGCTGAACATGTTCTTGTAGACGTGCGTGCCGCCGAAGAGGAACGTGTCCGAGTCGTCGGTGACGATGCCGTCGACGAGGCCCAGGCGCACGAGCTCGGCGCACTGGGCCTCGGCTTCCATGGGCGCGGTGATGTAGGGGATGCCGAAGAGGGTGAGGAGCGTTTGGCACTCGGCGACCATGACCTGCGTCACCTCGTCCGCGTCCCGCCGGTCCTTCTTTTGTTGCTCGCGCAGCTGCCGCAGCTCTTTCTCGTACGCCTCCTTGTTCTCGCGGAGGGACTTGCTGTTGAGCTGGCTGGCGAACCGGGCGTGCTCCTCGGCTTCCTGGGCCAGCTGCACCATGAGCTCTTCGTCTTCGGGATCGCTGAAATCGTCGAAGCCCTCGGGTGCCGGGGCGATAGGATCGACAGAGTCCTCGCCCGGCGCTTGTCCGCCGTCGGGCCGTGTCTGGTCTGGCGCCGGGCTGCTGTTCCCGAAGAGCTCCGCCTCGATACGAGCCGCTTCGGCGGCTTCCTCCTCGGTGTAGACGTCCTGTGTTGGCTCGCCTATAGCACCGGCTAAAGCGTCGAGGCCGCTTGGGAGAACCACGTCCTCGAACTCCATCCCATCTTCCGATTCGCTGACAGGGTCTTCAGAAGCCTTGTTTTGGGCCTCGTCCGGTGCAGCCGTGCCGAGGGATGTTGCTGCCCCAACACCCCAAAGACCTTTCGCGGGTTCGGAATCCCTTGTTGATGGCCCGGGAACTGACGTAGCCCTGTTGTCTTCCAGCGAGGGCAGGCTAGCTCCCGGCATCTCTCCAATCGCGGGCTTTTGGATCGGCGCCGGCGGGGCGTCTAGAATCTCGACGTCGCTGCTGTCCCCGCTCGACGACTCGATCTCGATCACCCCGTCGTCCTGGCGCCGCAAAACGTCCTCTTCCTCTGCATCCTCCTGGCCCATCTGCCTCTCCAGCTCCTGCTGCTTCCTCACCGACTCTCGAATGTCTGTGGTGTCCGTCAGCCACGGCGGCAGCGGAAGCGGTTTGTCGTCTTTGCTTTTCCCCGAGGTGGCCTTCTCTTGCGCTGACTCCTCTTCTCTCAAGAATCCTCCAGCCTCGTCATCCGACACGGGTTCAAGATCAGCCACTTCGGCTTTCTGTGGCGGTGGTGGTTGCGGCGGCGGCGGCGGCGGCGGCTTCGGCTTGGACGCGGCTGCTGTCGCAAGGGTCCCGCCGAACGCTTTGCGCCAGTCGAGCTTCTCAAACGGAAGCGGGCCGCCGAACGGGTTTCGCCCGTTCGGGTTCGCTGGCGCCGGCGCTGGTGGCTTGACAGGCTGCGGCCTCGGCTGCTTCTTCCTCGCGGCAGCCAGGGCCGACTGGAGGTCAACGTCGCTGTCGCTGGTGTCGCTGCTTCGGCGGCGGCGGCGGCGAGGCACTGCGGCGGTGGACCTGTTATTCACGAGGTGCGCCACCCCCCAGCCTGGGATGCCTGCGATGGGCCCTGGGGCTTCGACGGCTTTTTGTTCCCATTCTGGCGGCGCCTGATCCGGTGTTTGGTCCTCAACATGGGCCTGATGGCTGGTGGCTTGCTGATGTTCGAGAGATAAGGCCATGGCCCGGTCGAGGTCCGCGCCGTCGTCGGCCTGGTCGCTCAGGCCGTGCTGGTTCTTCAAAGACAGGGCGATGGCTTGCTGCACGGCCTCTTCCTCCTCGTCGTCTTGAAGAGCCTCGGCGTCATCCCACAACACGGCTTCATCGTTGTGGTCCACAAAGAGCGACTCCTCGGCATCGTCCTTGGGCTTGGGCAGCCGGTTCAGGCCCTCGATGGGGACGTCTTCAAAATCCACATCTTCCCAGTCATCCTCCTCGTCGTTGTCGCGCGATTGGTAGCGGAACTCCAAGGCGTCGACGTCGATGGGCTTGTGGCTCGTGCCCGTGTCCTTGTCCCGGCTGACGACGCCGAGCGCCCAGCCGCCCTCGGCGCCTTCGTTCTTGACAAGGATGTACTCTCTGTTCCTGTCGCCGACGATCCGGTTCACGCCCAGCGTCAGGTCCGTGCCGGTCATGCCGATCTCGTGCATCAGGCGCTGGGTGAGGCGATTCCTCTCCCGGACCCTCTCGATCTGAAACCTGGAGAAGGCCATGCGGTCGGGAAACATGCCGTCGAGCTGCTCCTTGCTGAGGCCCATCCTGAGGCGGCTCCGGATGCGGGCGGCGTTAAGGATGTTGTAGCGGTCGGCGGGAGGGAGGCTCTTGAAGAAGTCGCCGTCAAAGTCGATCTTGCTGAAGTCGTACAGGTTGATGTCCTCGCCGTTGTGGAACTGCTGGGCGTACTCCTCCAGCTCCTCGAGGCTCATGATGCGGGGATCGTCCGGCTTCGCCATGGCCTCGATGTCGGTGTGCAGGTCCGGGAGGTGGTAGGCATCCTGCTTGTGGAAGCGTTCTTGGCGGTTCCGCTGGCGGTCCTGCTTCGACATGCCCAGCTCGTCGGCGTAGACGATGTCCTCCATGGGAGGCAGGTCTTCCTGCTCCTCCTGGTCGGGCTGGGCGCGCCGCTTGCGCTTCCGTTCCTGCTCCTGGGCCAGGCGGTGCATCTGCAAGGCGAGCAGCTTGCCCGCCGTGCGGGCGGCATCCTCGCGGCGAAACTCGCGCCTCTGGCGGCGGGCCTGCAGGGTGGCGCGCTTCAGGGCCGGAGCGCCGCCGTCAAAGACAAAGACGGGCTTGATGCCATGCCACAGCAGCTTGCAGATGCGGCGAAAGAAGCCGACGACATGGCTGTTGTGCAGGACATTGCCGTCCTGGTCGCGGACGGCCTTGAGGAACTGGTAGATCCAGATGGAGGCGTCGATGGCGAGGCGCTTGTGGTTGAGGGTGGCCAGGTTCGTCGGGCGGGCGCAGGGCTGCACAACGGTCCAGAGGCCCTGAACACCCATGATGGGTTATGGAGGGCGAGGAGGAGCAGGGTGAGCGAAGTGGATGAGATGAAGGCCTGAACGCAGCCGCCAGGATGACCAGGTCGCGATGTCGTCGACGCCGGGCTCAGCAGCCACGGGCCCTCAGCTCAGGGTCACAATGGCGAGGCCTGGCTTCCACCATTGGACTGGACGTGCCGTGAGACCCGAGGTTGTCAGGGGTCTCATCCAAGCTTGGATGAAGAAGGCTCTCTCATGTGAGAGCCGGAACGGTAGGGTGGGAGGTTCAGGATGATGGAAAGAACAGAGAGGCTTCGGGATCGATGTCTCGGTAGCCTTCGGTGATACGGTGATACGGCGATTACGCCGTGACGCTATACAGTGCGTTAGACAGTATCGACACGCACCCGTCACTGTGTGAACGGGTTGTCCACCTCAACGCTCCCATTCCAGGGTTAAAGTTGGTTCGTCAGTTATTATCATACACCAGGGTTAGCTGTGACTAGCGCAGGTGAGGGGCACAAGCAAAGGATGGAGGGGCAAGACATTTCTTCACAACCTCAAAGCTCACTCACTAGCTTAGCACAAGCAACACACCAACAACTCCAACCATTGAATTCTGCAGAAGGAAAATCAGACCCTAGTCTTTTATATTTTTCCCTTTCTGTGTCTAATTTCTCCTGTCTGCTTCTGTTCTCTCTTGGAAAAGGACTGTACAAACTCCTCCTACCTAGATCACAACAAGAGAAGGGAGAAAAAGAAGGACAGAAGGAAAGGGGGAAAAAAGAAAAAAATAGAAAAAAAACCAGAAGAAAAGAGTGAGAGAGAAAAATAATGGCCGACACCGACGCCGACACCATCTCCTCCCGCATCTCCCCCTCCTGCCCTCCCGAAACCCAACGCATCCTCACCGCCGCCTGGTCCCACGACCTCGACACCGTCAAGAAGCTCCTCAACACCCCCGGCCGCGCCAGCGCCCAGGACCCCGTCACGGGCGAGACCCCCCTGCATGCCGCCATCCGGGCCTGCGGCAGCCCGTCCGAGGATGACGACCCGGCCGACCTCGAGGCCGCCCGCAAGACCGTCTACGAGCTGCTGCTCTGGGGCGCCATCTGGAATGACGTCGACAACCGCAACGAGACGCCAGGGTGCGTGGCTCGCCGGCTCGGGAGGACGGATCTGTACAACCTCTGCGTGGATGCCGGCGTCAGGGCCGAGATGCTGTTTGGGGTGCTGGACGGGTATGAGCAGCTGGGAAGCGATGGAGGCGACGAGGAGGAGGACGGGGAAGACGTCGAGATGGGGAACGATGCCGTTGTGATCGAAGAGGACGGCGACGAGGCACCGGAGCTGGTCAACGTGGACGAGCTGAAGCAGAACGGGACGCCGGAAGACCAGGACGAGCAGCCAGAGGAGGAGGAGGAGGAGGAGGAGGAGGAGGAGGAGGAGGAGGAAGAGGAAGAGCCCCGGTTCCAGCCTCCCACAGACACCACCCAGGCCGACGTCACCTCGGAGGCCTATCTGCGGTCCAAGCTCACGTATTCCGACGGCAAGCTCGTAGACGAAGACGGCAACGGCGTCATGATGGCCTGGGAGACCGAGATCATGCGCCAGAGCGTCGACGCGCTGCTGCCCGGGAGGGAGCCGGGGAAGCGCATCCTCAACATCGGCTTCGGCATGGGCATCATCGACACCATGTTCGCCGAGACCAAGCCTGCCGTTCACCACATCATCGAGGCCCACGCCGGCGTCCTGGAGCACATCGACAGCCCGGGCTCCAAGTTCGGGTCGGCCTGGGAGGCGAGCGGCCCGAGCCCCGGCGCCTTCAAGGTCCACCGGGGGCGGTGGCAGGACATCTGCCGCCAGCTGCTCGAGGCCGACCAGGTCTACGACGCCATCTACTTTGACACCTTTGGCGAGGACTACTCGCAGCTGCGCATGTTCTTTACCGAGTTCATCCCGGGCCTTCTCGACGGCCAGGGCCGGTTCGGCTTCTTCAACGGCCTCGGCGCCGACCGCCAGATCTGCTATGACGTGTACACCAAGGTCGCCGAGCTGCACCTTGCCGACGCGGGTCTCGACGTCGACTGGAAGGTCATCGACGTCGACATGTCGCAGCTGGCCGAGGAGGGCAAGGGGGAGTGGGAGGGCGTGAAGAGGCGGTATTGGACGCTGGACGGTACGTTCCCTTGCCCATTGGCTGTCGTCCTCAACTCGAGTTGCACCCTAACGAACCATATCGCAGAGTACCGTTTGCCGATTTGCACGTTCTTGGGGTAGAAAAACACCCCCCCTTGGCTTTTCACCAATTACATCAACGTCTTCTACTTACCAGATAGGCCGCGGGGCTGGCTGCAGATGTGAGAGTCCTTTGACGTCCGCAGCAGGCCTCAGTGCATTGTTTGCGTGTCCCCCAACCCCGCCAGTGGGATCGTCGACACCATGCCAACAGAGCTGTTGGGCGAGCCATCGCCGACATCGCGCACGCCGAGCCTACAAGATCGTCCGGGCGCCTCTTGTTCGGTCGGTGCCATGGCCGGCCGGTCCTTTGAACCCTTCGATGCACATCACCACCCGCCTTGTCTGTCCCCTCCTCGCCGTGATTCCCATGCCACCGGCCACCCATGCCATCGCAGGAGCAGGAGCAACGCCAGCAGCATCTCATCCTGGCCGAGAACATCGCCCTCCTTTCTCGTCTTGTCCAAGCTCCGACGGCCCCCTATGACAACCCTCGCCCCTCGTCCGCCGCTGCCCGCGACCCAGGTCGAGTCCTTTCGTTTGATACCGAGGTGTGTTTGGCGAGCACGTTGGCGTTTCTTGGCTCCATCTCCGATGACCCCTGCCATGTCATTGCTGTATGCGTCGAGGAGGTCCCCAGCACGAGGTCGATCCAAGTCGTCGTCGCCATAAACAAGGAGTGGCCGGACTCCCAGGAAGGCGTCCTGAACCGCATCCAACACGGGCTGACCGTCGTCCTGGGCCGCCTCGCTTGTGTGTCGGAGGGTGCGTGTCTCTCCTCGACGATGCCTCAGCTTTGTGCGCTTACCAAAAAGGCCCTTACAGCCGAGGAGGCGCAGGTCCAAGAGAGCGTGATCGACGCGGTCGCCGACATGTGCCGACAACGCATCCTTGCCCGCGTCAGATCCAGGAGGCCGGATGCTAGGTATCACAGAAAGAAAAGGCAGCATGCTTGGCTGGGCTCGCTCCTCCAGCGAGCCCTCGAGGCCGTGGGCCGACAAGGCGATCGCAGCCTCTCCCTGGCGGACCTCGACACTTTCAAGAGGCGTGCCCGGCGCCTGCTCGCGAGCCTGGAGCTGCTGGAAAGCTGCCACGAGAAGGACGTGCACCGGCACATCCTGGCCGTCCTCCGCGCCGCCCATCGCCTCCAAAGCACCGGCCGGGTCGCCGCCATCCTGTCCGCGATCCCGACAACCGATATGGAGCCCACCGCCGTAAGCGCCGCCGCCGCGCGCGTGGAAAAGCTGGCCCGGTATTGGGAATGCTCCGTCTACCTCGTCGGCCTGGCCCGGTCCCTGGGGATCTTTCGGCGCGCCGAAGTGATCCCCGTCTCTCTCGGCCCCGAGTTGTTCGCCAGGGACGCGACGCCGGTCCCGCCCGACTGTCTGGAGCGGTGCGTCGAGCGGTGCAAGGGGCGCATCGCGCCGCTCGGCTTCCCGCGCCTCGAGGAGATCGAGAAGAGGCTCGTCGCCCGGGCCTCCTTGGCCGGGTACGTTCGCCAGCTTCTCGGCACGGCCAAGGTCCACGCCGAGGTCCAGATCGTCTGCCGCTACGAGCTCCGCCCCGCGGCGGTCCCGCCCCGCGTCATCTGCTCCGGCAAGAACGCCTGCTACCTGTGCAATCTGTTCGTTCGGCTCCACGGCGGCGGCGCGTACCACCTCCCGGGGACCCACGGCAACCTGTACCCCGGCTGGCGCCTGCCCCGGCACCCTTCGCTCCAGCGCACGTGCGCGCAGCTGAACCGGGCCTTGGAGGCGCGCGTCCGCGAGGCTCTCCCGCGGTCGCTCGGCCCTACCCCGGCGCCGGCCGCGCCGGCGCGGTGCGGAACCAGAACGAGAGCGCCGTGTTTCCTGCCTTGCCGCCGGTCGCCACGCTGGCCGGCGCCGCGGCGGCGGAGGGCTCTTGCGGCCAAGATGCCGAGGCGAGGCGGCCGGGGGAGCCGGCGATGACGACGACGACGACGACGACGACGACGACGACACCGCCGAAGGACGGCCGGGGAGCTGCACAGGTCTCTGATGTTCCCGGAAACGACATGCCGCGGCTTGTCGGAGAGGAAAGCGGCGGCTCGGTTCAAGCACCTTTGGCACGTGAAGATAACAATCAGGGGACAGTGCGGAGCTTCTTGAAACGTCTGTTCTTCTGGTGTGTTGGGGACTGAAGACGTGGGGTTGGTAGAGACAACAGCACCTGCCAACGTCCTGAGCGGGCGGGTAGGTTTTGTTTAGTTCGATCTCGGGTGTAAAGTATGACAGGAAGCGCGAGGATGCGCGATGATCATGGTACCAAGGCACACATCTCAGGCAGAGAGACAGGAATGCCAAGGTCCAACAAATTGCAATGGCCTGTGATAGAGGGTCAAAGTGGTTCCCTGTTCACACACACACAACAACGTAGAATGAGAGGGCACTGGTGGGGGAAGTCGACCGAGCCACGGAGAAGACAGAGAATTCATCCATCCAACCGGTCCCGGAACTCCAGGCCAAGAAAAGACCGTCCATATACAAAAGATTTATGTCTCCAAGCACCCTCTATGTCGTACATACACCAACACACACGCACACACACACATCGCTCGTCGTCCCTCTCAGAGCCCTCTCACATCAAGCTGCTCCTCCCCCCGACCTCCATGCTCGGCTGACCGTCCTTCATATCCCCGCTCCTGCCCACCACAAACTCGCGGTAGATCCTCTCCAGCCTCGCCCTCTCCTTGGCGCTGATGCTCGGCCGGGTCGCCTCGAGGGCCTTGGAAAGGTGGTGCCAGCGGATCACCACCTCGTTGCCGCTCGCGTCCTTGGCCTTGCCGCTGGCGTCGGCGCCGTGGGCGTCGGCGGCGCCCGACGGCTTGGCGAGCTGGCGGGCCCGCTTCCTCGCTTGGCGTATGGCCTCGAGCTTGCTCGCGATGGCGGCCTGCTCGGCGAGCTGGGCGGCGCGGGTGCGGGGCGGCGCCGACGCTCCGTTGGCGGCGGCGTCGGCGCCCGCGGCATCGTCGCCGTAGCGGAACTGGAGAAAGTTCCTGGCCGACGAGGAGGACGAGCCGGGCTTTTTGGACGCGGCGCCGCGGCGGGAGGCGGCCGAGGGCTGGTGCTCCTTGTCGTTGAGCACGTCGTGGATGGCCTCGAGCTGGGCGTTGGAGACGAGGGCCTGCAGGTCGGCGCCCGAGAAGCCCTCGGTGCGGCGGCCGAGCTCGAGCATGGCCTCGTCCGAGCCCCAGACCTCGTCGGCAACCTTGACCTTGGTGGCGAGGGCGCGGATGATGTCGAGGCGGTCTTCGAGGGTGGGGAAGTCGCAGAGCAGCGACTTGTCGAGACGGCCGGGGCGCAGCAGGGCCGGGTCGATCAGGTCCGGGCGCGAGGTGGCGGCCAGGACGTAGACGCCCGACAGGCCCTCGGCGCCGTCCATCTGGGTCAGCAGCTGGTTGACGACGCGGTCCGTGACGCCCGTCGAGTCGTGGCCGCGCTTGGGGGCGATGGAGTCGAACTCGTCAAAGAAAAGCACGCAGGGCTTGGCGGCCTGGGCGCGGGCAAACAGGTCGCGGACGCTCTTTTCCGAGGCGCCGATGTACTTGTTGAGGATCTCGGGCCCCTTGACGCTGATGAAGTTGAGGCCGCACTCGCCGGCGACGGCGCTGGCGAGGAGCGTCTTGCCGCAGCCGGGGTAGCCGTAGAGGAGGAGGCCGGAGCGGAGGCGCAGCGGGCACTGGGCAAAGATCGGCGCGTACTTTGTCGGGTACTGGAGGGTCTCGAGGAGGACCTGGCGCGTCTCGCGCAGGCCGCCGATGGAGGCGAAGGTGGTGGTGGAGCTCTGCAGGGTCACGTTGCGCAGGGAGGCGGGGGTGAAGCCCTTGATGGCGGCGTCGAAGTCGGCGCGGCTCAGGCGGATGGTGGCAGCGTCGCGGTCGGGCGACTCGCCGACGGTCCGGCTGAGGGCCTCGTTGCGGGCCCGCGAGAGGAGCACGCCCAGGTCACCCGGCATGTAGCCGTCCGTCTGGCCGGCGATGTCGAGGAAGTCGAGGTCGAGGTCCAAGACGAAGCCGCTCGCCTGGCCGCCCGACCGCTTCCGCGACGGGCGGACGGGCCGTCCATCCAGCCGCCGTCGCCGTCGGTGACGCTGCCGTCGGCGGTGGTCGGGCGGCTGCCGGCGTCGTCGTCGTCGTCGTTGTCATCGTGGCCGTCGGGCTCGACGGCGCCTTGCCTGGCCAGGGCCTCGAGGATGCGGCGGCGCGTCTCCTTGTCGGGGGCGTTCAGGTCGACGATCTCGCGGACGATGTGGCCTCCGACAAGCACGTTGTGCAGGGAGTCCTTGCCGCCGCACGTGGCCAGCAGGACGACGTCGCTGTCCTTGCCGCAGTACTGGCGGACCATGGCGCACAGGGCCTCGCTGATCTGGCGGCTGCGGGCGTTGTCGTTGCCGACCTGCAGCTCCGTCTCGGCAGGACACAAACGGTCGAGGTCGTCGAGGATGACGATGGCCTTGCCGCCGAGCCGGGCGCCCCAGCTCGCGGCCATGAACACGCGGCTCAGGGTCTCCTTGATGGTGGTTATCCTGGACTCGTCGTTGACGAGCTTGGTGCAGGGGAAGTAGGTGGTGTGGTAGAGGTCCGAGGCGCGCAGGGCGCGGGCGACCGTCTGGGCCACCGACGTCTTGCCGGCGCCCTGGCCGCCGGTCAGGAGCACCGAGGACATGTGCGAGAGGTGGGCGCGGAGCTTTTCGAGCAGGGCGTCGATGCCGACCAGCAGGGGGGCGGGCCCGTCCAGGGGCTCGGCGTCGGGCTCGGACAGCCACGACGGCTTGGGGATGGGCGGCTGGACCACGATGGGCAGCTTCCACTCGGAGCCGAGGATCCAGCTCGGGGACCTCTTGCCCTGGCTCTGGCCCTGGGGCGGCGCGGGCTCGAACCTGAGCACGGCGCCTTCCCAGCCGCGGGGGCACTCGAGGCCGTCGTGGACGCCGAGGACCTGGCCGTCGGTGAGGGGCCCCAGCAAGAGGCGGATCCCGTCGGGCCCGTAGATGTGCTTGACCTGGTTGGCCGCCTCCTCCTTCTCGGCCTTGGACTGGCCGCCGAACTTGAGGCCGACGGACTGGGCCGAGGCGGAGGTCTGGAAGGGGTAGATGGCGAGCTTCTGGACCGAGTCGCGCGAGACGCCGTCCTTGTCGGAGGTCTTGCGGGGCAGCGGGGCCGGGCTCGGCTCGATCTTGACGACGCCGCCGACCATGTTCTGGCAGCCGAGGGCGGCGCAGAGGGGCGACGAGAGGGCGGCCATCTGGCCGTCGGGCGGGTCGTCCCAGGGGCGGAGGGACGCGACCAGCTTGGCGGCGGCCTTGGCGGGGGGCTCGGCCTCGGGGGCGGCTTGGGCGGCGGGGTCGGCGGGGGGCTGGAGGCCGGCGGGCCGGACCACGGTGACGGCGACGTGCTTGACGCCCTGGAGGTCCTTGCCGGCGAGCAGGTCGCGGTCGACCCAGACGCTGAGGTCCTCCGGGGCGGCGTCGTCGAACCAGTCCTGGCAGTTTCTCCTGTCGATGCCGCGGAAGAAGAGGGCGGGCTTCTTGTCGTCGCGGGCGCTCTTTTTCCGGGCGGTGCTGGCGGAGCTCTTGCCGCTCTTTCTCGAGGCGCCGCCGACGCTCCGGTTGTCCTTGGAGGTGCGGGAGGCCTTTTGGCGGGTTTTGGGGGCGACGATGACCTCGGCATCCGGGGCGATCTTGGCGAAGGGGGCGTCGGCGGGCAGCGGGGGCTCGAGCGACAGGATCTTGATGCTGGCGGTGGAGGTGGGGGACAGGTGCAGCGTCAAGGGGTGGGCGCCGGCGACGACGCCGCCGCCGGGGGCGTAGGCCGGGTTGGGGACGGCGCGGATCTGGAAGAGCAGGTTGTCCTCCAAGAAGGTGCCGTGCAGCTCGATCATCTCCCAGTCCTCGGGGGTCAGGGGCTCGATGTTGACGGTGTGGGCCATGGGGGGGTCGAGGTGGACGGTGACGGTCACCTTTTGGCCGTCGCGAAGGCCGAGGGTGGCGGCGAGGGTGGCGTCGAGCTCGACGAGGGAGAGCTCCTGGTCGCGGGCCCCTCTAGGGCCGCTGATGCCTTGTCTCCCGACGATGGGAGCGACGCGGCGCTTGCTGGGCATGCCGGTCCATCCCAGGTAGATGGACTTTGTTGACGATGACGACGACGACGGCGACACGGGGGAACTGGAGGAGGGGGAGCCGTTGGCGGCGGGGACGCGGTAGCTGATCTCGACGATGACATTTTGGGAGGGCTAGCGACAGGACAAGACCGAGAGGCGTGGTCAATTCGTTGGGGATTCTTTGGCTTGGAGCGACAGACAGAGCTGGGTAGAGAGGAAGTCTTACCGTGTTGGTATTGGCCAGCAGGGCGGCCAGCGACGGCGGCAGGTTGACCAGGCAGTTCTGCAGGTGCACCAGCGCGATCTCGGCGGAGGCGGAAGGATTGGATTTCCGCGGCGCCATTGTCTTTTTTTCTCGTGTCTGTGTGTGTGTGCTGATGGCGACAGTAGTCGTGGTAGTGGTAGTGATGGTGGTAGTGGTAGTGGTAGTGGTAGTGGTAGTGATGGTGGTGGTGATGGTGGTGGTGATGGTGGTTGAAGGAGAGAAGGGGGGGAAAAAAAAAAGAAGAGAAACGGAAAAAAAAAAGAAAGAGAGCGACAACCCGAAGAGTTGTTGTTGAAAGGTGAAGAAGGTGAAGAAGGAGCAGCGCAGTACAGTGCAAAGCAGGGCAGTGCAGGTTGATGGATGCGGCGCGTGTGCCGTCACGGGATGACGGATCTTGAGGGAGGGACAGCTCTGCAGGAGGAACCGGGCCCGAGTCGCTGGAACCCTCGGCGAGTCTGCCGGCTCTGGCCTCTGCGCATGTGCCGAGGCTGGCCCGGCGATTCGGTGGTGGGTCAGGTTCCTCCCCCCCCCCCCCCCCACTTCAGCACTTCGGTCAGGGTCAAGCCGGGTACCTTGCCGCCCGGGTCGGGCAGGCTGCCCTGCCCTGTGCTAAACGAAGCCTGGCAGGGGGAGGACGCTTAGCTTACACAGGTAGCATATGGATGGACGCTATGGAGCCTGAGTACCTTCCTTATGTACTGTGTATGTAGTAGTCCCTAGGTCCACTTTACTTGCACATACTACACGTACACAGTACACAGTACAGACGCTACTATACAGCAATAGCACCCGCAGCACGCAGCGGAGCGGGGGCCCAGCAAAGGGATCTACCTATGTACACTACGTATGCAGTATACGGTGCTACAGTACTACAGCACTACAGTACCACAGTAGGTCCAAGGCCAAGACCACCTCAGCAGGACCAAGACCCTGACCCTGAGGAGTTCGGGGGTGGGACATCCATGGGAGAGGCACCTCCAGCACAGATCGGCACGGAGCTCACCTACCCCTAACCCTGGACACGCGAAAAAGCGCGGTTGGGGGCGGGCGGGCTGGCAAGCCCATTCCACTTTAAGACGCGTTTCGGCGCGTGCCCAGCCTCCTCGTGCCTGAGGTTGCATGCCCAAGCCCGCGCTCGCTTTCTTTTTTGCGGCCGGCGAACCAAAGCGCCCGAATCGCCAAACCAATGGACGGTCACCACACAAGCAAACCACCACCATTACACCGTACATTACAACCACCACCATTTACAACCACAACAACCACAACCACCACCACCACCACCACCGCCACCACCACTACCACTACTACCCCGTCAATACTCTGCCATTGCCGACCAACCTACCTCCTATCCACCTACCTCTCTACCTAGGAGAAGCCCTTTTGCTTCGGCTTCTTCCTTTCCTCCGTTTCGTTTCCTTCTCTCTTTTGTACAACACCCCCCCTCCCCCTCCCCCCCCAACGACTTGTCCAGCATCTCGGAGGGGTGTGGGACCCAAGACGACCAACCGCAGCCATGGCGCTCCTTCAGATGAAGTCGCCGGTCGACTATGACGTCCAGCTGAGTAAGTGCTAGAGCTCAAGATGTTTCGGAAATCCCCCCCCCCCTCCCCTAACTCTCCTCCACCACCAGCCGCCTTCCAAAACTTCCTCTCCGACTTCAAGGCTTCGGCCCAAGACACCATCACCACGGTGCTCGGCAACATCAACCTCGACGACTTCAGCGATGACGAGGACCTCATGAACGACGACGACGACGACAACGACAACGGCGGCGCCCGCGCCACCCGCCGCGGCCGGAGGGCGCCCAAGCCCAAGGAAGCCCCGCGCCACAAGTACCGGGACATGCTGCAGCAGCTCGCCGACCGCAAGATCAGCCAGGTCGTCATCGACCTCGACGACCTCGCCGCCTACGAAAAGGACCTCAACCAAGGCCTGCGCCTGACCGAGTGGGTCGAGCAAAACACCAAGCACTACGTCGAGATCGTGTCGCGCGCCGTCGACAAGCTCATGCCCCCGCCCGGCGAGGACATCACCTTCAAGGACGACGTGCTCGACGTGCTCATGGCCAACCGCGCGCAGCGCAACCAGATGCTCGCCGAGGTGGCGGACCGCGACTCGGACCCCACCCTCCTGCAGGACCAGTACCCGGCCCAGCTCACGCGCCGCTACACCCTCGTCTTCAAGCCCCGCTCCACGGCGGCCAACGGCGTCCCCGTCAAGGCCCTCTCGGTCCGCCAGGTCCGCGGCGAGCACCTCGGCCGGCTCATCACCATCCGCGGCATCGCCACCCGCGTCTCGGACGTCAAGCCCATCGTCCAGGTCAGCGCCTACACGTGCGACCGCTGCGGCTCCGAGATCTTCCAGCCCGTCACCGACAAGCAGTACGGGCCCCTCACCATCTGCCCCTCGCGCGACTGCCAGGAGAACCAGACCAAGGGCCAGCTCTACCCGTCGTCGCGCGCCTCCAAGTTCCTGCCCTTCCAGGAGGTCAAGATCCAGGAGCTCGCCGAGCAGGTGCCCATCGGCCAGATCCCCCGCACCCTGACCGTGCTGTGCTACGGCAGCCTCGTCCGCCAGGTCAGCCCCGGCGACGTCGTCGACATCGCCGGCATCTTCCTGCCCACCCCCTACACGGGCTTCCAGGCCATGCGCGCCGGCCTGCTCACCGACACGTACCTCGAGGCCCACCACGTGACGCAGCACAAGCGCGCCTACGAGGACATTGAGATCGACACCACCCTGGCCCGCCGCATCGCCCGGTTCACCCAGTCGGGCAACCAGTACGAGTACCTGGCCAAGTCCATCGCCCCCGAGATCTACGGCCACCTCGACGTGAAAAAGGCCCTCCTGCTGCTGCTCGTCGGCGGCGTCACCAAGGAGGTGGGCGACGGCATGCGCATCCGCGGCGACATCAACATCTGCCTCATGGGCGACCCCGGCGTGGCCAAGTCGCAGCTGCTCAAGTACATCTCCAAGGTGGCGCCCCGCGGCGTCTACACGTCGGGCCGCGGCAGCAGCGGCGTCGGCCTCACGGCCGCCGTCATGCGCGACCCCGTCACGGACGAGATGGTGCTCGAGGGCGGCGCCCTCGTCCTCGCCGACAACGGCATCTGCTGCATCGACGAGTTCGACAAGATGGACGAGAACGACCGCACCGCCATCCACGAGGTCATGGAGCAGCAGACCATCTCCATCTCCAAGGCCGGCATCACCACCACCCTCAACGCCCGCACCTCCATCCTCGCCGCCGCCAACCCCCTCTACGGCCGCTACAACACGCGCCTCTCGGCCGTCGAGAACATCAACCTGCCCGCCGCCCTCCTGTCGCGCTTCGACATCATGTTCCTGCTGCTCGACAACCCCTCGCGCGACACGGACGCCCAGCTCGCCCGCCACGTCGCCTACGTCCACATGCACTCGCGCCACCCGGACCTCGGCACCGCCGACGGCGTCGTCTTCTCCCCGGCCGAGGTCCGCGCCTACGTCGCCCAGGCCCGCACCTTCCGCCCCACCGTGCCCCAGGCCGTCTCCGAGTACATGGTCAAGACGTACGTCCGCCTGCGCAACAACCAGCGCCGCGCCGAGCGCCGCGCCGCCCAGGCCGGCGGGGCCGCCGCCGCCGCCGCCGCCTCGGCCGCCAGCGCCAACAACTTTGGCCACACCACGCCCCGCACCCTGCTCGGCGTCGTCCGCCTCGCCCAGGCCCTCGCCCGCCTGCGCTTCAGCAACACCGTCACCCAGGACGACGTCGACGAGGCCCTGCGCCTCGTCGAGGCCAGCCGCGAGAGCCTCCTCGCCACCGACGACCGCGGCGCCTCGGGCCGGAGGGGCCTCAACGCCAGCAGCAAGATTTACAACCTCGTCAAGGGCCTGGCCGACAGCGGCGCGTGCCGGCCCGACGACGCCGCCGACGACGACGATGACGAGGGCGCCGACGGCGTCGAGATGAGCCTCCGCAAGGTCAAGGAGCGCGTCATCGCCAAGGGCTTCACCGAGAACCAGTGGCTGGCCGCCCTCGAGGAGTATACCGAGCTCGATGTAAGTCTTTTGTCTCTTGTCGTTTCTTTTGTCAAAAAAAAAAGGACAAAAGTGGTTTTTGTTTTGAAACGTAGGCTGACGCAAGGGGATTCGCAACACCAGGTCTGGCAAACGGCGGGCAACGGCACCCGGCTCGTGTTTATCACGTCGGGCCAGGGCGAGCGCGAGGACAGCGCCGAGCTATGAGAGAGGAGGGGATGGTAGATGGGTAATGAGGGTCGGAGTTGGGGGTTGGGGTTGCCGCGGTGGGGTAGTACCGGCTTGGTTGGTTGGGTGGGTGGGCTCCTTTATGGCCTTTACATTTAGGGGGGGAGGGAGGGAGGGACGACGACGGTCTCGCATCGATCCATACGCACATGCACCGTATACGTGGTTTGGCCTGCGGTATTTCTTGTTTGGTTTTTTTTTTTTTTCTTGACGAGTCCGTGGGCGTTGGTAATGGGAAACCCGGAATGAAACTATACACGACGAGAGAGATGAAATTCTGCGCCTGAGGGAATTCACCAGAGGAGGTTGTGCCTGTCGTTTGGGGGGGTGGTGAAAACGGACAAGCATGACGAGGAATCATGTTCACGACGGCCTGTCGAACGGCTGGCTCATCCATCAGAAGCTTTAAGAAAAGAGAGAGAGAGAGAGACAGAGAGAGAGAGAGAGGCGTCTACAAGATATCTTGAGATTTCCCTCTATGGACACAAATCAATATACATCCATTTTTCCCCTGGGTCGTTTCACCCAGCGGCATGTATGGTAGTAGAGTTACACTCAACACCCTCCTCCTCCTCCTCCACCCCTCCCCTTCATATCCTTCTTTTTCATTTTCTTTTTACACGCGCATCGTAAGCAACGAAGCGCGCTCCATCTCGCCCAGCACGCCCCCGCCCGCCAGCGTCCACTTCTCAGCCACCGCCTTCTCGTCGACCACGGTGCGCAGCATGCCGCTGGCGGCCCAGTACTCGAGCAGGGCGCGGGCCTCGCGGCGGTCGACGCCGCCCAGGCGCAGCACCTGCACCGACCGGAGCACCGCGTCGACGCGCTCGTCGTAGCCGCGGAAGAAGGGGTCCTTTTGCGGCACCTCGACCCCCGGCTGCTGCTGCTGCTGCTGTTCCGCCTCGCGCTGGGCCAGCGCGAGCTCCATGCTCGGCGAGCGCGGGCTGTTGTTGCGGCTCGTGGCGCCCAGCACGGCGCCTCCGGCGGGGAACTTGACGGCGCCGCCGAGGGCGTCGGTGAAGAGGCGCACCAGGGCGAGGTCGAAGGCGTGGATGGGCTCAAAGGCCGGGCTGCGGTAGTCCGAGACGCGCATGACGTGGGCGAGGCCGTCGAGGGACAGCAGGATCGGCGGCCGGTTGGGCGCCGGGGCCATGAGCTCGTTCCAGAGCGCCTGGAAGATGACCCAGGCGCTGTCCACCTCCTTGGCCTGGTTGGCGATGGCCAGGAGCGGGGAGCCCGCGGGCAGGGACTGGGGCAGCTCCGAGTGCTCGCTGACGGTGAAGGTCTTGGCGAGCACGTCGGCGTTGGCCTTGCGGATGGCGTGCAGGAGCTTGAGGGCGTACACCGGCTGGCTGTATTGCACGGGGCTGGTGTCGGCGAGCGGGGCGTACTCGGTGACGGCGGTGGTGAGCTCCTGGGCTGGAAAGAGGAAAGTAAAAAGAAACACGGTGAGGTTAGCTACCTTGAGGCAAAAGGTTCTTCTCATCTCGTCTCCCTCTCGATTGGGGGTGGGGGGAGAGACATACCCTCGGGCAGGTGGATCACCACCCATTCGTTCAGGAACGCATGCGTCATGGCCTGCAGCAGCATCAAGCTCTTGCCCGTGACCTTGTTGCCCGTGACCACCATGCGCAAAACCTTGCGGGCGGCGGCGGCCTCCTGCATGCGCTGCGTCAGGTCGACCGTCTCCTTGCGCACCAGCACGGCCGGCTGGCGGAACATGCCCCAGGTCTGGGTGGGCTTGAAGGCCTCGCTGGCGCGCAGCTGGTCCTGGGTGGTGGGCGGCAGGGCCAGGACCTTGCCGACGTTGGCCGGGTCCGCCAGGTCCGGCGCGGCGAGGTCCGTCAGCCACGGCACCTTGATGGCGTTGTCGTTGCTGAGGGTGATGCGCTTGCGGTAGGCCTTGCGCTCGCCGGGGAGCGGCGACTTGCCGTGGTCGAGCGACTTCTGCTTCTTCTTGCCCTTGAGCGTGAGCCTCTTGCCCTTGCGCACGTGGCCCTTGGCGGCGGCCTGCTGGCCCTGGGAGCTGCTCTTGGGCGCGGCTGCTGCCGCCGGCGTCGTCGAGAAGGGCGCTCTCCGGGAGGCGGCCGCCGTCAGCGGCGGCGTCGCCGGCTTCAAGGCCGAGGCGGGCGGCGGGGCCGAGAGTCGCAGGGCCGCCGACGGCCGCACGAGGCACCGCAGGCAATTGGGGGCCGACATGGTCGAGCCGGCTCGTGGGTCGTCGTTGCTGTCGTCTTGGGGGGCCGTCGGTGTCGCTCTATCGCATCGCGGGGCGCTTTCGCTGTCTTGTGGCTTGCCCGCCCCCAAAGCTCCAAATTTCACACAAGCACGGCACGATGGATCTTGTCATTTCTTGGGTTTCGGGATCCCGGGGCGCGAGAAAGTTGAGAGGGCCGGCCCGTGCCCCGACCCAGGGTTAGGGTCCGTGTCTTCTCCCCCTCAACTTTCCGACTGCGTGCCTCCTTTTCCTGCAAGCCACAGGGTAAACATGGCAAGGGTTCTAGACGAAAAGTCTTGGATTCATTTTCCAAGTGACTTTTTTCGTCGGCTTTCCAGAATCCCATGGGGATGTGGTAGACTTTAACCCGGGGCACTTCCCCCGCCGTTTACATGCTAGTACACAGTAATTACACAATTCCCCATCTTGGGAATTCCCGTGTGGGGCCGGTTTTCTGCCAGAGCTCACCGCCTAAATTTTCGGACCTCTCCCAACCTCGACAACCTCAATCCATCTTGCTTGCTTGCATCTCTGCTTCGGTCGATTCCACTGCAACTTTCCACAGAGATACACACCCTCCCCCCCTCCCGCCGCCGCCTCTTCCAACGAGACCTCCCAACATCGCCGCTTCTCGGAACCTCACCAACCACTTCTCCAAATCAACCCGCCCGTCAATTGGCTTTTCAATACCCCAATACCCCATCTTCAAAACAAAGAAACAACCCATCCGCCCACCATGGCCGCCACAACAGCATCAACACCAGCAGCAACAGCCACAACCGCCACAACAACAACAACGACGACGACGACGACGACGACGACGACAACAGCAGCGCCTGCCTCCAAGCCGGCCAAGCTCCCCATCACCGTCGAAAAGCCCACCCCTTACACCTTTGACCTCGGCCTCCTCCTCGCCAACGACCCCAACCCCGTCGCCGCCCCGCGGACCGCCGACCGCGCCGCCCTCGAGTCCCACCTCGCCGCCGTGGCCCGCGACGGCGCCCAGGTGCTCATCAACCAGCTCCTCACCACCTGCCCCATCTCGTCCACCCCGCAGGGCGTCCTGCTCGGCCTGCCGCCCGCCACCACGCCGCTGCCGCGCGAGAAGCCCGTCCCCGACGTCTCCAACAACGGCAAGCCCGAGACCAAGTGGTCCGCCTTTGCCAAGCGCCGCGGCATCAAGCCCAAGACGCGCGAGCAGCGCCGCAACCTGCAGTACAACGAGGCCACGGGCGAGTGGGAGCGCAAGTGGGGCTACAAGGGCGCCAACAAGGCCGGCCAGGACGCCCCCATCATCGAGGTCAAGGCCAAGGACGAGGAGAGGCGCATGGCCGAGGGCAAGAGCGTCCGCGGCGACAAGAGGAGGGAGATCCGCGAGAGGGTCAAGAGGAACGAGAGGCGCATGCGGAGAAACCTGAGGAACCAGGAAAAGGCCGGCGGGAAATAGACGTTGGCGCCGGCTGGGGCAAGAATCAGGAGAGGAAGGACGACTGTATGTGCGAGGGGATTCGTCTGCGTCTGCGTCTGCGTCTGCATCTTGGGTTTCTTCTTGTCGGGCGGGCTGTATACGGTACCTGTGAGTTTTGTTGTCCCCTCGGCGGACAAATAAATCAGGTCTGCCGAGGGGGGTGGTGCTTGCTGTGTCAACCAATGATTTCGGCGTTGAGGACTCGGTGGCTAGGGAACAGGAAAGGCCAAAAGAAAAACAAAAACGAAAAAAACAAGGCCGCAGAATACCTCTCGGAGATAATCAAACCAGTTTCTTCGTCATGACCAAAGTCAGGTCCTTCTACTTTCCATGCTCCCTACGTATGCTCGCCCATCGTATCCAAACACCCAGAGGAACGGCGCACCGGGCTTGTCGCGAAACCAAAACTGTCTCCAGGACGCACATCCATTTCGCGCTCTCCGCTGCCTTTACGAGCAGCATCCCATCCCTCTATGATACAATCGCGCTCGTTCAAGCAAAAGAAAAGAAAAAGTCAAAATGACAAGTCCCTCCCCCTCCTGGCTATGTCCTGATCTAATCGCCTACCGCCCCCCCTCCCCCTCTCCCTCCATGTTTGCCACCAGATGGGTTGTAATAGCGACCCCAAGAGCAGTCCCTCCTCCTCCTCCTCCTCCTCCTCCTCCTCCTCGTTCCTTGTGGCCAAGCTTTAGCTCCCTTTGTTTGAACTCTTCCACCCCCCCTTAGACCACCAGATCTGGAGGTATCAACCAGCACGTCGAGAACAAAAATGACACAGGCACAAACGAATCTCGAATGACGGAGAAAACACCCGCACAGAGACGCAAACTCCCGCATCCAATAATCCCAGAGACCGATAAACAAGAAACAAATTGATTAAACCCCACGACCCCTCAGGGGCATGGGCTGGCTCGCGCTGGACGAAAAAACATCGCTCATCGGCTGGCCGACCCCCACTCGAGGACGAGAAAGCTCATATGTGGGCGGATCGTGCTTTGGCTGAAGGGGGGAAGTGGAAAGATCGTGGGGCGTCGAGCGTCGAGAGCGAAGTATCAAAACAGAAGCCAGATGGCAAAAAAGATATCGTCAAGGTCGTCGGATGATTGGAGGCGGATAATAACGGGGCGGGTTGGCCGTAGAACAAGCCCGCAACCACAACCATAACAAGAACAAGTCGCAGATCCGGCGCCCTCGCGCTCAGAGGTTCAGCGGCGAAAGCGGCTTGATGGGCGAGAGCGGCCTCAGCTCGCCCGCCGCCGTCTTCCTCGGCGTGTCCAGGCTGCTGTCGATCGTGAGCGTCGTCGTGGCGATTGCCGAGCCCGCTTCCCCGCTCTCCGAGTCGGCCGTCGCTGGCAGCCGCTTCTTCTTGATCGGTTTCGGCTGCTGCTCGGCCTTTGCATTCTTGTCGCTGCTGTCCGACGAGGACACGCTTCGCTGTAGCTGTTGTTGTTGTTGTTGCTGCTGCTGCTGCTGCTGCTGCTGCTGCTGCTGCTGTTGTTGTTGTTGTTGCTGGTCCTCGCGCCTCTCCTCCTCAACGGCCCGCGCGGCAGCGCCGTTGCTCCGATCTCTCGACGCGATCCTCGGCGGCGGCTGGTCAAACAACGCATACTCCTCCTCGATGTACTTGGCTTCGTTCTTGCAGCCCTTCCAGCAGTCGCGCCAGTCGCAGACGAGGAACTTGAAGCAAAAGGCGTCGATCTTCATGCAGGGCTGGAAGCAGATGCAAAGATTGCGAAAGTCCATCTTGTTCTTGTCCGAGTGGGCGAGGAGGAGACTGAGGTGGCACGTGATGGCGAAGAGAAGATAGTAGTTGAAGGGAGGCAGGTTGGAGAGCTCCTCAACGAGCAGGTCGGGAACCTTTTCGGCCCCGGCGCACTCCCGGGCGATCCTCTCCTGCGCCTCCTTGGGGAAGAGCTCGTCGGGCAGCTCGCGCAGCCACGCTTTAAGCATCGAGCCTATGATGTTGATATCGTAGAGATCCGGCTGCTCAAAGAGGTCCACATCCAGCTCTAGGAGGAGGAGACAAAGGTCAGGTCAGCGGTTGTCGCGTACAAACGGGGAGAGAACCATCCAACATACCCTCGTCAAACTTGCGTTGCCACTTCTTGATCTGCGGCCCGCTCCCAGGCACCCGGTAGAGCCCCTCCACCTCGCTGCCCTTGTAGTTCAGGTAGTCGATGGCTCGCCAGGGGAAGGCAGGCATCCAAAACTCCGTCTTGTCCCGCGAGTCCTCGAGCCGCTTGGAGATGCGGGTGAGGCGCGTTTGCTCGACGAGCGGCAGGTTGATGACCTTGAGCTGGTAGTGCTCATCGTCCACGACCGGCTCCTTGGGCGGAGGCGGGTCGTTTCGCGGGCCAAAGATGCGATCACGAAGCACGCCGGCCGCCCTGCTATGCTTGAGGTTGCTGAGGAAGGCGCCTCCGGGGGTCTGGGGATGCGAGGGAGCGGGCGGCTTCTGGCGGCCTTCGTGATCGCGGCCCCGGCTGCTTTCCTTGTCCCTCGACTGGGACCGTTCGGCCGAATGGTTCCTCACCGCCGACGACATCATTTCTCGGAAGGACCTGTCGCGAGGCTGGAGCGGGGCTGTCCTCGGGGTGCCGGCTGGACCGTACGGGTTTTCGGCGTCGAGGTGCCTCCCTGGCGTGTTGGCCGGCGGAGGAGCGCTCTCCTTGGGGCTCGGGCTGTCGACGCCGTTGTTGTCCTTGAAGGACTTCGTACGGCCGAGCAGGTGGAAGGGTTTGGGCTTGGACTTTTTGGTGGACGTGACCGAGTTGCTGCTTGGGCTGCCCTCGATCTCAAGGGTCGAGGCGAGCGACACGTCAGACCTCGACGGTAACGGGGTGTTGGGCTTCTGCAACGACTGGTCCTGCTGGAACGAATCTGGAGACACCGAGGAAAGATGATTAGCCCAACCTGAAACAGGATGCGATAAGGCTCGCCCGGCAATATGATCCACAGCGACAGGGGGATTCCAGGAGGAAAAGTGATGCAGGGAACACGCAAAAAGCGAGCGCTTACCTGACTTGCTGCTTTGTTTCGAGAGCACCGGCCGGTCGGCGTCTCTGGACATGATCTCGGTGCGTGAATTGGAGTGTTGGTGCACAGATCGATCGGAGGACTTCTGGCTCTTGCCGAAGCCGAAAAAGAAGCCTGATTTCGAGGCCTTGTCTTCGCGCCGCGCGTGCTTGTGGCCCGGGTTTGGCTGCGGCGGATGCTGTTGTTGTTGCGGCTGCGGCTGCGGCTGCTGCTGCTGCTGCGGCGGCGGCGGCGGCGGCGGCGGCTGTTGGTCTACTGGCTGGTCTACCGGCAAGGGCTGCGGCGGGTCGCGGACGTCATCCGATCGCTGATGCTGATTCTGATGCTGATGCTGATGCTGATGCTGATGCTGACGCGGGCCGTCCGAGGGGTCGAGCAGGACGTCGGCCAGCGGTTGGGGGCCACCCGGGTCAGCAGCGGTCGGCGCGGCTATGTCTCCTTTGTTGTGGCCGTGGCGCAAAGGCGAGCGCGGGGATCGCGGGGACGCGGCGTCGGGGGGGAGTCGTGCAGAACGAGACGGCGTCTCGGTCGGACGAGACTCATTGCTGAGGCGTATCGTATCCTCGAGCGGGAGGGGTTCTGGCGCAGGCTTGCGGCCCATTTTGTCCGGTCGGGGAGGGGGGGGAGGTCGGCCAGGTGTGCCGCCGGGCCACCTGGTTGACGAAACGGGACAGGCCTGTTGGGGTCAGATGCGGTATGGGTGCGGAAGGCTTCTGGGCGCGTTGCTGTCCCTGATCGGGGTGTTTCCTGTTTCCTGTTCCTGCGCGGAAGGGCCAGAAGACGGAGGACTGGCCGCGGATGGAGCACGGAGGACTTGGCCGAGCCAGGGGTCGGTGTGTGTGCCGGGCAAGCTCCTGATTTGCGATCCGCTGCGCGCAACTCTGCCGCACCAACGTGCAGGGGCCAACCGGTTGCAGCGATGCAGGCGACTGCTTTGCTGGGCCCGCAGCCGTGACACAGGTCCGAGTTGTATTAAGGAGCCGGGGTTGGTCGTGACAAGACGAAACTCGGTCGGATTGTCGTCGATGTGACAAATGAGCAATCTCTTGGAAAGCCAAAGCACGGACGAAATGGGCGATGGAGAGGCTTTGATTTCGAAGGAGAAGCCGAAAAGGACGGGGGGCCACGCTTAGCGGTTTTGGAACTGGCTCGATCGGGCCCAGGGACCCGATCAATGGCTGGAACTGCTTCTTCTCAGGGTCCCCGGCGACAGGAGAGGAGGAAACGGGGGGTGCGCCACACGAAGTCAACCTTGTGCCAACGGATCACTGAAACAGATGAAAAACAACGAAAAAAAATTGTCTGAGGGGAACAAAGATGTCCGAAGAGCAAAGGAAAAGAGCCGGAGCGAACAGACACACCGCTCGTCCAATTACGATCATGTCAAGATATTTCCCACGCCACCATTAGCGCCAGGTGCCTGTCAAATGGTTTCTCTGAACACAATGGATGCAGGAACTCGAGCCTCCCGCGCACCATGAAATTGGACACGGAGGAATCCACAATCGAAGTCAGTCACGAATGGGCCACGACCCAGGGCGCTGAGCCGCCCCCCGGGGGAAGAGGGGGGGGGGGGGGAAGCCACCAGAACCCCGCCTGTGTGGCTCCCCGTTTTACTACTATACACAGTATACTGCGTAGACATCGACTTCCCCCGGTCACTGGCTTGCATCGCGCCAACCCATCAGGCCATCACTGCACGCAGTATATACATTAGTAGTTCCTTGATTCCCCGCCAACTCGGCTGAGCCAAGCAATGACGGAACCCACGAAAAGGCAAAAATGGCAGCTTCCCGGAAACAATCTGGCATCTGTGTGTTGTAGGACACTCCAGCTGGTCCTCTTGCAACAGCCTCCGGGGGCCCACCGATCGAGGCGCCCCGCGCATCGCACGCTCCGACGGTCCCTTCACCGGAAACAGGAGAAGGTACACGTGCGGAAAGATCCCTGAGCTAACGTCGAGCCGGATGCATCACAGTAAAACGTGCGCATCCTCGTGAGGTTATAGTAGACCTGGTGACAGGGGACGCCAGCATAGGACTTCGAACTTGGCGGTCGCCATCCTGTAGGATGTCCAAAAGGGTGGCCTGAAACGGATTCCAGAGCCCGATCTCTCGGGGCAAACCATCAAAGACGCCAACGGGGTCGGTTGGCCCAATGAGGACGGCGTTGTCTTCTCCTGCCCTAGCCGCCGCACTGTCGCCGTCGGGTGCGCACAAAAGAAGTGCGGGAGGCGCTGGTGTGACAGGACTGCAGGTCGACGATGTACGCAGTACACGCGGTGGACTCGAAGGAACGAGCGAGCGCCAAGGGTGTCTTCTCCTCAACCGCCTGCAACGCACTGTCGGCGTCGCCTCGCCGAGACGAACGGTCTCGTCTCCACTTGTCGGCAGGAAACGAGGAGATCAAGGCGGCGCGTGTGACGCTCCTAGCGCAGAAGTCCCAAGGCAGAGGAGTAGGAAGCAGGACGGGATTTTCGTGACAATGTGATAAAAGCGCTCGAAAATGAGGGGTCAGCCACAACACCACGGGTTTGTCCATCCACACCCATCCATCTTGCCTCAGCGGGCGCCCGGATGTTCTCGTTTCTGGCCGGAAGCGCCGTTGCCGCCGGGCCCCGTCGAGGGCCCAACGCGGCCGTGGCTCCGGGGGGGAGAGTCGACAGCAAGCTCGCGGACGCGAGCATCCCCGCCTCCCCCCCTCCCCCACGACTGATGCAGCCCGCCAACAACTGCTCGTTCCCATCAGAGCCCAAGCTCGCTGAAGAAGGTCGTCCCTCCGCATGCAGCCTGCATTCCAGACCACCTTCCATCGCTGTGGTTCAAGGTTGAGTGGTCATGCGGGGTGTCGGAAGACATGGATCTGACGCTAACCGCAATGGCTTAGCTCCAGGAACACAGCAGATCTGAAACTCGGTGCTTCGGCTTGGCCCAGACCCATGATTGGAATGTTGGAAGATGATCGCAAGCATGGCCTTGGATGGCAGGCATCAAGCACGTGTCGGCACAGCCTCGTCTCAGCTTCGGATGCATTTTTGAGAATTCGTCAGTCTTACAAAGAAAGGTCCCGATCCTTTGGAGCCGAACATCCATGGCAACCGGGCATGCTGCTGACTGGAGGTTCCCGCCCGTCTCCTCTATCCCCGCATGTCCACACAGTAGGTGACGGCCGGTCCGCATTCCACACACAGTAACACCTGGATGGCGTGTACATATGGCCTACGGAGGATGCTTTCCGGGTTCTCGGGGGGGACCGAGATGCTGGGAAGAGCAAGGCTATGTATGAGAGTCATGCTGGTTTCTGATTTCTCTGTGGACAAAGCACACCCTGTTTGGTACAGTGTATAACTAGCACTTTGAAATCCAACACTGCCCAGGGCGCCAAGCGCACACTGGGCAGCTCGATCTACGTCGGTACGAAGCCGGAGTGGAGCAGGCTTGGTGGGAGACAATCTCAAATAGGAAATTTCCAAATGATTGAAGTCTATGTACTTGGCTGTTCGGTATCTGTTGAGCCAGAGCATTCATGTCTTCCAAGGTTGTTGCCCAAGGTGCATTGCTCGTACATACACTACCGTGCACGTACAAGGAGTATACGTCCACCCAAGTTTCGCCAACGTTGTCGTCAATAACTATTAGCGTACAAAGGCATCCAGCTCACCGAGGATGGCCCTCATGTCATTACGTAATCCATGTTGCGCCGGGTGGGACCTACCCCCGGCCCGGCCGTTGCAGAGGCCATGACGGGAGCTTCGACGTGCTTCGCCGGGACCCGGCCCCTCCCAGACTCGGACCCCGGCCACACACACACGAGCACGCTCTACAATAACTCCCCATGGCGCAAAAATTTGAACAACTTCCCGAAGAACTCCAGCTGGCCACGTCGGCCCACGTCAAGTACATCCAGAGCCTGGACACGAGGAAAGACGAATATGGCTACTGGCTGACGGAGCACCTCCGCCTCAACGGGCTGTACTGGGGCCTCACGGCGCTGCACCTGCTGGGCCACCCGGACGCCCTGCCGCGGGACGAGACCATCAACTTTGTGCTGTCCTGCCAGCAC
Organism: Remersonia thermophila; assembly: GCF_042764415.1. Lineage (NCBI taxonomy): Eukaryota > Fungi > Ascomycota > Sordariomycetes > Sordariales > Chaetomiaceae > Remersonia > Remersonia thermophila. The sequence continues at coordinate 3,343,675 of NC_092218.1, forward strand.
GACAGTGGCGGCTTCGGCGCCGCCCCGGGCCACGACGCCCACATGCTGTCGACCGTCAGCGCCGTGCAGATCCTGGCCACGGTCGACGCTCTGGATGAGCTCGACGCGCGCGGCAAGGGGAGGTTGCAGGTGGGCAAGTGTGCGTACCTGATCTCCCTCGTTCCCCTCTGTCCACCCCAACAACCCGGTCCCTCCCCCCCCCCCCCCAACCCTCCAAGCCATTTCCAAGCGTTGCTGACCCTTCTTCCCTCCTCGCGCAGTCATCGCCAACCTCCAAAACCCAGAGACGGGCACCTTCGCCGGCGACGAGTGGGGCGAGGAGGACACCCGCTTCCTGTACGGCGCCTTCAACGCGCTCTCCCTGCTCGGGCTCCTCCACCTCATCGACGTGGACAAGGCTGTCCACCACGTCGCGGCCTGCGCCAACTTTGACGGCGGCTACGGCGTGAGCCCCGGGGCCGAGTCGCACGCGGGGCAGATCTTCACCTGCGTCGCCGCCCTGACCATCGCCGGCCGGCAAGACCTGATCGACAAGGAGCGCCTGGGACGGTGGCTCAGCGAGCGGCAGGTGGCCGGCGGCGGGCTCAACGGCCGGCCGGAGAAGAAGGAGGACGTGTGCTACAGCTGGTGGGTGCTGAGCAGCCTCGAGATGATTGGCAAGACGCACTGGATCGACAGGGATCGCCTGGCGGCCTTTATCTTGCGGTGTCAGGATCCGGAGAACGGCGGCATCTCGGACCGGCCTGGGGATATGGTTGATGTCTGGCACACCGTGTTTGGTATCGCGGGGCTGAGCCTGCTCAAGTACCCCGGCTTGGAGCCCGTTGACGAGGTGTACTGCATGCCGAAGGCGGTTACCGCGAGGGTATTGGGCCGTTAAAGCCAATGCGTACCTTGTTTTCCCTGCTCGCGCCACAGCCCGACGTGGTGCTTTGTGCTCTCTTGCTTCTTCCTGCCGGATGCGCCACCCGTAGGATGGATCGCAATGTGATGCGCCGGACGGGTTTTCTGGTCTTTCCATGTTGTTGATCTTGGTCTCTTGCAATCTAATAGCCTTCCAACATGATACAGCGTTGGATTGGATACAAGGCAAGAGAAGATTGACTCGTCGCCATATCCTTGCCACGCCCGGCGTTCTGGTGCCGCAGGTGTGGAATGATCGTCAACGACGAACATTTCTGTCATAGCCCCGAAATTCATCATGGCGATATCTCAGACAGGTCCCCATCTCGAAAGCGCTCCGTGGCGGGACACACCAGGCAGCCGCTCTATAGGATCGACTGAATACACCGCTCCTCAATGGGACGTCGTTGAGGCTCCGGATGTCTGATGTCTTAATGAAACCTGTCACTACGTGCTGCGCACTGAACAATCAGAAGTCCTTCAGCTGGTGGGCTTTTGCCTGACTATCCACTTCGGTGCCACCTCTTTGGAGTTGAGTTATTGGGATGGTCCCAAAGCCCATTCTGGTCCCAGCTGGGCGGAGGTGATGCTGTGCTGGACTCATGCTGCCAAACGAGGCTCTGGCTCTTTCATCTCTCCGTGGATGTAAGACGGGACTCAATCACACACACCGAATCCGCCAGGCCGCCCCTCTCGATCTCTATCCTACCACCAGGAGAGATACTGAGCACGATCCAACAACATCAGCGTCAGGAGAGTTGCCGAGGGTTAGAGTGTTAGAGTGACGCTCAGTCTGGTAGGAAATAGCCCAAACTCTGTGATCTTGGGCATATGTACGTTGGCATCCAGAATCCAGAATGCTTTTCTGGGTTGGTAGGTATCTATGGGCCCCCCTGGGTGTTCCCGAGTGTCTCTACCAGATGGCTGCTGGCTAGGAAACCAGTGCCTGGCTTCCATGGACAGTCACTGAGGACCTCGTCCATCTCCTTTCGCGGAGTTCTCGGGGTACAGGAGCTGTGTCCCAGGCAGGTCACGCCGATGATAGAAAAAGGACCTAGGAAAAAGGATTGATGTCTGCTCCTCGACCCGTCTGACGCCACTGGCTCCTCACCAAACTCTTTCCATTGGAACATATCCTAGTGTCTCTCTTGCCAGGCAGCGAGCCATTGGGGTTCTCAACCCTTCACATGGAACAGGTCGTGCCTTCCCAACATGGTTTGACGCGCTTGACTTGGTAGCAAGATCAATGGTTGTTTCCTCTTCTCAACTTCTCATCTCCTCCTTCGACCGGTGCCTGCCGCAAATTCTACCTGAATTCTTTTTTTTTCCTTTTTCTCCTTCTCCTTTCTCCCATCTTCCCAACCTTCGCCTTATCTGCGACTGCGTTCTCTCCCCATCCATTCTTTTCCCACACAGTTCTCCGGAGAGCCTGGACTCTCCTGGTCATTCTGAGCCTCAATTCCAGATCTTCAGTCTGGTTAGCGACTTAGTTTCATCTTCCCAGCCCCATTGTTCAACAAAGATCACCCGTCTCAGACTCCGTTGTCACATCTACTTCCACCCCGCCACCCTTTACGCCGCTTCAACCAGCACCTCTGTGGCATCGCCAAGGTACTTTGGCCTTCCGTTTCAAGTCTAGGTCTCACCTGCTCCCAGAACATCCAAGGACACCATCACAACCCGTTCTCCTACTCCCCTCGCCTCCCTCGTTGTCCCGTTCGCGGGTTTGGTTGGCCCTGCCCACCCCAGAGACACCGATCGTAAGTCACTGCCATCCTGCTTCCAGCTTGCATGTCGCCAACAGTTGTCAACCTGGAATACAGACCATGGCTGCGGTTGCGCCCATGGACTTGGTCGTGGAAGGTGATGCCGGTCCCATCCCTCTCCGCTGCACCATCTGTCCAAAGAAACCCAACTTCTCGGACCTTTCGCATCTCCTCACCCACATTTCGTCAAAAAGCCACCTGGCGCATCGCTTCAAAACCGAACTCAAAGCACGGGACGACCGGGGTGCTCTTGAGGAGGTCCGCCAGTATGACAGCTGGTGCGAGCGGTATGGCATCAATGGTCTCCTCGCCGAGCGGCTGGCTGCCAAGGAAAAGAAGAAGAGCGGCAGACGGGGAAGACCTGCCAGTGCAGATGTAAGTCGGCGGCGGTGGTGAAGATGGCTTTCCAGGGCTGACACGGCTCTATGCAACAGACCAAGGCCGCCGCTGCAGCCGGCTTCCACACCTTCGTCAAGACAGAACCTGACGACTACCGTGCGATGGGGCACTGGGCCCCGATCCCTGGTGGTTACCATCACGCACACCCTGAGCCTTTCAACACGCCGAGCTATCCCGCTCCCGTCATGAAGCGCTCCAGGTCAGACCAATCGGACCCCACGACGCCCGAGAACGAGCCCCGTCTCAAGTTCTATCGCCGGTGGCCTTCGGAAACGGCAACCATGGACAGCGCCATCCCATCCGACCTCCCCTCGGAGGCCACCGAGGCGGATGAGGACAACGAATCAAGCAAGCTGAAGGGCGTGAAATACCCGGGCATGGGCCTCTTTGACTCGGCAGATGAGACCCAGAGACGGATGCGCAACCAGCGGAAGGATGAGTCTGTCCTGAGACAAATGGAGGAGACGTCATCTTGCATCGCACCCAATGAGTTTGTGTGGACCGAGGACGGAGAGTTCCAACGCATCCGTGACATCTACTCTACTCCCTCGGTCGAGGGCACACCGGTAAGCAGCGTTGAACGGCATCTACTGCGTTCATCCCTAGCATCAGCCTCACGACCTGACACATGCAAACCTTCTTTTCAGGATCGGGAGCTTGAGGACGAGGAGAAACAGAAGCCAAAGCGTGGCCGTCGCCCTGCCGCAGCTGCCTCCAAGTCAGCCCGCGCTCGGGTCTCATCTAGGACGACCCGCCAGACAATCAAGAACAAGCGGGGCCGTCAGGATAATGATGGTGATGTGATCCACGAGTCCGCCGACGGCTACGACATCTTCCGTGATTCTCCCAAGGCCAGCAAGAGTGAGCACGACCTTTCGGACATTCCAGGGCGGCGCTAACGCCTTTTCAGCTCAAATTGACAGCCCATTGCAGGCGCATGGGTAAGGGATGTGTCTCTGAGGGGTTGAAACTTTACTAACTTGAGGGCAGCTACGAGCTTCGTCGCCGCTCTGCGCTCCAAGCGCTCGACAAGAACATGCCCATTGGCTCAGCATCACAAAAACAGACCAAGCTCATGTCCTACGTGACATCCCGAGAGACCGCTGCCGCCACCATGTTTGCTTCGCAGCCTCCTCTGTCCGGTGCGCCCTACTTCCACGCGCAGCACACCATGGGTCCTGGAACCTTCAACCCACTGTGCGTTCAGGCCAGGGGGGCGTACTATAACCCATACGGTTATTCCAACTTCAGCAATGGCACCAAGCCATCGCCCCCGACGTTCCAAGGAATGAACGCCATGAACCTTGGGACTATGTCCTACAACAACTTCAACGGTCCCTTTGCTCCGGATGCACCTCACGAAGCCGTCGAACATGACTACGACATTTGACACGGCTACAAGCACCAACACTCTGCTGCCCTCATGGTAAAGATGCAGCCAGCACGAAACAAGAGCAACTTGGGGACCACCCCGTTATTCCAAGACGCCAATCAGCATGGTTGAGTGAGGCCAAGCTGCATGGCTCTTGCAGCGTTGGGGGCTCGAAAACAACAGAATTCAGACGAGATTTTGGGCGGGATGGCAACCCGAGATTCATTCATCGCTGGAGGTAGAAGGGAAGGAGAACAAGGGGATCGGCTGCCTACGGCATAATCTTTACTTATGCTCATTTTCTAGATATTGGCATGGCGCATGGGGACCCAGACAACACCATCGTTACTTACTTGGTCGTACTTAACGCAAAACATCAGTGAATAGCTAAAAGAAACCATCATAGCATAGCATCTACTTACGAGAGCCCTCATGAGCCACGTGTAATTGTGGAAGTCTCGGTGTTGTTGACGAGGCTGCGGAGTTCATGCTCTTACGATGCGATCCTCGAGTGACAGATTGGCCGTATATCATGATAGAACGACTGCTGGGTTTCCGAGAGGACGGATGGAGCGAGCCATCGGGGCTTGAATCCAGGGAAGAATGAGAGGTTCCAGGAAACCGAGCAGCGGAAAGATGAGCCGGATTGGAAAGTCGAAAGGAAACGAGGACCAAGGGGGATGGCCACGATGGCAACGGACACCATGATGCAAACGACAACGGGCGAGGTCACATTGTTCTTTTGGAGCGCCAGACGATATCTTTCCCGCAGGAGAAGCGCAGCTAGGCCGTTTCAATAATGTTTATAAAACCCCTCCACAGTTGACATCAATGTTTGACCGCCCAGCGTGGAACATACAACTACAACGGATCTCCTCAGAAGGGATATCACACGCCGAGAGGGCGGATGGACGAAATTCATGCCGCCCGTCCGCCCTTGTCTCTCTACAAAGAACTTGCGCACTCCACCAAAAAAAGAAAAAAAAAATACAGAGGAGGTCTCATCGAACGGGCCGAACCAGGTCACGGCGGTCACAGCTGCTCGACGCTCGAGACGAGATGCTCGAGCTGCTCCTCCACACCCCCGCCGCCCGGGGCCTGCGTCCGCAGCACGTCCTCCAGCAGGCCCACGGCGCCCTGGAGCCGGCGCGCCTTGACCGTCTCCTCCATCTCGCGCGACTTGCGCGCCGCCACGTCGAGCACGCGCCGCGGGATGCGCGCCAGCCGCGCCACGTTGAGGCCGTAGGAGCGGTGGGCCACGCCTTCGGCGACCTCGTAGAGGAAGGTGATTTCGTCGTCGACCGAGCCTTCTTCTTCTTCTTCTTTCTCCTCCCTCGCCTCTGCTCCGTCGGGGGTGGCGGCGGCGGCGGCAGCGGCGGTACCGTTCGCGGGGAGCTGCTGCTTGGGGGGCGGCTTGCCGCCTTGCCGCGGCTTGGCCTCGAAGCGCATGTGCACGCACCGAACCAGGCCGTCGCCGAGCCCCTGCGCGACGCGGGCGAGGCTCTGGTAGTGCGTGATGAAGAGCGTGAGGCAGCCAATGTCGCGGACGACGTGGTCCAGCACGGCGTGGGCGATGGCGACGCCGTCGTGGGTCGAGGTGCCGCGGCCGAGCTCGTCGAGGATGACCAGCGAGCGAGGGGTCGCGCCGCGCAGGATGGCCGCCGTCTCGGACACCTCAACCATGAAGGTGCTCTCGCCCGCAAACAGGTTGTCGCGGGCGCCCATGCGGGTGTAGATGGCGTCGGCGAGGGTGAGGGACATGGCGTCGGCGGGGACGTAGGAGCCGATCTGGGCGAGCAGGACGAGGAGGGCCACGGCGCGGACGTAGCTGGATTTGCCGCCCATGTTGGGGCCGGTGATGAGCTGGGCGATGGGGGAGGGGGAGGAGAGGGTGGTGGTGAAGGGGATGTAGCCGTCGGGCAGGGTGTGCTCGGCGATCGGGTGGCGGCCCTGGGTGATGGAAACGGTAGGAGGCGACGAGGATGGAAGGAAGGTGGGCTTGGTGTAGCCGGGCAGGGCGGCCACCTGGGCGAGGGAGAGCAGGCAGTCGAGCGCGGCGAGAGAGGCGACGGCGTCGCGGAGCGGCTGATACTCGGTGGCGATGTCCTTGAGGAGGTTGGAGAAGGCGGCGTCGCAGGCCGCGGCGAGAGCTTCCTTGTGCTGGTCGCGCTCGTTCAGGAGGCGTATGACCTCGGGCGTGTGGAAGCGCGACAGCTTCTTGGTGCCGCTGATCTTGGCCCACGACGCCGGAACGTGCTTGAGGTCCGTGTTGGGCACCTCGATCAGGTACTCGATTCCCGATACCGTCACGTACGTGACGGGCGTCTTCTTGCCGAGCTTGGCAGCGGCCTCCTTGCGGTGCATGTCCAGATCCGACTCGACGGCCGCGATGCCCAGCTTGTGGTCGGTGATGTCTTGGGTCTCTTGGTCGTCGCGGAAGAACGCGTACTTGTCATCTTTCCTCGCCGCCTCGGGGTTGATCTTGTCCAGGTGCTTGGTGACGATGTCTCCGACGCCCGGGAGCGCGCAGAGCGCTTCGCTGATGAGCCGCGACCGGAAGCCCGTGTCGGCGGGCGTCTTGACCCGGGAGAAGTCGTAGGCGATGCGCTGGAGCGTCTGCAGGGTCGAGAGCAGCTCGGGCCGCGTGCACTTGCCATAGTAAATGCGGATCAGGCTGCGCTCGAGATCGGCGCGGATGGAGCCGAGCATGCCGGCGAGCCTGTCCACCTTCATGGTGGACTGGTTCTCGAGCAGCTCCTCCACGGCGGCCACGCGCTCCTCCAAGCGGTCCTTGTCCAGCAAGGGCCGGCCGATCCACTTCCTCAGGAGCCGCCGGCCGGGCCGGGTGCGCGTCTTGTCCAACGCCCACAGCAAGCTCCCCTTCTCCGACTGGTCCGTGGCATTCCGGTACACCTCGAGGCTCTCGAGGGTTGTGCCGTTGATCAGCATGTGCTGGCGGGTGCTGAAGGACTGGAAGTACTTGGTCAGGTCGAAGATGTGCTCCAGGCCGTACTCGGTCAGGTGCGTAATCATGGCCGAGAGGCAGATCGTGACGGACCCGGGCAGCTTCAGGACCTTGTCCAGCAGGGCGGTCGAGCGCGCATCGTCGTTCTTGGCCTTGCCTGCGTAGAACTGCGTGACGTGGGACGAGGCTTCGGCCGCCACGGTCTTGCTCTTGGGCACCCTTTCCACGCGGGTCCTGTCGCCAAAGACGTTGGTGCTGCTGCCCGCCAGGTGCTGGACCAGCTTGTCGGTGGCCTTGGAGAGGTCGCCGACGATGAGGAGCTCGCACGGCGAGATGTGGAGCAGGCGGGTCTCGATCTCGCGCCGCATGAAGCCATCTTCAAAGTCGTCGTAGATGATGTCGCCGGTTGCCGGCTGGACGGCGAGGATTCCAACGTCCACCTTCTCGTCCGTCCCGGCGCCCTTGGCGGGAGACTCGGTGAGGCACAGGAGATAACCGCCGGCGGGGGCACCGGTGCCTTCCGCTTGGTCGAGCTCTCCCGTCTCGTCGATGTAGGTCCCCTTGGTGTAGACGTTGGTGAGCTTGCGGACAAAGGGCGCGTTGCGGTTGTCGCCAGCCTTCTTGAGGGCCGCGGTTTCGAGCTGGCGGACGACGCCGACTTTGTAGCCAGCCGCCACCAGGCGCTTGACGTGGACGTTGAGGCGGTGCACGGGGATGCTGGCCGAGGCGAAACGGTCGAGATGGGCTTCCGAGGGGTCTTGGAGCCTTGTCAGCATCTTTCTTGCCGGGGCCCACGGCCAGGAAGGGGTGTACCTACGCTCGTCGTATCGAAACTTGCCCGGGATGCAGACGATGCTCAGCACCTTGGCGGCGATGCGGGCGTCCTCCCCAAAGAACCGGAACTTGTAGCCAACCTCGACGACCAGCACGGTGTCCATGTGCTTCCTCTTGATGTCGAGGAATTGAACCTCCATGGGCGTCAGCTTGCCCGCCTTGCCCCCCTTCTTCTTGGATCTGGCCGCCGGCGCGACCTCCTCCTCTTCTTCGGCATCCTCGCCCGCGCCCTCGTCGTCCTCGCCATCCCCGGCAGGGCTCTCGCCCCCGCCGTTCGCCTCCCTCCTCCGGAAGAGGGACAGGCTGTCGGGATTTCCAAGCTTCTTGACAAACCTTCTGTGCAGCTCCTCCTTCTTCCGCCTCGCCGCCTCGGCATCCCCGTCCTGCTCCTCGTCGGGCGCACCCGAGCTCGCCCCGTAGGCGTAACGCTCCGTCCGGGAGGATGAGGGCGGATGCTCCTCGGCGCGAGCCGGGGGTTTGGAGACGTCCACGGACACGTCGGACGCTTCCTCGACGTAATCATCGTCGTCGTCGTTGTCGTCGTCGCCATCGTCATCGCGGACTATCGCCCTCGCACGTTTGGATGCGCGGCCATTTTTGGCCTGGCTGCTCGGCTGGTTCTCCTGCAGACGGCGCTTGCGGACGTTCTCGGACCCAGGAGAGACAGACAACGCCTTCCTGTCGGCCGGATCGTCCTTCTTGTCGGCCGGGCTCGGAGCCGGGCTCCTGCTCGCCGGAGACGACGCTGCCGGCTTCTGGCTGGATCTCACGGTGAAGAAGCTGGTCAAGGAGGCCTGCTTCTTCTCGGGAGGCCGAGAGGACCCTGCCATGGCGCTGAGATGTGGGGTGGTGGCTGGTTGGTTGGGTTGTCGTCCAGAGTGGGATGCCGCCGAGGCCCGTTGGATGGTTTTCGGTTGGACCCGGTCAAACGCGCTTCTCGTGTGGAAGAAGCGGCACGAATTTCCGGAGACGCGAGCCGACGCGTTCCCGCGATGGAGCCGCCGCATGCGCAATCACGTGGCAAATGATAAAGTGGCGCCAGGGGTTCAGCGTCCCCCCTTTTAGGACCCACCCCGGCTCCGGGATCCACCGCCGGAGCTTTTTCTTGCGGAGGCCATGGCCCGGGAATGGCATGTTTTTCTCTGGGACGTGGCACGGCCTGACCGAATCTGGCCCATGTGTTTATGCAGCTTCTCAAGCGAACAAGAGACCCGACAAACTAATGCCGGAGGGTCACGCTGTGCGTTTGTTTCCATGTCCTATGTAGTAAGTAGTACCTAACGCCAGCATCGCTCTCGTGCCCGTTGCTCCGTACGGAGTACGTAACGGCATCTCGGGGCGCATTTCGCAACCACCGGGTCGCCGGTGGTTATAGTACGCAGCCGCTTCTCTCGGCAACTAGTTCTAGTTACCAAGCTCAAACGAAGCCCATCTCTTCTCACCAACCACCCTTCCTTCCTTGCATCCTTCCTTGTCCCCAACAGCAAGTTTGTTCTCGCCAGCCACCAACAAGTGGAGCGCAAAATCAGCGCAGAGCCCATCGAGCCATGGTTGTCCACCGAAGAGCTGAATCACGGTTGCAACGCCCACGTCGCAGAGCGCCTCCGGCGAGGCACCCGTCCCGCGACCTTGTTGGTGCCCCTTGTCATGTGTCAAGGTCGCATGCCCGCAATATCGCCCCGTCTTTGCGATGCGACGCTGGCCCACCCCCCATCCCACCCGTCAATGTTTGCCCGTTCTGGCAGTGGGGTGACGGCGTTACATCGGCCGTTCCGCCGTTGGCAACCAAAGTCTGGGGATGGCAAGCTCCCCGTGACCATGCCTGCAACCCCGGATTCTTCGGAGCGCGGACGCGGAGAGGCCGCGCTTATCCGCCTGACGCTGCCAAGAGGCGGTCAAGCCGCCCAGAGCCGCGAGCCTCAACGTGACAACGTCAAACTGGCATGTGCTCCGCCATGTTACGTGACGAGGACCGCCATGGTGATGCCGGAGCCAGCAGCCCAGGTTCTGCGTTCGCCTTCTCAGAAAAACAGGAGCGTCGAGGCAGCAGGAGGATAGAGCCAATCTGCTGGGGGATCTCTCGTGTCTTTGATGGATTTGGGCAGGACGCCGTTGGATGCTTCGCCTCCCTCCCTGCCTATCGAATTACCTTAGGCAGGTTAACCACTCATTCTGGCCTTCGCTTGGTGGCTGCTTTCTACGGCCCTTGAAGCCGAGACGCGGCGAAGAGCTGGCATCTACATACTATAGAAAGGCTCACCGTCTGGGGGCGGCTGATGTCAAGGCCGCCCGTGACTGGGCGTATCCTGGTCTCCTTGTCGTCCCAGGCGCCGGGGCCTCACCGTCAGTTTGTAAGCGACCGCCTTGCGCTACGGATTCTTGACGGGGACCTGCGTCGGCGTCGTGAATGCCGTTCTCGGGCCCCTTGCAAGTGTCAGCGGGCGGATCCGCTCCTGTAGGCTGCATCCATCGCGGGCTTCCACTCAACGAGGGGCAACCCTTGAGCCCTACTAGTAGAACGTGAAAAGAATGCGAACGGTGGCAGGATGGGAAATCCTGCAGTTGTAGGCTTTCATGAGTGGCGTGCTTCTTGATATCACTCCTTGATGGGTCAACCCTCACGAAGGCGCGCTTCTTGACCCTCAAGCATCCATGAATTTTTCCATCATTGGAGGGGGGTTGCTGACTTACACAGTCCGTCACATCATTTGTCATCGCTCCTTGGAAGCTATATTTCAGGCGACTCGCATGTCAACGTTCCCTCCGTGCTGCCCGGCCCATGCCCCCCCATCTGACTCCACATGCCCCAGAGGAATCATCTCGGCCGTGGCCCAAGGTTTCATTGCGCTGCCAGCCAGCGTTCTGTCTGCTGTTGATTCATGAAGTGTATTACTGTTGGTTCACGGAAAGAGTTCAGCAACGGCCTGTCCTTCTTCCCCAAGGAGTGGATGGAAAGCATAGGTGAATCGCCAAGAGAGCCGATAAACCGTCCCAACCAACAGCCGCTCGCCGGGAGGGAAAACGCGGGCAAACAACCCGGGAGTTGCGATGGCAAAGGGCCTTGTGTGAGAGGGGCGGCGTATCCTTGTCGAGGACGCCTGGGAAGAGGGATGTTTGAGGAGAAGAGGACGGATGCTGACCTTCCACGTCTTTGTCACAGCTTTGATTTTTACTTTTGTTGATACGTTGTTGTTTGAATTTTGGCTGGGTTTCACTCGTCTTAAACGTTTCCAAGCCGTGCTGATTGGGACAACCACGTGCTCTCAGTCTCGGATTCGGCGTGTCTGAGTGGCCTGCAGAGCCCTTCTTGAGTTTGGTTCCGTCGTCTGCATGTCGGACGCTAGTGAACCGGAGGATGAACCTCTCCTGTGGGACGGGGGACGGTACGACGGCCAGAGAAACAGCACGTATACTAATGGCTGGTACCTGATAGGCATCCTCCCGGCTCCAGGACCACACCACCAAGGTCGATGTTAACATCAGGTTCCTCCTGAGTTTTGGGTTGTTACTATTGGCTCCCTGCTCACTTGGTTCTGACGGTCGCTGCTCCACCCCCCGTGGACAAAGGCTGTCCATGTCCAGACTTGCACTCCACGGCGTCTCTGAGGCATGACGCGAGGTAGCTATCTCGGGTGTACTTGGGTTATACGTATCTTGCGACTAGCTCCCCGTAGAAGTAAGCTTCATGTGAACGTGACACCGGGATCGGGTACAACCTTGAACGTTCACGGCATGTTCCGAACCGGCAGGTCGTCCCATCATCCCGAAGCTCTCCTTGTGTTTTGGAGGGGTGTACGTGTGGTGTATAGTAGTATGCTGTGTACTGCGTAGTGTAGCCGTTGTTGACAGGAAGGACCTTGGGGGGAGAATTGGAAGGGTTTTCCCAAGCCCATCGCACAGACTGACCAATACTACACGGCAAGGTCTTTGGATGATGTCGTGCAGTCGTCCAGCCCGACAGCGCACAAAGGTTGGGCCGGATCTCTCGTGTCATCAGAGGTGAACTCCATGACGGTTCCGGCCTCGGAGTTGTCCCATGTCGGCCAGGACCTGTTGACCAGATTCGATTCCATCGCCGCCAGGGGCGCGGTGGCCAGGAAGGAACTTGATGTTGGGGGTCCCGTCGCGGTTGTGATGAAAGGGATGATGCGCTGACCCCACCAGGATGGGTTGGGTTGCAACCTCATGGTTCCATGGAAGGTAGTTATGTATAGTACACCAACACAGTAGCATGGCGTGCCACCAGAACACCAAACCGTCAGCGGGGGACGTTGGGTCCCGGGTCCTTCCGAGGAAAAATACAATCAACAAACTCTTCCCTTCAGGTCCTGGAAGCGAGACGATTGACGTGCGACGGGATCGAGCCCTCAACACCGGTCATCCCCAACGGGGCCAGAAAGCCTTACAGAGGTGCACTCGGTTAGTTCCTTTGTCGGCCCCCTTATCGAGGGTTCGCTCCCGATTTCCTCTTGTAGCCCTCAGCAGCATCTCCGGTCGCGTCTTCCAGGCCAGCATCCCGTCGGGACGGATCACCGACTCTCGGCTCCCGATGATAGCCCACGCCAGTTGGTCGGGCCAAAATCCAGCCGCAGCCTGGATCAGCAAGGACACCCAAAGGGTTGCCGACCCCACGGATCCAGAACCCACCGGACCAGTCCCGATGGGCAGCAAGGCGTCTTGCGAGAAGCCCGACCCACAGCCGAGCAGCACGCCCGGCAGGATCACCACGATGGCACGCCTTTTGGTTCCCGGCTGAGAGGTTCTGCCCTCGCCTGCCGCGCCCTGTTCCCCCATCAGCTGGCGCGCCTGGCTTCTTGTCGCGTCTTCCCGGCTGGCGATGGCCGGAAAGGAAGCATTTGCTGAGAAATTCCTGCGCGGCGACTGACGGGCGCAAGACGAGGGCTGTGGGCGTGTAGCAACGGCACGCACCTGACGTTACACCAGGAGGTGACGTTCGTTTAGGCTAAATGCACGCCAAGACGGGTCATGTTCGACAGCAGCCGTGGCGCGAGACCCAAAGCAGCCACACGCAGGGAACGGCGAGTCAGCAGCTGGCGTGCGCCGTCGTTAGCGTCCCCCTGGCACCAACGCTAAACGCTGGCGCCGTCGGGCCTCCCGTCTGCGAAGCGTTCCTGGATCGGCTAGCGTGACGGCGCTGCTGCCGTTCTCGAAGCTTGTGAAGAAGCTGCCGACCACTCAGCAATCGCCTCTCGGCTCCGGATCGGACGCCACGCCGCCATGGGGGGGGCCAACGCTCGCTCAACCGTGGGCTACTGCAGCTCGGATTTACGGGCACGATTCCTAACGTCCAATCACCCCCCCCGGGCTGGCGGCGGCCGGCCCACTCGATCCGGCCTGGCTCCTCGGCTGGTTCGCATCGTTCGGGGAGCGTTTCAACGGGCGCATGATGGTGGTTTCCTTGCAGCAAAATGTGCTGTCTCCCGAGACGGCCAGCTGACAGGTCTGTCCGTTCCTCGCCGGCTCGAGCGCTCAATGCTCGACCACACCTTTCCATGCTTCCACGGCCACTCCGTGTCCAATCGCCCGCCCAGGCCTTACCAGTACCGTGTTTTGTTTGCTTGACAGGGTCTTGGGCGCGTGTTGGCGAGTGTGTCTTGTCTTGCTCTCCAGATTGCATGGCATCCCTAATGCGACGCTCGGGGCACTTTCATCCACAAAGGCCACGCCGGTCCCTGCCACGGCAGACCGACGGCATACCGCTCAGAACGGAGCACCTCCACACCCCACTCCGCCCCTTGGGGAAATTTGTCGACGGCCGCTCCGCAGCACAGTATGGTATAGTACATACCGCGCAGTAGCCTTCCGGCGCACCATCTCATTTCCATGCGCAATGCTCTTGTTGGCGATCCGGGGAGTGGAAAGCGAACCTCCCCACCTGTTGGCGCCTCTGTCAAAGAGCCCTCTCGCCACGTTTGTCTCGTTGGCTTTGGAGGTTCGAAATCACGGCCCGAAGAGGCTTCCGATCAAGTGCGCCACACTGGACGAGATGCATGCACCCCGTTCGTCATCGGTCCGCTTCCACCGGCAAGGCGGCTGTTGGCTCTTTGGGGCCTGGAGGATTCCTTGCTCTCATTTGCTCCAGCGGTTCGCTTGCCCTGCTTGCTGACTGGTAGACCACGCAAAACCGGTCCGACCCCCCATCCTTGGATACCCCGTTTGGGATGTGGTGCCCCAAGATTTGGCAAGGGGGTGTCGTGGGTGCCCGCAAAACAGGGGGGGGGGGGGGGGTTGTTCCCCGGGGGGGCGGAGGGAGGGGGGGCATGCCCTGTTGCGGGGAGGATTCGAAAAAAAAAGTTGGGGAAACTTGGAGAAAGGAACAGGCCCTGCTGATCATCTGGAGAGCCTGGAGACTGGGGGGGTTCGACGGGGTCTAGGTTCGGCTTTCCGTGGCCCAGAGTCCGTGTGCCTTTTGCGGGAACCATCAGAAGCGATGCCTTCGGGACTTTTTTTTTTTGCTTTCATTGTCCAAAACGGACTGGCGAGGGCCAACTGGAGAGCCATTTTGGGGCTGATGTTCGACATCTGCTCCGTCCTCCTTGAACGGCATGGTGCTCGCCATTCGAGATTAGCCTCTGCGTAGGACGGCTCAGCGACTCTTTTGCGCGCTCCCGGCAAGACAATCTGTTGCCGCCTCGCTCCGTCCCGGCCATGGGTCGCCGAGTACGTACCTACGCTCGCTCGGGCACGGTGGTAGCGTACCGTCGTTGGTCGCATGTCTGCGCATGTCCAGGTACCCCGGCTGTTTGGACGGGTGGAGGCTCTCGCGGAGCGCGAGGGCCCTCGGAGGGACAGAGATTGGTTAAGCTTCAATGCGTGACCTGGGGACCCCATCCTCCCCCCCCTTCCACCCCTCGAGCGCCCCGGCTGCGCGTCCCAGTCGCTTGGACGGACCGCTTGTCCGTCTGGCGGCACGCTGCGGTACCCCAGAGGTGAAGCTCCCAGGTCTCACGACGTTATAAACCTTGATGGCGCCCTCCTCGCTCATCCTGTTCCTCCTTCCTCTCTCGTGTCCTCGTCACCGGGTTCCAACAAGACGGCTTGTCTGCATCGGCCGATCCCTTTCCCGAGAGCCATCAACACACCCTTACCCACCAACACCAAGTGAACCACCCGTCGACACATCGTCGGTGGTCAAGATGGGTATCTTCAGCAAGAAGCCCAACGCGTCCGCGCCCGCGGACGCCCAGGAGGAGGCGCCCAAGTTCGAGAGGGTTGACTGGAAGAGGGACCCTGGTCTCAGGAAGCTCTACTTCTACGCCGCCATTCTTTGCGTTGCCTCGGCCACCACCGGTTACGATGGGTGAGTCTGTCCGTCCCTGTCGGGCGGGGCGGCCCGTTCGGTTTTGGTTGTCTGGCGCAGCACGGCTAACGGTTCTCTCTGCAGCATGCTCTTCGGTTCCCTCCAGAACATGGAGCAGTGGAAGTCGTACTTCAACGACCCCAGCGGCAGCGAGCTCGGTCTCCTCGGTGCCCTCTACCAGATTGGTAGCTTGGGCTCGATCCCCCTTGTGTAAGCAGCCATGTCCCCGCCGACGGTCGTTGGAGACGGGAAACTGACCTTGGCTCGCCCGCAGCCCCATCATCGCCGATCGTTTCGGCCGCAAGATCCCGATCGCCCTCGGCAGCCTCATCATGATCGTCGGTGCCATCCTCCAGGGTGCCTGCCAGGACATGCCCAGCTTCATGGGCGGCCGTGTCCTTCTCGGCTTCGGCAACTCGCTGGCCCAGATCTGCTCTCCCATGCTTCTCACCGAGATCTGCCACCCCCAGCACCGTGCCCGCCTCACCACCGTCTACAACTGCCTGTGGAACGTCGGCGCCCTGATCGTTGCCTGGATCTCGTTCGGCACCAACTTCGTGCCCAGCGAGTGGTCGTGGCGCGTGCCTGCGATCCTCCAGGCGCTGCCCTCGCTCATCCAGATCGTCTTCATCTACTGGGTGCCTGAGTCGCCCCGTTGGCTGATCGCCAAGGACAAGCACGACCAGGCCCTCCAGACCCTCGCCAAGTACCACGCCAACGGCGACGTCAACAACGCCACCGTCCAGTTCGAGTACCAGGAGATCAAGGAGACCCTCCGCCTCGAGTTCGAGGCCTCCAAGAGCAGCAGCTACCTCGACTTCTTCCGCACCCGCGGCAACCGCTACCGCTTCGCCGTCCTCATCTCCCTGGGTATCTTCTCCCAGTGGTCCGGCAATGCCATCATCTCCAACTACTCGTCCATCCTCTACGACACGGCCGGCATCACCGACTCGACCCAGAAGCTCGGTCTCTCGGGTGGCCAGATGGGTCTCGCCCTCGTCGTCTCCATCACCATGGCCATGCTTGTCGACAAGTGGGGTCGCCGTCCCATGTTCCTGACTGCCACCGGCGGTATGTTCGGCACCTTCATCTTCTGGACGCTCACCTCGGGTCTCTACGATGAGAAGGGCGCCCCCGGCTCCAACTACGCCATGATCGTCTTCATTTGGATTTTCGGCATCTTCTACTCCCTCGCCTGGTCGGGTCTGCTCGTCGGCTACGCCATCGAGATCCTGCCCTACAAGCTGCGCGCCAAGGGTCTCATGGTCATGAACCTGACGGTCCAGGCCGCCCTGACCCTCAACGCCTACGCCAACCCTGTTGCCTTCAAGCACTTCGGCAAGCAGGCCTGGAAGCTGTACCTCATCTACACCGTGAGTTTCTCTCCATCTCCGCCCCCTTTTTCTCAAGCCAAACCACCCCCACCACGCAGCTGGCTAACCTCTTTGTCTCTCACAGTGCTGGATCTTCCTCGAGCTCTGCTTCGTCTACTTCATGTACGTCGAGACCAAGGGCCCCACCCTCGAGGAGCTCGCCAAGGTCATCGATGGCGACGACGCTGCCGTCGGCAAGGTCGAGATCCACGAGGAGAAGGTCAAGGAGGACAAGGCCTCCAACTAAGCATTGCGCTTTCTTCTCTCGGGTGTTTTGGTGATGGGATCTCCTTTCTCATCCGTCGGCAATGGGTTTTTTTTCCAAGGCTTTCTGCGTGCCGCGGGTGGATGCGATGTTCTCTTGCCCGGGCGTTGTATGTGATGATGTGATGGGTTCGGGATGATGGGATGGATGGACGGGATGGATGGTAGAAAATATTCCCCCTTGTGTCTGCTTTTTGGTGTTTGATTTCTTTTCTAGCTATGGCTATAATTTACTTGCGCCGCGGCGAAAGCCGCGGATTTTGATACCATACCAACTTACCTACCTCTACCCACACGTACCTCTTTTTTTCCTCTGATCATTTTTGCCATGAACAATCGAAAGGTATCATGGAAGAATGCCTGACGCTTCCCTTGGTCCGCTGGTGAACTACCGACCTAGGTATTCCAGCGCCTACTGTGTACATAGGTGGTTCGTTGACCTCTGTACCTACACAGTAGCTGGCTGGCCGGCGCCCACCAAATCGGCCCGGCTCCATGCGCTAATTAGTTCTTGGCACGGGTGGGGCTCGGCACATGCCGCACGCACGGGTTTCCTGTTCCGTGATTCCGGGCTCCATAAGGATGTGGGCGGGTACGGACTAATAACCAGTTGGTTATCTCGGAGACTGGGTGGGCGAAGCTTGGATTTGGAACCATGCTTGGAGCCATGCCGGGGGGGCGTGGAGGGCACGCGCTAGCCAGCAGGACAGGGCAGTAATTCAACTACGCAGTATGTACATGATAACACGGTACGACAACGTACAAACAAGCCCGTCCACCTACGACAGACGGACCACCCCCCCCCCCCCAACGCAGCGCAGCACGCGCGCCCGGTCGAGGGGACAGCGGGACCTCAGGCTGCCTCCTGGACGAGCTTGATGCGCTCTTCTTTGAATGCCACATTGGTAAATGAATCGACCGGGGCCCGCGCACTGGTTGGCTCAGCAGCGGCGTATGGTGTGGTGGTAAGGGGCAATCAATCAATCTCGTGCAGTGAGGAGACGGCCTACGCAGTAGCAATATCGAAGGGGTTGTTGACGGGGGAGCGTTTGTTTCCCTGGATTTGGAATCTTGCATGGCATGGGGACCGAGGATCGCCGTCTTGTGTGCAGCACGTTGAAGGCGTTCGCAGTCTTGGAGATCTTTGCTTTCTCCCCCCCTCCCTCTCCCTCCCTCCCTCCCTCCCTCTCTTTCTCTCTTTCTCTCTCTCTCTCCCTCTCTCTCTATCTCTCTCTCTCACGCATATCTCCACCGTAGCTACGTGTCTACTGTGTACGGTAAGTTACCTCCCCACCTTGCCGGTGCAGGTACACAGTCCGGGGAGTTGGCGGCGATGACGGGCCGGCCTAAGAGCACAGGCTGAAGAGAGAGTGGAGTGAGGAGCGAGGCGTTGGCAGCAGGGAGATGGCCTGCTTCCGATCCGCCCCCCTTACCAACACACGCGTGCAGTTAACAGGCATGTTTTACCCAGGACGGGAAAGTTGGTTGGCGAAATCGCGAGGTGGGGTGCGTCCGAGGCGCCGGGTCGGGAGCTATGCCTCGAGTCTGGGTAAATTGGCCGGGTGGTGTGGTGGTTTGACACGCCTCCACCGTGCTGGGATCGGGGACTTTGTTCTGGTTGATTCACGACGCTAAACTTGATGCGCGTTCTTCACCTGTATATTATGGTGGGTGTACATACATGCGGGTTGGATAGCGCTCCCAAAACCTAGCGAAAGCAAGGCACCACCATAGTTTAGCGTGTGGATGAGAGGATCGGGCTGCTTGCGTGCCCAACACCGTTCTTTTCCCCAGCCCCTGCGGGGGAGAGACCGGGGGGGGGGGGGGGGGGTGAGACATGAAGTAATACCCGGCATTGATCTGCTGACGCTGCGAACGGAGCATCAAAGTTCCTTCGAGGCAGGCGTCTGCTGACTTTTGGGAGAGCGGACGCGGATTTGCCTGTGCCCATGCCTCTCGCTCCGTCTCCGTCCCGCCTCCGTTCCAAGGACTGATCATCTCGGATGTCTTCGGTCAAATTAATTACTACGGTGCCGCCTCCGGCATGTTGCTCGACGAGGTGCCTACCTACGCATCCAACGGCATGAACTTCATTCTAGAAGCATGATGGATTCGTCACCCTCGCTCTCCTGCCGGCCGGCGGTCATCTTGCACGGTCATGACCGGCTGGAGGAACTAGGGCGCCATGGTCATGCTACTCACTCGGCATCTGCCACGCCTCCTGCAGGCCGTGCCTCTCCGGCGAGAGCTCCGGAATGCCGACAGGAGAATGGAAGCGAGGAAGTTGGTCGCTGGAGGCGAGGTGCTTGCTCAGCAACGCCAGGGAGGCAGGCCGGCGACATGTGCAGCGCCGATCCCATAATGACCGTAGAAACCTGGAAAACGCCGTCTCTCCGGTCGGGGGCCAAAACTAACAGCATGTATGCCTATGCAAGCGCCCCCTCCACCACGCCATCCCACCCACCCAACCCAACACCATGCGTCCAGCCAGCTTCACTCCCAACACGCAAACACCGCTTCGGGCAGCAGAAAGGGCGCCCTCCCTCCCCACCAGCCCCGCTTCGGCAGAGCTGAAAGGATCTGCGCAACGCTCAGCTCCCGCCTGCTCCGTGCTTCTCGTGCTGCATCGGCGCCGGCAAACGGATCCGGGCCGGCTGCTGACATCGGCATCCGGAGCTGCGGAGGGCTCATGCTTAACTAGGAATAACTAGACGCCTCGCTCCCGGGAGGCGGCGAGGGAGGGGGGGGGGGGGGGGGGAGGGGTGGTGCCCAGCTTGGAAGCGAGAAGAGGAACCCCAAGCTCCTAGCGTTGGTGCGCAGCACGTGGCAGGGCCTGTCAAACATAAGGTACTTGGACCCTTTTTCAAGGGATTGGCGTCCCGAGAGAGTGGTTAGCGAGGACGCAGGACCTTGAAGGGTATCGAGGACCTTGCGCCCGTCGACAGCTGAGGTGGCAGCTGTTGGCTTCTCCGTCAGGACCTCGGGCATATATGCACACACGAGAGTCCCTTGGAGTCCTTGGCTGCTCCGCTTCTCCTACGGAACCCTGCGTGGTCTACAAGGCAGCAAACAAATAAACACATGAGAGATGTCTTGCGCCGTTGGTTTCGTTATTACCAACAGCGTTCGCGAGCGTCACGCTTGCTACCACGTACAGGCCGCTTTTGAGCCCCCAACGCCCTCCCAAGTCCCGACCCTGAGTGGTTCACAAGGCGACGGCAAATCCCGATGGAGCATTCGGCCTTGATCTTTGTTGGTAGCTACGTGCTGGTCCATCCTACCTAGGGCTTGTTGTGTTCTTCCAGTCCCTTCCACTCCCTGCCCGCCCCCCAAGCACGCCATCCCACTTGGTAGCTCATGGTGCCACGCGGCCGCACGCCACGGCCGCTACGACGAAACCAATCGTGTCAAATCTGCTCATTGAGGGGGGCGTACGCAGCAGAGAAGGCGAGAAGGATGCGCGGCGTCGTCGAACAGTCCCGCCGTGCCCTCTCCAAGAGTGTGTGTTGCAGCAGGTGTGAAGCTCGCATTCCATGTTGTCAAGCGCTCGCTCCATGTGACCCCGGCAATGTGTTCTGTTTCCCTCTCGACGTCCCAAGCAAGGGCGTGCGGCTTAGGTGTCGGCGAGACGCAGAGTGGTAAAGCCGAAAAGGGGTGATTCTTCGTCAGAAGCACACTTACACAACGGCCGCTGAGCAGCTGCGCCATGGCATTCCTCTTCAGGACATATACTACGTTGTAGTAGGCCGTCGATAAGTGACGAATCATTATTCCTCATGCCTGCAGTTGATAACGGGTCTCTAGATGAAGAAACAAAAGAGACCAAGGCACGAGGACAACGAGACATTGAGACGTCATAGGTCCTGTGACCAGCTGGCCTGCAGTCAAAACCCCGGATTCTGCGCAGCGTAGGGCCGATTACCGCGGGGATATCGGGCCATCCCCAATTCTGAACTGAAAGATACGGAGCGAGGAGTGCTGCCCTCCCGATGGCGCAGCATGGGAAGACAAACACGCGGCAGTTCCTGGTGGAACGAAGAGAACAGGCATTCGGGCCGACAGGCGTCCTTCTTGCCTGCTTGTATCTCCTTGCCCAGCTGGAACCGTGTTGCCGACGGCATGTTCAAAGTCGTACCTGTGCATTACATGTCGGAGATTGGACTCTGAGGCCCGGGACGACAAAATGAAACAATCAACCTGGTTGCGTTTGGAGAGAGGGGGGTCGGTGGTTGTTTAAGCTACGTTCTATGTCCTTGAGTGGTTAAGTCGCAAACCTTGAGTCTCTGGTTTGAGTCCTTGGGTTGCTTGCGTCTCTTCTGTGAGTATGAGTACTCGGGGGTCTTTGAGTCTTTGGGTTGCCAGAGTCTCAAGTCTTGCGTCTCTTGGAACTGCAGTGCTGAGCACCCCCGGGCTCTAACCCTTGTAAAGCCCCGACCAAGCCGTCCTCGCCACCGGTCTCTGCCCCGCCCCTCAAGCTCCCTATACTCCTTTGTGAGCAGCGCGCCCTGTAGCACATAGACATCCTCGTTTGCCGTGGCTGTCCGGTAGCCCAGATCGTCGAGGTTCGCCGAATGTCGAGCAGTTGGTCGGCGCGATCACACCCTGACCCGATCGGCTGACAACCAAGAAACGCTCTGGCGACGGGTAGACAGCTGCAACTTGCAAAGTCCGGGGGCCACACCAGAATCCCATGCCCTCCACCAGTCTATGCCGCAACACAGCGGACCCCCCTGATCCATGACATGCTGCTAGGTCAAGCCCGGTGGTCTCCAAGCACACAGAAGGCGACCCTGCGGCAGTGATACGGCGGCCCGAAGGCCTGGACTGATCACCGCTCCCGTGGTGCAGGGCAGATAGGTCTATCTGCAGGGTGCAGAATCGGCCATGGCTCAGGGAGCGTGTCCGAGGCTGACACCCCTTAGCGAATCCCTGGTTGGGAGGTGGTCGCTCGGACGCAGCAACGGTGTTCCGCTGGCCCCTCATTCAACGCCCTTGGACCAGAGGAGCAGCCCCATCCATCGCAGTGGCCGTGGCCCTCCTCCTCCCCTCCGCCGTAGGACGTCACCCGGGGGGGGGGGGGGGGGGGGGACGCGGGAGCGCGCCGACAGGCGTCGTCAACGGCCCATTGGCGTTTGCCGTGCGCGTCGTCGAGATGGGCAAAGGAGCGGCGGCGGCGGGGGGATCACTGAATGTCCTTCACACCCGGGGACGAGTAGACCTCAAGCTGGCGGCGGCCTTTGCGCAGCAGAAACTCGATGGCGGTGAAATCGCGCTTGTCGATCTTGATGTTCTTTTCGAACTCCGACCTACGCATGGCACGGCCATCAGCCCCTGTTGACCCTGTTGACCCTGTTGAAGACCATGGCGGCTCGCAACGTAGGTATTCCCCCGGAGCGTTCTGGCATGGTGGCATGAAGCCGTTCCTTACCTAGCAAAGCGCAGGAAGTGGTCCCGGCTGGCCTCGGGCTTCTTGCGGCACTCTCGGATGCAATGCCGGTAAAGAGCCAGCACCTCTTTTTGTAGGCCAGACAGGCGCATGGTGAAAGGCTCTGGGTGGATGGACGGTAGCGTGATGTTCGATGTCTGGTCTGGCCTGGTCTGGTTTGGTCTGCGTGTCTTTGATCAAGCGCGAGCTAAAAAGTTGGATGGTTTGATACAAAACCCCTCGGCACGTCATCAACAGGGGGGCAGCCGGCAACAAGGGCAAAGATGGCCCACCGGAAGAAGAGAAAAACAAAAAAAAAGCCAAGCCCAATGAAGAGGCCCACTTCCCGACCCCGGGACTCCGAGGGCTCGGGGCGCCAAGCTCGGGAGACGGCAGCGGTTCCCCTCCTCCCCCCGAGCCGATGTCATTTATCAGCGGGGCTGCTCCGTCAGTGGATAACTAACTACCGAAAAGCGGTGTGTTCAAGAACGTGTTGGCAGACCAAGACACCTAAGGAACGGTGGTGCAGACACGATCCAGGAAGAGATAAGGCATCCTAGATGGGAAGCGGGCACGACAAAGAACTATTCACTAGTTGGCAGAGAGTGTCGAGCCAAACCCCTCGGCTCACGTCGTGACTTGGGCGCCCACCGAAGAGCTGAATGGTGGCGGACGGTCTTGGCTCGGATTGACCCCCAAGCCCCCGAGCTCATCCATCCATTCCGCCTGCTGACAGACAGCCTCGCTTGTCGTCATGAAACAAAGAGCGGAAGGCTGCCCTGGATTTCGCTCTCGGGCGTCGGCCAGCAGAACATCACCACACACCAGAGAAGAGCCTGACATGGCATGCCCGGCACGTCAGTCAGAGAGACGGGGAAGAAGGGGGGGGGTCCGGGGCAATCCCCAGCTGCTGGAGCTTTTTCCCCAGAGATGCCCGTTGCCGGAGACGACTCACCACCCCTCCTTCAGAGATTCCGGTCGATCCCGCGCTCTGCATTCTGCATTCCACCCCAGTGACTGGGTCATCGAACACGTCTTGTCGGCGCGTGCATTCGCCTCTCGCCCTGCCGAGATGCATCGCACGGCGACAAAGCGCCCATGTTGCTCTGGGTGCTATGACATGCCCGCCCCCCCTATCGGGAGCCGCAAAATTGGGTACGTAATGGCGTTTGGTTGCGCCGTCGGGTGGGAGTCGTGAGTGGTTCCAGGGGGGCCCTCCCCACACCACGCCACGCTGCCGTTGCCGTTAGCTGCATGCGGTGCGGCCCCGGATAGTTGCATGTAAGTGAGCTGACGGTGGTGGAATCCCTACGTCTTGGGTAACTACTGTGTACACAGCAATACTGTGTGCTTTGGGCTCGTCTTTTGAGCCGGAGACGGCTCGAAAGGCGGATGGGAATCCCTGGGAGAGGAATCGCGATTTACTTGTGTAGACAGGAGAAGCCGCCGGATGGCCGTAACGTACCCGACTTAGACAGCACAGGTTTCGGATCACGACAGGGAAGCACCCTCGATCAACCTCGGTCTTGATTCACGATAATGTTCCGATGCCATCCCTCAGGCTGCGGGCGCAACCCCCCTCCGGTGTTTTCAGCTCCAAGCCTTGGCGCGCCCTGCTTCTTATCGTTATCTCGCCTCCATCTCGTTATCAGCTACCGGCGGACCACGCGGAGCGGGTGTCATGACATGAGCTATTGTCGGGGACTGCCCATCCAGCCAGCCAGCCATGCATCAGGCTCCCCGGCCGGCCAGGGTTCTGCTTTGTGACAGGTGAACCCCAAGACCCCTATAAGGCACACCTCGCCTGCTCCGTCCGAGCCCGTCTTGAAACCGTTTGTCCATTTTTCTTCAACCCAACAAGACCACCCCTCCCGCCCGCTTACGTCGACAGGCGATCGATAGCATTCCCGTTCCCCTTGATCTCCCCCGACAGCCCGTTGCGGATCCGCCTGCAATCCTTTGTCTCGACAACACACAACAAGACAAGACAACCATGCCGGGTCCCGAAGTTTCTCACGGCCGCGGCGGCGCGGGCAACATCAACCCCGATAACACAAAGTACGTCGACGGCGAAGTGGTCCGCATTGGCGTCGTTGGCAGCCATGGCGACGGAGCCTACAGCACTGGTCGTGGAGGTTCGTGATGTTTCATTTCCTTGTGAGCCTTTCTCTGAGAACCACCAACACACATACATACACCTACACATACACATACACTCACGAAAACACCCGACAACATCATGCCCATATTCCCCATGCGAAGAACACTGAGAGAGAGAGAGAGAGAGAGAGAGAGAGAGAGAGAGAGAGAAAGCCATAAGAAACTGAAACGCCTCTCTTCTCCATCACTGTTATCAATCCCCCCCCCCAATCCATGGATCATCCAACCCCCACATGACGTGCCAAGCCAGTGGCTTGCGATAAGACGAGGGGCGCCATTTCCGACAGACCCCCCCCCCCCCCCGGTCGGCCGCCCGCCCACCGATCTTCGTTAGCTCGATGGCGTCCCGATTCGGGTCAACAAGCGTGTGCGCGGGCGGGCGGTCAGGTTTGCGTTTGTGCCTTGGACAACAACAAGACCAAAACAAAAGGCTGACGACGGCTCCCGGCTTTTACAACCCCCCCCCCCCCCCCACAGGCGCGGCCAACATCGGCGACGCGGGCACCAAGCAGATGGGGCGTGCCGATACGGACCTGATCCCCGAGGCCGCCATCCGCCCCAGCCGCGACGACACCGACTACCACACGGGCCGCGGCGGCGCGGGCAACGAGCGCCTCGCCGCCACCAAGTCGGCGACCGAGGCCCCGGCCCTGGCGGCCAAGCCCGCGCCCACCGCGCCGGTGGGCCTCGCGGACCTGCTGAAGAAGAAGCTCCTGGGCGTGTTCAAGAAGTAAGTGGTCGAGCGGGCGCCGGGGGTCCGTTGATTGGAAAGGAGAAAGAGATAGAAGAAAGGGAAGAGGCGTTGAGGTGGGTGAGAGGGAGAGAGAGAGAGTGTGTGTGTGTGTGTTTGTGTGTGAGCGCGACAGAGAAGGGGGGGAGTAGCTGTTGTTTCTGTTGTTGAGAGGATGATGCGACTTTTTTGGCTTCGATTGCTGCTCGTTTGTTTCTTTTTTTTTTTCAGTTGTCTGCACTGATACCACGGAGAGACTTGGAGATGGGATTTTGGCTGGCGCACGCCGCTGTGCTCAGGGAAATAATATCTACGTATACCATGGTGTACCCACCTCCCTTTGCTTAGGCACATACCCGGTTTTATAATACGCATTGGGGATTCGAGCCTTTGTTTTCGATGCCGTCCCTCGAGACTTTTGCGTTCCCCTTGGATGTTTTGAAGGCTTCCGGCGCAGGCCCCGGACCCAGGGAAACGTCCTAGACGCTGCAACTTGCCCGCCACCCGTTGCGTGAGGTGGGTTGGACACAGAACGCGGCCAGGAGCCGGCAATCGAGAGGGCTCCGCACCCGCTTCCCCAGATCTACCGACGCAGGGATGACACCTCCTCCCCGGGTGCGTCATGCTGGGCGAGCGCGGGATGCGACGTTGTGTTTCTCTGCGCCGTGTCTATCGCGGTGCGCCTGGCCGATAGGGACGAGAGCCCCTTGCTATGAAGGAACCTGCCCGTGATGCTGGGTGTGGTGGTAACTAGTTACCGTTAACCAGCACGGGAGCCCCCTTTCCGGGGTTGCGATAAGCCCCGATGGATGGCCGGTAGGTAGGCAACCCTTTGGGCCAACCCCTGACATGTTTGTATAATATCAGATGCACTACATATTACATACAAGAGGCTGGCTGCAGGCACCGGGTCGTGCGTTCGACCGAGATGGTGGTACCCGGTGCGATGCAAAACCCGCCTCATGCCCTGATCAGGACGCATCGCAACGGAGGCGACCTGTCCGATCAAGTCGTTGCTTTTCCATGGAGCTCTCTTCAAGGCCGGACTGATCAACCAACACACACTAGTTAATTCGATGCTAGTGCTGGCAGGTGCCCAACAGCGGGCGTCGCAATGGCCTGAAACATGGGGCCGGCGACGATGTATCTTGTCGGGGCCACTGTGACGAGATTGTCGCTTGAATTCGGATTCGTTCGTTCGTTTCTTGTTTGTTTGAAGGTTGTATCTCAAGTCTTCATTTTTTTTCTTTTTGTTTTATCGGGGGGTTGTTGGGTGTTTTGCCAGCTAGGTTGAAAGCAAGTTTGCTTAAAGGTACCTAGTACCTTGTAGTTACCTACTTGACCGAGCAGTCTACATGCCCGCCTGGGTATCTAACGTTAGGTAATTAGGTAGATAGCAGGCAGTTCGTTGGTGTAACTCTTGTGTCCCGTCCTGACGTCCTGCACTCATTCGGTATCTTGGTAGGTGGGGAGCCGGCTGGACCTCCTCCCAGGGCCGTTGTTTTGGGTTAGCGCAGGCAGCACAGCGAGCAGTGACGTCGTCCAAGCATCGTTGAACCCGGCTGGCTGGCGGTTCAGCTGACCTTTTTGTACCCTGCCATTCTGCAGCACAAACTGCCGCAATCCGGTTGCCAGCCCAAAACAACAACAAAAAACACCGATCTGAGATCAGGGCTGCTTGGCTTCGGAGTCGTTCCCTTCGCAGCGTTGGGGCGTTCGATCGAGTCGCCAAAAACAAAACAAAAAAAAAAAAAAAAAAAAAAAAAAAAACACAGTCCGCGCGTGGGCTGCTCTTCAACCTGGAGCGGACGATCAACGAACAAGGACCTCCTAGGACCATTCAGGACCCGACCCGCTGTAAGCAACGCTAAGCTAGGCCGGAAACGGGGGTGGTTCCACCCATGGCACCGACCCGGAACAGCAGCCACCACCAATCGGCCACGGCCACGGCCGCGGTTCGACCTCCTCCCGCGCCGCGGCTTCTCTCCCGCCTGTCGCACATGTCCAAACACTCGGTCCGATCCTCTTCCTTCGAGGCCGACGACGAGCGATCCCGCAACAGCAACAGCAGCAGCACAACCACCACCACCACCACGACCCCGGATGATTTGGATCTCGGTGGCATCCTAGGATACACCACCGCCAGCAACAGCAGCAGCATGAGCTACGTCGCTGGCCCCCACGGCGCCCGCAACGGGTCCGGCGGTGACCATGACGACGAGAGCTCCTCCGGCTCGCTGCTCCTCCCGCCGCGCTACCCCGGCGACGACACCCGTCCGACAAGCGAAAGGGAGCTGGCCGGCTGGTACGCGTATGCGTTTGCCGCCGAGGTATATGTTGTTTGTGGTAAGTGGCGGTCCTCCTGTCCTGACGGTGCTTTGCATCATCGCATCCATGCATCCATAAGGTAGCTAACACGGGCGGGTGTCCGCGCAGCCATCGGTACGTGCTCGTCGCCCCGACCGCCGCCACAAACCACAAAAAAACACTGACCGCGTAGGCTCCTTCATCCCGATCCTCCTCGAAACCCTGGCCCGCGAGAACGGCGTGCTCCTCTCGGACCGGACCTCACCCTGCGGCTCGAGCTCCGACAAGGGCGCCCACGGGGGCGAGTGCGTCGTCTACGTGCTGGGCTTTGAGATCAACACGGCGAGCTTCGCCATGTACACGTTCAGCATCAGCGTGCTGCTGCAGGCCATCCTCGTGGTCAGCATCAGCTGCGCCGCCGACCATGGCAACTACCGCAAGAAGCTGCTCCTCGCCTTCGCGTGGATCGGCAGCGGCTCCGTCATGCTCTACCTCTTTGTCACCAAGAGCCTGTACCTGATGGGCGCTCTGCTGGCCATCGTGTCCAACACGTCCTTTGGCGCGTCGTTTGTGCTCCTCAACTCGTTTCTGCCCCTGCTCGTCCGCCACCACCCGGAGGTCGCCCGCGCCGAGGCCGCCGCCGCCGCCGCCGCCGCCGCCGCCGGCACGAACGGCAACGGGAACGGCAACGGGAACGGCACCAGGCATCGCCGTCGCCGGGGCAGCCTGGACGGCGCCCCCGAGGAGGAGAACCTGGCCGACTCTACCGCCGCGCTGCTGCCCCCTCGGGGCTCGCTCGACGACAACGACGACGACGATGATGATGACGACGGCCGCGGCGCGTCGCTCTCGCGCGTGCAGACCCGCGAGGAGCTCACGTCGAGCGAGCTGGCCGTGTCGACGCGCATCTCGTCGCGGGGCATGGGCATCGGCTACATGGCGGGCGTGTTCCTGCAGTGCGTGGCCATCTTCATGCTGATCCGCATGAAGAACACGACGTGGTCGCAGCGGGTGGTGCTGTTCGTCGTGGGCCTGTGGTGGGCCGTCTTCACGGTGCCCGCTGCGCTGTGGCTGCGGCCGCGGCCCGGCCCGCCGCTTCCGGCGCTGCCCGGCGGGCGGAAGCGCAGCGGCCTGCGCTCGCTGCTGGCCTACACGGGCTACGCGTGGGCGTCGCTGTTCCGCACGGTGCAGCTCGCCCGGCGGCTCGTCGACATTATGCTCTTCCTCGGCGGCTGGTTCCTGCTGTCCGACGCGGTGGCGACGACGTCGTCGACGGCCATCCTGTTCGCCAAGACGCAGCTGCACATGGAGCCGTGGGCGCTGGGGCTCATCAACGTGCTCTCGACGGCGGCGGGCATCGCCGGCGCCTTCTCGTGGGCGTGGATCTCGCGCCGCTTCCGCCTGCAGGCGCACCAGACCATCCTGGCGTGCATCGCGCTCTTCGAGATCATCCCCCTCTACGGGCTCATGGGCTACCTGCCCTGGGTCCGGCGGTGGGGGGTGCTCGGCCTGCAGCAGCCGTGGGAAATGTACCCGCTGGCGGCGGTGTACGGCTTCGTGCTGGGCGGGCTGAGCGGCTACTGCCGGTCGCTGTACGGCGAGCTGATCCCGCCCGGCAGCGAGGCGGCCTTTTACGCGCTCTACGCCATCACCGACAAGGGGTCGAGCGTGTTCGGCCCGGCCATCGTCGGCGCCATCATCGACGCGTCCGGCGACATCCGGCCGGCGTTTTGGTTCCTGGCGGCGCTCGTCGGGCTGCCGGCGCCGCTGATTTGGTGCATCGACGTCGAGAGGGGCCGGAGCGAGGGCGAGAAGCTGGCCGAGGTCATCGAGGGGTTCAAGGCGGCGGGGGAGGACGGGTGCGACGACGACGACGACGATGAGAGCCGAGGGATGCTGGATGCGTATAACAATGACGAGAGGCATCGGTGATTGGCATTAGGATTAGGATTGGGATCAGGATTGGGATTGGGATTGGGACGTGGCGTCATGGGTGAACTGCTAGGTGGTGGGTTCGTTATTTGTTCCACATGGGTCCTTGGGGTAGCATCTTTTTTTAGAGGTCTTGCGTGTTCCTTTGGGTCCTAGTTTTGCTTGTTGTTGGCCCTTTTCTTGGTTTTCAGGTTCAGTTAGCTACCTAGGTAAAGTACCTGTACTTTCACTTACCAGCGAGTTGGATCTCTTGGCCCTGTTCGTGCCACACTCTCGGGGGCCTTGGTGTTTGGTGTTGTCTTTATCCTTTGGGCGTTAGGTTGAGCTTGTGTATTAATATAGTATGCATTCCCTCACCCTAGGTACCTCTTGTAAGTTAACACCCTGGCGCTCTGCATAGAAACCTATCGTCCTGTGGTAGGGAGGGGATGTCTCTCTCTCTCTCTCTATGTGTGTGTGTGTGTATGTGTGTGTATCAATCCACAAACCCTGCTCCTTCATGAGAGCCATGGACGGAGAGTGAGAGAGCGAGTCTTTGAGATTTGAGCCTTGCTTGAGCTGTAAACCCGGGAGCTTCCACCAGCGAAGAATCCCAGCTCCAAAAACGTTGCTGGTCTGCCTCGACACTCTCATTGGATGACGCGGCGGCGGGACGACTGCCGACATGCAGCTTCCAGCAGTGGGAGCTGGACCTGAGCTCGAGACGGGAAGCTCTGACCTTGGGCCTGGACCTTGGAGCTTTCCATGTTGCATCTCTTGGCAGGTCGGGTCCAGCGCCCCAGCCTCAGCTTTTCCCGCTTTTTTCCTCTGCTTCTCCTCGCGCAGGGTCACCAGAAATCACGTGGCCGGCCGCCCCCACAATCCCCATCCCCATCTTCAACTCGCGCACCCTCTTTGCGGCGGCGCGGACACGCATCGATCGCATCGCGGATTTTTGCTGTCATCTTTTTGCCCACCCGGTTACCACCCCGTTGCGCCTCGCCAACCAACCGCCCACCGCACGTTGACTTTGGCACCCGTCACCGTTGGGTATAGCTGGAGCTTGGGTAGCCTGCCCAAAATTCGTCAGTCTGCTTTCTTTTTCTTCGGGTGGTCTTGTTGCCATCCGTGTCAGAAGCGCTCGGCGCGTTCGGCAATCCTCTTTGGCGCCGCCGAAAAAAAAAGAGGCCCAGCCACCCTGGAGACCGCCAGCGACTTGTTGCGCCGCCCGCGCTACGGAGTTTTGGAAGCAACCTGGCCGCACTCAACCCCCGGAACCCCCGCCCTCGTTATCCCAAGGAGCGCTTCCTCCCAGGTTGACGCCATTTCTGGTCCCTGCCAATTGCTCAATCGACAAACAGACCGTTCATCTGCTGTGGAGCTTGGCCGTCGTCATCGTCATCGCCCTCATCTCCAACTAGGCGCACCGGGCAAAACGTCGCCTTTTTTTTCTCGCTCTCGTCTCGTCTGCCCGCCCTCCGACCTCGCTACGTCCCTTCCGGCCAACGCACGGCATCGCATCCCGAATCGTTTGTCCCCTCGTCGAGCGCGCATCGCCTCGCAACCTCGCGATAGCCATGGCGTCGCCGCGAAAGAGGCCCAGGCCCGAGGCCGAGGATAACAGGGCCGAGTGCCCCTTCAGCATCCGGGTCGTCGACCGTC
Source organism: Remersonia thermophila (assembly GCF_042764415.1). Lineage (NCBI taxonomy): Eukaryota > Fungi > Ascomycota > Sordariomycetes > Sordariales > Chaetomiaceae > Remersonia > Remersonia thermophila. Next base: position 3,375,067 of record NC_092218.1, read on the forward strand.
GCGACAAAGAGCAGAAGAAAAAGAAGCGCCGGCGCACCGACCAAGGCGACGAGGACGATGCGGCGCAAAAGATCCTCTTCCAGATCTCGCCCTTCTCGCCCAGCGGAAAGTTCAAGACGCACGACACCATGGACCTGCATTACCAGGTGGACCCGGCCAAGCAGTGGACGGACATGACGCGGTACAACAGCTTCGTTCGTGAGTTTTTTTTCTTCCCTCGTCCCGCCGTTGCGCCCGTTGTCGCGCGCTGCGCACGCATGCACCGGCGCTAACCACCGCACCCTGGCCTCTCTAGTCAACGGCGTCAAGTATTACAGCGAAGGTTTCGTCTACGTGGCCAACGACTCGAGCATCGAGCGGCAGAAGGCGGTGAACAACAACGAGCCGATCCAGCCTAGGAAGCGATCGGACGACGACTGGGTCGCTCGCATCCTCGAGATCCGCGCCAGCGACGAACATCACGTCTACGCCCGCGTCTACTGGATGTACTGGCCCGATGAGCTGCCCGCCGGCACCCACGACGGCAAGAAGATCATCCAGGGGCGCCAACCATACCACGGCGCGAACGAGCTCATCGCCTCCAATCACAGTAAGCGGCGCTCCTTGCCTTCCGGGGGGCCCTCCGGTTTTGCAACCAAGACTGCTAACGCGAGCGGCAGTGGATATCATCAACGTCGTCAGCGTCACGAGCCAAGCGCACGTTCGCCAGTGGTATGAGGAGAACGACGAGGAGATCCAGCACGCCTTGTACTGGAGGCAGGCGTTCGACGTCCGAACCTACGAGCTCTCCGTAGGTACCCCTCGAATTGCCTGCGATCCGATGCTCCCGCGGCCTTAGGCTAACCACCGCTCCCCCCCCATTTTCTGTTTAGTCGGTCGAGCTTGTCTGCAGCTGCAAGACCCCCGGAAACCCCGATAAGCTGCTTCTCGGATGCACCGCGGAATCCTGCAAGAAGTGGCTGCACGAGCAGTGCATTCTCGATCACGCCATGCGCGAGACATACAAGCGCCTGGGCACCGACAAGCCGCACATTGCCCCCATAGCGAGCAAACCGGAGACGGGCGACGAGGGCGCGCGCCCGCTGAGCCCGTCCGAGACCGCTGCCGGCCCGGAACCCTCCATCGACGTCAAGGCCGAGGCTGGCGCTTCGGACGCGGTCCATGTGAACATCAAGGACGATGACGTACAGGTCAAGCCGTCGACCGAAGATGAGGACGCACAGGCAGCCCCCGAGGATTCCATTCCCCCGTCGCCCGCCGCCGACCAGCCGCCCGCGTCAGCAGCAGCATCCACGACGAGCGAAAAGGCGCCCAAGGAGGAGACGCCGAGCAAACCCGCGACGGGCGGCAAGGGGTCAGGCAAGAAGCGCGGCAGGCCGCCAAGAAAGAACGAAGCCGACGCCGACAACAGCCGGCCGTGGGAGGGCCTGTTCTCGGCCACGCTCCGCTTGACGACGGAGCCCGGGCCGCCGCTCGTCGAGATCCAGGACCTGCGCTCCGGCATCGTCGGCGGCGAGAAGTCGTGGACGGAGCCCATCCACTGCCTCGTTTGCGGAAACCAGGTCAACTAAGCACCGACGACCACCTCCGATGCCGGGGATGGCGTTGACCTGCGGGAGACGAACCACATACACGCACACATACACACACATATGCCCGCGTCTGCGCCCGCGCCTGCGCCCGCGCCCGTGTGGCGAAAGTAAAGCAGGGCATCGGACTCCTCACGGGTGGGTAGAAGAAATTGGTCGTTGTAGTAGCCTTGGGGTGAAAAGGGAAGGCGAAAAACGCCCATCGCCCTTTGAATCGCCCTTTGAGGAGGAGGGATTCGTGATGGCACTCGCCATAACGGACGACGAGGTTATCAGATGTTGGCCCGTTCAGGGACAGCAGGTGCCTCTCCGGCATGGTATGATAGCAGGATAAGCGGCCGAGGGACCAGCAGTCAAGCATCCCTAGGACGCGCAGGTATGTTGGTTGTTGACGGACAAGCCTGCCCCGGACCATTGGCTTTCGTGGACCAGAGGGGTGGTGCAGGGGAGTTATGGGGGAACGATGAGGCTTTTTGGAGGCAGGACAAGCATTGTTCTCCTCGTGGCTGTTTCTGGATCGATTTGATCAAGATCAACGGTGTTGTTGGGTCAGGCGTGGTCTCTCAGTTGGTATGTGCAGCGGGTTTGTCGGGTTATTTGTTGTTTTTTTTCTTGCTCTTGGAACCTGGCCTTCGGAGTCAAAAGCGGCTGTGTTTGGGGTTTATTTATTGACTAGCTACCTAGGTACCTGGTAGATACCGTACCTTGCCTATCCACATCAGATACAGAAGTACCTCGTAGTACCTTGCCTACCGGCCTGACCTATTGGCATACCGCATCAATCTTGCTTGGGACGTCCCATGTAGTGGCTGACCTACCTGCCGCTGATGTCTGCAAACAGGTCGGTCCCTTATATGTAAGCGCAACCAACAGCCGCCTCCAAGCGTCCAACAACCCCCATCGTGCGCAGAGCGGTCCATCCTTGTGCACATACAAACACGGAAAAAGTCAGCAACGGTTCCCGTCTTGATTATGGCAAAAACAAAGACAAAAAGACAACAGAATCATCCTGATAGCCAGGAGAAAAAAAATGACCGCGGCAGGGCTCGAACCTGCGATCCTCTGCGTTTCCCGCCAACCACGAAAGGGTTAGGGTATGTAAAGCAGATGCCTTAACCACTGGGCCACGCAGTCATTGTTTAAACGATCCCAAAACCGGGCGCTTGTCAAACTTTGAAGGAAGGCTGGGACGCAGGCACTTGATTGGTCGCGGGATAGCGCCGCCCGCCCACCACGCCAAACGACAAGCGCCAAGCTTGACCTTTTACAACCCGAAGAGGGCCCCCGAAAGAAACCGCCCATTGCCTGCCATGACGACCCTTCGAGCCGCCAGCAAGGTCCTGCGCAGCCAGGCTGTCGCCCGCGTGTCCTCCTCGAGGTGGGTTCAAGGTCCAATGGCACACTTTCGACCTCCCAACGCGGTCCATGCCCTGCTAACCTTTTCTTTTCTTTTCCTCGTTGCACAGGAGCGCCCTCCTCGCCGTGATCCGAAGCGCACGGCCGGCGGTGGCCTCGACAGCCCCGTGGCAGCGTCCGGCCGGCGCCGCCGCGGCGAGGCCCTTCTCGCAGACGGCGACCTGCCAAAAGCGCAAGGGGAACGACGACGGGGGCAAGGCCGGCAAGAAGGACAAGGGTCACAAGGACTCGGGCAAGGCCGAGCCCTCGGGCGGGGCCGGCGCCGGCGAAGGCCCGGACCCCTTCAACCTCGACGACCTGACGGCCGCCTTTAGCCGCGCCGAGGAGCACTTTGCCGCGGAGCTCAAGACGCTCCGCTCCGCCGGCGGCGGCCGGTTCACGGCCGACGCGATCGGCGCGATCCCCGTGCAGCCGGACCGCAAGAGCCCGCAGACGTTCCCGCTGCGGGAGCTCGCCACGATCGCGCCTCTGGGCGGCGTCGGCGGCGGCGGCGGCGGCGGCGCGGGCGCCCGGCGGTGGAGCATCCTGGCCTTTGACGAGGCGTCCATCAAGCCCATCCTCAGCGCCGTGCAAAAGGCCGAGGGGTTCAACCAGCAGCCGCAGCGCAGCCCGGACAACCCGCTGGAGCTCGTCATGACGGCGGAGCCGGAGCGCGTCGAGGAGACGGCGCGGCGGGCCAAGGAGGTGTGCCAGGCCTGGCGGGAGCGGGTGCGCGGCGACGCGCACAAGCGGGCCGAGCTCGTCAAGAAGCTCAAGGCCAAGGGCGCGCTGCTCAGCGACGACGCGCGGAGGCTGACCGACAAGGTGCAGAAGCTCCAGGACGAGAGGATGAAGGTGATCCAGCAGAGGGAGAAGGAGGTGGTGAATGCCATCATGGCGAGGGCCGGGTGACTTGATCCATGAGCGAAAGGAAGGATTGGGAGAGAAAACAAAACAAACCCAAAAAGGATCCAAGGGTCAATACAAGCCGGTATTCCCATGGTTTATTTCTATTGAGATACCAAAGGCAGGGAGAAAGAAAGCAGGGGAGAGAGAGAGAGAGAGAGAGATCTACCTTGGCCTACGCATAAACAACGCATTTGACAGCGTACCGAGACGACAGTCTTGTTTGGGATTCGTTGACATCTATTGTTACATGTTTACATGGAACCCTCTCTTCTTCTAGCTCAAACACATCGCCGTCCTTATGCTCTCTTCCACCGCCCCCTTCCCCTTGGCTCATGCTCGTCATCATCATGGTTTCGGCGGGGCTCGTGGAGCCGCGGCCTCCCCCGCGGCTTGGGCCGGCAGTAGCGAGAGAACCTTGTCGATAAAACGCTTCGAGTCGTTGGCGGTGTAGGTGCCGGTGCGCGAAAGCTGGGCGGCCATGATGTTCTTGACGGCGGGGGTCAGCTTGGCGGCCGGGGCGGCCTTGGCGTCGCTGAGGTCGGCGAAGCCGGACGTCGGCTGGTACTTGCCCGAGACGACGGTGTTGAGGATGGCCTTCTTGACGTCCTCGCTGGGGCCGACGAGGCGGTACTTGGGCTTGGCCCACTCGATCCACTCCTTCTCGGCCTGGCTGTGGACGAAGACGGGCTTCTTTTCGCGGTACCGCTTGACCACCTCGCGCACGTCGGCCGTGACGCCCGACTCCGGGTTGAAGGCCATGCCGCCCGTCATGACGCGCATCGCGCGCATCACCGTCTCGACCCGGCCCTGCGGGGCGTCGGTCGCCAGCGGCGACCCGTAGCCCGCCAGCTTGTCCGCCGTCGGGAGCGCCGGGTCGAACCGCACCACCTCGCCCTTCTCGAGCCGGTCGATCACGGCCTGCTCCTCGGGCGTCCACGTCAGCTTGGACCCTTGCTGTCCCGCCTTGCTGCCCTCGTCCTTGTCACCCCTGCCGCGCCGGGCCCCTCCCGCTCTCCGCGTCCCGCCGCGGGCTCTCCGCGCGCCACCGCGGCCGCCGGCGGCCGCGAGGGCCCCGCGCGCGCCGAGCCTTGAGCCTCCACGGCCCCTGGCGGCTCCGGCTCCGGTTCCGGGGCGACCGCCGGCTCGCGGCCCCGGCCGCGCTCCGAACCGCTCAGGCGTCCGGCCGAGCAGCGGCCCGCCATCCGCGCCGAAGGGCGCCCGCCGACGAAGGCCGGTGCTGCCGCCGCCGCCGGCGCCGCCGCCGCGGCCGCGGAGGCTGCGGAGGTTGAGGACCTTGGGCCCGGAGCCGGACGAAGGACCGGCCGCTCCGCCGGGCGAGACCTTGAGGGCGCGGGCGTCGATGACGCGCGGGCCGGCTCCCGGGTTGGAGGATTTGAAGGGGCCGTCGGGCGACGCGCCGTTCCGCTTGCTGTTGAGCTGGGTGATCTTCTCGACGGCGCTCCGGGAGCGGGATCGGGCCGGGCTCGGGGTGCCGCCGGTGCTGGGAGCGTCGCCGTCGGCGAGAGCGGGGGCGGTGGTTGAGAAGAAGGAGGTCGGGGTCGCGGTGCTGAGCGGGGTGCCGAGGGCGGCTCGGCGGGCGAGGGAGGGAGCGGCACGCCCGAGGGCGCACCGTAACGCGTGCCGGTTCATGGGTGGGGGGGTGCTGCTGCTGGTTGCTGCGCCTAGGGCCCTGGCCAGTGGTGATGGCCCTCGGCCGGAAGCGACAGTCAAAGGGTGGTGTGGAATATCCGGGCCGGTCGAGGGGGGGGGGGGGGGCAACCAGCGATCGGGTTGACGATCTGGGGTTGGGATATCGGGAGAGCGAAAATGGACGAGGTCGATTGCGGCTCCGAGTGCAAAAAGTTGGCGGGGTTGTGATTGGCCAATCAGCGACCAGTGTGGGGTTTTCCTCGTGGCCATGTACCACTGTGAGGTCCCAGCTGAGGATCAGGGTTAGGGGTGAGAGACATGCTCATCACCACTTGGGTACAACATGAATAATCACAGGAGACCAAGACACTCTTACAAGCAAATACCTCCCCGGCTTCAAAGAAAGCCTCGCAAAAAAAAAAAGAAAGAAAAAAGAAAAGAAAAAAGAAAAAGAAAAGGCGCATCGTGGCCAATGCCTTTGCAGGAGGGCTGCTATGGAGTTGGTGTGATTACGAAAGCGCATACATACAACGGCCGGCGAGGTATCGCTTTATAGAGCTTGAGCTGGCGATGAGGATGAGCAGCTCCCCTAGATGCCTCTCTCCCTAGCGAAGGTCCCTACATTCCCTTACTACCTGATATAGAGCTCTTTTTTATGGCAGTTTCCACACGGTTGGTGCAAACAGTGTCATACATCCGGCTGTTGGTGCCGTGCAGCACGGAGGTCTTGAGGTTCTCAGGGTGGTAGACACGCGGCGCCGATCCGTTAGTTACTTACAATATGTATGGTCGGTCTGGTCCGAACCCCGGCGTGGCGCCGGGTCATGTCTCGGGAAGCCTCAACAGTTCACAATTCAAGAGAAAGACCTCTGACCTACCACTCAGGGATGCATGCAAGCAGCTCTTTGTACGGTCAAGAATCAAACGATCCGCCAAGGTGCTGCTTCGTACAACCAACTACCCACGGCAACCCGATCGATGCATGCATAAAACGTCATAAACAATGTCATGTCGACGTGCCCTGGATGGACCTGTTCCTCCAGGCTTGTTGCTTTTCAACAATACATACACAATAGGTACGGTACCTAAACAAAGAGGCCGCCGACCTAAGCCCGACCCCCCCCGACGCCCCGGTCGGCGCCCCGGGGAGTGGGTCGTTTTGGGTCATCGGGCAGGCGAACCAAGCGGCTGCAAGCAAGGCCTTAAGCGGACTTGGCAGTTGAAGCCCGACAGTCAGCGCCCCGCAACGGCTGGCCCGCAGGGTGCCCCTGGCATTTCTCGGCTCGTCAGGACCAGCAACTCGCATTCCGTTCCCAACTTTTTGGACATGGAAATGCTGTCCACAAACATCCCACGCCCACCCCCTATTCCCGTTTCCAAGCGTCCATCCACCTCCACCTCGGCAGCCCGCAACCCTCGACTTGACACGCCGTCGAGTCTTGCGCCTGGGACACGCATGTCTGCGAGCACACAGCATCCGCGGCACCCTCTCTAAACACGGGAAGAAGACGTCTTCCTCGGGGAATGGCTGCGCCGAGCCACCACCATGGCCCGGCCGTATCGCAGCAGTAGCCGGAGCAGCGGCAGCAAAGGTGCCAGCTTCAGCTACCCCAACCACCACCGCTACCCGGATCTCTCCGCCTCCGCCGCGTGGATCGAGAACGGCCGCTCCTTTGCCGCGCGCACCCTCCGCGCCCTCCTCCGTTTCTGGCGCGACCGCGGCCGCCGCATCGCCTACGCCGCCGTCCGGTCCGCCGCCCACCGCCTCCGCCTGAACCTCGCCTACGACCGCCTGTTCGCCTTCCCGCACCTCCTCGTCGCCATCTGGTTCTTCATGCTCCTCTGGGGCGAGCGCTGGGCTTTCCACTCCAAGGTCCAGCGGTGCCGGTGGAGCGCGTGGGAGAAATGGGTAAGCTCCGTGCCCGTCCCAAACCCCTTCAGCAGCCGAGAGAAAGAGAAGAGACCAAAGCCGCTAACCAAACAAAACACAACGCCACCTGGATGCAGCCCGAAGGCGCTCAACCTCACCGCGTGGCCCTCGTCGCCGACCCGCAGCTCATCGACCCGCATACGTACCTGGGCCGTCCGTGGCCCCTCGATTCGCTCACCATGCTGCTGACCGACAACTTCCTGCGTCGATCCTACGGCCAGCTGCAAACGCACCTCGACCCGGACAGCATCTTCTTCCTGGGCGACCTGTTCGACGGCGGCCGCGAGTGGAAGACGGCCCACGGCGATTTCGAGGACCCCTCCTGGGCTCCGCGCCCGAAAAACCAGCAGAAATACTGGAAGCAGTGGCTCCGATCCTACGGCGAGGAGTACTGGCTGGAGGAGTACGCGCGGTTCGGCGACATCTTCATCAACCCCTGGCTGGACAAGAAGGCGGGCCGCCGCCGGCGGGGCGGCCGGGGCGGCAAGGGCCAGCTGGTCGTCACCCTGCCTGGCAACCACGATCTGGGCTTCGGCGACAACATCAAGGTGGCGGTGCGGAACCGCTTCGAGACGTACTTTGGCTCGGGAAACCGCGTCGACGTCATCGGGAACCACACCTTCGTGTCGGTCGACACGGTCTCGATGAGCGCCGCGTCGTCCCCCGAGGCGAAGCGGCACGACCTCAAGGCCATCTACGAGCCCGTCTACGAGTTTCTCGACAAGCTCCCGGCCGAGAAGCAAAAGGCCGTGGCGAGGGAGCTGCGCCGCCTCCACGGCCACGAGATCGAGGCTCGGCACCCGCACGGCGTCGAGGAGCTGCCCGGCAAGGCCGCGGGCGGCGGGAGCGGTGGGAACGGCGGGCATCGGAAGCGCGATGAGGACGACGAGACGTCATCGGCGCCGGCCGACGTGCCCGAGCTGCCCACCGTGCTGCTCACCCACGTGCCGCTGTACCGGCCGCCCGGCACGCCGTGCGGGCCGCTGCGCGAAAAGTGGCCGCCGACCAAGCCGCCCAAGGGCCAGACGGAGCCCGTGTTCCCGGACCACCGCAACGCCATCAGCGTGTCGGGCGGGTACCAGTACCAGAACGTGCTGGGCGAGAAGGACTCGGAGGAGCTGGTGCGTAAGGTGGGCAACGTGGTGCACGCCTTCTCGGGCGACGACCACGACTACTGCGCCGTGACGCACCCGGAGTCGCGGGGCAACGTGCCCGAGATCACCGTCAAGAGCATCAGCATGGCCATGGGCGTCTCCCGGCCCGGCTTCTTGCTCGTCAGCCTCTACAACCCCATCGACCCGGCCACGGGCAAGCCCTTGCCGCCCTCCCTCGGCGGCGTCCCGCCCGGCCAGCCCACCCTCCAGACCCACCTCTGCCTCCTGCCCAGCCAGCTCTCCACCTACCTCCGCTACGTCGGCTTCGCCGTCGCGTGCGTCGCCGCCCTCGCCCTGCGCGCCGTCCTCGTCCCGGCCTTCGGGCTGACGCCCTTCGCCCTCGACCCGGCCGCCGCGCAGGCCTCTTCCTTCCGCCACTACTACCACGCCTACGCCGCCTCGTCCCACGCCTCCCGCCGCGGCCGGGGCAACAGCCGGGCCGCCATCCTCCCGCTGTACAAGGTCAAGCAGGAGGACTACGACGAGTACGCCCTGCCGCCGTCCGGGCTGCTGAGCCCCAAGGGCACGGTCACGGCCGCGGCCGTGCCGGGACATCATCACAAGCCGCCGGCGTCGGCGTCGTTGTCGTCTTCGTTGCCGGGCCACGGGCGGAGGAAGAGCAAGTCGGGCGGCAGCGGCGGCGGAAAGTGGGGGTGGGGAGGCCGGTCCAGGGCGGCGCCGAGGATCGAGATCCCCAGCGAGGGAGAGGAGGACGATTTCGGGTCCGGGTACTACCACGGGGGCAAGTGGAAGGCGAGAGGCAGGGGGTGGGGCCGGGCCGGGCCGGGACAGAGAAAAGTGGTGGCCAAGCTGGTGGCCCAGGAGACGTGGGCGGGCGTGTGGAGGGTGATGTGGATGGTGTTGGGATTTTTTGCGTGGCTGAACTGGCGGGGTTAAAGGGCGGGCTGGCTGACAGAGTCAGGCAGGCAGGCAGGCAGATCTCAGGCTTTTCTTTTTTTTTTTTTTTTTGTTTGGAACCGTATATGTGGGACTCTCTCTGTTCTCTCCGGAGGAGGGAGAGGGTTCGGTTGGCTTGATCGTTGTATAGACGTGGAACCAGGTGGGAGAGGGCGGGGGAGCATCATGGAGGTTCTCAGGCCGATCTAGGGGTGGCGGGGGGATGCATACATCGGAGCATTCTTGATAACTATCGGAACACGGCATCGGATCAGGTCGTCGTCATAGGTTAGGTAATTTTGGAGTATTCGCGGCTTGGAAGGACTACTAGGAGGTCTCTCTACTGCGCACACGCTGCATGCCGCCCTCTGTCTCTGTGTCTGGTGTCTCTGTGCCTCTCTTTGGTATCCCTCTCGTTTGGTCCTCGTATCCTTTTTTTTCCGATGGCTCATTGACTCGTACTCCGTATCTTACTGCGTAGGTCGGTATGCAAACCAGGCCAGCCAGCCACAATGCACAACGGAATTGTTCAGACGTCATTGTCCATTTCGGAGGCGTCAGGTCCATCGAAAGGGGGTAAGGGTTTCTTTTCCCTTACCCGCCACCACCACACACGTCTTTAACGCGTCAAGAGCTGAACCTAAGTGGTTGCAGGTGGAACTGGCCAATGAGCCAATGACGTCGCGTCCAGAGTAAGGCTGGCATTCCCGGAGGCGCGTCGAGGCGCCCCCCGTCAGGGACCCGCTATTGGTCCGTTTCTGGCGTCTCCACTGCGAGCTCTAGGTAGAGAGGTAGGTAGGTTCATTCTTTCACACCGACAAGCCCAATCTTTTACACCTATACTGCGTAGATGACGCTATTCTGCAGCTCACGGCTACCTAGGTAGGCAAGGTACCTGAAGATGGACGAACAGCCAAACCAAGGATTTTAATCATCTCTTTGGTGACCTCGGTGGCTTGACTCCCGTCGGTCCGCCCCCCCCCCCCCCCTGCAGCAGGTTAATGGCTGACGCCAAAATCCGCGTCAGAAACGCGCTCGCTTTTTTGATCCCATGCGAGCTAAAAATGGTGGCCCAGCCAACGACAGCCACTTTCTAGGCTTCCACGGCGCCCGTTGCAAGGTTGCTGCCGGGCGTGACCTTGGTTGCAGGGTTACGAACCGCTGCAGCGCCGAAACCTGCCCGAGCGCTCGTCCCCCGGCCACGCTGCAGCTCTTTTTTGGCTCTCTCGGCCTGCTGTTTCGCACGAGATCAGTTTCGTTTTCCGTTTCCCTTTCCCATCGACTTTCTCGGCTTGAATTTTTTGGCTTCTCTTTTTTCCTTCCGGTGCTTCCTTTCTCCTCTCTATCTCCCTCTCTCTCTCTCTCTCCCTCTCCCTTCCCCTCCCCACTGCCATCCAACATTTTCCCCCGGCCGACACGGGCATCATCCCAGGCCTTCTCGCTCCCAATTCTCGGGCCAGCGCTTCCAGCCTCCGCCTTTTCGCTGCTGTTACCGCCCTTCCTCTCCACCATCCTCCACCGCATTTTCCACCACCACCACCCAACTCGCCAAAGCCTCTTCCACAACCGCCGAGGCCTGCTCCTCCAACGCAAACTTCTTGCATCACCGCCGGCCCCACTCCATCGCCATCCCTTCTCCTGCTCCTCCAGACGCCCAGCCCGCGAAATGTCCAACCTTAAACGCAAGGCCCCCGCCGAGGCCGGTGCCGAGGCGAAAAAGGCCAAGCAGGGCACTCTCACATCCTTTTTCGGAGCCAAGCCCGCCGCCGGAAGCGGCTCCTCCTCGTCTTCTTCGGCCTCGGAACCTCCCGCCATCAAGTTCGACAAGGCGAAATGGGCGGCCACGCTCACCCCCGAGCAGCGGCAGCTGCTGCAGCTCGAGATCGACACGCTGCACGAGAGCTGGCTGGCCCTGCTCAAGGACGAGCTCGTCTCCAAGGAGTTCCTCGAGCTGAAGCGGTTTTTGGACCGCGAGACCAAGGCGGATCGGAAGTGGTTCCCGCCCAAGGAGGATGTGTATAGTTGGTATGCCTTTTTTTTTTTTTTGGTCTTTCGCTTCGTTGTTTTGTATATCGTGGATCGACCTAACGTTCTTGTCCCTCACCAGGTCTCGCTATACCCCCTTCCACTCCGTCCGGGTCGTCATCCTCGGCCAAGACCCCTACCACAACCACAACCAAGCCCACGGCCTGGCCTTCTCCGTCCGCCCCCCGACCCCCGCCCCGCCCTCCCTCAAGAACATGTACACGGCCCTCCAAAACGACTACCCTTCCTTCGTCGTGCCCCCGAACCGCGGCGGCCTGCTGACGCCCTGGGCCGAGCGCGGCGTGCTCATGCTCAACACGTGCCTGACCGTCCGCGCCCACGAGGCCAACTCGCACTCGAACCGCGGGTGGGAGCGCTTCACGCAGCGGGTCATCGACCTGGTGGCGCAGCGCCGCACGCGGGGCGTGGTGTTTATGGCCTGGGGCACGCCCGCGGGGAAGCGCGTCCAAAAGGTCGACGCCAAGCGGCACCTCGTCCTCAAGAGCGTGCACCCGTCCCCGCTGTCCGCCGCCCGCGGCTTCTTCACGTGCGGCCACTTCCGCAAGGCCAACGTCTGGCTCGAGGAGCGGTACGGGCCCGACGGGCGGGTGGATTGGTCGCTGGTGCCCGGAAGGAGCATCTTTGACGTGTCGCCGCCGCCCGAGGCCGAGGAGGAGGCGGCCGAGGGAAAGGGGTCGGGGGCGAAAGGGGAGGTGGTGAAGAAGGTGGAGGCGGTGGTCAAGCAGGCCCTCTCGGCGAGCTTCCACGTCATGGAGGACGACGAGGAGGAGATGTTGAAGGCGATGGAGGAGATGGAGGAGAAGCTGGAAAAGGAAACGGGCAAGGTCAAGGCCAAGGAGAAGGATGAAAAGAGCGGCAGCAGCAGCAGCAACAACAACAACAACAACACCAAAACAACCAACGTTACGACGGCAACGACTACAACGACGGCTACGACAAAACCGGAGGCGGCCGAGACCAAGAAGGAGGGAGTGCAGGTGGAGGGGGATGAGAATGCCGCACCTGAGGTGCAGGCCTGAGGCTTGAATGCCTTTCGGCGGATGGGCTGGAGAACAAAGGCGTTTCCCTCTTCCTTTTCCCCCCCTCTTGCTTCCTTTCCTTATGATCAATCCTCCTTCGCTCCTTTTTTTTTTTTTTGGCCAGCTTCCCACCGGACCTGAAACATGGCCGGGGGGTTTCCCTCTCTCTCTCTCACACACACCCTCTGTTCCCTTCGGCGAGATCCGCAGGGCACATGAAAGAGAGAAGGGGGTTGTTATGTGCGATACCTGGGTGTTGATTTTTTTTTTTTTTCAACCATGGTGGCTTGTTTTGGTAATGACGGGATATATGATGCGTTTGCTGGCGGAGGCAGAGTCTACTGCTTTGGACCACCGCCGCTGTCGGGGAGAAGGGTTTCATTGTTTGCTGGCTTTTTGTAGAAAGTCGTGTCGGGACGAAAACATGACCTCGGCAACGGGATGATTCGTTCTTTGGGGGCTACGGACTTTTGATTGCCCAGCTTACGTTGATTTCCAATACAGTGAGTGATGTGGACGAATGCGTTTTCTCTCATCACAATAAGAATGGACGGTTTCCCCTCAAGACTCCATCCGTGGCTGCTTGGGTATACGCGGTGAATGAGTGAAATCCTTGATAGGTGTTGGGAGCCTGGAATCTCGGGTGTGGTGGTTGTTGAACGCCATGCCACACCCCTTTCTTTGATGCGGGAGATAGAAATATCCCCCCTGGCCGGACGCCAGGGTAGGGAGACGAGAACGGTCGTGTTGGAAGCTGGCGTGCGCGCTCTTCTCCGTTTCCAAGCGCTTTGGTTCCGTAGAGTGACGTTTTTCTGGGTTCACCTAGCGTCACCTCGTGTTACTGTACCCGAGCGCGTTTTGTGCTGTTTGTGTATGGACTGTCGGTTGGATGGCGCAACAAACAAGGGAAGAAAAGGGTTGCCATTTCTGTCCCATCGCCACCACGAGATGCAACACACCCCCGAGTTGGGCTTCTCAGAGGACTTTCGTGGGGATTGAACAGGCTTGAGCTTTTGCAACCGATGGGCTCAGCAGACACCTCTCTGCTGGTTATAGTATAACTACCTCGTTACGCGGCGTAAGCGTTCCATGTGGGAGGGCGAGCGAGCGGTCAGTTCCCAGATAGGCAACTCCCCTACCGGACAACGACCCGTGATTGGCGGACCGCTCCCAGCAACGTCTTTTCAGCGCTTTTGCGGGCTCCACACAGCTTTCCAGCGAACACCGCCTGCGCTCCCGGGGCCCGAGCCGATTGCCCTTCTTCCCATTGCTCCCGTCATTGTCATTGACTTTTGACCCCACCGATGCAAAGATTCCAGATCGATCCAGCGGCCCGGGCTGGACGCTGCAGTTCACAGGGTTGGCGCTCGCCATGTGGAAATCGGGCTGCGCTATTATGGCCCTGGCTGCCCTGGGGAGGGTGGGAGGGGGGGGGGGGGGGCTATCTCTCGAAGCGACCTACAGCACGACATGCAGGACGCAGATCCTAGGAGTCGGGATGCAAGCAAGCAAGCAAGCAAGCAAGCAGAGGAAGCGAGAAATGGCCCGGAAGCGAGCTGGGCCGGGGCTAGTTATGTACATAGGTCCCCGCTTCGTCGCATACTGCGTATGGAGAGTCCCCCAGCCGCGGCTGTTGACACGTGCGCGGGGACAGGCGAGCTCCGTGGAAGGATAATCCCCCCTCCTGCCCCCCCGACCAGCACCGCCACGGGGGCATTGCCATGTCGCAGGTGGTCGGGGGCCGTTGGCTCTCTTTGCTTTACCTCTCACCGCACAGCAGAAGAAAGAAGAAAGAAAAAAAAAAAAGTGTTACGACGCGGCCGGATGGACGAACCGACGCGCACCAGCCCATGCTGCGCGTCTTCCCTCTCTCCCACCCCCCCGGCACCCTCTCCATGTTTCCTGGTGCGGGCGGGAAAGCCAATGGCCACCCCCCTTCCCTCCCCCTCCATCACGGAACCCCCTGGTTGTGCGACCCGCGATCGTCATTCGCTGCCGGCCAACGCGGGGTGAATGCGTTGGCAGAGACACCCTTGGGCGAGAACGCGACCCGCAAAGGATAACTAGCTCTCCGATCATGCCTTGGTCCAAGGCGAGCTTTGGAAAAGAAGAAGGGCATGCTGCTTACATAGTAGGGAGCCAACGCAAGGCCGAGGAGGCCCTTGGAGGGGGGGAGCGTGCCCAGTTCCGCACTTTGTGAGACGCGGGGTCGGGATCTCATGGGATTGGAGCGTGTGAACAAGACGCGACGCGACCTGTCTGGGGGGAGGGGAGAATTCAGGGTCGCATTTCCTGGGTACGCAGTAGTTACACAGTACGGCTTGGAAGTGGCGTCGTCGTTGGCTGAGCGGCGGCGGCAGCGGGACAGGAGCCCTGATGCAACCCGGACCTCAGCCCAGCGCGCGCGTATGAGCGAGAGAGAGAGATGCCAATGCCGTGCCCGAAGTCACCTCGTGGGGGAGGTGGTTTGGTACGGTTTGAGACGGTAACTGCCTAGGCGGTACCTAGACGGTACCTAGACGGTACGTAGATGGTAAAGTACGCAGTAGACGTTGATTGCCAAAGGGGTCCTGAAAGGAGAAACCGACCGTGGCCGCTGCCGCCCTGCCCGGCGCGAGAAGGGATCCCCCTCCGAAAGCAATCATGTCAATGTTGGAGAAACAATAGTGGGGGGCGCGTTCCGAAACAAGGTGCACGAAATGCCCGTGGAGACACAGGCTCAGGTCGGGATGGGTCCTTGACCACGGCCCCTGACGACGGCGGGCGAGACCATCGTCATTGCACCTAAGGGCCTCTTCTTCCCTCCCGGCTCCGCGCTCCACCGGCCTCAGGATGGGCAAGCAACCCTGGCAGACGTCAGAGAATCAAAAGACCCCAAGCCCTGCGTTGACGATTGATTCTCCCCGCCTTGGCCGGTCCCGGGACCCATCGCCCGACCCGACCTGGCCTGACCGACCGTGGTCTGTTGAAAGATGACTACTGCGTACTGCGTACACAGCAGAAAGAGCAAAATGGACTCGCTCGCCTTGCATCTCCAGCAGCGTCTTGGGCACAGAGGAGCGAGCGTGCACAGTAATAACTAGTTACAATCATGCCAGTTATACATACAGCCGGGAGCACAACGCAACGATATTTGAAGGCGCGTATAGCCTTGGGGTGCTGCCCCCCCCCCTCATCCCCTTCATTTCAACCGTTCAGCATCAGAATGGCCCCGTTGCGTTTTCCCGCACCGGCACCCCGATGGAGGCGCTCCATCACCTGGAGTGGTTCATGGAGGTCATGATAATCTTCCAAGGCCCCCCCCGGCGCATGGTTTAAGCCCAATCCAGCCCGAAGGCCCAGGTGTGTTCTGATTGTCGCTGATTGCGGCCAAGCCCGGCCCCGAACAGGCCAATGTGTGCCAATGTGTGCCGATGTGCGCCCATGAGACGGGAGCCAATGTGAAGAAGGGCGGCACCTGACCTGCCCGGGGGGGAGCGTCGGAGACAACCAAGGAAATGGCCATTGATCCAATTTCCTGGGCGGGCTGAGGCGCTGGTGGTGGTTGGTGGATGCGTCGCCGAGCCCCTGACGAGTGACAGGACCCGCGACGGGAATGGCTCGCCCGCCCGACGTGCCGACGATGAATCCATGGATGACACCGCCCGCTGTCAGTGCCGTTTCGAATCCATGGGGACCGTGACCCTCTGTTCATCTTTTTCTCCCATCTGTGTGTTTTTTTTTCCCCTTCCATTTCTCACCACCACGAAGGGAGGGGTCACATCTCGACCTTTTTTTTTCGCCCATTGCTACCATTGCTACCTTCTTCGATGCCCAATGGCATCTTGTTTTGTCCCCTCCTGACCCCATGACCGCATTTCCAACAAGACCGACCTGAACCAAACCCAAAGACGCTAAACGTTACTGCGTGCGACCAGACGGCCACCCTCGGCGACCCAATCAATCGTTGGATCGCCCGCGACCGTCGCCTGCTCCCCCAAGCTCTCTCCTCCCGCGCCTGGCCGAAAGAAATCTTGATTTTTTTTTTTTTTTTCCTCTTTCTGTTGTCTTCTTCCCCTCTTGCTTTCCTTGTCAACCTTTGGGGGTTTTTTTGTTGTTCTTTTCTTTGCGACCCATTGCATGGCCTAAAAATAATTCCCACGCCCCCCCCTCCCTCTCCCCTCTTTCGGCAACCTGACTGAAACCCGCACTCGACGACCCGGATTCGCACGCGACGGACTGGGTCTCAATTGTTGAAGAATTCCCCTTGTATTATAATCGTCAGCCATTGCGTTCCACAACCAATCCACCACACCGCCCACCGCCCACCGTCCACCGTCGATCGTCGATCGTCTCAATCCCACAGCGACGACAACAACAACAACAACAACAACAAAAAAACCATGCCGAGCCTCTTCTCCCGTCTCAAGGGGAAGGACGGCAAAAAGTCCAAGAAGAACGCCCTCGATGACCTCATCGACCAGCAGCCCACGAAGCCGCGATGGGAAGACGCGTACGCACGCAAGTCGGTTGAACCCGAGGAGGTGCAGGAGCTGATTCGCCTCGGAACCGAGGAGCTCAAATCTCGAGGTATGACATCAACACATATACACGCAAAAACAATCCGTCTCTGCTTGGTCTGCTTGGTCTCTGCTTGGTGGCTGCGCCGCCATGCGCTGCATCCACCCACCCATCCTCTTGCATTCCTCGGCACTTGCTGCCGGAGCGCACCAGGAGAGAGAGGACAGAGACCGGGTCGCGCCGCTGTGTCACCACCACCACCACCACCACCACCACCACCAACACGCCAAACGCTAACGGCATTCTGCAGGCATCGAGCTACCGTTCCTCCTGCTGCCCTTCCGTCCGACCTCTGATCCTAGCGGGGTCCGCACCTTTATCCGACACTTCTTCGATGGCAAGGACGGCGCCGGCGTCGCCCTTCGCGGCGAGGCGCTAGCCCAGGAGCTTCGCATGACGGAGCCCATGGTACGATTCGTTCCCCCTTCCGCCCTCTTGACGCGACGTATATGAGCGGCGCGTGCATGCATCATCCCTTCCTGGACGAATGCCAGGCTGGCCGCCGACAGACGCACGCGTCATGAAATCATGGTCCGGCGCATGTGCTAATGCGTTGCCGCCTCGCTCTCCAGGTCATCGCAGGGGTTATCAAGTGGTGCTGGAGCAGGCTCCAGGGCGGCGTCGTCGGCTGGGACTCGTACGAGCTGTTCAAGGTGGGAGAACAAGGTAAGATGAAAAAGAGAGAGAGGGACGCGGTTCAGCGGAGAGGGGGTTCCCGGGGAGATGGGCGATGCTGACGACCGCCTGCAGACTCCCAGATGGCCAGGGACTCGTTCAAAACCTTCATCCCCCTCAGCGTGGACAGCGAGCACAAGTCCAAGATCATCTTTGACTTCTTCGACCTCCTATCCGCCGTTGCCGCGCATAGCAAGTCCAACGGCTTTGGAGGACGCAAGCTGTCGCGCATGGCCGCCTGGTGGGCCTTTGAGCACACCGACGCCGGCAATGGGTTTGAGGGCGGATACAAAACCTGGCTCAGGCAAGTTTTCTTTTTGTTTTTTCCTGTCCTTGTGAGGAGACGCGTCTTGTCCTCGCCGATCCGGCTAACCGATAGGAATAGCGCGGCCGACGCGACGAGCCACCTGTTCTTCGCCTACCTCCGGTCTTTGGCGCCCGAGCCCGTCGTCGGCGGCATCTCCATGCTGCCCATGTCGCTCCAGAAGCTGCTGCAAGAAACCGAGTACCCGCCCCAGAAGCCGATCCTCCTTCAGACCTCGACGCACCGCGTGGCTATGATCGTCGACACCGTGTCGCCCACCCCGTTCGCCCTGCTCCGGAGGGCCCGGCATTTCCAGTACCGGGAAGAGGACGTCGCCCTCAAGCAGTGGTCCGAGTACGAAGACCCCGTCCAGGCCCTGACCGAGGAGTGCCGCCGCGTTCTGAAGGCCATCTCGGCCGCGAACCAGTCTCAGGCCGTCTCGAGCTCCAAGTATTCGACGGGGCTCCGCGACGCCTCGTGGTCGCGCTTCGAAGACATCGGCTTCGCGACCGCCCTCGAGGAGGATTCCCTCGACGATGATTCCCTGCTCGCCCAACGACCCCGCCAGCCGCTGCTGCCGCTGCAGCAGCAGCAGCAGCCCCAGGGGCTCAGAAGCGCCGCCGCGTCGGCGACGGTCGATCTAGGCCGCCCGACCACGCCTTCGTGGGCCGACTTCCTCTCGTCGGGCTTCGGCGCCGACGACCAAGGCACCGCCAACATGCTGCTGCCGCCCGACAAGGTCCTCCCCCCCATCGACACGGGCGTCGTTCGGCAGCAGAGCTCGCAGTCGCACAAGCCGAGGCTCGAGAGCGACCAGCAGCTCGAGCCCGGCGAGCTCGCCAGCATCACCCGCTTCGACCTTGACGATGCCTTCTGGTGGGTCTGGATGAGCAGCCTGGGCCCCGAGGAGACGCCCGAGCGCAAGGCTGCCTTTGGCCGCTGCGCCGTGGTCGAAACCAACATCCAGGTCGGCCGCTGGCTGGTCATGGAGGAGATCGTCAAGGGGGCCGCGGCCGATCCCGAGGAGGGTGCCTACATCGCCGAGAAGAAGGGCCTGTTCAGCTGGACCCGTCGCGGCAAGGTTAACCGCAGGAAGTCGGTCGGGAAGCACGCCCTGGAAACGCGGGGCGCCGATCTCAAGTCCAACGCCGCCACCATCGGCGTCAGCAAGACCAGCATCGGCCCCGACCAGCAGGCCAAGATCCAGGCCGCCGCGCTGCAGCTGCAGCGGCAGGAGCAGCAAAAGACGACGACCCAGCCGCCGTACGAGCGGAGGGGCAGGAAGGATGCGACCGACTACCTGAACGAGAAGACCAACAGCGTCTTCACCCTGCAGTCGACGATCCTGAGCGAGGCGTCCCCGGCGGTCAAGTGGGCCAAGAAGTACGATCGGGAGGCGATCCGCGAGGCCTACCTTGCCGACTCCAACGCCGGCCGCGGTCCGGGCTGGAGCACGACGTCGCTCGCCAACGGCCACACCCCGAGCGTGGCCACCGACAAGGAGCCTCGTCCGGATCTGCCCCCGAAGCCGACCCCGGAGGCGGCGACCACGACGCCTTCTGCGCCGCGCAGCGAGACGCCGGTGGCCCCGGCCCCGGCCCCGGCCCAGGAGGACCACCAGCCCGAGCCCGCCAGGGACCGCGCCACCAGCCCCGTGCCGCTGCCCAAGGATTCCAAGAAGAGCGTCGAGCTCGCTCGCGAGACCATGGCCTCGCCCGCCCCCGACGCGAGCCCGGACAGGAAGCAAAAGAAGCTCCACAAGGACCAGCCCAAGCAGAGCGGCTCCACCGGCCTGATGAAGATCTTTAGCCGCAAGAACAGAGGGTCCAAGGTCCCTGACAACGCTGCCGAGCAGCTCCGTGCCATGGCCGAGGCGGACAACAAGCGCTCCGAGACCCCCGAGCCCGCCCCCGCTCAGCAAAAGCCCGTCGAAGAGCCCAAGCCGGCGCCGCCCCAGGAAACCACGACCCCGCCACAGGAGCAGCCTGCTCCGCCGCCCAAGGCCCCGGCTCGCGCTGCGGCCGCTCAAAAGACCCCCGTTGCCTCCCCCACGCAAGCCACCGCCCCGGCCCCGGCCCCGGCCCCGGCCCCCGTTGCGCGCTCCGCCGCCGCCTCTCCGACCAACGTCGCCGACGAGGTCCCCAAGGAGGAGTTCTCGCGCTTCAACCAGGGTCCGCTGCTCGACCAGCCCGCCTTCGTCCCGTATGACAACGACGATGATGAAGACGATGCCGTCCCCCCGCCCATTGCTAGGCGCTCGCCGCGCGTTGCCGAGACTCCGGCTCCCGCCGCGCCCGCGAAGAATGCTCCTGCCTCTGCTGCTGGTGCTGCTGAGGAGGCGTCGGCGGCGGCGACGACGACGACGACGACGACGACAAGGAAGCCCGCCCCGGCCCCTTCGGTCGCTGCCCGGGCGGCGGCCCTCGCGGCCGCGGTCCAGGGCAATAACAATAACAGCAGCAACAACATCGCCGCTCGCACCGGCATCCCGCAGGACCGCTGGGCCCAGATCCGCAAGAACGCCGCCGAGCGCGCTGCGCAGCGCCAGGCGGCCCAGACCTCGCCGACCACGAACCCTGCCAGGCACTCGAACGGCAGCCTGCTCGGGGATGAGAGCAGCAGCGAGGAGAGTACGTTCTTCCCCCGACCTGATAACTCTCGGTGCGAGATTTAGGAAAGACGACAAACAGCAGCTAACGATCGACGCGATAATAGCCATCGAGTCCCGCGTCGCGCGCATCAAGGCTCGCGTCGCCGCCCTCACCGCCAATGCCGAGGGCCTTCCCAACGCCAACGGGCCGTACACGGGCCCGCCGCCGCCCCTGCGTCGGTAGCTTCCTTCTTAATTGATTCTCTTTTCTTCTCAAGTTCGCACCCCGCCTGCTCCCCCGGTCCCCACTCGGTCACCCTTTGACATTTGCGCACAAGCAAGATGGCTAACACTGTTGATCCCGCACCGCAACAGCTGAGGAAGAGGATGAAGACATCGAGTCCCGTGTCGCTCGCATCAAGGGCCGCGTCGCCGCGCTGGCTTCCGGCAGGCAGGGTGCAGGCCCGCAGCCATCATCTGCGTAAGGTCCGGGGCTGACTTCATCACCTTTCCGATCCTCGCTTTTCTCTCTCTTTCTTTTTCACCGGGCTTGCTGGATCCTGCCCTGGTGATGGCGGGGGCGGGATCCGAGACGAAATGCTCCAATATACCGAGCGACGACAGACGAAACAACAGAACCTACTCTCGAAGGAATTGGGAAGCAACAGAAGGAGGATTATAGCATGACAGCTGGCCGAGGGCAGACAAGGACCTCCTCATGCGCACGCTTGCTTCGACACATGGGAGGCATTCATCTTTTTTTTTCCTTCTTTTCGCCATGGGTTTTCGACCAACCCCCCTCCCTGCGGCATCTCCTTGCCTGTTTCTTCTTTTCTACTTTGATATCCCTTGATCGACGTGGGGATTCAAGGGAGGAACGACCGGAACAAAGATGAAAAGGACGAAGGGGAGGGAGGATGAAAGAAATCATCGAGAGGGCGGCGAAACACACGACGAGACAAAGTCTATTCTTGTTCCCCTTGAGGAGATCGGCAGCGGTTGACACCCCCCCCCCCCCCGGGCCCCCGGCCAGGAATACCCCACATGCCATGCTCCGACGCTTGTTGATCGATCTCTATCTGTTTCTTGGATGTTGGAGGGGGGCAGGAGAGAAGGGAGAAAGGGTAAGGGATGGAGGAGGGAAGAGAGGGTAGCTGAGGATGGGGGGAAAGTAGAGGGGTAAGAGAGAGAAGTGGTGGCCGCACCCCCCCTTTGATGTTTGCTGTGGTTGTTGTGGTTGGGACTTTTTTGTTTTCGATTTGATACCATTTTGCTTGAACGTTTGCTTCCTCTTTTGCCGGCCCCTTCTGGGCTTTCCTCTTGGTCGTTTCGTTTTGTTTCATGCTTCTGGCGTCTTGTCGGCCTTCCCCCGCCTATGATACCACCACTATTAGAAAGAAAAGCCTTGCAGATTTTGGTCCAAGTTGGCCACGTACCACCCACCAGCCAGCCTGTGTCGTCAGTGACAACGAGAGATAACACCAAGATACTATAATATGCACTTTCTTTTCATTCAACACGATGCTACGACCTTTTTTTCTCCCCCTCTTGAAGCCGAGTTCACTGCATCTACCGCACACCCACCGACCCTTTTCTCAACCAGTTCTCAACCAAGTGAGGCAGACCTCCTTCATAAACAACGGCTTGTCTCTTTTTGGCTTCCTTTTTCTCACCCACTTTGTCCTTTTTTTTCGTCCCCATCAGCCTCGCGGCCAGAACATCATGAGTCGAGATGGTTTCTTTTTGCTGGTTTGTCTCCCTTCCTCCCCCCCTCGTGTTGAATGCCATCCCGCAAAGACGAAAGGGAAGCATGTCTAACTAAAGTACAGAATAGCACAGTACAGTACAGTGAATACAGCCGGCTTCCAGATGCCAGATGAACGCCCCCCCTCCCCCCCCCCCCCCCCAAAAAAAAAAAAAAAAATACGCCTGCCTGCCCGCCTGCAATGCCTTTCATGGTCCTCGCAAGATATCTCTCCGATGAAAATGACAACCCGACCGGCACGATCCGCAAAACGCCTGCCAACGACGACGACGCAAAGAAATGGCCTCCCCGGAGCAAGAAAGGAAAAAAAAAGTTGTCTAAGCACAAGCGGTTCACACCATCCATCTAGACCCCCCCCCCTCCTCCTCCTTCCTCCTTCTCCCCTTGCCTCTGAAGCACGGCCCCCACCCTGAACGTTAGCAAAAAAACAAGATGAAAAAAAAAAAAATCAAGGCTCATCCCCCGCCGCCCCGGGCGCGGCGGCCTCCTCGGCGGACAGCATGTGGCCGTGCTCGTGGTGATGACGTCCATGCCCGTTTTCCGCCTCCTCCCCGGAAGCAGCAGAAGCAGCGGCAAGCCGCCGCTCGGCCAGCGCCCGCTCGTTGGCGCCGCGGAACACGCGCTTGCCGACCTCGTAGCTGCTGATCATGATGGCGCACGCGGGGGCCACGCGCAGGGTGCGCGGGACGCAGCCCCGGAACAGGCCCGGGAGGCCTTCGGTGCGGAAGATGTGCCAGAGGAGGCGGACCATGTTGCGCTGCTCGGGCGGCGACGGCGGGGTTGGACGGGCCGTGGACGAAGAGGAGGAAGAGGACGCGGATGCGGATGCGGAAGAGAAGGAAGAAGAAGAAGCCTGGGGCGAGTCCCGGAACACCTGGGTGCGCGTCTTGCCCACGTCGAAGGGCATGGTGACGACGCTGGCGAACCCGCCCGAGGCGGCGCCGGCGATGAAGCTGTCGGCGAAGGTGTCGGCGTGGTTTTCGGCGGCGCCGCTGCGAGAGCAGCGGCGAGCGCGGTCCTCCCCGGTCGCCTCCCTCGCCCTTCCCCGCTCGAGATCCGAGTCCAGATTGGCGCCGAGCTCGGCCTCGCGCCGGCGGGCGCGCGCGTCGGCCAGCCGGCCGCGGATCGTCTCGTACCCCCACCAGTACATGCCCGAGAAGGGCACGTCGCGCCACAGGGTGAGCGTGAGGCCGCGCCAGAGCGAGCGGTAGCCGTGGGCGGCGACCATGTCGCGGACCCCGCGGAACGTGGCGACGAGGTGGTTTCCGTGGTCGCCGCGCAGGGCCTGGAGGCGGGTGCGGAACAGCTCGATGGGGGAGACGGCGGTGGCGGCGAGCACGCGGGCGGCGGACCCGGCGACGAGGGCGGCGTAGTCGTCGGGCACGGCGCGGGCGACGGGGCTCGCGCGGTTGAAGCGGAGCCACTCGTAGCCGGTGAAGTAGATGATGTTGGCGGGGATGGCCATGATCAGGGTGGGCGACAGGCCGCGCCAGAGCGTGGTGACGCCTTCGTTGCGGGCGATCTTGCGGAGGCCGTCAAAGGTGGATGTGAAGACGCGCTGCTGGGCTTGCTGGACGGCGCAGGTGATGGGGTTCGGCGCGGTCGCGGCGGCGGCCGAAGACGCTGCGGTTGCGGCCGTGGCGCCGGCGAGCTTGGCGGCGCCGAGCGGGCGCGGCCCGAGGAAGCACGCCTCGGAGGTGTTGGTGGAGAAGAAGACCTCGCGGCAGCAGGCGGTGACGCCGAGGTCGGTTTGGCGGAAGGGGAGGTTGGAGGGCAGGGCCAGCTTTGTGAAGTTTCGCGGCGGCTGGGTGACATTCTGGGATTGCCATCGGACGCGGACGACGTCAAGGGGAGTAGCTGGCGGAGCAGAGTCAGCATCTTTCTCTCGGGGCCGTCCTGGCTGACAGTGGTGCGTGCGTGCGTGCGGACGTGCGGACGTGCGACATACCTAGCAGGGCGGTCAACAGGCTCCCCGAGGTGGCCGAGAGCATCTTCTGCCAGGCGGTGATGTCGACGGGCTCGGGGTCCGAGCCGTCAAGGGCGCCCGGCGGGGACGCGACACGGCCGTCGCGTATTATGTCATGGTTCTGGCCGGCGTTGTACATGTCCGGGCTCCTCGCGAAGGCGGCCATCGTGGTCCGGAAGGGGTGCGGGTTATTCGTTGGGGGGACACGTCGTCATGGCTCGGCCTGAGGCGATGGGATGGCGCGCAAGGCCCAGGCGGCACGAGAGAGAGAGAGAGAGAGAGAGTGCGTCGATGTCTTCGTCCTTCGGGGGAAGGTTGAAGGTTGGTATGCAGAGATGTTGCGGTGCGCGGGCCGAGTCCCTTATCTACTGCGTGTGCCGCAAAGCCCCGCGCCGGTGGCAAGGACTTGGACGATGGACCGAAAAAAAAGAAAAAAAAAAGGCAGAACCGTGGCCGTCGAGTCTGTTGATGTTGTTTTTTTGGTATTCGTCTGGAAAATGAATTGGAGGGGGGGCCGACGGCGGTACCCTTTTTCCTCGTCTCCCCGAGTTCCTAGCGCAAAGAGCAGATAATGATCGGTTGTCGGAGTCGTGCAAAAACACCAAAAACCTGGAACCTACCTTGGCTATCGGCGTCATCGGCAGAAAAGAAGCTTCTCGTTGGGCTTCGGAGTGGGCCCGAGGTCCAGGTGGGAAAGCGGAAAAGTGGGGCCGTGGGGGCCCTACAGCCGCCGAAAGCCGGTCATCGGGGATTGCGGATCCCTCGTGTGCGTCCGTCACGATACGCGATATCACGTGCCCTGGCACCCTGCAACCCCCTCGCTTTTCCAACTGCCTCTCGCTATCAATCACTATTATAGTACACACAACAACGCTTCGACGTACCGTGTATTGTGTACACACCACACACACCCTATGTATATCCACTTGGATAGACATGCCTACCTAGCTACATGTAGCAAAGCAGCACCTACTAGTACATATTACCTTGTGCTCCACGCCAGGCCAACAACAGCCTACGTACTACAAGCTTCATACGCCACCCGCTCTTGCACGCCTCGCGCTCTCGTTACATCTCCCGGGCTCGTGAGTGCGTCTTGGTTGTCTTGATTTGCCCTGCGAGCCGAATTCCGAGCGCGAGACGCGGGCATCCGACGTTCCAACCGAGAAACGCAAGCCAATTGCTTGCGACAAATGACACCATGCTGGAGTGCTCGGGGGTGGCTACGTTTCGGTCCAACAAAGACCCTGACCGCTCTATTATCCTCCACAGGAGGGGCCCACGCGGTTTCTTTGGCGGCTGCCGATCCGATGAGACTCTAGCACATCCTCGGAAGATTGTACTCTTTTACTAGACTCTGTTACCTCCCAACCTGCCTCACCCTCCAAGTACGGGAAAGGAAAATAAAAGTAAACAAAAAAAAAAGATTCAACCATTAGAGACGTACGTTTTTTATTCTTTGTTTTTTTTTGAGTTCCTCCACGCAGTGTTACCACGCGATGCTTCCGTAGAGACGAGAGAAAAGAAGAAGGGGTGTGTATGCTGCTTTTACCACGCATGCGTATTCAAGGTCCGCTCTCAAGGAATCTCGAAAGGAAGAAAAAAAGTGCATTGGTAGGTGACGGCAGACAGGCAAAAGGCCTACCGCGGATTAAACAATACAAAGGCAAAGGCGGAACATGGAATATGCGGAATACGGAATAGGCGTACACTCTCCATCCCATCCTGCCCGAGACTTCGCCACCAAACATGGCTCCAGCCAACCTACCTTTCTCAATGCAGCCTCTCCTTCAAATACACAACCGCCGCGTACCCGGCGCAGCAATCCCGGCTCATGTTATGCCCGCACCACGGGCACTTGACCATGGTCGTGATCGCCCCCGAGATGCCCAGCGCCCGGTCCTCCACCACCGCGTCCGGCTTGGCGATGCACTCGTACAGCTTGGACGGCATGTCGTGGTAGAACCTGCAGCTGCAGCACTCGACCAGGATCTTGGCCATGGGCCCTTCGCCGGCCCCGGGGAGGGCCGGGCGCCCCGCCGCCGCCGCCGCCGCCGCCGCCATGCTTGAGTGCCCCGGCTGCATGTGCCTGGGGAGCGCCGAGAAGGCTTGCGGGTGAAGCGCCGGGCTCGGCGGGATATCCTGGGTCGGCGTCCTGGGCCGCTTGAGGATCGACACGGGCATGCCGCCGGATGCGCGGGCCGACGGCGTCGGCGGTCTCGGGGGCGCTGGCGCCGAGGCGGCCCTGGGCTGTCGGCCGGGCCTCGCGGGCACCTGAAGGGCCGAGCTCGACGTGGTCCGCGGCGACGGCAACGGCCTGGCTTCCAACGCCTCGCCCGAGGCGCCGCCAAGGGGGTTGGGCGCCGAAAGGTCGGTCCCGAGCGTCGAAAGCGAGAGCTCGTTGACCCGCAGAGCCGCGGGGGCCGGCGAAGACGCCGGGCGAGCCTCTTCCTGTCCCGGAGCGCCTCCCGAACCATCCTTCCTTCCCTCCGCACCCGCGCCGCTGCTGACTCCGGTCACCGGCTGCGAGGTTGGCCTTGCCGGCTTTCTTGAGAAGTTCGTGACGGGCCTGCCCGGGGCGAACCCCGGGATTCCCGGGTTCTCCGTGTTTCTCGCCGGGCCGAGGGGGGCTTCCGAGGCTCCAAGGCTCGGGGGCTTGCCGGCCTGAGCAGCCTCCTCTTGCCGAGTCCACGCGCCCGTTACGCCGCCCGCTCCGTTTCCATCACGAGCTGCCGGCTCAGCTGAGCGCGGCAGAGCTGGCGAGAGCTTTGGCGAGCTATACGGTTGCTTTCCGGAGCGTGGGGATATCGTGACCGCGGGCTCCGTCGCCGAGGGACGGTTGCTGGGGTCCGGCTCTGGGGCCGTGGAAGCCGGTCGTGCCGTCCGGGGATCGAGGGGCTGGGTTGATGCTGTCGCATGGCCCTCGCCGGTTCTCTCCTGGTTGGACGTGGAGGTGGTGAGGGAATCGGCATCCGCTTCGATATCGATCGGCAGCGCCGTCCGGCTCCACCGCTCGTCCTCGCCGAGCTCTGTGCCTGTTGGCGCGCTTGTCTCGCCGGCCGGAGGCGGCGTATACGGCTTGCTGGAGTCGAGGGGATGTCCCCGTGCTAGACCCCTGCCCTGGGACCCCCAGGGCTTGGGTTGTTCTTCGGCTTCGCTGGCCAGCGGGACGTCCTTGGCCGACTGCGGCCGCGATGTGTCGGGGGTGCTCGTCCCGGAAGGAATTGGGGACCCGTCCTCGCAGCCGGACGTGGACGAGGAACCCTCGGACGCTTGTGGCTCGCTCTGCGGCGCCAGCGTGCTGCGCTTCGTGTGGGCGGTTGGGCCCGTCTCTGCGTCCTGCATCGGGTCAGTGGAACGCCGCCAGCCGCTTCGTTCCCAACAGGCGACTTACCCAGGCAGCGCTCGAGGAACCCTCGGCACCGGTGCGGTTCGATTCCACTGTCTCCTCCGGCGCTGCTGACCCAGGACGCAAGGGCGACCGAGCGGGGGGATGCGGCGGCAAGCGGGCGGACGCCTTGGAATCATCGGCATGCTTATGCGATGCTTTCGAGAAGCTCAAGACCGCCTTGGCCGCGCCCACCAGGCCCCGGCTCTTCCTGTCCTGGCTCGGAGGAGCCGAGCCGGTACCCCGTGCGACGCTGGACCTGGTCGAGTCCTGCTGCGGCGTAGGCGACCGCTCGGCGTTTGTGCTGTGGCAAGCGTTCTCCGCGCCGCTGAGGGACGCACGAGTGCTCGCTGTCGTCTCGGAGCAGGCAGCATCGGAAGAAGACGAATACTGTATCGCTTTGAACTCGGCGTAATCTCTCGGCTCTGCGTGTTCCTTGCTGGCTGCCGTGGGGGGGCCCTTGAGGTTCATGAGCCTCATCGCCACCGACTTGGCCTCCATCGTCAATGATAGACGTCGACCGTGCTGCGCCGGGCCGGTGCTGGACCGCGACGGGGGGTAGCCTTGGTTCGCTTTCGCCACCACATGCTCGTCAACGAGACTGGCGATGGCCCGCTGCTTGGCCTGGGCTCTCTGATGGTGAACGTAGCTGCTGGCCTGGACGTTGTCAGCAGACGGGGAGGTAGGTAACGGCCCATGCCGAGCGTTCTGGTTTCCTAGCGCCTGGGAACCGTCTTCGATCCGAGTGCGGCCGAGCGGCGGGGTGGATTGCTGCCTGCGTGCTCTCACAGGCGGCATGCGGAACAGCGGCCGGGCCGGTCGGCTCTCGTTCTCGGCAGAGGCCGCGAAAGGCTGGTTCTGTTCGCCGGAGGTGCGCCGCGGTGGTTCCTCTGTCCTAGACTCGTCCTGGGGGCCGCTTCCGGGGCGTTCTGCATGGGGTGAGTTCGAAGCGACGCGCGGTCCGGCCACGGGAGGGCGGGGCCATGCGACGGCGGGAACGTTGTCAGAAGAGGCGGCTCTCGCAGAGGTCGCAAACCGGGGAATCGACAGGGCGCCCTGGACGTTCCGGCGGCTGACGAGCGATGTGTCCGACATGGAGCCGTCGGCGGCCGCCATCACATGGCCTCGGGGGTCCGGGTGGGCCGCTCCCGGGGGCGGAGGGAGCTTGCTGAGCCTCACAGCCGCCCGTTTCCGCGCAGCCTTGAGCTCCTTCTCCGCCTGCTCCTTTTCTCGCTTGCGACGCTCGGCTTCCTGCTTCTTTTCCTTTTTCCTCTGTCCATAGTTCTCCCAGCTCGGAGAATGGCATATCGAGGACTGGTCCGACATGCTGTCCTCGTCGTCCAGAAACGTCACCTGCTTGTGGGACGGATCGCTGGCCGCGGGTGCCTCTGCGTCTGTCTGGCGATCGGTATCCTGCTCGGCCTCGCCATCCGCCGGCCGTTTGGGCTTTTTGCTGCTTTTGTTCCGAAGGATGGAAAGCGACAATGCGGGAACCGCGGGTGTCGGAGCGGGCTTGGTCATGAGAAACGTATCTGGCGACGACGAAAAGGCTGGGCGTTCGGGCGGCGGCGGGAGGTGATCCTTTTGTCTGGTGGAATCGAACTGGGCAGGGGGCGGGGCGGATGGTTGCCCTCGCAATCGGTCCATCTACGCATTGCGCACAAACATCATGTCAGTTTCCTATGCGCGGCGCCGCCATCCGAGACGCAGGGGCAAGCCGAACGGGAGAGCCAAAGCCGGGAATGGTAACCGGACCGCGCCAGAAGGGCACCACGCACCTTGCCTTCATTCTCTATATCGAGCAACCCCCGAAAGCCGTTGGTTTTGAGCAGTTCCTCGGTCCTCCGCTCGACGCTGGCCCCCTTCGACTTGGGAATGGCCCTGGCCACGGACGATCTGAAGAGGAGGTCCATTCCGGAGAGAGACGGGGCGCCCTGTGACGGACAGGAGCCCAGAGACCAACCAACACCGGTCGATTGCCACAGAGAAAAGAAAGGCCCGAGCTGGGCACAACCTGATCGAGGCAGAGGATGCTGAATGCTAGGTATTCAGCAGCAGGTCAGAAGAGAACATATTGGTGAGGTATGCCCAGGAAAAACGCAAGCGAGGTCCGGTCAGAACGCTTTCGAGGTCTGGTTAGTCCCCTGGCGCAGCGTAGAAAGGGGGGCGTGGGAGGAGGGAGGGGGGGGGAGGGGGTGCAAACAAGCAGGCCAACAGGCTGAGTTGTATAACTCACCAGATGGACCCCTCCGATTCTCCGGGAACCTGACCAAGCAGAGAGTTCAAGGTTCGGGCGCGCGCGCAGGTGCAGCAGGTTGGGTGAAGGGATCGTGGCCGGAGCCACGGGTAAAATGCTCTTGTCGCCAATCGAGAGGGTCGTCGTCGGGTGGCGAGCTCACCTGCAGCTGAGAAACCCTCTTGGGCGGTCTAGCAGACGCATGAGAGCATCCCGCAGAGGGTGGTATTCGCGGGATGTGCCTCAACCGAGACGGCGAGCAGAGACGAAAATGGCACCGGTCGTTTGCGCGCAAGCACCGCACACCCCCCCCCCCCCCCTTTTCCTCTCTCTCTCACACATTTCCTTTCCTTCCCAGCTGCAGCGCAGGGCAACGCACACAATCATGGCCCCGCATTTTGCGAGACCCATGCCGAGTTCTCATTCCGCCATGCAGATACGTCGCTGTGCAAGTAAGGTGATGTACTATACTATAGGCAGGGGAGCTCGTTCGAGCCGTGGCCTTGTGGGAGGGGGTGGGTCATGCTAGCCAGGAACCAGGGCTGCAGGACAACACGAAGAAGCCGAGGGTGGGTGGCACGCCATTCATCGTTTGAGATGGAGTCATCAACACCTCAGCCACCGTCGGAACGCCGGGGACGGCACCTTGCAGGAGGATGCTGGGTGAGCCTTGGGCCCGGTTTCTATTCTGCTCAACTGGCGTGGTACAAAGGTCCCGGGGTCGGTATGAATCAAGGGCGAGCATGCTGGTGAGACGAGAGAGCGGCACAAGTCCAACAACAGCCACGGTCCAAGCTGGACGACTACAAAGAAGCAAAACGGATCGGAAGATTTGCATGGAAGACGGGATCCCCACGGTGCACAGCTTGGCCTGGGGACGAGGTGGACGAAGTTCCACGGAGCAGGCAAGAGACGCTAACTATTAGTTAGTTACTGCGTCGGTGCTTGAGGAACAGCTGCCTCAACCTCTCGGGTCCCTCGACCGATCCCGGTCGCGTCCTTGTGTCGGGGGGGGGGGGGCGGGAAGAGGCAAGAATGGTCCACCAGGGAAGCGAGCTGAACCCCAGATTCTAACTAAAGTTACCTAGGTAGGTAGTTAACTCATGTACACTGTAGGTAACATTAGCCCAGCCCAGCCGGCCTGAGCAGGCAAGCCAGACGGGTCTCTTGGCTACCGTCTGGTAACCCCCTCCCCCCGACCCCTACTGTGGTAGGTAGGTAGGTAGGTAGTTACCACACAGTACATAGTTAATAGTTCATCCCCAGGGTACAGAGTAACTACCTGCCCAGAAAGCAGCCCTATCGGGTCTTTTGTTGGCATGGAAGAAGGCCCTGACCCGGGGGTACCTTTTTTTCTTTTTTTTCTCTTTTCGTACAAGCACCTGATGACCCAAGCCAACGCCAATGCTTGGCATCGTGATCTTCAACCCTCACCCTCACCCCCACCTCCGTCAATGACGGAAGTGTCAGCCAAGACATGAAATCTCGGAAATGGGGAAGCGAAAACAAGTCGCCTACTATAGTTCCCTATTTTCTGTCCTTCCACCTTTCACCCGTGCTAGTTACCTCGCTCCTTTGAGGGGCTTTGTCCGCGGCCAGGCCCGCGGCGGGCTCAACAAGGCGAGCGAGCTTGTTGTGGGTCAGGCCGTGGTCGGGCTGGCTGGCTCTCTTTGACAGCGGTCGGTGGGGCTTCTTGGGCCGGGACGGGCATCTCGTCGATCTGCAGAGGGTTCCGTCCCAACGAGGACATGGATGCCATCGTGCCGGGGTGCGTGTGGCCCTAGCTACCTACATAGGTGGTTAGTTAGTTCGCCGGACCGATGCCGACGTGGCCGCCATTTCCGTGGCACCTCAGCCCGCCGACACGACTTTTTCTCGGATCGCGCCAGGGGCCTTTTTGCGCACGCCAACGACCTTTGCGCCAACACGTCGGCTTGCTCCCGCGCCTGCTGCCGCCGCCCCCGGTCCTCTCCAGGACGCGGTTCTTCAGCCCGGCGATCCCGCGGCGTAGGTCGGGTGCCCCGACGGCGGGTTCTCGCTAGGACCGCCCGAGGTCGCCCTGTTCCGCGCTCCTGGGAACCGCCCAGAGATGCTTGGGTGTCCTTGCGCCGTCTGGGCATCCTCTGGGCAAAGCTCGGCAAAAGCCTGGCTTCAGCCCTTTTTTCCAGGGTCCTGGGGGCGTTCCCGCTTGCGCCATTTGGCGAGCCCGTCGGCAGCATCTGTGCTCTCTCTCTCTGTGTGTTTGTGTGTGTGTGTGTGTGTGTGTGTGTGTGTGTGTGGCATTTTCGGCGGGGACGCGGAACGGACCTTTGTGTTCCTGGTCGACCGCGAAACACGATAACTACCTACTGTATGTATAGTTATTAGCCAGCGCTTTTCCCACCACAAAGCTGTCAAATGCCCCACCACACTTGCATATCCAAGACGCCGGGTTGGTGGCCTTGCTCCCGCAGATAGATGTCTTTCTAGATTGAGGGTTACGCGTCTGCCGTCAACCCTTTTCCCATGGCCTTGCCGCCGCCGCCGGCACCCCCCCCCCCCCCCCTTGAATGGCCC
This sequence comes from Remersonia thermophila, assembly GCF_042764415.1. NCBI lineage: Eukaryota > Fungi > Ascomycota > Sordariomycetes > Sordariales > Chaetomiaceae > Remersonia > Remersonia thermophila. Next base: position 3,407,696 of record NC_092218.1, read on the forward strand.
GCCTGCGCTTGATGCTTTTCTCCTTCGGTTTGGCGAGCTGAGCGCGACGAGACGGCACCGAATCCACCTGCTGCTTCCCCGGGATGCATGGGTCCCACGGGAAGCTCCCTGCTGAGCTATTCTTACAAACACGCACCCGTAGCCCGTTCATCTATTCGACTCAGCCGGTTCTCGGCAAGGAGGCGGCAAGAGCATCCGCTCAGCATGCTCTGCCAGCCGAGGGTTTGCCATCCCCTTGACTGACTCTGGATGATGACCGCGGGCTTTGTGGGACATGGTCAGCCATCAGCATCTCTTGGTATGCTCACCGGTTCGTGGCTCTTCCCTCGTGGTCGACGTTGCGTTCAGTCCCGGAGACGGCTGCGGCACAATCCCCCCCTTTACTGCGGTGTTTGTGCACTCTACAACATGGGATCCGGTCCTGAGGCTTCAGGCGCTGGAGTGTCACCTCCCAAGGTGGCCTGACCATGGACATCTGGCGGGGAAGTGTTGCGCCAACGCGAGAGGGTCCAGCGTTCCAACATGTGGCGATGGCGACGGGGTAAGCCAGGTAACTGCCCAGGTACACCACCGACGATGATACCCACCACCAGGTTTCGCTTGGCCCAGAGCGGCCCTCTGCTGCGCCTCTCTCCTGTCAAGATGCTCCCTTCCAGCGTGGAAGAAAAACCAAAAGCGGGCGTTGCCTCCAGCCAGCGTGCCTTGTAGACCGGAGAGCACCTTCTGGCGTGCCACACTGCCACATGCCACAAAAGGTCCCCGGGCCGTGGCGGATCGATGCCGTTTTCCAAGCCAACCACGCTTCGACCGTCCGTTGGGATCGCTCACCGGCCGGTAAATCAAGGCATTCGCCGCTGAGCATTCTTTTCGGGAGCGGTGCGGTTTGGGATCTGCCCGTCCGTCCTCCCGTCCGTCCATCATCACGGCATGCTGGCGGGCTGGTGCAGGCCCATGGCAACCCGGTCAGCGTGACTTCCGGGAGCTTCAAGTGCCGAACCGGGGTAGCATGAACATGCCGGGAGTCCGTGGCGATCTTTGATCGCCGTCGACATCGAACATGCAATTTGGATAAAGAAGGCAGTCGTCTGGTGGCACCGATTGTGCCGCGGTTGGCTCATCCGTTGTTCGTCCGGACCCGGCGCCTCTCTGTGGTAGTTCCTAACTCACTATTAGCTCCACCCCATGCGGCCTCCTCGCGTGAAACCCCTTCAAGGCTCAATGGCCGGAATGCCATCGTCGTCATCCTCGTCATCATCTCATCGTCGATGGAAAGCTTTGCTTCGGGCCGGTGCTTTGCGTCTCTAGACAGCTGAATCACACCCCCGAAAGAAAACGCGCGTCCTCCTCCACAAGGGTTCATCACCGGGTGGGCTTTCTGAACGGGGTCGTGTCTACCTCTCCCTCCGTTGGCGCGGCAGGCCGATTCTACGGGAGGGGTGAGCCCGCTGCCTGATGCCGGGTTGCTTTTCGTCATGTGTTTCTTCGTAGAATACTCGCTCTGCCTTGGCGGATGTTCATCAGGAGCCGCACAAGCCATAGGAACGATGGTGTCAGGGGGGGGGGGGCGGGGCTGTGATGCACGTCGGACACCATGGTACAATATGATGTGGACGCGTCATTCAAGGGCCAAATCTCACGGAGGTTCTTGCATCGTCGCACAGCCCGTATTGCTTGCGCCTCAATGAGCCCTAGAAACCACGATCCGTGGTCTCGTCCCCGCCGCCCATCCTTCGCCCAGCGAGGACCCGGGCTTCACTCCGGGCCCGCTCCGGGGCGCCGGGACCCACTTCGCCGAAAACCACCGGGGTCTAGCCCGAAAAGGCAAGTAACGTACGTCCCTGAGAACAGCACATCGCCACATCACCGAACAACAAGCCGGAGAGATCCTGCGTGTAGCGGCGAGTCAAGGAGATTGTTACACGACGGAGTTGTACAATCCAAGATGGAACAAAAAAGAAGAACAAGGAGCGACGAAAGAAAACAGGCAATACCTAAAACCAACCATCACCCTCGGGCTCCACCCTCCCGTCCCAAACCTCCTTCATCGACCGGGCAAAGTCCCGGAACCGACGCGGCGCCGCGCCCGTCATGGCCAGCACGGCATCGTTGGTGCGCTCCTCGACGCCAAACTTGACCGCCGTCTCCATGGCGCCGAGCAGCCGGGCGTAGTCCTCGGGCATGCCAAAGGCGCGGTGGCGCCGCTCCAGCTCGGCCGCGGGCAGCGGGACGTGCACGACCTGCCGGCCGAGCGTTTCGGTCAGGATCTGGGCGATCTGATGGCGGATAACGTCAGCACCTCTTGTCCGCCCGCCATACCGCTGCGTTTCTATCCCATGGGCGACGGGGGCGCGAAAGCAAACACAAGACGCACATCGCCGTACGACAGCAGCTCAGGCCCCAAGACGAGGTATTCGGTGTTGGGCGGGTCCGGGTCGGTCAGCGCGCGGGCGGCCACGGCAGCCACGTCGTCGGCCGACACCCAGGGGATGCGGCCGTCGCCGGCGGCGGAGTAGATCTTGCTCTCGTGGCGGATGGCGTGGATGTGCGCGGGCAAGGCGGCCAAGTTTTCTAAGGGGGTTTCCGTCAGGAGGTGTTTTTTTTTTTTTTTTTTTCTTTTCTTTTCTCTCGTTGACAATAAAAAGAGGACCACCCCAGATCATCCGCCTCATACAACGAAAACAAAAGGGCTGAAACCAAAAGAAGAAAAAAAGGCTGAAACCAAAAAAAAAAAAAAATGAAAAAAAGGAAGAGAAAGAAAAGGAGGAAAAAGAGGTTACAACACACCTTGAACCCACCCCCCCTCCACGACCGCCCACTCGCACTCCCCCCGCGCCCCCATCTCCCTCAAGCAAGCCTGCACCTTTCCCCACGGCTCCCCACCGCCGCCGCCGCCGCCGCCTCTACGGCCCTCCCCTCCGCTTTCCGGCCCCGCCCCCGACGACGGCAGCGACGACGAGAACGCCCGCTGCAGCACGAACCTCCGCGCCCCGCGGTCCCTCGCCATCGTCACAAAGTGCGCCATGGCGCCGTCGGCGGCGCGTAGGGGGAAGGAAGGCGGCGGCGGCGGCGCGGCGAGGTAGACGGCGCGCACGGGCGGCCAGCGGCCCGTCTTTGGCTGCTCGCGGGGCGTCCGGGGCGGAGACGAGGTCCCCGGCGGGGCGTTGTAGGCGAAGGGGTTCTCCCACGTCGTGGGGTCGTCCCAGTCGAAGACGACGTGGTGGATCTTGTTGTTGTTGTTGTTGGGTTTGGTGGTGGTATCGTTGCCGTCATCGTCGTCAGGGGGGTGGCTCGGCGAGGCGATGAGGATGGTCGGCGGAGGAGCGTCCGAGCCGGAGAAGGACGGGGACGAGTAGAACGACGAGGTGAGCTTCCGGATGAGGCGGCGAGCGATGGTCCCCGTGCCGCCGAGGACGAGGATGGAGGAGGAGGAGGAGGAGGAGGGCGACGAGAGGGATGACGGCATGACGGGCGGTGGCTGAGCAGATGGCACCGGGTTGGGAGGCTTGTTAGCACGGAGCATAAAAGCTAGCGGATATCTACTACTATAACTACGAATGGCAAGCCCGCAGTGCGCGGAGGCATCGGAACGAGATGGAACGTGCTGAGGAACATGATGTCACCCGATCGGCTGTTCTGGTTGGACCGGCCCTCGCTGGCCAATAGGAGCGCAGCGTCTTGTTGAACAACTGCCTGATCCGGCGGCGGTGGAGCGCTGTCTGCTGTGCTGTCTAATACCGTGTCTGCTGCGTCTGCCTCCTTGTAGGGCGGGAGAGACCGCCCTTCTCCCGAGACATCACGCTCCCCAGCGCCGAGAGGAGCCAGAGGATGAAAAGCGCGTTGGCAACATGGGAGCCCAACGGCAACGACAACGCCCAAAAAAAAAAAAAAGCCGAGGGCACATCACCGGGAAAACGACGGTCCGTCACCGCCACCCCCGCTCCGGCTCCCTCCGCTGGACACCCTCAAGCTCTCCTCGATAGCCCTCCTCAGCTCTTCATCCTCGTCGTCTTCCTCGCCCTCCCGCGTCCCCGGCATCCCCCTCTCGCCGCCCTGACCATGGGCAACCCCCTTCCCCTTCCCCGCCTCCGTCAAGTTCCTCCTCCTCCGAAACTCCTCCTCGGCAAGGCTCTGCCGCTTGACATACTCCAGCACAATCTCCTCCTCGGTCTTTTGCCGCGCGAGCTCGTCGGCGCGTGCGCGGTACTCGCGCTCGGACTCCTCGAGGGCACGGCGGAGCTGAGCTTCTTCGTCCTCCCCCTCGCCTTCTTGCGCCCGGTTCTCCTGGGGGGCTTGTCCGCTGCCGGTGGCTGGCGTAGGCTGGGAGGCGGCGGCGGCAGCGGCGGCAGTGGCGGCAGCGGCGGCAGCGGCGGCGGTAGGTGCGTTGGCCGAGAGCGATGCCGACGGCGAGTGCTTCGCGGCCGTGCTGGCCGTCTGGCTCGCGCCGACCACGTCTTCGATGGCTTCTTCATCGCCGCCTCCCCACTGCTCACATTGCTGCCGCTGCAGCGTACGCCACCTCATCTCCAGCTCGTGTTGCTGCATGCTTTGCCGCACCGCCTCTTCGATGAGCGCCTGGTACTCCTCGTCCGTGACGTTGGTCCAGTCCTCGCTGTTTGGCGGCGGATGCAGTTCTGCCGAGCTAGCGCTGTTCGTCCGGGAGTGAGGCATCCTCTTCTGGTCTGCGATCCAGCCGTGGCCGGGATCCTGTTGTGGCTGCTGCTGCTGGCCAGGAGGAGGGGTATACCCGGGGGGTTGCTCCGAAGCTTGCTGCAGCTGTTGGCTGGGTGATTGTGGTCGTCGCAGCTGTTGCTGTTGCTGCTGCTGCTGCTCGGCCACCCGCGCCAGCTCGAGCACGCTCGCTCTGACGGCCGCCTCGATCCGGGCGTCCTCCTCGCGGTCGCCGGTCGACGTCTGCTCAACGGCTTCTCGGATGGCGCGCTCCAGCGCCTCGGCGTCGTTCGGGTCAAACGGGAGGAGGCTCGACGTCGACATGGCATGCGCGTGGGTGGGCGAGGATGCCGGTCCCGCCGAGCCGGGGGCCGCCCCCCTGCAAGTGGCCGTCGAGCTCGGTGCGTGGTGGTCGGTCGCGGCGGCGTTGCTGCTGTTGCTCCGCGAACGCGACCGCCGCCCGTACCACGACTCCCGGGGCAGGCCAAGGAACCTCGCCGGGTTGGGGCTGCCGCCGGCGGGGTCGGAACTCGTGGCCGCGGCCGCGTTGTCTCCGCTGCTCTCCTCCTGCTTCGGCCCCTCCTCGACCTGAGCCGCCGCCGCGGCGTCCGCCTGGGCGCGCTCGCTATCCTTCTCCTTCTGCTTGAGCAGGTAATACCCCTTGAGCTCGTCCCTCTTGGCATGCCACCGCAGCAAAACGTCCCGCGCCTCCGCGGCCGTGGCCGCGGCGAGCTCCTCCTCGCCCTGCCGCACGCGCGAGGCGATGATGTAGTTGGTCGAGCCGCGCGCAAAGAGCCGGTTGCGCACCTCCACGCTCACGCCCTGCGCCGTGTACGCGGGCAGCGCAAACATGGCGGAAGCCGTCTTGAGGAAAACGCCACCCAGCCCTTTGCCCATCCCCTTGACGAACCCCATGCGCCCTTCCTTCTCGGCGCCGCGCAGCGGCTGCGTCACCAGCCCGGCCAGGCCGTCGTAGAATCCCAGCCCAAACTCCTTTCCGGCCACCTTGAACCCGCTCGCCAGGCCGGTGACCTTCTCGACGGGCCGCACCGTGTCGTCGTTGTAGAGCTTCGGCGCGTTGCGGAACCCCCGCGCGAGGCCCAGGCACGTGTTGGTGTAGAACTTCATGCTCGCGCCGGCGATGCGGCCGACGCCCTTGCCGGCGGCGACGGCGACGTCGAGGTTGGAGGGCTTAGGGCTCGCGGCGCCGGCGTCCGAGGCGGGCGCCGGCGAGCGAGGCGACGCCGCGCCTGCTGCCCGGGTGGCCTGGGGCGAGAGGCCGGCGCCGGCCGTCGAGGCTTGGGAGATGGGGAGGGACTCGACCGAGGCGGCGGCCGTGCCGGGCGGAGGCGTCCAAAAGCCGGTGGTCTCCGAGGCCGAGTCGACGCGACGGTGGGACGTGGAGGCGCTGGCCAGCGACGTCCCCGACGCGGAGGCCAACGTCGAGGGGTACGTCTGGGCAGGCCCGTCCTTGGTTGGGGGGTTCTTTGGCATGCCCTTCTTGGCCGCCCTGTCGTGGGCACGATGAAACACCTCTCGCGGAAAATCTGCCAGGGCCATGGTGAAGTTGCTCATGTCCCCAAGAAGCGCGACGACGACGGCGGAGATGGGATCCCACGGCTGGTCGTCCGTGTTGTACTCGACGGGGCGGTAGCTGCAAATCGTGGGTTAGCAAGCAAGACGCGTTGCCCCTCTCCCTCCTCCTCCGCAACAAACGAGCCTGTGTGACAGGCAAGACGATGCCACATACAGCTTGAGGTCCGAATGCTTCAACCAGCCCTGCTTGACCAGCGCGGCCGCTGCCATGGCGCTCAGGCGGACCTGGGACCTCCTGACGCGCCACACGGCAACGCGGCTCGGCGCCAGCGAGCACCGCATCTTGTCGGCGTCCAAGCGCTGGTGGAACATGGTTCCGCCGACGTCGGCGCCCTTCTCCTGCTTGATCTTGTCGCCCAGCTCCGCCGCGCGCGCCTGCGTCTCGGGCCTGAGCGCAAGCTCGATGGCGCCTGCGAGCTTTTCCGCGGTCAGCTTCTTGAACGGGATCGGGGCGGGGCCGGCGCCGGCCCGGGCCACCATGGACCCCCAAAAGATCTGATCCCCAAAGAAGGGCACCACCACGGTCGGCCGCCCGGCGAGGATGCCCGCGGCGGTGGTTCCGGCGCCGCCGTGGTGGACGACGGCCGACACGCGCTTGAAGAGCCAGTCGTGGGGGCAGTTGCCGAGCATGAAGACGCCGTCGGGGACGTCGTGCGCGTCGGCGCCGATGCCGCCCCAGCCCTTGGACACGATGGCGCGGACGCCGGACTTGAGGATGGCGCCGAAGATGGTGCGCGTGAGCTTGTCCGGGTCGTCGACGACGATGGACCCGAAGCCGATGTACACGGGCGGCGGGCCGGCGGCGAGGAAGGCGGCGAGCGCGGGGTCCGGGGCGTACGCGGACTCGAGGTTGAGAAAGTAGAAGCCCGAGACGGAGATCTCGCCGGGCCAGTCGGCCGGCTTGGGGGTCAGGGCGGGCGACCAGCAGTAGGTCGTCGGGATGCGCAGCCGCGTCAGCAAGCCGGGGCCCCACATGAGGGAGATGGGCTCGAGCTCGAGGGTGTTGGTGCGGAACCGGTTGATGACGTCTCCGAGGCCTTGCCAGGTCAGCATCTCGACGAGGGCGTACGAGACGTAGTTGGTGATGGCGGCGTCGGTGTTGGTGGCGACGATATCCGCCAGCGGGTGCGGGAAAGACTTGGTAGGCGTCCAAGGCATGCTGAAACGCTTTCCGTTAAAAAAAACCCATCCCGGCGATGAGGGCGAGACGTTAGGGGGGGGAGAGACTTACGTGAACATGACGTGCAGCGGGATGCCCAGCTTCTCGGCGATGTGGATGTGAGCAAAGCTCGGCGGGTTCGCGATGATGGCGTCCGCCACGAAGGGGCGGCTCTTGGGGTCGCCCGCCCAAGCGAGCGGGTCGCCGCCGGCCGGCTCATCCTTCTGCCTCTGCGACGGTTCGACATCCATGCCGTCGCCGGCCTCGATGCAGGACCTCCAGCACCCGTTCAGGATCTCCTGGATCTCACGGCGGCGCTTTCTGATGTCGCCGCTCTTGAGGGAGTCTAGGCCCGGCAGGAGACCGGGGTTCTTGACCATGAAAGCCATGAGCTGGGCCGGGTCGCCGCCGATGTTGAAGAACTCGAGGCCGTTCTCCTCGACGAAGGATTTGAAGGTGGCATGGGTGGCGAGGCGGACGCGGTGGCCGTACGTGTCGCGGAGCACCTGGCCGAGGGCGACAAACGGCTGCACGTCGCCTCGGGAGCCGACGATCTGAATGACGACGTTCAGGCGGGGCGGAGGTGTCTGGCCCGGCTGGCCGCCCAGGCTCGGGGGGATGTAGGCGGGCGGAAGAGGCGCCGCAGGAGACGAGAGAGGTTGCGTCTCGGGGCGGAGCTGTCTCGTAAGCGCCGGAGCCAGGAGCTCCGCGAGGCGGCTGTTTTTCTCGTTGATGTGGATGTTGATGCGGCCGTCGGCTAGGGGGATGCGTCAGCCCTCAAGGCGGTCGCGAGAGGGGACCGGGGGACCGAGGAGCGGCGCTTACCAGTGACGGCCGCGTTGGCGTTGAAGCCCGTCTTGGATACCTGGACCTGATCATGGTAGTCTCCATACGCTGGCGGCGGGACATCCGCGTCGGGAGCGTCGAATTCCTCCTCGATGGGGACGGTATTGGTTCTTCCGATGAGAGGATCCTCGGGAATCCTCCGGGGAGGACGTTGCTCGCTCATGACGGCTCGAGGTGGGCGCACGAAGGTGTAAAGGATGGTGAAGGACAGTCCTCAGGGGTAGCAGTCGATCGATGTGGCGGTCTTCCCCCCTGGAGAGATGGGAGAGAGCCGGCCGGGTGGTAGGCACGTCAGGTTGTGCTGGCCAGCAAGCGTCGAGCTGTATCACAGTTCCTCGCGTGCCACTCTGGTCTGCATTCTGATTCGAGAGAGAGAGAGGGGGGGAGGCCGAACCGTCTTGAGAGTGGACGCCAACTCAAGCTGGTGGGTGAGCGTTGGATGTCTCAGGGCGGCAACCTGTTGTTCGCTGAAGCAGAGGATGAAGGGCAGCTTGATGATCCACGAAACGCTCAAGGTCTCTTGGTGCTGGTCGAGATGCTTGGTTCGCGACGGCGCACCCCCGCGAGCGAAGAGCGCCGGGAGCCAATCTCTGCAACACGGCGTCGCAAGACCTCGGGGATATGTATATCAAGAGCACGCAGCGAGGTCATCAAGCCGTGCAGGGTCAGGCATCATCACAGGGTTGAGGTGGAAGTGGAGAGAGAGAGCATGCATAGGGCCGGCAGCTGAGACGTTAGCGTGGGATGCCCAAGAGCCGATCCCGGGCTCAGGCGGTCAGGAATGGAGAGTATATTAATGATAACTGCTGTGTAGGTAGGTAGTCGCTTCGAAACGGCGACAAGATCCACTACCCTTCCGGTAGAGTACACCAGCGCAACGACGCTCATGGGGCAATGCTGGGCCCGATTCCAGTCCCAACCCTACCAACAACCTGACCTGTAGGCTCAAGACTTCCCTTTCGGGGTCGTGCATGAAGAAGCCTCCTGTGCGCATGCAGGCTGGGTTCCTAGCACAGCCCCCCTTGCCCGGATTGGTTCCCTTGCTTTCAAGCTGACGAAGCACAGGCCGAGGCCAGGGCGATGATTGGAGCCCGGGTCGCAACATGGTGGAGGGCAAGACGCTCTAGGAGGCTCGGCCTGGTGAACCAACAGAGGAAGGGTACCCGTAGGGGCCCGGGTTAGGGTACCTTGGGCAGGTTAGGTACCTACTACGCAGTATACCTACGGCAAGCGTCCCGGGGTTCTGCAGTGGGTAAGGGTTCCGCTGGTGTTGAGCGGGTCCGGCATTTCCCGCCGCGGGCGCTTTCGCCCAACTGGGAAGTTGTCCGGCCTACTGCGTCACTCTCTAACGAATACAAACCTGCTGAACGCAAGCCACAATGGACCATTGGAACGCAACCTTCAACACCAACCGCCCCGGCAGGACGCGCGTCCTTGCTCCACGGACACCACGACGATATCCACAAGCCCTCAAAGCGCAAGGCTAACTGGACACAAGCGACTCGCATGTTGGAAGAAGACGAAACAGGGGCATACGTAATCCTACCAAGGAGCCAGGAAATACGAACCAGCGCAACAGCACACCCTTTCCATCTCGGACCTGCGTGTAGGTGCCATGAACACATGTGACGACAGAAAAAAAAAAGACGCTCACATTGAAACCGTCCAAACGAGATTGTGATACTGGTACAATAATGAGGTACACGTTTTACAACAACAACCACCACCACCTTCCTGATCTTTCACAGGACTACCGCTCCATCCACCTCATCCACCTCGCTCCGATGAAGGTCACTTCTTCGGGTCGACAGGCTCCGGCTTGGACGGCCCTCCCGTCGTGGGCAAGCCCATGAAGATCTTGAAATAGTCCTGTTTTCGCCCGTTAGCATACTCCAGTGTTGTTTTTGTGTGGTGTGCGTGTGTGTGAGAGAGAGAGAGAGAGAGAGAAAAAAAGACTCACATAAATCATCCACTGCAACCCCGTCAGCGTTCCAATCATGACGATCCTCACCGGCAGGCCGTTCCAGAGGCCAGCGAAGCCAATGTCCTTGTAGATCCTCGACGTGACGGCGCCGAAGCCCTCGCCGGCCTTGCGGTACGCGTTCAGCTTGCTGACCATGACGTCGGCCGGGTGCGAGACGATGGCGCACAGGATGCCCGCCAGGTACCCGCCGGCAAAGGACACGCCCGTCTGCGCCGCCTTGCCGTAGTCGCTCTTGCGGCCGGGCAGCCGGTTGTAGATCATCTCGACGATGGTCTCAAACGACGCAAACTTCATCATGGTGTAGGGGACCTGCCGGCCCCAGAGCGGGTACAGGCCCTTGTACAGCCCGCCGACGCCCTCGGCGGCCACGATGCGGCGGAGCCCGTCGGCCGTGCCGCGGTACGCCGTCGACGGGTCCGACGCGCCTTGCATGCGCACCTTGATGGCCTCCAACGGGCACAGCGCCAGGTCGGCCAGGAACTCGGCCGACGCCGACGCCGAGAGGTACAGGGCCGTCTTGTAGCGGTACGCGTTGTCGGGCCCGGCCAGGTCCGAGTACGTCTTTTTGAAGAACTCGTAAAAGCCGTACTTGAAGGAGCCCTGGGCCGAGTAGCCGAACAAGGTCGGGCTCCAGCCCGTAAAGATGCCGCGCAGGCCTTCGGCGCGGTAGATGAGGCGCCAGCCTTGGATGTTGCTCTTGTAGAGGGACGAGTCGACCTGCCGGCGGGTTTTGACCAGGTCGAGTGGGGTTACGGCCGTGTGGGTGACGCCCTGGAAGGGGACGGGCGATGATGGTTAGCGGCGCCGGGGAGCCGGGACCGGACGAGCCGTCACAAGGCAGGCAGGGAACTCACGCAGGCGAGCAGGCCGCCAAAGGCACAGGCAGCGTAGTACTTGCCCGTGTACAGCTGGACGTGTCCCGTCTTTGTCTGGGCGACCTGGCTGGCCGCCTCCATGTCCTTTACGGCCTCGGCGCCCAGCTTCTTCGCCTTGTCCTTGGCATCGTCGATGACCGAATAGGCCGGGTACAAGTCGAGGCGTGCCTGGTACGGCGTAGGCCCGGAGCTGGGCTTGCTTGGCTGGGCTTCGGTCCTCGCGTCCAAGCTCGCGGCGCCCAGGGCCCGACGCAAGGCGTCGTAGCTTGGGAAGAGAGGCATGGTGGTGGTCTTCGACAAAGAGCGACCCAAGAACGTCTTACAAGGGCCCCGCGGTCCTAGGGTGGGCGGCACACAGCCTTTTCCAGGTCAAACCCCAACGCAGCGGAGAGCGGTGCGGTTGCGGGCATGCAAGAGGCAGAAGAAGCAGGCCGCGGCGGATGGTTCGGGAGTTGAGGGAATACGTGGGAGGTGAGGGAGGGAGGGTGGTAGAAAACAGGATGCCTCAACCCGAACTGACTCCGACCGGTGATTACCTGCGTTATCCCCGAACTGCCGTAGGGTCGCAGCCTTGTGCTCCGTACCTACATCCATATACTATGTAAGCCCTAAGCTCGGAACGTACAATCCCTTGGATGCGAGTGCGTTCAGCTTTGGTTCCCGTCTCTCCTTGGGCTCCCCTGCACCCGACACAGCGGTTTTGCCTTTGGTTGGATCAAGACAGGCCTGTTGCTCCTGCGTGATATGCGCGGAGCACGGCCCAGCCTCCGGTTGGGTCTCTCTCTCTCTCTCTCTCTCTCTCTTGCCATCGCTGCCCGTCAGAGTGAGACGGGAGATCACGGACGATGACGTCGTTTTGTCGAGCTTGGCGCCCCGAACACCTCCTGGGCCCGGCCAAGCTTTCCCCACTTTGACCTTTGTCGGGACGGGACCGTTGGACCGGGGTTTGTACAAGGGCCAAAAGGGTCAGCAGGCATCTTTTTTTGCCCTCATCCCTTGACGAAGCCCAGAAGTCGGGGTGAGGACATGAATGAGCAAACGACTCTTGTTCCAGAACCGAGGAGAACCCAGGGGAGCCTCCTCGAAACGCCTATTGGCTTGCTTCGGGGAGAAGAAGGCTGTCGATGACAACCACCGGGCTGGACCTGAGCACCGTGTAATGGAAGTGGACATTTTTGCCTGTAGATTGTATGTGAACCCCCCCCCCCCCCTATTTGGCAATTGCAAGTACACAAGGTGCTCTCAACTTGACCAATTGGGCGAGCATCATCACTTACTTCCTTTCGGGGGTTTCCAGGCTGCTCGACAGCTATTTCATTGCCAGAAGAAGGCTCTCGCGGAGGAGTGATTTCCCCTCGACCCTCCCATCCTCAATCCCCCCCACGCTCTCCTAACTCGATTGGGTGTCCCGCGTGCCCCACCAACAGTCGCACGTTTCCCGTGCTCCGTGGCAGCGGGTTTCAGCGGGCAGAGTCAGCGGGGTGACGTGATTGGGTGAAGGCTCTTAAACAAAAGAAAGATCCAGCGCAGCGTCACGCTTGTGTCCGCAGTAGCCCCCCCGAGCCTCGGGACGTCGGAATCGTCCTTCACCTCCTCCCATCCCGGCTTTCTGCATCGGCCACCGATTCTTCTACCACTACTACTTCTTCTTCTACCGTACCGCCTACCTACCCCGCCGCCAACGCCGCCCGAGCAAAGATCCCATCCGACAACCATGACCGACGTCGCCGCGCAGCCCGCCAGCACCCAGGCCCAGCCGGGCCAGCCCGAGCCCTTCGTCTCGAAATGGGCCTCGCGATACCGGGGGGTACGTCTCGGAACGCTTTCCGTTTTCCTCCCCCCTCCGCCGCCGTTATCCTCTTGACCAGGTCCCTAACCCAAACCCCCCCGTCCCCTCCGTCCCCTTTCCTCTCTCCCAGGCCACCGTCGAAGACCTCGACCCCCCCGCCGCCCTGTCCGTCACGCCGTCCGACCCCATCTCGGTCGCCATGCTCTCGGCCTTTGAGCGCGACTACACGCACCTCACCATCGTCGACGCCGCGACGCGCGCCCTGCTGGGCTACATCTCGATGCCCCGCCTGCAGGCGCTGCTCCACGAGGGGCGCGTGAGGCCCGAGGACGAGGTGCGCAAGGCCATGCTGCGGTTCCGGCGCCGCGGCGCCGCGTACAGGGTGATCACCATGGACACGCCGCTCGAGGAGCTCGAGGCCTTCTTTGAGGGCGCCGCGACGGGGGGCCAGAAGCAGGATTTCGCCGTCATCACGGACGCGCAGAGGAGGTTCGTGCTCGGGGTTGCGACGAGGGAGGATCTCGAGGAGTTTGCGAAGCGGAGGCCTGCCTAAGGTAGGAGTGACGAGGAGGAGGGGCTTGAAAGAAAGGCGGTTTGGAGGAGCGCGGAGAAAGAGAGAAGGCCGGTGACAAACACCCTAGATATTACGGAGCGGCGTTTTTTTTTTTTTTTTTCTTTTCTTCTTTTCTTTGTTTGCGGGGGAGGGGAACCAATCTTCGGCGGGGTTTTCTCGGTTGGCGGGTTACGGAGGAGAAGGCATTCAACATGGACCGGCAGGCACACACACTCATGCTATATGACTCAAAAGACCAGGCGGCAGCGGTAATGATGGCCGTGGGGGAGAAGGGATTCCTGGGAGGCGATGGCTCGGATTCCCCTCAGAGCACAGGCACAGGCAGGAGTGATGTTTTTTTTTTTATCTCATGAAAAAGGGGTGGTCGAAACGGCCTGCGAAAATGTACCCGGCACGGGTACCTGACCCTGCCGGCGACTCTGCGGCGCAGGGTTCCCCCCCGCCAACGGGCTGCACAAAGCAACAGCATAGGGGAAACGGACATCAAACTTTTCAACGAACAAGGTTCCCAACGTCCCTCGATAGCATCTCCATGTTGCTGTGAGCAGGTATGTTTTGCGTAAACAAAGTACAAGAACCGGACGTCCACGCCATGGTATTCCCCTCCTCTCTATTGGTGCGAAACAGGAAACCCCCAACCGCAAAGGCTTTCTCTCTCTCTCTCTCTCTCTCTCTCTCTCTCTCTACCCCCACCACGCCCACTGCGCCCAGCTCCCCAGCGCCGTCACCGCGTTGGCCGCCGCCGACGGGCCCTCTCTCTACTCGAGCCAGTCGTAGACGAGCTGCAGCTCGACGCGCTCCGAGCCCTTGGCGATCACCACGTTCCTCACGTGGCGGCGCAGGCCGTCGATCTCCTTGAAGCCCCAGATCTGGGTGGCCGTCCAGCCGTTGTCGTAGCTCTCGACGTGGCTGATGATGTGGGTCTCGCCGTTGGGCCCGCCCTTTTCGCTCTCGCCCTCGAGCCAGCCGCTCTTGAGGAAGGGGTCCGTGATCTCGTCGGCGTTGATCCACTTGCTCTGGCCCTTGACGTGGCCAAACAGGTAGTCGGTGTGGTCGCGGAAGGTGTAGTCCAGGCACCGCTTCTCGAGGGTGCCCTTGAGGCCGCCCGTGCCCGTCTGCTGGATCTCAATGTGCGTCACCTGCGGGCCGCTGGGGTCGGCCGGAGGGGACGGGGGCGCCGTGTACACCGTGATGTGGAGGGTCAGCGTCGCCAGGGACACGGCCTTGCGGACGACCCAGTTGATGCCCTGGAGGGCGAGGCCGGGCGCGATGTCGCTCGACAGGGTCTTGTTCTGTTTGGGGTTGGGTGGGTTAGCGTTGTGCCGAGTGTCCGAATGTGGGGTTTTGGAGGGGGGTTGGGGGGGCAGCTAAGGTCGGTCCTGGTCTAGTGGTCGAGTCCTTGTGGATAAATCACATGCCAAAAGCCGTGTTCTGTTTTGGAAACGAGACAACAGACAGATGGACAGACACAGACGGACACAGAGAGACAGAGAGAGAGAGAGAGGTAGAGAGAGAGGTAGAGAGGTTTCACACGTACCATGACCCACTTGCCATTGAGGTCACCAATGTTCTTGTTCGCGGGGGCAGCCATTGTGAAAGATGTGTGTTTGGCGTGCGTGTGCGCGTGCGTGTGTGGGTTGACGAGGGAAGAGGGTTGATCGAGGTTGGCCTGCCTCGGGTCGGACGGGACGGGAATGCCGAGTTGGTTTATAAAAGAAGAAGATGGGGGTGGGTACGGTAGGTAGGTAGGTAGGTAGGTTGGTAGGTCGTATAGAAGTGGGTTGGAGCTGCAGAAGATGGTGGGGAGGGAAGGGAGCAAGAGCAGGAAGCGGTCTCGGCTGGGATGGGTTTAAATATTGGATTCCTGACCCCGAGGCTCCTCGAGCGATGCGGAGGGTGAGTGAGCTGAGGTGGTACCTAGCCGGTACCTGGATGGGCTTCCCCCCCTCCCCTCCTCCCTGGTGGGGTGGACGGCGTCGCAAATTGTGTAAGACAAGGCAAAGTTGCGGCGTTGGCGGACAGAAGAGCTCATGCGGAGAGCATTGAGATCAAGGTCTTGGCGGCCGAGGTAAACTGGCGTAGCATTGCATCACCGCATCATCACAAGCACGTTGTTGAGAAAGCCCTCGACGGTAGTGTGGGGAGGGTGCATGGGCGGGATGCAACCTCAGCCCAGCCCTTCCATGCCCGTTCCCACCGGCCCAGTCTCCGTGCATCATCAGGTCCCCCGGACGTCCGAACTTGGAGACTTTGCGAGCCTGCTTCCGGGTTCTCCCCTGACCGTCTCTCGGGTGCGTTCCGTCTCTCGGGGACGGTTGCATTCCCACGGCCACCTGGAGCCCCTGGGACTGAGACGCCCACCCCCAGACGGAGGAGCGCCCGATGGGCACGGTACGCAACGCCCGACAAACGTCTCTTTTGCATCGACAAGGCCGCCTCCCATCGGCATGTTGTTTTGTCGTCTTTCTCTTCCTCGTCTTGCTCTTGGTCGGTTTCCACGCCCTCGCCACATCAACAAGGCCCCGATCTGCTCTCCGACCATGCATGACCGCGCCAGGGGCGAGCGGCGAGTCGTGACTCTTTTGCACCGCCGCCCGTCATGGCTGAGGCCGAACCCACCATGTCATCTACCCCCCCGGATTGCTTACCGTCCGTGTATTTGCGGGTGTTTGTATGTGTGTGTGTGGATGTGTGTGTGTGTGTGTGTGTGTGCTGAGCCGAACCGGTGCGCATTCCATCGAGATGCAGTCTCCTCGGCCCACGTCAACTTGAAACCTTGTGTTCCCTCCCTCAGCCTCGCCAGCCGGCCGGCGAGCTGTTGGGATGCGGCGATTTTCTCTCCCCCGACGTATTTATGGTTTCGATATTGGTCTGCTTTCCCCCTGGCTCAGGCGAAGCTTGTCATCTTCCATGCCCGTGGGTGGCGGGAGCGTCCCGGGGGGTTCACAAGCTGCCGCCGTCGGCTTTTCGCTCCGAACCCGTTTACATAAGCCTCCAGCTGCGGGCGGAGGAACTTCAGATGACCGCTGACTGATGAGCTCGGCGCTTGGGGTCAGCCAGTGTGGGGCATTGACAAGACCATACAACCAACTGCACCCATTCGTGCATCGTGCATCATTTCCTCGCCTTCCCCCCCCAAGAAAGCAGCGATGAGGGTATGGCGACCGGTCCGAATTACAACAATCCCCCCCCCCCCCCCCCCCCTCCCCTTCCTGCGCTTGCACAATGACAAGCAAGCACCTGTTTATGATGATGGGTCCTGAATGGGTCTTGAGCGGCGCTTCCGCCCCCTATAATAGCTGAAACATGACCACTTCATGAGGTGCTTACTGCTTACTTACACAGTACGCGCCAAAGCTACGCTTCGGCCTCGCCCAGCTCTCGGGAGCATGGCTTTCTCGGACCACAAACGCTGCCAAGACGAATCATTTGCCCAACATCACGTGTGCGTTTCCATGACGCTTCACCAGGAGCGCCGGAGGGAGACGGCTTGCCATCTACTATAGCTCGCTGCGCCTCGAGGAGATCCCATTCCCTGCCGCCGTAGGCGTCTTTTGGGGAGGGGATGAAACCTGGAATGATAGCCCAAGATGGGTACCCATCGTTTCGACGACAGGGCTGTGCTCACGATGCGCCGCTCCGTCCTGGTTTCCGTCGTCCATGGCGCGAAGAAAGACGGCGTCGTGGCTCCAAATTCGCGGTCCATCAGGCCGACCGGGCTGCGCACCCGGCGCCGGCTGGTCCAGATCTCGTTGCATTCAAGGCCGGTAACCACCACAACAACAAGCAGCCATGGCTCCCGTTCCTCTGCACAGCACGCAGACAGGGAGTTACACGGTATCTTGGTAGGAATCCCAACAAAATCAGGGTAGGTTACACTCAACTTCAAACCCCCTCCCCCGCCCCCGCAACCTTTGTTAGGTCGAGTACCTGGCCGATTGCCGACGATCATGTGAAAATCGAATCGCCTTCACTCTCTCGCCGAGTTCATCCAATGGCACCATGGAGCACGGCCCTGGCGGTTGGGTCGGGTGCCTGCAAGGAAACCTCAGTGATCCAATGCAACCAGGGAATGGAAGATAACTACCCATCTCTTCTCCCCCCCTCCTCCCCCCCTCCCCAACAACCTGGAACCCGGCTGAAAGGTCCGGGGCACTCGGCAACCTAGCTCAGACGGTCACTGGGGAAAAGTCCCAAGGCTACAAGTGGTGTAGTGTGTAGTGTAGAACGGAAGGCAGTCTACTGCAAGATTGCATTCCGATGTTCTATTATTACACCGCCCTTCCGCCGCCACCCCCCGTTCTTCCTCCTCTGAGGTATCCTGAAGCTTTTCCCCCAAGCCGAGAAAAATAAGAACAAAAAAAAAAAAAAACCACATTATGCACCGGTAGTACGAAAGAATCCAACCTGCTCCGAAACGAACCACATCATCATGGCTTTTCCCATCGTTCCCTCTTCCTCTTTCTTGTCCTCTCATTCCACATCCACACGTCCCTTTGTTCAACCATCCGGCTCACCGACGACAACGACGACAACGACGACGACGACGACGACGATGATGATGATGATGATGGTGATGATGATGGTGACAACCCGTTTCCTCTTTCCTCATGGCCACCAATTCATCCGCTTATAGCTCTCAATCACCTCCTCGATCAGCTCCTTGGTGATCTTGGGCTTCTCGTACGTGAAGCCCACCACCTGCTCTAACCTCGACCCGTCCATGCTCAGATCCGTGTCCTTGAGCAGCTCCTTCTCCATAAAGGGCGTCAGCGGGCCCGGCCGCGTGATGCCCGCCTCGGCGAGCAGGTCCGCCCACGGGCCCAGCAGCTCGTCGTTGACGTCGTCCACGACGCTGTCCAGGTTCAGCTTGGCAAAGGTGCTGACCAGCTGGCCCTGGAACCCCGTCTCGATGCCAAAGACCTCGCCGATGATGTCGGCCATGACGCCCTGCGTGGTGACGCCCTTGTCGACCACGTTGAAGGTGGGCACGGGGCTGCCCGCGGCCGCCGCGTCCCAGTTGGCCTTGCCCGCGTCGTACCAGGCGGCGACGGCCCAGAGCGCGCGGACCGCGTCGTGGATGTGCACCGTGTTGGTGCGCAGGTCCTTGGTCCAGAGCCACTTCATCTCGGACTCGAGCGCCTTGTACACGCGCGCCATGCAGAGGGCCGTGGCGACCCATTGCGAGGCGTACGGGCCGTAGACGTGGGCGAGGCGGACGATGACGAGGTTGAGCCTGCAAGCGAGCGAAAGAGCGAGCGAGTCAGCGTCATCTTTTGAAAAAGATGGGGGGGTTGGCTTGTTCGCGCCACGTCCTAACCCCCCGTTCTGCGGACAACGTGGTGACCAGAAGAACAAAAAAAAAGGCGTGGGCAGGCTACGTTACGCACCCTTCAATCTTGGCCAGCTCCTCCTCCGCCTGCAGCTTGAAGACGGCAATCTTGCTCCAGGGCTTGAGCTTGTCGTTCTCCTTGCTGGGCGCCGAGTCGGGCTTGTACACCATGCCGGTGCTGAGCTCGACGAAGCACTTGACGCCGCGCTTGGCCGCCTCGCGCCCGATGTTGAGCGACAGGTCGAGCGACCGCAGCTTGTACACCTCGTCCTCCTGCGAGTAGCGCGTCTCGCCGCCGCAGTTGAAGACGTAGTCCCACGGCTTGCCGTCGGCTCGGTCGAATATCCTCGGGAGGGACTCTGTTGAAAGAGCAAAGGCCATGTTAGCGAACGGGACATGCCGTTACCCCCTTTTCTCTTTTCTTCTTCTTCTCTCTCTCTTTCTTTTTTTTCCGCCTCCTTCCCTCCCTCCCTTCTCCTCTTCCTCTCCAATAGCATCCTCCAAGTTTCTTTGGGATTCAAAAGGGAACCTCATATGCACGTACGTTCTCTGCTCGCATCGGCCTGCACAAACTTGGCCCCCGCGCACGCCTCCTCAAACTCCTTGGGCAGCCATGCCAGCTGCGGAAGCACCTTGTCGACGATGCGCACGTCGGAGGCGAGCTGGTTCTCGTGGATGTAGTGGGCCAGGAACCGGCCGATGTAGCCGAGACCGCCGATGATCAACACCGACGGCTTCTCCGCCATGGTTGCTGTGTTGTCGTCGTGGTCGTGGTCGTGATCGTGGTTGTGGTCGTGGTCGTGGTCCTCGTTGTGACGTCTCCTCTCGAGCGGTCCGGCGGTCGTCGATGTCGCCGCGGCGGGGCCAGGCGGGCGGGACGTGTCTAGGGGGTATCGCGTGCCTAGCTGCCGAAAATGAAAACAAAGCGAAAAGAAGAAGGCGGCTTTCAACGATTCCGTACACGCAACGTGGGTGATGGGCGGTGGGCGGCGTCTCGCGCGGCAGATTCGCCGGGGGGAGGGAACGTGGGAGAGGGGGTTACGTTAAAAATGCGGCGGCGGGTGGTGGCGCGGGGTCGCAAAGGAGGGGATCCAAAGGGACTAGCGTAACCTAGTCGGGACGGCCGCGTGTTGGGCTTCGTTGCAGGTGTGTGTCCGTTACGGTAGCGGTTGGAACTCCGGAACGGGGCGGGGGCACGATGGTGGTTGCTGAGGAAAAGAAAAGCACCTGGGTCACCTATTTCAAGGGGGTCGGGAGGGGAGTGCGTTTAAGGGGCCGGCGGTTTTGTGTGTATGATCTCAAGACCCAAACAGAGGAGAGCACTACCAGAAAAGTCAAAGAAAAAAAAAAAAGAAAGATGACAAGTTCCCAGTTCCCCAAGCCGGGGAGGCGGGACTTCGGCTGGCCCCAAGGATGCTCGGCAGGGCTAGGCAAGAAAAGCTGCCAGGGGCAGGGGGAAGACAAAGGGGGGGGGGAGGGGGAGGGGGGGGCTCTGCGAGGCGGGAGATTTGACACCTCGGAACAAGAACGCTCCAAGCTCCCAGGTTTTAACTCGTGCACGCGACGGGATGCTCGAAGAATGAACACGGACAATGTTGATTATGATGATGATGATGATGATGATGATGATGAAAGGCAGACGGAATCTTTGGTTCCTTTTTCAACATTTTTTTTTTTTTTTGGTCTCGAGTGACCCGGCTCAATGCAACTCTCTTCTCCAGGTTCCTCATGCCCAACCTGGACCTGGAAGACGACAGCTGCGAGGGTTCGGTTTGCCGACAGAAAACCGGGGACAGCCTGGCTTTCCTTTCGCCAAGACGCTGCGGGTATCCGCTGATGGCGGCGTCAGGCGTTTGGGGAGTGGGGTTTTCGGCGCTCTGGCGGTTGCTGTTGCTTTTTCTCAGGTTTCATGCTCCTGAAGAAAGCTCTCGGGACCGTCATGGTCGTCATGGTTGTCATGGTCGTCATGATCGTCAGGGTCCCGTTCGTCATGGTCGCGTGGTGTCAGCTGGAGCGAGCTCAGCCGCCATATCAGAGAGGGGAGAGGGGGGCCTCCTTTCTCATGACGGCATGCCATCCTACGGAGCATGGCTATGTCCACCACGCACAAACCATGGTTCATCCGAAACCCACAGAGCCTGGGGTTCATCAGAAGCTTTCATCCAACAACAGCATGTCACACGGGTGGTTCCCCCGCCATGGCGG
Organism: Remersonia thermophila; assembly: GCF_042764415.1. Taxonomy (NCBI): domain Eukaryota; kingdom Fungi; phylum Ascomycota; class Sordariomycetes; order Sordariales; family Chaetomiaceae; genus Remersonia; species Remersonia thermophila. The sequence goes on from NC_092218.1 coordinate 3,428,724, forward strand.
CCGCCGCCGCCGCCAACGCCACCCCCCCCCCCCCCCGGGCTGAGCGAACCGACCAGGGCATCAAGCTCGGTGCCGTGTTCCTGCGCAAGACGAGCCAGGGTACAGCAGGGTGCAGCCAATGGCCCGGCCGAACCCAAGGACCCGACAAACGGAGAGAAAGAGAGAGAGAGAGAGCGGCATCCGAGGCTGCTGTCACGGCTTCACCCAGAGACACCGTCGCAATGATCGCCCGTCACGGACCGGGGGTTGCGTCGGGCGCGCGATTCAGGTTCAGCGCACGCCGACAGGTGAGACATCAACAAGCCCGCCCGCACGCCGGAGGTCGTTTTGCAACCGGGGCTTTGGACGCGACCTACGGCACGACTGCGAACCTTGCGCTCTGCAGGAAAAGGAAGGGGTTTGCCACCCTCGATGATGCCTTTCCCTTCCCCCCCCCCCCCCCCCTTCTCTCTAACAAAAGGTTCCCATCGGCTCAGAGGCCAGCGGAGCACGTGACAAGCGCCCCCGAACATGCAGGAAGAAAGCGCCCGTGTTGGCGTAACGTGAACCACCGGTATGCTTCCTGTCTCGTCATGTTTGGGGTGCATAAGGGGTCAGGTGAGCGAGGCACACGGCTCGACAACAACAATCACAAGCCCCTGCTGTCCCTGTCCCCGGCGTTGATGGCTCGCCGAAAGCAAAGGAGCCAGAATCATGACTCTCCCTGCTCCTAAGCAGCCGCAGCGTATTCATCATCACATCTCACACTTGTCGCTGCCAACTTTGTTTTTTGGCCGAGAGCACCTGACGGACCTAACCTGGCGGGCGGAGCTGTCCGGTGAGACTCTGGTCCCGTGCTCCAAGGTGCTCCTCTAGGGCCGGTGCTTGCTTGCTTGCTTGCTTCTGCTGCTGCTGCTGCTTCTGCTGCTGCTTCTTCTGCTGCTTGTTCCATCCAGGGGGGGGGGTTGCTCGTCCAATCCCACCGCTCGGCCCCGCGCACGGGGGAACCGGGAGGCGGGTAAGGAAGCTGTTACGTATTGTTCTGGAAACCTTCCTTGTTGGGACTCCGGCCCACGCACGGTCTTCCTTCTCCCCCCCTCTTCCCAGCCCATCGGCTGACGATATCGGTCGTTCCTCTAGACCGCCATGTGCGCTGCCGGGCCTCTCTGTTCATCAACTTGTGAACCTGTGCGTGTGTGTGTGACCAGCTGACCCGACCGACCAACCGACCGACCGACCTGCCTCCTGGCACGACGGGCTGCGGCGACGCCGAACCTGCAGCCGTCCGCTGCGAGCTTGAAGCGAGGCTACCGAGCATGTGTGTAACTTGGCTTCGTTTTTGTTTTGTTGGCGCAGTCCCGTCCCCCCCCTCCCCCCCTACACATTACAAGAGCAGCTTTCCGGGGGGGGACCCTTTTTGCCACTCAACGGTGCCATCGGTCTACCATAGGCTCGCGGTGGGTGTTTCTTTCTGCGGCTGGGGGCTGGGCGCAGGACCACGATGCAGAACGTCGCGCTGTTCGCGCTGTTCACGGGGCCCGAGGCTGAAGAAGAACGGAACCTCGTGGGTGGCAAACAGTCAATCACTCGCCCACACACACACCCTTGCCATGTCCTGCTCCTGCTCGGACACGCCCTCCAGCGATGAAAGAAGCAATGTTTTCCAGATTGCGTGCATATCTCGGCGGCGGTCCAGATCCGGCGTGCGAACCATTGCGTGCCGCTTGAGGGAAGGACGGGGCAGTGAGGGCGGTCCAAGGCGTGGTGGAAGCACCCCGGGTCTACTATACGGGGGACCAAGCCTCGGTCCTCAGTCGAGGCCTCGGGCATCCTCGTCAAGGCAACGGAACACCTCAGGTTGGTGGTACCCGTCGGAGCTGAGTGCAAGACGCTTCGGAGAAAGGAAAGGGGGGGGGGGGGGGGAACGCTACAAAGAGTTGACCCCCAACCCAGCTGTGCTCCCCGCGCTAATCGAGTAGCGGCGGACAATTACGGGAGAAAAATCCTGTCGTGGAGCTTTATTTATTTATTTTTATTTTTTTTTTTTAATCTGAGGGAGCCGTGTTGTCAAATCCAAATAGACCGACCTCCTTCAAGCGATGCTGAGGAATCGTGTCGAGTCTCTGCCCAAGTCCGTTCTGCAAAAGCGCTGGTGTGCGTGGCCATGGAAAGGAGGCAACTGGTAAGCGACCACACAGAGGAAGTTCTGTGCTTTGACCGGCTTTGACCTTGAAATGCAGAATTGCGCCGTGAAAAAATGGGACCTCGGGATTTCGTGATCGGGAAATAAAAGGCTGAGCTAGGCGTTGGAGATGCTCAACACCAGCACAGGCACACTGCACATTACATACACCCAACCAGATGGCAAACGAGTCTGAACACCGGGTTACCTACCCCAAGAGGATCGATCTGCCGGGAAAGCAAGCGTACGCCGCCCCGAATCCCGCGAGGACAGAGCAGCCAGTAATAGATATTACTTCCCTTGCGCCACCATATGCTCGCTTCCAAGACCCCTCACCTCACCTCCTCATGCTCCCAATCAGCTCCCGATGGGTCTCGCGATCGCGCTGGCCCTCGCTGAGGCTGCCAACGCTGCGCAGGTCGCCCACGACGTCCTTGGCCTTGCCAAAGTAGACCTCCTGCAGCAGGTTGCGCATCTTGAGCTCCATGTCCTCGACGAGACGGCCGATGTTGGCAATGTGGCTGTCGTCGTTGTCGACGGGGAGGTCCTGCTCGACCTGGCGCGTCATGTTGCCGCTCAGGTCCACCTCGCCGAGCGCCGCGCCCCGGGTCGCCAGCGTCAGGATCACCGTCGACGTCAGTCGGTAGTTGGACGTGCGCCCGCGCTCGCTCGCCTCGAACACGTGGATCGAATCCCAGACGCCCGATGAGGAGCCGTCGTTGGGCGGGGAGGCTGGTTCACGGAGAGAGAGAGGGGGGGGGAGAGAGAGTGTAAGTCAGCCCGGCTGATTTGGATTTCGTTGTTGTTGTCGTCGTCGGGGTCGTTGTGAAACCCAGAGGAAAGGAGGGACCACCTACCCTTCTTCAACAACACCACCCCGGCAAACCCATCGTCCAAGTTCCACAGGTACACCGACGACACGCCGCCCTCGTAGTAGAGCTCCCGGTACACGTCAAAGGCCTCGTTCGCCTTGATCTCCATCTTCCTCACCCGCTCGCCAGGCACGGCGCCCTCGCCGGCGCCCTCGTTGGCGCCGCCGGGACCCACGCCGCCAACGCCGGCGCCCGCCTCGTCGAGCGGGGGGTCGAACTGGTTGCTCCACGGCGAGCGGTAGCTGTCGCCGTCGCGGTTGTAGTCGCACAAGAGGTAGTCGCGGCCCGTCTGCTTGCAGCGGCGCACGGTCAGGGGCTGGTCGACGGACGAGAGCAGGTCTTCGGTCAGGTCTGGCGCCAGGGCCATGATGTTGTTGAGATGCTCCGCCGTGTGCTTGGGGTTGAGCCGGCGCAGGAGGTCACTGCAGGGACGGGGGGGCTTGGTCGTTAGGGCGCGCCGAATCGCATCTTGATGGGAGTGTGGACCGGCTTGGCCTGGTGGCCTGGCCTGGCCTGTTGTTGGGATGGGAGGGGACAGGAGATGGGGAGTGGAATTCGCGGGGTGGTAGAGCGGCGCAGGATGGTGGTTGCTGACGAAGGGGAGGAGGGGGGGGATGGGCGCGCGGGGACTTACAGCGCCGAGTCAAAGGGGTCGGCGGCCGCCATGTTGGGCGAGTTCTCGGGGTTGACGGCGGTAAGAGATGAGGTTAGGCAGGTCGGACCAGGTCGAAATTCGGGCTTCTGACGTCGATGGAAGCTGAAGCTGGCGTTGAACGAGGGACTGATGGCACGAAAGGGAGGCTCTGCTTGGGCTCTGAGGTTGATGGCGGGGTGTTGCACGTTCCCGTTTCGGGTTCCAGATTGGAGCTCAGTGTGGGGACGGCGGGGCGTGGTGGGGCCGGTCGCCAGGGGACGGACCAGGGATCTGGGGAATAGAAGCACCGTTACGGTGTTTTGTGTACTGCGTAATGGTTAATACTGTGTAATACCGTGTAGTTAGAACTCTTTGTAACTTCCATGCGTGCTGTAACGGGCTGGAATGTACGAACCCGCGTAAGGTTGGTAACGTTCTCTGTATCGTCTAAGAGACATGGCCATCTTGTTCCTGGAAACACCATCAACGTGGCACCCTCGGTTTCCCCCATCTCACCTCAAAAACAACACCCACCAACGCTCTTCTTCAATGAGCGACTGAGAAATAGCAAAACGCTATCCATGGTCGCCGTTTAGGGAACGCTCCCGTCATGGCGCCATCGAGGACGGAGCGCCCTGGCGCCAAACCTGACGAGTCTGGTTCGCAGCCATCCTCAACGAAGAGCAACAGGAACAAGGGGATCCGCCACGATGGCCGTGGCCATGGCGATGGCAGCTCAAGTCCCATGGCGCGGCCTCTTGGTACGCCGGTTTGACCTTCTGCGCTCCCCCACGCGCCGGGCTGACAGTGGCTAGACACGCTCCTCGCCCTCCTCATCCCCGGCCTCATCCTGGCGCACCTCGTCGTCGCCCCTTACACCAAGGTCGAGGAGTCTTTCAACATCCAGGCCGCCCATGATGTGCTCGTCCACGGAACCCCCACCTCCAACATCCGCCAGAGGCTGTCGGCCAGCTACGACCACTTCACCTTCCCCGGCGCCGTTCCACGCACCTTTGTAGGCCCCGTGATGCTGGCCGGCTTTGCGCAGCCCATTGTCGCCCTGGTTGGCTTCCAGCACGCCCAGCTCGTCGTCCGCGCCATCCTGGGTCTCTTCAACGCGGGATGTCTGCTTTTCTTTGCTCGAAACCTCCGACGCGCCTATGGCGCCGGCACGGCACGATGGTACCTCCTCCTTCAGGCGAGCCAGTTCCACGTCATCTTTTACGCCTCGCGCACGCTGCCCAACATGTTTGCCTTTGGCCTGAGTGCGTACGCCCCCGCCACCCCGAGAGACCCAGCAGCTGGTGCTTGCAGGCTCGGAAGACTGACGCTCGTTAGCCACGCTTGCCTTTGCCTTCCTCCTCCCGGATCCCGCCGCCGCCAAGCTCACCCTGTATCGGCAGCGCCTTTCCATCACCATGTTCGTCTTTGCCGCTGCCATCTTCCGCTCCGAGGTCGCCTTGCTCCTCGGCGCCACCGTCCTCCATCAGCTGGTCATCCCGACCATCTCTCTTGAGCGCGTCGTCTTCCCCTTTGCCGCCTCCTTCTTCGTCGCCCTCGCCACCTCGGTGCCCATCGACAGCTACTTCTGGCAGCAACCCCTGTGGCCGGAGCTCTGGGGCTTCTACTTCAACGTCGTCCGCGGCGGCGCCTCCAACTGGGGCGTTTCGCCCTGGCACTACTACTTCACCTCGGCCCTGCCGCGTCTCCTCTTGAACCCCCTCGCCTACGCCCTCCTCATCCCGTATGCCTTGCACCATCCGGCCACCCGCCGCGCGGCGTCCCGCCTCGTCGTCCCGCCTCTCCTTTTCACCGCCATCTATTCCTTCCAGCCGCACAAGGAAGCCCGCTTCATCTTTTACGTGGTGCCCCCGCTGACCGCCGCCGCCGCGCTCGGGGCCCACCGTCTCTTCCTCAACGCCGGCAGCCTCGGCCGGCCCGCCGCGTCCCGATCCGCAGCCAAGCCGGCGTCCCGGGTCTCGGTGCTCCTCGTGCTCGCCCTCCTCCTCTCCATCGCCGCCTCCTTCGCGGCCAGCACCGCCATGCTCGCCATCTCGGCTCTCAACTACCCCGGCGGCGAGGCCCTCGCCTACCTGCGCGCCGCCATCCTCAGCGACCCCGCCGCCGGCCCCGTCAGCGCCGAGCACCCGGGCCCCGTCACCGTCCACGCCGACGTCCTCTCCTGCATGACGGGCGTCACCCTCTTCGGCAGCACAACGGCCGCCACCATCCCCGGCGCCGCCGCGCACGCCGCCGCCGCCTCCGCCGCCCTCAAGAGCCGCCCCCGCGACGCGGAAGCGGCGGCCGGCGGCGGCAGCGCGAGCGACCAGCCCATCCGCGTCGGCCCCTCCCGCCAGCCCGAACGAGACGCGCCGCACGCGGCCGCCGCCCGCCTGGCCGTCGACAAGACCGAGGACGCCGCCCTCCTCGCCGCCCCCGGCTTCTGGCGGCGCTTCGACTACGTCCTCGCCGAGGACCCCTCTCGCGTGGGCGGAGGAGGAGCAGGAGGAGGAGGAGCTTCGGCGGAAGGCTGGGACGTGGCGGCCGTCGTGCAGGGCTACGCGGGCATCGAGATCCTCGGGCCGGGGACCCCAGACGACGGCGACGACGAGGACGGCAACGGCCGGAACGTGGTCGGCCTCGGGCGAGCCGTCGCGCGCCTGCGGCGCCTCGTTCGTGCCTCCGGCCTCACCCGCGGCTGGTGGGTCGGCCCGAGGATGCAGGATCGGGTGTATATCCTGCGGCGCCGGCGGCACCAGCACCAGCAACAGGGGCGCGGGCACGCCGATCACGGAAGCCAAGAGTCCGCCAGCGACAGGGGGACGAGGGCGGTCGAGGCTAGGTAGGGGGGGGGGGGGGGGGGGGGACAAAGTCCGGTCCGGTGTGATGCGGAAAGAATAGAATCAAGAGAGGGTTGAGATGAGGAAGCGTCAAGGAAGCATAGCTAAGCAGGGACAACAGCCATTTAGGATACGGACGACGCTTGAGATTCAAAAAAAAAGAATTGTTTGGTTCAGACCTAGTAGTAGTGCATGGTAAGAGACTCAGTTGACTTGCCATTGCGCATCCCCATCACGCTCTTTCTTGCCCCAAGACAAACAAACCGAGGAAACAAAAAACAACAACAACAACAACAACAGACAACCGGTCCTCGTCATCGCCAAAACCCTGACTCGTCTCTGCTTTCCCTTGAAGAGCAGCATCCATCTCTGCCCGGAGGGGCAGGTCGATCGATGCCCTCTCCCTTCTCCGCTATACCGAGCCACCCTGAGCTAGGGTTCCCAACAAAAAATCGTTCCCAAAGCTGCAATGAGCGCAGAGCCGAGTGAAGTGACGTGGAGCGGGAAACAACACGCCCTAGCACGCGCAAGAGCCTCCGAGGTCGGCCTAGCCACGTAGGCTTCTCTCCCCAACCGCAAACCGCCAGCTCCGGCCATGTCAATTTAGGTCGTGTGTCCAATAATGGGCACTGCCAGACTCCCTTTCCCCCCCCTCCGCCGCCATTGGACCAGCAGCGCCCCATGCATGCGCCCCGGGATACACATCCGCGGAAAAAAAAAGAGTGGAGTTTCCGCCGACGAATTGAAAGTGAACGGTCCGCAATCGACCTTGTCACAAATCACTAGTCGCCATGTCCTGGGACCGGATGCCGTTCCTGCGGCCATCCACACTCGACAGCGTCTGAGAGAACCGATACCTTCTCTTCGGTGGGAGAGTCGCTTTCTGCATCAAATAGTATACCCCGCCGGCGTCGGGCCCTTGGGGACATTCACTCGTCCCGAGGCGGACGGTCATGGTGTGATCGGGAGACTTGTACACCACCGCACCGGCGTTCGTGCGTTGCGCTGGAGCATCGTGTTTCGGACGCGGCTTGTGGCTCGGATGGTGCTCCGTGGTGTGTTGCGCGGCTCGTCGTAGGCTTGTCGTGTTATCCGCAATGCAGTATCTTTCCGAGGCTTTGCAAACAAAGCCTCCTTGGGAAGCCAACCGTTCAGACGCTCTGGGGGTACAATCCCGCAGGCTGTTTCGCTCTCTCGTCAGCACAAAAGTCCGCACAGGCGCTCAGGGCCGCAACACATACCGGGCTGTTGGGCATCTGGTTGCGCTTGTTCCGGCCTTTCTTGATATGATTCTTGAGCGCGTTCGAATCCAAGGGCTTCAGCAGCTCGAAGCTGCACAGGAGCTCCGTAGACACCGACATGACGGCGCCCCAGTTGTCAAACTCGCCGCAGTACTACATTCCGTTAGCGGCGGGTGCAGGGTGGCGTTTGGCAAAAAGGATACTCACGTTCGGCGCGCTAAAGACCGTGACCAGGACCCGGTCCGTGAAGAACTCGTAGCCGTCTTCGACCACCATGTGTGCGCGGCATACGAGGTCGAAATCGTTCGCCGCCAGGAAGTCGGTGATGACCTTCTTGCCGAAGCAATAGCTGACGCCCCGCTCGTTGGCCTCCCAGTCCTGATCCATGTCGGCGGGGTCGGACCAGAGAAGGTCGTTCAAGAGCCCGTAGTCGGGAACGTCGGTCGGACGTGCAATGTTGCGGATGTCATCCATGTGGCCGAGGGCCGGCGACAGGCCTCCGTGGACGCAAAAGATCTTGGCGGCGACGATGGCGGCGATGGGAAGCGTGTTGAACGTGTCGACAAACGTCTTCCAGACCTTGACGTTGCACCTCCGCTTGCATTCGTCGTAGAAGCCGTAGACGCGGGTGACGTTGGCGCATTCGTGGTTGCCGCGCAGCAGGAAAAAGTTCTCGGGGTACTTGAGCTTGTAGCAGAAGAGCAGCAGGATGGTCTCGAGCGACTGTTTGCCGCGGTCGACGTAGTCGCCGAGGAACAAGAAGTTGGAGTGCGGAGGGAACCCGCACATCTCAAACATGCGAATGAGGTCGGTGTATTGGCCGTGGACATCGCCGACGATCTTGACGGGGGCGTCCAGCTCGAGAAGCGCAGGCTGGGAAAGGAAGACCTCGCGGACGCGGTGGCAGATGGCCGTGATCTCGGCGTTCTTGAGGCAGACGCTCTTGGTGACCTTGCCCGAGTAGGCGGCGTCCAGCAGGCGCTTGATGAAGTCGTCCAGATCGATGTCCTTGATGTCGCTCATGGCGACGCCCGCGGCGGAATCGTCCTTGGCCGCTTCCTGGACCGGTGCGGCGATGACGGGGTTCGGGGCGCCTTCCCGCTTGACCAAGATGCTCTGGCCCGGCTGCTGGCCGACCAGGCTGGGGTTCGCGATCCCCGAGGGAGGCTGGTCCGAGACGTGGTCGACCTCTCCATTGGCCTGGGCGGCCTCGACATCGTGAACGCCCGCCTTCATGGAGGCCGACTGGATGGGCGACGGCGGGGGCAGCTCTTCGGCAAGGGGAGACGTTGGGCTCGTGGCGACGTCGGAGGACTGGGACGTGAGATTGGAGTCGTTGCGGCTGATGGGAGGCCGGGGCGACCTTCCGCTCCTCTCGGACTTGACCGACACGGCGTCCGATTTATCCGTCGTGTCGAGGCTGGTCAGCATGGCCGAGCTCCTGGGGCTGTCCGTTTTGCTGGAGCCGGGGATCTTGGAGCGGAGGGCGCGGAAGGAGCGGGACGAATCCCTCGTGTCGGTTTTGCTGAACGAAGGGTACGACTGCAGCGCGTCGTCGCCGGCCGCGGCCTTGGACGCCCCTGCATCCTTGGAGCTCTGGTTGCCCATGGTTTCTCACGAATGGCCGAGAAGGCAGCTTTGGTGTCGAGAAAGGCAAGGGCTTGGACGGTGTGCGCGTGTGAGGTTGTGGATACCGGCAGAGGTCGCCTCTGTATTCCCACACAGCCTATCGCGCACCCGTCTCGACGAGATTGTTTGGTTCGGTTTCGTCCCCGTGGTCCTAGGGAGGGTGATACAGGTGCTCGAGGTTGGAAAGCAGGCTGGTGACGGTGGTGGAAGAACGAGGCCGGCGTGAGCGTTCCACTTTCGGCGACGTGAACGAAGACGCGGGAAGAGCGGGCTTGGGGGGGGGGGGGGGGGGGGCTTTGTTGTCAGGTCAAGACACCGGAGCGCCGCGCAGCGGATACGAGCAATCGACGGTTCGTGGCAATGACGGTGAGATAGACCGAGGCGTCTGGGCAAATGTCTCGGGCGGTTTGGCGCGAGTTTCCTTGACGACGTGCGATGATGTCAGCTTGCCGACCGAATCCGCAGATCTGAAACGGCGATGCGCCTGAGCGACGGTCAAAGAATGGTGGCTGTGAGAGTCACAGGAAAGACTTGACGTATGAAAGCGAAGGGAAGGCCTCGGGGAGGGGAGACGGGGAGAATCGATGCAGAAGCGAAAGAAAATGTGGGGATCAGATCAACAGGAGATGAGATCAAAAAAGAAAGAAAAAAAAAAACTTACCCTCAACCGATCGGTAGGGGATGGACGCTCGAGGGACTGGCGCCAAGGCTGACGTTGTTGCTGTGCTGATAGGATGAAGCTCGGGAATTTGCGCCGACGAGAGTGAAACAGAGGCGACAAAGTCCAAGGGGGGGGAGAGCCTGGAGAGAGTATGTATTCAGAATGACGACGGTGCAGGGTGGAGTTTTGTAGTGTCGACGACGTGGAGAGTCCGAGTGTCGAATTGCCACCGAGGGAGCTGGATGGCCACGGCCGGGCGTCCCGATCGAGGTCGGTGTGTCGATCCGTGGAAGGGGAAGGGGGGTTGTTGCCTGCCGCTGCGCGTTGGCACCAGGGCTTTTGGACTTTGACAATCAACACGCAGACGATGGAACAAGTCGAGGGGGCAATGAGGGAACCCAATTGATGCGATGCACAGAGAGAGCCGGAGAGGAGTGGTGGGCTGGAGAGGGTATCGCAGGCTGGCTAGCGGTTGGGGAATGGGATTGCTGTTGTTTGGGCGGTGTCTGGCGCTGGGAACCTGCCTACCTAGGTACGGCTAGCGATACCGATGATGACTTTGGGGGCAACGCGTATCCCCGGGGGGGGGGGGGGGGGGGTAGAAGATTTGGCGGGGTCCGGAGCAGTTCGAAGGACCGGGGTTAGGTATTCAAAGCGGCCTGGGCGGGCCGTCACGGCTGAGATGCGAGAAAAGCCCCGAGGAGGAACCTCGACTTCCAGGTTCCTGAAACTTTGAAGATCCAAGATGGCCGAAGAGGACCTATGCCCGCTGCAGGTGAGGCAGCAGTTGGAGCAATGTTGAGCCACACCAACGGGGCAAGGAACCTGGAATGCAAGCGTTCCCTTGGCAAAAGTTTGCATCATGGAACTGGTTCGTTCCCGCAAGAAGGCGGCCTTTAGGCCGCCTTCCGGTGCGTTTTGTGTTGAACAGGCCAGCCAGCGCCTTGCCGGCAAGGCTGCCCTGCTCCTGCTGTTCCGTTGGCAGAACACCTTCCATGGAAGCCGCGAACGAACGGTCGTAGCACACGGCACGTGCTGCATCCTCTCTGAACAAGTGGGGCTCAGATCCAACCTCTTGGATTTGACCGGCGGCACCTGATCTCAGGCGAAAGGTCTAGACTCGATCCACCTCTACCAATCCAAGGCCGCCGGGCATCCATCTCAAGGGAAGGCTTCCTAGTAGCCTCTTGGGAAGAGATTTGTTGCGTCCGGTCTCTCTGGGCGTCGACAAGAAAACCTGCCTGGCCGCAACCTGACGGCATACTTGATTTTTTTATGGAACGTAGTACGAGTGGGAACGCCTGGGTGAGACAGGACGCAAAAAGGTCTCCATTCAGCGTGCCATGAGACACGCTCAAGCAAGACAGGAGGGGTGAGACAAGAGGGATGAGACAGACGGGGATATCCGCCTGGGAGCTCTCCGCCAGGTCAGGTTGACGGGCTTGCTCGACTTGCAACCCCAGAATCCAGGTTCAAGGTTCGTCATGACCAGCCAGAAGTGGCTCCGATCCAGGAATAGCACAGTCGCCCAGGAAACACCAAAGCAACACCAAGACACGAGTTTCCCATGTACAACGCTGCCGACCATCCATGTCGTACAAACATCGGTTCCTGTCGTGGCACGGCTGGGCCAATGCATCCGCCCCTGATCGTCTGTTGACTCGCTCCAGGGTTCGGCCGGCATGCACGATGCACCATCTCCGAGCTACCCACGACGTTGTTTGGCCACATGACCGCTGTCTCGAGAAAACGACCACGAAAGCGGTGAAGTTTCCCCGAGACCCATCACCCAAAGCCGATCGATCCTCTCTTCCCCCTCGGCACGTTCGCGGCGTGTGCTTCAGGGCCCCGAGCCTTGGACAGAAGCCATCCGTCGTGTTCGTCGCGCCGTGCCCAGCCCGGCTTCCCGTCTGCCCGGGTTACCAGAATCGAAAGGATGCCGCCGGCGAGACGTGGAAGAGAGCGGAGACGGCCCGGAGGCGCGTTGTGGCCGCTTCGAGTCCACGACAGACGCTCATTTATGTGCGCCTCTGGTGCCGGATGGCCCGCGGCGCGAGTCCCTTGGCGAGCGTCGACACAGGACAGAACACGCAAGAAGCGCTTCCGAAGCCTCTGACGCTCAGGCCAGGAAGCCAAACAAACAACCAACGTGGCCGCTGCTGTGTCGGCCGAGCGCCCGCAGCTCCCGGAGCCCCCGGAACCGGCCGCCACCCCATTGCAAGGCGGCGGCGGGATGGACGGACACAGCATCCTACCCCGACCGGCAGCGCGGGGTTCCACCGCCAGATCTCCAGCGCGAGGAGGGGCGGGTGAGTGCCCGGCCGGGTCGGGATTGGTGTCGACGTCACCGTACGCCGCTTGGCACCGCGGCTGAGCTTCTTGGATTCTCCATCCTGCCCACCTCCCTCCGCCAGGCACCAGGACTCATCACACACCGCTCGCCAATCATGCACGGGAGCTGTCTGGCATGTGCCCGGCCGCTCGGCGCAAGACACAACAAGCCAACAAGCCTTCTGCTCCAAATTTGGTAACTAGTTATCTGGCCCGCCCCCCTCTCAAGCCACCCACCACCCCGCGCCCGCTCCAGCCCCACTGCTACTCAAAGCACTCGAAACGGTTCTGCACGGGAAGGACAATGAAACAGAAGGGGCCTTGGAGACAGTTCTGCGAGAAATCGCAAAGCAAATGGCAATCACCGATTTCGTCCCGTCTCAGCCAATCGAGATGGAGGTGGGGATTGCGTCCCAAATCCCAGAAGGCATGGAAGATCCATGCTCCCACGCTCAGCCCTGAGGGGTACCTGGTAGGTAATAAGCTGAGGCTGCGTGCTGCGTACACAGTCATGCCCGCCACGCAGGTGGTCGCACCGCCGGTAACACCCAACTGCGCGTTCAAGACAGGGGGAGCCGCTGCTAGTCCGCGAGCCTCTGCCCAGGAGAAATGAAGATTGGGGCTGTGGCGCTGCCGTCTTGACGAGATCCTCGGATCCAGGAACGAGCGTGTATTGCGTGCGATACATGGTAGCACGCGTCGCGGGTGGCTTCGCAAGTCATGCTGTCGTCGGCTGAAGAAAGTGGCATTATTTAGCTGAAACACCCGCAATTGATCCTTGCCCTGCAAACACGGTACGGTTCAGATGCATGCCAATCTGCCTACTGCGTACACAGTACTATGGTATACGACAGTAGATACCTCCACCGGAGGGGAGCTCGTACCAGGCACTGGGCCAGGCATTTGTTTCTTCCCCCCAGCGTCCAAAGGCTATGCAAAGGCTTGTTATCCGCTATGCACCAGCGAATCGCTCCGTGGAAATTCAACGCCGTAATGAATCCGACGTGTTAGGTAACCGCTGCCTCTCCGTACGGTAGCTTAGGTCTCGTCTCTTGCGCTCTCCCTCTGATGAGCAATGACAAGAATCGCATTCAAGACATGAAAAAAAGGCGCGATTGGACGGGCCGAACGCAAGTTGGATGAAAAAAATGCCTTTCGTCGTGGTTGCCGCTCTGGGATGGTGGGCAAACCCAGAGCCTGATCCCTGCATCAGGTCTTCACTTGAAGGGCGACAGACCAGCCCCGTGCGGCTGGGACTGAACAGCCCATGCCCAACCCGAACCACAAGCCCGAACGCGGGCTGGAGGACCATGCATGCCCATCGAACGGCGTGGGGTTTGCGTTTGCTGCCTTGCTGTCTTGCTAGATGAGGTGACGGAAAACGGAATGTTGTATCGGGCCCCGTTGCCGACACTCGGGCGTGCCAGCGTAGAACCCCCCCAGGAGCAGGCTCCGAGTTCATCTCTTCGTGCCTCAGACACCTGGTATGGGGAGGTTGCTGACTAGAATACCGTGGTACATAGGCAGATGCTTTCCGCTCGTCGGCCAATCCAGTCCCGCTGACGGTCAGGATCGGGGTTTTCTGACAGGCCATGCTCAAGAGGGACGTTCCGTTTCTTTTGCTGGACGCCACGGCCGACGGTCGAGGAACACGCACCAACGCTTGGCTTCGGGAAGACGCGAAGTGGGAGGCCCGCCGGGCCCGTCTTGGGCACGCACGGCTTGGTGTTTGATTCGGTTGGTCGGGTTTCCTTGGGTCCCGGGTCCCGTTTGGTTGGAGGACCCCTCAAAGTGGGTCGGCGGATCTTCGTTGCGGCCGGGCAACTGCGCCACCCTCCGCCCGCACACACAGCCTTCCTTGGTCCAAGGGGAAGTGGAATCAGCATACGCAACAGCTGCAGAACGTGGAATGGCTTGGCTCTCTTGTGGTCGGATGCCCAAGCCTTTATTTATCTCGGCGTCCCGTCCTGCCTTGTTGTCGCGGAAACTTGGGCTTTTCGTTCCTCTGTTGCCATCGCTTCCTACGACCTTTCCACCGTCTATCCAGCCACCGACCTACCTAGCGCGGGGTCTTTACACTCCTGCCCCTCCCCCTCCCCCTCCTTACAACGAAGTACCTCGACAGCAGTTGAAAACCCTAATCGATCCGTTCGGGCTTCCTGCTGCCTTCACACGACCTGCTTTTTGAACAACGGGGACATACGACAAACGCGATGGCGAGCTTTGGGAGATTCGTTTGCGTGCTGGTGCCGTTCTGCCTAACGCTGGCATCCCTGGTTGCCATGCTGGTGGGCGGCCTGTCGGGCGTCCTCGACAAGTCGCTCTACAACTTCAGCCTCAACCTCACCGACCTCTCCATCTCGCCCAACATGGTCAGCAGCATCATCTCTGGCGAGGTCTTCAACAACAACAAGCGCGATGGGGCGCGCAATCTCACCGCCGCCGACCTTGGCCTGTATAACGTCTACGACATCAACCCTTGGAACTACTGCTACACCAAGCAGGACGGCCAGCGCGAGTGCATCCCGGCCGCTTACGACTGGGCCGCCGAGGCCCTCAACAACACCACCAACAACTGGAACAACATCCTCACCTCGACCGGCATGAACGTGACGCTCCCCGAGGAGATCACGGACGCCGTCAGGGCCTTTGGCTCCGTCTCGCGCTGGACCCAGATCAGCTTCATGGTCGCCTGGGTGGCCCTCGGCGTCGAGCTCTTCTTCGGCCTCCTGGCCAACTGCAGCCGGGCCTTCTCGTGCGCCACCTTCCTCATCGCCCTCGTGGCCGGCCTCGCCGTCGGCGCCGCGGCCGGCCTCGCCACCGCCACCGCCGCCATCGTCGTCGGCGCCGTCGAGGCGACGCAGACCGTGGCGGGTCTCGACGCCCACATGAACACGCGCTTCCTCGCCACCGTCTGGCTCGGCGTGCTCTTCGCCGCCGGCGCCGCCCTCTTCTGGATGTTCACCATCTGCTGCTGCGCGCCCGACCGCCGCTCCCACAGCCGGAGCCGCGACACCGCCGGCGGCGAAAAGTACGCCCTCGGCGGCCTCGCCGGACCCGCCACCCCCAGCTACCAGCGCCTCAGCGACCCGAACGGCTTCAACAACAACGACTACAGCAGCGCCTACGGCCAGCAGTACCCTCGCGCC
Organism: Remersonia thermophila; assembly: GCF_042764415.1. Lineage (NCBI taxonomy): Eukaryota > Fungi > Ascomycota > Sordariomycetes > Sordariales > Chaetomiaceae > Remersonia > Remersonia thermophila. The sequence goes on from NC_092218.1 coordinate 3,444,242, forward strand.
GACTACGACGCGCCCCAGTCTTATCACGGCGGTGCCTACGAGCCGTACTCGCACCGCGCCTGAGCGATTGCGGTGGCTGTGAAGGGGAGAGAAAATGCGGCCCTGACAACGTGACAGGGTTACAGGGTTGCAGTGTGCCTTGTTTTTTTTTTCGGCGTGTGTGTATGTTTGTTGGGTTATTAATGTTTTTTCTCTTTTCTTTTTCTTTTTTTTTTGGGAAGACCACAGCATAAGTATGGCGTTGGGGAGTTGATCTTGATAAGAACGGGGGAGCCGGATGGACGGCGGCTCTCTTGGAATGATGATGACAGAACTCCCTTCATAGATGTCGGGCGCGAATGCTGCCTTGATACCCTGGCTGGGTTGTTTTTCTCCTTTTTTTGGTGAATGGAATAGGATTTGGAATTTGGCATGTTCACCGTGTCAGTTTGAGAGCCTTCTTTTGACATGTATCTGAGTGTGCTGAGAGAGCTGAGAGAGCTGTCTTATTCCTTGCTCTTTGTCTCTTTGAAAAGTGAGACAGAAGATCAACCCCCCTGAAGATTTACCCCCCTTCTATTGCTGGGCTCTGGGCTTGGTAAACTGCCAGCCACGCGACGAACAAGTAACCAGATAGTGTAACCTCAAACTCCATCACTTGCCTCTGCCTACCTCCTTGGTTGCCTTTGTTCAAAGGGCAGTGTCCGTACGTTTCTGTCCTACTCCCTTCTCTTGGTGTTGTTGCAAGGCCAAGGGTTAGGGTCAAATACACAATTTTGTCACCCCTCTCATGAGTCAAACAAACCCGCTCATCATCTATCAACCAAGAAGCATCATCGCAAGGGAGGGCTGGCACCATGAGAATATTCCCCAAGGGGCCTGGATTCATGATACTACTCTAGCATACCCCTCTGTTTGCTTTTCTATTTCAAGAACCAGCAAGCCTCTATGGCTCACAAGGTAGAGTTGTTTTGTTCAGAGAACCCGAGCCTCGAGTAACCCTTGGATTTTCTCCAACCGCTCCCAAGCTCCCAAGGGAAAATATCATAAGACATACTGCGTTGCCTCTAGCCAGTGGCTAACTCTTGTTGTAGTCGCCCCAACCAAGGCTGCAGCACAGCTATGCGCTCAGCCCCGTGACCGCCCTCGCCTTCCTGTCGGACAAGGCGGACCCCTCGAGCCCCGAACCTCGAGCCCTCCTCCTCGCCGGCGAGGACGTCTGGCTCAAGGTCTTTGACGTGCAGACCTCGCGCCTTGTGGCCAAGATTAAGATCTTTGACTCGCAGCCCATTCACGGCATCTGCGTCGGACCGGCTCTTCCTGGCGGCAGCGTTGGGGAGGACGACGATGGCTCGACGACGACGAGGACAGCAGAAGATGTCCTTCTCTGGGGCGGCCACTCCGTCGCCCTCCTTCCCGGCGCTTCTCTTCACGCCCTTGTTCGGGGGGAGACGCCGCGCGCTCCCGTCGAGTGCAGGGCACCGGATTGGGTGTATGATGGGTTGCTGTTCCCGCGGGGTCGGGGGCAAGGCGCCTGCGGCGTGATCGTTACGGCGCACAACGAGATCCTCCCCTTGTTCGCCTCGGGGGAGCGCAACGGCAGCAGCAGCAGCATAGCATTCGGCCCGCCGACCTCGCCCTCTCGGCCCATCCTTTACTCAGCACACCTCAGCCTGGACGCGCCGAGCGAGGATGACGATGCGACCACCGTCCTGGTCGCCGCGGGCACCGTCTTTGGCGAGATCGTCGTCTGGAGGTGGCGCCGGCACCGCGAGACGTCACGGCCGGGCCGAGAAAGCCGCTGCTGCGAGGTCCTCCACGTCCTGACGGGCCATGAGGGGTCCGTATTCGGCGTGTGCGTTGTCCCCGAGCCGGTCGAGGTCCTTCCCGGCGTGGCGCTGCGGTTGCTGGTGAGCTGCAGCGATGATCGGACCGTGAGGGTTTGGGATGTTTCCGTGGCGGGGGACGCGCAAGAAGGGCCTGGATCGGAGCGGAGCCGCGGCGATGGCAGGGCTGAGCCGACCGCCGAGACGGGCCTGTTCTTGGATGGCCCTCGAGAGACCGGCTTTGGAAGGGACAAGCTCGCCGAGGCCGGGGAGGACAGCCAGGGGGGTTCGGCGCGGTGCGTGGCGATGGCGATGGGACACGTCTCGCGCATCTGGCACGTCAAGGTCGGGAGGGTCCTCCCCGGCCCTGGCGGCAAGCTTGAGATCTTCTCGTTCGGCGAGGACGCGTCGCGGCAGAGGTGGGAGCTGGATGTTGCGGTTCTGAAGCGGTGGGCGGCGGAAACGAACCGCCGCGAGCCAGGGACGCTGCGCCGCTGCGACGCAAGCGCTTGCCACAGCGGGAAAAATATCTGGTCGGCCGCCGTCCTGGACAGGGGAGAAGAGGTCGAGCCGCTGGTCGCGACGGGCGGGGCGGACGGTAGGATTGTCATGTCCGGAAGGATCGGGGCCCAAAGGGGACCGGCGGCGGCCGATGGCGGGGTCTATCAAGACCTGAACCTCAGCTTGGCCTTCGACGACGTTCTTCGGAGCCTCAACGCCGGCTCGGACGGGGCGGCCCCCAAGCCCGGAAGCGCCAAGCCGGCCTTCCAGCGGTATGCCTTTTTGTCGGACACGGTCCTGGCGGTGACGGCGTCCGGCAGGCTGTTCCTCGCCACCATGGGGGAGCCTCTCGCCTGGGAGGAGGTGGCACTCCCGGACGCTGTCGTCGCCGACCTCGGGCCATACAACGTCATCAAGAGCCCGGCAAGGGATACCGCGGTTCTCGGCAGCGCCTCCGGCAAGATCTACCTGTTCAGGAGAGGCCACGGCATGCGCGAGGTTGCAGACCTCGAGGCCAAGGTCTCGGACATTGTCCTGCTTGACGCCGCTGCCGCTGCCGCCGCCGCAACGCACGAGGGACCCTGGACGGTTCTCGCCAACATCCTTGGCCTGGATCACGCCGTCCTCCTGAACTTTGATCCGTCCACGGGCAGCTGTACCACGGATCCGTGCAAGGTCAGGCTCCCGGAACAGTATATCGTCACCGCGGCCGCCTTCATCGGCTCGACCCTGATCCTGGGCTCCCGCACGGGATCCCTGACGGCCTACTCGCGAGACCCGGCGACCGGAGACTTCATCGTCGCCGCCTTCCGCAAGGACTGCAAGACGAAGGACGCCGTCACTTGCATCGTGCCCATCCCAGGCGGCACGTCCTCTTTCCTCACCACCTGCCGCGACGGCCGCTACCGCATCTACACCCTCTCAGACACGCCGAATCTCCGCCTCGATCTGCAGCACGAAATCTCCCCTCCGCTAAACACGTTGGAAACCGCCTTCTTCACGACCGCCCGCGACGCCAGCTCGCCCGACGCCACGAGCCACCGCCAGTCTCGCCACAGGTCGCACCTCATCCTCCACGGGTTCCGCGGGCCCAACTTTGTCGTCTATGACGACTCGGACCGCTCGGTTCTGTCCAGCACCCCCTGCGGCGGCGCTCACCGGCCCTTTGCTACCGTCTCGCGCCTCCACGATCCCGGCCAGACGCGGTTTGTCTTCTCCAGGGCGGGCACGCTGCGCGTCGTGTCGCAGAGCGCGGCCTCGGAGCGGATCTTGCGTTCGGGGGGCCACGGGCGGGAAATCAAAGCCCTTGCGGCATGCCGGTTCGCGGCCGCGGCTGACAATCACAAGGCAGACGCCGGCACGGGAGACGAAGGGAACAGCGATGTCCTGGTCGCTACGGCGGCGGAGGACACCACGATCCGCCTTTGGCGCCACCACCACGGCCCAAGGAGCCATGCCGGAGACGCCTTCACCACTCCCTCTCTGCCATCTCTCGAGCCTCTTGCCACTCTCGAAGGACATTCCGCCGGCATCCAGACGCTGCGCTTCTTCCGCCATCCTCCAGCAGCGAGACCCGGACAACCCCCCGTGCAGTATCTCTTCAGCAGCGCGGGAAGCGAGGAGCTCTTTGCCTGGCGCATCTCGCGTGTCGGCTCGGCCGCGTATGATGCGCTCGCCGTGGTGCGCGAGGCGGCTTGGGAACGAGAGGAGCGGAACGCGGACGGCGATCAGGATGGTCAGCAGCAGACACGGCGGCCTCAGCGGGCGCACGGGCAGGGCCCGCCTCCGGGCAAGGATCTGAGGATCGTGGACTTTGAAGTTGCGTCTTGGACCTCCCAGCCATCCGAAGGCGGAGAAACCGGACGGGGAGACGGGGGCAGCGAGATATTGGTCACCATGGTCCTGTCAGACTCAACGGTTCGGAGTTACATCTACACTCCCCCGTCCGCCGACGGGAGAACGTCGACGCCGACTCGGCACGCATCTGGGTTGGGGGTTGTTGCTGACAACCCACCGCCCTCGCCACCGATCTCTTCGCAGCTCGCTCCCTCAACAAACGGCCGCTTCCGCCCGCTGTGCCGCGGCCGCTACACGGGCGCCTGTCCCTTCCAGGTGAGACACCTGCACGTCGACCCCCGCAGCAGCACCGTGCACGCCTTGGTGGCGTACACGGATGGGCACGTGGGCGTGTGGGAGGCCGGCCCGGGGCTTGACGGGGGAGACGAAGCGAACAAGACCGCCCCCGCAACGTTCCGGCTCGCGCTCGTGGTCCGCCTCCATCAGAGCAGCATCAAGAGCCTGGACCTGCAGCCCGCGCCGTCGCCGGCGGAGCCCGCCGCAACCGCGGCCTCCAGCCGGTGGCTGGTCGCCACGGGAGGCGACGACAACGCGCTCTGCTTCCTGGACCTCGCCCGGCCGCGGCGCGGGGACGACGGCGAGAGCGAACGGTACGTCGTGCTGGCCCGGCACCGGGTCCGCGGCGCGCACGCCGCCGCCGTCACGGGGCTCTGCTTGCTGCCGGGCCGCGCTGCGGGCGACCGCGGAGGTGCCGAGCAGCGTGAGATGGCAAGGGTCGCCTACCTCGCGACCGTCAGCAACGACCAGCGAGTGAAGCTATGGCGGGCCGAGCGGAGCAGGTGCCTCGGGCCGGAGAACGGCCATGGCGCGCCTAACAACGATAACAACGACAACAACATGCGCGTGGCGTTGCTTGATAACCGGTACTGCCCGGTAGCAGACGCCGGGGACATGACGGTCGTTCCATCCGGAGCGGGGTCCACGACGACGACCTTCATGGTCGGCGGCGTGGGCGTGGACATGTGGAATGTCACTACCGCGAGCTAGGCTCGTCTCATGGACGAGATGAGATGGGTAGATCGAAACCAATAAAGAAGCACAAAAAAACAAGGAATGAAGTAAGGAGACCAGGACGCTTGTGAAGTCAATGATTATTTGATTGTACTGTCACGAAACCCAAGCACCCGAGGGACGCCAGATCATACCACCAACCTCTCCCGCATGCCAACAACAGAACCAGACGCGCACAGCAACACCCTATCCCCCCCCCTTCTATATAAAACAGGCAGACAAGATCGCATACCAAGGGCAACAACCCCCCTTTCATCCCCCCCTCCCCTCCCACATCTCACTCGCGAGAAAGATGCAACGAAACAAACCCCTCTCACACACCCCATGCGTCGTCCAGCTAGGGTAGATGAACCACTCCCCAAACCCAAACACCAACCATCGCCGTCCATCCTCCCAGACAGAGCCACCAACCCGGCACCGGAACGAGCTTCGAGCCGGGGCTCAACCGGAGCGAGCCCCGGCTCACGAGAAGACCTATTCCTCCTCGTTCCGATACCTCAGCGGCTTCTGCCTCTTCCTGGCCGACCGATCCGCCGCCCCCTCTCCCGCGGCGCCCTCGTCCTCTCCGGCCCCGGAGGATCCCGCCCTTCCGCCGGGGGTTTCTGCCCTGCCGCTGCCGTTGCCGCTGCCGTTGCCGCTGCCGATGCTGCTCTGGCTTTGGTGGCTCGGCCCCCCTGCTGTTGTCCCTCCTCCTCTACCTCCCGCCCCCCGAAGGCTGCTCCTTCTCTCCACCGCCCCCGGCGCGGAGGATCCCGAACCCGGCTTGAGCTCGACAGCGTCATCGATCGGCCGGAAGACGGCGTGGCTGCGGAGGTTAGACGTGCTGGGTGTGTTGGAGGCCGAGTCTAAATCGGCTGCTTTGCGTTTCCTACCGACGCCAGTGGTGGTGGTGGAGGAGGAGGTTGGCGGGGTCCCTTTGGCGCTGCTCCTTAGTAAGGGCGAGGCCGAGGTTGTTGTTGTGGTGGTTGTTGTTGCGTCTTTAGGATCTACCACCCCTGCCCCTGATCGTGTGGTTCGCGTTGGGGTCGAGGCTGCTTTTGTTTCGGCCTCGTCGGGCTTGATGGTTGGGGTGTCCTTGTTGGAGTCGTCGTTGCTCGTGTTGTTGTTGTTGTTATTGCCATCGCCGTCCTTGGCGTTGTCGTTTTTGTTGTTGCTGTTGCTGCTGCCGTTGTTGGTCTGACCGGCCTTGGCGGCAGCAAGTTTCTGTCCTGCCTTCAGCAAACCCGGCGGGCGGTGTTTTGGCTTACGGCCAGCTCCAGGGCGGGCGCCGCCCCGGCGGGAGGGCTTCTTGACCAGCTCCCCGGACGGGCCGGTGGCGGTGAGGCTCAGGCCGGGGTTCAGCATGGCGAGATACGAGCGCTTCGTTGTGCGGCGCCCGGTGGGGGCGGTGGAGGCAGGAGCGGAAAGGCTGGATGTGGCGGTTGTGGTGCCGATAGCCGTCGTGGTGGTAGTCGCTGAAGTGGCGACAGCGGCGGCGGCAGCGGCAGCAACGGCCTTTTGGGCGCTCCGGCTCTCGGTGCGCAGCTGCCGGCTCGGGCTGGCCTCGTCTCGCCCCGAGCCGGGAGTGACCCTCGCAGGGGCGGGGGGATCAACAGACGGCACAGGCTGCTTCTTCTTACGGCCGGCCCCGGGCCGCCTGCCTCCCCGCTTCTTGCGACGCCTCGGCGTTCGGTTAGCCCACTCGTCGCCCACATCGTCGTCGTCATCGTCGCCGTTGTCGTTGCCGTTGTCGTCGTCGTCGTCGTCGTCGTTGTCGTCGTCGTCGGGCACGGGCGGGCCGCCGTTCCTGAAGTCGTCGCCGGGGGCGTCGTTGACGTTCTCGCGGTTGGCCCTGGACGTCGACTTGCGGGCGGCGGGACCCTGACCGCCGGCGCCCTTGCGCTTCGGCCCGGCGCCCCCGTTCCGTTTCCCGCCCGGCAAATCGTTCCGCTCGACGAGCTTCTTGGTCAGGTTGGGGAAGTTGTCGCCGTAGTTGAAGAACAGCTCCTCCCCGGCCTTGATGTCGCGCAGCGCGATGAACTTGATGCGAAACTCATGATTGACGTACATGATGCGGGGCATGATGTTGCAGTTGTTGGAGGCGTGGTTGATGTAGCGGCTGAGGTTGCCGTACATGGCGGCGTCGACCCAGATGCCCTCCTGCTCGAGCAAGGTGAAGAGGTAGGACACCTTATTCTCCTCGTCAAACACGTCTCCGCGGCGGTTCTCGCGGCGGACGCCCTCGTCGTGGCTGATGAGCTCGCCCGTGTACTCGATGACGAAGTCGTCCTGGGCGATGTCTTCGGCCGCGAAGAGGCCGTACCCGCAGGCCTCGAGCTGCGACTTGCCCATCAGGAGCGCCTTTTGGACGCCGCGCTGCATGGCGACGTTCTGGCAGCCGGTCGCGTGCAGCTGCTCGTCGTAGGCGTTCTCGGGGTCGGCCCTCTCCTTGGCGCCGCAGCCCTTGCACAGCACCGGGTCGCATTCGCGGTTGAGCTGCACGCAGATGCACGGCCGCCCTTCCTTCTGCCGGACGAGGCAGGTTTTGCCGGACGAGTGGCATGCGCAGCCGGTGAACTTGAGGGCGCAGTCCTCGGCCGTGCAGAGGCAGAAGCGCTCGCAGAGCACGGGGTGCGAGCCGCCCGAGGCGCAAGGGCACCCGTTGTCGGCGGTGCATGGCCCGTCGTGGTGACACGGGGCGAACAGCTCGCGGACGGCGTGCTCGTGGGTGATGGTGGCGTCTTGCCAATCGCCCAGCAGCTGCTTCTTCTTGCGGTCGTACCACGGGACCGGCTTGGGCTTCTTCGGGACGCGCGGCTCGACGTGCGGCAGGGAAAGCTCGAGCTCGCCGAGCTTGCGGTGGACGTCCCAGCAGGGGCGCCCGAGCACGGCGGCGACGAAGCATTGGGGCGTCAACGAGGTGCTGTAGCCCACCGCGGCAAACATGCACTCGAGGAGGCCGACCTCGTTTTCCGACCACGGCTCGACGCCGGCCTCGGGGCCCGGGCTGAAGAGCCGGTAGCACTCGTTCCGGCACGGCTGGTGGGCGGCGCGGCCGGTGATGCCCTTCGGCTCGCTCGCCTGCTGCGCCTCGAGCTGCATGGCCCACTTGCGCCGAAGCGTCGGGGCGAGGCCCCCGATCTCCTCGAGCGAGAAGCACCTCTTTTGGTTGTCTCTCTCGATCTCGCCGTGCTCGCAGTCATGGCTGAAGCAGATCAGACATCCGAGGGCCGAGTAGCTGCCCAGGGTCTCGGACACCTTTTGCATCAGGGCTTCGTCGCGCGGCCTCTGGGAGCCCGGCCCGTCCTTGGCGCGCTTGTTGTCCAGGATGGGCTCGACCGTCTTGTCGAGCAGCAGGATGTCGCGCAGGGCCACGCGCCTCGGGTTGGCCTCGGCGTTGAAGACGCGGTCGAAGGCCTCGGTGAAGAGCCTGGCGGCCCTGGCGGCGTGGGGCGAGTCGGTGTCGCCGTGGGTATCGAGCAGGTTGGTCTTTTGCTGCGGCGTGATGGCATCCTCGTTCTGCGGCTGGCTCGCCATGTAGCGGATCAGGGTGGACTTTGTGCAGCCGTCGATGGCCAGCTTGCGGAGCCACGGCTCGAGATAGGGGGCCAACGCGGCGGCGAACTCGTTGCGCACCCGCCTTTCCATCTTTTCCTTGCGGTTCTGGATCTGGAATCCCGACTTGCTGTCGAGGTTCTCCAGGTCCATGAGCCAGGCGGCGTACTTTTGCTCCTCGACGGAGTTGGGGTCGACGTCGCGCAGGTGGGGGACAAAGTTGAGCATCGAGTTGAGGGCGAGGACGTTTTTGCTGATCTCGACGTGGTGGAACCTGTAGCCCGGAACGGGCTCCTTGTCCGGCCTGATGCGGCGGACAGGAAGCATGGCGCGGCGCCCGGTGCCTTTGGACTTTCCGTGCTCGCCGCTGTGTTGCTGCAGGGCGGGGGGTTAGCATCGCCAAGGCAACGTGCAGACGGTGGGCGCGGAGGGGAGGAGGGGGGCGGGGAGAGAGGCGACGTGCCTTGAACTTGATCGACATGGCCTCGACCCCAGGCGGGGGGTTCTCGACCGCGATGGAGCGCATCTTGGAGAAGACGTCGACCGGGCTTTGATGTCGCGGAATCGGCACGGCCTTTTCGGATTCGTCGAGCAAAAACTCGACGAGGCGCGCATGGCCCTCGTAGACCTCCTCCGAAAGCTCAGCGAGGGCATTCGCCATCTTGTCGACGGTCCATTCCGCACCTCTCGGCGTCCGGGCGCTGGGGGTTTGGAGGCCGCACGATGACGCGGGCGGCGGCCGCGGGGTTCGGTTCTGCTTCGGGGGCGGGGATTCGGGGGACGCGGACGGAGGCGATTGCGCGCCTTGGATCTCGGCAGGCGTAGGACCGCGAGGAGCGCGAGAGGGAGTGAGGGTGCCGGCTCGGCGGGCCGAGGTCTCTGGCGGCGCATGGGGCGTCTTTGTCGGGGATGCGGAGGAGGGCGTCGGGGTCTGGGGTCGGCTCGGGCGCGGCGCCGACGCAAAGCTTGTGGCCTGGGTCTGGGAGGACGAGGCGGACGCCCTGTCGGCCTGCATGGACTCGTCGTTGGAGGCGGTGCTCGCGCCGGCCGAGTCGGCGGCAGCAACCACGACCTCGTCGGCGTCGGCGGGAGCGCCGTCTTGCCGGGACGGGTCCGCGGTCAAGTCGATGGCATTACTGGAAGCGGAAGCCATGATGGCCGTGTCGGCGCATGTCCCGCCGGACTTCCTCTTGTTCCGTCATAGACCGCGAGCGGCTTGCCTGCGGTGCATGCCACTCGGCGGCCCGGATGGCCTCGCCGAGATGAGCTTCCCAGAACCGCGAATTGGACGAAACCGGACGGCGTCGCGCGGCGACAATCCCCTATCCAGCTCGAATGCGATGGTGAGAGGATCAGGGCGGGTGCTGGCGATGCATGTACGCAGCAAGTATGGCGCGACAGGCGACGTCACTGCAGCACGGGAATGGTCGTTGACATGACGGAGGACGCGGTTGGAGACGCGATTGGGGAAGCGTCTTGGCGATTTTTTGGGGGGGGGGGGGAAAAGAGGGAGCGTTTCGTAACGTTACGCTGCATGTTACGCTTACACGCTTACACGTTACAAAGCAAGGGTGGGGACGGGGGAATCCTCCCGTACCCCGTCTCGTCTCGTCACGTCACAGCCTCTGGAGGTTACGGTAGTTACGCAGTAAACTAGTTATTGCCACATCCAACCCTGAATGAAAGGACCCCCCCACCCAGGCCTCTCTACTATAGAGTAACTACACGTATAACCAACCCTGAAACCAACCTGGAGCCGGACTTCAGCCCAGGCCGCGTGCAGGCCGAGGTGGTCACGTCAGCTCGCTCCGCTGCGCTGGGGTCATCCACGACCAGGAACGGAGCTCAGCTGGTCTGGTTCCACCGCCAACACCGTGAACGGCACAGTCCAGTCCCGAGCCCGGCTTTTGCATTTCCACAGCGACGTCATTGCATGCGTCCATTGGGCGCACCGCTCATCTTCTTCCAGGTTTTTGTCACATAAATCACCGTTTCGGCGCCTGATCCGCTTCATCCCAGCTTTTGCCCTGTGCCAACCCATCGCTGTCGTGCTTCGGCCGGAAACAACATCATCGATCGTCCGATACCACCACCCACGGCAAAGGAAACAGGACCAAAAAAAAACCATCCATACCGCCTGCTTTTCGACAGTCTTCATCTGCACAACCTCTCCGATCTTGTCGCTTGCGATCGCGATTCGGCCCAGCCCACGATCCGCTCATCCTTCCTTCACCTCGTCGTCGGCCCGCGTCTAGCCTCTGCAACCAAGCCAGACAAGTCAGCCACCCGCCGCGCGTTCGTATCACCAGAACCCGTCCCTCTAGACCAGCACCCATCGCCCTCAAGATGCATCGAACCTACTCGCTGCGCTCCACAAGGGCGCCAACCGCCTCTCAGATCCAGGTGCGATCCCATTGACCACCTCCCGCGCGACATTCGGGTCCCTCGACCGCCGCCAGCGTGCTGACTGCAGACCCTCCCCCCCCCCCCCCCCCCAGAACCCCCCTCCCCCTCCGTCGAGCACAAAGTCGGGTCGCCTCTTTGGAAAAGGAGGACTGGGTAAGCAGCCGGGTCGCTCCCGTGTGCCCTCACCCTTCGCCTTGGGCGAAACACTCATAGTCCACCGTTGACGCCCAGGAGGCTTAGGACATGCTCTCCGCCGCAACACGGCCGGCGCCTTTAGCCCGGACCTGTCCAAGAAGCTGTCGCAGCTCGTCAAGATGGAGAAGAACGTCATGCGCAGCCTGGAGCTGGTGGCCAAGGAACGGATGGAGGTTGCCGTATGTGTGAACCCTGGGGGTCTTGATCCTTTCTTGCCTCGGCCTCGGCCTCGGCCTCAGCCCCAGACACCCGTCTAACCCGCACGCCGCAGGAACAACTGTCGATCTGGGGCGAAGCCTGCGACGAGGATGTCTCGGACATCACGGACAAGCTCGGCGTGCTGCTGTACGAGATTGGCGACCTCGAGGACAAATACGTCGACCGCTACGACCAGTACCGCGTCACCATGAAGAGCATCCGGAACATCGAGGCGTCGGTGCAGCCCAGCCGGGATCGTGAGTGTGGCCCGAGCCGGCCGAGGCGGCCGTCGAAGCCTGGGCGCTAACGCTGTTTTCGCAGGCAAGCAAAAGATCACGGACCAGATCGCCCACCTCAAGTACAAGGAGCCCAACTCGCCCAAGATTGTCGTCCTGGAGCAGGAGCTCGTTCGCGCCGAGGCCGAGTCGCTGGTCGCCGAGGCCCAGCTCTCCAACATCACGCGCGAGAAGATCAAGGCCGCGTACGCCTACCAGCTCGACGCGCTGCGCGAGCACTGCGAGAAGGTGGCCATCATCGCCTCGTACGGCAAGCACCTGTTGGATCTCATCGACGACACCCCCGTGACCCCCGGAGAAACGCGCCCGGCCTACGACGGCTACGAGGCGAGCCGGGCCATCATCCAGGACTGCGAGGAGGCCCTGGCCAACTGGGTGCCCCAGAACGCCGCCGTCAAGGCGAAGCTGTCCACCCGCTCCCGCACGCTGTCGCAGCGCCGTCGCAACAACATCAAGGCCCGCTCCGAGAGCCTGCAGTTCCAGCAGCCGTCGCTGCAGCAGAGCCAGCAGCAGCTCGCCCAAGGCCACGACCTGTCGGGACAGGACGCGCCGCTGAACGATCGCGAGAGCTGGGGGCCCGTCAGCCAGCAGGACTTTGACGACGAGGACGAGGACGAGAGCGAGCGCAGCGACGAGGAGCTGGACCTGCCCGGCCACTCGACGGCCGACACGGAGGCGAGCGTGAACGGCGAGCACGTGCAGCCGCAGCAGGCGCCGCAGCAGCAGGCGCAGCAGCAGCAGCAGCAGCAGCAGCCGCCGCCGCAGATGCATCAGCGCGGACGGAGTCACGACGCGGTGGCGGTGTAGTGAGACGCGCGCCGACATGCAATTTGCCTCTGAACCGACTTTTGGATCAGGAAGGGGGGGAGAGGGGGTTACTTTCTGGGCTGGTTTTTCGTTCTTCTTGTTTTCCCCCGCGGCGCCGCGGGGTCTCACGGACGCTAAGCCACTCAGCAGCGACCATGCGGCGCCGACGTCTGGGGGCGTAATAGGTAATGATCACAGCTAGGGGGGGTCCGGATGAATGGTGATGGATGATGATGTGCTCGGGAAAGGGAGAGGTTGCTGGAGAAACGGAACAGGGATAGGAGGGGCACTTTTGATGTTGGCCGGGGAGGAAGAAAGGGAAACGCGTTCACCAGACTTTTTTTGGTATACTCTCATTTTTGTATACTACTTTTGCCGAGCATCACTCGTTTCTTTGTGTTTGGGCTTGGGTCATATCTATACTACATGCATGATTTTGTTGTTCGCCTGTGTCTCCTCGGCTGCTTCAGTCCTCATCCACCCCTTCTCCCTCCCTCATCCTATCACCGCTCCCATTCCCATTCCCACCCCGGCTCCCGCCGCATCCGTCGAGGCTGGAGGCTTCGCCAACAACCGCCGCTGCTGCGGCTGGCGTCCGCGCACCTGGCTCGCAAACTCCTCCACCTCAATCTTCACGATGTGCTTTCCGGGCACGACGACGAGGCCGAGGTATCGCGAGGTCATGTCGAGCCTGACCGTCTTTTTCTCGTCGGGCGCGGATGCCGGGCCGGGCCGCGCGTCCGTTTCTGTCGCGGCCTCTTGTCCCGCTTGCCGTGCTTGCTGCTGTTGTTCTTGCCGTCGCCCTTCTGCCGCCGCCGCCGCCGCCAAAGACTCCGAAGTCACCGTCGGGAAGCGGTACTCGTAGGTGTGCTGGAGGACAATGTTGCTTTCCTGGATCGCAGGGGACACGTGAGCATGGCAATCGCGAGAAGCTCGCCGCACGCCGAAGCCCTTTTGTCGGCGGGCAGCGATCGCATGGGGGGTTCACGGGCATGTTTCATGGTGGGTCCCCCCCCCCCCCCCCCGCCCGGAGGCTCGGGAGAGTTGGGTCATGCCGGGCCGCCTCGCGCGACCCGGGACGGCGGCTTGGGGACAAGAGGGCCTTGGACGTACATAGTCGGTGCACCTGAAGGTGCCCCAGAACATGCGGTTGTCGGTGGTGGTGACCCGCAGGTTCTTGTTCAGGAGAGCGCGGAGGTAGGCGGCGGATTCCTCCTTGATCCGGGCCGGTGTGTCCATGGCGGATGTTACTGGGTTGTTGCGTGGGTGGAATGCGATGCGGTGCACGCGGACGGACAAGGGAGGTTCGCCGAGCTTGGGGAGCCGAGCCGAGAGTGGGATGTGAAAGGGGAGGAGGAGGAGGATGTTACGGGACGGCGGCCTAGATACCACGGAGTACGCGGTGTTGCTGGCCCCCCTTTCCCACGGACAGGGAGGTTGGCGATGGATAGCGACGGGTGGCTAGGTAGGAGTAGAGGATTGGCGACTCGCCGATCCCAGCTTTCCAATTCTACATCATTCCCATCACATCTTGTCTGTTTGCCATGCGTCATGGAGTTGGGTTTGTTGGCCGAGAGAAGTGGGGCACACGAGCCCGTAAGAGTTCGAGAATGGGGGTTAGGGTTGTGAGATGGGGACAGCTGCCGGTGACGGCTGCTGAAGGTGCCTGCTATGCGCAGGATAGCATTCCTAGTGTACTAGTAATATGTATCGAGTACGCCCATCCCATCCCATCCCATCAACCTTGTTGAGAATGAAAGACAACGAAAGGAGAAAAAAAAGAAAAAAAAAAAGGAAGCGAACGTAGAAGAAGGGTGGGAATGCAAGCCACAAATTCTTTGATGGCGAGCACGTCCCGTTTGGGTAACTTATCCACGCTGAAAAAGACGGGACCCGAACTGCAAGTGGGAAGCTGCCCAGAAATGGAAATCTTGGCTCACGGTCCAGGTCGGGTCCCCACAGACGTCACAGAGTCTTGGCGCTGTTGCGGCTTTGGCGACTGTTGTTGTTGTCAGAGCCCCCCCCCCCCCCCCCTGGCGCGACGATAACTAACGTTATCCCTTCGCCAATGGCACCGTATTGTCGTCCCACGTGCAACGAAACATAGAACCAACACCCCGTCCCGGTCCCGTCTTGTTCGCAGCGCTGCCAGAAAGACGTAGGCAGCGTTCCCATTCCCATGCCATGCTGCTGTTTGTCCATGTCGATTTCAGGGAGTTGGCCGCTGGCGCAAACTGTTATTATATTGGCTACGAAAAACCACTACAGCACGCCCCGATACGATCGGGTGGAGCTTGACGGAGCCGAACCGCCAGGATCCTCCCCGGCCTGGCACCGAAACACGCGAGCTTGGCTGGGTGGCGGGAGGGAGCCATCCCGGACAGCAGCACAAAGACAAACACTTGTGGGCGTCTGACGCATTTTCCTCCCAACCTTGTTGTTCTTCCCTCTTCCCCTTGCAACCGCGCCCCCCAACGAACGCGTCTTTTCTTACGCCGCCGCTCCCGGACGACATCGTACCGCCCTGCAAGCAACGCCGCCTCGGCGCCCGCCGCTCCCGGATCCCTCTTCCTCGTCGTCCGCTCCCGCCAAGCGCCTGGAGAGCCGCCGCGGCTCCCTGCCCGCCACGCCGTCGCCGCCATGAAGTTCGGCGAGCAGCTCCGGTCCAGCGTCATTCGCGAGTACCAATGGCACTACATCGACTATGACGGCCTCAAGGCCGACCTCAAGCGGCCCAGCGGCCCTTTGCGATCCGTCGCCCCCGGCCCCAAAGCCGACCCGTCCAAGCCCGTCGTCCAGCGCCGCGAATGGACCGAGGAGGACGAGACGCGCTTCGTCAGCAAGCTCGAGGCCGAGCTCGACAAGGTGCACACCAAGCAGCAGGTCAAGGCCATGGAGATCTCGCGCCGCATCGCCGTGAGCGAGCGCGAGGTCCGCGACGTCGTCAACCGCCTCAACGAGCGCGGCCTGGGCGAGGACGGCCCCACCGAGGAGGAGTTCATGATGCTCGAGGAGGACCTCAGCGACATCATCGCCGACGTGCATGACCTGGCCAAGTTTGTGCAGCTCAACTACACGGGCTTCTACAAGATTATCAAGAAGCATGATGTATGTCTTTTTTTTTTTTTTTTCCTTTTTTTCCCCTTTTTCTTTTCAAGAGGGGACCCTTTTCTTCTTTTCTCTCGCCAAAACGCAGCCACCAGAGCTCTCTCTCTCTCTCTCTCTCTCTCTCTCTAACCCCCAGCCCAGAAAATGACAGGATGGCACCTCCGTCCCGTCTTCGAGACCCGGCTCAAGGCCAAGCCGTTTTACAAGGAAAACTACGACGCTTCCGTCGTCCAGCTGTCCAAGCTCTACGACCTGGTTCGCACCCGCGGCAACCCGGCCAAGGGCGACAGCGCCGCCGGCGGCAGCCAGGCCAACTTCATCCGCCACACCACAAAGTACTGGGTCCACCCGGACAACGTCACCGAGCTCAAGCTCATCATCCTCAAGCACCTTCCCGTGCTCGTCTTCAACCCGAGCAAGAAGTTCGAGGCCGAGGACACGGCCATCACCTCCATCTACTTTGACAACCCCAACACGTGGGACCTGTACGAGGGCCGCCTCAAGAAGACGGAGGGCGCCGAGGCCATCCGCCTGCGGTGGTACGGCGGCATGAAGAGCGAAACCGTCTTTGTCGAGCGCAAGACGCACCGCGAGGACTGGACCGGCGAGAAGTCGGTCAAGGCGCGCTTCTCGCTCAAGGAGAAGAACGTCAACGCGTACCTGCGCGGCGAGCTGCTGCCGCCCGCCATCTTCGAGAAGGCCCGCAAGGAGGGCAAAAAGTCGGAAAAGGCCATCGCCGAGGACGAGCGCCTGGCCCGCGAGATCCAATGGTCCGTCCTCAAGAAGGGGTACCGGCCCGTCTGCCGCTCCTTTTACCACCGCACCGCCTTCCAGCTGCCCGCCGACGCCCGCGTGCGCATCTCGCTCGACACGGAGCTCACCATGATCCGCGAGGACAACCTCGACGGCGTCCGCCGCTCGGGCGACAACTGGCGCCGCATGGACATCGGCGTCGACTACCCCTTCTCGCAGCTGCCCCCCAAGGACATTGTCCGCTTCCCCTACGCCATCCTCGAGGTCAAGCTTCAGACCCAGCTCGGCCAGGAGCCCCCGGACTGGGTCCGCCAGCTCACCTCCAGCCACCTCGTCGAGGCCGTGCCCAAGTTCTCCAAGTTCATCCACGGCGTCGCCACCCTCTTCCCCGACCGCATCCACCTGCTTCCCTACTGGATGCCCCAGATGGACGTGGACATCCGCAAGCCCCCGACCCACGACTTTGGCATCAAGAGGCTCGAGAGCTCGACGACGGCCTCGCTGAGCGACGAGGACGACGACGACGACTCGGACGACGAGTCGCCCCAGCGGCCAGCGACGAGCGGCCGGGCCGGCGAGCCGAGCTCCTCGGCCGCCGCCGGCCCCTCCCGAAACGGCCGCCCCTCGCCCTGGCCGCCGACGTCGAAGACCAAACCACGACGGACCGCCCGCCGGCCGAAGGCATCTACCTGTACGACTCGGAGGACGACCAAGACGACGACAACGACGAGGACGCCCGCCTCGAGGAGGCGCGCCGCGTCGGCGGCTGGACCTACCTCCGGGCCCGCGCCGGGCGTCGGCCCGCGGCGCGGCCCGCGGGTCCTGGCGCGTGCTCAAGGCCCTGGTGCCGCGCCCGCGCTCGACGCAGGTGCCGCGGAGCGCCCGGCTCGAGTCGCTGCTGGGGCCGGGCCAGATCCAGGAGCGGAGGTTCAAGGCGCCCCCGGGAAAGAAGATTTACGTGCCCGTGCGGGTGGAGCCCAAGGTGTACTTTGCGGCCGAGAGGACGTTTCTGGGTTGGGTACGTTTTTTTTTTTTTTTGGCATCTCCGCATGATGGATAGATGATGGATAGGAATTGCGATGGCATGGTGGTGGTGGTGATGATGATGATGATGCTGACCGAGGATGCTTCTTCTAACAGCTGGAATACTCCATCTACATCGGCGCCATCGCGCTCACGCTGCTCAACTTCAGCACCGAGCAGGGCCACCGCGGGTCGTTTGCCGCCGCGGCGGCGTTTACGTTCCTGGCGTTCGCGTCGCTGTGCTACTCGGTCGCCATCTACCTGTACCGCAGCCAGGCCATCCGCACGCGCAGGGTGGCGAGGTACTACGACAAGGTCGGGCCGAGCGTGCTTTGCGGCGCGCTGTTTGTGGCGGTCGCGTTGAACTATGCGTTGGAAGGGAAGACGAGGGGAGCGTGGTAGGTTGTTGGTGGGCTGGCTGGTTGCCGGGGGCTTGTTGGATGGCGCCTTGAACCCGTGAAGGATCTACGGCGGGTGGTAGGCTCCTGAGGGTCGCTTGTGTTGTGTTGTGTTGTGTCGTGTTGCGTCGTGTTGCATGCACGTGTGAACCCTAAATGTTTGTTTGTATGTCTGGAATTGGCTATGTACTCCATGTATGTATTTATCGGTTGGAAAGGGATACGGGATGGGAAAAGGGGGGAAGGGGGAGAGGAGCACTCCGGGTCCGGGAACGGCTGTGTCGCGCGAGCATTGGTGTGGTTGGAACGAACCGCCAGGGTAGCTATGCATACCTGTACTATTGATTTATTTTCCTTTTTTCTTCATTTCTTTTTCATTCCGTAGAATGAGCACATGCTATATATGCCTCTGCTCTCCTGGCCCGTCCTGTCCTGCTTTTCTGCGCGCTAGTTAACTAGTTACTGCGTAGGTACCGGCAGAGGACCTGGCATCCCGCCCCCGCCCGGCCGGAACCCGGTCGGGAACCGCGGCTCTCGGGGCTCCACCCCGAGCCAGCCGTCCAACCCCGGAGCCCGTCGTCCGATGTGAGTTACAAAAAGCCTATGCTCCGTAAATGTCTCCCCCGGTCTCCTCCCCCTCCCCCCCCGTCCGGATGACGCATGGGGGGAAAGGGAGCAGGGGAGGTCAACGAGGGAAATTTTCCCTTTTGTCAAAATCTCGAGCTTCGGGGGGGGGGGGGGGCGCCTTACACACACTTTGCCCCCATTCTCATCATCCACCCAGTTTCCCAAACGGGTGCCCTTGGCGATGTCGTGATCAACGCCCCCCCCTCGGCCTCTCCATCGGGTCCGTCGGACGGGACCCTCCCTCCACTTGCGGAAATCCGGTCCCACGGACGCCCGTGCCTTCGCCGAGCGCATGCGACATCGGACGCCCTTTTTGCGGACGGGCGGGTTTTGGCGGGCTTGCATGGTGGCACCTGGATATCTTGGAGGGGGGGTTGGTTGTGTTCTACTCTTGCTTGCTGTTTCTTGTCTCCCTGTTGTTGACCTTTTTTGAACCCAAGACACAAGGAGGCGTTTCTTGGTCGTGGGGGGAGGACAATTCCGCAGACCACGTTCTCTCTCTCTCTCTCTTTTTACCCTTTGGACGACGGCCTGGAGGTGTATACTCCCACACTCCCTTCTCCGTATACCACCCCCGGCTTGCTCCACCCGTCTTCCCTTCTCTTAAATACAATAAGAAAAAAAAAAAAAAAAAAAAAACAAGGTGGCGATCGACAAGCTGCTGGGGCTTCTGGCGGTCTTTGTGGTTGCCGAAAACAGGTTGGAATCAAGCGCTCGTGTTCCCCTCGCGGCGCAACGCCGGTAGCTACCTCGCCTTCAACCGGTCCCCTGTGCGCGTAGAAGAGGCATCCCTCCCCCTCGTTACCATGCCCGTCAAAAAGATCGACACGGCCTTTGGCCACTCCCTCCCCCCGGAGGCCCCTCACAACATCACCTTCCACATCCCCGGCTGGGAGACGGCCCGCGCCCTCCGCCGCGGCGAGAAGTACGTCTACGACCGGCTCGACTCGATCTACCCTCGCTTTGGTCCCTGGCGCGAGGTGAAGGAGGTATGTCTCTCTCTTTTTCATTCCGTCTCTCTCCAATCCTCTCTAGCGCCGGAAACCCATGCTCACCACCCTACGCCACGTCCAGCTCGCCAACGTCCTCCACCCTTTGTTCTCGCTCCCCGAATCCCACAGCCTCATCCTCTTCCCCTCCCCCGCCATCGTCCCCGCCGCCGTCGCCTTCGCCGCCTCGCCGTCCCGCAAGCCCGAGCACCGCGTCCACCCGCACGAGCTCCTCTTCCGCGCCGTCGACCTCCCCCTGACCCTCCCGCTCCCGTCGGAGCCGCAGGCCGACCTCGACCCGCTCGCCCACCCGGGCCGCGGCGGCGGCGGCGACGTCCACGCCCACGGGGCCGTCGTGCGGCTCTACGCCGTCGCCTACCCGACCGACCGCGCCCCCGGGGCGCTGGGCGTGTGGCAGAACTACGGCGTCGGCATCTCGTCGCGCCTCGCGGCCGCGCTCCTGCCGGCCGCCCGGGACGGGCGCGCGCGGGTGCTCGGCTGGTCGGCGACCGCGGCCGAGGACGCCGCGCCGGCCCTCGAGGCGATCCCGCAGGCCACCCATCTCCCTCTCGGGCCGGCGCACGAGGCGCTCCGCCGCCGCGTGGCCGGCCTGGCGGGCGGCAAGGGCGGCGCGGTCCGCCCCGAGGACGTGTGGCTCTACCCGACGGGCATGGGCGCCGTGTACCGCGCGAGCCAGGCGCTGCACGAGGTGAGGGGCCACGGGACCGTCGCGGTCCTCGGGTCCGTGTTCCACAGCTCGTGGGCCCTGTTTGGCGAAGGCCAGGGGGGGATGAAGCACTTTGGGAGGTGCGGCGGGGACAGCAGGGTCATCGAGGAGCTGGACGAGTGGCTGGAGGGGGAAAGGCAGGCGGGGAGGAAGACGGCCTTCATCTTTGCCGAGTTTCCGTGCAATCCCATCTTGGTGAGCGTGGATCTGGTGAGGTTGAAGCAAGTGGTGAGTATCGAATGTTTTTTTTTTTGGGTTGGCCGTTGGCCGGTGATCATGACCACAACCGAGCTGACTTGGACCGCTACAGGCCGACAAGTACGACGTTCCCGTGGTCCTCGACGAGACCATCGGGTCCTTCTGCAACATTGACGTCTCCCACCTGGCCGATGTCATCATTACGTCCATCACAAAGTCCCTCAGCGGTTACGCCAACGTATGCCTTTTCTTTTCTCTCTTTCTCTCTCTCTCTCTCTCTCTCTCTCTCTCTCTCTCTCTCTCTCTCCCTCTCTCTCTCTCCCTCTCTCTCTCTCCCTCTCTCTCTCCCCCCCTCTCTCTCCATCTCATCATGCTAAAACAAGGGGAAAAAAAAAACACAGGTCATGGGCGGCGCCGTCTCCATCCCTCCGTCCTCGCGGTGCTACGCCGCCATCACGGCCGCCCTCCGCGCCCGGTTCCGCAACGAGTACTTCCACGCCGACGCGCTCAAGCTCCTGGCCAACAGCGCCGACTACCACGCCCGCTCGGCCGTCCTGAACCGCAACGCCCTCGCCCTGGCCTCGTGGCTCGCGCGCGAGCACGTGGCCCGCGCCGAGTCCCCCGTCGTCGGCGTGCTGTACCCGCCCTTCACCGACTCGGCGGCGTCCTTCGCGGCCGTCATGCGCGAGCCGTACAAGGTCCAGGCGAGGACGTCGTGGGAGAGCCTGCTCCGGCCCTCGGAGGCCGCTGCGACCGACGGCACAACAACAGCAGCAGCAGCAGCAACAACAACAACAACATCATCATCGTCATCAACAACAACAGCAGCAACAAAAGCAAACGACAACGACGACGACGAGGAGGAGGAGGTCTTGTTCCAACCAGGCCACGGCTGCCTCCTCGCCGTCGAGTTCACCTCGATCCGCGTCGCCATCGCCTTTTACGACCACCTCTCCGTGTTCCACGGCCCCCACCTCGGCGCGCACCACACCCTCGCCTTCCCCTTCAACGACGCCATCTGGATCTCGGCCCCGCAAGAGTTCAAGGACTACCTGCGCAGCTTCGGCGCCCGGGGGGAGCAGGTGAGGATCAGCGTCGGGCTCGAGGACGAGGAGACCCTGATCGACACCTTCAAGGCGGCGTTGGACAAGGCCGAGGAGGAGTGGAGGGCGGAATTGAGGGAGAAGGAGGAGAGGGACGAGGAGGCGGCGGGTGCGGCGGGTGCGGCGGGTGCGGCGTCCTCATCATCATGATCTATGCAGAATTACCATGTAGACACAGAAATGCAAGACAGGCTCAACGATCGGCATCACGAGAGAGAGAGAGAAGCATCCCAAGAAAGCAACCAAACCCGCTTGCGGCGTCTTGCCACGCCTTGTCATGATGAAGCCATGAAAACCAAGGGCGTCGGGCAAGAGAGGGTGGCGATTGATCTCTCCACGCTCTGCGACAGCCCAGGTTAGGTCTCGTCTGCTTGTCCTTTTGTTTTTCCACCATTCTTTACGGGCGTGTACAGGGCACACCGGCACGCACGCACACCAACAAGCAACGCCAGGCCTCGATAGCATGGCGGAACCTGCCACGCATGATATCCGCATCACCATGACCTCTTGTTGCGACCTGACCAGCCGGCTCTTTATGCCAATGACCGGCTGAAGCCTGAAGTAAATGCACCATCATTCAAGGTTGCCATCTAAGTCGTTGCGCCAAAGTCCCCCCTTCCCCCTCCCCCCCTCCCAAACAACAAACAACGGCATGCATGACGTTTCAGATCAATCGCCGCCCGTGCCCATGGCCACGGCATATTCGATGCCATATCCCAAGGAAATCCGACCGAGCCCGTCATCCGCGCCCCGATGCACCGCGGCTCATCGCCCCTCGAAACCCTACTTGAAGTTCTCCGGGTGCAAGATGCCATGCATGTTGCCGGCCCGGACGCGCTCCAGGGTCAAGGCGGCGATCAAGGCGGCGCCCACGCCGCTTCCGTCCTCGGCCGCCAGGATCTCGATCGGGTCCTCGTCCTTGGGGTTCTTCTTGTCGGGCCAGTCGAGGATCTCGCGAAGGGCCTGCGCGCCGCGGGCCTTGAAGTGCGGGTACTTGTTGAACACGGAGCCGTCGGCGCCCACGTGGCACGACGTGTAGCCCTTCTTCTTGCTGATGGCGGCGACGCCGCAGGCGGACAGGCGAGCGGCGCGGGTTCCGATCAGCTCGGCGGTCCGTCGGATGAGCTCCAGCTCGGGGAGGGTGGGGGTGATGTTGAGCTTGGTCTGGAACAGATCGAGCGTCTCGGAGAGGTTCTCAAAGGGATCCCTGGGCACACGTCTGTCAGAAGAGGCGGGGCCCGACGTGGGCGTGGGAAGGGCTGGACCTACTCCTCGATGGCCGACAGGAACGACGAGTCGAGGCTGTAGGGCTTGAACAGCTTGGACGCGTCCTGGCCGGCGAAGAGGCGGACGCCGGGCTTCTTGTGCAGGTCGACCATGACGAGCCGGAAGATCTCGCCGAGGTACAGGCCGGCGATCATCTTCTCGAAGGCCTGCTGGCCGGGGCGGGGCGAGTCGCTGTCGATGGTGACGTCGTAGGGGGTCCGCGGGAGCACCTTGCCCTCGTTGTCGAAGGCGCCCCATTCGCAGTTGATGGCCATGGGCGTGTCGGGAGGAAGGTTGAGGTGGGCCAGCCTGGGGATCGACCCGCAATCCTCAAAATAGGCCGCGTTGCAGCCGGTCCCAAAGATGCAGCCAATCTTCATCTTGGGGTCCGTGTAGGCCGAGGCGATCAGGGTGCCCGTCGTGTCGTTGATCAGGGCGGCGAGCTTGCAGGGGACTCCCTAGAGGCAAACGACGGCCCCGGTCAGCATCACGACGGCGCGGCGCGGCGCGGCGCGGCGGGCCGCGGCGGGCCGCGGCGGAACGGGGGGAAGGCTCATCTTACCCGTGCGGCCAGCGCCGCTTCGAACATGGGAACGACGTTGCGGCCCTCGACGCCGGCAATGTCAAAGCCCTTGGTCCAGCGCTGCAGGACGCCCTCGTCGATGTAGTTTTGGGTCGCCGGGTACGAAAAGGTGAAGCCGAGAGGAAGCTTTTCGATCTTGGACACGTCGCCGTGGTGCGTCTCGATGAACTGCAGGAGGCAGTCGGCAATGTACTCCCAGAGCTCCTCGGCGTCGCCCGTCTTGAGCTCCTCGGGGATGCGGTACTTGGACTGGATGATGTCGAACTCGGACTTTTGCTCCGTCAAGGTGACCTGGCAGACGCGGAGGTTGGTGCCGCCCATGTCGAGGGCCAGGAAGCTGCCTGTCTCATACCCCGAAGGGCGCGACATGACCCATGTGGGATTCATGGGCTGTGGCGGCGAGTTAGTCGCCGGGTCCGGCTGCGCATGGATCCCACGTCCCTCGGAGGGCCACTCACGATGCTGCCGCCCTCCACGCTGAGTCCTAGAGGCGGCGTGTTAGCGTTGACGGCCATGGCTGTCGCTCCGCGGCGGGCCGGGCTCGCTCACCTCTTGCCAGCTCATGGACAAAGTGGTCGGTAATCTCCTTGAGCTTGGCGGTGCCCACGGTAAAGAGCTCCTCGAGGCGCTTGATCTCATTGACGAGATCCTTGGGAGCTTCGGCGAGCCCTGCCGTCATGGTTAGTGGATGTCGGGCTCGGATCACTGCTGCCCCTTGCCCTCTTGGTTGGATGGGTTGCTGCCGTTGCGCTGGCTTTGGCGACCGAGGGAGCTGGGAAGAAAAGGCTGGTGGAGGTGGTTGGGATCGGGATGGAGAAGGGACATGGATGGGCCGAACGGGGTCATTCCGCAAAGCCCACGAGGAGAAAGGGGGTAGCTGGCGAGGGAAAATTCCAAGCTTGGGGTCACAGAAAAGCTAGGATCCAGCCGTGCGACCCAAAAGAGAATGCCAGGACCCGAGATGACGGGCCGACCTGACGGACGTTGTCACTAGTAGCGTGAGGGTTGAGGTGGGAGGGGAGGGGGGGGGGGGGTGGTGGAAGGATAGAAGCGAATGCAGGAATGAGACCCGGGCGTAGGTAGCGATCGGGGGCCCGGAAAAGGAACCCAACAAGTGATGTCACGGAGAAGACCGAAACCTGGTCCAGGCCGTGGCAACGTGGGAATTGGATGTTGCTGGCGTAGCCGTTTTTGTCTGCCACACCACACACAACACACCAGCCGGGGTGTGCCGATGGAAGCAAAACAAAAACAAACCAAAACAAAACAAGAGACAAAAGACAAGAAACAGCCGGTGGACGAGGTGCAAGCAGGGGGAAGGGAGGGAAAAGGCGCCGAAGAGCGGCGGCGCTGACGATAGGAGGAAGGAAAGGCGGTAAGAGAAACCGCCTCGATAAACCCCCCTTCCCCTTCCCCCTTCCACCCCCCCTCCCCTCCCCTCCCCCAACCCTCCAAGCAAGCGCCGCCATGCCCATGTCCGCTGGTGGTTCTCCTGTCCATGCTCAGGACGGCAAGCGAGACATCTCAGCTCAGCTCAGGTTGGTGGGTTCCTCAGGTTGTGTGTGCGTGGGTGTGTGTGTGTGTGTGAATGTGTGTGTGTGTATGTGTGTGTGTATGTGTATATGTGTGTGTGTGTGTGTGTGTGTGTGTGTGTGTGTGTGTGTGTGTGTGTGTGTGTGTGTGTGTGTGTGTGTGTGTGTGTGTGTGTTGTGCGTGTGTTGTGCGCGCTGCAAGAGAACTAGCCACGGGCATAATCAACCGAGACAGGACAGCAGCTGCATGTCTTGACCGGACAATTGCCGCCCCTGGGCAGCTCGGAGTCGCGAAATCGGGAAGACACGTACCGGTGCCCTTGCGGGACGGAGGAGGCTTGGGTCCCAGGCCGACCATGGTGCACGTCTAGGCGGTTTTTGTCTTGTCGGAGCCCCTGAACGGCGGTGTCGTGTCGGTGTCTGCCTTGGGCCTTGGGGGAGAGGTAGCTCGGCGAAGGTACCCAAGGATGCCAAGTGAAAGGTGGTGGTGATGGCTGTTTTCTGGCGTTGCGGTGACCCTTAGGTTCCTTTTTTTTATTCCCTGTCCGAATGCAAGCTGCAAGCCCCCACGAATACCGCCGCTGCCCGACCGGGACCGTTCAAGCAATTCCTGAGGCTGTCATCAGCCCAGCCATTAAGTATCAGGCAAAAGCAACCAAAAACCCCCACAGCCAGGAGAGTGGCGGCCAACCTGGGAGCTGCTAATGGTCGCTGACAATACCCCGCACTAGGTAGCGTCGGGCACTTTTGGGGGGGGCGTGGGTGGGTGGGAGGGCCGCCTCAAGTATAAGTGGGTTAGGGTTGGCGATGGGCCAGGCGCCGTGTTGCGTTCTCCATTCTTCGGTGCGGTGTATGACGACCTACGCAGTATGTACAGAGTGTAGCGTAGCGTAGGTTCCATTGTACCAAGCCGGATGCCAGAGCACAAAAGGGTGCCGGGCACCCGACCATGCCGAGGTGACCGTGATCGGAATCGCCCATTTCATGGACGCCTTCTCCATGCCGTGAGCGTCTTGGATGAAACGCGTTGGGGGGGGTTCAAGTACCCGCGCTTGCTGAGGGACCCTACCACCTGCATAGAACTTCTAGACCCGACGCCGGGCCTCTGCGCTGAACCAGGATCAGGGAAGCTCGGATGCACCACCTGTCAGCCCGGTAGGGGCTCCCTGCGAACCAGACGCACTCTTAAGCTCGGCCCCTTCCACCGGTTGAGCTTGGAGGACGGGTGAGGGTTGGATTAAGCTCCGGAGGCCGAGCTCCCATCTGGCAGAGACATTGGCCAATCACCGCCCCGCCCCGCCGGCCCCCCCGGCCCCGTCTCCACAGCTGCGCGGGTGACAGGGGTCATTTCAGCAACGTAAGCTGTTCGGGAAACCACCAGCAAACACCACAGAGACGCAGAGAGAGAGAGAGAGAGAGAGGCAAAGCGTCTTGGAGCTGGCATCGGTCCCCCAACACGCCATCATCCATGATCTCGTGCGCCAGGTAGAAACAGACGGCCGGCGACACCCAGCTTTGAGACGGCCGCTATCCCTCCCCCCCTGCCACCGACAGCCGTCTTGCTTCTCCCCACCGACGCCCAGCCGCCGTTGCCACGGGTGCATGATCCCCTCGCCGTCCTCGTCCCCTCGGCCAGCACCATGAAGACGTCGGTCGTCTTCTCGGCCTTCCTGTCGCTCCTGTCGCTGGCCTCGGCCGCCACGACGAGCTCCGACAGGAAGACGTACCCGTCCACCTTCCGCCCGCCCCAGGTCTTCAAGAACGCCAACCTCGTCCACATCATCTCGCTCGAAAAGAACTACGTCAAGGAGAGCATCAACGTCCTCGTCGAGAACATCGACAAGTCCCCCCAGAATGAATACTACGTTCCGTTTACCGCCGACCAGCTGTCCCGCCTCGGCGGCGTCGAGGTGAAGGACCGCAAGGACGGCTCCGTGGGCCCGTTCGTCGCCGAGGCCGTCGAGCTCGACCAAAGGTGCGGTGCTCGCAGAGAGAGACCCGTCAGGATCCCCGAGGCGACCCTTGCTCCCGGCTGCTAACCTGGCCTTGCGCAGCGATACCCACTACATCCGCATCCGGCTGCCCAAGGCCCTGGCGCCCGGCGCCCAGCAAGCCCTCGGCATCACCTACTACCTCCTCAAGGCCTACGCCCCGCGCCCGGCCTCCATCAAGCAGGAAGACCAGCAGCACCTCGCGTACGCCTTCTCGGCCTACGCGCCCTCGGCCTACGCCACCTCGAAGCAAAAGACGGACGTCAAGTTCCCCTCGAGCACCATCGCCGAGTACACCAAGCTCCCCGGGAGCGGCGACGTCGCCCGGTTCCCGCAGCAGCAGGGCTCCAAGCTCACCTACGGCCCGTTCGACGAGAAGCCTGCCGGCGCCAGCCAGCCCGTCGCGGTGCGCTACGAGTTCAACAAGCCCGTGACCCACGTGTCCCGCCTCGAGCGCGACGTCGAGGTCAGCCACTGGGGCGGCAACGTGGCCTTTGAGGAGCGCTACACGCTGCACCACCGCGGCGCCAACCTGTCGGCCCTCTTCAACCGCGTCAAGTGGCAGCAGTCGCAGTACTACCAGCCCAACACGTGGGCCCTCAAGGAGCTCAAGTTCCCGCTCCGCGCGGGGAGCGCCGACGCCTACTACACCGACGTCATCGGCAACGTGTCGACCTCGCGCTTCCGGAGCGGCAAGCGCGAGGCCCTCCTCGAGGTTCGCCCGCGGTATCCCGTCTTTGGAGGCTGGAAGTACCCCTTCACCATCGGCTGGAACTCGGACGCCAAGAGCTACCTGCGCAAGACGCCCGCCGGCGGGTTCGTGCTCAACGTGCCCTTCCTCGAGGGGCCCCGCCAGGCCGAGGGCGTCGAGTACGAGCAGGTCCAGGTCCGCGTGATTTTGCCCGAGGGCGCTCGGTACGTTGCATTTCCCCCGCCGCTCACCTCCTCCCTACGCCAAAAAAAAAGGCAATTTCTGTTTCTTTTTGCTGACCCTCCTTCCTCCCCCCCAACGCAGAAACGTGAAATTCCACACCACCATCCCCACACAGTCCATCGCCTCGGCCGACGTCGAGATCCATCGCACGTTCCTCGACACGATCGGCCGCACCGCGCTCATCATCCAGGCCCGCAACCTGGTGGACGAGCTCCGGGACCGCGAGCTGCTTGTCAGCTACGACTACCCGCTGTCGGCGAGCCTGCGCAAGCCGTTGGTGGTGTTTGCGAGCGCCATGGCGGTGTTTTTCGCCGCGTGGGTGGTGGGGAGGGTGGAGCTCAAGTTTGACGTGGCGGGTAAGAAATAGAGGAGAGAGGTGGGGGATCCGAAAGAACAAGAGAGGAGAAGAGGCAAAGACGAGTATCGGGACATGATAGAAAATGCGGTCTCTTTGTATGTTTCCTGCCGTTTTCTTTTTGTTTCTTTTCTGTTGTGTATGGTACGTGGTAGGTATGCGTCTGTCTGTCTGTCTGTCTGTCTATCTGTCTGTCTGCCTGTCTGGTTGGATCCAAGGTCCATGGCGAGGTTCTCTTCCCTGCATGTCGGCGATGGTATTGGAGAGTACGAAAAAAAAAATGGTGAGATATGTATCCTCCAGTTGTGCACGGATGGCCGTTCGTTTCGGAGCTCATGAGCGTGTGCAACCACGTTGCAACGCCAACAAACGTACAAGCGAAGGTTCGATGGTGTAGTTGGTTATCACGTCAGTCTAACACACTGAAGGTCTCCAGTTCGAACCTGGATCGAATCAAGCTTTGATGGGTTGGTCCGAACACTTCCACAGCTCGTGGTGGAGTTCGGCGCCTCTTTTTTTCGCGCTTCCGACCACACTTACACTGTGGAACCTTTTTTTTTTCTTACCTCCACCACGCCCTAGCACTGGAGACGACCTGGAGAAGACCGAAGACACAGAGCGAGCACGGGCCCTCCCATCGGAGCACGGCGACTGCTGCTGTCGATGGGTGTCCACACCGGAGGGAGCCGGAAGTGGAGCAGACCGAGATGGTACGGTCGCGTCTTTACACCATGATGGCGGAGGCTTTGGGTTGTCGTCTCCATAGGTGGCGAGTCAGCGTGCCCGGGACCATTGAGCTACTATCAGAGGGTGGCATGAACCTTTTGGCAACGCTGGATCTTGTGCACTGCAGCACGTGCAGCCAGTCCGTCCTAGAGGGTTGGAACAAGAAGAGAATGAGGGTTGAGGGGGGTGGGAGTCCTACGTGTATTCTTCCCTTACTCAAACGTCATGGTGATGAGATGCTGGTTGGGCGGACCGAGAACGGTTACAAGCCATATTCCTCTCGTCGATCTCGACCGCATTGCTTGGAGGTAGCAGCACAGCCGCAGATCCCCCCCCCCCAACCAAAGCCTCCACCTCGCTAGAAAGGTCTGCTAAGGTGTGTGGCGAGTCTCTGATGATCTCACAACGAGCTCAGGGGTGGCATGTCATTGGGACAAGCGGGGCAGGCCCCGGATGTCGTCCGTTAGCCCCGAAGCGCTGCACGATGACGTCTTGCTTCCTCGACGAGCCGCACCGCCAAGAGCTTCCGACCTTGCAACGCTCCAAGTTACCGTGATGGCCTGTCAAGTTCTATGATGATCGCAGGAAATTCCCAGCGTCATGCTCTCCCAAAGCAAGGCAGCATCCCTCCGGGGACGAGATGAAGCACGGAGGACAACGGCGGCAGGCCTCCATGGAGAAGGAGAGACACGTCTGAGGTCTGGTGGGCAGGATTTGCCTTGAAGGAAGCCGTATATAAATATCCTCCCCATCCTCATTGAGTGTGCTCAGGTTCGGTTTGTCCCTCATCAGATCTTCAAGAACCAAATCAACATCCTACCTCTGAACCTTGGACCAAAGATAGATATTCATCAACGCCACAAGAACATAGCACCGGCTCAAGCCAACCGACAACCCAAACCAAACCAACCCCATCAACGCAAACATGTGTTTCGGATCTTCGCGCCGCGCCTACTACCACGAGCCCGTCATGGCCCCCCGGCCCCGCTACGGCGGCCTCTCTTCGCCGTTCCGCCCTCGCCCCGCACCTCTGGCTCCCGGCATCCGTCATCATCACCACGGCCCGCCGTGCGCTCCTGTTCCCGGCCGCAGGGCGGGCATGTTTAGCTTTGGAGGACGTAGGAGGTGGTAATCGAAGAACGGAGTCAAGAAACCATGTATCATTATTCGCCGGGATGCATGGGAACAGAAAGGGGTAGTTTCGGCTAGATCATGTCTATAGTAGACGAGAAGAGGGGGGAAGGGGGGGGGGGGGGGTGGCTTCTTGGCGGCTTCATGGCGTTCATGGCTGGGCGTTGGGAGATGGCTTGTTCGTCCTTGTACTTCAATGGAAATCATGTGCCTTGGGACTGGTTCACTATGTAGACGGAGCATTCCTCTCTCCTCTTTTCTCCCTGCCTGCCTGGTGATTTTCCCTGACCCGATCCGACGTGTTGGTGTGAACGTAGCCAGCCGTTCCCCCTCTCGGACTCCCAACATTCGCCTGCTGTGCGTGCCGTGCGTGGTGGAGCGAACTGACTACTACCACACAGCCACAAGTGTCATGCCGCCGCCATGCCTCGGGGGCTCCACCATCGGCTCAGGCCGGTCTCCGTCTCGCAATGGGCTCTCGCCCGCAGCTCGGGGGAAGCTTGTCTTGTTCACAAGCCGGATATGTAAATTTGGATAGCTGACCTCCTACCGCCATCGTAGCGTCTAATACTGTGTGCCACTATACTAGGTCCTCCCATGCACTTGTGTCCGGTCCGCGCCAACTACACAGTAGTCATATGGGGAAGGTCGGGGACGGCCAACGGGGATACCCCGAACCGAGGTCCGGGGTTGTCGCTGAGATCAGATGCTAGGGGGGGCTTAGGGGGAGGAGGAGACGACGACGTCAGAGGTTGAGGTCCTTGGAACCATGTAGATAAATATTCGTGCTTTCCCACGTCATCAGTAGGTTCATCTCATCGTCTTCGTCATCACATCATCGATCATCAGACATTCAAGCCAGCATCATCCCAAGCGCAAGACTTCCTTGCTTGGACACCGAAACGAACACTCTCTCTCCAACTCCGCAAACCACAAGAAAGCCATCTTCCTCGTGACCATCATCCCCTCGTCACTGAAACGCCACAACCAACGAAAACAAACCACCCACACAGCATTTACACAATGTGTTTCGGCACCAGCCGCCGCGCCTACTACCACGAGCCCGTCCTCGCGCCTCGGCCCCTGTTCGGCCCTCCTCCCCCTCCCGGCTACCGCCCGCCGCGGTATTATCGTCCTGGCCCGCCTCGTCCTCCTCCGGGCCACTGCCATCCCCACGGACCGCCGCATCGGCACCCGCATGGCCCGCCTCCGGGTCACAGGCCGGGGCCGGGCTATGGGCCCAGGAGGAGGTTTTAAGGGTATGATACCATGATGAGGACATGATGACATGACATGAAGGGGGGGCATCCTGGGAGGGGATGAGGCCGTATTGGGGTGGGGGAGCTTTGTTTCGTGATTTGCTTTCTTTATGGTAGCTGGCGTTACGGGTTTGGAACACAGTCACACATACACACACACACACATACGCACATATATGCACAGATATATACACAAACGTCCCGAGACATCCATATTCTTCTTCCCAAGTGACAATCACCTAACTTGATCATCACCGTCGCACTGCCAACCAAAAGAAAAGAAAAAGCCATGACCAACCAACCGGCCAACAAAAACAAGCCGCCAGCTGCCAGAGCCCGAATTCCATGGGGCCTGCGGACGGGGCGGCTCGGGGCTGTGTGGCCTGCCCGAGCAGATCAATGGTTCGTCCACCGGACGACCTGGGAACTCACGGGGCGGCCTGGATACACAAGGCCGTGGCGAAAGCGAAGCGTGTGTGGGTGTGGATATGTTTGATGCGCGAGACGCCGGCCGCTGAGACACCAGACACCATCGCTCATCGAACCGGAGACTGTTTCGCTCAGCCCTCCGGAGGGACCCCGTCGCGGGACAAGAGATTCAAAAAGGAGAGGCTCTGGGTCAAGGGATTGGGAAACGGCCGAGCTCATGAGACCCTCGGCCTTCTTCCGAACCCGGGACTTTGATGCTCTTCGACCACGCAAAGCCCACTCACTACTCGCACCCTCGGCCCATGCGTAGCGTTTCGCGGTCATCCTTTGCACCGGGCTCCTTCACGTCGCCACGGCACGGAAGCCGGGGCCTGCCCCTGGATCAAGGAGGTGGTAGTTGGTGGGCAGCGAAGGTACAATGATGGGGCATGACACTGGGGTATGACATGGAAGGAGGAGGGAGAGGAATGGCCTCTGGTTGCTTCAAGACTTGCTTGCTACATGGCTTGCTTCTAGCGATAAGAAGGGAGGGGGGGGGGGGGGGGGGGTTGGATGGAACGAAGGACATGGGTGGTATTCTTCTTCAGGTCGTTTCTTTTTCCCATGTCTTGTTCTTTGGGTATGGGGAGGTTCCATGGATCAAGCAACGCCAATTCCAAAAAATACAAAAGTGAGAGTGAGTGCTGGATAGTAACATCATGACGTCACCAAGTGGCCGCTCTTCCAACCCATCGCCCTGCAACCCGGTATCTACGGAGCAGCAGGTTTCCATTCCAACAGAACCCAGTGAATCTATCAGACCTGCGTGCTCCATTCAGCCACATAGGTCGTTGACGTGACACCCCAGTGGGCTATCGGCGATTCCGAGCTTTGTTGGCTGTCTACATCATCCAGCAAGCGCACGAACGAGGCAACACGCCAGCGATTGCATCGGCGTCCTCAGTCTGCCGGAACAAGAAATACAACGTATTGATAGCAGTGGGCAGCTACCCAAGCTCAGGCTGTTTGGTCCTCAGGCAGCTCGCCGTTCTAGACGTCCGTGGTGGCTTGCTTTGGCTTAGCAACGGTGTGGTCAGGGGGGGGGGGGGGGGAAAGGGGGAACTCGACACTCCCACCTCGCAACCTCAACCTCGACGTCAAGCTCGACGTCAACCCTCAACCGCCACAAGTCCCAAGCAGCTGCCTCCTCCTCCTCCTCCTCCTCTTCCTGCTCTCGCTACAAAAGCACAGAAGGATCCAAAGAAACCCAGCTCCTGCCTGCTCACGGTCCGTCCTAGACAGAGCCTAGAAAACCTCGTCTAGAGCTCTCATGATGCTGCAAGTCTCCCTTTTCCACTCACAACATGCCCAAGCACCCATCTTGTTTGTACAGCATATACTGCCCCATCACCATGACTACTACGCGCAAAAGCAACAGCAGCGATACCTCTCGCCATTCCTTTTCCGCCCAGTGGTACAATCGAACCAGGACATCGCCCTCTTGCACCGGGCTAACACGCAATCTCACACAGGAACCGCGCCCTCTCCCTCCGCTCCTCCGACCGTTCTTCGAACCGCTCATCCAATACCAGCACCAGCATGGACTCCGGTACCAGTACCGGTGCCAGTGCCATCACTCCTACGATGAGGGGCGGGCTCGCCCCAGGCATCAGCAATCCCAACACCCCGACCGCCGCCGCCTCCTCCTCCCACCCTCCACCCCGCCACGGCCACATCCACGGTCACCACGGCTTCGCCCTCCCTACCTTCCGCACGTCCGCCCAGCCCCCGCTCTCCAAACGTCTCCAGCGGCTGATCAAATCCTCCCACGCCCTCGTCTCGGCGCACGAGTCGGCGGCCCGCGAGCGCCAGGCCCTCGCGGCCCAGCTCGCCGAATGGGGCGAGCAAGCCGCGCAGGGCCTCTTCCGCGCCGACGGCGGGCCCAAAAATGCCGCCGCCGCCACCACCACCACCACCACCAGCAGTAGCATCACGACCAACGGCACCGCCGCAAGCGACGCCGCCGTGCGCGACGTGACGGACAAGCTGGCGGCGCTGCTCGCCGAGATGGGCGAGCTGGACGCGGCGTGCGCGGCGCGCCTCGAGGCGGGCCGGGCGGCGCTCAAGGCGATCCGCGACACGGAGCGCGGCGCGCGGCCGGCGCGGGACGGGCGGCGAAAGGTGGCGGAGGAGCTGGCGCGGGCGCGGGCGAGGGAGCCGCGGGGCCCGCGCGCGGTGGCGCTGGAGCAGGAGCTGGTGCGGAGCGAGGCCGAGGCGCTGGTGGCGGAGGCGCAGCTGGGGAACGTCGTGCGTCCTTTTTCTTTTTGACTCGTCTCTATCCTCTCCTCCCCATCTCTCTTGTTTCTTTCTCCTTTGAGCGGTTCGGTGTGCATGAGGACCATCTCGGCTTGCTGACGGCGAGCGTCGTGTATGTGCGCGCGTGCGTGTGTGTGGGTAACAGACGCGTCAAAAGCTCCGCGAAGCCTACACGATCGAGTTCGCCGCCACCATCGAGCGCGCCGAAAAGCAGGCCATCCTTGCCCGCCACGGGCTGCGCCTGCTCCAGCTGCTCGACGACACGCCCGCCGCGCCGGGAGAGCCCCGGCCGCCGTACCCTCACGCCGCCCAAGCGAGGCAGATACTGAACGATGCCGAGGACGACATGAGGGAGTGGAGGCTGGAGGGGGGGTTTCTCGGTCGGGAGCACCATGAGGAGGGCGGCGGGATCAAGGAGGAACAGGACAAGGGGAAGCAGAAGCCGCAAGGGGGCGAGGCCGAAGAGGAGAGACGGGAACGTCAGGGGGAGGTAGCAGGGAGGTGATGGTTCATACGTGATGGACAAGAGGGGGAGGGTGTTGGAAGCCCACAAAGGAGTCAACAGGAATGATGGATCCGGGGAATCATCATGGCCGTTATCATCATCGTCATCATGGAAAGTCGTGCGAGCACGCCCGTGGAAACAAAGGTTGTTCCATGTATTGTAGAGCACGCGTCTAGGGTTTCTTTTCATCATCCAACCATCGTTAGGAACAGAACAACCATGCAACATGACGGCATGACGGACGGCATTCAACATGACATGACAGACGTTTGACATGAAAACCCTCTCACTACAAGCTCGCCGTGACCCTCCTGACCATCCTCCTCGCGCCGTCGCCGGTGATCATGACGGCGCCTTCCATCTCGAGCGTCCTCATGACGTCGGCAAACTCGGCCTGCTCGACGGGCACGCCGGCGCCCTCGCTCAGCCGCCTCAGGACGTCGGCCCAGCGGACGGCCTGGCCGCCGCTCGTCATGTCGTCGAGCAGCCGGACGACGGCGTCCTTCATGTCGGCGCGGCGCCGCCGCTCGGCGGCGCTCGTGCCCTCGGTGAGCAGGCTCATGTCGATCCTGCCCTGGGCGTCGGTGGCCGACATCTTGAGGGCGGCGCGGATGAGGCGGACGGCCTCGTGCACGTCCGAGGGCTCGACGGTCGGGGACAGGCGCATGCGCGCGTGGGCCTCGGAGAGGCGGATCATGGACTCGAGCTGGCGCGTCGTGGCCGTGATGCGCTTCTCGGCGGCGCGCACGTCCTGGCCCAGCTTGCGCATCTCCACGTAGGCGTCGACGAGCTCCTTGCCCGCCGCCTCGGAGATGGCGGGGTGCACGTGCGACCGGGCGTACGAGATGTACGAGGTGAGGAACTCGACGGGCTGTTTTGTTGGTTGGGGTTAGCCAGATTTTTTTTTTTTTTTTGAAAGAAAAAGAGAGAGCGGGACGAACCAAAATGTCGTTGTTGGTGGGGGCCGTGTCGGGCTTGTCCTCGAGGTACATGGACAGCAGGTGGCGGGCGAGGCGCTGGTCGGCCTTTTCGTCGGGGCGGTCGAGGATGAGGTAGACGAGGTCGAAACGGGACAGGAGGGTCGGGGGCAGGTCGATGTTTTGCGGGACCGAGAGGTCCGGGTTGTAGCGGCTGCCGATGGGGTTGGCCGAGGCGAGGATGCTGGTGCGGGCGTTGAGGGTGGTGATGATGCCGGCCTTGGCCACCGACACGGTCTGCTGCTCCATGACCTCGTGCAGCACGGAGCGGGTCGACTCGTTCATCTTGTCGAACTCGTCGATGCAGCAGACGCCGCCGTCCGACAGGACGAGGGCGCCCGACTCGAGCACGAGCTGGCGCGTCTCCGGGTCGCGCGTGACGTAGGCGGTCAGGCCGACGGCCGACGAGCCCTTGCCGCTCGTGTAGACGCCGCGCGGGGCGATGCGGTGGACGTACGAGAGCATCTGCGACTTGGACGTGGAGGGGTCGCCGCACAGCAGGATGTTGATGTCGCCGCGGTAGCGCGGGCTGGCGCCCTTCTCAAACGTCTTGTTGGTGCCGCCAAAGAGCTGCAGGAGGATGCCCTTCTTGACGTCGTCCATCTCGTAGATGCTCGGGGCGAGCGAGCGGGCGAGGAGGTCGTAGACGTCGGGGCGGGCGGCCGTGGCCTTGATGCGTTCCTCCTCCTCGGGGGTCACCTTGCGGATCTCGTCGAGGGTGTTGCCGCGGGCGGCCGCCTCGTCGTCGTCCTCGTCCTCCTCGAGGGCCATGTCGAGCGTGGAGGGGTCGGCGCCCATGCGCTTGCGGTCCACCTTTTGCACGTGCACCACGTCGACGTACGTCTTGTGGACGCTCTTGACGGCGCGCATGCGCGGGTTGACGCGCACGGGGGTCACCTTGTAGATGCCCGTGAGCTGGACGCGGTCGCCGGCCTTGCAAAAGTCGACGAGGTCGTTGTAGACGCAGACCGAGACCGAGTGCGGGGTCTGGCCGGCGGGCACCTCGTCGGGGGTCTCCTGCAGCTTGATGACCTGCTTGTCCTCGAAGACGCAGCGGTTGTGGATGATTTGCATCGAGTTCTTTTGCTGGCAGCGGGCGCGGGGGCACTGGGTGGGCTCGCGGATCTTGCCGCGGTCGAGGTCGACCGTGACCGAGTGGCCGCAGACGCTGCACTTGAAGAAGGCCTGCTTCATGTCCGGGATGACGGGGGTGGCGCGGATGACGAGGCCCTTGATGGAGATGAGCTTGTCCATGTCGGAGGGGTTGAGGTCGCGCAGGTTGATGATCTTGTCCGTGTTGAAGGGGCGGACGAGGTACTGCTGCTGCATGACCTGGTCCTCGAGGGTCGGCTGGTCGCGGGCCTGCTGGCCGGGCCGCGGCGTCGACGGCTCCTCGCCGCCGCGGTCCGAGCTGGGGAAGGCCACGTCGGAGCTCTGCGAGGGCTGCGGCGTGCGCACGCCGTGGGCGGCCTGGCCGCCGCCGGCGGCCCTCTCCCGGGCCATCTCGGCCTGGGCCAGCTCGATCATGCAGTCGTGGACGCACTGGTCCATGACGGGGATGATCTCGGTCGGGTAGGCCAGGCACTGGTGCCACAGCTTGACGGTGCGGGGGTACGCCTTGAGGTCGCGGAGGTCGAGGTACAGCTTGTTGGTGCCGAGCAGCAGCATGGTCTCCATGGCCTCCCAGTAGGGCTTGGCCTCGGCGTCGGGGCTGCCGTGCGTGTCGGCCTCGGTGGCGCCGTCGGCCCACATGCGGTACTTCTTTGTGAAGTTGCGGAGGAAGTCGCGGAACGAGGCGAACGAGTCCTCGAGGGACACGGTGGTGCCCCAGACGAGGCTCTGGCCGGGGCCGCCGAGGGCGTCGGCCTCGGAGGTGTGGGGGTTGTTGTTGGCGAAGGAGGCGGCGTCGGATCCGAGGGTGGTGCCGTCGCGCACGACGCGGCCCGTGTGGTCGAGGATGACGCGGCGGGGAGCCCGCGGGGTGCTGTTGAAGTCGCCATTGATGTCGCCGCGGTAGGAGCGGACGGGGCCCGAGCGCTGGGAGCTCACGAAGAGGGCGCTGCTGTCGCTGCGGAGGTCCGACTGCTGGGAGAGCTGGCGGCCGGGGCTGGAGCTGGGATCATAGCGGATCGGGGAGGAGTCTAGGAGGGTTAGCCACGACGCGTCCCAGCCAAGGGGGCGCAGGAGCCGGCGGTCAGGCAGGCTGGCTAGCGAGCTGGCTAGCTGGCTGGCGTACCTCCGATGAGACGGCCACGGCCGCTCGTGGTGGCCCGGGGGGTGCGGTCGCCCGTTTCCTGGGACTCGGTGTTTTGGCGCAGCGGGGAGCTCGGGGCGGGTTGGGCGGTGCTCTGGCTGTTGGAGGGCTGGCGGAGCGGCGAAGAGGACTGGTAGAAGAGAGGGCTCGAGGCCAGCTGCGATGTCCGGGACTGGCGAGGGGTTCTCTCTGCCGGGCCGGCGGCGGCGGGGCTGCTGTCCTGGGGTTGCGACCCCCGAGCGCTGCGGCGGGGGGTGGCGGAGCTGCGCGTCGACCTCTTGGACGGCGACGACATGGTTTGCGTCTGGAGGAAATTGGAGTCGTCACAACACACCAAGGGAGAGGAGAGAGAGAGAGAGGGAGCTTCTCAATGTGGTTGATGGGGGGTTGTGACGACTAGTAGGCGGTTTGCAGGGAGTATGAAAAGCGGGACGGGGGACGGGGGACGGGGGAGGGTGATGCGAGAATGTGAAAGTGACGTCCAAGTGGTTGGGCGTCCGAAAATGGGAGAGGGCGCGAAACTTCGCGTCCCAATGGAAACCACTTTACGCGTCGGTCAGGGGAGGAAAGTGGGGTGGTCGAGGGCGGATGGACACCCTGGCTCGTATGGTACATACAGCCAATGTGTAAGATACGGTACCACCAGCAGGACCCCACTCTTTCAGAAGGGCTCCCCACGGGCCAAGGAGTCAAGCGGGTGGGTCCACCGGGCCACATCCTGGGAAGCCAGGGTCGGTTCAAGCCACATCGCAGCAGCAGCAGCAGCAGCAGCAGCAACAGCAGCAAACAACAGCAACAACAGCAACAACAGCAACAACAACAACAACAGCAGCGCAAGGCACAAAGGGCGCCGACAACCACGCCCACCGAGACCAACCACCAGACCACACACCCCGTCATCGCGGTCCACGGACGAACTTTGCCTTGTCAAGGAGGATTTCCGGGGGCAAAGAAAGCCCGGACAACCACACCGCCCAACATGTCGCCAGGAATGTCGCTGTATAGCGTCAATGCTATCCGTACGTGGCCGTCTCCAACGCCGACCCTCGGAGATGGAACCCGGACCTGGGCCCCGGGGGGGCTGAGTGCTGACGGACCGCCCTAGTCATCCTCTCCAGCGAAGACGGCTCCCGGATATTCACAAAATACTACAATCCCCCGCACCAGGCGGCGAACCCCGGTGGAGGTAGGGCATCTCCAACACGCCCTCGGTCGACGCGCTCCGGCCAGCTGACGCTTTCTCTTCTTGTCTGGCTTCCTAGCCCCCGCCACCCAGAACCCCTACGCGGACAAGACGGCCCAGGCCCGCTTCGAAAAGGCCCTCCTCCAAAAGACGGCCAAGCAGACGGGCGACATCCTGCTGTTCGACAACCGCATCGTGCTCTACAAGATGGAGTCGGACGTGGCCATCTACGTGGTCGGCGGCGTCGACGAGAACGAGATACTGCTCTACAACGTGCTGCTGGCCCTGCGCGACAGCCTGCACCTGCTGTTCAAGCAGTCGGTCGACAAGCGCACCATTGTCGAAAACTACGACCTCGTGTCCCTGGCCGTCGACGAGATCTGCGACGACGGCGTGGTCCTCGAGACGGACCCCACCATCATCGTCCAGCGCTGCAGCAAGGCCCCCTCGCAGGACGTGAACCTCAGCCGCATCGACCCCTTCAGCGAGCAGGGCGTCAACAACCTGGCGCAGCTAGGCAAGGCGAAGCTGACAGATTGGCTGCGCCAGGGTTTGTAGTAGATGGTTCGTTTTGCGGGGTGGATAGCCAGTTTTTTTCTCTTTCTTTTTCCTCAATGACACACACGCACGAGTTCTATGCTCTCCATAAAAAAAAAAGAAGAGAAAAAGAAAGAAAGCCGTCCTCGGTGCAAGGTGGGTGTGGCGTGGGTGAGGCAGGCTGCTTGATGGTTTGAAAAGGGGGGGAAAAACCTTGGCTCGTAACCTCGTCGTCTATTGATCCCGCCATGCTGTATCCCTCCGGCCAAAGATGTCCAGACGTCTATGTCTACCTACCTACCTACCTATCTACCTACCTACCTAGGTACCTGTCTATCAAGCCCGAATCTCTGACGCCGCCTTCCTCAGCCGATTCATGACGGCCGCGCCAATGTCATCCCCATCCCCCACCCCCTCCACAAATATGACATCGGCTCCCAGCCGATCCAGCTCTCTTAGCACCCCAAACAAGCCGTGCGCCACCCCTCCCGCATCCCCTCCCAGATCCACATCCAGCACCCTCCCTATCTCGTCGTCACCCCGTACCAACGCCCCCTCCATCACCACCCACCCCAGCTCCTCCTCTTCCTCCTCCTCCTCCTTTTTGTCTTGTCCTCCCGCAACCACCGCCTTCAGATTCCGGCACGCCAACCCGCCCGCAACACCCCACCCCCCGGTCCTCACCACGCCCACCTTGAGGCCCTGCTCCTCTCGTCCTCCTCCCCGTCCCGCCGCCGACGCGACGTCGCCCTCGCCGACCCCTCCCGCGCGGACGGCCGCCGCCTTCTCAAACAGCACCACCCTCGCCCGCGGGCTGTAGTGCTTGTACTTCATCCCCGGCGCCCGCGGCGCCTTGTCCTCGCCGCGGTCCTTGTACGCCTTGACGACGCGCTCCCAGCCGGGGCACGCGCGGAGCTGGTCGAGGCCGACGCCGCCCGGCCGCAGCACCGCCGGCGGGTCGCACAGGCCGTCGACGACGGTGCTCTCGACGCCGACGCGGCAGGCGCCGCCGTCGAGCACGAGCGCGACGCCGCGCCCGTCGAGGTCGTCGCGCACGTGCCGCGCCGCCGTCGGCGACGGCCGCGTGCTCGCGTTGGCCGACGGCGCCGCCAGCGGGCGGCCCGCCAGCGCGATGAGCGTGCGCGCCAGCCCCGAGGCCGGCAGGCGCGCGCCAAAGGAGGGCTGCCCCGCCGTCACCTCGGGCGCCAGCGGCGACGGCGACGGGAGGGGGAGGAGGATGGTCAGCGGGCCCGGCCAGAAGCGGGCGATCAGGGGGTGGTAGATGGCGGGGATGGGGTCGTCGGGTTGGAACGGGCCGCTGTTGTCGCTGCTACTGCTGCTGCTGCTGCTGCTGCTGTTGTTGTTGTTGTTGTTGTTGTTGTTGTCGTCTTGATGAGGAGGTGATGGCGGTTGTGCCGGACGACGAGAAAAACAAGGTGAAGCATCCAGGCCGTCCCTCTCGGGGACGAGCAGACGCCGCAGCATGGTCAGGTCGCTGATGTGGACAATCAAGGGATTGTCCGACGGGCGGCCCTTGGCGGCGTAGATGCCGCGCACGGCGTCGGAGCGGGTGGCGTCGGCCCCGAGGCCGTACACGGTTTCCGTGGGGAAGGCGACGGGCAAGGCGGTGGTGCGGAGGATGTGTGCGGCCTCGCGGAGGGGAGAAAGAACATCGTCATTGTCGTGGCTGCTGCTGCTGTTGTTGTTGTTGTTGGTGTTGTTGTTGTTGTTGGTGTTGTTGTTGTTGTTGTTGTTGGTGGTGGTGGTGGTGGTGGTGGCGGCATGGGTGTCTTGCTTGTCGTCCTCGGCCAACGATGGCGAAGAAGAAGAGGATGACGGCACAAGCCAGCGGTTGAGATCCGGCTTGCCGTCTGGCCCGGTGGCCCAGCATCCCAGGGCCGACTCGTCACGGCCAGCGAGTGGCACCTTGAGGATCCGCGTCCTCGTGGTGGCGGGTGTCACACCCGGGGTAGCAGCGGTCATGGTAGCGTAGGGGTTGCGTGTAAGTGGTGCGGCGGTGGATGTGCAGAGGAGGGGCAGCTTCAAAATCCCACAACGATGAGGAGCGCGAAAGCGGGCGCACCCGATCTGCAACGCCGCCGTAGACCAGCGCACAGGAAAACGAGGCTTCCCGAGATTCGCCAACTTGACGGCTGATGGAGGTTGGCAAATACTTTTTTGCTATTGGAGCGTGTTGTGAGCCGCTGGCGGGGGAACTTCGTCTTGGGGGTTGATGAGGTTTGAGTCACGCTCGGGAAATTTTTAAGTGGATTTTTTGAGGGGTGAGACCGGCGCTTTTTTTTTTTTTTCTTCTTTGCCCTTTCTTTTCATGTCTTGTCAACGCTGACTCCCTTCATCTACCATGATGTATAACCTTGACTACCTACATGTCACAATACAACGAGAGGGAAAAAAAAAAAACGTCAGTTGGCACCACAGCTATTGCATCTCTTGTGAAATGAAATGCCTCCCCTTTTCATTCCTTGATTACCAGCCAACGCCACCCGGTGAGATAACAACCGTCCCTCCATCCATGCCCATAGCATCCAGACCCATCCATATCTCGGTTCCAGACCATCAAGAAACAATCCTGCCCATTCCTTCATGTCATCTTTCAGCGCTTTCCGCGGATCCGCCCACCGCCACGGTTTGCTTTGGCCATGTAGAATGCATGTCTTCTCTCCATCGTGAAACCACCAAACCCTGGATCGACCACCCATCACCCAACCACCCCTCCGCTCCCCCTCCTACCACCCGCCGTCCTCGCCGGCAGCGCCTGCACCGCCGCGCTCGTCACCGCCAGCTGGTCCAAAAAGCTCGACAGCAACCGCACCACCTCGTCCCGCACCTGGTCGCGTCCCGCCGCGCCCTGCATCACCCGGACCGATGGAGGCGCCGGAGGCGCGCCGGGCGGGAGCAGCTCCTTGCCGCCGGCCGCGTCGATGCCGCCTGCCGCGTCGAGGTGGGCCGCGAGGCCCAGCCCGTTCGCCGCCGTGGTGGCCGAGCTGAAGCTCGTCGTGCTCGTCGCCGAGATGGAGACGTTGCGCGGGTAAGGGTGCAGGGGCTGCAACGGCTGCAACTGCTGCTGCTGCTGCTGCTGCAGGGACTGCGGCGGCTGCAGCTGAGGGCCCTGGTGCAACAACAAGGACGACGACGACGACGACGGCATGTACCCGCTCGCGACGCTCGCGTTGGACTGCGACCGGCCCCGCGAGCGCGCCGCGCGGCTGCTGGCCCCCGCCCGGTCGGGAATGCTAAAGGACCCGGGCCCGGCCCCCATCAGCGTCCCGCTGCCGGCCATGGCCAGGTACTCGGTCTCGGAGTAGCTCTGCACCGAGTAGCTGTCGTCGTCGTAGCTGGTCGACCGGGAGTGCGACGCCGACTGCGTGCCGCGCCGCAGGCCGCTGATGACGGGGCCCAGCGAAAACTCTTGGTGGTGGTGGAGGTAGTGGTGGTGCTGCTGCTGCTGCTGCTGCTGCAACGGCCCCTGCGGACCGCTTTCGGTGGTTTGGGCGACGAGGTGCGCAAACTCGCTGTCGTCCGACACGTAAATGGACGGCTCGCGGATGCCGATCGGCGGCTGGTACAGCAGCGAGGCGTGGCGCTCGAGGACGAACGGGTCGTGGGCGCCCCCGACGTCGGACCCCGTGACCGACGCCGCGTCCGAGTTGGCCGTCGACGGCCGCGTGATCTCGGCCGACCCGACCACGGGGGTCGGCATGGCGACGAGGCCTTCGTCCAGGTCGATCAGGCTGTCCACCGAGGCCCGGTGGTTGTCGGGGTTGAGGTTGCGCAGCGGCGGCGGCGGCAGCGGCGGCGGCGCGTGGTACATGCCGTCGTACGGCTCGGCGAGGAACCCGTCGGCGGGCTGCGTCGTCGGGTCCGAGCGCTCCCCGGACCCGTCGTGGAAGGGGAACCGGAACACGTCCGGGTTGGCCGAGGCCGGGGGCGGCGGGATCATGGCCGGGAACTTCCAGTCCTGCGTCCGGCGGTTGGGGTTGAGGTCGGCCGGGTCGCTGAGGGGCGCCTTGTTGAAGTCGGTGGTGGAGGTGGCGTCGTCGTAGTAGTAGTCCGGGTCGATCGACAATCGCGAGGCCCCTCCTCCCGCGTTGCCGGCGCCGGCGCGGATGGTGGCCATGTCGACAAACTGCGACAGGTCGTCGCCGTCAAAGGACGCATCCAGGTCGATGAGCGACTCGCGGACCGTCGAGTGCAGAGAGTCGTCTCGCAGCGGCAGGTCCGACGCCTTGGTGCTGGTGGTCACGGGCGGCGGCGGCGCCCGGCCGTAGTAGGCGCGCGAGTTATCCTCGTAGTTGGAAATGGTGTTGGGGTCAAACACCTTCTCGAGGGGCGCCTTGGTCGGCTGGAGCTGCGGGGGCGCCCGTCGCCGCTTGTTCTTCCCGGGCCGGGAGCTCTGCTGCGGGTCCTGCCGCGGCCCGAACTGCGGGTTGCCAAAGTCAAAGTCGACGTTGGACCCGTACACGTCAAACACGGCCTGCGCGTCCGTGTCCATGACCTGGCGGTCAAAGTCGACGGTCGTGCTAAAGTTCCACTCGTCGTTGGGGGCGTCGGCCATCGGCTGGTCCAGCGGGCCCTGCACGCCGACGGGCGCGAACAGCGACCGACGGATGCCGCCTTGTCCCTCCCACAGCCTGTAGGCCTTGACGAGGTTGGCCAGCGACGACGTCGGGTACGCCTCGCTCGTGTTGTAGATGTAGGGGTGCCGTTGGATCTCCTGGATGGTGGGGCGCTTGGCCGGGTCCTCGACGAGGCAAAAGGCGACCAGGTCCTTGATCTCGTCCGAGTAGTCGCCCTCGAGGCGCGGCGCGTGGTGCTTGATGTACTGGCCCAGCTCATGGATGCTGAAGCCGGCGTGCACGTTGGGCGGCAGGCCGTTGGCGAGCTCGTACACCAGCGACCCAAACGCCCAGATGTCGACGGGGGTGCTGTACGAGGGCACGGGGTCGAACAGCTCGG
Source organism: Remersonia thermophila (assembly GCF_042764415.1). Classification (NCBI taxonomy): domain Eukaryota; kingdom Fungi; phylum Ascomycota; class Sordariomycetes; order Sordariales; family Chaetomiaceae; genus Remersonia; species Remersonia thermophila. The sequence goes on from NC_092218.1 coordinate 3,488,712, forward strand.
GGGCCATCCAGTTGAGGGTGCCGATGAAGGTGGTGCGCTTGTCCATTTTGGACTCGAGGAGGCCGGCGACGCCAAAGTCGCACAGCTGGACGCCGCCCTTTTCGGTGACGAGGACGTTGGCGCACTTGATGTCGCGATGGATGATGCCCTCCTTGTGGACCCAGTAGATGGCCTCGGCCACCTCGCGCACGATGGGGATGATCCACTTCTCTTGCAGCCCGCCGGGCGCCGTCGGCTTCATGAGGGTCGCAACGCTGCCGCCGGCGCAGTACTCGGTCACCATCCACATGGCATGGCCGACGGGGAGCACGTCGAGGGTCAGGTTGATGTTCTTGGCGCCGCTCTCGCTGAGCAGCTTGAGCGTCGAAAACTCCTTCATGAACTCGCTGTACGTGTCGGCAAGCTTGGGGTTGAGCGTGTCGCCCTCTTCGATGTTGATGATCTTGACGGCGACGAGCGCCTTGGACTTGAGGTCGGTCGCCTTGTACACGCGGCCATAGTTTCCCTTTCCGATGAGCTCCTCGAGCTGGTACGGCGGCACCTCTTTGCCCGCCTTTTTGCAGTCTTCCTCGACGATCTCCTGCATCTTCTTCGCATCCTCGATCGCCTTTTGCTTCGTGCTCGAAGCAAAGTCCGGTATCCGGACCTGCAGGCTGTTGCTCGCCATGGCGGTCGGGGCGGACGGCCGGACAGCCGGTCCCGGCGGGCGGACTAGTGATGGGAGCGGCGCGGGGAGCGGGGGCGCTCGGGCGACGTTGGGTCGTGGGGAGCGTCGGCGTCGGTCAGCTCCGGGTCTCTCCAAGGCCTCGGAGGGGCGTCCTCTCTGGCTCTCTCGGGAAGCTCGGCCTGGCTGGGCAGCCGCAGTCCGAGATCCTCCTTACGCTCCTCGAACGTCTGGTCCAACGCTTGGCTGCTCTCCTCTTGCTCCTCCGGCTCTCGCACGGCCTCCTCCTGCTCGCTCTCCGCAGGCTCGCGGCCTTCGCGCTCCTCGGTGGTTGGTGCGTCGACTGGCAAGCTGCGGCCGCCGTTAGCAGACAAGCTACAAGAGCCGAGGGCGGTTCATCAGACCGGAGATGGCCAGACAACAATCGCAGAAGAAGCAACAAGACAAGGTAGAAGATAAAGAAGGTCGAAAAGCCGATCAAAAAAAGCCAATAAAACAATACAACAAAAGGACTCTCGCAAGGAACCCACCAGTCCCGGGGCATGGAGCACGCCTCCAGCCACGCAAGAATCCGAGACGCCTGATGGGGGGTCAGGTAGGGATGCTCCTCCCAGCTGGCGTAGCGGATGCGGCGGGGGCGGCGGACTTCCTCCTCCTCAGAGGTGACACTGGAGCTGCTGCCCGTGTCGGCGAGGGTGAGCGGTGGCGGCGCCTCGGGTTTCGCGTCGCTGGGGGACTCGCCGCGGGCGGTGTCGTCGCTCTCGCGCTGCATATTTGGTCAGCGCGCTGGGGGGGAGGAGTTGTCTGGGGGCAGCGATCGGCAAGAGTTGCTTGACAACAAGAAAGGAAAATGAGAAGAAGAAAACAACAAGACCCGAAAACTCACTGAACAAGAAGAACCTGGCCAGCAGGTGGACGAAAGCGGCTTGCGCTGCTGGCACCGGACCCGCGCTCCAGTCGACGGCGGCCAATCCCGCGATCCGCTTAGTCGTCGTAGTCGTTGTTGTCGCTGTTGTTGTTATTGTTGTTGTCGTCGTTGGTCAGCGCTGTGAGACGCTTAGCTACCATCGATCGTAGGTGAAGGGTGTTGGCATAATTGTCACACACTCAAAAGTACACCTACCCTCAAAGATGCCAACAGCAAGACCTGGCAGGAAGTTGGCGTTGCGATTTTAGAGAGGCGTGTTCAGCCAGCAACAGAGGAGCAGCAGAACTTACGACTCTGTAAGAGGCCGACCTCACTCGGCCCGGGCTGTGATGATGATTGTGATGTAGGTAGGTTGGGACTTTGAGTTCCACAGCCCAGCAAGGGACACACTGACCGGACCGCCACCGCGTGGAGCCGTTTCAGGGGCTCCGTCTTCCAAACTTTCTGGCATGCGCGTCGGAGCTACAACAGTACAACGCTAAACCCTATACGGTATAATCGTCCTCTCTTCCATGGCCAATGGCACATCGACATGCTCCCTAAAAGTGGGGCTTGGCTCGGCTGTTCCCGAAGATCAGGCTGTCGTCGGATCTCTCCGTTCCAACCTCGACGTCACCGAACTCTTGACCATCGGGCAGCCGTTGCGTCCCGGTCTTCCTCGTTAGCTCCCTGGTTCGCTGTACATTGTCTTGCTGGCCTGGATTGTTCCTTTGCGTATGATTCCCTGAGCGAGCCCTTTGAGCATTTGTACGTGTTTCTAAGTTGTGCAGTTGATGGATGTAATCGCATCCTAGAATTGGATCCATCCATAGGTATGCAACCTAGGTCACTGACGCCAGAAAGAAGAGCTATGAATACAAAACCTTACCCAGCCCAGAGCTAAATAATCACAGAATTGTTAGTGGTCGGTACATTTGCTACACATTTCGAGTTAACTCCGGAAGATGGTTTTTTCTGCAGAGCTCTGTAATTTATCTTCTACATAGTAGCTGCATCAAGGAAAAATTCACTAAAGACTGTCGGAGGCTAACTGCAGCGACGCCTCTTTCTTTGAATCCTACAGGAAAAAAAGGGAACTAAAGTCTCCACGGGTTCGAACTGCAACAAGATGAATTCGTCCGAACCTTCAGGATCCTATTCATCCGAATCTTCTTAAGTCTACAAAAGAATAGCAAACGCTGCCCAACACTTGCGTTATCCAACAATGCACCAAAAATCACAAGCATCACACTCATAGACACACTATAGACATCGTTTCGCCGACACTAGCGTAAAGGTTTGTCGTAAGTATGTCACGCTTATGGACGCGTCCATTAAGAGACGCGCTGTAGATGTATGCTTCCGCTAATCAGTACGAAAGTCCGTTGTTGTTACGTCGAGGTCAAGACGCAGCATAATATAATACAATTATAAAACTCTTCGTACTCAGGGGTAGGGATTCATCTTTAAAAGATTACTAACTAGACGATAGACATTATATTTAGACAAACAGCACGTTGCTCTATACTACTCTGTAACTTATCTTGCAACAACCTTTGTTAAGTTTGATGACTCGGCGTTGATTGTCGTCTCCGGAGTCCCAACAGCGGGATTTCAATCCTCAACAACACTCCAGTCTCCAACTTCACCCGACTCTCCAAGCTGAACTGGACTTACTCACCATGGCGATTTCCAACTCCACCCGAGTCTTCAAGCTGAACTGTACTTACTTACAGTGGCGGTCTCATGTACCGCCGAGAGGTTCCCTCTTCCCGGTCTCCAAGAGAACCGATGGACAACCCGACAGCGATCACCGCAGTCCCGAGTACTCCATCTTGGCCGGGGACCTTTGGCCCCAAGGTCAATGAGTTCGTCCGTATGTCCTTCTTCCAGGGCCACATAAAACTCTCCCGTCTCGTCTCTTAGGTTTCAACCCCATAGCGCGACGCCCTTTCATTCAACATTTACCGCCAAATGCAACAGCTCTGGCCACCACCACCACGACCAACAATAACAACAATAATCACAACAACCAACGACGCACTCACAATGAGTAACACTCCATTTATTGACCCTCCGACCCCTTTGCCGCCTGGGTTCCTAATACACCTTTGGATGTCGCCAAGGGTCTATGCAGACTGCCGAGATGTTTCTGATCGCCGACCGAAAGCCGACGAACACCGTGGTGTTGTTGGGATCGGTGAATTGGTTCATTGGCTGCATTGGGCTACACCCTTGGATGTCGCCAAGGGCCTATGCAGCCTGCCGAGGTGTTGTTGATCGCCGACCGGAAGCCGACGAACACCGTAGTGTTGTTGGGATCGGTGAATTGGTTCATTGGCTGCATTGGACTATAGGGTGCCCTCTGGCCTTCATGAACTGGTTCATGGGTTGCATGGTTAGCTGTGCGGTGCCGTCTGATTTTAGTAAGCCTTATCACCTTGGAGAACGCTTAGTACCTTGGCGGTATTGCTTCCCCTCTGGCGCTCTGCAAGAAGAGCCCTCGGCCGGCACCCGGGAGTCTTGCGCCAGGCTTGCATAGACCCGTCGCTTCACATCGCAAGGGCGCTCGCCACGAGGGAAGCTCAGCAGCAACCGGAACGCCACGGGGTTCGCCCGCTACGGGTGTGGGATCGCCACGGGGTTCGTCTCCCAGCTGCCGCGAGGGCTGACCGCCACGGGGACTCAACCGCCACGGGGTTCGTCGCTCAGCTGCCGCAAGGGTTGACTGCTGCGAGTGTTTGTTCGCCACGACGGGTTTCGATCGTCACGGGGGCGTCACGGGGGCGCTACAGAGGCTCGATTCCCTTTGGCGGTATCCGCTACGGGTGTTCCAATCATGTGGCAGACGAGAGCTTTGCCGGTCTTTTCGTAATGTTGGTGTTGCTTGCCCTTGAACTTCGTCTTTAGACCATCGAGCTTTAGCCTTATAAACTTGCCCTTCGGACCTGAGGTGTAGTTGTGTAAGCCTTGCCTTCATCCTGAAAGTTCGTCGACATGGATGGCAAAGGGAGCATTTCGAACATTCTTGTTTATGCTCTGCGGGCTCGAGGTTGTCGCGAAGGCTGATGTGCTGATAACGAGGACGGAGCAGGCCTCGCAATATGGGCAATCAACGACGGCCGCCTTCTCCAGGTAGCTAGGACTGTTCACGTGGCGGTCATCTCCTTGGCCACCTTGGAAGTATACAGGCAGAGCCGACAGAAGAGAGCGCAACCAGCGAGCTGGTATGTCACTATACGCGCGCTTGATATTTTGCGGGATGTGCAGAGGTGTCAGCCGCGGGGACATCTCTATTCGTTTGGCTGTTCCTGTGAGAGGGAGTGCAAGGGAACGCTGCCGATAAGCTGGTGGGTTCGACCGCGCAAACCTGATATTCTGCAGCGTCAGGGATGCACACCGGCTTTGTTAACAACCAGAACAAGAAATGTAGGTTCTTACCCGTGATGTACAGTGCATGGCTGCTTTTCCGACGAGAAAGACCAGCAGCATGTTTTTATTAAGATACAAAACTAATCGTGCTTTGCCCAGTCATCAACAAAGGAATCCTCTGCTTTCTAATGAATCACTCCTCAATTTCTCGGATACATGGCCGTCGTCCTCTTCTCGGACGATGAAGGTAAGGCACCCGTCGTTTTCAGCGACATAGCGTAAAGGATACGCACCGATAACACTCTGACGGCCAAGCATTCTCCAGTCTCCGGACGCAAAGCCGCCAAAGGAAAACCGCCGAGGCGGCGCAAGCACTTCGACTACACCGTGGCCCGCTCCGCGGCCTCCCCTGGCGGGAAAAGCCATCGTCACCAAGACAGGCTGGCACTCTATAGCTCAGATTCCTGCATTACAGACCTAGCGAGGACCAGGTCCGAGTCCCCGTCGATCCCCGCCAAGGGGACACGGTTGTGCTTGGACTCAGTGGGGAGACCGGCATGGTGGATCTTGACGAAGACGGTGTAAGGCAGGTCAATGGCCTTGCAGGGCTGAGGAGCAACCTAGCGGCTCCTGGCGAGATGAGACGATATATATCGGATGGGGCATAAAAAAGGCAGCGCGCGTGTAAGGCGACAAGCACCTAGATAAGATTGAGATTGGTTCAGATCCTGCGTAGATGGAACAATATCATCCGACAACTTGGTATGGTATGCTGAGAGCAAGAAGACCAGAGCAAACCGAGCTCGTTCCAGGAGCACAGTTCCTCTCTGCTAATCTACCTCCCGCTCCTCCAACCTCTTCACTAGCCTCCTATGGATTTCCATGCTCCCATCGTCGCACTGCCCCTTGACAACCCCGACCAGGAACCGCGAAGCGGTGATGGCGCCGTTCTGGACGAGGTCCAAATCCGGCGCAGATCCCGACCCGGAATCAGGCTCGTCGTCTTGTCCCTGATCAGCCTCCCGCACCTCCCACAGCGAGTCCATGACGATTCCCATGGGGCTGCGCACTCGCACGTACAGCCCGCCGCCGTCGGGAAGGTGAACAAACTCGTACTCGCTGACCACATGCGTGCCAAACATGCTAGCGAGCCCCGCGTTGACATTGTCAGTGACGCGGTAGCGGTGGGGTTCTGGCAGCTGAGCGTTGCCAGAACTGCCGCCGCGGAGCTTCTCCTTGACAAAATCGGGAATCTCGGGGCCTGCTGGCCTGGACTGCTTGGCGGCGTTGTCGTCGCTTGCGGTGATGCGCTCGTACTTGGCCATGTGTGGGCCACAGGCTAGGAAGAACTCATGGTCTGCGAGCATGGCGAGCGCGCTGGCATGGGTAGTCCCCCGGGGAAGACGGGTAGCGTAGGTGACCCGGGTTGTGGTGGTGAGGACTGAGGGGGTCGGTGAGCGGGGACGACAGAGAAAGGGGGGGTTAGGAGTGCGAAGGATGGGGGCGTGGCAGGCGAACGGGTTGACTTACTAGGCATCGCTGGCCAAGTTTTGATGAAATGGTGACCGAGCTGGTAGGGGGATAACATAGGTACGCGTTGCAAGCCTGGGCCTAGTCTCTTGCTCCGGACCGGGACAACAAAGCATTCGGCTACCTACTAGTAGATAACTATGTTCCACCTCTGACGGTCAGGTCAGGTCTGGGAACGATGGATGACACGAGAGGTGCCAACTCGTGCGTTTCGGCCATTAAATACCTTGTAACTACTGTGCAATCTGAAACAAATCCTGTTGTTTTGGGCAGGTATTATGATCGACGCTGACAGAGCTCAGAGATCTGCTGACTGCCTCGGTTTCTGGTTGGTCTCTTACGAAGTACACAACCGACATGTTAGACATGGGGTTGTCACGGCGATGGGACGGGCGTCACTTGGTGGGGTGCAACCCGACCGTTCTGGGTTAGGGTTATCAGAGGCTCCGTCATGGCCGGGCCCCGACGTCGACCGACCCACCTCGCCCGGCGAGCCAAAAGCTCAACCTCGCATCTCCGCTTGCAACCGCATTCTAGTCGGCGATCGGCTTTCGGTCGAACATCACAGCTGCCATGGATGCCTTGGTGAGGAGTCGAGGCGCATACGTGTGCCGGAGCTGTACCCGGAGCCTCCGGCGCCAATGGCTCCGCGGGCACTCGTATTCGACCGCCGCCACAACTCCAGACATCTACGACGTCGTTTGCGTCGGCGGAGGACCTGCCGGGCTCAGTCTTCTCACAGCGCTACGTGCGTACCTTGGCCAATGGAAAGAGGTGGTCGATGGCACAGAATCACGTTGAAGACCTGACCATCTTCCCAGGCGCAAACCCTGTCACATCCCATCTCCGCGTTGCCCTCGTCGAGGCCCAGGACTTGGCCAAGGTTCGCAGCTGGACGTTGCCCCCGGACCGTTTCTCGAACCGATGCAGCTCCCTCACCCCCGCGTCGGTGCGGTTCCTCGAGAGCATTGGAGCATGGAACCACCTGGCGCGCGACCGCGTCCAGCCCTACCACGAGATGCAGGTGTGGGACGGCGTCACGGGCGCCCGCATCGAGTTCGACTGGGGTCTCGGCTCGGCCCCGCCCGCTCGTCATGCCGTCGAGGGGACCACCATCGCCTACATGAACGAGAACCTGAACCTTACGTCGGGGCTGCTGAAGAGGCTAGACGAGCTCGGCGGCGTGGCTGTCTTTGACGGGGCCAAGGTCGAAGCCATCACCTACGGCCCTGAGACGGAGGAGCTGGACCTACGCCAATGGCCCCTCGTCCACTTGTCAAGCGGGAACCAGCTGTGCGCACGCCTGCTGGTCGGCGCGGACGGCGCCAACAGCCCCGTGCGCTCGTTCGCGGGCATCAGCGCCCCGGGCTGGGACTACGACCGCCATGGTGTCGTCGCAACCCTCGAGATGGAGGGCGACGGCTGGCGCGGGGATCAGATCAAGATCGCCTACCAGCGCTTCCTGCCCACAGGGCCCGTCGCCATGCTTCCGATGCCGGGCCGGTTCTCCACGCTGGTCTGGTCCACGACCCCCGCCAATGCTGCCGTCCTCAAGAGCTTGTCTCGCAAGGACTTTGTCGCCATGGTCAACGCCGCCTTCCGCCTGAGCCCGGTGGACCTCGCCTACATGCACACCCAAGAGGCCGGCCAGGCCGACGAATATTCCTGGCGCATCCAGCACACCCCGCACGACCCCCGCGCCGTCCCCCAGGAGGTGGTCGCCGTCCAGGAAGGCACCGTCGCCTCCTTTCCGCTTCGGCTCCGCCACGCCGACACGTACATCGCCGAGCGCGTGGCCCTGGTTGGCGATGCCGCTCACACAGTCCACCCCCTCGCCGGCCAGGGCCTGAACCAGGGACAAGGTGACGTGCAGAGCCTTGCAAAGACGATCGAGTACGCCGTCACCCACGGTCAAGACATCGGCGTCACCATGTCTCTCGAGCCCTACCTTTCGGAGCGCTACGCGGCGAACCATGTCCTGCTCGGCGTCTGCGACAAGCTGCACAAGCTCTATTCGGCCTCTTCGGGCCCGCTCGTGCCCCTGAGGTCCGTGGGTTTGAGCGCTGTCAATGCCCTTACACCACTCAAATCGTTCCTCATGAACCGGGCGGCTGGAAACCCCCTCAAGCTCTTCTAGCTGGGATGCGGGTGGTGGGAGAGTGTTTGCCCCCGATGTCTCCACTAGCCGCATGAGCCCTGTCATACTCTTGCCGGTCTGCGTTGCACAAGTTTGCTTGAACTCCATGTATCATACCCTAGATTCCCGAGCCCGTACCCTTGTGGGAAATGTCATCGAGCTGGTCCGCTGCCGCTCCTTGCTGCCGAGACCTTCTAGGGCCGTTCCCGGCCGCCTCCTCTCTTATCTCCGGGTTCATCATTGCATGAGGTGGATTGCATGGAAGGTCATGTGGTCTACCTTGATGGTTAACGTACCCAATGCCCCTTGGGCGCAACTCTTCCTGGCCACTCCGGCGCCGACACGATATTGGTCGAGGCCGGTCTCCATAGCTGTCTCTCAGGAATATATATGCGTTACAGAACATGCATACCTGGCCGCTCCTGGACGGTGAAAGGGTGTCGAAAATAGAAGCTTTCCAAAGCCTCTCGACCTGGAGGCCACAGCAATGCCCTGGCCTAGCCCTGGCCTAGCCCTGGCCTATGTGTCCCCCGAGACCTCGAACGTTGCTAGATCTGGCAAAACCATGAAGCACAGACAATGATCCTGTGTCAGCAGCCTGTTCAAAAGGCACAAAGCTCCCAGCATTTTGAAGCTGTCGGCCAACATACAGAAAGCCTGCGTGGACCAGAGGGTGGGGTCTTACGGTAATTCCAAGTTCTCCCTATGGCACGATCCCAGACCCTGCTGTGCTTGTGCCTTTCTCTGGGGATCAGGAACGCTTCAGGAGGTGTCTTGACCAGCTATACTGCGCCGAAAAGCCAGCTCCAGAGAGCCTTGTATGCTTATTCCCCGAGGTTCATGCCAAATTCGACTGGAATCCCTCCCTCCTCCCTCCTACCAACGCGTCCCCTCTTCTCATGACACGTACAACACCGCAGACCCATTCCATCTGGTGAAACCAGACATCGGCCACCTTCGTGACTCCTGTGTTCCACTATCTTTCGCTCCATGACCAACACACCTCTCCGGCGTGTACCCTTTCAGCTCAGACTTTTGCTGCCTGGCTCAATAGATCCGGTATGACGCTTACGGCGATCGCATCATCCTGTTCGGAAAGCGTGGAACGTTACGAGACCACACTGAGCCGGCCATATCACGCTATCATGACTTGTTGAACTATTGCGCTGTCAGGCTGACGGAAAGAGGATCACAGGCTCCCAGCTTCAGGTCTATTCGGAAATCCAGGTACCTAGAGTCTGGGTTGCCTGGCTTGTCATGAAAGTATGCAGCGTTTTGTACTCTTTCTTGTGGTTTCTCACTCGCAACGCCAAGTTTCTTTACCGTTGGCGCATGGAAGCCGAGTCCTCTCTCCTCAACACCACAATTCTCTCACGCCAGGCATTGCCGTACCGCAATCGTCTGTTACCCTTGTTGCATCCATCTTCACGGACCTCCCGTGGTTATCCGGTCCTTATTTTGTCGCCCTTGGCATCTCGTTGTCTTCCCCTAATAACCGACTTGCTAAAACTCAGCAGTCCAACATCGGTGTTGCTTCCGGCACCCATTCCTGACCTAGTCCCCGATGTCAGTTTTTAGCCCTAAAGGACTGCCTTATTTCATGGGTCCTTGACAGACTTGACACGTTTTCTTCTACTCACCCAGTCTTGTCACTCCACAGCATTTGACACCTCAGTCAGAAGGCAACCTGCTAGCTCAACTAGGTAACTTCAGAGATACCAGAAGCTGGTCAAAGGTGTGTGTTGGTAGGCGTTGTTGTTGTTCTCTATGACGTTGTCCACTTCGTACTCCCTCTTTCCTTCTCTTTGCTGGACATGGTACGCCTCCGGCTATGGGACGCGTTGGATAGCATAAGTGGCATCTTGGTGTCCCCATTATCTTCCCCCCCCCCCCCCCCCCAGCATCCCTTCGGCTCTGACCTCCAAATCTCTTCTATGGTCTTTGTGTTTCCCCTTCTTCAACCCCAGCTCTAATCACTGGACACACCTCCTCGCGAGACTTAGGAACAAATCATTTCGACCAACCTCTCCGGTATGCCTGGATACCTGATTTCCGTATACTGCCTCCAAAGCCTCCTACGTTCTTCTGGTCTTGATTCCTCTTTCTGCCGACCTCCATTCCCATGTTGCATCCACTTTCTTCTGCCTTCAACAAACGCTGTCCTCTCCAGCCGATGTTCCCTCACACGAAGTAGAACGCGTTATTCTCCCCTTCCTGCCTTTCGGTTCTCATCCGTTCCCCTATCCATCAAGGCCCCCGCCCACTAACGGCCACACAGCTGTGTGCCTCATATCAGGTCTGGCGTGCCACCGTCCTTGTAGACCATCACACCTGTCACTTCTACACATATCCAACAATCCTTGATCATACATCGTTCAGGCCAGACGAGGGGCTAACAATATCGAGGAGGCTTTAGACCCATTTAGTTATTATTCCATCTTACATCTCGCACTATCGAACCTATTTCGATATCTTCCATTCCCTACCAAGAGCTTCAGTCTACCGACGGGTTTCTCTTCTGTTCTCGAGACACCAAGAGAACTCTTCTAACCTTAACTCCGAAAGACCGAAGCCATTGCGGTCCCTTTTCGAAAGCCCCAAACCCGAACGTTCGGAACATCAGACACTTGCAGCCCGAAAGCTCTAGCAGCCAGACATCATCCAGCACGCAATTTAGAGCCCAACAACACCGTCACCTCCAACTACATCACAGTTCAACCTTTCATAGACTCGACTCCTGGTCCTCAGAATAGGCAGCGGAAAACAAGAACACCTGCACAACTTGGCTGCTTGAGCACTCCGCTCTTCGAGGGCTGCCTTCTTGAAAGGGCCGACCGAAAGGTGAGTTTTGTTTTCATTTAGATCCGTATTTGAGACATCACAGTCTTGTCATGCTCTATACCATTTGTCAGCCTTGGTGTATTGGAATTGTACTGCCTTTGGGGATTCCTATGTAAGGGGTAAACGTTGGGAGAGCATCATGCGGGGGATACAGGTTGATATCACAGATTTTCTATCCTTGCTTCTCGTTTTATGGCGTCTTCAGGGTGGTTGGCTTCTACAAGAGGTTGAGGATCAGGAGATGAGGGTTGCATCTTTGTATCGAGCATTGCTGCTTGCCTGCTCTATGGACTTGGTTTCCGAGGACAGACCCTCCCTAGATGCAACGCATTTCTTCTATTACGCAACCTACTGTCTTTTTTACAATACGCCTTCTGTCATCCCGACTTCTGCAACAATGGAAGCATACACGTGTATAGAAGACAGCTTGTTATTGTTGGAGCTATGGATATTGTCAGGCCCCTTCCAATGATTTAGCCACTGCTCTTACAGCATCTTCTTTTCGTTTTGTTACTCGGTGGACGCCGCACACTGACCTTGATAGAGATACGGAGCAGAACATCAAGCACATACAAAAGATAAACTACATCCAGCCGACAGAATGTGTATCAAGGAATTCCTCGCCTACCAGTGCGGCCACCGGTCTGTTATGGTGGTTCGTCCCTGTCCCATGACGACCACCGGCCACAACTATCCGGTCTGCACGGGCGCCCCAGAGAGGACCTTCTACGCCGAGACCATGTGTGCCGCTTGCGAGCGCCAGCTGCATTCACGCTGGGTGCTCATCCGCGAGTGGGAACACCGGTGGCTCCATGAGCGTGGCGCCTGCGGCTGCGATGTCATATTCCCCGGCCTTCTCAACCAACCCCGCGTCATTGGCGACACTGCCGCTAGCGACGCTGCGGACAGCCCCCAGCCTGGAAGCGAGGTTTCTGAGGAGCCATCCAAGTCCCCGGCCCTTGCTGAGTCGAAGAATTCCCGGGCGTCCAAGCTCAAGGCCGTTGACAGCAAGGACGCTAGCAACGGGGCTTCCTCCAAGAAGCCCGCAATTCCAGCCCTGTTTACGGAGGAGGTGACGGAAAAGGGCGAGCACCATGTCGCAGTCCGGCTGCCCGGCCTGTACGCCGCTGAGTGGCAGGCCGACCACGCTGCCCTTCACAAGTCAGGCCAGTGCAGCTGTGCTGCCGATGCTGGCCCCTTCAAGCCTAGCATCTCAATCAAAGATATGACGCCTACCGAGCGGGACAATCTCCGTCGTTGGCACCAGCTCGAGGAGGCCCATAGCAAGGAGCCGAAGGGTAAGGAGGCTGGCAACGGCAACGCCGCCGAGGAAAAGATCGACGAGACCAGGCGTCATATCGACGAGATTGCGAGGGAGTTTGGCAAGTTCACCACCGAAAGTGCGCCCTCCAAGCGCGGCCGGGACTCTGGATCCTTGGATGACAAAACCCAGCGCAGCCGTAGCACGCGCAGCAATGACAGCAGCGAAAGCAAGAGCTATATCGGTAGCGACGTGTCCACGCCCCATGGCCGACGCATCGCCGCCCTTGCGCAGCAGAGGCGGCAACATTACCGCATGGGCCCTTACGCCGGCCGTACCGCGCCCCTTGCATCGCCGCATGGCCCGCATGGCAAGGGCATCGTTCCACACCTCGTCCTCGAATCCCAACCCACCGCCCCGTACCATCCGTACACTTTCAACCCCTTCCAGACGGCCGCTGCCTCACCCAGCACCGCGGCGCTCCCGCCTCACCTACAACCACATTACTTCTCCCCGGCCTACCCTCGCTTCGCCACGGCGGCCACCTTCACCGACACCGTCCCGCACGGCGCCTACCCCTGGGCCACGGAGATCATCCAAGGCCACAACGAGCACGCCCACGGTCCGGGCCCCTTCACCAGCGCCGGCCTCGCCTACCCGACGATGCCCACCATGGCCTTTCTTGGTCCGTCCATGAACACGCCGTTCCATGCCTTTGACGTTGCCCTCGCCACGGCCACGACGGGGAACAGTAGCTACAACGCGGGATCGCAGGCGGCGTATCTTCACCTGGGTCAGGCCCAGCACCCTCCCGGGCTCGCCCACAACGGCCGTCAGCCCCCTACACGTCCCAGGGCCGCGAGGCATCCACGCCACCCGACGAGGCCCGCCACGCCGGCGGGTTCCTCCAGCACGACGGACGCCGCAGGGCACGCGCCCCGCCATCCGGCCGGCACCTTCGGCCTCAGCGACGAGGACAGCACCAGCGGCCGCGGCCCCGATGCCGCCGCATTCGCTTCCGCCTCCACGTTTGGCTCGGACAGCTGCGCGGGCCCGAGGGACGTGTCCATCTGCGGTCTCCCGGTCGGCGCCGGGCCCGAGGGCACGCTGCACATGCCGAGCTGGATGGAATGCCGGCTGCGAAAGACGCGCAGCGCGAGCGAGAGCGCGGTGACGATGCTCGAGGATGAAGAGCATGGGGAGGAGGAGGACGGGTGTGCTGATGGCGACTTCGTGCCTAGCCACGAGCAGCCGCACGAGGAGGTCGTCGAGACCTGGATGGGCGGTGCCGAGGAGGGCGGCCGCCGCCCGGCGCTGCAGCGTCGGTACTCGGCCGAGACTTGAACATCGTCTCTCTGCGGAGGTACGTCGGTTGGATCGTTTTCCCCTTCCTTCCGTTCTTCCTGGCAACGTCCATCGGCCCGCACCATGCTAGTGACACGTACACTAACCTCGATAACAAGATGTCAAAGAATCATGTGAAGCAATATCCGCGTTTTGGGCCGTCGCAAGCAACAAGCCGATCAGCAAACAGCGGAAGAAGCCGGCTTTACGCAGACCCTCTCGCCATTGATGCTCAGCACTTCATGCAACGGTTCTGTTTTTCCGCCGCCTGATTTCGTCGTTGCTGCTGCTGAGGACCGTCCTGCTGCGGCCGGTGATGCAACAGACCACACCAGGATGATACAGCGGGAGAGGGACAAGGCTGGCGAGAAACTGAAAAGAAGAAGAAGAGGAGGAGGAGGAGGAGGAGGAGGAGGAGGGGGAGGGGGGGGAGGGGTGAAGTGGAGGAGATGAGGCTAATGGATCGACCTCTCTACGCCCAGGGAGGGGGTGGAAGGGAAGGCAGAAGAAAGCCAGAAGCACAGGCCCGCCACCGCAGCGGAGAGCTGGCAACGGACAAGCGACGACGCATCGCCGCACCCGGGACGCCACACCAGCACCGACGCATTGGTTTTCGTTCCGACCAACCCAACTCCATTTGCGTGCAACCAAGGCCACCAATCTACCGCGATGCTTTGTCTCACAACCATCAAGTGATGCTGAACCTCGCTTCTCTTCGTTTCTTGAAGCAACCTCGACGATATTTACAACAACACCATCTTCCATTTTTTTTTACCGATCCACCTCGCCTGGAAAGCACGGCTGGGTTAGCGAAAAAGAACAGACATTGAAAAGGGGGAGAGGGGAAATGCCGCTCACCAAACACCAAATCCATGGTGCCAATGACAGCCACCGCATCGGCCAGCAAGTGCCCCTTGGCGACGTGGTCGAAGCCGCCAAGGTGCGCGAAACCAGGAGCGCGGATGTGGACACGGTACGGCCTCTCGCTGCCGTCGCTGACGACGTACACACCCATCTCGCCCTTGGGCGCCTCGATGGCCGAGTAGGTGTCACCCGGCGGCACGGCATAGCCCTTGGTGTAGAGGAGGAAGTGGTGGATCAGGGCCTCCATGTTCTCCTTCATGGCGGCGCGGGGCGGGGGCGAGATCTTGTAGTCCTCGACGCGCACGGGACCGGCCGGCATCTTGTTCAGGCACTGGTGGATGATGCGCAGGGACTGGCGGAACTCCTCCATGCGGCAGAGATAACGGTCGTAGCAGTCGCCGTTGACGCCGACGGGCACGTCGAAGTCGACCTGGTCATAGGCGTCGTAGGGCTGGCTCTTGCGGATATCCCAGGGCACGCCGGACCCGCGGAGCATGACGCCCGTGAAGCCGAGGTTGAGCGCGTCGGCGGCCGAGACGACGCCGACGCCCTTGAGACGGTTGATCCAGATGCGGTTGTCCGTCAGCATTTCTTCGGTTTCGTCGATGCGGTCGCCGAACTGAGTGGCCCATTGGTAGATGTCGTCAAGGAGGCCGAGAGGGATATCCTGGTGGACACCGCCGGGGCGGACGTAGGCGGCGTGGAGACGGGCACCGGAGACACGCTCGTAGAATTCCTGGGCGGGGTTCGATTAGCTTGGGGGAGGTTGCTTTTGGAACAAATATGAAGGCGTTGCGTTGCCCTTGCCGAGGTTCACGGATCGTTGCCAAGTGACATATGCTCCTGAAGCGTGCCGGGTAAAACGCACGGCCGGCAAAGAGAGACACTCACCATCAGCTTCTCACGCTCCTCGAAACCCCACAGGAAGGGCGTCAGGGCGCCGACGTCCATGCCGTGCGAGAGGACGGACATGAGGTGGTTCAGGATGCGGGTGATCTCGCCGAACAAGGTGCGGATGAACTTTGCGCGCTCGGGGATCTCAATGTTGAGCAGCTTCTCGACGGCGAGGGAGAAGCACTGCTCGTTGGTCATCATGGAGACGTAGTCGAGACGGTCAAAGTAGGGCAGGGCCTGGAGGTAGGTGCGGTACTCGCACAGCTTCTCGGTGCCACGGTGCAGCAGGCCGACGTGCGGGTCGGCACGGACAATCTCTTCGCCGTTGAGCTCCAGGATCAGACGCAACACGCCGTGGGCGGCGGGATGCTGGGGACCAAAGTTGACCGTGTAGTGGCGAACCTTGCGATCCTCGACTCCGTCGTCGCGCTGCTTCTGGACGCCGCTGGCGGACTCGGCCGAGAAGGCGGCGGTGGTGCCGTTGGGGAGTTGGAGTTGTGACTCGAGCTCGGCCAGGCCGCTGCCGGGGTTGAAGTCGGCACCCGTAGGGACGAGGCGAGTGCCCTGGTACTCGTGGGGCTCGGTCTGACGGCGGAGGGTGGACACGGAGAAGGGGCGAACGGCAGAGCGACGAACGGCGGCAGAAGCAGCGGCGGTGCATGCTCGCCTGGCACTACGGCCGGCGAGGCGATAGAGGGTGGCCGACATGGTGGCGGCGCGACGACGACGAGGACTGGGTCAAGCGCGAGATTTCGGTTTCGGAGAAAGTTGTCGTCCTCGGGAGGGAACGGGGATCGGCCGGGGCGCTGGTTCCCAGGCAAGGTACCGCTTCTCGGGCGCCAATGGCTTAGCGCTGCGCTCCGGCTGGCGGCGTGTCGGGGGTTTGGGTTTTCCAACCTCAAAGGTTGGCGGGGTGGTGATCTGTCGCGGGGGAGCTGGAGGTTTGAGGTCGTCGTCTCTGGGCACTTGAGCAACGTCCAATGCGGTGCAGGAAGCATTGGCCACCTTCTTGCCAAGATTCCATCGCCCCGCACCCGCCCGCCCATTGGCTGGAGCAGCAGGATCCCGCCGGGCTTTTCCACCCGAGTTAGGGCGCCTTTGATTGGCCAATGGTCCACCGGCAGAACCGCTTGACGTGCCCTTCACCGCCTGACGAACTTGGCAGCCAATCCGATCAAGCCTACGCAGTACATAGTACAAGTATTATAACCTGGTCCAACACCCTCGTCCCAATGTACTGTGTAGTCAACATTACGATTGGGGGGAAGGGGTGACAAGGACGAGATGGAGGAGGGAATCAATGACGAGGGGGATCTCGGGCAGCAAGAAGGCGATGAGGAGGGGTCGGGATCGGATTCGACCAAGTCTAGCTCGGAAGACAGGGAGCTCTCGGAAGAGGAAGAGGAGAACCAGGGGGGAAACAGAAGAGGCGGATCAAATGGAGGAGCAGCAAACAGCGGGACAACAAGCAGCTGTAGGTTGGTCTGTCCGCCCGAGCTCTTACCGTCTCCGTCCGGTTCGTATCCAAATATCTCCATAACCCGTGGATCGGACCGGCCCTACTCATGATCAAAGCATCGGGTTCGATCCGAGACCGTGTAAAAAACGGGATCCAAGTCTGCTCCCTTCTCTCTCCGCGCCCCTATCCCATGTATATACAAATGCTCATCCTATATTACAAGCCGCCAATGCTCAACACACCTCCGTCGTGCCTCCCACCCGCCAAACTCGCTGCCTCGCTTCATTACGACACCACCAGCGCGGAATGACACACCTTCCCGCCGGGTAAAGCCGGATTTATCAGGTCGCCGACGGTCACGGGCGCCGCAAAGAGATAGCAGTTACCGCGGGCAGCGTCGTTGTATGCGGTGTTGCGGTCGCTCCAGGCGGGGACGAAACGCACGGCGCCGCAGGTCGCGTTGGGGTGGAGGCCATGGGTCGAGTCGCCGAGCACCACGCGCCCAATAAACTCCGGGCCGTTTGTGCTCCAGACGGCGCACGCGTCCATGCACGACTCGAAGTCCTGGGTCAGCATGCCGTACATGCGCGGGCGGCGAAGCTCCCGGCCGCAGTAGCGCGTGAAGGTGACCTTGCCAAAGACTGATGGGGAGGAGTTAGCGGGACCGGCTTGCGCAAACAACAAGGTGAAAGAATTAAACAGTGGCTCACGTCGGGTAGTGTACGTCGTGCCGGTGAGCTTCTGGTTCGGGTCGCTGCACCCGTTGGACACGTCGGGAATGGCAAGATCCAGACGTATCGGCTCCGAGCCAGTCCCGCTTGGGGAGGCGACAAGGGTGGTGGTGACGGTGACCGTCTCTACTCCAGACGACGCCGGAGACGGCGATGAGACGGCATCCGATGGCAACGACGACGGAGCCGAGTCAGCCGAGCAGGACAACGCAGAGGAAGACCCAGCATCGTCGGTGGCGCGTCGTGACTGGAGCGCAAGGGCGGTGGCAAGGCCGGTGACGGCGGCGAGGAGGGCGATGATGAGGGCCAGCATGATGAGGACCGCCCGCGTGCTGGTCAGCCATTCCCATGGCTCTCTTCTTCGCTCTTGCGGACTTGGTGTGTGGGATACGTCGGAGGGTTGGCCCTCATCTTTCCATGGCAGGTAGGCAGTGGAGGTGGCCGGAGGAGGAGGAGGAGGGGGAGGAGGCGGCGGTGGTGGTAAATGTTGGGAATCCCACCCGGTGGTGTAGACGTTCCCCGTTCGGTACGCGATGACCTCAGGAGCCTCGATGCCGGTGTTGATCCGAGCAACCTCTGGAAGCTGGGCGCTGTACAGCGACCCGCGGGCGCAGGGGTCCGGCGGGACGGGTGAATCCGTGGTGGCCATGCCGACGTCGATGATGATGATGATGACGCCCTCCTTCGACAACCCAGCCCGGAAGGTGTTTGAAAGAGGTCGGTTCGAAGGTGCGTCATGCCCTTGGGGGCACGACCGCAGACAATATCATTAAGACCCAGGGCACCTTCACGGAGCAGCCCGGAGCACTGCAATGAAAATCCGGCTTCTGCGCCGCAAGACCGCAGATGATGGTTGCATCAACCCCCTGAAAGCGGGTTAGACCCAAGGCTTTGGAGCAGGGGCGCTCCGGCACCCTCATCCCCTTCCCGAAAGCGCCAAGTACATTCAAAACGCCCCGGGCCTCAGAAAGGATGTGAGAGCCTGCTTGACGGCATTTATAAACGTGGGGTTTTCGGCGTCGTTGTACACAACGTGGCTGAGTTGCCGCGTCAGTACGTAAAGCCCAGTCAACGCCTTCATTGTACGGAATGAGTGGTCTTTCCGACTGGCAGGACGAGTTGCCCGGTGCCATTACCATAATCAGGGCCATTCATGCTCATGATGGGTAACTATCCTACGTGTCGTCTGCGCCGCGGTGGGGGCCAAAAGTCGGCGCTCAGCTAATGATTCAGGTATTCTTGGCTGTCAGCACGAACTAGGCGCCGGCTGCTGGGATTGTGGCGCCTGGGCAAACCCGGTTAGGTCGGGAATGCCATATTACGCGCTTGTGGCGTTACCTTGATGCAGTCATTGGAAACGTCTTGAATCCTAGGTGAAAAATGTCTTGTTGACGCTGGAGTTGGCATTTGCCGCCACGGCCGCGGTCTTCCGTTAGCTGACCCCTCGACTCCTGGCAACATCTCACAGATCACGCCGTGTCGCTGGCCACGATCACCTCAGCATGTTGGGTTTCCGAGAATGCTCTTGGTCACCGGAATCATCGGTTGGACCATCAGCCCCAGGTTGAATCCGACCTAGCCTTTTTGCCTACCCCCTCAAGGCACTCCCCATCCTTTCAGAGCTCCAAATACCGCCTCGGAGCAGCTAGCCTGGGTCGTTGATGGAACAAGACATCGGTCATCGGACAGAGAGTTGCGATGAATGCATGCCACTCTGAAAGCTGTGGGCGCTCCAGCTCATGACACTAACCCCAACGAACCAACCCGGCAATGTTGCCAGCCTGGCCATACTAACCCTGCGATCGGCCCATAGCGTATATTTCGCTGCACAGCGCCTCACCGAGCTCATCCTGAGAGATGGCCTTGCGATCTGTCTCACGCCTTACATATCCCAACAGCCTGGCTCTCCATGGCCGCCAGCGAAGTCGGCTGGAGATCGGGGCCTGATGACCTCGGCTACCGTTAACATTGGTGAATGGAAAGAGGTTTCAAATATCACTCATGACTGGGAGATGGCGTCCTTGATCTACCAGTAGTATAATTAACCATCAACGTCGACACCTTCAAGCTTGAGGGGTTTATCAGCTCCTCCATTCCAAACTACGCAATCCTATTCCATACCTGGGGCGACCAAGAACTACTATTCGCCGATATGGCCGACTTGGGTCGTGCAAGCAAGATGAAAGCGGCCGGCTTCGCAAAGCTGACAGAATCATGCGCGCTTGTAAAGAAACAGGGTTTGAATATATCTGGATCGATACGTGCTGCATCAATAGGTCCCGCAGCCTGGATCTCTCCGAGGCTATGTAGTCTATGCATATATGGTCTCAAAAGCCCGGCGTGTGTTACGCCCACCTGTCAGACATACATAAACACGACCCCAACGAGCCTGGTCGACAATCCAGGTGTAGCCGTTGGTTTGCTCGCGGATGGACCCTGCAGGAATTGATCGCGCTTGAACGCGTCGAGTTCTATACGGCGAACTGAGCTTTCATTGGTAAGAAGGATGACGGCGGTTCATTGCCTGCTATCTCGCGGGCCAGTCTCGTCAACGAATGCGTCCTCGGCGTCATATTGTCACTCGAGGATATCAGCGTAGCTAGAAAGATGTCCTGGGCCTCAAAGCGCAAGACGACTAAGGAAGAGGATATTGCCTACTGCATTCCTGGGCATCT
This sequence comes from Remersonia thermophila, assembly GCF_042764415.1. Lineage (NCBI taxonomy): Eukaryota > Fungi > Ascomycota > Sordariomycetes > Sordariales > Chaetomiaceae > Remersonia > Remersonia thermophila. The sequence goes on from NC_092218.1 coordinate 3,509,391, forward strand.
TTGGCGTCAACATACCGCTCCTGTACGGGGAGGGACCAGAAGCCTTTTTTCCGGCTTCAGCAAGAAATTGTCAAGAAAACGAATGACCAGTCCATCTTTGCATGGTATGTTTATATCCATCATTTGAGAAAAACTTTGAGTCGTATCTACCGATGAAGCGTATACGAAGACGGTGCGCCTGCAACCTCACCGGCATGCTTTGCGCTCTCCGGAAATATCTCGCCGATTAGACCAACGGAGAGCGCTACATCAAGACACAAGCAAGTGATCGAATTGCACGAGAGAGACATCAACGTTCTGGGCTATTGCCGGGGAAAGCGTCTTGACCGTCATGTTTATCGGCGTCCGTTGGCTCTTGACACCTGAGCAATGACTTCTCCAGGTCATGACAGCAAACAGGGGGCTGCTTGAGGTAGGCTGAGTTCTCCTTCGCAGCCCAGCCACTGGCAACAGCTGAGTGTTTCCATGGTACATGAACTTGCATAGTATGTAATAAAAGATCAATGGCTGAAATCAAGGGAACACAAACAACAAACACGAGGGATTCGTTGGATGTGCTGGCGCATCGATTCCTAACCCCAACCCTTCGCTCCGTGCGTGCATTGATGGGAGTCAAGCAAGGCGGTGTGGTTTTCCTCGCGATAAGAAATTTCTGCCGGTGCCGATAAGACCAACACCAAGAGAATTTCCAGAGCTCGGCGTCCCTCTCGACCTCGGGGACACCCCACTAACCTCCAAACCACCTCGCAACCACATCCACACCTTTCACAATGCCTCACAAGCCACCAACAAAAGAAGAGCTGGAGCGGCGAAAGGTATGCGACCCTGTTCTCATGGCTCTCCAGGCGCAAGCGCACTAACATGGCCCGCTCAGACCGTCGGCATCCACGAAGAGACCGTCACCAATGTCTCAGCCAACGACTTTCCCATGAACTACCCCGGCGAGGACCACAGCTGGGACATTGAGGCCTTCAAGCGCAACTTCCGCGTCGAATTCCACCAAAACGACCCCTTTGAGGCCTCCTTCTCCCTCGTCGGCTGCGATGCCTCGATCGCCAACGCCTTCCGGCGCATCATGATCGCCGACATTCCCACCCTCGCCGTCGAGACCGTCTTCATCAACAACAACACGTCCGTCATCCAAGACGAGGTTCTCGCGCACCGCCTCGGCCTGATCCCCTTCAAGGGCGGGCGCGAAGGCCTGCACAAGTTCCTCAAGTGGTGGCGCCGCCCGGCCGACGAGTCGCAGATCAACAACAGCTACTACGACTTCAACACGGTCCTTCTCCGTCTTGACGTGCGGTGCGAGCACAACGAGGACGCCGCCCCCGGCGAGACGGACCCCACCAAGCTATACAAGCACGCCCACGTGTACGCGCGCGACATCGAGTTCTGCCCCGTCGGCCGGCAGTCGCGCTACTTTTCCGGCGACGACGTCATCGCGCCCGTCCATCCCGACATCCTCATCGCCAAGCTGCGGCCGGGCCAGGAGATCTCGCTGACCATGCACATGCACAAGGGCGTGGGGTCGGATCATGCAAAGTTCTCGCCCGTCGCTACCGCGTCGTACCGCCTGATGCCGGTGATCCAGATCGAACGGCCCATCTTGGGCGCGGATGCCGAGAAGTTTGCGCGCTGCTTCCCGCGCGGGGTTATCGGCCTTGAGCCGGTGACCAAGGAAGAGGCGTCCCGGAAGGGTAGCGGCTATGAGGGACACGAGGGCGAGCTCAAGGCTGTTGTTGTCGACCCTATGCGGGATACCGTCAGCCGCGAGTGCCTGCGCCACGAGGAGTTCAAGGGGAAGGTCAAGCTCGGCCGCCGCCGCGACCACTTCATCTTTTTAGTTGAAAGCACGGGCCAGTGGGAAAGCGACGCGATTTTCCTCGAGGCCGTTGCTCATCTCAAGAAGAGGGCGCAGGATCTGGAGAAGCAGGTCATCAACATGGTGCGGTAGCGACCAGCGGAAGATTCGAGATGTGGCACGAGGGTCGGGTCGTAGGGATGAGGAGGGACGGGGACGTATTTCAGAGGGGTATACCCAATTTCTTCCAGTTGTTCTTGTATCCTTCAACATGGGTTCGGCGTCTCGGTTTGGCGGTCAAACACACACGAAGGGGTTGGCCATTTATTCGCATGGCTTGCCTGGATAGACAGGCGTTTGCTGAGATAAAAAAGAAGAGAAAATGGTCATTATTTTCATCAGATTCTCTTTTTCGTGATCTATCATTATGTCAACAATCACGGGGGTTCATATGTGAGCCTCCCGAAGCTCGTGTCCTGTTGATGTTCATTCAGTCGTGTTGCCCCCCCTATCTCCTGACGCCTCGCGAATGCACCCGTCTCTGTAAACGCAAAAGGTTCGACGCCATGAAAAGAAGAGTCAGAAGAAAAAAAAACACAACTCTGTCCGTCCCCTCTCTTACTGCTTGAACCGCAGCGTAAACCGGAACACAACGGTCGCGAACGCCGGGTCCGAGACCGCAATCTCCTGCCCGTCCTCGAGCCCCAGCTCGGCGAGCGTCTTCTCCAGATTGGGCCGTGTCTGCTTTTCAAGGCTCTCAGGAACCCGCATGTACAACGTCTTGCCCGCGGCGCGCGCGCTGGGCTGCTTGAGCTGGGCCTCGGGCCGATCGGCGAGGGAGTCAAGCAGGTCGCGCAGCGTCTGTTGGGGGCCCGAAACCGGCAGCTCGCGCGGCCGATTCCCGCACACGGGGCAGTCCTCCTTGCGCTCGTGGCGGAAGGTGTAGGTGTAGATGGCGTCGTTGCCCGAGTACATCATGTAGTTGTTATCCGGCAGGCCCAGGGCGGGGGCGCATCCCGAGGCGATCTTGAGGGCCTCGTTGCAGCAGGCGGCCGCGATGACGCTGTTGGTGGCGGCGATGGCGGGGATGATGTTCTTGACCACGCCTTGGGTCAGAGAGTAGGTGACGCCCTGGATGTTGAACTCTTGGGCGCGGGCCAGGGCCTTTTGATACAGCCACGAAATGTGCTCCGGGTCGTCCTTGTCGAGGGCGGGGAAGGGCTTCTCCTGGTCCCAGGCGATGACGTGGGCCCATTCGATGCAGTGCTCGGGCTGGCGCGGGATGCTGGCGAGGGTGCAGAGGGGAACGGCGGCGCGCGGGGCGTGCATGTCGAGCTGGCACTCGATGCACGAGGTGACGGTCGGGATGATGACGCGCGCCTGGCCCTTGAAGCCTTCGGTGCCGCCGTCGATGAGGGGCTTATAGCTGTCCTCGACATCCTCGTCCACCATGTTGACCAGCGTCGCGTTGATCCAGCGGCGGGCCTCGATGCTGTCGAGCCCGCAGACCACCAGCTGGAACTGCATGTAAAAGTCCTCGTCAAAGTCTTGGATGCGCTTGTTGTGTGGTGTGATCTTGACGCCGCGCACGCGCCTCTCGACGAAGCGCGCGGCCACCTCGGCCTTGGACTTGCCCACGTCGTCCTGGCGGAAGAGGAACTGACGGTTAAGGTTCGAGATGTCGATCGTGTCCATGTCGATGACATGGATGTCTTTAAACCCAGACAAGGCCAGGTTCTTGAGGATCTCGCAGCCAAGACCGCCGGCGCCAATAACCAAGATCTTCATGCTTTCCATGGCGGCGGCGACTTGCTCGCCGCTGAAGAGATCGGGGTTCGTGAACGGGCCAGGTCGGGTCCGGACCTGGTCGAGATAGCGCCATCTCGCGGGCTCGGAAGACGGGTGAACTTGTGATGACATTGCGAGCAGGTTTCCCGTATTCTCCAGCAAATGCGTGATTTGGATTGCTCCGAAATGAGGAAGATGCCCGTGTCGTGGGTGTACCAGACCTAGCTCTTGGTGTACACAGTATAGTAGGTTGGGACGTTTGGGAGCTCGCTGCCGTAATCCCGGGTCCCCACCATCCCAGGCACGCGGGGCTTGGCTGGCTGGAGGGCCCACTATTATTGGCTCTGGGCAGCCCGCTCCATTCAGCAAACTCGCCCCGGGGGGGGGGGGGGGTCGTCACAGTCCCATCTTTCAACATCGTAACGTAACGTTACCGGGGCCCCGGCCAGGCCACGGCCTCTGCTCACCATCTCCTCGTGCAAAGAGGACGATTAAACCCTCTTTACAAGACACTGTGGGACAGTATCAAAGAAGACACGATTTTCCCATGAACCAACAATCATGCAATAGGTACCCTGGATAAATGAGAATCATTGGACTGAACAGAACGCTCGCATCTCCCCAAGACAGAAGGTAGCGAAAGACATCAGAGCGATCCAAACGCATCTCTTCGACATCAGCCTCGACAGTGTTTCCCTCGGTGAACTAATCAAGCCATCAGGTCATTTGGCCTCCAATACCTTACCACGGTCCCTCCCCTAAAAATGGATGAGTTGCTACGGGCAGCAAGTGTCGTCCGCCTCAAAAAGGACGAGGCTGGCGATTTCTTGCAGGAGTCCAAACCATCAGAGCGTCACAACGAAGCAGCTCCCAACAAAACAAGCAGCACCCATGTTCCGACTACCCCCGGGGAGGCTCTTGAGATTCTCAAGAGCAACCCAGACTACGATACCTTAACCTCGACTCTCAACTTTCTCCTTCGCTATCGGACCGCTGATGCCGCCCCTTACCCCGCCATCCGGCTGCCGAGTCCACTGAGTGCTCAACTTGTCCAGGTCCTGGTTTCAGACATCGTCCCCAACTACTGGGCCCTGCTTGTCGAGGACAGCCAAGAGTCTAAGAGCTCCTCAACGCCGTTGGGCTCGCTGATAAACTGCCTCGCAAGCGTCGCCGGAGTCAACGCCATCCTCGTCCGCCTGAAGGCCCTGATCCAGGAGGGCAAACATGAGGCTGCCTCCAAGACTAAGCGGCCGGACATCGTTCTGAACCTACAAGCCCTATGCGAGTTGCTATCTCTCCTCCTACGCAGTCCTAAGTGGCTGTTGGAAACGTACCTGGCGGCCTTGGTGGCGAGCGATGCGCCTTCGAGATTGAAGCCCCTGTTGCATGAGATCGTGGCCACGTTCGGGAATGGCCGCATCATCTCGTTGGCTGCCGAGGCCGACGAGTTCATCAAGGCCAACAGCGGCGGCAAGGAGCTTGATGACTTTTGGCCAGCAGATCCAGCGCAGTACACGGATTGGCTCGGACGGAACATCGTCGCGTTGGCGTCCTCGGAGACGACACCAGAGGCAACGAGGTTTGCGGCAGACCTCCTTGGCAAGGCGCTGAGGCTCGGACACGTCGGTACGTCCCGCATTACGATCTTTGAGAGGCCGGGCTAACGCCAGCCAGATACGCTAATCAAGCAGCTCATGATGGAGCTTGTCTTGGACCCGCGGAGAAACCCCAAGGATTTTGGCAGGATTCTGGGAGGTCTTCCTTCAGGTGACCAGCGAAAGGTGTTGCATTCCGTACTCAAGATGCTATCTGCCGAATACCTGGACCGCCTCGGCCGATGCGAGTCCGAGAATAGCAAGTCGCTTATCTCGGCTGCCGCTGGGGCTCTGGCTTCAGCACTGGGTCCAGCCGAGAGCGCCAGCAAACATTTGGTGGACTGGTTGACGAGCTCTTCTGGAGCTGGCCTGGGAGATGGCATTGGCATCCGGAGGGCCGTCATGGCGGTGATTTCCCAGAACCGGGATGATCTCATGTCCGCGTTCGAAAGGAGCCTCGGTCAGTTTGGGGATCAGCTCTACATCAAGCACTCGCCGGTTTTGCAGCAAGAAGGTAAGCGTATTTTCCGTAATTCGAAGAGTCCTTGCTGAACGGTTCTCTAGCCCATGCCCAGGTATTGCTCTTGGCTGCGGGCTATGTTCACCGAGCCTCGCCCATCAAACTCGTAATGGCCTTGCGCTCCGGTCCGTGGATGAACGCCATATCGAACCGACTCGCAGCGACGAACCAGAGAGCCCGCATCCTTGGAATATTCGTCGGCGAGGCGCTCTCGAGGCTGGTGGATAAGGACGACCAGAGGCTGAACTTTAAGATGGAGGAGACGGACCAGCCCGAGGGCAGGTGGTACAAGGGGCTGGTCGAAGTATCTGATAGCGTTGGCCCGCCGGATGCCCTGCATCAGCACCGCACCGAGACCGCTTTTGGATCAGATAAGAAGAAGCACACGCTTCCGAAGCCTGCACCAAAGCCGATGCCACCGAAAGAACCAAAGTCCGGTTTCGTCATCGAAGAGCTCAGCGATGGGGAACCTCCTGAGGAAGACGACATCGTTCCTTACGCGAAGCCAGACTCGGACCCCGAAGATTCAGACGACGATCCAACCCTGGTTCGGCGTGACAGGCCGAAGGCGCCCGTGTACATCCGAGACCTTATTCGGTATCTCCGTGACACGGACAACTACGACCACCAGAAGCTGGCGTTGACCACAGCGCCGACGCTTCTCCGACGCAAGGGCAACTACGGGGCCGAAGTGTCAGAGCACGCTGACGAGGTCGCGTCGCTGCTCGTTGGCCTCGGTGACAAGTTCAACATGGACCGCTTTGACGAGCTAAGACTCCAGGGAATGGTCGCTCTGGTGGTCGCCCAACCAGGGCAGATGGGGCCGTGGTTCGCAAGGACCTTTTTCGAAGGCGACTACTCGATTTCCCAGCGATCATCCGTGCTGGCCGCTCTCGGAATGAGCGCGCGCGAGATCGCAGGCTTGGAGGCGTCCGACTACGCCACATCGGCCGCGTTCCCCTCCAAAACGCTCCCAGAGCGGGTTGCGCGACTCTATCTGGACAACAGCACTTCGCCGTCCCCGCAGCCCGCCTCCTCTCTCAAGGGGCTTCCGAGAAACGCCCTCGAGAGCATCGCCAGCTCTCTCACCAACGCCTGGCTTGCCCCGCTGGCCGCTAAAGCCGCAGACGAAGCCACCGGCCCAGACGTCCTCAAGCTTTCCACCTTCTCCTCGCGCCTCAACCAGGACAGCTCGGACCGCCAACCCCTCCTCGACCCTGCCAAAACGAAATACACCTCCAAGCAACGCCCCCGCCAACGCGCCATTCCCAACACCACCGCCAACCTCATCGCCACCTCCTTCTTCGCCCCGCTCATTGCCCGCTTCCAAGCCGCCCTGCACACCTCATCTTCGCGCTCCCGAACCGCCACCGCCATCTCCCACCCCCACCTTCTCTCCCTCTACCTCCAAACCCTCGCGCTCCTCCTCCACGCCTCGGGGCCCAGCACCCTCGCGCTGCCGTCCATGACCGGCGAGCTGTGGCGGCTGCTGCTAAGCACGCGCGTGCGCGCTGCTGCGGTGGGCGACCTCGCCGTCACGAGGGCCGTGCTGTTTGGGTTCCTTGCCATGTTGGATCTGAACGAAGACCGCGCGAGGGATTTGTGCGCAGAGCTGGGGAGGGAGGTGGTGGAGGCCATGGAGTGGGTTGGGGCTGTGTTTGGGGGGCTACGAGGAGGGGATGAGAGCGGGGAAGAGGATGCAGTCAAGGCGCTGGCTGCGGGGGTTTTGGTGAGGCTGAGGGAAGCGGTCGAGAAGTACCAGTTGGTTATGGTAGAGGGGTTGATTGGGTTTGGTTAGGAAGAGAGAGGGGGGTGGGGGGCTCTCGCGGAGAGAAAGGGTCTATGTGCTCGAATGAGATGATGAGGATGTACAGAGGGAGTGCAGCCAAGTTTGCTATCCACGATGCGTTTGGGCGAAATACAAAGCTCAGCCGTCAAGCCAGTGACCTTGGAAGGAGATTGTGTGTCTACCCTGCCCAAGGTGCGAAGTGGTCAAGCTGAAGGGTGTCACGTGAGATGTGGCTTGCCGATTCCGTGCCGCTGACGCCATTGCGGGTCGGCGCGGCTCGGCGCTTCCGCACCCCTGTCGATTGCGCGAGGCAATTGACTAATCAACAATATTATCGGCTCTTTTCGGGGTGCCTCTTCGACTGCGCAACCTCAACTTCACTCAGGTTTCCCTCAGCCTATTTTCGGAACCAGGGCCAACCTGTGAACAGACATTCTCTTCTTTCATGATGGCGACCCAGGCCGCTCAGATTCGTGAGTCCCCTCATGCGTGGAGGGTAGCTTGGAAGCAGTTTTTTTTCTAACATGTCGCTAGCCTCGCTTTCACAAGCCGCTGCGGCTGCTGCGCCAGCACAGGCTGCCAATGCTGCTTCCAAGCCCAAGGTACGCTGGACGTCGTCTGACCAACAACAAGTCCGAGACCTTGACAGCTAACGCCGACCGTAACAGCCATGCTGCGTTTGCAAGGAGGAAAAGTCGCAGCGCGATGAGTGTCTGCTCTTCTCCAACGCCGCCAACCCCGAGAAGGACTGCCAGTCGACAATAGAGCGGTACCGCAGCTGCATGGCCGGGTTTGGCTTCAAGGTTTGAGTGAAGCTCGGCGGGATGGGCGCCATGGGAGGCTTGTTACGATATGATGAAAGTGTACTAGTACCCTAAGACGGGGATAGACTTAGGTTGGTGTGGTATTGATGGTTCTTTTTCTCGTTTTCCAGCTCAGTGAGGAGGAGTTTGAAGGACCGACATAGGTGTCATTGCTCATTATGACTTGCCGGGCTTTTTTAACACCTGCCAACGCCGACCGGTACCCTCGACATACCGAAGCAAAGCAAAACCACAACGCCCCCCAATGCAAAGCCCAGGTCTTCATCCATCATAATTATCATCATCATCATCATCATCATCATCATCATCATCATCATACACACGCACATTTGCCCCTCTCACAACGCTGACCCTTAAACTCTCTGTCCACCACCAGAGCCACCGCCATCGCCATCAGCGGTATTCACATCACTCAGAACAGCGCCACCAGCCTGGCCCAGGGAATCAACACCCCGAAGATCCCTCAGCACCGCCGCCGCATCCTCCCCGCGCGCCCCGTACAGCGCGGCCAGCCTTACAGCCAAGTTCAGCACACGGCGGCGGTGCTCGACCAGGCGGCGGACAATCTGTGCGACGACGTTGTCGCGGCGGTCCATGGCGTGGCGGAGGAGTCGGAGATGACGGGTAAGGAGGGCGGATCTGGGTGGAAGCGGGGTGGATGTTAGTTGAGAGAGGGGGGAGAGAGAGGATTGGCGTACGCATGCGGCTGATATGGAAAGGGAAAAGAACAAGGCATACCGCAGGTCGACAAGCTTGGAGATGGAGCTTTGGATGCGAGCCACCGTCTGGTCCAAGGAGGCTTCATAGGCAGCGGCGAGCGCTGCACGCTGACGGTCGCGGGTTTGCTTCGCCTGATGCCGGGCAAGCCTCCGCATATATTAGTTTCGTTGAGTCGACCCGAGAGTTGCAACATCAACTGTGTACATCCATCCAGCCTCCAGACAAACTCAACCGAGAAGACGATACCTCGCGCAAGCGGGTTCGAGCCGTGCTCGCTTGCTTCAAACGGGCATTGTACGCCTGGTACTCGATGTCCGAGTCGGAATCCGCAAAATACCGAGCAGAGCGAGCTGTCCTACGCTGTCTAGTGGTGGTTGTTGCAGCAGGCATCTTGAATGTGTAGCGTGCTGGCTGGTCAAGTCGATTGCCTTGTTGGTTGCATTCAATGTCTCAAACCTTCGTTTATTTGTAAGTGGAAAGCGACATGTCGGATGCAAGGGACTAGCAGCCGCACCCCTGTCAAGTGCCCCGAGTTGCAGGCGGTATGGCATGGCAGAATTATTCTGCGCCCGATCCCCGCCAAAATTTCCCGGTCCACTCTTGACGATCTTGACGATTGAACCTCTGCCATACCTACAATCAAACGTCACCTCCCCCCCCTTACCTCTCGTCTCTTCCGCACATCCACAGCACCAAGCGCCCTGGCTCGAAATGGGACTCGCCGCGGCCAAAAAGTAAGGAATTGCTCAGCTCACCCTCCCCCAGCCATCCCATCGCTAACGAGCCGCCAGCAAGCGCAAGATTGGCAAGGATCCAAACAACACGAAATGGTCGCGCAACACCGAGTCGTTCGGCCAGCGGATGCTTCGGGCGCAGGGATGGCAACCCGGTGAATATCTCGGCGCGAAGAACGCCGCCCACGCCGAATGGCACACCGAGGCCAACGCCGCTCACATCCGCGTCGTGCTCAAGGACGACACCCTCGGCCTCGGAGCCAAGCGCAACAACGGCGACGAGTGCACGGGCCTGGACGCCTTCCAGCACCTGCTGGGGCGCCTCAATGGGAAGTCCGAGGAGACGCTTGAGGAGGAGCGCAAGGCGCGCGAAGACCTGAAGCTCAGCCTCTACGTTGAGCAGAAGTTTGGTGCGATTCGCTTCGTTCGGGGCGGCTGGCTGGTTGGTGACCAGGTCAAGTCCGTCCTGGATGGCGCAGAAACGTCAGCGTCCGAGAGCACCGCCTCGAATGGAACAAGAGAGTCGACGGAAACCAACGAGACAACAGCGGCCAGCGAGGTATCGGAGCCAGCACCCAAACCGACCAAACGGAAAGCCGATGACGCGGACCCGGACGAGGAAAAGACGCGCAAAAAAGACAAGAAGTCCAAGAAGAGGAAAACAGACTCCGGTAGTGAGGAAGAGGCCAGCGGTTCCAAAGACGGCAAGGAGAAGAAGTCCAAGAAGTCAAAGAAGAGCAAGGGCGAGGAACCGGCGGCAACAGATTCGGCTCAGAGTGCGAGCGCTACCATTTCGGAGACTGATGAGGTCTCCGCAGAAACCAGCAGTTCGTCCGAGTCCAAGAAGTCCAAGAAGGAAAAGACGAGGAAGAAGGACAAGGGCAAGAAGGAAAAGGAGGAGAAGAAAGACAAGAAAGACAAGAAGGAGAAGCGCAAGAAGGAAAAGTCAGAGGTCGAGTCTGGGACAGAGACAGGCGATTCGGCCGCGCAGAGCAACAAGGCAAGCAGCAACGGAACCGCATCCGCATCTGGCAGCACGCCCGCAGAGAGCAGCGTCTCTACCCCCAGCGGCAGCGGCTATTCAACGCCTGTTCCGACAGGCTCCAGCCGATATATCGCGAGGTCAAGGTTCATCGCCCAAAAGAAGATGGCCTTGACGGATGCTGCCGCGTTGAACCAGGTAAGCACGATCCAAGAATATCCGTAATGATTGTTACCCTCGCTAACTCCCTGAAGATCTTCATGATAAAGTCATAGATAGAAGAAGCCATAATAATAGCAGACCTGACGAAGTACAACACTCACCGTTTGTCTCCCAACCAATCACGGACCCATCAGGAGATGGATCTCTTCGTTGATCCTGCGATCCGTCGATCCCCATCAACCTTTCGGCCGCTCAATTCACTTTACCCCCAAGCCAAACCACCCACCACCCCAATACAACCCGTGATGCCTCGATTGGAACTGGGAGCCGGGAGCCGGGAGCCGGGGTCCCCCCGTGCCTCTGCTTCCCCTGCTGTGTTCCATATCTCGGAGGGAGCTCCGTCGTGCTCTTGTTGGGGTGTTTGGCATCTCGCCAGTTCCTGGACAGCACAGGAATCCAACTCCCACCTCAAATTGTCGCCATCCTTCTTGAGCATCTTCATCACCCTCTGATGCCACTGCTCGACAGTGGGATCTCTGCCCCAAGCCAACCCTCTCTTCCATCCCCGTCAACGTCCATCCTGAAATCCATGCTCCTCGTCTTGCCAACCATGCCACTCCATCGGATGCCTGAACTAAGTGAGTCCGTGCCGTCGCTGAGGGGAAAGGAGCCCGGGTGTCAAGGAAGGCTCAGGGACTCCGGGAAATCGAGGGAATGTACAGCAGCAAAGTAGGTAGAATTTCTTGTTGGAGGTGATATCTGTGATGAAGCGTCCGGGGGCTTCGTGGGGAGTTCCTGGTTCCTTGGCTTGAGCTCTCTTGTTGTACAGGTCCAGGTTGTGCAAGGCAAGTCAAGTTTGGGTACTCGGTTCAATGCGCCGCAGAAGAGAAGGCCCACGCAAAAACGCTGTTAGGCACATTGTTTGGCATGCTTGCTTGTGTCGATGGATACGTGCGTTGTCTGAGCTACAGCACGGACTCCCTAAGCCTCCTCCCACAACGTATACGCCGAACCTTAGCACTGGCCCAGCCACAACACGTCGAAACCTTTCATCGCAATTCCGGAACGTGGGCACAAGGCGAAGCCCAACTGGTCAGCTGTCTCACTTTCACAACTCATCATTCATAGAAGTTGGGTGGAACTTGGCCATGTTCGGTTCTTTTTGTTGAGGTCCGTCTGTCGACAACTTTTACGGGTTCACGATCCATTCTCCGTCCTCGACGGAAGAGGGACAGTTCATCTCACAACCTGCCTCATAGAAAGTCACCCCCTCTAGGAAGCGAGGACGACATGAGCGGCTCTGACCCTCCGCCCCAGAAGCGAGGGGCTTCGTATGCTGAGGCCCTTCGAGGGAAGAAGGTGTTTTCTGCCACGGCGAAGCCTCGAACAGAGCCAGACGCCGAACAAGCGCGCCTGTCTCCCATGAAGGAGACCCGGACACCACGAAATGAGATGCAGCAAAGGTCGTTCAACGAGGAAGTCGAGGAAACAACTACGGCCGCCTGGCAAGAGTCGAAAGAAAAATGGGAGAAAGTCCAGAAGGCATCCAAGAAGAAATATGAGCCGGGCCAGAGGAAACCTCCCAAGAAAAAGGGCCAAAACAAACCTGGCAAAGGCGATGGCAGATCGATACGGAGTGCGCCATCGTCGAGGCCGCAGACTCCCGCACCGTCTGCTTCCAAGATGGACCGCTCACGAGATCAAGCCAGGTCGTTTTCATCAAGGGATACCCGGGGTCGGCTGAAGCCATTACCTCCCGCATCATGGAACTTGCCGGATCTATCCAGGCGTACTCCATCCACCTCGCACAACCCTCCCAGCCAACTCAGGCTTTCACCTCCCACGCCACAGGGCGCTCGGAACCGAAGTCTCAGCTCCTCAGCTTCCTACGCCGGAGCTCTGAAGGGCAATCTTTCCAGGCCGTTTCAGGCCACCACGCAGGGCGCTCTCAACGAACCCGAGACAGAGCCGTTCCCTGCCCTCCCAGCGACGGACCCAAAGACGAAGCTGCAAGGAATGAAGCATCCAAGCAGGCTCGACGAGGCCATCGAGAGACACGGGCCTGGCGGTATTCTCAGCGCAGGCCACGGCTACCACGGCCCTGGTCCAGCTGGTCCTCATCCGTCCTACAATCAACCCCAGCACGGCGCGTCAAACTTCATCCCCAACCCTCTCGCGCCCGCTTTCCACGGCCCTCTGAACCCCTCGCAACCCTACGGACGAGGGGTGACTTATGTCTCCCCGGCCCTACCTTTCCTGACTACACAGGGTGTCCGGTATTCATCTGCCCCGGCGACACCTCGACACGCTCTGCCGCGCAGGCCTAGCGTGACGGTGCCTCTTTCGCATTACCCCCTTGCTCCTTCACCCTCCCTCCGTGGTGTGTCTTTCACCTCCAGCACGAGCTGTCCATCGGTCGACGCCATGTCGTCAACCTTCACCAGCACGCCTTCATCCAGCCCGATGCCGACGGCCATCACAGACTCTACATTCGCCGACACCCACTCGTCAGCCTCGGGCAACACCATGCCGTCAACACTCATCAGCACTATTGCGTCGTCGTCGTCGTCGTCTGGGGAAGCCCATCGTCACGAGGACGAGGAGGCCCGGCGCACGTGGGGCGAAGAGAACCGCCGCCCTTTCCATGAGGAACATCTAGGTGCCGACGCCGTTGCGCCCGTGGACTCGCCGAGACTTGGAGAAATCATGAAACGCCAGGCGATTGCTGCCCATGACCGCGGCAATCTCTCGTCGGTTGCCTCCAGCCGCATTCTGTTGTAAGCCGTACAACGGTTTGGCTAACGCTGACTGCTCGGCAGGCTTTGGCACATGCCTCACTACGCAGACGTGCGGGTAACATGCCACGAGCACACTTGGCATCTTCATCGCGATATTCTATGTCGCGAGTCTAGCGTCTTCAGGAGCCTTCTGCCACCGCCAGATCCGGTAAGCACGCCGGCCAGAGTTCCAGGCCGAAAGCCTCGCGGGTGCGGGGACGCAGCCATGGCTAAGCATGAACACAGGATGGCCGTGATGTCCACCTGGACTGCAGCAGCTGGTGCCCAGTCCAGCTAGCCTACGCGCTGTACTACATGTACAACAAATGTAAGCCCCCTCCTTCCAGCCCCGACGCGAAATGGGAAAGCCGTGGCTCAACAAACTTGTCCTCCCCAGGCGCCATCTCCAGGTTCACCCGGCCCACCTCTCCCACCGACGGCGAAGCCATCCGGCGCGCCGTGTTCGTCTACATCGCCGGCGCCTCGGTCGACTGCAAGGGCATGATGGAGACAGCTCTCACCTCGCTCTCGGCGTTCACGTGGCTCCTCAGGCGGTGGTTCCAGCACGCGCCCGTGCGCGTCACGGCGCGCACCCCGCTCGCGTCCCTCTACGGGCCGCTGGAGGACGCCATCCAGATGGCCCTCGACCAGGGCGGCCGGCCCATCATGTTCCGCCTGCGCGCCATGATGGCGCACCTCATGGACGCGACGCTGCTGCACCTTGCCGGCCATCCCGAGTTCTTCCACAACGCGCTGGTGCGGCGGTGGGCCCACTTCATCCTCCCCAACATCATCAACGACGCGCGCTTCTTTGCCCGCTGCGGCATCCTGGATCGGCTGTTTGCCATGCAGCAGGAACCTAACGGGTTGAGGCGCGTGGAGATGCTGCTGGAGATCATGGCGGAGTACGATCCGGAGACCGCCACAACCGCCACGCCCCGGCCGTCCTCCGGCGGCATGGAGGCGACGGCGGTTGCCCCGGAGCCTTCATCGACCGCGGCGGCGGCGGCGGCGGAGTTCTCCACCACCACCCCGTCGCCTGCCTCCCCCTCGCAACCCCTCTCGGCCGGGGACGACAACAGCAGCAGCAATAACAACAACAACAACCACAACAACAACGAAAACGACACCGACAGCTCCCTCCCGAAAGCCAAAGCTTCGACGCCAGAGACGAGCCTCAAAGAGCGGCAGCAGGCCCGATCCCGGGATCCGCCAGAGACACCGCCACTACCACCACCACCGCGCCGGACCCCCGCCGAGACATCCCTGCGGCCTCCCGTGTCCATCACGTCGCCGCCGGAGCCAGGGCCAGGGCCGATGTCCCCCCGTGGGAAGGGATACATGGGCTTCCTCAGGGACGTGCTGCTTCGCACCGTGAACGCGGTGAACGCTGCGGGCGAGGCGTTCTTTGCGACGCCGGAAGGGAAGGGGGCAGGAGCAGGAGCAGGAGCAGGAGCAGGAGCAGGAGAAGGAGCAGGGGATGTAGTTGGAGATTGAGCTAGAGGGGGGCTTTGAGGGCGAGCGTGAAGAGCAGGTGGGGGAGCAGAGCGGTGGCTTTTTTCTTTTTTTTTCTTTTTTTCCTTTCCGTTTGTCTTTTGCGTGGGCATCTCACGGTGTGTTCTGGCTTGGGATCTCTAGGGGGGCCGGAGGGGGTTTCTTGTGTAGGTTGTGGAACCATGGGGTGTTGGCGTTTTTGCGGATAACAATGTATGATCATTTGTGTGTGTATGTATGTATGGATGTCCTCTCGGGCGAGGTCAAGGCGTTGGGGGTTCAGTCTTGTGATGCGATGGCTCGGAGCGATTTGGCCGTTTCGGCCAGATGGTCCGAGGGGGCGCTGGCGAGGATGGGACATGTCGGGAACCCGTTCTGCGATGCCTTTTGCTATCGACCACCTTGCAGGAATGCCATGTCGAGAGACGAGAGTTGTTCGCGTGCTCCTGGAAGGATTCCCACGGTGAAGTCGTTCAACCCAAGGAAAGACGCGGACACCTACCGCCAACCCCCGTTGGTGACCGATAGAGATGATCATGGAAGGGCACAGCCCCTCCATGCTGACCGGAACCCTGCCATGTGTCTGTCTTCCACCCAGATTTGAGACATGTACATTGGTTTCTACCGACGTGCCGAACTGGCTTGCCGTCCATGGCTGTATACCTAAGCAAGGAACGTGACGACAGCAAAACCACCACGATGCCTCGGTCGGATGATGCCTGAGGGCCTCTCTGCTGGGTTGCTTCAAGGTGCCAATTAAGGCTCCAATGGTAAACAGAACCGCTTTGCCTCTTCATCCGGCCCGTTTCTGCGCGGCACCCCGAACCCCGCGCACCCTGTCTCGGCATGCGATGACCGGTGAACCCGGTTCAGGGCGCTCTCAAGTACCTGTGATGCAGGGCCATGCCCGGCAGAAAAGCCAACGCCACGCAACCCGCTCTAGCAACGGCCACCGCAACAGACGACCCCGCAGACAGCCCAACCGGCTCGGTCGACCAGAGAGCAACCAACATGGCAAGACGGGGGTAGGAGCAGCAGCAGCAGAAGCAGCAGCGGCCGTCATAGCAACAGCGTCGGTTCTCATGCAGCGTGAGAGGGAGACCTTCTGAGCGCTGTACTATGGGGCATGCGAGAGGGAGCTTCGCCGGCTGACTCGCTGCCCACATAGCATTTAGGCATGCGCCGTGTGTGGTAACGTACAGCAGGCTGTGCAGGGCTAGGTGACACAACACACGCAAGTTCATGGAGGAGGGAGGAGAGGGAGGGGCTTTCGTCTCCTCCCCCCCCTTCTCATTGCGAACATGAAAAAGCGAAGGACGGGGTGTGAGATGGCTCCGAGGGGATGGGGTGTCCAAGGTCAGAAACGATTGGCAAGCCCGAACGAGAAGGACCGGGATAGAGAGGGTACCGCGGCGGTTGCATCGGAGCAAGACCGCCGTGGGCCATGCCATGGTTGGTGCTCGATGCGGCCACCATTTGACGGTGAGAAACCCGCCAAGTTGGAAGAGGTGACGAGAGGAGGAAGATGGGCACATGCCCCCGTGCTTGCGGGCTCGGGTTGGCCTGGCCCCAAAGCAAGCCGTTGAAGCTTTTCGTGAGCCAGCTATGGCCATGTCCGAGCGTTCAGGTCCGACGGACAGGGATTCGTGGATCTCGAGAGGGCCGGTCATCGGGGCGCTCAGAACCGGGTTGTCCGGACCCTGGGCATGAGTACGCTTGTCCTGCCGCACCCCCGGACCTCCCGGTTTGCGCTACGGCTTTTCACTCCAGTGGCCACGGGTCCCCGAGAACACCATGGCGATTGCCGGCCCGTGCTGGGACTTGTCCACAGGGCTCTTCGTTTTCGGGCCTTGATTGCCATGAACCCTTACGGGATGCTGCAGGTTTGGCCGAGAAAAGAAGACGTGGACACAGCAATGGCATACCTCTCTGCCGTGTGCGGTGCTCGCCAGCCTCAGGGGGGGGGGGCCGCACACGGTGGCACTGCATGCATGCTGCAGCGCAGCGGCGATACTACCGTACCCTAGCTCGCCAATCTCTTGGAGGATCTCGACCGGGGGGCCATCTGTCTTCTTCGCACGCTAGCGTCAACGTCCATCAGATCCGTGGATGGGTGGAATGGCGGCTGATTCGCTGTCGGTCTGCGCTGGAGGTGCAGGTCTGACGCTATCTTGCTTGAGCTGATGCTAGCAGGGTCTAGCAAGGACGTCGGGGACGTTCAGTCAACGCGAGCCGGCCTTTTCTTTTTCTTTTCGCTCCGCACGGGGACGCCATTAGATCAGAAAGGTCCTATGGCATGCACTGAGAGGGCTTCAGGGGGTTTTCACAATGGGGCGGAGACCGTGTACGTATGCGCAGCAGGACGCCCGGAGCGGATGGGGTGCCAATTGTCACCCCAAGCGATGGAAAACAGGGAGAATGGGAAGACGGCGATGGTTAGGTAGCGGGAGGCCAACCGGCCGACGGGGGCAAACGAGGGTCCTGCAGACCGTGGGAAGGACGGGCTGCGAGCTGCGGGCTGCGGGGGAAGCATCAGCGTAGCGACCCGGGCAAAGCCACCTCTCTTTTCTTTCTCTCTCTCTCTCTCTCTCTCCCTCTCTCTCTCTCGCGCAACCCGGACCTTGCTGTGTAAGCATAGGCGCGCTGCTCCTGTTCAGCCAGGATGGCGAGAGAGGGGAGATGGATTGTGGAACGTTGGGTTGGCCGCTCTGCCCGGGTTGCGACCTCAGCATCCGGATTGCGAGGAGAGCCAGCTTCCGCCAGGTCCCATGTCGTCTCAGGGACGTGTCAGCGTCTTCTGATCGGCTTAGCGGAGCATCAGGCTCGCCATCCACCATTGCGATCAACTGCTGGGGAACGGGCAAGGGTGATCCCAAGTGCAATGGCAAGACGCCATCTCCGCTTCGAGATTTTGATTGCCAAATGAGTTTTCAGGAGAAAACACGGGAAATGGAGCCCCTTCCACCACGGTCCATCCATATCAGGTCTTGAGGGCAGCTCGACCTCCACTGACTTGTACTGTAGTACATGCTACGCGTACATCCACCGGGGGGGGGGGGGGGGGGGGCGGAGAGGATGGCAGGCGCATGGATGCCACCCAGCCAGCAACCCTGCCCGATGTCAACGCTAAGGGGCGGTAGCTCACAGTTCACCTTTCCGCTCACGTCCACCCACTCGCACCAGGAAGCCTGCGGTGAGCTCGGCTGGGAAAGAATGCGCAAAGTCGACGACGTTCATTGACACCCAAGTTACCTTAGCTGCTCGCTGCTCGCTGCCGTGGGATCCATCCAACTTAGTTTGGTTAGTTACCCCGCATCCAATGCCGTTCAATCGGTTCCCCCCCCCCCTACCAGGTGGGGCTCTGACGTCGGGGTGGGAACTGGGCCCTTGCCTACACCATAAAGTCGTTAGGGGACGGGCATGCTCCCCCCTGGGTCAGTGCTACGCAGGTCGGCTGCGGTGGCTATTTGGTCCACGGGTCGGGAAGGGCTGTCTCCACCCACCTCTGACGCTGACCAATCATGAGCGGGGCTGTCGCTTGAGAAGCCTCCGGTAGCGGGGTGGTCCACCCCCCCACCCCTTCTCCCTCCCCCCAGGCTAGCCGCATCCATCTATCCCGCACCCTCAGTTTTGTGTTGTGCCAGCGTTCCGGGGCGAAGACAACAAACATGGGACCACCTACCTAAATGGGGGAAGGGGGACGCTACCCTGAGCTGTACGGCACGTAGCTAAGGAAAGAAGCGAGCAAGGTGACGTTGAGAAGTGCTGAGGTGGCAGGCTCGGGCTGGCAGCCAGGCAAGCAGGCAAGCAGCCAGGCAGGCAGGCGGGCAGGCGGGCAGGCGGGCAGGCAGGGCAGGATAACGTCAATCCCACAAGTGCCCGCGGGGATCCTTGCCCCTGCCACGCACTCTACCGTGTACACAGTAAGTTGACTATGTACGCAGTAGTTGGCTACTTTGTACATAGGACTCTCGACTCAAGCCTTATCTAGGTACTAATTATTACTCTTTCAACCCACCCTTGTTCATCCATCATCCCCCCGGCCTTGTCGCCTCCTCGTGACTGTGAAGCTGCCGTCATCTCAACCGAGTCAGCATAAAGGCTCAGCAATTAGCCATCTGCTATCTCGGCCATCAAGCCATCAAGCCATCCATCCATCCATCCATCCATCCATCCATCCATCCATCCATCCATCCATCCATCCAGCCAGCCAGCCAGCCAGCCAGCCAACCTCCCTCACCGCCAGACGCCCATTCCCTTGCTGCTGCTGCTCACTCTTCTCCGTGAAACAAAAAAACCCGTGAAAAAAAAAAAAAAAACCAGGGAGCCAGACCCCAATTCACCCGGGTTGCCATCTCCTTCCACGGGGATCTTGACACCCATTCGACACCCGAATCGAACGACTGGGGCCGCCCCGTTGCGTGACCGCGGCCCCAAGTGAGCCGTACAACAAAGAAAAGAGACGCCGTGCAAGCTCCCCTACAAAGCATCGTCCGACCCTCCCGCGCCATTCCCCATTGGAAACGTTTCACCGGTTTCCTCTTGCATCCTACCCGCTTCCTCCATCCTCGAACCACTTCAATCTGCCAAACATACGACCCTGTCGTCAACCCGTTCTCCCGAAGCCACTCCCGTTGCGCGACAGGCCACCCTTGCCGCCGGCACTCGCTCGACCAAGAGCCTCACCCCGATCCATATATTACCATTCAGGCTTCCTCCCCTCTCCTTCCCGTTTTCAGATCCTCCATCATGTCTGCAGATAACGGAATTCCCTCTTCTCCCTCCCCCGACATGTCTCATCAGCGCCGCGGCTCCTTGGGCACGGCTTCGGCCTTCACCACCCTCTTCCGCCACAACTCCGTCTCCCAGATCTCGTCGGCGCCCTTCCCCACGCCGCTTGCCGCCGCCGCCGCCGCTACCGATCCGCGCCGGAGGCTGTCGGTCACGACCCTCGGCCTGTCGGGAACGGGCACCTCGCCCACCACCCCCTCGGCTCTGCTGCGCCGCGCCAGCCTCTCGACGAGCTCCGACTCGTTCGACGAGAACGCCGTCGACGATGACGACGCCTCCCGCGCCGCCCCGCCCGGCAACCCTTTCACACGCCGCATGAGCTTCGGCGCACCCTCGGCCACGCGCCCCGGAGCCCGCGGCTCCATCAGCCCGTCTGCCACCGGTACGCAGCCCATGCCGATCCGTCCCAGCAGCACGGCCCGCGGTAGCCCTCCGGCCACGCCGCTCACGTCGGCCAGCCTCGGGAGCTACACGTGGGGCAAGATCGCCTACAATTCCGGTGCTCCCACAAGTCTGTCGTCCAGAGCTGACTCGGGCTCCCCTGTGCCTCGATCAGACCAAGGCTTCAACTGGTCCGATCGGCTTAGGTCTCGCGCCGAGAGCATCACCACGTCCGCACGGCCCTCCTTCTCCTTCTCCACCGGCCTCGGCACCTCCCCCCCGCGCGCCGGCCCTGCTCCCCCCATGCCGGCTCCCCGCCGCGACCGCGCCGTCTCGGTCTCGGACATGCCCGCCCCTCCGGCCCAGGCTCCCAAGCCCCGCGCCAAGCCGGACCCCTTCCAGGAGCGGATCCTCAAGGGCGACTTCTACATGGACTGAGCCAGCTCTTGTGGCTGCTCGGTCTTTTTTGTTTTTGTCCTTTTTCTTAATGATTCATTGCATGCATGCGAGCGAGCGAACGAACGAACGAACGAACAAACAACCAACCAAAAGAGTGACGGAGCGAGCGAGCGAGTGAGCATGGTCTCCCATCCCTTGCTATGGTTTGGCACCTTTGCGATTAGAACATTCTACGGCATCTCATGATGATCCTTGTTCCTGGCAACGGCGTTCAATCTTGGAGTTTTCGGGCCTTACGGGTTTATCTGTCCCTCTTTGGGCGATCAGAAACACATCCGGAGTTTGGCAGGCTGGGGTACGGTTTTCTTTGTCACTCTCGTCCGGGTTGGGACCATGTTTCAAGATGCTGGCTTCCATCTACTCCCACCCCCCCCCCCCCCCCCCAACCCCACCCCAAAAGAAAAGAAAAGATACAACCAACGGAGGTGGAGAGAAACATGATCGGCGGGAAGGTTTCACGGAATTTTCTGGAAGGATGCATACGGAAACGGGCTATTACGGACAACAGGGACAACAAGCACACATAGGGCGTAGCGGACTGGGCTAGGCGGGATCTCTGGGGAAATTCTCCACAGGTTGTGACGGACAAACGCATGTTTCTCTTTCAAGGTTACAGGTCCGCCCTTGCGTGGCAGGCTGGCTGGCGAGGTTCGCGCGGTGTTTTTGACTCGCATTTTAAAGTCAGACTGTAACGGCAGGATGGTGACATCATCGCTGGGTTGCTTTTCTCTTGGATTCACGGTGTTGTCTTTGCCTTTGCCTTTTCGAGGAATATGCAGGCACCTCTTGATGAAGTACTCGACAGATTGGACCGGTGAAGTGGCAAGTAAGTGTACTGTACCTACGCATCTGAATATTCTTTCTGTGTTTTACAAGAGGGGGTACCACATGATGCTCCTCGCCCGTCCGAACTTAGGTTTCATGTTGGTGTGGTAACCCGACCGGGCTTCTTATGTGAGCGTCATTGTGTCGTTGTGCCCAGCGTTCAACGGGTGCATCACCTCGTTCCCTCCCGCTCACGGACGACAGCTTGCATGTGCCTTGCCGGCCAACGTAACAAGACAGCTGGGATTCCAAGCGACCGGGCTCCAGGGTCGTGTTGCTGTATCCAAGAACCTACGAATAATACAGGGCTCGAATACAGCTTAAAACGGCATCCAGATCAACATCAAGATCCCAAGCGACCCTCAGCAAAGCTCAGCCGTTGCATCTACTATACGCAGCCCCGTCCCATCCGGTCCTAGCTCCAACCGCCACCTCCTCCAACCCCGGCACCAACCATCCCCCCGTCCGTCGCCGCGGCAGTCCCTGTCCCCGAGCCCCCAAACCACCCCGACCCGGTTACCCCTCCCCCTCCTCCTCCTCCGCCGCTCCCGGTACCACCACCCCCACCACTACCATTACTACTACCACCACCACTTCCTCCTCCTCCACCAGCACCAGCACCAGCATGAGCGCTCGCGTCATGCGCCATCTGAACAAACTGCAACACCCCATCCTCCACGCCCGCGCCACCAGCAGAAGCCCCGACGGCGGTGGCGGCGACGAACCGGCTCGCCCCGTCCCCCGGTCCGAGGCCCAGCTCGGGCCCGAACCCGAACCCGAGCCCGAACCCGCCCAGCGTGAGGTCCATGGCCTGGGCCAGGCCGTCGCCGAACCCGGTGCCGAACCCGGCGAGGGACGAGTAGTCGAACCATGGCGGCGTCGGGGCGGCGGGCGTGGCGGCGCCGTTGCCGAGCCAGGGCATGGAGAGCGGCGGCGGCGGCTGGGGGACAAAGTTGGCCGCTGTGGCTGTTGCGTTGGTGGATGTGGAAGGGGTAGGGGTCGGGACTTGGTGGGGGTCGGGGGTTGCCGTGGCGGAATGCTGCTGCTGCGGCTGCGGCTGCGGCTGCTGCTGCTGCTGGTTAGTAGACGATGTGGCCGGGTCGTAGACCATGGAGCTCCGGCTCATCCAGGCCCCGGCGGCCGCAGGCACGTGGCCGGGGGGCGAGAAAAGGCCATCGGCAACCCTGCTGGAGGGGCGGTGTCCCGGGTCGTTGGTGGCGATCTCGGACAGCAGCTGCAGCGGCGTGCTGGCTGTCGCCGGGTACTCCTCATGGTGCGTTGGCTGCGGTACGGGAGCCCTCTCCTCGGCGCCCTGCCGCGTGTACGCCGGGGTCGGGACGGCCGCGGCAGAGCCTGCGCCGGTGCTCTGCCTCTGCTTCTCCTCCTGCTTGCGGAACCACGTGCGGAGCATCAGCAGCACGAGCGCGAACTTTTGGGCGGGCCGGCTGCGCCCGTCGGCCGCCACGGCGCGAAACCTCTCTAGCAGCCTGTCGAGGTGCTGCTCGACCTTCATCTGGTCCTTGGTCATGAACCGGGACAGGTCGCTCTGCGACGATGAGACGGCAAAGTACAGCTTGATGAAAACAACCACGCCATAGGCGACGCGGACAAAGTTGAAGACGGGCAGGCAGCGGATGGTGTGGATGTCGAGGGACAAAAACGTGTCAAAGATGCCGTGGATGGCCGACAGGCAGGCAAGCCAGGCGTCTACATGCGCCGTCGTCAGGGGTTGGCGGAAGACTAGTGGCAAATCGCCGGCACCGTTCTTGCCCTCGTCGTCCGGATCCGTGTACGTCGCGATCTCATGCATGTAGAGGCTGATGACGTGGAAGCTTATCTGGAGCAAGGCTGCAAGGGAGGTCAGCGGGAGAAGGCTCCTCGCGGAGCATCACGGGCGACACGTACGCTGCTGCGTCAGGTTGGGTATCGAGCTGCGGTATCGCTCCAGCTTGCTCTCGAACCAGCGCAGCAAGTACTGCGTCCTGGGCTCGGAAAGGCTCGGGGTCGCCGCGGGATCATCGATGGAAAAGTAGATGCCAATCTCGTCCGCCAGGCGATGCGTCCATACCACGTGCACGAGGTCCTTGTCCGTGGGCAGCGCATCGGGCGACGAGCTGAGCACCTCCATGCACTCGTCCATAAACGGCGTCCAGCGCACCAGGTTGGGCCGATGGAGGGCTATGGATGTGTTGGTCGCAAGGAAGTACCCCGTTACCCAGGTGCGGCGAGCCTCGATCGATGTTGAGTCTACCAAGGGGTGCTTGCGGAGCGGATGGTCGCGTAATCCCGCAGGGAGATGCCGGGGCACGCCGCCTCGGATGTTCTTCCTCCGGCCGAGCCCGAGGTCGATGGCCATGACGACGGACATGTGCACAAGCTGGTAGAACTTGAGCTCCTCAAAGCGATCGGGCGGCCAGTGCCATATGGTGGCGATGTGGAGGGCCTGGATCAGCTCCAGGCTCTTGTGACCGCGGACGACGATCCTGTCAGCAAGCACCTGCATCAATTCCTGCGTCAAGGTTCGTTGCAGGGCCGGGAGCTCCGAGGACGCAGCCGCCATGATGGCCAGAAACAGGATTGGTTTGGTCGTGCGAAGCTCCGCGGCCGTCATGGATGGCGGGAGCGGCACCGCAGCCAAGTGCCTGCACATGTGGTTGGTGTAGCGCTGAACAAGCTCCGTGGCCAGCCCCATGGTGAGAATGCCTCTGTCGATGATGTCGGGAGGTGGTTTCTGAGGCGGGACAGCCGGTGCGTTAAGGCTCAATGCCTCATAGAAGGTCGTAGGTCGGCCACCGCCTGGCGCGTCCCTCTCGTCAAGGCTCCTCTTCAGCCCAGCAGCCGTTCTAGGACTTGCCGGAGGCACAGAGCTCATGGCAGTTTGCTGCTGCTGCTGCTGCGGCGGCGGCGGCGGCGGCGGTGGTGGTGGTGGTAGAGGCGGCGGAATATTAGAATACCCTCCCGCTACGGGACTCGGTCCAGGCATTTCCCCTTTCCTTCCTCCCGTTCCGCTTCCATACCCTATCCCCCCGCCACCAGCACCGCCAACCCCCGTAGCCGTGCCCACCCCTGAGCCCAACACACCCCTCCCGCCAACGCCTCCGACCCCCGCGCCCAAGCTCGCCGCCAACATATCAATCTTCCTCTCCAGCTCCGCCACCCTGCTCACGCTGCTCCCATCCCCTCCGGCGCCTACGCTCCGCTTCTGCCGCTTCCTCGCCGGTTCCGTGACGACGCACTCCCTTCGCGCTTTCGCACAGCGCTTGCACGGCCCCGCTCCCGTAGGGTCGGCGTCCGGCGGGAGCGGGTCGCAGCGAACCTTGAGCGCGCGGCAGGGTTCGCAGGCACGGTGTTTCTTGGCGGCGAGGGAGGAAGCATCGGGGTTGGCGGCGGCCGGGCTTTGACCTTGGAGGGGATTCGCGGCGTGAGGATCGGCGGGGTCGGCGACGGAGGTGGACGACGGAGGTTGCTCCTGGACGGTGGAGGCAAGAGGATTTGGGTTGGTATCGGCTGGGTTCGGAGCGGCGGGAGCAGGAGACGGTTCGGGTCCCTTGCTGTGAGGGTTGTTGGGGGAGG
The DNA here is from genome assembly GCF_042764415.1 of Remersonia thermophila. Taxonomy (NCBI): domain Eukaryota; kingdom Fungi; phylum Ascomycota; class Sordariomycetes; order Sordariales; family Chaetomiaceae; genus Remersonia; species Remersonia thermophila. The sequence continues at coordinate 3,534,606 of NC_092218.1, forward strand.
GTTCTGGACTGGCGGCGGTAGACGGGGATCGTTCCGAGGATAAGGAGCTTTGGGTTTGCACGGAGAGGGCGGCAGTGCTAGCTTCCTCTGTTGCTGCTATCCCCGACCTCTGTGTCTGTCGTTGTTCTTCTGCATGTCGGCGCGACTGCTCCTCCTCCTCCTGCTGCTGCTGCTGCTGAAGCTCTTGGCGTACAGCCTCGCTGCTCTCATCCGCTGCTTCATTGTCGTGTGTGCTTTCATCAGTGTTGTTGTTCAGAGATCGTTCGTTTTGATTTCCGCCATGTCCGTGTTGAGGAGCTTCCATGGTGGCTTGAACCCCTGGGATGGGGTTTGTTTTCATGTGCTCCAGAGCAACGGCCCAGAAATGCACGGCGGCCGGCGATGATGACGTCCGATATGCCGATTGGGAACCCAAGCGGCGCGCGTCATCTCGGAGCTTCGCTGGTCCGACATCCGACGTGCGTCAGCAGGCAAACAAAACGGTACGGGTTAGGGTTATACCTGTGGGAAACTCAAGACGACAACGACAAACCCCCCCAACAAGAGCCGCAACGCTTCCGTAAAGTAGTTACGACGAATATTAGAAGGCCATGTACAGGTGAAGGCACAAAGTAACGATCCCATAACAGAAGAGCAAGTAACGTAGGTTTGAAACAGCAACGCAGTGGTATCTTGCTTGCTTGCTTGTGTCTGGCAGTAAAATAATGAACGAGCAACATTAAGTGTATACAAAGCCGACATGTGCCAATCCAACAACATATGATCATGCTGCAGAGATGATGCCGTCCATGCCATATGCATGAATAGTAAAAAAAGTAAGGTATATCCCCGCCGATCCAAGACCAAAGCCACAAAATCTCAAAAAGATGGGAATCCACCGACCAAAAAAAAAGAAAAATCAAAACTGTGCCTCCTCCCTGAGCCGGCTCTTGCTCCCTTGCTGGCTTAACTGACCCATCAACATCATGCTTTCTCTTCGGCTCCTATACGGCTGCTCGTACGGAGCGGGCGTCAACCCATTCTCATACAGGGGTCGGTCATAAGACGGAACTGGCTTCAGTCCCTGCTGCTGCAGTTGCTGCGGCGATCCTTCATATCCGGCAGGCACCATGCCGTAGCTCCCTTCATAGGCCGGACGCATCGACGTCGTCTGCTGGATGCCGCTCGCATGAAGATGCAGCTCGTCCGGTCTCCCGCCGGTGCCAACGAACGGCCGTTGAGACGGCGGCGGGGTCGGCGTGCCCCGGTTGTAATTGTGCATGCTGGCCGCGTTCATCTGTGCCAGCTGCTGCATCGTCATGACTGGCGGCGGGGTCGGCGTGCCGCGGCTCGCTGCCTGCGCTTCGAGCGCCTCCATGAGGCGCTGGCGGTGGGGGGAGTCGCCGTGGGAAGTGGATGGGCGTCCATCCGAGGGACGGCGTTCCTGGAAGGCCGAGGGCAGCGAAGGGCGGCGCTCCTGGCGGTTTTGCTGGGGCGGCTGGAGGTCATCGACCAGCGGGAGCTCGTACTCGGAGGGGTGGATGCCGAAGATGGCCTCATAGTTCTGCAGAAACATGGCGAAGACCGGGGCCGGGATGTTGAGCGTGGGCGAAAAAACGATGCCGACGTTGCGGACCGTCATCTTGTTGACGTCGGCGTGGTCGATGATCTTGATAAGGAACGCGATCAAGTACTTGAGCAGCGCCGCGTTGGCCTGCGGGAGCAGCTGCACCAGCTCGGCCAGCGCCGCCATCTTCTCCTTGTGGTTCGTCATTTCGGTCACGGCGATGAACTGCCCACGGAGCTCGTTGGTCAGGATGGTGCTCGGCAGCTCGCGCAGGTACAGCTTGAGCAACGAGGCGATGGCGTGGATGTCGTAGAACTGCTCGTCGGCCAGCAGGTTGATGTCGCCCTCGTTGTTGAAGCGCTCGCGCAGCTGCTTGATGACCACGTTGGACCCGCTGAGCCGGAAGATGCCCTCCTCGAAGATGGCGTTTTTGGCATCCAGGTACTGAATACACCGGTACACCACCGCCGGCAGCGGCACCCGCACGTCGGACGGCGGGTTGTATCGGACCGCGTCAGCCAGCGACGCCCCGAAGGCCTGCCGCACCGGCCCGCCATATTGGCTGGCCGTTTGCTGGAGCTGCTGCAGCCCCACCAAGGTCGACGACGAGTCGCTGCCAAACAGCGACTCCTGCCCGTCGCTCGACGTTCTCGCCTTGGGGCCGAACCCGAAGAAGCTGCGCTTCCGCGCCTTCTTCTCCTCCTGGGTAGGCAGCGTGAGGCCCATGCCAAGCTTGCTGCCCCACGGCTCCGAGCTCGAGATGACCTGAGGGTCGCGCGGCGCCGAGATGGTGTACGAGGACGTCGTCGACATGCTGTGCGTCGACTCGTGGTCCTGCACCAGCCCCTGCTGCTTCCCCCGCGTCGGCACACCCTGCGGGATCTCGCCCTGCCGGGTGGTCTCGTAGCTCATTCCGATCAGGTTATCCTCCTGCTGCTGTTGTTGCTGTTGCTTCCCCGAAGACTTCTTCTTGCCGTTGCTTCGCTCGTCCCGCCGCTCGCCGGCATGCTCCTTCTTGGGGTTTTCGTCGTCCTCGGGATCGCGGTAGTCAATCCACCGGAGCAGGGCGTCGACCCACTGGTCGCGCTCCCTGTCGCTCTCGGCGCACAAGACATGCTTGGTCACGCTGTTGGGGTCCTTCTTCTTGGGCTCCAGGATCAGGAACGCGTGACGGTACTGGTTGTCCCCGCCGTCATCGGTGCTGCCCTGCGCCTGCGAGCCGTCCGTGTTGTGATGGGCCTGCTTGCCGATCTGAGCGCCCTTGAGCTTGATGGTACCCAGGTGCGCGCCGCCGGGGGTCTCGTAATACTTCAGAAGGGGCCCGTCGAGGACAAAATACCGCGCCTTCCAGCCCCCAAAGTTCTTGCCGCGCTTGGTGAGGTAGCCGCTGCGGAACGGCCGGCCGCCGGGTCCGGTCCTCTGTGACTCCGAGTTGCTGTCGCCGGTGGAGCTCCCCGTTTCGTCGGCGTTGGGCGGCAGCGTGTTGGTCGACAGGTACTTGCAGAGCTCGAGGGCCGTGGCGATGTCGAGCGGCGTGTTGAGAAGCTCGTCGAGGTACTGGTTGAGGGCGTTGCGCCGCGCGTCCAGCTTGGCAGGGGCGTGGCCGCTGAAGAGCGAGCGATCGGGCGTCTTGGCGGTGAAGGCAGGGCATTGCTTCAGACGCTGGTCGAGCTTGGCCAGCGACGCCGTGTCCTTCTCGATGCGCCAGAGCTCGCCGCCGTCGGCTCTTGAGTAGACGGCCAGCGTGAACACCGGGTCCTCCTCGAGCTGCGTCAGGGAGATGAGGCTTGCCCTCGACGGCTTCATGCGCGAGGACGCCACTTTGATGTCGATGGACGGCAGAGCATTGGGCGGCAGCAGCAGATCCGGATACTCGTCCGTCACGAAGCCCCTGTAGATCTTGGTCCGCTCCACGGGGCTGTCGACGCTCGATTTCGTCGGGCTTGGCGCGCCGTGGCCCTCTTCCTGCTTGATCTGGACCGGCCTCGGCGACTTGAGCACGGCGGCATCGCCGCCGGGCGACGGCGTTTGGAGGGGGGTATTTGGCGGGAGCGGGATGGGACCGCGTGGCGGCCGGGGCGACAGCGGCACGCCGGGGAAGTTACCGGCGCCAAGGGGCGAGAGAGGTGGCGAGCGCAAAGCCATGGGCCTCGGGCTCGCGGGGAGGCCGGGGCTCATGACGGCCGGAGCGAGCGATCGCGGATCGGACCCGCCGCTCAAGACACCCGCCAGGGACGCCGGCCCTCGCGGTGGAACGGCCACCGTCGTCTGGACCAGCCGCGGGCTCGCGGGCATATCAGCCGGCACGGCCTCGACCTTCTCAGACGCCTTGCGGCTGCTGCTCTTCTTGCTCTTCTTGGACAGGCTGCGCAGCTCGGCCTCCTTTTGGGCCAGGATAGCACGCTCCCGGTCGTCCTCCTCCCGGGTCCTCCGGCGGCCCCTCCTCTCTTCATCCACGTCGAGGATGTGATCGTAGTCCGTGTCGCTCTCGGGAGATTCCTCACGCGCATCGCCAGACTTGGGCTTTGCGTTCTGGAGGTGCAACGGCGCCGGCGGAGGCTTTCGCGGCGGCGGGGCGGTCGGCGGAGGAAACCCGGTGGCGGCGTTGTCCTCGGGCTTCGGCGACCGAGCCGGCAGTCCCACCGGGACTTGGGGCGGCGGGTGGCGTGGTGGCTCGCGCGGGTCGCGCGGGGTGGTTCGGGACGGCGGCAGGCCCAGATTGACAGGAAGGTCCTTGGCCTCCTCGGCGCGTTTGGAGGCGGCTTCGGCCTCCCTTTCCTGGGCGTCGGCGTCAAAGTTGCCCAGCGCGTACTCGCTCGCTTTGGGCATCGCATGGGACGGATCGAGCATCTCGGCAATGTCGGGCTGTGGTTCCACAAAAGGCGCCGCTTGGTTCGCCGGAGGAGTGATCGGATACGGCGCCAGCGTCGTGTCGAGAGGCGAGTGCTTCGGGACGTCGGGGTCAAGCGAGGTAGGAGATACGGGGACCTCCAAGACGCGCTCCTTCGGCGACAGGCCAGCGGGCTCGGCTTCTCTTGCGTCGGCGGGCACAGGTGCGTTCGGCGCCAAGCCCCCGGGCACTGGCGCCTGCCCGGACGACTCCATGACCTCCTTCAGCTTTTTCCTATACTTCTCCTTATCCTTCAGCGCACGTTCCAGGTCCTTGTTGAGCCCAAGGATCATGGCCCTCTGCTTGTCAACCAGCCTCCAGAGCTGGGCGTTCTGTTGCGACTGCGACTGCTTCTCCTTGAGCAGGTACAAGATGACCGCCTCGGCGCTGCCGGCCGCCTTGATGAGCTGCGCAACGTCATTGGGCCCCGCGGCGTCCACGGTGGCCTTGGTGAGGCCAGACCTCGTCGAAATGGTCGAGATGGACGAGTCTATGGAGGAATTTCGCGGGGGGTTTTTGACGGGCTCTGCCCGCTCGCTCGCCGGGCCGGCCATGGTCGAGGAGGTCTCGGGCGACGGAGGGTGCGCACTGGGCTGCGCGGTTACGACAGGTTTCGGGGCGATGCTCGCTTCATTCGTAGGTGGCACCGATTGTGAGAGAGCCGGTCTGGCAGAGCACAGTGTCAGTCAGCAAGGCCAATGCGGGCGGGCGCGTTGCGGAGGGAGTGCCGGGGGCTGCGGTAGGAACGTACCTGCTGATCGTCTCTTCCGGCGTGGTGGTCCCTGAGGACTCGCTGTTGTAATAGGTGCTTTCGGAAGACTGAGAGGGCTGGTTCTCGGAGGCTGCAGTGGTCACAATACGCGGGACGGCGGCGACCGACGCTTCCATAGAAAGAGGACTCGAAGCCGCTGGTCTGGACCTAATGCTCCCCCGACAGAAAGGTAAGCGAGGTTAGCCACTGAACGTCGGGCCAAGCACGAGTTGGCGGTTGCACCACAGCGCGGAGGCCGGACCTGGCATCAGAGGGTCCGGATGCGACCGTGGGATAAAGTGCTGATGGGTGTGGATAGGTTGGCTGTGGGTGTGAAGCATGTAGGTGGCGTGGGTGCGTGGATGTGTGTGTGTGTGTGTGTGTGTGTGTGTGGTGCGGACTCGGCGGTGGACGGAGTTTGGATTTCGTCCAGCCTGGGAGGCCTGGGAGGACAAGCACACGCCAGACCAGGGCCTCGAGCTTGCAGGACCGAGTGCTACCTCCAGCACCATGCAACACAAGAGGTGGTGAGGTTGGTGGTGTGTAGCCCGGGGTCCAACCCACGGCCACTAGAGAAGCGCCTGGTTTTTGTGTGGTGTGGTTCGGGTGTCCCGGGGACCCAAAAAAAAAAAAAAAAAAAAAGAGAGAGACCAGTGCAAACCGGTTCGTTCTCAATGCCAATCACCGCGGTGGAATGGGAGAGAAAGGAGGAAAAGGCCGTACCTTGGACCTGCAGCTGTGCTGGAGGGGTTCAACAGCGGGCTATTGGCCTCGTAAAGAAGCTGCGTCCTCCCGATGGTAGGGCTGTCCTGGAACGCCGAGTCCATGGAGCCCCGGAATGCTGAGCCGCAAAGGGCTGTTGGAGGGGGTGGGTGGTGTGTTTCTGACGGTGCTGGGCCCGGTGGCCGTCAGCAACAACAAAGCCGTGGTTTGCTGCTCGTCTCTGTCGCGGGCAGGGAATCCAAGGAATGCGATGTCGGTTGGGTGCAGCAGAATGGTGGAGAGGTGGTCCCCGTCGCTTCCAGGGTCGAGTGGGCGTTGCGGATCGGGGGGTTGCCGAAGAAATTAAAGCAGGACGCCTGTCACCTCGCTGAGGTTTCGAGATGGCCTGGGTATCCCCCAATTGGCGTTGCACTCCCAAGAAGCGTCCGTTTCGAGCCACAACGCTGGCAGTGTCGTCGGCATAAGTGGAAAGGGGCGGGAGGGTATGTCCAGCAGATGGAAAAAAAAAAAACGAAAGGATGGACTGAGGGACGATGATGGTGGTGGTGCACGCCTGGAAGGGGCCCAAAATTATGGGTCTCGTGGCCCGAGATAATCTTACAGAAACGCAGGTGGACCGTCTCACGGCTGGAGCTGCGTGCACGCGCCCATGGCGCTAACGACGGACTGAGCAAAGGTCGACAGCCAAGCATCCCCCCCCCCCCCTTCCCCCAGAGTGGATGGGGCGGATGGGGCAGATGGGGTGGCCCGATGACCTGCAGGTTGAAATCCGCTGCGAACCTGTGGATTCCTCTACAGGGCATCCATGCAGCAGAAATGGAACCCTGCTGGAAGCTTGTGTTGTGTTAAAACCACTCCACTCAGCTGCCTGTCTGCAGAATCCACAGCTCCTGCACGGGATCCGTGGATCCATGGATCCATGTCTGCTTCGGCGGGATCTCCATCAGAGCGAAACAGCAAAAAACCACAGAGACCCCCGACGACGATGGGCAGGCTGAGACGGCGAGGCCAACATCGACACCTCACATTTCCCAGCGCCCGGTGTTTGCTACGGTACCTTGCAGCGTCCCATTTCCACCTATCTTCGTCGGGCCTCAAGCCGGCCTGGCCTTGGCCGGGTCCCACCCCATCCATAGCGTCCCCCTAATTCCCCAATCCCGATGCCCATGTCAGGGGCACGGTCCCGGACCGCGGGTCTCCAGGCCGCTTGCACGGTACCAGAAAGCGTGGAGGAGAAGAAGAAGAAGGAGGAGACGCCTCGCTGTTGCAGGCCAACACCCAGGCCTCACCTCTTTGATCAAGTGAACGACTCCTCCAGGGGCTTGCAGGTTTCCCTGACTCAGTTTCCAAATCCTTATCAGGGCGCTCCGGGCTCCCACGACCCGACGTTTTTTTTTCAAGTTCGACAGGTTACAATAAGGGGTTTGGAAGCGTCCCAGGCCACTTCTCAATCTTGCACGGGACCGCCATGTCGGTGCACTTTTCGGCCACGGGTGGACGGCGATGCGATCTCGTCTGCTGTTGCCCATCTTCGACATGTGCAATACGCTACCTACGCAGTACTGTGTATGTACCTACCTACATACTTGGCTAGCTTACTTGATGGAGAAAAGACGGCGAGGGGGGAAGGGGGATGGGGGTTGACCCCTGGCATGTTCTGTCGACCAAGTGCCGTAAAATAGCCATAGATGTCTTAGTATAGTAGCTCACGATTCCCCTCCCCCACACTCTCAAAGAGGACGTTCATTAACTCGCTTTAGCGACCATCTCAGCCAAGGGGGGTTACAGAGCAAGCCGACAGCCGTTCGTTCATCTACTTCCCTACCTAAGTAGCGTATACCACAGAGCATGTAAGTCGCAAGATGGAAGGTAGCACGCTGAGCCGCTTCGAGGATTATCAATGTTTAATACCGATCCCGAAACGCCCCCTCTCCTGCTCGAAATGAACCTGCATCGCACGCATGCAGGAACCCGTAACGAGTCAGCCAAGGAGGGGACGGCGGTTAGGTTCTGACTTGGACCCTCTTCGGCCACGACACGCGATGGAATCGACCGTGGTCCGGTCCTGGCCACCTGGGGTTCTTCTGCGGGGCTCACGTTGACGTTGAATTGCTGGTCTCGACCACCGTCAAGCTCAAGAGAACGCCTCTCCTGATCAAGGTCACCGCCCGTCCCGCGTCTCCATTCCATGCCGCGCTGCTTGATGTTCCACAACTGACGGAGGGCGCCTCCGATCTTTAAAGTGCCGGAAGCCGAAATGAGAGGACGTCTGGCGCCACTACAAGCCACCCAAAGCCACCAATGGAGCCTCTCTTTGCTTCACCATGAGAGCCCTCGCTGGTAAGGAGCGGTGTAATGCCCGGATGGCAGCTCACACTTGAGAAATCCTGCTTGATCGTTTGCTCCCATACACGTGTAAACATTACCTATTCATCGCTCAGCGTGCCCGGCGTTATCAACAGCTCGACATTGGACAGAGCGCAACCTAAATCGGTCACCACAAAGGAAATGGCAGAGCGCCTGGCCTCGCGCGATGGCGATTGGGCAGCCCAAAAGGCACAAAACGTCGATTGAGCCGCTGCCCGTTCTGGCGTAGACGAGAGCGCCACAAGCATGCCCCGCAAGCGCCCGCGAGCTGTGGTTGGACGGCGTCTCATGGCGTTCGAGCCCCTGAATCTGCCAAGAGCCAAGAACCACGGGTTTCCATGTTTCAGACAGCAACATCTCCGGGCACGAGACTCGAACATGTCCAGCGAATTGAGGATGTCTTGCTTGAACGAGGACGATCGGCAGTTTTTTCCCCCATGAGCAAACCGATTCCGAAAACAGCAGAAAACGACAAAAATAACAGCTGGCGGGCGCTTCTGGTCATCGCGCCTGCGCTCATCCGAAACGCCATGAGCGAGAGAGCCTGGCGGGCAGCTTGGCAACCGAAGTCAGCCAAGCTGCGCAACGATTCAGATGACGCAGTGATCTTCACGACCAGCGGCGTCCCGGTTTCACGTCGCCCGTCCCGGCTCCTCCCGGAGCCGCATTGTTGTCCATCTCCAACGTCCTTGAAATCTGGGGGAGGTTCTTCTGGAAGGCCAGGCGAACCGGCCGGCTTCGACCCAGGTTGGCCATGGCGTCTGAACTCCGATCCCCTCGTCCCATCTTCATGGACGGCCGTCTGAAGTCGCACGCTGCGCCTCGCGCCAGGACAAGCCCTATCTGTCTACACCGTAAAAGCAGCCTTTGCCTGTCCAGTCCGAACCAGAGAAAGCCCACGGAGGGTCAGTATGCTCTACGGTGTACGCAGTAGGTTTCCCTCCACGGACAAAAGTCACCTTGAAGCTCACCCCCCGTCCCGGAACAAATACGGGTTCTTTCTGCAAGGGAACGCCCGCAGACACCGCAAGGGCAATTTGTTTGAACAACCGTTCGTCCACAATGACACAAGCGAACCGAGGCGGACTTTGCCGTCAGGTCTTGCATCAACGTCGCCAACACGAGTCTGACAGGGGCCGTCGCAACGGCCGCATTTGAAACGCCGTTCAGTATCCATCCGTCCCCGGACCCAAGAAAGGCCGTCTGGCTGGCTGGATGCATGCATGCATGGATGAATCTGATATCTTTTCCAGATCTGGAGCTGACAGAGAACCCACGAGTCATTCCTGCTGCAACCAGCGTCGCCGACGCTATGTCGTATCACCGTAATGTCTGCAAAAAAAAAAAAAAAAAAAAAAAAATGAAGAGCCATCCTTCGCCTCTTTCGCCTCCTGCCCAAACCCTCACCACCCCCAGGGAGGAGAACTGCCCAACATCCGTTTCATCCTCCACGGCCCCTCCATACAGAACAGAAGACGCGATTGCTGCCGACAGGTCTGATTGACCGTCGGGCGTGCTCATGCTGTACGACATCATCTCGGGCCGGGCTGCATGGCGACGCCACCGCATCATGAGAGGGCACGGTCGAGATGACAGATCAGCGGTTTGGGAAGATATTTTGCAGCATGTCTCGCGGCCTAGTGCCCGTGTCTTCGCGGTGCCCAATGCCAGATAGATTGTCCACATGTTCCCCCCATCACCACCACCACACGCTGCCCGCCGGCCGTGCTTGGATCTTGCTATCAGACAAGACAGCTTGTGTAGCCTTGGGGTCTGTGTTGCTACGTGGGGCTGTCATGGCGTCTGTCGCTGCGCATATCGGACGAGCCCTGGCTTGTGGTGTCACACACAAGCCTTGGGGTTCGTAGGGCTCCTGCCCATGACTTCATTTCTCCTTCAGCTTGTGCAGGCCAGATGATCCGGCCACGTCCATGCATGGCTGGGTGACAGGCTGTCCTTGTTTTCCGAGTATAGTCATGTACCTGGTTTCGTACCTTCCAACAAACGAGCTTGCCTGCATCCAAGGCAGTCCATGAAGTTCCATCATTGTGTCTGGTCTGTTTTTCTGGTCCATGGTTCAACCTTCAAGCTGTTCTCGCATGCCCATCATCAAAAACGAACCCACATCGCCTCGCCCAACCATGGTTCATCAACACATGCTTAAAAGCATATCGACGGCTCTTCTCCTCCTAGGGACCAAACCCCTGATGAGATGATGCAAACCACCCGGTTAGATCTGTCATGCTGGTTTGGAAACAAACGGCTAAGCGTTCTTGGGTTCCTGTTTGACGAGGGTACCCCGGAGGAGTTCTCGAGAAGCGGTTGCTGGGGAAGGGTTCACGTAACTAGATGCGGTTTCCCAGCAGGTAGGAATCAATGCCATGGATCGCAGGCACCATATGTGGTCTAGAAAATCAAGCCTTCATGGACCCTTGCTAGCAATACATCTCAACACTCAGGAGATGCATATCTCTCATGTTTAAGAAACCAGGGGGAGCAACTTCTCAACTAACAACAAGCATTACGTTTCGTAGAACAGAAATATCAGTTATCCAGAACATCCCATCATGCGTCATACCGTCGTGCCTCATGAATCACCCATCCCATCCTTCACACATCCTACTCGCCAACGACATACCGATACCCCTCCCGCTCCCCAAGCCCATTCTCCCACTCGCGGAACCGCACCCGCACCGACTCTGAACCGTCCCTCGACCTCTCCCTCTCGCCGCCGTTGTTCCGCCTCGAAAACCCCTCAACATATCGAAACTCCCTTCCCTGCTCAAGGAGACGCTGCGGCTTGGGGCTCGGCTTGGGGATCGGCTCGCGTGGCGGCGGAGGAGGAGGCAGCGACGGCACGGGGTACGGCACGGGGTACGGCACGGGGACGCGCACGGGCACCACCCGCTCGCGCTCGACGATAACCTCCCGGTCGCGGACCCTTGAGGCGGAGCTCGATCTCGATCTCGAGCGGCTGCGTTTGCTCTCCTTCTTCTTCTTCTTCTTCTTCCGCGCGGGGGCGGGCTCCGACGTGTCCACCTCGACGGTGATGTAGGCCGGGCTGGGATCGTGGTGGTGGACGATGGCAGGGGGAGGGGGCGGGCGGAAGACGATGAGCTCCGTCTGAGGAGGTTCCGGAACCGGGTCCGGGTCCGGGGCCGGGATGATGGTGGTCGTGGTGCGACGGCGGACCTCGTGGATGCCCGGCTGGGGAGGGTCGGTCAGGTAGAGGTGCTTCTCATAGCGGTGGCTTCGACTTGACACTGAGGGGAAGGGAAACTGTCAGTTGGCTGAGGGGATGGCATGGGATAGGGGCAAGGATGGCAGGCTTACTTTTCTAGGGCTGGTGAGGGGAGATCTTGGAGATCAACGATTTGCTCTGTCCAACGATATCGAGACGTAGTTGTTGATCCGTAGCCGTCAGGGCTGGATCTTCAACCGGGGCCTTGGGAGAGAAAAGACATGATGAGGTGAGCGTGAGGGGGGGCCGGTATTAGATTGGTTCGCTCAGCCAATATGGCTCGTCGACATCATCCGGTTGACTTCCAAGGTCACGACATTCATGGCCCTCTCCTCGCTGTCATCATCTGTTCCTTGATCTCGCTGCCCCTGAGTGTTGATCCCTATGACGTCATGGGGCTCCAGTCGGTGGTGGGGCAGTTTTCATCTGAACAAATTTCCCAGTCTGATGGTAGATTGGGTTCCTGAGATGTCGTGTACATTGCAGTGTGTATTTTGGATGCCAATGCTTCCAGTTCAGACAGTTAATGGTTAGATGCCATTGAGCTTGTGGCTTTGTAGTTTAGCCTCTCTGCCTCGGCGATAGTTATACAGGGCGAAGCGCAATTGTGGATGGGCCCAATGGTTGACACCAAACAGGATGTATTAGTGGATGTCCAGTTCCCGTCAGGCGCGTGATAGACAAGACCCCGGTCGGTCACGGTAGACAATATTCCCCCATCGTGACCGTAGTTGACTGGTGTTGGCCAGGTTTCCAAGACCCAAACAGACACCGGGAGACCAACACGCCGCCGGTGTCGTAATGTGCCCGCAGCCACACCCACAGCACCGTTCAGCAAGCCAGCCATGTGGCTCAGAAGGCTATAGACGAACAATGAGATATCAGAGAAGGTTCCATGAGGAAATCGGAAAACCTCCATCCAGAACAAGACCCTGACTGATATCTTGCTATTATACTTAGAAAACGCTGGTCTATCGCGCTCTGGCGACGTCCATGCCACCCAGGTCTAGCCGTTCCCGCGCCATACAATGCCCCGTAATCCCCCGAGTCTGGTATCGTATTCCCACAAACATAGGTATCTCGGTAGGTAGGAAATTTCGCCCTTGACACGACCCAACCCGAAAAGCCCGTTACTCAAACAGTGTATGCCAAACCATGCCCACCATCCATGTCAATGCGCCGCTCCGATGCCTAAAAAGAAATGCAACAACTCCAAAACGAGGCGAAATATCAGCGCTCCCGGGTCGTCCCGCCGGAGGACCCAACGTGGTTGCAGCCCGGTCGCGGCCGGTCTGGCCACCGAGTCGCCGGCAAGCGACGGTGGCGCTGACGATGACGAGCCCCCGTTCCTCTATACCATGGGAGCATCTTGACTCTCGCCGTTGCTCTCATCACTGCTTCCGGGGTTGCCAGTGTTGTTGATTTGGCCGTTATTGCCGTTGTTGGTGATGCTGTTATCGCTGTTGTCGCCGCCATTGTCCAATAAACTGGTAAAGTGACCCACGACCTCGGGCAGCGTGCGCCCGAGCCAGCCGTGGTCACTAGCCATGATTCGCGTACACACCTTCCTGATCTGGTAGCGCACAGCCAGCCAAAGCTCCTTGTCGTGACCCGGGGCAGCGACGACCTGAGCGCTGGGGATGGACGACAGCATCAGGGTCTCGGGGGCGCACTGTAGGGCGGGCGTCCTAGGCGGCCCTTTCGGCACGAAGATGTGGATGGCGGTCAGGTAGGGAAAGACGGACCAGATGCGTATGACAGCATCGTGCCGCGGGAAGTGGCCCAGGTACTGCAGATCGACGCCGACGTTGTGGATGAGGCGACGGTCGAAGGCCTCGCCCTCCGGCATGGGCGGCAGTTCCTGAGTGGTAGGGCGGAGCAGCCTAGGGACGGGATCGTCGCTGCGTAGATAAAAGATGTCGCGGTAGCGGTTGATCCAGAACCTGTGCTTCCCGAACCGGTGCAGCATCTTGCCCTTGAGGTATATCTCACGAGAGAGACGGCACACGCGGCTCAGCACCTGGTCGGCCGGCGGGGAGAAGGACAATTGGTTGTTGGCGATGTCCATGAAGATGACCTGCGGGCCGGCGGCCGCTGCCTCGAAGATGGCCGCCTGTAGCTCGTACGGGAGGGCGGCGAGGCTGGGCTTTCCGGCGTCGGCCGGGCACGTCCCCGGAGCATGCGCCTTACCCACGCCGGAGGTGGCGAACTGAGCCGGGTCGTCCGGAGCCAAAGCAGACGAGTTCATGATCATGAGATAGATATGCTAAGAGGACAACAAGGGAATGATGAGGCCAGAGGATTGACAAGAAGGCCGACCTGAGGCATGCAAGTGGCAAAAGAATTCCCCAGCCGCCGTCGGAAATCTGTCAGACGTGAGAAGAGCAAAACGTACACCTGGAAGGGGGGAGGGCGGGAAAGCAGCAGCGAGGTGCCCCAGTGAAAGGGCTCCCCTCTTGCTCCGGCTCTGTGGTGTGTTGCGTGGTGAGACAAAGTTCTTTTCAGAGAGAGTCCGAGTCATCAAAAGTTGGATCTGTCACCTGGTGGGCCTACCCACGTGGGGCGACTTTCAGCAGGTACATGGCCAGGCAGCGCCAGCTTAGGCATCCCGGAATCTCGGCATCGGCTTCGTAGTATTTGGCCCCACCTCCGCATCAACCCCCACGATCTGTGGTCACAGATGGTGTTCACTTTGCAGACGAGGAGCCGGAGCGTTTACCGTTATGCTATTCAAAGTCCGCCACCCCGCCCAAACCGTCGCCATGATGTAGTTAGTGTACATGGTGTGTTATCCAGAAGCGCATCCCCTATGCAGACCTTCAGGTACCTTGAATCAAGTACGTAAGCGACCCAATTTGAAGCCTCGCTGGCAGAAGTTCGAGATCCACTCCAAACGGGTCGCTGCCCAGCACGTGCTCGGCTTCCGGGCGGGTCTACAGGGTAAGGTGCCTGAGGCAAGATGAAAACGATGGCCTCCGGAAGGCTTTCAAGAAGCGTTCCGACAACCTGTGTAGGGAGACTAGGTGAGTATGGACCTGTCTCGGCCCTGTGTCATGAAGGAGTTCTTCAGCAATCCGCATGTGTCCACCGTCTTGATTCGCTCTGCGGCGGTTGCTTCCTTGTCACAGTCATTCACAGCCATCATGCAACGGCGCTAGCCGGATTCGGAAGTGCCCCACAATATGCCGCACTGGGCCTGACCCCGGGCCTGGATGGAGCTACCACACACATCGCGGGGCATCGTTCAACTTCTTTCTCTCCAGTCGGAACCTAGCCCAAGCCATCTGTCCTGTCAACCCCCGCCGCCAAGATGTCAAAAACCATACAAATCACGTCGCCGTCGCAGTTCACCAACCTGCTATCGAGCTCCAGGTTCGTAGTGGCCGACTGTACGTCTCCCGACCCCTCCTCCGTCGCCGTACCCCGCCATTCGCGCCGGAAGCTGGTCTTTCTCGGTCCGACAGGAGCGGCATGCTGGTCTGCTCTTGACCCCCAGGCTACTTGCTAACCTGCCCGTTGGGGGTTTACCACCTTAGTCTATGCCGACTGGTGCGGGCCGTGCAAGCAGGTCGCTCCCATCTTTGAGCAGCTCTCGAGCGCGCTCTCACACCCGGGCGTCCTGACCTTCGCCAAGGTCAACACGGAGGAGCAGAAGGAAATCGCTGCGGCCTACCGCATCACGGCTCTGCCGACCTTTGTCATCTTCCGGAATGGCAAGGTGACGGATCGCGTCCAGGGGGCTGACCCCATAAAGCTGCAGTCGATCATCAGCAAGCTCACCGACGCCGCTTCGGGTGACAATGCTGCCGAGGCAAGCGGAAGCGGCAGCGGTGCCAACAACGGCGAGAACTGGCGAGGCGCTGCGCTCCCCCGCGGCTACGGCGACATCACAAAGGAGATCGAGCTGCGGCACTGCGAGCTGCTCAACGTCGACCCGGATGTGGGCAGCGTTCGCGTGCTCTTCGACCCGAGCAAGCCCAGCGCGCTGGCGGGCAGCAAGGGAGCCAAGGACTGGGTGGAGAGCGACACGGACGAGCAGCTGCTGCTCTTCATGCCGTTCCAGTCCATGTTGAAGCTTCACACGCTCCAGGTCAGGGAGTTCCAGCCCAGGGACGTCGTTGCAACCCTGCTGACACGCAACAGCTCACGTCTCTACCTCCCAGCGGCGACGACGACGACAATGACGACGAAGACGTTCCCATGCGGCCACGCACCATCAAGCTCTTCACCAACAAGCCGCACAACCTGGGCTTCGACGAGGCTGAGGATCTGAGCGCCACGCAGGAGATTGAGATCTCGCCGGAGGACTGGAACGCCGAGGGCACGGCGAACATCCCCCTGCGGTTTGTCAAGTTCCAGAATATCACCAGTCTGGTGCTGTTCGTGGTCAATGGGGATGGTGACGGCGAGAAGACCAGGTTGGACAGGGTCCGGTTGATTGGAGAGGCTGGTGAGAAGCGCGAGATGGGCAAGCTAGAGAAGATCGGCGACGAGGCGGGCGAGTAAGGGCAGGAAGTCTCCACGCCCTGCTGCCTGCAGACCGGGTGATTGATGATAGATGGGCTACGATTACGACGCATAATAGCATAGATGACCTTGGCCATGCCAGTCATTTCCCCGAGATGTTGGTCGGTGGGCTTCCAGCGCCCGACATGAGAACGCTCCCTCGGGAGAATGCCGTTTGCCCCGTGTTGCCAACGCGGCGAGCCACTCAGCGGCGGACACCCTCTCCCAGGAACGCACTCTGCAACTATTGGAGCCATGCGGATTTGGCGCGCCAAAAGCCTGAGCATTTCTATTCTGGGACCGGCTGGCATGGGCATTTGCACGTTCATGCGACGCGGATTCCCAGCCAGCCGTCCCACAATATTAGCCCTTCTCTCTTGACCACTAGTTTCTCCTTCCACCGGCGCGCTCTGACCAAGGAGCGCAATCGCCAAGGAGAGTGGCTGGCAGTTGAGAGACAGCTAGCCCGTAAACATGCATAGCAGAGTAGCACGCGCGCACGCAAACACCAAACGGCAAGATTGGGATGGAAGGGACGTGATATGTCCAGCCACCGCGTTACCACCCAGCGCCTGTAAAAAAAGGTTCCTTGGTGGACTGAAAAACGCGGCGGCCGGCCCGCAATTATGATCTTTCTCGCGGAAGCTCGACACTACAAGGACCATGGGAAGAGAGGCTCTGTAGCAACTGACTCGGGGAAAAAACAGCTTCCGCTGCCGCACGAGGAAAAAAAAGGAAGTTTTTCTTTTGGAACCGGGCCTCCCGTCAAGAATTTTATAGATTGGTTCTGGCCGGTGGGTCCCCTCGTTAAGCGGGGCGGAAAAGTTGATCTTCCGGAGGCGGGGGCCTTGACGGTAGGTGGTTATCTTGGGTATGGACCTGAGCTTATCGCCCATCCTCCTCAGACGACGAACCAGTCGCCAACCCGAGCCGTCCGTTAACAATAGGTCAGCCACAAAAATATCTGCAGTTGAGGGTGTCTTGTGCTTGTACTGTATGGAGTGCTAAAGCAATGCGGCGGGGCTAGTTCAACGCCAGTTCCAGCATTCCGAAATGACCAAGGCCTGGACATGCTGAGTGTATCGACGACATCAACAACTGCATTGTGGGACTTTCGGAGTCAAAGTCCTTCGTCTGTCTTACTTGGATCAGATCCATGGGTAAGTTATCTTGAATCATAGGACGAGAGCCACTTACTATACCCCAGGCACCGGAAGCTACGCTAACAGTGTCAAAGCACACTTAGCCTACTGTGCGACTAGCCCCACCCCACGTTTCCTCTTTTACATTGGAGCATTTTTCTTCTTGATTTGTGCTTGGGACCAAGCCAGCTTGACTTGCGTTGACTTGACATGGGTTCGCTATCTCACCTCACTTCCTGCCGCCTATCCCCTCCCTCGAACACGGCGCCATGACCTCGACTTTGCCGGGCGGCAGGTCGCTAAAACAGCACCTCGAGAGATCGCCGAGGGATGTTTTGTTTCGAGTTTTGGGTTGAGAGTTCAGAGTTACTGCCTCAGTATTCTCCGCCTATAGGGAGCGTTGATGACTCCTTCACGGTACTACGTCAGGCTCCAGTTGCGCACACCTACACAGTAGACGTTTGGGGATCATGCTGGACAGTAGCATCGCTCGTGTTCGCTGGTTTGCACAAGGTTTCACTTTGACATTATCCAGGTTTCTTCTGACCAGGAGTCGGCGACCTCGCTTCTCGCCTCACATGCCCCTCAGCTGTGGGTTATCCGCATTAGCTCTGCTCGCTCCGGGTTTTTCGCATCCAGCTCTGCCTTGGCTCGTCATGCTGCACCACGCACAGTCCGATGTCAGCTCAGCTTCTCCCCCCTCCCTCTTTTCAGCACGTCCCGCCCTGGCGTCCGGCGTTATCCGGGCCCAGATCAACAATCATCCTACCCTCCCTCCCTCTCCGCTATAGGAGGCAACCTTTCACGGGACAAACCCCGGCCGCCTCCGACCAAGAAGTCAGGACAAGGCCTCCTCCCTCCCCCCTCTCTCGTTACTTCCATGCCCCCTCCCCGCGGTGCCCGTTGCTACGCTACCTTTGCGCCATCACCACACACGCGCTGCATCGCCGACTGCGACAGTCGTTTCAATCGCACGCAACCATGGGTCCCCAGATCGGTAAGCATGGTCCGGGAAGCCCAATAAATTGGGACGCTGCAGCACTAGGAGGTGGCCCCCTATGTGCTAAGAATAGAACACCATCCTCTCCACCATCCTCCACGACGAGCACCACGGCCACGTTCCATGCACCTGATGACCTACCTGTGACCCTGTTCTGCAACAAAAAAAGTCCCTTCCCTTCTGCCCTCAACTGACCTCCACTGCCGTCCCGGCCTGCCTATTCGACGCACTGTGATGTCCCAACAAAGGACCCCATCAGAGTCGGCCGACTGGCGGTCACCGTTCCGTCGCCGGCGCTGGCGCGGTTGGTTTGGAGACCAAGGATTTTCGCCTCACGGGTTGCTTGAGCCTCGGCTTTTCGCCCGAACAAGAGAAGCACTAAGATGATATCGTCATCGGACATCACGTTTCCGGGCGAGAAAGGGCCACAAACCTGACCAAACGTTGTTTTGTTGCCCTGTTCCTCCCCTCTTCGTCTTCCCGTTCTGGTCAAGGCCGTCGGATAAGCATCATCCATGGTGAACGGCTGTGCTCTGCTTGCCGCCCGTTTCGGTGTCTCCCTGCGTCCGACCTGACCAATGTCCCGCGTGGGAGGATCGCCGTGGCGTTACGGAAAGGGCTCTGCTCTCGCCCAGATCGTTTCGTTGTCTTTCCCGCCCGCCAAGGGGAACCTGCCATGCTCGAGCAAGGCCGTCTGTATGGTTTGGTTTGCTCCCGCACATCCACACGCACACCCCCTTGGCCTCGTTTCTGATATGTCGCTCGGCTCGTTCCCGAGCCCAAAGCACGCATAGCGGTCTGGCTATGACTGGGGATCTGGCTGGCTAGCTAGCTGGCTGGCTGACCCAAGCGAGGCGAAGAAGCAAGTAACCCTGCGATCCTGTCATCAGGATCTGCCCTTCTCCCGTTCGTCCTGTCAAGTGACAGCAAACGAGGAGGGGGGGAAGACCTTGCGTAGGAAGATCCAAAACCCATCAAGCCCCCCTGCAAGCTCCCACACATGACAGAGCCTCTGTAAACTTCCCTTTCCCCGCCTCGGTGACACTTCTCCGCCAAAGCCGTGGCCTGCGTCATTGTCTCCATACCACGAGTTGCTTTTCCTGTGCCATAATCAGCTTGGGATCTCGATATATCCCCCTTCTGTGGTTCGCCACTTACCTTGGGTCTTGATTGGGACTTCATAAGCTGCCGCTCTGCATGCTCCCTTCCCGTCTTACACCTTAGGATTCCATATCACACCTGCGAGGCGTCCAACAGCAGCGTGCGAGAAAACGGATCGCTTGGAATCCCTACCACCCGTGAGGGCTACCGGCGTTGTTAAATCCCAGCCAGCTATTATTTTCTTTTTAAAGATTGAAGCCTGCCGTGACCACCGATCTGGGAGGCTGGACCGGTTATATACATCACCACAGACGGGAAGCGACCTATCATCACGGGAAAGACGGCTGGATAAAGAGGGCTTTTGAGCAAACACCCGGGTCGCCGAACGGCAAACAGCGTATCGCGGCCATCACCACGGGCTCACGATACATTTCCCGGCGAAGCGAACCGAAACGGCGGACCGTCAACGACGACCACCATGCACTACGACCAGACTCGTTCCTCCCCTTCTCCCGCCTCGACGGCCGAGACGGGCTTCCCCAGGTTCCGACGCCTCCCTCCCGAAATCCGCAACATGATCTGGGAGTTTGCGCTCCCGGAGGGACGGGTGTACGAGGTACTGGACGCCCCCGGGGCCACGCACAAGACGCCGGCGGCCGAGGGGCTCATGTTCGCCAACGTGCACGCCGAGCCGCCACCGGCGCTGGCCGCCGTGTGCCGCGAGAGCCGGTCGTTCGTGCTGCACCACTACCGCCCCCTGACGCTGGGGCGCACCACCAAGTTCGTCGACCTCTCGCGCGACATGCTGCTGCTCGAGCCTTACTTGCTCGTCAAGCGCCTCCATCGCGTGCTGCGGTTTTTGGGCCAGATCCCGCTGGTTTGTGACCAGATGACGAGGCTGGCTCTGGGGACGTCCTACGGGGTTTACCCGGGCATCTTTCACCCCGTGCTGGGGAGGAAGGTGGCCAAGGACAACATGGCCAAGCTGATGGCCGGATTGGCAAGGTTTCGGAGGTTGCACACGCTGGTGTTTGTTGTGCATCAGGAGTTTCAGTTTGAGTTTGACTTTCGGTTTCCAGGGACGCTCACGCCGATGCCGAACTACGGGGCAGCGGGCACGGCAGCGATGGGTGGCTTGTTGGCAGCCTATCCGAGTCCCCCGAGCAGCAGCAGCGGCCAGTCACCATCTCCATCCTTGTCATCATCCTCATCACTATCATCACCAACGCCACCGCCCTCGCAGTCCTCCCACCCCTCCGTGTGGCCTCGTCCTCTGCCACAACCTCAAGCCATCCTCCAACCTATGTCCCTAGCACCGCTCACTCCACAGCAGCAACCCTCATCGCCACCACCGCCACAGCAGCAGCAGCAGCACCACCACCACCGACAAATACAACAACAACTACAACAAGATCAAAACCCGCAGCAGCCACGGCCCTCGATTTCTCACCAACCACCATCACAACAAGTCCACCAAGCCTACCGTTTCAAGTTTGACATCGAGTCCAACATCAACACCCCACCCCGCCGCCCCCACATCAACGAGTTTTTGTACTACCCACTCAAGGAAGCCCCGCCGCGCGAGTTTGACGAGTTTGACGCTTACGAGGCGTACGTGCGTGGCGGCAGCGGCAGCGGCAGTGCCCACCACGCCAACGCGGCCGGAGGTGGGGGGGATTGCGCGAGCAGCGACGGCGGGGGGAGGGGGTGCTGTTCCTGTTGCTGGTGCGGGGCGGGCACGGGGGCGTTCGGGGGCGGGTGTGGACAGACGGGGAGCGGGAGGCTTCACGAGGCAAAGAGGTGGGATTATTGCTTCGCAGCAGCAGCAGCAGCAGCAGCAGCAGCCGCCGCCGCCTCGGGCGGTGCAGCTGAGGAGGAGGAAGAGGACGGGGAAGACAGCGAGTGGCGCGACCCGTGGCCGACCAACGAGGATTGGAGGAGGTTCCGAAGGCGATGGGTGAGGGCCATGGTGGCAGCGTGTTTGCCTCCGCAGCCGACGGGAGCCTCGGGGTGGGCGCACCAGGAGGCGGAGGAGGGGGCGGACCGGACGTCAGAGAGAGGATCGGCCGGTGGGAGGGCATGCGCATCGGCGACGAAAGGGGTAGGTGCAGGGAAAGGGGCGGCCAAGAGGAGGATGGCTCTGCCCAAGTGGAGGATTGAGGGTGCGAGCTTGCTGTGGAGGTATACCAAGGGTGCGGGACATGCTCCGTGATGAAGGGAATGTCACCATAGGATTTTGGCATCATGACGGGGGGTCGGCGGAACTGGGGGAGGGAAAAGACAAGACGGACCCGGGGGAGACATTGCTCGGTTTCCGCTTTCGTTGGCTTGAGATACCCTCGCTTGCTTGCTTGCTTACCATGCGCTGCTTTTCAGAACAAGACCTCACTTAGAGTAAAGATACATATTTAATCACCTGTGCTTGCGATTGCTCGATGCTTTCTCCCCCACGTCTCCTTTGCCCGTCGTGAATGGTGAGATCGGGAAAGCAAGATATCAGCCTCGAATCGCGCAAATACACTGACCGAGGTGGTGTAAGCCGCGGCGTCGATTCTAGAAGGACCCTGCCGGTCAGGTGACAAGAAGTGCGGCTGTGCTACGTTTTGCTGCCTTGAGCAGGGACAGGAGAGAGAAATATCAGGGCACCGTATATGCGCCTCTGGGCCCACGAACCATTCCTCGACGTGGTTCAGAGTCCGGTTTGAGTAACGCCAAGTTGCTGTGAGTCACCCTCCATGATCTGGACATGACCACCGAGACTTGGCTGCCTTCCGGATGCGGCAGTTGTCGAGTGCCGGGAGTATATGAAGGAACCGGGTACGGGATGACTTGGCCCTGCAGGATAGAGTGCCGTGTCAGGTGGAAGGGTCCAACGCATGCATGAGGTGGTGAGTGGTATGTGGACGCAGGATCGGATTAGGAACCGAGCCAAGGTCAAGAGATTAATCGACAGAAGCCTTGACAGCGCCGGGCTGGGTTTTGTTGTTGCCTTGGGGCGTCGTTGTCATCGTTGTTGTTGTCGTTGTCGTCATCTGTCGTCGGAACTTTACGGGTTAGGGTTCCTCTCTTCACCGTCTTGCTGCCAAGACTTGTGTAACTTTCGATACAGCATCGCGTTTTGACTGTTTCTCGGTGTTTCTTCATCAGGAGCCGGTCTCAACCACCGACATGAACGACACGGCAACGGCATAATTTGAACCGCCGATGTCTAGGACCCGCCCGCTAGTTCCCACCAACGTCAATTCACCTCGAAGATGGATCGGTCCGAGCATGGTGAGGTGACAGAGCAGACGCCTCTGCTGGGCGCCGGCCACGCTGCTGCCGCCCTCGTCAACAACGCCGTGAACCATGAACCCGGGCAATTCGACGAAGCCGTCATCGCGGCCAATGCCGGAGATGGCATGCCTTACGTGACAGGCGATGAAGCGGGCGACAAGCCTCTCCCCGCTCGGCAGATCCTCGCCCTCTGCTACGCCCGCCTGGTCGAGCCCATCGCTTACTTCTCCATCTTTCCCTACATCAACGAGATGGTGCAGCGCAACGGCGACCTGGCCGACACCGACATGGGTTTCTACAGCGGCTTGATTGAGTCGCTCTTCTCGCTGACGCAGATGATGGTCATGATCTGGTGGGGACGTGCCGCCGACCGCTGGGGTCGCAAGCCCCCGATGCTCATCTCGCTGGCCGGCGTCGCCCTGGCCACGAGCCTCTTTGGCACCGCCCGCACCATCACCGAGATGATCCTGTTTCGCTGCATCGCGGGCGTGTTCTCGGGCAGCACCGTCACCATCCGCACCATGATCGCCGAGCTCAGCACCCCGAAGACGCAGGCGCGGGCGTTCAGCTGGTTCAGCTTCGCCGGCAACCTCGGCATCATGCTGGGCCCGCTCGTCGGCGGCGCCCTGGCCGATCCAGCGCGGCAGTACCCGGGTCTCTTTGGCCGGTACCGCTTCTTCCACGACTATCCTTACGCCCTGCCCAGCTTCGCCGTCGGCGTTCTCACCCTCACGTCCGTCGCCGCCGTGGCCGTCTTTGTCCAGGAGACGCTCGTGCGTCCGAAGAAGGGCACCAACGACGACCGCGGCGGCGAGGCGCCCACAGCGGGGGTGCCGCCCGAGCCGACCTCCCTCTGGACCCTCCTGCGCAGCCCCGGCGTGGCGCTGGCCCTGTTCCTCTACGGCTACGTGATGCTGCTCGCCTTTTCCTACACGGCGCTCATGCCCGTCTTCTGGTTCACCGCGGTCCCGCTGGGCGGGCTGGGGTTGACCACCCAGCAAATCTCCCTCCTGCTCGCCCTCACCGGGGTCAGCCAGGCGGGCTGGACCCTGCTCGCCCTGCCGCCGCTCCAGCGCCGCGCGGGCACCACGGGTGTGCTCCGCCTGTGCGCGACCGCGTACCCTTTGTTTTTCTTAGCCTCGCCCCTGTTGGCGCTCATCCTGCGCGGCGGCGGGGAAGAGGCCCGGACGGCGTTCTGGTCCCTCGCGCCGCCGCTCATCGCCATCGGCAGCGGCGTCAGCATGGCCTTCACGGGCATCCAGCTGGCCGTGAACGACGTGGCGCCCTCGCCGGACACGCTGGGCACTCTTAACTCGCTGGCGCTGTCTCTGTCGAGCGGCGTGCGGGCCTTCTCCCCGGCGCTGTTCTCGAGCCTGTTCGCTCTAAGCGTGCGGTCTGGGCTGCTGGGAGGCTATGCAATCTGGGTGCTCATGGTGGCGCTCGGGTTCGGGTACACGGCGTTGAGCCGGGTGCTGCCGGATTATGACGAGATCCGGAGAAAGAGGGACAGCGAGAGGGAGTAGAGTAGATGGGCTCCACGGAGGCGTTAGGACGGTCTTTGTAGAAAAAGAAACTGTAATAAAAGCTTCGGAGCGTAATGGTAGAGTTCGGCCTGGATTTCCTCGTAAAACGCTAGATAAATGATCAGCTTCCTACCTATGCACGCAGAAACAGGTGCCAGCTACAGCTATTACAATAATTATCCACTTGGTATTACACAGTATGTGAGCCAATCGACTTGCAGGGCCAGAAGGGTTAGGGTTCGTTCACCACTTACCCAACCACCTGGCTGGGATGATGAAACCGTTGAGGGTCCACCTGCTTCCCCATTGCTTGGCGTGTCGCAGGCCCCCTTTCCCTTTTCCGAGCGAGCAAGGGTCAGCTCCCGTCAGCTCCAACCCCAGCCTCGTCAATTTCCTAGGGCGGTCAACGGTATTCAACAACCCTCCCCTCCCATCCTCTCTCCCTCCGAATGGCTGATTCGTGTCTCTTGAAACATCTGTCTTCAGCTTTGCCTGCTTCACCTCAGCAGTGGTTCCCCAGCCCACCACGTGGAGTGTCAACAAGCCAATCCTCGTTTTCCGCGACACCCACCGAGGTGACTCGCCAGGTCGCTCTGATACCGTACCTGCTCCTCTACCCAGCGTACTTACATGCCGTAGTACTGTAGCGCAGCCGCTCCCGCCTTACACCGACGTTCCATTCCCCCTGTCCGGTTCGCTCTTACACAGTACACGTTACCGGACCACCCCGGAGCACCGCTACCACCACCGCTATTACCACTGCCATCACCGCCGCCATGGGTATCCTCGACGACGCCAGCACCGTCATCTCGGCGCGCTCCTCTCACTCGCGCCGCTCCAAGGCCCACCGCAGCAGCCGCCACCACAAGGACCGGTCTCGCTCGCGCTCCCGCCATCGTTCCTCCAAGTCGAGCGAGAGAAAAGGGGGATGGGCCTCCTTCTTCAGCGGCGGAGACGATGATGACGACGACGACGCCCTGTCCTACGGCGACTTTGGGCGCAGCGATTACTCGTACCGCGACTACCGCGATCGGGAGCGCGACCGCGACCGCGACCGCGACCGCGGCTACCACGGCGAGCGCAGCAGCCGGCGCGGCAGCAGCAGCAAGGACGACGACGTCTGGTCGTTGTTCGGGTTGCTGCCCGACCTGTCGAGGAGTTCGTTCTTGAGCAACTTAAGTACGCATCCTCCCCTCTTGTCCTTTCCCTAACCCCTTCCCCTCCTCCCTCGTCCCGATTCTCCTGTATACCCCTTCGAAAACCCCACCCCTCCTCTCCCCTCCCCTCCCCTCCCACCCCTTACGCCTCTCTGCACGTCATTTCTACCCAGCCCCAGGCTAACCCGCTAAACCCGCCACCCCCCGGGCAGTCCCCGGCTCCACCACCTCCTCCCACCGCTCCTCGTCGAGCTACTACAAGCGCTCGCCGCGCCCCAAGTTCCTCTCCCGCCTCCTCAAGAAGCTGCGCCGCCTCATCCGCGACCTGCAGCACCACATGAAGCGGCACCCCCTGCGCGTCTTCGCCCTGGTTCTCATGCCCCTCCTCACGGGCGGCGCCCTGACGGCGCTCCTCGCAAAGTTCGGCCTGCGCCTGCCCCCGCCGTGGAGCGCTGGCTGGCCACCGCCGCCAAGTCGGTCGGCATCGCCGCCGGCGGTGGCAGCTCGGCCGCCGCGAGCGCCGGGTTGGGCCTGGCCGGGGAGGTCGTCAAGGCCGTGAGCGGCAAGGCGGGGGGCAAGGTTGGGTCGATGCAGTGGTGAGTTTTTCCCCTCCCGGCTTGTGTCTGTTCTCCAAAGCGGATGATCAAGCAAGCAAACTCGAAAGCGTTTGGAGCTGACAAAGGTGGAACAACAGAGACCGGCGTGTGGAGAAGACCGTGGGAAAGATGTTCTCGTAATGACCATGAATGATGATGATGATGATGACAAATGTTGATGACGGATAAAAGGGAATGGGTTCTGTGACGACACAATTGTTGATCCTGCGGCGAGGGTTTTGTTCTGTTTGGGCGTTGTAGGGCTTCACCATTCATCTACAATCACTTTCAAACCTTTCTTTCCATGCCAACGTGTTATCACCACGCATGCACGCAAGACCCCACACCATGTGCAATAAGCAAAGCTGTCTATTATCACAAACGCCGCCATTCCCAAACCCAGGACGATAGGTACGGTAGGTAGAACTCGGATCACATCAGACTTGACCTGCCCCGCAGACCAAGACGGCAAGCTATTTTCATTTCTTCTTCTTCCCCAAAGACGACTTGGTGGTGGTGCCCGACACCGATTTTCGCTTAGCCACCACCACGGCCGACGACGACTTCTTGGAGGCCAGCTCGGTCCTTTCGCGCAGCTGCCTCGGTTCCAGCGCGGGCTCTTTCCTGCCGTCGACGCTGTCGCGGTGCCTTGTCCGACCGCCGCTCCCGGTGCTCGTAACCCGCACGGCGGCGCGATCGTGGTCCAGCGGCGGCTCCTCCATCGGAGACTCGGACGAGTCGCTCCGGTGCCGGCTTGCACCGACCCCGGCGGCCACGTAGGCAGAGCCGTAGCTGGCGTAGATGTCGTCGACCTCGTGGATGCTGTTGCGCGCCGCGACGCCGGCGTGGTACGAGGAAGCGTGCGCTGCGGCCGTCATGTACTGGAACGGGTCCGCTTGGGCTGCTGCCCCAGGCGAGCTGCCGTGCCGAGCCACCCCGTCGGGGCGGACGTAGCTGTAGGTGAATGGCGAGGAGCTTGGCTCCCGGTCGGACGCATGCTGGCTTGGCGGCTTGGGGGAGGTGGAGCGCTGGCGTGGGCGGGCCGGAGGTGCCGGTAACCGGGCACGGCGCGGATTCGGCAGTTGCTGATCGTCGTCCTCGGACGGCGACGCCGATGACTCCTCGGCGCTGTCTCCCGAGGCCGTTTTCTTTGACCGGCTAGGCCCGCCTATGGCAGCCAGCGGGATGGCGACCCGCTGTCTCCGCTGCTTCCTCCGTTTTTCCTCCTCGATGCGTTGCAGCCGCCGCTGGTATGCGGCCAGTTCCTCCTTGCTCAGCTTGACGTTTGTCTTTCCCTTGGCTTGGGCCTTGCGTATTCGTTCCTCGGCGCGGTCGGCCAATGCCTCCTCCTCTGGGTCCAGCAAGGGCAGCCGAACATGGCCCTCGTCGTCCGAATCCTCGCCCAAATCATCCGAGGAATCGTCATCGTCATCATCTTCTTGGTCGTCGTCTTGGTATGGGTACGCCTTCCGTGATCGAGTCCCACCGTCCCTGTCGCCCAGGTTTACCCCTGTAAACCTCAACGGATCGCTCGCCAGCCGATGGCCGAGCGCGTTCGAGGGCCTGCCAGCTTCCGAATCCTCGTCGCTGCGCAGCTCCTCGATGCGCTGGCCCAAATCCCACCAATTCCCCTCGTCCCCGGTGCGCGTGTCCTCCCTCCTCCTCCCGCGCCTCGATGGTCTTCCCCAAAGGGGCGCCTGTTTGGGAGCTCGCGGCCGACCACCTAGACCGCCTCCCCGGAAAAAGCCTCGTCGATTGGCTTGTCAAGAAGAGCAGCATGGCCGAGGATGACCACGCCGCTAGCGCCGATGAGCCACATCATGGTGCCGAAGACGCCCGAGATGAGGGCGATGGGGATGGCAATCACCCAAAGGCCCGTGTACAGCTGGACGGTCGAGAAGCGCTGCTGACCGAACTCGAGGTCGCGGCCTTCGAGCTTGCCGATGACAAACATGCCGGTGACGACGAAGATGATGTCGAAAAGCAACCAGAAGTTGGTCAGGAGGGCGTACAGGCACAGCATTGTGAAGACGACGGCATAGTTGCTCGAGAAGTGGCCGAGGTTGTAGTTGACGCGCGACTGCATCTCGCCGAAGTTGGGGGGCTTGTTGATGCGCTTGACATCGAAGAACTCGGAGAGCGGGCGCAGGTTGGAGAAGCGGCTGGCTAGGGAGCCGGAGCGGATGCTGTTCAGACGCTCGCCAAAGTTGAGGCGCGACGTGAGGACGTCTATCGGGATCTGGATGCGCGCCATTGTGACGGTTGGTTGCTCGGAACGCTATGCGGAGGGCGATACGAAGGGGCGTTGCTGGGGGGCGAATGATGCCGTCGGTTGATCTTGTGAGGTGACAAGTAAATGGGAAGCGTCCGAATCGACGTGATGGTGGTGCAGTGATGGGAAGGAGAGCTGGGAGCCCAAAGTCAATCTCCTGAAATTTAAAAAGTAAAATGCGACGAAGAAGCCAAGAAATCCAGAAAGACCAGGGGGAGGCGGGGCGGGAGCCTTGACGGGGCCACGTTTCCCCCCTCCCCGGCCGAATCAGGCGTCGTAATCTGCGGCGTCGAGTGGCTTCCGATTGCGTACGCAAGATACCTAGGTACGAAGAGCATGCACATACCTGTTTGGCACCTCCGGCACGCTGGAAGTGGGTGAGGATTTTCAATTGGGTGTTTTTGGGGTTTCTCGTGGTTGTCGAGGCTCTTCCTGTTTGGGACACGGCCTGGAGAGAGAGCGAGGGACGGCCTGACCCGGAGGAAGGGATGGGACGAAAAAGATCGCCGAGACAAACCCCTGGATGGACTGAACGAGGAGCCGGGAACGGGGCCACCCCGGTGTCCCTCGGACCCTGGTCGATCAAAAGCCTCCAGATGAAGATCCGCTTCCACCCAGCGCTCACAACACCAGAGGAAGGGGGAAAGTTGGATGAAGAGGACGGGAAGAGAAGCCCGGGGAAGAGGTCCAGGCTGCGGTCTGGAGGTTTTTGTAGTTCCTGCCCAGTTCCGCCCGGTTCCGCCCCGCCAGTTCTGCCCGCCCGCCAGGTGTTGCCGGGGAAAGGCCTGCTGCGTTGGCAGTGGGGTAAGCAGTGAACGGCTTTGGGCAGCTGCAGCCAGCAGTGAATCGAATCGAACCTGCAAGGCCCCAAGAAAGCCGAGAGCAACGGACAGCTTGCAGGATCGGGCCAAAGGTGAGACCTGATGCAGGACAATGAGGGGTCCGGATGGTTTGTGCCTAACCCCATCATCGGGTAAACAATCACGCTATTTCTCTCACTCCAGCTTGGGAGCCTCCCCATGGAAGACCTGTGAACTACCGTACCTTACTATAGGTACCCTTGTTACCCACACTGCGAGGACTCAAGAGTGACCGCTCGTTCTGCTATCCTTGGATCCGCCGACCTACCTAACCTTGCCTTCCAGGTTGGATCTGAGGAAACATACGAGTCCAGGTTTGTGGGTTGTTGGAGGAGGAAAGGAATCTGAGCTACATCGATCCGGCAGCAGTTTGGGAGTCTTAGCAAATCTTCGGAAAAACAAGGGCAAAAAGGCAACGCTTGGCATCTTAGGTCGGCCAGGTATATCCTGTAGATTGCCGGCTTCAGTATTGGATGAGCTTTCTCCTTGGGTGGGTGTGGGCTCGTTGGGTTGGGGTGAAGGTGAGGTGATCACTTAGAAAGTGGAACTCTGGGGACCTGCTAGGTATTTCCTCTGTACCCGTAGTGCTTTGTCCGGGGATTTAATGTACTGTTGTAGTACTTATACCTACTGTGGGACGATGAAAGGCGGGTTTGAGACTGTCTCTTACACAGTAGAACAGGGTTGCAATGTCTCGGCTCTCCGATGTGACATCAACCTTATTCAAGCAAAGAGACAGAGTCTCTTATTCAACGCCATGCTTCCTGCGATCCCACCCATTTTTTCCTCTAGGTCTTCGGATTGTTGGCTTGTCCCCTCGGCCCCGCTTCTTACAGAGAGATGCAGTTGTTGGCACTGTCCTCAACGAATAGGCTGCCGTAGATGAGGCCCTCGTCGAGGTTGGGCGACTGGTAGCCCGAGTTGACCACATCGCTGGTGCCGGTCGGCTTCTTGAGGATGCCAATCTGGTACTGGCCCTCGCCGGCGTTGTTGTTGTACACAGCATTGGTCACGCTCTTCAGGGGCTCGTTGCCCTGGGAGTAGAAGACCTGGAGGGTGCTGGGGAGAGCCATGTCAACATTTCTCCACGAAGAAGGGTAGAGGAAGGGGGATGTGACGTCAACCACTTACTTCCTGTCAAAGTCCAGCCGGATAGCAAAGTTCTGCCACGCGTCCTTGAGAATGGGCGTCGACCACACCTGGCGGTTGTTACGGTCCAGCACCTTGTACGTATCCCGCGGGAGATTCGACTGGCCGATGATGGCGCCCGCTTCGAAGTTGAACTGGTTGGCGTCGTAGGCGGCCTGGAGGCAAACGAACGCGGCAGGTCAGCCAACATCCAACCGGCAAATGGCAGACGAGAAACGCACCGTCTCGTGCCACGTCAGAAGGTACTCGTGGCTGAGGTTCAACGGCCGCTGGTTGTCCCAGCGCAAACTGAAATGAAGCGTCTTGACCCCCCTGCTACCGGGGCTGCCGTTGTTGGTGTCGCCCTGGAACTGCAGCCCGGCGCGCCGGAACCCGCGCTGCTGCATGAAGATGCTCTGGTCGCTGATGGTCACCTCGAAGGGCTTGTGGTCGTCGCCGTGGTCGAAACGCGCCGCGGGGAGGGCGGAGGGGAACTTGATGATCTCGCTCCACTTGAGGTTGTTGCCCTTGACATACTCGGCGTTGAAGAGAGACGTCGAGTAGCTGTCAAAGTCGGTCAGGGCCGCCGACGCTGGCAGGCGTCCGTCGAAGACGACAGGGCACTTGATCTCGCCGGCCGGGGTGGCGACGGGATCGTTGCCGCTGGGCGCCTTGCAGCTCGGAGCCGCAGTGACGGAGGCGAGGCCCGCGGCGAGCAGGCTGAGCAGCGTCGCACCGTGCATTGTGATGAGAGGTAAATGGCAAGCAAGTTCACGGCGAGCAAGACAAGACCGGACCAAGCAAACAGTCACGAACAACCAGGACGAACCTCTCAGCTGTATCCCGGCGGCACTCCCAGCGAGCGGGAGGGGGACTCCCCTTGAAGTATGCTCGCTCACCCCTTGACACAAACAGCCATCCACGCTCATTTCCACACGCCGGACGGCACGGCGCGAAGTGCTACAGTTCCCCGGCTGAATTCCGCCATTTCACACCATGGATTTGGCGAGCGGCATCGCGAACCGCCGCGGGTTCAATGATATGCGGAGACCATGACGTTGCCAAAAGGAGCTTTCTTCCGGGCATGTTCCGGGGTCCAAATTGGCATTGTGGACCGTGTTCCTGGCAAGACGGCCCGGTATTACATGGGATGTCGGAGGATACCGCTCTGGGCCCTAACCCTGGAATATGCCTCTTTTCTGCTGCCCAACGCTGTCGCTGGGGATGTGGCTAATGTGGCGCAACCAAATAATAACGGTACTCTCTTGTAAGCCATCGATGACTTGCCTGTTTCGGCACAATACGTAATACGGTCCTCGACCATCATCGGCCAACTTGTGTCCTTGTCGTTGTTCAGACCGACAAAGAAAGACGCTCCGCATCCTGAAGTCACTGGCGAAATCCACTTGAGATCCCAACCCGGACAGTTCCGTTCGAAGCCGTAGTTACATCGACGCATCTGTCGACTGGCAAGACTTGGATTGACGCTCTCGCTGCGACAAAGGCGATCGACTCTTCCGTCTACTGTTCCCAGGCTTCCAGACACCGGCCCAGCCAAATACCCACAATGACCGACACCCAGACCAAGGCATCCAAGCAGCTCAAGGGGAGGCATCCCGCCGCCAAAGATGGCTTCCAATGTATGTCAAACCCCTTCAGCTATCGTCGTCCCCAAGCAACACCCGGCCGTTCTAACCACCCCCTCCACCCGGCGGCACCACGGCGCACAGGCTTCGCCGACACCAACGGCGTCATCGCCGCCACCACCGACGACATCCCCGGTCAAGAAACGGGATCCGGCCGGGATCTTCACCAGATGGCGCGTGTGGCAAATCAGGGACATGGGTGTTCAGGTAAATTAAGAGGGTCAAACGTGTTACATTCCGAGTCAACATGGAAACCCAAACCCACACACAAAAGAAACCTCCCGCTGAACACCAAACGCCATCATCCACGGATATGCACAAAGCGCGCTGGAACACCGCTTTCTACCGGATATGCCTGGTCTATACCACGCGACGCTCATTCTGCAAGTTGTTCGATGTTGACCTCTTCTTTCCATTGGGCTTTGCGTTCGCAACCTTGATCCACTCGCCGTTGAAGGCGTTGACGAGCCAGTTGACGAGCTCTGATGAAGATTAGCAGCAGCACAACCGAGAAAGGCGAAAGGGAACAACGCAAGAAGAGAAGAGAGCGGTATGTGGGGGCAGAAACTCACTGTTGTAAACAATCCGATTCGCGTTGTGGAAGTAGATGCTGTGATCGCTGTCAGGGAAGACGTGAACATCGTAGTTCTCGACACCCGCCAGGTTCAGCTTGTCGAGCAGCGCCCACGAGTTCTGCACATGGACGTTGTCATCCGCCACGCCCTTACGCCAACGTTAGCAAGTTCAGTCCTTCGAGATAGGTGGAGAAGTCCGTGTACTTACATGCATCAAAAGCCAGCGCACATTCTGCGACAACGCCGTCACGTTCGACACCATGCTCCGCTCGTAACCCTGCGGGTTAGCCTCGGGCGTGAGCATGTACCGCTCCGTATAGATGCTGTCATAGAACCGCCAATCTGTCACTGGCGCAACGGCCATGCCGTATTTGAACGTCTGACCAGCATCCTGCTCGAGCGTTTTGAGCGTATTGAAGCCCCCAAAACTCCAACCCCAGATAGCCAGACGCTCCGAATCGACATATGACTTCTCGGCCCACGCCTTCGCGGCCGCGATCTGGTCGTGCGCCTCCCAGCGACCAAGCTCGCCACGAATAACGACGCGGTTCCGCCGCCCAATGTAGCCCGTGCCGCGGCCGTCGACCGTCACGCACAGGTACCCAAGCCCCGCGGCCACATAGGACTGGAAGTCGACTTGGAACTTTTTGGTGACGGTCTGCGAGCCGGGGCCGCTGTACTGATAAAACAGCACGGGGTACTTCTTGTGTTCGTCGAAATTGGGCGGTCGCCGCTCGACGTAGTTAAGATCAACGCCGTCCACGTTGATGGTCCCGTACACCAGGGATGGCAGGGCATGTGTTTTGGCCTTTTCAGCGAGATCCTCATTCTTCTCGACGATCCGATCGAACTGGCGCGGGTTGCTGGGCGTGCTGATGATCTTCTGCCACGGGATGTCGGGACCCTGGTACGACACGAGCGCATAGCCGGCGCCGGTGGAGAACGAGACGGCATGATACCCATCGGCTGATGTGTCCGTGACGGCTTCCAAACCCTCGCCTGTGAGCTGGACTTTGTACAGGTGCCGTTGGATGGGCGACTCTCGAGTTGCGACAAAGTAGACGGTGTTCGTGTTGAGGTCAACGGCGTAGGGGGAGTCGACCACCTCCCAGTTACCCGACGTAAGCATCACAGGCTCCGCCTTGTCAAGCGGGGAGAAGTAGGCCAGGTGGTTGGAGTCGTTGTGAACGATAAGGTCGATGTAGCCGTCTGCAGGGCGACCCTTGGCCGGATTGGCCGGGATGTACTTGGTCTGGTGCGTTATCTCGAACCAGCCACCATCAATGGCTTTGACGTCGGTGC
Organism: Remersonia thermophila; assembly: GCF_042764415.1. NCBI lineage: Eukaryota > Fungi > Ascomycota > Sordariomycetes > Sordariales > Chaetomiaceae > Remersonia > Remersonia thermophila. The sequence continues at coordinate 3,568,208 of NC_092218.1, forward strand.
TGCGGACGGTCTTTGCCTTACGCCCCGGCACATCAACAAGCACGACGCGCATGACGTCGCTGACGCGGTTGGTCTCCTTGACGAGAATCTGCGAGCCAGCCCAGACCACCTCCGTGATGAGACGGTCGTCATCAGGAAAGCCGCCAGGTGCGTTGACCGAAAAGATGTCGCCGCGCGTAACGTCGTAAAACTTGAGCTCGACGACGGGGTTGCGGGCGCCTGCCTTAGGGTACTTGATAAGGCGGGTCTCCGGGTACAGCTCTTCGCCCGGCTCAGGCTCGGTGCCGCTGGGTCTTGAGAGAAAGTACTGCACGGGATACTCGGGAACGCCCGTCTCATTGGTGCGTAGGAAGGCAATGTAGCTGCCGTCTTCGGACCACCACGTGGCGCTGGCGCCCGAGAAAACCTCCTCCTCATAGACCCAGTCGGGCACGCCGTTGAACACCTCGGCTCCGCCGTCCTTGGTGATCTGGATCACCTTGTCGGAGCCCACGCCGCGCAAGAACAAGTTGTTGTCTCTGGTGAAAGCGATGGCGTTGCTCCTAGGACTCCACTGAGCGAGCTGGACGCGGGCGTCGGGCTCGCCAGGGATGAGCGGCTCGGCCGTTTGAGTCTCGACATCGAAGATCCAGTACGAGGCGTATGACGAGTGACGCCAGTTGGACTTGATATTGGTGGCAACCAGAACGCGCTTCAAATCACGGCTCGGCGTGACCCTCGAGGCATGATAGATGCGTGAGTTATAGTCGAAGGTGCTATGCTTCATCAGGACGAGAGCCTCGGCCAAGGCCGCATCGGGGTCTCGCTTGTCGACGGTGCCGTCCTGATGGCGGACATCTTCGACAACGAGAAACTCCTCCCTGACCCCCTTCTCCAGCAGCAAGCCATCCTCACCGGCGGGTCCCCCGATCCACTGGACAGAGTGAACCTCTGGACGGAAGAACCCGCCCATAACTTGGTCGAGCGTGATGGCCTGGCGGGCACCGGCCGAGTTCGAATCATGGCCCGCTGCGGGAGCAGATTTGGACGCCCTTGACGTAACATAGACGAAGAGACCGGCGACCCAGGCGGATACCATCAGACCAGCCATTATCATCAACGCCCTGCGCAAACCCCGGTCCATGCCTTGTGTCTTGGCCGCCTTGTGGGCGGGGTTTCTATTGTTGCTGCCGTTGGCAAGGAAGGGCCCGGTTTCGAGGTCGTCGTTGTTCGGCTCATCCTTCAGGCCGTCGTCGTCATCGTCATCGTCGGCGTCGGCATGGCGACGCTTCTCGTTGATGGCGGCCTCGCTGGCGGCCACGCGCTCGCTGATACGCTCGAACACGAGGCTGGTTGTAGAAACCGAAGACCCAGACTCGTGCGACATTCTCGACGGGCTCTGGCTCCTGTCTCGACTCGAGGCTTGCGCTTTTGCGTGCGATGACAACGGGTCATCTTGGTAGGGAGGCATGTCGGCGATGGGGTCGGATCGGGGCGTCAACAAAGACGGCACCCGAGGGAACTGGTGAGGGGGAGGGAGACTTGGCTGTCCGGCAGTCAATCAAGCCGATAAAACACGGTCAAGACGCAATTCCACGCTAGGACAGTAGAAGAGACACCATTTCTTTCTGGCCGCCTATTCAGAGCCAAATCTGGAAAATAAAGGCGTCTTTGACAGATGGGACGTTGTGACGAAGGAAGTCATGGAGATACCCGAGACGGTCCCAGCCACGGAAAGGGAGAGACATCCATCAAGGTGTCGTTGCCAAGAAACGATCGACCCTAACCCTCCAATAAGACTGCCATGCGGATCAGAGATAACCACACCCTAACCCCCAGGCTTTTAGCCTTGATCTTCAATCTCTCGTTTCTCTCTTTCTCTATCCTTTTGTTCTCCCTTCTTCCCCTCCTCCCCTAGCTGTTCATGTCGCTGCCGTCCGGTTTGCTCTCTCATCAGGCTTACGGCAGACAAAGGCATACATCGGAGTAAAAATGCCCATTTTGCCGCCAATGGCCGCACCCTTGGTACAGAACCACATCATGTCCATGAGCGTTGACACCTCCTTTGGCAGGAAGCCAAAAAGGATCATGATGCGGTAGACAAGGTGGGCCAGTCCGCGGAATGGCGGCCACATCTTGAACACTTTCCAGAAGTCCGCCCAGCCCGGGATGCGCCACGCCCACCAGATATCGCCCGCAGGCCCGTAGTACCAAGGAGCTGGCGCGCTGGTGAGCGCCATGTCGATTTCCTGGACCAGCTCGTAGCCTGTGGAGAAAAGAGTTGTCAGTACCCCGGCGACCAGGTAAACAGCGAGATACACTTACCAGCCTCCTTGATGGCTTCGCGCATGCGGGGCACCCAGGGCATGTTGGTGAGGCCGTTGCCGAACTCGATCCAGTTCCGGACCTTCACGTGCTCGGGCAGGTTCGGATCCCACTTCTCCGTCATGGCGAAGTCATGGAAAGTGAAGAACGCGCCGGGCTTGAGCACGCGCTTTACCTCGCGGTATACCTCGATCGGGTTGGGCGCGTAACACAGCGACTCGACCGAGTAGGCACCGTCGAACGAGGCGTCGGGAAAGGGCAGTTTCTGCACCGCTCCTGGTTAGGGCACTGCCGACCGAAAAGACGGGGAACAGACGAAACACCCTACCAGAAAGTCGCCCTTCACAAACGTCACCTTGTCTGACAGCCCAGCCTTCTTGGTGAGAGCGGTGCCGCGCTCGACGTGCCACGCACTATTGGTGATGCCGACGACGTGGCAATCAAAGGTCAAGGCGATGGTACGCGCGGGCCCGCCGATGCCGCAGCCAAGGTCCAACACGCGCATGCCCTTTTTCACGCGGGCCAGCTCTGCGAATCTCTTCTCATAGGCCGTCGTGCATTCGCTGAGAGAGAGGCCTGGCGTGAGCGGAGAGTAGTGGAACTGCTGCCCCCTGATATCCGGATGTACATGTCAGACGACGGACCACAACCGACACAGATGGGGGCCGGAGCAGCTAGCTACTCACCATCCCTGCTCGTATAATGGCGAGACGAGGTCGTAGTAGTCGGCGCCAATTTCGCAGTAGTTTTTCATCCGCTCCCGGCGCTCCTCATCGGTGGCCCAGCTTATGGCATCCATGTCGAGGGTCGACACATTGTTGGGATCGCGGGTCCAATGGCGGAGGTATTTGTGCAACACCGTCTCATTGTAGTTATTGGGCATGTGAGTGGCCATCGTGACAAAACCACTGCCTCTTTTCTGAGAGGACGTCGAGGGTTGTGAAGATGGAAAAGAGACACCTGATGAAATAGCAGGGCGAGTCTCCTCCCTCCCTATTGCTTCCATATTCTGGCTTTTATGTAACGGTGCCACCATCTTGGACGATGTTTCTCGAGGAACACGTTTTCTTTCACTTGTTTGTCTCGTGCTAATATTGTTCTTCGGTGTAGCATTGTTCTTCGATGTGATAGGGACTGTGTACGAAACCGGCACTTCTCGGAGACAAGGCAACGGCCACAGCCATGACCCTCCTTGTTCGGCACGCCAACCCCTGAATATCTCTGGAGTTGAGCCTCGCTTTTCATCCTCAATTCTACCCCTGGATCAACCACTCTCATTCCTGAAAATTCTTGGGAAGAAAAGACGGAACACACAGAACCTCATTAACATTTGGATTCTCGACCGAAACAGGAAGGATGCTGACGGAGGTGTTCTGACTGGGCCTGGCCCCTGCAGGTTGGCCTGTTATTCAGTGTCTGAAGCAAACAAAGGAAACAAAGCTCCCCCAACACCCGAGCTGTGCCGCCCTCACCGCATGCCGGGCCCGAAATCTTATCAATGCTCTACATATCGCTTATTCTGCTGCTCTCCAGGAAAAGAAGAGGGCGATAGATTCCAATATTTTGATGGCCATGCTATCTCCCATCCCTGTGTGTGTTCAGAAGCTGTCGACAAGGAATGAAGGCCTCCATCCCAAGTCACCGGAATCGCCATTGACACACATCGACCCGCCCACACCAACACCTGATGTTCTCGAAGACCGTGGGATTATCGTAGCTTTGGCGCTTCTACGTCAATTTACACATGCCTGGATCTGTGCTTTAGAGCGAACAGTGTGAAACCGACCTTTCAAAGCGGTTCCTTAGTGGGCCAATCTGCCCACTATGAGACTTCCATCCCTCATCCGGTCTTCACTCCGACTCTGCTCCCGCTTGGCCTCATGGCCGTCCCTGTGCACCTGGTTGACATCGGCCGGCCATGTCGGCCACCACCGCCGTACCGGTTCGATCCAACACCTAAAATGCGGCTAGCGGCTGTCCTCGAGTCCTGGGGTGCCGATTACTCCAGCCCAGGGTCCCCCGACACACAGATTCTGCTTCTCGCCCTAGGTTGCCCTGTCGTCAAAACACTCACACACCACACCTCCCAACAGCTGCTTCACACAGGTCGTTCACAGCTTCCAAAAAACCTGCTTTCTAGATAGATAAATTGGAAGAGCTCGAGCACATAGTCAACACACCATACCGTCCCAGGGAACACCCCCTAACCCCATCCGCCACCGCCATGGCTCCCTACATGTATGTCGAAAACGCCCACCGCTCCTATGGCCCCGTCGACAAGCAGGAGCTCGCCGGCAGGCTGCCGCGTGCCGAGCGCGGTATGCTACGCATGGGCTTGGTCAAACCTGCGCAATGGCGCCAGATGCCCACGGAGGGCATTTATCAGCTGGCCATTACCGAGGTGCTAGATACGGGGGCCACGACGCCTCTGGACCGCGCCGGAGGGAGGGCGTTTGCTGTCGCGTCGGTGCTGGATTTGGGGCTGAGGATGCTGGAGAGTGAGCGCGGGAGGCAAGGTGCGTAGAGCAGGCACATCTACCTACCTAGGATCTCTTCACTCAGGAAGGGGCTTGCTAACTCAGACGTCCCTCTCCTGTGCACAGCCTTGGCGAGCCTGGCGCGCAAAGCTATCTGCGTGTGGCGCGAACGTCCAACGGGTCCCGTCGTGGAGCCCTGGCGGGTGGACGTGCCCGTCGCCGTCGACGAGTTTCTTCGCTGCGTGCGTTGCCGCTTCCCCGTCGTCCGCCTTGACGACCGCAACGGGTTCTGCCGCGACGACGGGAACCAAGGCCTACCCTATGCTTGGGCGGATGAGCTTCACACATTCGAGCGCACCGACTTCGACCCCAAGGCGGCGGCCGTCTTGCATCTGAACTGGCAGGTGAGTTCCTCCCCCTCCGGTCTGGCCCAACTTGAGAGAAAAGGTTCCTGACGAGCTCTGTCGCAGCTTGTGGAGAAGCTCTACTGGACGCGTCTCAAAGTCGACGTCGCTCGCCGTCAGCAGCGTGACGAGGAGCAACAGACCGCCACCGCCCGCTTTCGCCGGCTGCAGTTCCACCTGGCGGCCATGGTGACGCATCACCTGTGCCACCTGTTCGTCAACTACCTGCGCGAGGCTGCCGACCCAGTGCTGCGTGCCACCGTCACCGACGCCGACATGCTGCGGCTAGTGCGCCGCTACGACGTCGGCGCCGAGTTCGAGGTGGACTTCTTCGGTGGGAGGCCTAAGCTGTTCGTCGACCAGCGGAATCCCGGTATGAAGAGTGCTGCAGGCCGAGATGAGTCCTACCCGGGTCAAAGCTACGTCATCAAGCGTGGCCCAAGAGGGGAGCGCATAGCGGCGGCGGTACAGATGTATAAAATTGAGAGCTACCTGCAGGGTGGTGAGTGGTTGTGTCCCGTTGAAGCCCTCCTAGAAAGAAAACGGGCCTAAGAAACAAGCTAACCTACCATTCCAGACTTCAGCGTTCCCCTCCTAACCGAGATCCAAGGCGCTGTCCTTCCCATGGAGAGGTACCACGACCTTCTGCGTCGATACGGCGGTTCCAAGCAGGAGGCTGCGCAGTGGTGCGAAGGAAAGACTGGGGCGATTGGCTCCTCCGCAAGAGGCCCGCGCCGCGTAGCCGCCGAGGTCGGCTCGGCCGATGTCATAGCCTTCGACGTGCCCTGGGACATCGTCGGCAAGAACTACCAGATGTTGAAGCGGGCGTGTTATGATCCAACCATCAAGGTTGTTGATGTGAGGGGTTGCTAGTGGGTGCCGGGCGAAAGGAAGCTGGTGAAGTGTTGTGTACGGTATGGGTTGAGTGCTCCAGGGCGCGTGCGGTGATACCAAAGGGTTAATTACACAAGACTGGGTAGAAGAGTTTGGAAAAGGTCAAGCTTTTTAGCTTCAGTGGTGCGTTGGGATAGACATCGTCTTCGTACTTGGCCCCTCTCAAACATGGCTCGATTGTTATCCCCCAGGGATGTTCTTCCATGACGGGCCCGTAACACAAATCCGGGGAAAAGTGGTTGGATTATGGGCAGTGAGCTCAGACAGAAATGGATTGGCGGTTGTATGCAACCACAAAGTATCCTCTTTTTGGAGTGGGAATCATGTATCCGAAGTCCGAAGAACACGGCTGAAACGCAGCCTGAAGGTTGGTCGCTGATATGCGGCCTTGATCGATCAAGGCGCAGCCACTCCAGATCGATTCCCCACGTGGGCTTGGTGAAAGAGACTCGCCCTAATGCTAATCTCGGATCGCGGAATATCTAATCGAGACCGGTGACCATAATAGGAGATCGAAGGGTATATCGGCCAGTCGGTTGGATCCGGCCCAGAGATGCCCCCCCCCCCCCCCCCCCCCTTGACGCCTGGTGGTTACCGCTGTGGCGGTACTCGAAACCTCTTGTCTTGGAATGCCTCCTTCTTTCAACGCTTCTATGAGGCGTAGCAGGCCCATGGGCCAAGGTCTAGTAAGTACACTAGGCCATCAGGCTCTTCTAGATCTCGGCTGAGATACAGCCGCAATTCTCTTGTTGTGGCATCAGGGTGTAGAGGTCTTCTGGCGCTGTGGCTGCAGCGCGCATTCTGGAAGGCCGCGTCCGTGGAGCTTTTTCCTCCCTGTGCCTGAACACCAACGTGTGGGTGGTTGGTTGCACAAGAGTCTCATGGCCCAATCCAAGACTCTCTGTCATCCGCATCGATTCCCAATTTGTGACAGCCTATTTGCTGAATAACCGCCGGCAACACACCCAGGCAGCCTCCTTGGGATTTTCAGAGGAAGAACGTGAAACTGGAGCTGAACTTCAAGCTGCAAGACGGGGAAAGGAAGTACGAAGGTCAGACGCATCCCTATTAACTAAGCGTGCTGAAGCGCCTTTGGCAGAGCTATGGTGGGATGTCTGCCGAGGTTTTCGTCTCGACAATCGACGAGGCCCGCGCGTGTGGCTCCCCCTTCGACTTGGCTTGCACTTTAGAAATGCGATCTTCGTTGTCCTAAATTGGTCAAAGTCCAAAATTCGGTAACCGATCTAGTAAGCTGGGATATATGATGACAAGACATCTGTACCCCGTAGAGGACGATGGCAGGCTGAGACACACCGAGCATTCCCCACCCCTTCAAGGCTGCGGACAAGATACGGCCGGTGGTGGCAAGGCCTTTGGCGCAACTATGTAGGCGGGAAGATGAGAGCGGTAATATTCGTTCGGAGTATTAAAGGATCATGTCAGGCTCAACGTTCTCCTGAGAAGCAAGCCATGAATGTTCAGCCACCAGGGATCCGTGTTTTCACCAAGACTGGCTGTTGTTTGTGTTAACGGGGTGGTTATTTCTGTTATTTTTGTTATTGTTGTTGTTGTTTGTTGTTGTGGTTGCGGCTGGCTTCATCACTTGCTCCAATATGGCAAATAGCATCACGAAGGTGAGAGCGGTGCTGAGACTCACCATTCCCAGCTCTGAAGCAGGTGCTGACAGAACACACCCACGCAGTCTTCCTCTCCGTTGCTGCGACCCTCTTCTCCAATGTCGACCCAACTCAACCTGAGTGATGGATCTGGGAGTGTTGTTGACCCGAGCGCATCCAACAACTCTAGCTGGAGCATGGCGGTCGCTTGGACCACAGCCATAAAGACATCTTCCAGTTCCACGTTACACCCGGACCAGCCATCCACGCTTGACGTGACGCCGTTGTCACCTCCATCGACACCGCGGCCTGAAGAGACTCTTGCTCTCAAAGCAGCCCGGGACACAGTCGGTATAGGCTCCTGCTTCCATATGTCGCCGACCGTCATGGCAACGGATTTGATGGTAGACGGCGCAGAAGAACATTCCGGAGGCTGTGTAATTGCGCCGACGAAACTGGATTTTCTTCATGGGTTAGGGATAGTTGTCCTCGGCACGCCAGAGGGGCCGTCACGATCGAATATGTTGCCAAACGCCCCAGACCTCTTCATACCCGCCACCCCTCAGGCCCCGGCACAGCCTGGACGTGGCGGGCTCGGATCTTCGATCGTCTTGACACCGGACAGCATGCCGCGCAACAAACGACGGGCGGACAGTTCTCCTGACCGGCCGGCCAAAGAGCCAAAGCTGTTTGACACACCGGGAAAGCATCCCCGGAGGACGGTTCGGACTGTGACCTTTCAGCCGGCTCAGGAGCTCACACGCGACCTGGCAGAGTTGGTCAAGCCCTTCCAGAGCGGTTTGGCTCGTTCGCACGTTCCGGGGGACATGGGACCGTCGTCTCACTCGCCGTGCTGCTCTCTTCCTGGATGAAACGGCGTGGGTTATCGAAAGGGGCGAGTGGTTGCTAGAGCCAAATGGTCAATATCCCCTTTCCCCCGCCTGCTAAACCCGAATCCAGGTACATGCACCTAGAGATTGCGTCTGGCGGTCCCCTTTCTTGCGAGGCATTGGGTAAGGTTGGGTACTGCGCTGCGTCAGCATGGTTCGCGTGGACAGAGAGGAGTAAGGTTGTTTGTTGTTTGCGGTTGGGAAGCAAGTAATAATTGTATTTACGCCGGTACACAGGTTAACTTTAGGTACCTATTTCTAATTTCATGCTCCAAAGATTCGTACAATGTCCTAGTGCAAACCTTCAGCGAATCTCATCTGAAACAGTTGCTGAGTTGCCGGCCTCGGTGACAGGTGCGACATCGACTTGGACCTTAGCGTTCTCCGGAATTACCCGGCGACCGGGGGGAGGGGGGGGGCAGCCCTTGGGCAGGTTGGATCGAAATCTGAAAACCAACGAAAACCACCCAGGGCACCCAGCGCCCAAAAAAATGCCGGATGGAGGGGCACTGGACTGCATCCAGCAAGGCCACTGTTCTCAACCACCAAACAAGAAGGAGAGAAAAACAATAGAAAACCCCCCATCCTCTGGTCGCTCTTGAGCTCTTTACGGCCCCTGACAAACCTGGAAGTCAAACCGTGCAAGTTCCAAGGCGAGATGGGCACGTCGGAGTAGTAGCTCTCTTGTTGCCGGGCGGAGACCTTCGGGTTGAGCAAAATTCTTTCGGCTGTGCCATTGGCCGGGCAAAGCTCAAACCCCCACTTTTTCTCTCATTCTCGATCCAGCCAAGGCCCTTGCTCCAGTCTCCAGCCCTTTCTTGACAATTTTCCTCACGATCGGCTCCCCCCAAACTTCGCAATCCCAAAACCTCCAGTCTCCAAATCTCCCCTCTGCCGCAATTGCAACCCGCTTGCAATTGTTCTCCCTCACCATCCCCCGAGGCGACAGTATCTGGAGAATCATGTTCCGGACAGCCCTCCGCCAGAGCACGCGCGCCGTCGGCGCCCTCTCTGCCTCGAGCAGAGTTGCCGTTGTGAGTGCTGCTCTCTGCTCTCTCTGCCCATCTCATCCGCCCGCCCGCCCGCCCGGCCGCATCTCCCTTCCATCGCCCCGGTGCTCATCCGCGATCCAAACCCGACCTGCACGCCCCCGGAGAGCTCAATTGAGCTTTGCCGTGCCCTTTTGCGAGGAATTGGACCAGCACCGGGTCCCGGATCGGAGCTGCACCGGTTTTTGCGAGGCTTTTGGCGCCCATTGGTGTTTTCGGCTTGGCTGACCCGGTCCCGCGACAGCGAAATGCCGCACCCGCCGTCTCCGCCCTCCAGACCCGCACCTACGCCGAAGCCCGTGCCTCGCCGACCGAGGTGTCGTCCATTCTCGAGCAGAGGATCCGTGGCGTCCAGGAGGAGACCAACCTCGCTGAGACTGGCCGCGTCCTCTCCGTCGGGTACGTGGCCCCGCGCACCCTGCACACCCACCCTGCCCACCATCCGAACGTCCCGGGAGCCGGCCGACAAGACGGGGCTAGCGACGACCTGAACAACGCCCGGGCAAAACGTTCACCGGGATGGGGACATGGGACGAAAACGAAATGGAAATGGCATTGCTGACGAGGTCCGCCACAGTGATGGTATCGCCCGCGTGCACGGCATGGCCAACGTCCAGGCCGAGGAGCTGGTCGAGTACGTCCGACTCTCGAATCCGCGAGCGTCCACGCCGCTAACGACACTCTAGGTTCTCGTCTGGCGTCAAGGGCATGTGCATGAACCTCGAGGCCGGCCAGGTCGGTGTCGTGCTGTTCGGTTCTGACCGTCTCGTCAAGGAGGGCGAGACCGTCAAGCGTACCGGCCAGATCGTCGACGTCCCCGTCGGTCCCGAGCTTCTCGGCCGTGTCATCGACGCCCTGGGCAACCCCATTGACGGCAAGGGCCCCATCAACACCAAGGAGCGCCGCCGTGCCCAGCTCAAGGCCCCCGGCATTCTCCCCCGCCGTTCCGTCCACGAGCCCGTCCAGACCGGTCTCAAGTCGGTCGACGCCATGGTGCCCATCGGCCGTGGCCAGCGTGAGCTGATTATCGGCGATCGTCAGACCGGCAAGACTGCCGTCGGCCTCGACACCATCCTGAACCAGAAGCGCTGGAACAACGGCAACGACGAGACCAAGAAGCTCTACTGCATCTACGTCGCCGTCGGCCAGAAGCGTTCCACCGTTGCCCAGTTCGTCAAGACCCTCGAGGAGAACGACGCCATGAAGTACTCGATCGTCGTTGCCGCCACCGCCTCGGAGGCCGCTCCCCTGCAGTACCTTGCTCCCTTCACTGGTGTATGTTTTTTCCCTTTTACGAACCGTGAATCATCGCCCTTGGCACCGCATGCGCTGACCCTTGTCCCATAGGCCTCGATCGGTGAGTGGTTCCGTGACAACGGCAAGCACTCGCTCGTCATCTACGACGATCTGTCCAAGCAGGCCGTTGCCTACCGTCAGATGTCGCTGCTGCTGCGTCGTCCCCCCGGTCGTGAGGCCTACCCCGGTGACGTCTTCTACCTGCACTCGCGTCTGCTGGAGCGTGCCGCCAAGCTCAACGACAAGCACGGCGGTGGCTCCATGACCGCCCTGCCCGTCATTGAGACCCAGGGCGGTGATGTGTCTGCCTACATTCCCACCAACGTCATTTCCATTACCGACGGCCAGATCTTCCTGGAGTCCGAGCTCTTCTACAAGGGTGTCCGCCCGGCCATCAACGTCGGTCTGTCCGTGTCGCGTGTCGGCTCCTCGGCCCAGCTCAAGGCCATGAAGCAAGTCGCCGGCTCTCTCAAGCTCTTCTTGGCCCAGTACCGTGAGGTCGCTGCCTTCGCCCAGTTCGGTTCGGATCTCGATGCCGCCACCAAGCAGACTCTTGCCCGTGGTGAGCGGGTAAGTTGATTTTTCCTTGCCCCGTGAAGACGGGAATGCCGGTGCTAACAATCCTTTGCAGTTGACCGAGCTCCTCAAGCAGAAGCAGTACTCGCCCATGGCCGTCAACGAGATGGTTCCCCTCATCTTCGCTGGTGTCAACGGCTACCTCGACCCCGTCCCCGTCGACAAGATCCTCCAGTGGGAGGCTGACTTCCTGGCCCACCTCAAGACCAACGAGGCCGACCTCATGGCGACGATCGACAAGGAGGGTGCCATCAGCAAGGACCTCGAGCAGCGGTTGAGGGACGTCATCTCGAGCTTCACCAAGAGCTTCCTGGGTTAAACTTAGCAACGTAATAACCAATGCGTGGCCTGGGATGATCTAGAGAGAGGGGGAGCTCGCAGAGGGCGGCGAGGCCGGGGGTGGTCATAACCGCGACAGCGTCGGTGTGTTTGTAGAGCTGGGGGTGGTTCCGTCGTTCGTCGTGTGCTGGACTTGAGACAAAGTGAGAGGACGCGAGACGCGGGGATCCTCCCGCCAGATCCCGAACTGTAAAATAGAGCAGAGACTCAATCTAAGTACTCGATTCCCTTTGTCCTCAAAAAAAGGGGGTTCAGTTTCGATGGGATCGTTTTCCAGTTTCAGGCCTGGGCTGGTTGAGTGGGGTCACGGGACGGGATGAGACGGCTGACATCATGTGAGCTCAAAAAGGGGAGAGGCTTTGGTTGGAAGGCAGGCAGCTTGATCCAAAAGCAAGTCATTGATATTCAAAGACAGTTTTCCCTCTTGAACGTGTTGTATTCGTAAAGTTGTGTTCCCAGGCGTTGGGAGAGGACTCAATGAACCTTCCATATCCTTCTGTCGACCATTTTGACCCCTCATCCCCGCAGCAAACTCCCCGACCGTCAACACACACACCACACACTGCTCTCGAACTCGTAAATACAACGTTCACAAGGGTTTGTTGTTTGTATACACATACACAATGCATCTTTCTTATCACTTACCCACTGACATGCATCAGACCAGATCGGAATCCTGAGTCCTGGAAGAGGGAGATGCCCGACCAGTCGGCTGCTGCTGCTCCCACCATGTCGCCCGCTACCAGGGACCTGCTTGCCCGGGTGCGAATGATGATCCCGCCCATGTTGGAGAAATTTCATAAGGGTAAGAGCCTGTTCAAGATATTGATTCACTCTTGACTTGGCGGGTTGGCCTGAGGGAAAATGGGACAGATCGGTTTGGGGAGCGTGCAGCGTTAGGGTGCCCATGCGTATGTATGTATACCGGGCACTGATGACTAACTGGCGGTATAATACCCCATGAGGGTTATTCTTGCTTTGTGCACAGGTCAACTGGGACGAGTCGGTGTCATCGGCGGCAGCGAGGACTATACAGGCGCGCCGTACTTTTCGGCCATGGCGAGCGCGAGGTTGGGGTGTGACATGGTGAGTTGTGTTCCAGTCTCCAATGCTTGCTTTTCCCGGTTTCTCTGCCTTCCACCATCTTTGTGCATCTTTTTCCGTGTTTCGTGGCGGCGGTAGCTGCGGCGGCGGTTGTTTGTCCGCCATGATACCGTAGGACAAAGTTACGCCACGGGCTCGTGCCATGACACAGCCTGGCAACTCTCTGCTCACTTTCCTCGATGCCTACTCAATGCTTCGATCCTTGGGCCACGGATAGCACTCACTAACACCTTTCCACCAGTCCCACGTCATCTGCACACCTACCGCCGCAACCGTTATCAAATCCTACTCCCCCAACCTCATGGTCCACCCCTTGATGCGCCAATCCCCCTCGCCATCCACCGCCACCTCCTCGTCATCCCCAGACACGGATCCCCAGCAAATTGCCTCCCGGATCACCCCCCTTCTTGACCGTCTCCATGTCCTTGTCGTCGGCCCCGGCCTCGGCCGCGACCCACTCATGCAAGACACCTGCGCACTCGTGGTCGCCGCCGCGCGTGCCCGGGGTCTGCCGCTTGTTGTTGACGCCGACGCGCTGCTGCTCGTGCAGCGCGATCCGGGGTTGGTGAGGGGCTATGATCTGGCCGTGTTGACGCCGAACGTGGTCGAGTTTGGGAGGCTGGAGAAGGCTTTGGGGTTGGATGCCGATCCAGCCAAGGAGGGAGACGAGGGGGAGACGGGCCGCGTGGAGAGGCTCGCGGAGAAGTTGGGGGGTGTGACAGTCGTGCAGAAGGGGGCGAGGGATCATCTGAGCGACGGGAAGGTGACGGCAACGGTGGATCTGGAGGGAGGGAGGAAGAGGAGCGGCGGACAGGGCGATACGTTGACGGGGAGCATTGCAACCTTTCTTGCCTGGCGGAAGGCGTACCTTGACGGCTTGTGGGAACACGGAGGAACGCTGGAAAAGGAGGAGCTCGTCCGCCTGGCGGCGGTGGGTGGGAGCGCGATTACCAGGGTGAGTCTTGTCTCTGAACTTGCACGCAAGGAGTTTTGCTCTTCCGGGTTGAGCGGAGACGGCACAGCATGTCTACAGCCCGGTGGCATGCATGTATCGCAGGAGGATGCCTAAACCATAAAGGCGGTACATATTCCGAGGGACTGAATCAGGGCTGACGCAACCAAACAGGAGTGTTCACGCCTTGCCTTTGCCAAGAGGGGTCGCAGCCTGCAAGCCAGCGACCTCACCGACGAGGTGCACACAGCCTTCTTGAATCTCTTCGGCGAAGTCGACGCCGCCTCTGAGAGCAGCGGCTCGCGGCTATGAGAAGCTGCAATACTTCTCACCCGTTACTCTCGCAAAGAGGATGAGGATGACATCATCCGGTGTCCTGTTAAAAGAACCCTGTCATGACAGATGGAAGAGGGGCTGGGGGTCTACGCTTTCGGCCGATGATACTGTGGTAGGATATGGCGTGGCATGGTGTGGTGTGGTGCGGTACGGTCGAGACTTGTGCTTCAGCATACTACACATAACAGCGCCTTCACATCTCATTCTCGGAGATACACGCACAGGACCATATAGGACTGGCATACACGCAGTGTACAATCGGTTGTCCGCTAGTAGATCATGGAGCCCAAGATAGCCCGACCGTTCATTTGCGGGTCTAAAGGATGTTTGGCGTGTTTTGCGTAGTGGCAAGGCGGAAATTCCCGTGGACAAGCAGAGTAGCTTGAGGCATCCCGACAAGCTGTATCCGGGTTAGGTACCTAGGTACTCATCGTTGCTTTCTTTTCTACGTATGTGAGGGATAGGCTGGGGCGAGTTGAGAGAAAGCCGTCTCGCGACGAGGCGTCGGGTGGCGAGCACCAACGCATCGAGAGGGTTAAGAGCTACCGATCCGAGACTGAAGATCAATGAAGAGGACAAGCAGGAGGAGAGGACGGTCAGGCAGCCCGGATATTGAAGACAAGGGAGCTTTGCCCTCCGGATACAATTACACATGTCCGATGTGACCATGGCAGCGCAAACATCGGACGAGTAGGTGGAGTTGAAGACGCCAACATGCTTCTCGAGAAAAGATGTGCTCTCTATTCCCTGTTGCTGTTTGCCTTCGGGGAGGTGTTCCGCGCGTCCGCGTTTCTTAGTCCGAGGCCCGATCCAACAGGGACTCGGAAAAGGCATTTGCTGAGAGAGGGCGCTGTCGGTAGCGGCCGTGCGTAAGTGTAAAAGCAAGAAGAAGTTCTCGTATGCATCCGGGTGGTGGAAGCTTGGTGGGGGCCTATTGCTTACGGAGACCAGCTGACTTTTTGGCGATCGATCTCCCTTGCAGTAGGGCGTCGCCAAATGCCATCCCAGCTGAACCAGGTAACGTTAGTCTACACAGCCCCCCGCAGGGCCTTGAGGAAAACCGCGGCCGGGTCGGTACCGCGACGCCGCAGCAGCAGCCACAAGAGAGGACGTGACCGGGCTGCCAGGGCCCCCAGAAGCGAGCTGAGAAGGCAGGCCCATGGGGACGGATGAGGTGGCTGAAACATGCTTCCGCAAGGCCCGGAGTCCAATCGGTTTGGCAGCGTCGTCTGCCAAATCGTCTCCGGCAACACTAGGGACTTGCTTTTGGAGGGGTCATTGGGATAGCAACGCGAGACCTTACAGAGAGGGCGGCTCTAGGGTCACCACTTCATACGCAGTACACTATGGTGGCGTTGCGGGCCTGAAGCGCGCGTCCTCCGTGGTCATGTCCGGCGCCGGTTAGCAGATGCCGGCGTTGGCCCAGCCGCATCGCGATATCTGACAGCTCGCAACACGCTAGAATCCAGAACTGCAGGGCGTCTATCGACAGCCAGGGTGTTCTTCCTTTTTTTATGTTTTATTTTTTTTTTTATGTTTTATTTTTAATTTGGTGAAGTCATTGGCCCGGAACCCGAGCCGGTCGTTGTCAACGACGCCTCATAAACCTGTCTGAGACAGACTGTGTGCGGTTGACGACCCTTGGAAGGGCGGGAGAAAATCCAGTTGAGATTCCGTTGTTTCACTCGGACGGTTTCTGTGTGATAGTGATGGACAGATAGGGCGGCTGAGTGGATGATAGACTCGCCGGGTATCGTAGCCGCTCCTCTGAACGCACTTGGCTCTACCAAGCCGTCTGTAGCTCATGACATCTCAAGATGAAAGATTGAAAAATCGGGCCATGCCAAAGGAAGGCGTAGGCCAGATGTCGAGCTGGTTCTATTGCTTGTATGAGGGATGAGGTCCTGGTGTGGGGCGAGACATCATAAAAGTAATCAAGATTCGGCGGCCGCAGGGTGATCCTGGATCCCTCCCCCTTGAAAGACCGAGGCTCCAGAACAATCATATCTGAGAGTCGAAGCTGCGATATTTGCCGCAAGGCTCCCAGGAGAGCTGTGGGTTTGGAACGTGTGATTGGAGAGAGAGAGGGGATTCGTTTGATATCTATGGATAAGCTTGTAGCAGGGAGAGCAAGGTCGACAGCTCGCAAGCTCGATCAGCGTCGATGATGCGAGGTCGCAAGATCTGGGTTCAGGACGTTGAACAGCAACGAGGATGTGCAGATGTTTATGCTTCGCCTCATTGAGATCTTGTGGCATCTTTGGGAAAGGAATGCAGCCGTGTGAGGTGAAGCCCAGAGCTGCTGACTACCTTGGTGGTGTTGACACAGAGGTTGGACGGCGATGTGTGATATGTGATGGTGGGAGGATGCGAAGTGTGACCAGCCCAAACGAGGCTGACTCCCCCAGACCATGATCGATGTCTCATTGGTCCTCTGCATGGAGTGGGGCCTTCCGGCACCCATCCGCGCCATCCGACAGGCTGGCCGTGTGATGATTGCAGCCGTAGGTCATTGCCGTTTTTGGAAGTCCCCCGCCCTCTTTCAACCTCTCAGCCTTCCTCGACACCCGCCCTGCCGTTGCTTTTCCTAGACATCTCTCATGGCAACCAGCAGCAAGGGACCACGGTCCGAATAGCGTTATGGAGACCATGACAAGTCGCCCTGTGGAGAGCCTTGCTGCTAGGTCCAGTTCTGCTAGCGACGCGTCGCGCATCTACACAGTGAGCCAAATAAGACGAGTCATGGAAGACACAGCGCCCGCCAGCACGCTGGCAACGCTGCCCTGCAGTCTTAAGCTCAAGCCATGAGTGGAGAGCAATAGAAGATGCGACGAGGCACACCTGCGTCGGCGTTACGCAACAACAATGTCACCCAGCCATGGCACCAAGGGCGGCAACGCTAGGTCCGCTTGGGAGAAGCGGAGTCGATTGCCGATCGCCATCACCTGCAGCCTTCAATGTGAGATCGAGTGCACCCCATCACAGATCCTGATCCATCCACCCCATACTGCGTAAACACCAATGCATGCGCTCCCTGCGCCGCCATGGCGCCGGGGTAGCGTCCACCTGCATCACTGGGCTGCTTATTTTCTTTCTCCCTTGTCCCATCCCTGTCTTGCTGGCGCCCGATCGCTAGGATTCTCAGCTTACGCAGCACTGCGTACACTCCTCCTGTTGCCCATGGCGCATAGCCGGTGTTCATCTAGACCACCATCTCTCTTCTTGATAATTCTCACTTCCCGCGGGACGTCTAGGTTTTCTCTCGCCTGCTTCATTCTCGAACAAAGAGGTGGAATGCGATCACGAGGTCTTGATGCAGCTCCCGAAGACTCTCGGCTTCCTTCCTCGCGCCCGCCCATCCTCAGACGATCACCAGCTACAAAAGCCCCTGTCTACACGCAACGCCGCCACTCCGGAGGGATCGATTCGCATACACCTCACCGGGTGGGGTTGTGAAACCGAAGTCTGACACACAACTGGATCCCTAACGGTCAACGGTGTTTACTTTCGGATGTTGATATTTGCGGCTTTGCTCAACAGCGGCAAACACGTCACTTCCCCTTAAGGTCCCTGGACTTAACCCTGGGGCACTTGGCTTGGTTGTGGAGGACTTTCCCGCACTGCCTCCTCGAATGTGATCGCAATTGACCTTCAACTCTCGCACCAACGTTGGACAACGCAACATCGAAGAGTTTGAAGTCTGCGGCAGCTTTGGAGAACAGAACTGAGAACTTTCCCCGCGCCTTGGGACGAGACAACAGCCCGCATAGTCGACAGGACAGGGACCCCGACCCCAATCATCTTCACGTCTTCGTTCCTACATAAAAGATCGAGGAGCGCTTCGGTCATGTTATGAATGGCTGTTGATCTTCCGAGCCGGTAAGACGACCATGGCCGACTACGCTTTGAATCTGGGATTTAACCAGTTCACGCTAGGGGTTTCAACAGAGTCACGATGGCGACCAAACTTGAAAGGTTGGAGAAGCTGTTTTCCAAGAGAAAACATACCGCTGGCTCCCATGGACATGCCGCCAGCAAGAAGTCGGCGGCTCCCCTTCCATCTCCTGACGCCGAATCCCGTACATTCCCCGAGCCGTCCTTCATCCGGCCCACCTCCTCCCGCATGATGGCTAGGGAAGAAGTTGTCTTCAAGCCGCATCCGAAACTGCGGTCTAAGAGCCTACCGGAATCGAGCAATGCGACCACAGTGAGGATAACGACGCCCGCGCCTCGCAGCCTCAGACATGTTCCCGCCGTGCCAGCACCCTACACATCCATGGTTCCCCGCACCCCTCAAGGCGCCCCCATCTACGCCACCGCGCGTCGCGGCGACCCTTCGGAGGCTTTTGCGAACTTCAGCTTTCCTGCCCAAACAGACGAGGCTTTGCGGTCTTGTCGCCCTCAATCGACCTCCAGGTCTCGGCATCTCACGCCTCCCACCTCACCGAGAACCCGAGCGGACCTAAAGAGAGACTCTGCGGCGGCCCAACTGGAACCGTCGCTGTCGCCGCTGAAACTAAATTGTCAACCAGAGCCGGAGTGTGACTGCCGAAGCCCCACCCCGGGGAGCATCACCCACGAGCTCCGCGATTTCGATCCTTCAGTTTGGCCAAAGCCAAGGCTGAACAGCGATCGCAGGCACACCCTGATGGTGACCACTCCCAACGACCCGAATAGACCCAGCCTCAACCTTTCGCGCAGGCCGCTGAGCGTGATAATTCCAAGCCCAGCAGCCCGCCGCACGCTTAAGACCCTACGCCAACCCCCGAGCATGTCTCGGCCCACGAAAAGGAAATCTCTCGGGGTAGCTCTGAAGGAGCCCACCGTGGATGACTTTCTGGCACTCAGCGATGATGATATCGCCGACAGCAACAACGTTCGGGCGCAAACCCCGGGGCCTTGCCTCCCACCATTTGCCGCCCATCCATCAACACATCCGACCCTCTTCCGGTCTCCCGTCTGGACGAGCCCGGTTCATCCGATGGTCACGCTCTCCCCGCCTCTGGCCGCGCGCCCTGCCGCAGACGCCGCGATCGCAGCAGCCAAGATTGCCGCCAAGTACCGGCTCAACCTCCTCTATGTCGTGAATCTCTGGCCGAGCCATATGAGCCGCCCAAGCCGCTCGTCCCCCTTTGACGGGGCGTATGGCAGCAGAGCCGGCCTGTCTACCCACGACCTATCCTTCGGCGCGCTCTCGCCGCCCGAGTCGCCCATGTCGCAGAGCTCGGGCGATGACAGCAGCGGCGGGTTCGACTTGCCGCGCCGCGGCCCGGGGCTTGCCATCACGGGCCGCCTGCTGGCCGCCTACAACCTTGACACGGTCCAATCGCCTTTCCGCATCTCCGTCCCCGCCAACCTCAAGGCGCTCCGCGCCAACGACTGGCTCGAGTTTCGCAACGACCGGGCCGCGCCGGACGAGTACGCCGTCGGCTACAGCCGGGCCTTTTACACGGGCTACAGCCCGGCGCGGGGCGGAAAGGGCCCGCTTGCCAACCGTCGTCCGAGCACGCCCGACGACGGCGCGAGTAGGGGCTTCTGGCCGCCGCCGAACCGCGGCATCGTCTTCTCGGCATTCCGTGCGGCCGACGAGCACGGCAATGTCATCCTCAGCAACCAGGAGGAGCTGCAGGAGATGTATCGGGACGTCGAGGCGCTGGTCAACATGCTTGTCGACACGCACAAGCGCCAGAGATACACCTGCTTCCCCAAGAGCACCCCTCGGAGGCGGTGCGTCAACGGTTCCGGTGGACGAATGACGCAGCCACAGGCCGCCAGGGCGGCGTGATGGCGACGTACGAAAACGATGATATACCCCAAGTGTGTTTTTCTGGAGCATTGTTATGGGCTCCATTATTCCATGAGCAACAATGATGATACGCGCAGTAATGATGATAACTAAAACGGGTGTCTACGAAGGATAAGCATTGCCTCAGCGGCCGATTTTTGTTTTTTAAGACCTAAAAGCTAGCAATGAGCTAATTCGGTAGTCGGGATTGTCTGCAAATGGAGAAACTATGACGATGGTTTACCATGGGCAGCGTGGTTTGGCATGACAGGCTATGGTGACTGTGATCGCAACGAGCATCTTGTATTGGCAGTGATCCTTGACGAGCCTCCTAAGGGAATAATACACACAGTACGTCTTCTTGGGCTAGCGGTTTCTCAAGATCTGCCAGTCCACAACAGGCACAGTCTCATCACGAAATTTAGGTAGGGATGGGAAGCCGGCATAGGCGCCGGTCGGTCTCTGAGGCCGCGGCTCGACTGAAATTCAGACCGAGCGATGCTGGACGAGAGGGGCACTCTCGCCAGACTGAGCAAGCTGTCCTGAATGTACATGCCCGAAAGAACCCAACCATGCCACTGATTTTTACCATGAACCCGCTGATCCCGAACTCCACCACTCCCGGAAAATATGCCGCCTTTTCATTCATACTCCTAAGCTCCGTCCCCATCCGCTTAGCGGATGATGGCATCGAAGCGCTGCTTGAACCACCGCATGGTGTCGTCGCGGGTGATGCGGTGGCTGGCGCCGATCCTGCTCTTGCAGCGGCGGCGGCGGGCGACGCGGGCGCCGGGGCGCTCCATGCAGCAGTAGAAGTCCATGCCGTAGATACCAATGCCCGGGTCGTACTTGATGCCCAGGTCGATGTGCTCGCTGATACCGAAGCCGAAGTTGCCGGTCTCGCTGAAGTTGCGCTTGCGCAGCTCGTACTCCTTGACCTTGAGGCCGCGCTCCAGAATCTCCTCGGCCTTGGGGCCGCGGACGGTGACGTGCACGGCGATCTTTTCGTTACGGCGGATACCGAAGTTGCGGACGGTGTAGCGGGCCTTGCCTGGGAGGAAAGCGTGAGAACATGCTCGACGAGGGGAAATTGACTCGATGGGAGAAAGAGCAACGTACTGTACACCGGGGTCTGACCGGAGAGCTGCTCCAGCACCTTGGCGGCACGGGTCAGCCTGTCACCAGACTCGCCAACGGAGATGTTGAGGACGAGCTTCTGGATGCGGAGCTCCCGCATCGGGTTCTGGGCCTTCTCGGACTGGAGATCATGTTAGCTGCAATCAAAGCATATCGATTCGTGGTCGTTTGTGCTCACCATGGTGGGCGGTGTTGTCGGATTCGGTGCTGGGCGACTTGTCGACGTTCTCGGGATTTGCAAGTTCAAAGGCGGATTTCCATCCAGAATTTTGAGATTGTGCGTGTGGGGATTTGTTGCGGCACCAGCAAGGAGTGTGGTGGGGGACGTTGTGGCGCAGAGCCTGGGTTTTGTGGCTGGAGCTTGATCGGGTGAGGCTGAACACGTCCCTAAGCTTGTTTCCTCAGCCTCGCGGTCAGAGCAGCCTTAAAACTTCTTGGCCCGGTTGCTTGCTTGCCTCCACCCGCCATCAACAAGCAACCTTGCGCGTCACTTCAAGTTCAAGCTTCGGCCTAAACGAGGAGAGACCGCAACCGACAAAGCGTTCTGAAGCTTTGTCACCCCAAACCAATTTTTGAAACCTGAAGACGCTGCATCTGCAGCATCTAGCCGTCAAGATGTCGGCGCAAAACAAGCAGGGCAAGATGGTGAGCGTCCACCGCCCCCCCCCCCCCCCCCCCCCCTCCCCTTCCCCCAAGACCGCTTCACAGGTGTCCATTGTTGACCTGGGACTGACAAGACGGATTCCTCTAGGCCGGTTACGTACGTTGTCCCCGAAGACCAAACAAGCGATGTGGACAGGTGCTGACGGAAACGATAGATCAACTACCGGATGCGCGTTACCCTCAACGACGGGCGCCAGATGGTCGGCCAGGTGTGTAGCCAGGCTCCTGACATCCCACATGGGCGACGGTTCGACTAACTTGCGACCAGATGCTCGCCTTCGACAAGCACATGAACCTCGTCCTCGCCGACACGGAGGAGTTCCGCCGCATTCGTCGCAAGAACACCAAGACCGCCCCGGGCGCTGCCGCGACCATCACGGAGCAGGAGGAGAAGCGCACCCTCGGCCTCACCATCATCCGCGGTGCCCAGATCGTCTCGCTCTCGGTTGAGTCGCCCCCGCCGGCCGACCCCAGCGCCCGGCTGGGCAAGACGACGACCGCCGGCCTCACGACGGCCCTGGCGGCCGGACCCGGCGTTGCGCGTCCCGCCGGCCGCGGTGCGGCTGCTCCGATATCTCTGGCCGGCCCTGCTGCTGGCGTCGGCGGTGCCGTTCCCCCACCTTTCCCGCCCTTCCCTGGCGCTCCTGGCTTTCCTGGCCGCGGTGGACGTAAGTGCAATGCCCTTGTCGTTTTTGGCTGCTCGATTGGTGATGCAGGTCTAACGCGTAATAGCCCCGCCGCCCGGATTCGGCGGTGCGTTTCCGCCGCCGGCCGGCTTCCCGGGAGCTCCCGGCTTCCCGCCTGGCTTCCCGCCGGCCGGTGCTCCGCCGCCTGGGTTCAACCCCCCTCCTCGGAGATAAGGTCGATTCGTCGTCCTATGTGCATCGTCGATACCCGTCACACTGCGGCGGCCCCGCGCGCAGGGCTCCTCAGCAACTCGAAGCTGGCCCGCAAAGTCGTCTATTTGGGATCCCCGGAATTTATGAAGGGTTGGGTTTTGGGCGGCGTTTAGGGGTTATGAAACTGCAGTCATGTTGCCAGCCATTTGTACTAGCCTGAGATTGGGGTAGATAATATCGTCCGTGAGACAGCCCAGGGCAATGGTAGAATCTGCCAACCAGACGGCAGCTCTG
Source organism: Remersonia thermophila (assembly GCF_042764415.1). Classification (NCBI taxonomy): domain Eukaryota; kingdom Fungi; phylum Ascomycota; class Sordariomycetes; order Sordariales; family Chaetomiaceae; genus Remersonia; species Remersonia thermophila. The sequence goes on from NC_092218.1 coordinate 3,591,163, forward strand.
GTACGCCGAGCTCTGGTACATCCAGCTCCTAGCTCTTTACATGAGTCCCGCCGCGCATATGCCTACTGTGGTAGGTATTCAAGTGAACTTGGGCGTCGTTTGTTTGACATTCGGGCCGTCAGGCCGCTAGTGCCGTGCAGCCAAACGGATGACGCAGTTCCACGCAGCGCCTGCAGCTCGAGGTGGTCTGTGCAGATCCACCCGGAATTTCAGCCAGACTCCGATTTCTGGAGCCAAAACTTCCATCCTCAACATTGCGACCAAGCTGAGAACGACCACAGAGAAGATCCCCACACCGTCAACCACCATGGCCGCCTTTGTGAAAGCCGTCAATGCGAAGATTCGGGCGCATCCCGTTCTCAACTATGTCTGCTCGACGCGTGAGTCATCCTCTCCAACTCTTCTTTCCGTTTTAGCCCCGATCAAGCTTCCGGCCGCCGGACAGTTCCCAGCTGGATGCGCATGACCGCACCGGTGCATACCACGGTGAAGACTATCCCCTCTTCCAGCGACTGGGAGGCTAGGATACAGGTCATTGCCGCGCGATCATGTCTAAGCTATCAAACGTCCATACGAAACCACCTCGGCTCCAGCTGCGGCCACGATACCGTCCTAGAGTGTCTCTGCTGCCTGTACAACCAAGTTACACCAGGCTGACCTCTGCCTCCTGACTCCTAGACTTCTGGGGCCCCGTCTCCAACTTCGGCATTCCCGTCGCTGCGGTCATGGACACCACAAAAAGCCCGGAGCTGTATGTCCAATCACTTCTCTTCCACCCCCCCCCCCCCCTTTCTTTTATCTCTCAACGCGGCCAAGAGCTGACATCATATCTCCCACCCCCAATAGGATCTCTGGCAACATGACCTTTGCCCTCTGCATCTACTCGGCCATCTTCATGCGCTACTCCCTCGCCGTCACCCCCAAGAACTACCTGCTCTTCGGTTGCCACTTGGTCAACGAGGGCGCTCAGCTCACGCAGGCCTACCGCTACTTGAACTGGACCTACTGGGGCGGCAAGGAGAAGGCGGCGCTGGCGAACCCGGCCGGAGCTGCCAAGGAGGCGGCGAAGAACTAGATGCTTGAAGAGGGGTGTTGGCGAGGTTTGGTGGTGTTTCTGGGGGAGCAGAGTTGCGCGTTATAGGCAGGGCATGGGAATTGCTGCTTGATCGTGGTTGGGCGGGGAGCAGCGTGCTGTCTGCCTGGGGGAGGACACGGTTTGTCTGCGCAACGGGATGCTGCGTGTGCAATGAGGCGTCGGTTGGGCTTTGCATAGGGCGGTCAAAGGGCTCTGGGGACCGCTTGTATTTGGTATGCTTCTTTTCCTCGTGGGGCGGGCGTGCGGGTTTAGAAGGGCGTCACATGAACTAGCAATCTACATGGCGAATATACTAATTGCCATAAGCGATGGCGAGAAGTGGGCTGGTTGGGTGGTGAGGCTGTGTGAGTCAACGCCGAGGGACTAGGTTCACCCAAACAGCCAGGACAAGCGTGCTTTGTTGGCATCGGCCGCGAGCCGTCCAACTTCTCTGACGCTTGCCAACACCTGAGATATCTATCTCCTCGACAGCCCCGGGCGTGTTTACGCCTGTCTTTGAAGATGAAGCAGGACTCATCATATTGCGGCCTGGACAACCCTGACCACAACATCAAGTTCGTCGTTGGTGTTGCTGATAGCCGTCACCCATGTCGTTCCAACATGAACAATGAGCCCTCGGGGGCCGCAGACGCAAATCCAAGATTGCTTTCATCGTCTTCATGGCTGAGGAACAGGTCTTGGAGGAGATGCTGGCGCTGGACCAGATGATGCTCCAAACGAATTTCCGACCGCTGTGTCGAGTCTACGTTTTCCCAACACTGAAAACTTCCCGAGTTGAACCCCCTGCCATGGCTCGTCGCCGAGAGCATATAATCCCTGTGAAACGCTCAGCACGGCATTGATTCACTAGACACAGGGCGGACTGAGAGCCGGTTTGAGGCTCAGGTTGGTATTTTGCTCATCCAAGATGCCCCTAATGTATGCCCAGCGGATTCCCTACGTGTGACACTCGATGTACTGTGTCTAGCTAGTGTCTTCAAGGTTGTATCATACATGCTGCAGCGGATTGTAAGGTAGTGGTATTGGGTAGCGAGCAGCCAGAAACAATACCAGTAAATTACTGAAACTACCTTACTTCCTTTCCTTGGTTTTGGACTTCTTCCCCTTCTCCTTCGTCTTGTCCTTGGTGGCCTCTTTTGGCTTCTCTTTGACGTCCTCCTTGGCTTTTTCCTTCGCCTCTGCCGGCTTGGATGCCTCATCCTTCGCCTTCTCCGTCTTGTCCGACTTTGCAGGCTTCTGTTGCCCCTCCGCTCCGTTCGGCTCGTCCTCCTTCGCGGGCTTCTTCTCCTGGGGCTTTTTCAGCGCCCTCGGATCCAGCCCACGTCTCCTCATAGCATTCCGCTTCGCCCGCTCGATGTAATCCGCATCCTCATCGTCATCAAAGCCGCCAAAGTCGTCATCCTCGCGCTTCTCTCCCTCTTCAGCTCCAATGGGGGTCTTGTCAACGATGGCATCCTCGTCAGAAGCCTTGGGGGCCTCCGCATCCTTCTTGCCATTCGCCAGGACCGCGTTCTTGGGCGTCGGGCCGATCTTCTTGAACTTGGCGACGAAGAAGCCGTCGACGTTGTACAAATGCGGGTAGTAGCGGCGAGTCAGCTTGAGACTGGGATGGAACGTCTTGCCCATGTAGCTGGTGAAGCCCTCCTTGCCGAACGGAAGTCCAGTCTGGCGAAAGTCAGCCTCTCATCCGAATCCACCGATAGCACTCATCTATAGCATACCTCAACAAGCTTAACATTCGGCCGGCGGCTGAGCGCGTAGTTGACAACTTGCTCACTACAACGAGATTAGCATCTTGACTTTGTTTTGAGTCTCAGCACCACTCACTTTTCTTCCACGCACACGCTACACGTCGAGTAGACAATGTAGCCGCCAGTCTTACTGGCATGATTGGTAGAGTCAATGGCCGCCAAGAGCAGCTGCTTTTGCGTGTGCGGGAGCTGTTGAAAGTCCTTCTCGTCACGGTTGGTCTTAACGGAAGGATCTTTGGCGATAACGCCCGTTCCTGAGCAGGGGGCGTCCAAGAGCACTCTGTCAAACCCGCCGATCACCCGGGGGAACTCCCGGGCATCGTAATTGCAGACAATCACGTTCTATGAATATGGTCAGTTGAGCTTGCACCGAGAGATGAAGATAGGTCCGTACCGTAGCACCAAGGCGGTGAATGTTGCCGATCAGACCCTTGGCACGAGCCTTGTTCGGATCGTTCGCAAAGATGGCACCCGTGTTCTTCATCAGCGCCGCCATATGTGTTGTCTTACCACCGGGAGCCGCTGCCATCTGTCGAGATATGCGTCAGACAAGAGAAGCCGAGGCCGGAATCAGGCTGCTTACATCAAGGCAACGCTCGTTCTCTTGGGGGCACAGGGCCATGACGGGGAGGAAGGAAGACGCGGCTTGCAGAATGTAGTGTCCAGCGAGGTACTCGGGAGTGGCACCGAGAGGAACGCTAATGAGGTCAATTTCTGGCGGTTAAGGTTGAGACGGGGGAGCAGCCGTCCGTACCTTGACTCGAACACTTGCAGGCCGACCTTGGACCACTTGCCGACGGGCTCGAGAACGACGCCGCGGTTGACTGTCAAAGTCAGCGGGGGTTTGATTCTTTCGTGTCAGATAGGGTAACATACTGAGCGCTTGCGCCAGGTCACGGCGATGGGTCCGGAGCGTGTTGGTACGGATGACGACCGGCCGGGCAGTCTGTTGGTGGTTAGCGGTTGTCAACGAGGTGAAGACAGACGTTCATACCTCGTTGGCCTCGAAGAATGCGAAAGCCTCTCTTGGCGGAAACAGGTTCCTTTTTACATTAGTCAAGCTGGCCAAATCCATGGCGCTGCGGTGGAAACATACAGGAGCTTCTCGGCAAGGTATTCGTTGTAGCCGTAGTCTGTTTGACATTGTTAGCTTTGGAGGATTTGAGGGTCAATCATGTCCGGCTTACAGGCACAGATATCCTTGAGCAGCTGGTTGGTGTACTCGACTCTGCTGCGTCCATCCTCGGCCAGGTTCGCAAAGTCCTCCAGCACCCGGATGGTGTCCGTTATCCTGGTCCTCAGCATCTGCAGGTCGGGCGCCAGCAGGCTCTTTGTCTTGGCCGACAACTCGTCCTCTTCTCCATCGTCGAGGACATGGGGCTTATCGCCGTCAATGTTGGTCTGCAGAGCGGCCTCGCGCAGTTCGGCCTCGTTCTCGGCGGCCTCCCGGGCCAATTGCTCGTCCAGCTTCCTCGAAAGACCCTCAATGTTGGCGGCCGTGAGCTTCTCCTCCCGCTCCTCCTCATCCTCGTCCTCGTCGTCTGAGAAGACAAACTTCTCCTTCTTGCCTCCAGTCTCTTGGTCCGAGTCAACCACCGAATCGTTGTCCGAGTCAAGAAAGTCATCCCCAAGGGTAGGCTCGTCCAGGTCAGAGCCGCTGATATCGTCGAGGTTCGACACGTCAAACTCGTCGCCCATCTCCTCGTCCGAGTCGACGTCTTCCCTCACGGGCTTCTTCGCTTTCTTGGTGCCATTGGCCTGCTTCGGGGTCGATTTGGCGGACACCTCCTCGCGGCGCTTCTTGGATGGCTTGTCGTTCTTCGCAGAGGTGCGACGCTTCTTGGTGGACGGCGCCTCGACGGGAACATCATCGACGGGCAGGCCCTTCTTGCGCTTGAGGTTGGCAAAATGCTCTTCGGACAGCGGCTCGGGCGGGCCCTGCTTCTTCATGCGGCGTCCCACACCCATGTTGACGGATAACTCTGGAGGTTCCCGGGCGTGCTGGTCGTGATGGTTTCCAAAGAATCGGCTGTCGCTGGCGGTCGAGCGAGCAACTTGCGAAGTCTAGCCTTTGTTTCTTGCGTGCAGAACTTCTCCGGTGCCAATTTTCCAAAGAAAAACCTTATCGATAAGAACCAAAGCAGTGGGGCTGTCTGCGGAACAGCTTGGCCACTCGCAGCACCTGATTGGCTTCTGATCCACATCACGCTAAACCAGATACGTCAAGACATGGTTGGCTTACGTTCCACCTGTCGGGCCTGGTGGAGGAAGGGGGGGAGGAACCAGCTCAGCCTTTGGGAGAAAGCGACTTGGCCGCATCTGGAGTTCCTGCCACACAACGTACAGGAGACAAGCAAGCAAGCAACAGCAACGGGAGCCCTCACTTCCCAGTTTTGTTAACGGCGAAGGAGAAGAACTCTCGACTTTTCCCATCTTCCATCCCCAAACCCGAATTTCTTCCTCTTCTTCCTCTCCTTCGAATTGAGCGGTTTGGCCATTCTGTCTGTCGCTGTGCCGACACGTACACAGTAACTAATTCGTACAGTCCATTCTAAGGTTCCAGCTGTGGCTCCGCCCACCGTTTCGATTGCCTGTTCGCCGCGTCGTGCGTTTCTGGCCCTTTGACTCGGTCCCAATTTCCGACCCCCTTTCAACAGCTTTCCGCCGTCATCAACCTTCCGTCGAATCCTCTCCCCACGGCAGCTCCCGTCAAGTTGGCTGCTGCCCTCCGTTGATTCCGCGCAGCCGAGCGCATCGACTTCACCATGGCGCCGGCGTTGCCGATCAAGTTCCAGGAGCTGCTTCAGCTCGGCAGCCTGGGCGTCAACCCGACCGCAATCACCTTCAACACATGCGTACGGTTCCTCCCGGATGACGAGCGCAATGTCGTCTCGACCCTGCTGACCTTGCCATTTGTGACGCCAAACAGACCCTCGAATCAGACTCGTTCATCTGCTTGCGGGATAAGAAGGACGAGGCGTCGTCTCCCGAAGTCCTTATCGTCGACCTCAAGAACAGCAACAATGTCATCCGCCGACCCATCAAGGCCGACAGTGCCATCATGCACTGGACGCGCCAGGTCATCGCCCTCAGGGCCCAGGCGCGGACCTTGCAAATTTTCGACCTGGAGCAGAAACAGAAGCTCAAGTCGACAACCATGAGCGAGGACGTTGTCTTCTGGAAGTGGGTAAACGAGAAGACGCTGGGCCTTGTCACGGAGAACGCCGTCTACCACTGGGATGTCTTCGATCCCGCCCAGGCGGCGCCGGTCAAGGTGTTTGAGCGCAACGCGAACCTGGCGGTAGGATGTCCTCCCTTGCGTTTGTATTAGCCCGGGCGGCTCCGCTGACGTCTACGCCACGCCAGGGTAACCAAATCATCAACTACCGGACGAGCGCGGACGGCAAGTGGATGGTGGTGGTCGGCATCTCGCAGCAGCAAGGACGGGTCGTCGGTGCTATGCAGCTCTACTCCAAGGACCGTGGCATCAGCCAGGCCATCGAGGGCCACGCCGCCGCCTTCGGCACCCTGCGCTTGGACGGCGCCCCCGAGGACACGAAGCTCTTCACCTTCGCCGTGCGCACCGCCGTCGGCGCTAAGCTGCACATCGTCGAGGTCGACCACCCCGAGACGAACCCCGTGTTCCCCAAGAAGGCAGTCGACGTCTTCTTCCCCCCAGAAGCCGCGACCGATTTCCCCGTTGCCCTGCAGATCTCGCAAAAGTACGGCATCATCTACCTCATCACCAAGTACGGCTTCATCCACCTGTACGATCTCGAGACCGGCACTTGCATTTTCATGAACCGCATCTCAGGCGATACCATCTTCACTGCGTGCGGCGATCGCGAGTCGAGCGGCGTTCTTGGCATCAACCGCAAGGGCCAGGTGCTCTTCGTGACAGCCGATGAGAATACCCTCGTGCCTTACGTCCTCGAGAGCCACGGCACCGAGCTGGCCCTGAAGCTCGCTTCGCGTGCCGGTCTCCCCGGCGCCGACAATCTCTATCAGCAGCGCTTCGAGCAGCTCTTCGCCAACGGCAACTACCAAGAGGCTGCCAAGGTCGCCGCCAACTCGCCCCGCGGTTTCCTGCGCACGCCCCAGACCATAGAGCGGTTCAAGCGCTTGCCACAGCAGCCCGGGCAGATGTCCCACATCCTGCAGTACTTTGGCCTGCTGCTCGACAAGGGCTCGCTCAACCAGCACGAGACCATTGAGCTCGCCCAGCCCGTCCTGGCCCAGAATCGCAAGCAGCTGCTGCAAAAGTGGCTGACCGAAAACAAGCTCGAGTGCTCCGAGAAGCTTGGTGACATGGTCCGCCCCCACGATCTGACCATGGCCCTGGCCATCTACCTCAAGGCCAACGTGCCTCACAAGGTCGTTGCCGGATTCGCCGAGACGGGCCAGTTCGAGAAGATCCTGCCCTACTGCGCCCAGTCCGGCTACCAGCCCGACTTTGTGCAGCTCCTGCAGCACATTGTTCGCGTCAACCCCGAGAAGGGCGCCGAGTTCGCCACAACGCTTGTCAATCAGGAGGCCGGCCCCCTCGTCGACCTTGAGCGCGTCGTCGATGTGTTCCAGTCGCAGGGTTTGGTCCAGCAGGCGACCGCCTTTCTGCTCGATGCCCTCAAGGACAACCGCCCGGAGCACGGCCACCTCCAGACCCGCCTGCTCGAGATGAACCTGATCAATGCTCCGCAGGTTGCTGATGCCATCTTGGGCAACGACATGTTCTCGCACTTTGACAAGCCCCGCATCGCTGCCCTCTGCGAGCAGGCCGGCCTGCTTCAGAAGGCCCTGGACCTGTACGAGGACCCCGCCGCCATCAAGCGCGTCGTCGTCGTCATTGCCGGCGCGCCCAACTTCAACCCTGACTGGCTGGTTGAGTACTTTGGCCGTCTTTCGGTCGAGCAGTCCGTCGACTGCCTCGATGCCATGATGAAGCACAACATCCGCCAGAACCTGCAGTCGGTGGTCCAGATCGCCACCAAGTACGCCGAGCTGCTTGGGCCCCAGCGCCTCATCGACTTGTTCGAGAAGTACAAGACCTCCGAGGGCCTCTACTACTTCCTGGGCAGCATCGTCAATGTCAGCGAGGACCCGGAGGTCGTCTTCAAGTACATTGAGGCCGCCACCCGCACCGGCCAGATCCGTGAGGTCGAGCGCATCTGCCGCGACAACAATGTCTACAACCCGGAGAAGGTCAAGAACTTCCTTAAGGAGGCCAAGCTTGCCGAGATGCTGCCCCTCATGGTGGTATGCGACCGCTTCAACTTCGTGCACGACCTGGTTCTCTACCTGTACCAGCACCAGCAGTTCAAGTCGATCGAGATCTACGTGCAGCAGGTCAACCCGGCCCGCACCCCCGGTGTCATTGGTGGTCTGCTTGACGTCGACTGCGACGAGAGCATCATCAAGGGCTTGCTGTCCACCGTGAACCCGATCTCCATTCCCATCGACGAGCTCGTGCACGAGGTCGAGACGCGCAACCGCCTCAAGTTACTGCTGCCCTTCCTCGAGGCCACTCTCGCCGCCGGAAACCAGCAGCAGGCCGTGTACAACGCCCTCGCCAAGATCTACATCGACTCTAACAACAACCCCGAGCGGTTCCTCAAGGAGAACGACCAGTACGACACGCTCGTCGTGGGCAAATACTGCGAGAAGCGCGACCCCAACCTCGCTTACATTGCCTACCGCAAGGGCCAAAACGACCTGGAGCTCGTTAACATCACCAACGAGAACTCCATGTACAAGGCCCAGGCCCGCTACCTGCTCGAGCGCGCCGATCGTGAGCTGTGGATGTTCGTGCTGAGCGAGAACAACCTGCATCGCCGCTCCGTCGTCGACCAGGTCATCTCGACCGCCGTGCCCGAGTCGACGGACCCGGCCAAGGTGTCGGAGGCTGTCGCCTGCTTCCTCAATGCCGACCTCCCCACCGAGCTCATTGAGCTCCTCGAGAAGATCGTGCTCGAGCCTTCGCCCTTCAGCGACAACCAGAACCTGCAGAACCTGCTCGTGTTCACCGCTGCCAAGGCCGACAAGGCTCGCGTCATGGACTACATCCACCGCCTCGACAACTTCTCGCCCGATGAGATTGCCAATGTGTGCATTGAGGTTGGCCTTTTCGAGGAGGCCTTCGAGGTGTACAAGAAGATCGACAACAAGGAGGCGGCCGTCAACGTGCTCGTGGAGCATGTCGTCAGCATCGACCGCGCCCAGGCCTATGCTGAGGAGGTGGATGTGCCCCAGGTCTGGAGCAAGGTCGCCAAGGCTCAGCTCGATGGCCTGCGCGTCAGCGACTCGATCGATTCGTACATCAAAGCCGATGACCCCAAGAACTACGCCGAAGTCATCGAGATTGCCGTAGCCGCCGGCAAGAACGAGGAGCTCATCAAGTACCTGCGCATGGCTCGCAAGACGCTGCGCGAGGCTGCCATTGACACGGCGTTGGCCTTTTGCTATGCCCGCCTCGACCAGCTCGCCGAGCTCGAGGACTTCCTGCGCGCCACCAACGTGGCGAACATCGAGGAGTCGGGTGATAAGGCCTATGCTGAAGGCCTTTACGAGGCTGCCAAGATCTTCTTCGCCAGCATCTCCAACTGGGCCAAGCTGGCGACGACGCACGTCCATCTCGCCAACTATCAGGCTGCCGTCGACTGCGCGCGCAAGGCCAACAACATCAAGGTTTGGCGCGAGGTGCACGAGGCGTGTGTTGACAAGAAGGAGTTCCGCCTGGCTCAGATCTGCGGTCTCAACCTCATTGTCGACGCCGAGCAGCTGCAGGCCCTCGTCAAGCAATACGAGCGCAACGGCTACTTTGACGAGCTCATCAGCCTGCTCGAGCAGGGTCTTGGTCTTGAGCGCGCCCACATGGGCATGTTCACCGAGCTGGGCATCGCTCTGTCCAAGTACCACCCGGAGCGCCTCATGGAGCACCTCAAGCTCTTCTGGAGCCGCATGAACCTGCCCAAGCTGATCCGCGCCTGCGAGGAGGCCCACCTGTGGCCTGAGCTGGTGTTCTGCTACTACCACTATGACGAGTTTGACAATGCCGCCCTCGCCGTCATGGAGCGGCCCGAGAACTCGTGGGAGCACCAACAGTTCAAGGAGATCGTCGTCAAGGTCGCCAATCTCGAGATTTACTACAAGGCCATCAACTTCTATCTGGAGCAGCATCCCTCGCTGCTGACGGACCTGCTCCAGGTCCTCACGCCCCGCATCGACGTCAACCGCGTCGTCCGCATGTTCCAGAAGTCGGACAATCTGCCGCTCATCAAGCCTTTCCTCCTGAGCGTCCAGTCCCAGAACAAGCGCACTGTCAATGACGCCATCAACGACCTGCTCATTGAGGAGGAGGACTACAAGACGCTTCGCGACTCGGTCGAGAACTACGACAACTACGATGCCGTCGACCTGGCTGGCCGCCTCGAGAAGCATGATCTTGTCTTCTTCCGCCAGATTGCCGCCAACATCTACCGCAAGAACAAGCGCTGGGAGAAGTCCATCAACCTGTCCAAACAGGACAAGCTGTGGAAGGACGCCATCGAGACGGCCGCCATTTCTGGAAAGTCCGAGGTTGTTGAGGAGCTGCTGCGCTACGTAAGTTTTCGAAACCCGAGCCTCTGTTGTTCTTCGCTGACCCTTTCAGTTCGTCGATATCGGCAACCGCGAGTGTTATGTCGGCATGCTCTACGCATGCTACGACCTGATCCGCCCGGATATTGTCCTGGAGCTGTCGTGGCGCAACGGCCTGCACGACTTCACCATGCCCTACATGATCAACCTGCTGTGCCAGCAGACCAAGGAGCTGGCGGCCCTCAAGGCGGACAACGAGGCGCGCAAGGCCAAGGAGAAGGAGCAGGAGAAGGTGGAGGACAATACGCCTATCCTCGGCGGCACCCGTCTTATGATTACAGCAGGGCCGTCCAGCGCTGCTGCGCCCCCGTACGTGCCTAACGGCTTCGCGCCGCAGCCGACCGGGTTTGGCTTTTAGAAGGCGCGGCAGTAGCCGGTCCGGGTCAATGTAACGGTTTTGCGTAGTATCATCTGCGGCGCAGTCGGGGCGGCTTGACAGGGGTTGCTGGGTGGATATTGTTTGTGTTATGACGACGTGCTGTATGATAGGGATGTTAGGTACGGATGAGGTTACTTGTCTCCGGCAATGGCTTGAGAGTATCTACGTCTCGATTTCTGGTTGCCCGATGCTTCACCATCGCTCTCGGTTCTCAACTGTCTTGTCTCTTCCACTGATGCTCTCCGTCGCCATGCTCTAATCTTCCGCCCCCTTTTCAAGGCTCCGCCCACAAGGACCGCACTCCTCTGAGCCCCTGCTATGGAGGCTTGGTAGGCAGGCAGAGTGGGGCGAAGGATTTAGCCCTGCGACGCTGTAGATTAGCTACCCGATGCAACGATGCGGCAAAGATCATGCGTAAGCTACGCAGTAGTTATTACCTGAAGGCTTCAACTCGCGACAATGGAACAACCATCCAGCTCAAAATGCGCAAGGATCCCCCATTCTCTCACCACGATGTCTATTCATACAGGTTCATCTGACCGTCCCATCTTTACTCTCCAACTTTGTCCGCCCGTTCACTAGCAAAATGAGACTCTCGTCCTGGCTGCCCGCCGCCGCTGCGGCCCTGGCCGCCGCGCAGACCGAGTCGACGACCACCAAGGGCAGCCCTGACGGTCAGTTCGAGATCGACATCGTCTTCCCACGCAACAACCAGACATACAAGATGGCCGACGTGTTCCCCATTGTCTTCGCCATCCAGAACGTCTCGGCCCTGCGCTCCATGGCGCCCAACATTACCATCCACTGGGGCTTCCACCCCAACTGGCCGAGGGGCTACTACGGCAACTTGGTGGACGAAGGCAAGTTCTCTCTTTCCGACCTGGCCGAGCTCGACGGCGACGAGGACTCGTCCACGGGCCAACCCCTCCTCCTCGTCGCCGCCACCAACGCCACCTCGTGGATCCACCGCATCGAGGAGCCCGGCCACCGCATCGACCTCCAGTGGGCCGTCCGCGCCTGGAACACCTCCTGTGACGATGACGCCAGCACCATCTGGGGCGGCTACTACAGGTTCCTCGTCGCCCGCGCCTGGGGCGACCACCACCCGGACGCGCACCGGGGCCCCATCCTCGATCCCGTCGTCACGCCCACCGCCAGCACCACCCCGGCCCCGGGCGCCGACGACGGCAACATTGAGACCTGCCCGGACCCGGTCGGCGTCTACCAGGTTGGCAGGAACGCCACCGATCCCGCGTGCGGCATCGCGACCCAGCTGTTTGGCTTGCCCAGCTGGCACGACGGGCCCATCATCGACGCGGCCAAGGTTGCGCAGCCGTGCAACGTCAAGATTGACGAGGCCAAGGCGAGCAGCATCATGAGCCAGGCGTCGGCTTTGGTGACGGCCGCGGCGTCACCGACGTCGGAGGACTGGTCCACATGGACGCCATCGAGCACGGGAGCCGCGCCGACAGTGGGGCCGGCGAGCCCGGTGCAGACGGCGTTTGCTGCGGCGGTGGTTTTGGGTGGGCTAATGTTGTGAATGGTGTTAAGAATCATGTAATAAATTAATGCGTGAAGGGAAAAGCATTGTCTTCCTCTCATATCATCTTTTCCATGCATCATGCCAGGTGTTGGAGATCCCCCCCCAACAGCGAGAGCAGGCTTATAAACCACAGCGTCTACTGCTGGGGACATGGGTGTAACCGAGGATCATGAGAAGAAACCATCGAGAAATCCGGAACGTCACATTGCCGGACATAGAACATAGAGCATTGATACCCCGAATTAATGGAAGCCAGTTACAGAACAACAATAACTTTGCGATCTATGAATCAGAAAGACTTGCATGCTCCCCAAGCTTACGCGTCACTGGACTCTTGCTTCCGTCCAATCCGTAAGATGATCCACCGTCCAGGCTACCTAGTCCTGTTGCCAGCCTTCCCTCCCTCAGCCCATCGCACTTAGGCTCAGCCCTTGGGTGGGAATGATACCATCCTGGCTGCCGAGGAATGGCTACTTATTCGCAGCCTCGGGCCGGACAATGCGGCAGACGAGGTCCGAGCCGTCAACCGAGTCTCCTTCGCGCACCAGGAGCTGCGACACGACACCGTTGTGAGGGGCCGAAATGACCATTTCCTGCAGAGCGCACCGGCGGTTAGCAGTTGGTTCAGACAAAATCGCTCTCAGTGTCAACTCCACTTACCATCTTCATGGCGCTCAGCACAGCGAGCGGGTCGCCCTTCTTGACTTCGCTGCCATCGTGGACACGGAGCTCGACGAGGACACCGGCCATAGGAGCGCCGACCTGGCTTGAGTCGGTAGGGTCGGCCTTGGGGCGGCTGACGTTCTCGATCGAGGCCGTCTTGTCATCGACAGTGACCTGGCGAACCTCGCCATTGACCTCGTAGAAGACCTCGCGCTGGCCCGTGTTCTCGGACAGAGGGCCGATGGCGAGAAGCTTGAGGATGAGAACCTTGCCCTTCTCGATCTCCACGTGGAACTCCTCGCCAATCTCGGGCTTGGAAAGGAAGTACTTGGTCGGCAGCACCGAGAGGTCTCCATACTTGGCGAGGAACTTCCTGTAGTCCTCGTAGACCTTGGGGTACATGAGGTAGCTGGCAACGTCACACTCCGTGATGCCACCGCCGAACTTGCGGGCGAGCTCCTTCTTGGTCTTGGCAAAATCGACAGGCTCCAGGTAGAGACCAGGACGCTTGTCGAACTTGCGGCGGCCGCGGAGGGCATCGGTGCGAAGCGGCTCCGGGAAGCCACCGTACGGCTGGCCCATCATACCCTCGAAGAACTCGAGCACCGAGCCCGGGAAGTCGAGCTCGGAGGCGCGAGCCCTGACGTCCTCGGGGGTGAGCTTGTTGGAAACCATAAACTGTGCCAGATCGCCAACAACCTTGGACGTCGGAGTGACCTTGACGATGTCGCCAAGAAGCTGGTTGGCTTGCTCGTACGCCTTCTTGGTCTCAATCCACTGTGAGCCCAGACCAAGTTGCGAAGCTTGGAACATCATGTTGGTAAGCTGGCCACCAGGGATTTCGTGCTCGTACACTTCGGGGTCGGGGCCCGTGAGATGAGCCTCGAAGGGCGAGTACAGGAGGCGGATCTGAGACCAGTACGCGTCCAGGGCGCGCACATGCTGGATGTTGAGACCGGGGTCCCTATCAGTGCCCTCGAGCGAAGCGAGGATAGCGTTGATGCTGGGCTGCGACGTCATGCCGGAGAGACTGTCCGTGGCGGCGTCGACGGCATCGGCTCCAGCCATGGCGCAAGCCACCATCGAAGCAACGCCAGTGCCTGCCGAGTCGTGCGTGTGCACGTGGATAGGGAGATCAGGGTACTTCTTCCGGATCGCGCCGATGAGGAGGGTAGCGGCATGAGGCTTCAGAACGCCAGCCATATCCTTGATTCCAAGGACATCAATGTCGAGAGCCACAAGCTTGTCGACAAGGTCAAGATAGTACTCGAGGTTGTACTTCTTCTTGGGGTTGAGCATGTCGCCACTGTAGCAGACGGTGCCTTCACAGACACCTCCCGCCTTCTGGACGGCCTTGATGCCAACCTCAAGCTGGTTGATGTCGTTGAGCGCATCGAAGACGCGGAAGATGTCAACGCCGTTCTTCTTGGCCTGCTCCACGAAGTGGTAGATGGCGTTGTCGGGCAGGGAGGCGTACGCAACACCGTTGGCACCACGAAGCAGCATCTGGAAGGGGATGTTCGGCACCAACGCGCGCAGCTTGCGAAGGCGGTCCCAGGGATCCTCGTACAAGAACCTCATGGACACGTCAAACGTGGCGCCACCCCATGCCTCAAGGCTGTAGAGGTTGTGGAGAGCGTGACTGGTCTCCCTGGCGATATTGGCCATATCGATGGTGCGGACACGGGTGGCCAGGAGTGACTGGTGAGCACTGCCATCATGTCAGCCATCACAAGGTTCGCCAAAAGAGTAACATGTCCGGAGATCGCTTACTCTCTCCAAGTTGTGTCCATAAGAAGGCAGCCCTTGTACTCGCGGATCGCCTTGGCAAATGCCTTGGGACCCTGCTCAAGAATGATGTGGCGCCATCCCTTCGTGCATGGCTTTGAGGTGTCGATCTTGTTGCCGGCCTCGTCGTACAGCGTCGGGATCATGACCTCGCCCTTGAACTTGGGCTCGCCGACCTGGCCAACAACCTGAGGACCGTTCACAGCCAAATTGCCGAGGTACGCCAGCAGTTTCTGCGCACGGTTCTGGCTGCCGGTAAGCTCGAAGAGCTCAGGGGTGTCCTGTGTTGCTGCTGTCAGTTATGCCGGCCAACTCTCGGCGCGAATTATAGGATGCTTACATCGATAAACGTGGTCCAAACTTTGCTTTCAATGAACGTGGGATGCGTGAGCAGGGTGGTCAGGAACGGGATGTTGGTTTTCACGCCCTGTGCGCTGTGAGCGTGTGCCAAAGCATATGATCCATGGTGGCGATACGTACGCGAATCCTGAACTCGACAAGAGCTCTGACAGCCTTCCGCCTGGCGATTTCGTAGGTGCTTCCGTGGCACGACAGCTTGGTGAGCATGCTATCATAGTGGGCTGAAAGGTTGTTAGTAGAGAGTTCGAAACGTTAACTGGAGGATCGAAACCAACGGAGACGAAACAAACACCAAAGTAAAAAAGGGAATAAAAAAGGGGAAAATGAGAAAAAAAAAGAAAAAGAACAACAAAGAATAAAAAGGGAAGAAAAGGGGGGAAAGGAAAAAGGAAAAAGGGGGGAAACAGAAGGAAAAGAAAAAAAGAAGGAAAAATAGAGAGAGGAAGGAACAAGAAGGAGGCAATAAAAGATCAAAGGATACGTACGAGTGATAACAGCGCCAGCAAAACCGTTTCCACCGTCAAGACGCACTCCGTTACCGCCAGCTGACCTGTACACCTCAATCCTCCCAGTATCCGGCTGGAAGTTCTTGGCCGGGTCCTCGGTCGTGATACGGGTCTGGATGGCAAAACCGCGCGTCGAGATGCGGTCCTGGGTCAGGCCGAGCTGCTCCAGCGTGGCGCCGGCGGCGATCTGGATCTGCGCGGCGACGATGTCGATACCCGTGATCATCTCCGTGATCTATTCAGGCCGTCAGCACCATCCTGCAGCGGTACATCGGCTTGACAGGAATACTGACCGTGTGCTCGACTTGAATACGAGGGTTGACCTCGATGAAGTACAGGCCCTTGCTGTCCACCAAGAATTCGGCCGTTGCGACGTTGCCTAAATGTGTTTTACCAGGGTTAGGATATTCACAGATGGCTTCACCCTTGAGAGCGGAAACGTACGCAGCTTGACCGACTTCGCGATTTTAATCGCGTATTCCAACATGGCATCACGGATATCAACCGGGAGGTCCTTGGCGGGCGCAATCTCGACGACCTTCTGGTGCCGGCGCTGGACAGAGCAGTCGCGCTCGTAGAGATGGACGACGTTGCCATAGTTATCGGCGACAAGCTGGACTTCGATGTGCTTGGGCTTGTCGAGGAAGCGCTCGACGAAGACGGTGCCGTTGCCGAAGGCGCTCTTGGCTTCGGACGTGGCGCGCTCAAAGGCCTCCTTGAGAGACTCCTTCTCGCGGACGACGCGCATGCCACGGCCGCCACCACCGTAAGCGGCTTTGATGATGATCGGGAAGCCGTACTCGTCTGTGAACTTCTTGACCTCCTCAAAGGTCTCCACAGGGCCTTCAGTACCGGGAACGACCGGAACGCCGGCGGCGATGGCGATGCGGCGGGCGGAAACCTTGTCGCCGAGGGCATCAATCGTCTCGGGCGTAGGTCCGACAAACTACAACCATCAGCTCGAGCCCAGTATTGGGATTTGGGGAAGATCAGAGACATACGATCAGACCGGCCTTCTCGACGGCGCGCGCAAAGTCGGCGTTCTCGGACAGGAAACCATAACCTTGGAATGGTCAGCGCTTGGAATCAAGCCTAGTCCTCGGGGCAACATACCAGGATGGATCATCTGGGCCCCGTGCTCGAGCGCGATCTTGATGATCTCGTCGCCAGCGAGGTAGGCCGCGACCGGGGTATACGAGCCCCGTTTCCCAATCAAGTAGGATTCGTCAGCCTTTTGCCTATGCATGGAAAGGCGATCCTCATAGCTAGGGCGGTCAGCATGGTGTTGGACGGCGAGCGGAGGCAGGGGTGTCGTACCTGAAGACGGCGATGGTGTGGAGCGAGAGCTCGTGGGCCTGCGATCTGGATGTCAGTGGCTATGACGCGAATCCATTGAGTGTCCTGGAACAAAGACTCACCGTCCTGAAGATCTGTCAAAGCGCATGTCAGTGAGCGCGGTGGTCGATATGGGCAGAGACGCAGCATGCTGGGACTAGACGTACACGAATCGCTAGAAGCAAGATCAGCACATAGCCTAGCAACGGATAGCGCGGGAATCACTTACGGATTTCACCACGGTTGGCGACTGTTTGGTGGTGAGGTTAGTCTCTTTCTCCAGGCCGCCCCATAAACTTCTCCCAACGGCTTCTTCGCCTTTCCCTTTCTCCGCGACGGCATTTGTCTGCGAAGACACGTACCCAGAATCTTGTTGATCTTCATGATGGTCGAAGAGGCGCGCTACTCAAGGAGGTGGTGGTTAGTACACAGAGAGATGTTCATGGGGGCATGAGAGAACCAACAATGCGCTGGACGGTCCTTGGCTCCGCCGGAGCATCTCCATCCTCGAAGACGTCCTCATGGTTGCTGAGTGCCTTTTGAGACGCCATGGCTGCTCAATTGCACGTTCGTCGGCAGTCGCTGGCGGTAGGAATACGAGCAAACGAGCAAAGAGAGAGAAAGGAGAGAAAAAAGTCAGAGGCGAAGGGACAAGAGAATCCGGGACTCAAATGGTGGGGTGGTGTTTGCGGCGCGATCCCTGAGCAAGGGTATGACGGTGATAGATGGCGGGGTCAAAGACTGACAAGGGGGGGGGAGCCCGATGTTGGTGGGGCAGATGAGTGGGAGGAAGCGGAGCCTCCCTGGGCTCAGGTGAGTATCCCGGCTATTCTGGGTTCGCCCTTCCCCGTTTCCAGAGTTGTCCAGTCTCACAACCAGAGCTAATCGAGGCAGCTTGGCAGTGGCGGACCAGACGGGCGGGCGCGGGATACATCCTGCGACCCAAGCTCTAGCGCTCTGCATGCAACGTTGGGGAGGCAGGAGATGAGGGGAAATCAGGAGGTCACCCGAAATCTGGATGTGCCGATGAGCGGATTTTGGACCACGTCAAGCCAGGAACGGTCCAACTATCTAGCCATGGAATCGTCACCGCGATGCGCCTTCACGTCCATCTGGAACTCGCAACGTTTTCTGTCGGGATGTGATTGGCATCCCGTCGCAACTGTCCACTTTCTCTCGCTTCCTGGCAGCACATGGTTGAGCAGAACATGGTGCGTGTTTCAAAAGCATGTGCTTGGCCGGTCCATCAAGATCGGACACTTCCCTATCAGGACATCCGGATACCCGTCGGAGCCCTCTTCCCATCTCATTCTTTGTCCGCCGCGGCATAGGCCATCTCAACAAACCCAATGGGTCACATGCCCGAGTATGGAGAAGCCCTGTGATGTATCCACTGCATGTTGCTCATAAAAATCATGACCTCGAGCGCACAACCTCTGCGGACAAGAGCCAAACCACCTGTAACTTGCCTGAACAAGCGCTTTACAAGGTGCGTAGCGCCCGCCAATTGGCCGCCGGTCATCGGAGGTGCTTCGAGCCCCGCCAACCAGGGTCCGGCGATTTGTCTTCATAAACAGGGGGGAGCGGGCGTTGTCCAAGCGCGTCACGCAGAGCAAAATCCCACCAGGGAGCTGCATTGGGCCCGCTGCCAACCGCGGGCGGCGCGGGGGGCTCAGCATCCCATCACCTACTCGGTAACTCGGCCGTGGGGAGCCGGACCCGAGCCGACGCCCGGTTCTTGTTGATGAACCGGATTTTGCACCTCCTCTTTGACGCCTCAAGTTCCACCAGCCAACCAGAGCCGTGCTGCTTTCTGAGCTGTTTGGCTAAGAACCACTTGAACGCAGATAACCCCCATTTCTCCCGCAAAGGGAGAGCGAGGGACATCATGACTCGCCAAGGCCGTCGCTATCCTTTCCCTGGCCGAACCAAAGCGTATGATCATCATGGCAGCGTATTCCAATGTCCGAGGTTTGACTTACCATGCTCGCCGACCTCCGGGTGGGCCCGGGCTCCGGAGGTCCAGGAGATAAATTGAGGCTCGCCATGTGCCGGACATTTTCGTCCAGCCGAGGATGGCCTGCCATGGAAGGCCATCAATGTTCGCATGTCCGAGGAACTCTGGTAAAGATCAGAGCTAGGTGAGTCACCACAGCATCGGGGCCGGGCCATCCCGTCATCAACAGGCACCGAGTGAAATCCACACTGCGTTACATCTTCAAACGATTCAAAATTGGCGCCGGGTAGTTTGTCTCAGTGGCCGCGATGAAGTGCCGGGAGATTCAACAACACAATATGGATCAAGCAGGGAGGGGAGTGAGGAAGGAAGGGGGGAGGACAGAGTCACAGGAGAGAATAACGATCGCCTCAAGGATTGGAAACCTCCTCTTCATGTAGCTTCTGATCTTCACTTCTATGTGTGAAGGACGTGTTGGGGTGTCCGTGGTGTTACGGCATGTCCCTGTCCAAAAAGAGTGTGGCCGACGGTGTAGAAATCCACCTCTTTGGCAACATAAGTATACCAGAGCTCTCCGGCATTAACGCGGGACGAGGCTTTCTTCGAGCCATCACCTCGAGTTGCTCGCTCCAACACAACGGCTGGGGGGTCACAGCAGCTCCAAACATCAGATCCTCACTGTGATTTGGCAAAGAAGGACTCAAAAGTCTTGGAGATCTCGGCATGGCATTGCTCCTGCGTGCCAACATCGGGAGCCTGGTCCTCGCGCCCCAAGTTCAACACGAACTACGGCGTAAGGATGCAACTTGACGCAAACACCAGCATTAGCGTCAAGGCGCGAAGCATGCAGCCGCCATAAACCTCAGAGACAAAGCAGCTAGGAAAAAGTATAGTATGTACGTCCAATCATTGCGACCTGCCCCATGGTGTAAGAGACAAACCGCACCCAAGATCGAGCGCCGGAGCAAGGCTCCGTCCTTCTCCATTCTGATCGAAAACCTACGATTTAGGTCGTGGGCCGCAGCGCAGGCTGCATGCCGTGAGGCATACAGCCCGGGGGCCTCGCGATCGCGTGTGCAGTTCCGAATGAATGTTGGATTTTGCGTTGTTCATGGAGAAGAGAAGAGGAAAGGGAAAGAGGGAAATTCCAGAAATTTTTTGGCGGTTTTGGGTTGGAGCCGGCCGAGTGGGGCCAACCGGCCCATGTGTGGCTGGAGCGTCAGCGTGTATGTGGGGCATCTGTGGCTTGACGACCCCCGGTATCCGGCATGCCGGGCTCGGCTGGTTACGGCTTTCGACCTGAAGCTCGCAGTCAAGTTTCAACCTCATCCCTTAGAATTGGCCTCGACGTTGGCCGCCACACTTACTTTCATGCACATAGATCCTTGACCTGACACACAACTGCGCTGCGCGGCCTACGGTTCAGCATGAGCGTAACAGCATCCACCATCCCGCGGTTTCTGCTCCCGCGCCTGAGCTGGGGGCCGGCCCCTCTCTCACTCACAACGACCCTCCCCCGCGCATCAGCAGCATGTGCCGGGATGACAGCATGGCGAATGACCCCACGGAGGACACTTCATGCCGGGCCTGTGACGGATGGAGCGACAAGACCGAGGGCGACGACGCCAACGAAGCGGTGCGGTTGCGGCGCACGAGAGACCAACAACGGCTCGATCCATCTGGGCAGCATCGCCCGCAACCCAACCCTCCGGCAATCCTTCCACGCCTCGGCAGCGCGCCGGCGCGACCACCACTTCGACACCCTCCGTTTTGTGCAGCGGCTGCAGCAGGAGGGCTTCACCGAGGAACAATCGGTGGCCATGATGAGGGTGCTCAACGACGTCATTGAGGAGAGGTAAGGCTCCCCTGGCCGGGAAAACAATGCCGTGGTTGAACCCACACGGCTGACGCGGATGCTCCCGCCCCCCAGCATCCAAAACCTCACCCGCACCATGGTCCCCCGCGAAGAAGCCGCCAAAACCACCTACACCCAAAAGGTCGACTTCGCCAAGCTCCGCAGCGAGCTCCTCTCCGCCGACAGCACCGAGTCGACGGCCACACGGGCCGCGCACGAACGGCTGGCCAACGACATCGCCAAGCTGAGCGGCCGCTTGCGCGACGAGATCTCCCGGACGCAGGCGAGCGTGCGGCTGGACCTGAACCTGGAAAAGGGCAGGATTCGCGAGGAGGCAGTGTCGCAGGAGCTCAAGATCAAGGAGACCGAGACAAAGATCGAGCAGGAGGCCGCTGCACTGAGGCAGCAGCTTGAGCAAGTCAAATTTCAGACGCTGCAGTGGTTGATTGGCGTATGTACGGGTTTCGCGGCGCTGCTGTTGGGTGCTTGGCGGTTGTTGATGTGAAGGGGGTCGGCAGGTGGGAGGATATACCTTATCTCGCCCGAACTGAGCCATAAAGCTGGTGTATCCACTGTTCAGTACGTGCGTCATACATGAGCTCGGTGCTGTTCTCTTCTCATGCTCAGCCTCATGCAATCATGGACAAATCACTACGCGCATATGTGGCTGGAGTACCAGATACTTGCAACAGGACAGTCACATCAAAGGGGGTTCACATCTACACATATGATACCGTAAGTCGCTCTCAATGTATCCTGGTTGAGAAGCAAGAACTAGCTAACAAACAAAAAGCGTACTCAAATGGCAGATCGTCTCGACGGTCCGTACTCAAGTTCCTACACACCGTGGACCGATGATATGCAAATGCGCCTAGGCTAGTCGTTGCGGCGCCATCATGAGAAGAAGCCTCCTGCAGGCCGCACCTGTCGATGGGGGCTTTAAGGAACCCCAGGAGGAGAAATGAAGCGTACTATGGGATGCATAGGTGCGGGATATTGTTACGCGGGACGATGCTGCCGTCAATGTGTCCAACCGTGTAACCTGCTATATGAAGCCGCCGAGCCAGGCGCCGTGGGCCCTTGACCCTCTGTTCCTCCAGGACACGGTTGAAACACGTTGACCTGAAGAGAAGAAAGGATGGCATAAGGAACGGAACGTCTGTCGGGATCCGTGTTAGTCAGGCTGCGTGCGGGCCGGGAAGAAGAGAGGTGAACGAGAGAAAGAAAAGCAAAGAAGGAAAAAGGGAGAGAAAAAAGGCAAAGAAAAAGAGGAAAGAAAGAAAGAAAGAAAGAAAGAAAGAAAGAAAGAAAAGATTAAAAAAGAAGAAGAAAAATAAAACTGACCTAAGCCTCGAGAATGCTGCGCGCCGCGTTGTACATGGCGTGCAGGTCGCGGGTGGCCTTGGTGCAGATACCGTCGGGAGCCGAGCAAGAGGCCTCGCGCTTCCAGTCGAGGCTGCGCTTCATCCTGAGGGCGTTGCCGGCGTCGATGGCGTTGACGACGGCCACGGCCGCGCGTTTGGCCTTCCAGCACGCCTGGCCCTCGCTGGTGCAGCGCTTGACCTCCTCGAGGGCGACCTCGCTGCCGTCGCGCTTCCAGCACGAGCCGCCGGCGAAGCGAGAGCAGTGGCGATCGGGCTCGCGAGCCTCCACCGGGGCATCGCGCTTCCAGCACGGCATGCCGAGGAACTGGGTGCACCAGCCGGGCTCGGGGTCGCGGCGGACGGGGGTGGCGACGTCGCGCGGGACGTGGGTGACCTCGTCACGCTTGTTCCAGCAGGGGACGCCGTTGGCCTGAGTGCAGCCCTCGGGCTCACGCTTGGCAACCTCGTTGCCGGCGGCGGGGGACTCCTCGCGCTTCCAGCACGGCATGCCTAGGAACTGCGTGCACCAGCCGGGCTCGGGGTCGCGGCGGACCGGGGTGGCGGGCTCCTCGCGCTTCCAGCACGGCATGCCCAGGAACTGCGTGCACCAGCCGGGAGCCGGGCCGCGCTTCACCTTGGTGGGGAGGTCCTTCTCGGTGCGCTTCCAGCACGGCATGCCGAGGAACTGCGTGCACCAGCCGGGCTCGGCATCGCGCTTCTCGGAGGGCTTGTCGGCGATGGTCGGGGTGGCGATGGAGTCGTAGAAGTAGCGCGGATTGTCGTGGGCCGCCGCAATGGCGAGGGCCAGCTCGTGGAGCTGGCGCCGCGCAATGTAGGAGAGCTCGCCGCTGCTCTCCTCGCGGGTGACCAGGCCGGCGTTCTCACGGATGGTCTCGGAAAAGGCCTCGGCGGCGCGCTTGACGGTGTGGCAGGACTGGCCCTCGGTCTCGCAGTAGCGCTTGTCCTGGTCGAAAACGGCGGCTGAGGCCGTGACCGCCAGGAGAGCGATGGGGAGGGTGAACTTCATCTTGTCGTGACTTGGGGAGCGGGTTGATTCGTCGGGTTGGTATGGATTTTTTTGGGGTTAACGACCCTCTGGATTGTCTTTGGCTTGGTCGGGGTGAGGATGAGAGGAGACGACATGGTGATCGAGGTGGTCGACGACGGCTCTTATAGAAGCTGTTGAGAACAGCAGCTGGCTATTCAGGAGTAGCCCTTATTGTCGCGATGGTTGGTGGGCTCGTCCACACAGCACGTAACATTCAACGACCTGCGGAACCGCGCTCTTGCTACCACATGGCCTCTCCAACAAACATCAATCATCCCGCTTGTCCCGAGGACAAGGGAGTAGGCAAACGACACGCATTGATCTCAGAAAGATGCCGCGGTCGAAGAAAGACTTATTCAGACCCTAATCAGGTAGTCCTGGATCTCGTGGCGGCGGCGGCGACAAGGCCAGGGACAAAGCGTCCCTCGATGGTGACCAGAGCTACATGACAAACTCCGCCGAGCCTCGTCAATCGAGCACGAGGTCGATGTCTGAGACCAATGTTCTCGAAGCGCAAAGATGTGGTGTGTCCTGGTGTTTCTGTTACGAGGCCGGCGTTGCCCCCTGTTGAGTGTGTATTCAGAACCCTTTTAGGAAGGTGTGGCTTATTGATGAAAAGGGCAGCCCCTTGAACACTTGGGGTGGGCGGCAAGCAGCCAATTTCATGACCCGCAACAGGCGTCTCCCGCACAAACTCGATGGTTTATGGGAAATGTGACAGTTCAAAGTACATAGTTTGCCTTTGGCGCGCAGGATTTCTTTGCTTGGGTGAGAAGTCGGGTGTAATGTTGGCCGAGTTTCTTGAGAGCTGGGGGACAGGTGAGCCCCGTCGCTCCCCTGACTCGACACACAGCAGCTAATACCGGCAAGGATACATATGTACCTCCCTCAAGTATAGAGATGCCAATTCGAAAGTTTTATGTGGATGTTGGATAACGGAATATGGCCCCTGGCCCTGTGACTGAAGGCACCGTTGGATGGACTTCAACCCCCCCCCCCCCCCCCGGCCCCCACGTGGCAGAAGTTGCCCACATGGTTCTAGACCGCCGGGTCGTCATTCCTTCTCTACAGCCCGTCCGTTACTCCGTTACTCCAAACTTCTTTTTCTCCTTTTTCTCAAGTGGCAAGGAAGTGTGCGGGGAGGGATCCAGAGATCCTTGGACCCCTGGGTAGGTACGTAAGGACCCGTCCCACATCCTATTCCCCTTCACCACAGCTGGGAGCCAAGTGTCTCTCATTCAGCCAACAAACACTGCCACGTGCTGCAAGGAGTCCAAGCCTGGAATGCGTCAGCTCTATCCGCACGAGTAACGGGACCGGACAAGGCTTGCAGCGGTAGAGTAATCGGTGTTTATAGAACTAGTACTCGCCGTGCATCAGGTATGGTTCAGACTAATGCGGTCGGTCAATATACAGCCCTTTCTTGATATCCGTATGTCCAGTTAGCCAAAAAGTAGAGAACCAATTAGGAAAATCACGAAGAAAGCAGAGAGGAGAGGGAACAATGACCGCAACTACAGAAATGCTCAGTGGTTAATGGGACAAGGCATGCGTCCTGAAGCCGTCTCCCTTGCTGATGGTGTTACCCCTGACGAGAGCCAACATCCTTCAGCTTAGGGACCAGAGCGGGGTTCCAAGATCCCAACGGTGTACCGCGAACGTGGCTCCGCCTCTTTGCAACATCTAGAAACGAGAGGCCTCTGTCCCATCAACAGAAAACAGAAGCATCACATGCTACCTATCCGAATAAGCACAGAAACCATGCGTATCTCCGTGCTTGCCTCCTCATAGCCGCCGGCGGGTCTGCCTGACATGAGCAGCAGGGGGCCGAATGGGCAGAGGGGTATGAGGAGCAGGTGGTGTTGTCTCTACGACCTCGACGGCACGCTGTGGCCGTTGTTGTTGTTCTATTTGGTGTTGCCCGGTGGGCCGCACCCGTGGGGAGGGGCTCTGTCTTGGCATCCGAAACAGCGGGGCAGGAAAGGCATGACCGGATGGCGGGGGCAAGCTCGTGAACAGCTCTCTCTCTGGATCATCCGACCTTATGTTATGGTTCATGTCACAAATGACCTCGGTCAGATCCTGGCTGAGCCAGTTGATCCCCCGCCTCTCTGGAAAGTGACTCGCCAGCTGAGGGCAATAGGGCTGGTACGCCCTCCTCCTCAGCGCACTACCAGTCCGCGGTCGTGCTGTGGGATGTTCAGAGACATGAGGGCTGTTAGCAATTAGGGAGTGAGAGGCTCTCCCAAGAGTATGAGGACTCGGAGCAGGCAGCTGCTGTGTGGCTTGCGATATAGTGGGCTGGCAAAGCGTTGTGGTGTTAGATGGTGGCCTCGAAGACTGGGGGTTTAGCCAGCGCAGAAACCCCGAGAACATCTCGTGGCTCGGTATCAAGTCATTGCGTTGTTCCGATTAAGAGAGGGGGGAACAGCAGAACCTGGACTTTCATGGTAGAAGCGGGGGTATTTATAGACCTGGGAGCAAGAGAAACCTTGACAAAGGACTAGCTTCCACCGGGTTCGCTGTTGGGGATGCAATTCTACCACATTCTCGAGTTTATAATTCACCTATGCATACATGCATGCTTTTTCTCAAAAGACATTGTTTGGCTCTTTCAAACTGTTGTCAGCATGTGCTCTTGTTCAATGTCTTTGAAGCTCTGATGTGTCAGAAAGTGCAAATATGTCAAGGAACCAAGTCTCAACGCAAGGGAGTAAACACAAAGAGCTTGACTACTTGACACTGGTGAGTGATGTTTGGCCTAGCTTACACACTTAAAGGACTGGTGGTATAGTGTCACTAAACTGTGCTGGCTTTGGCCTCAATCTACACTCTGGCCTCGGGAGGTCAGCCCCGACTCCGCAAACAAATGAGCTAGCTGACAACTCCGTGCTACTAGTGACACGTTTTGTGACCTTTCCATTGAGGTGGCAGCTATCAGCCATCGGGCTGATGATTTCAATCTTGAAATATGTGGCAATTGGTGATGTTTTAAGGAGATCACGGCGCGCCGGAGAACAGAATCAATTACGGACACCCCCAAGGCGGGAATCTCGACGCGGCGAGCGGCCCTCATCCTGATGGCTACGACCATGGCGGCCACCATCACAGCGAGCAGATCTCAGCACAACACCACGTATCACATCGTGAAACCCTAAATAAAACCGTATCCTGGCGGTAACGTGGTGGCTAGGGCTTAAGAATCATCTCTTTTCCCACGGAGAGAAACATTTCTCGTTTTTTTTTTTCCCCTCCCCTCTTCCCCATCAGACACGGCCACACTGGGTCGGACGACACCCCTCGGCCCAACCCTTGAACTGAAACCCCTTTGCCACTCTCTGCATTGCTTTTTTCCATCGTTCTCGGAAACATCCGTCAAAATGGTTCTCAAGCGTCCTCAGATCTGCGAGCTGATCCAGTTCCGCTCTTGGACTGGAGTCATGTTCTGGATTATGGAAGTCGGCAAGCATCCTTGGAATGTGCTCACCCAGGAGTACTTGATGCCGTTCCGCGAGCAGGGCAAACGGGCTCCCCTAAACAACGCTGAGGTCAAGCAGTACCTCGTCAACCATGCCGACGAGTTGGCCAGGGACATCAAGCGCCGGACCAAGGAGATCGAGGATGGCATCCTCGCCGTTGAGGGCGACGTTTCGGGTTGTAAGTGTTATTCCTTTTACCAAATCATCCGTTACCTCAGTCGTCCCTTAAAACCTCGTGGGGGAAGGAAGCCCAGGCTGACCGACCGCCAGGGGGCACCAAGGAGCACTATCGCCATTTCATCGTGGAGGCCCTGGCTGCGGACGTTTATGCCGCCTCTCGCCCGCCTCTCAAGACAAAGCACTACCTCTCCAAGAAGGATTGGGCTCGTGACGACAACAAGAGGACCATGGAGATCATGTACGAGTTCGCTGAGGCCTTGTGCCATAACTTCTGGCAAGTATCCGCAACTCATTGCTCCTACCATCGCCACGCCCATCAACTCTGCCCAGACAGTCCAGACAATCGGTTATTGCCTGAGAGATGCACCAATACTAACCCGTCTTGGCCGTCTTACAGGAAATCTTGGGAGACGGACCAGTGGGACTCGGACGACTCTGACGTCCCCTTCACGAACCCGGATGACGTCCCGCTCTAGCGTGATGAGCTGCAAAGAACGCATGTGGAAAAGCCGGATTGCACCAGAGGAGTTGAATCATACTCGGTAACGGAGCCTTCTTTCTCGAGTGGCGCCTCTGGGCATGCAAGACGCAAAATCTCATGGAAAGATCACTCGTTACTCTCTGGTGTTCTGGGATCCCTTTCTGCTGCTCGATCAGCTGGAGGCGTTCGGAGTTCACACCAATTTCATGGCGTTATTGAATGGGGCATGGTACGGCAACCGGGATAGGCGCGGTAATGGCTTTTTTAGGAGATCGGGTGCCATCGAGGATAATAGATGCTAGGTGAGCCGGCGGAGATCTCTCATCATCGAGACAGATTGAACCCTGAGTCACAATTGATTTGAATCGTAATGACGAGTACTGCTTGACTGCGATGCGAGCTGCTCACGAAGGCAGCATAATACTTGGGGACTTGCTCTCCCTCGTCTCTCGGTCACTCGGCTCAGCAGTAAAGAGACGAGGACATGGACGAACTCATCGTGCCAGTAACCGTGCCGCTCAAAGATTTGTGATTTTTTTTTTTTTTTCAAGTTGGAGATAAAAAGAAACCTCAAGGATTTAGTATGTGAAAGAAAAAAGAAAAAAGATGTCGAAGTTACCTACGTTCGAAAAATGAAACGTTGGTCTTGTGCGCCAGCCGCGAATCGAACGCGGGGCTCATCGATGGCAACGATGAATTTTACCACTAAACCACTGGCGCTGGGAACAACTGATGCTTAGATCCGCCGGAACCCTGGCACAAGATGCAAGCTCCCAGTGCAGCACCAACATTTCCCACCACGCCAACTCCCAACCCCCACACGGCCGGGTTCCCTTTCCGGTCATGTTGGACTGCCGACTTATCGCCTGATGCATCGAAGGTGCGCAGAAAAACCATGCTTGGCGTTCCCAAACAGGCAATGAGACGGAGCCATACACAGGTGTTTACAGTAGGGCCGACTGCCCATTAAGACCCTTTCTGGCAACCGGCCCGGCGCCAACCTTTCGCCTAGGGGGGCCTCCCAAACGGCATTCATGGACCCCAAGGTACGGGATGACGAGATCGAGATCTGGTATGCGCGCTAATCAGTTTCCAGCGTCGGCGGCAACCTCCGACTTTACGGAACCGGCCCTTCCGCGTCTGTCGGGGAAACTATGTCCGCAACGGACTGCCGGCCCAGAACCCTAGATGAACGACCGATTTCTGGGGCCTTCCGTGAGCTTGTTGTTGCATTGCCTTTATTTCCACGTGGAGATGGTGGGCAGCTAAGGTCGCAAAGAGATTGCTTCATTAACGACTGCCGACCACGGCAATGGGAGTCGGGACAGGAGTCATGAGACGGTGGTGACGTCGAAGCTTGGAGCCTGGGCCGTATAAGAGGGGATACTAAGCTCTGGCTCATGGGGTGTTGGCGTGGTTGGAGCAGGCACCCACGGTACAGTTGAGACCTAGCCAGACAGCCAGCCCCCCTCGCCGATCAAGATGCTGCTGAAGTCCACCCTCCTCCTCGCGGCGGCGGCCGCTTCCGTCCAGGCGGCGTCGATCCCCATCATCCCCGGCAACCTCGAGCCCCGGCAGCAGCGCGCTCTCTGCGAGCTGTACGGCTACTGGTCCGGCAACGGCTACGAGCTGCTCAACAACCTCTGGGGCCGGGACACGGCCACCTCGGGCTGGCAGTGCACCTACCTTGACGGCACCAACAACGGCGGCATCCAATGGAGCTCCGCGTGGGAGTGGCAGGGCGCTCCTGACAACGTCAAGAGCTACCCTTACGTCGGCAAGCAGTTCCAGCGCGGCCGCAAGATCAGCGACATCCGGAGCATGCAGACCTCGGTGTCGTGGTCGTACGACCGCACCGACGTGCGCGCCAACGTCGCCTACGACGTCTTCACCGCCCGTGACCCGGAGCACCCGAACTGGGGCGGCGACTACGAGCTCATGATCTGGCTGGCCCGCTACGGCGGCATCTGGCCCATCGGCCAGGTCATCGCCCAGGTCAACCTGGCGGGCCGCAACTGGGATCTGTACGCCGGCTACAACGGCAACATGCGCGTCTACAGCTTCCTCCCGCCCAACAACGCCGTCGGCGACATTCGCAACTTCAGCTGCGATATCAAGGACTTCTTCAACTACCTCGAGCAGAACCATGGCTATCCGGCTCGCGAGCAGAACCTGATCGGTACGTGCCAGCCTTTCCCGCCCCAAAGACGGTCTCGCCTCTGGCCGAATGACTGACACGCATTCTAGTTTACCAAATCGGAACCGAGTGCTTCACCGGCGGCCCGGCCAAGTTCACTTGCCACAACTTCAAGGCCGACCTCTGGTAAACCCTTGGACCGCGAAGCTACCATAAAATGGAGCCGACTCGCCCCGCCCCATGGATGACAATGGAGCGGGCAACAAGCTTACCCAAGTGTCGGGTGCGCTCCAGGATCCATCCCAGATCCCTGTATATAGCATCAAGTCTGTAGTTGGTTGTCTTGGTTTGTGAGCACGCTTGTTCAAACCTCCACGCTTTCCGGGCGATAATCCTACAACAATCAACACCACAACTGCAAAAGCATCCCTAGATTGGCCGTGAACCCCATGCGCCCCCACATAGAGACACGATGCGCTATCCGGAGCAACCCAACTTTGCCCATACATAAGGTGCCTAAATACACGTAATACATGCGCCATTGCGAGGCATCCGCCTCCAATGCATCGCGTTCCAGTTCGTTACCCACCCACCAGAAACTCCTTGAAACACCCAGCGGCCATGATGCTGATGCTGGCGCCGCCTTCTTCGAACCGCAGAAGCACCCAAGACCTTGATACCACACAGACAGCCAACCCAACCCCCCGGTTCCCTTGCGGCAATACCTGACAAGCAAACGCACGCACAGAACAGCCCGTCCGCTTATCTCCACCGCAGGGGTGGAACAGGGACGTATTCCAAGTCCAACCACATAGAAGACTGACCTCCTGCTCCGTAAGAGCCCATGGTGCAAATGGGCGAATGCTCGCCATGATATCTGCTTTCCGGCCCCATCGCCGCGCGGCTCGAGCCATTACGCCAGGTACCGATACGCAGCGGTATCCCCCTCGACACGCTCCAGGTACTCTCTGGTGATGAGGTCCTCGATGCGCTTCTTGATGAGGGGGATTTCGGGCTGGAAGCGCCCTGCCAGCTGGGTGATGACCTCGTTGGTGAGCTGTACGTGGGAGAGTTCCTTTCGCTGTCTGCGGCGGACAGTTAGCAAAAGAAAAAAAAAAAATAAGACATCCTCCATCGGGGGACTCGGGGACAGCGAGACGGAAACTACTGACTTCATAATCCTCACCAACGCCGCATCGATCACGTACGCCCTCGTCTCCTCGTTCTTCTTCTCCGTCTCCTTCCTCTCCTGCGGATCCTCCACGCGTGATGTGCTGTTGACGACGGGGGCCTTGATCTTGATGGTTTTGCTGACGAAGCTCGCGTTGAACGCGAACCGGTCCGTCGGCTTGACGTTCTTGGACTGCGGCTCCTTGAGCAGCACACGCGACTTGACAGGTAGGGACAGCGAGGCCAGCGTGCGCAGCAGGTCCGGCATCGGGATGTTGGTCTTTGCTTGAATCTCCTCAGCGGTCAGGCTCTCGCCCTCGGCGAGGTCGTTGAACAGTTCGAGCACCACCATGCCGTAGGTCGAGACGTTGATCTCGTACCGCCGCTCCTTGCTCAGCGGCCCACTTTCCTTGCCGGGGATCTTGGGGAACGTGCACTTGACGTCGGCGGTTCCCGTCGTGGCGAGCCAGGTCAGCACGCGGCCGCTGCGGTCGCGCTGGTAGTAGTTGTAGAAGCTGTCCTGGAGGCGGCGGATGTCGGCGGGCCAGTTGCATTCGGGCGGGCTCTCGCCGTCTTTGGTGACTGCCTGACGGCCCAGGATCTCGGGCGGCCAGTTGTTGGTGGTGAGCACCTGGATGCCGAGCTCGATTCTCGTGCCCTCGCCGAGGTTCCGCACGTGGTCACGGTAGTTCTCGGCGAGGTCCTTGGAGAGCTCAATGTCCTTGAACATGCCCTCAAACTTGAGCGTGAAATGGTTCCCGAGCTCGGCACGCATCCTGCGGACAAGTTCCTTCTCGACATGCATCTCGGACTTGTTGTGGAGCAGTCGCCGGCCGAGGTGCTTTTGGTAGTAGCGCTCAAAGAGATCGCGGTCGGTGAGGTAGCGGAGGAGCATAATAGCCTTCTGGAGGACGGCCTCGATGTCCTCCTCAGAGCGGCCCCGGATGCCGCGCTTAAGGCTGTCGTCGATAAAGAGAGACACAAACTCGGAGCTGCGGTTGAACATGTTGATGAACTCTGTAAAGCTCTTGGTCACGGCGGCCTGGAGGCCGAGATCGTTGCTGAAGCATATGGACGAAAGCTTGTCAAACTTGTCCTGGAGCTGCAGCACGTCCTCCACCCATTTGATAGCTGCGGCCGTTGCTTGGGCGGCCGGGTTGAGCAGCTGGGCCTTGGCCTTGTCGCCGCCCTCGGCCGCAACCTCGGCGTCAGCACCCGCAGCGACGGCCGGAGCCGAGAAGTCGGTGTTTTTGATGGTGTTCTCGATTTCCAGGCCCAGCTCCATGACCCGGGTCTGGAGGCTCGCCTGGAGGGCGGCCTTTGTTTTGTCAACGCGCGCGATGAGCTGGTAGAGAATGGACAGGTCCTCGTGGCGGTCGTTGTCAATCATGCTCCTGACGCCGCTTCCTTCCATGGCCAGGAAGTCGTTTAGGTGGGCCACGATCAGCTCTTGTTCGACAACGTTCGCAATCTTTTCCGTGGTAAGAATCGACAGGGTCGTGTCGCAGCGTTCCTGCTCCTCGCGAAGCCGGCGCTGGGTGTGGCGGAGCCAGGTGCTCGCGTTGCCGTCGCGAAGCAGCTTCTCGCATTCGTTCTGGTAGAAGGTTCGGCTCGCCTCCAGGAACCGGGGCTCAAAATCCGTCAGGTAGAGCTTGGCATTCTCGAGCTCTTCGTCTGTCTCGTACAGGCTTTCGAGCATGGCCGTGATCTGGCGCACGAGGTTCCTGTCGATGATGTCGCCGTCGCGCTCCATGTTGATGAGGTCTAGGATGACGGCGTTGACAAGGTCAAAGATGACGAGCGGCTCGTCCAGGGCATGGTCCGAGACGCCAACGTAGCTTCGGAGCAGATAGTCACGAAACAGGCCGATGGTGGTGGCGAAGATGGAGGGCAGCTTTGCCTCGGTGACGTAGACGCGCTCCATGTACATGAGGATGTCGGCCACCATGTTCATGGAGGTGTTGTGGTCGTCCCAGCAGTTGCGAATGCCGCGGAGGAAGCGCTCGCCCGTCTCCCGGCGCTCATGAGCGCTCGTGCCGGGAGAGTTTTGAAGAGCCACATTGATCAGGTTGCCCGAGACGAGGCTGTTGACGGCGGGCAGAACATGGTTGCGGAACCAGGCCTCCTCGAAAGACTTGACATGCTCGTAGAGAAGATGCCCCTTCCTGAAGAGCACGATCTTATACGAGGCACGATACAGGTTCTCGAAGGAGAGGTCAGTAGCGTTCTTGTTGTGTATATCGGTCAAGGCACCCTTGAGCAGCTCCCAGCAAGGTTCAAACTCGGCCTTGTCCTTATTCATCACTGGCTAAGACTGGGTTCAGCGAGGATTCTTGAGCCATCTTGAGTGGAATTCATGGGATGTGAAGCGTCAAGAAGCAAAAAACAAAAAAAAAAAAAAAAAAACCAACCACGACATACCCGTCGAATCGGCCGGATCTTGTTGGGTCTTGAAGCCATGGTGAAAATGGTGTCCTACACACGAAGCTACCGAAAGACCGAGTGAAGGGCTGAGATATCTGGTGCAGCGGCTGGGACGTCGAGTCGTCTCGGTGGAGAGAGGCTGATGATTAAGTGTCAAGCCCACGCCGTGGGTTGGTTTGGTGGGATCCTAAGGAAGAAGCAGGAGAGGTATGAGGGTTCAAGGAGTGGAGAATTCTGACAATGCTCGGACGGGCAGCCAAGGCACCGACAACGGCATCCAAGCGGCCGTGGTGATGTCGGTCTGACGGCGCCCGGGTTGAGCGTTGAGCAGGACAGGGACGTGGCCGTGATGTGCGTTAGGAGACGTCAACGACGACGGACATGAGCGGCCATTGCCACCCCTGTGCGTCCCAGGCCAGACAGTAACCGCTTGGAACCACCAGAAGAGGGCAGATGGAGAGGACGCAAAGCGATGTCAGTGCCCCGAAAAGTGAGCAAGATTGACACCGAGCTGCTTTGTCCTCAGCTCTGCTCACATCCGCGTTGTTTGCATTTCGGCCAAACCAAAGCAAGCAGCAAGCAGCAACCTGAGCCTCAGGTTTCATCGCCAGCAACAAGCCTCGAGCTGCCTGGAGCTTGCGCATGGGGCGCCCCACTTTTCCGGTGGTGGTTGCCCCTCCAAGAGGCGTGGCGGGGCATGGGGTGGGTCCGCACTAGCCGTGGGGTGGGTCCCGTGTTATCGATAAGTCTTTTTTCCTCGGCGTTCGTTGCTGACATCAACACCAGTTCGAGACTCTGAGACTCTGCATGCATGCATGTCTCACAGCTTTTTACTGTACCTACGCAGTACACAGCAACAACATCAACGAGCTGCAATTCCACAGAGATCACCCCAGGCCTCATTCAACAAACCACACGGGCCCATCCAGCCCACAGAGACCCGTTCCAATCTTGGAGATCCATTCCTCGTCATCATAATGGCCTCCAAGCGCATTCTCACGTCGCTACCCACGACGCTCCCGCGGCTCGCCCCGAAAGCGCCGACCCTCCGCCCTCCCCTCTCATCCGCCCGCCGAACTCTCCTCCCTCCCGCTGGCCGTGTCACACCTGTGACGCTCCGTCTCGCACACAGCATCCCGCGCCCGCGCAAACCGTCATCATCCCCGTCTACGCCACAACAGCCAGCTCAATCCGCCTCCTCCTCCTCTTCAACAACACCAACCCCGACCGCTCCCACCCCAAAACACCTCCAGCCCCACTACGAGCTCACCTTCACCTGCAACCCCTGCGGCACCCGCTCTCGCCACCGCGTCTCCAAGCACGGCTACCACAAGGGCTCGGTCCTCGTCGCCTGCCCGTCGTGCAAGGCGCGGCACGTCATCAGCGACCACCTCAAGATCTTCGGCGACAAGGCCATGACCGTGGAGGACATCTTGAGGGCGAAGGGGGAGGCGGTCAAAAGGGGCGTGCTACAACCTCTGGGAGGGGAAGGAGAGGAAGAGGTGGTGGAGGTGTGGGATGACGGGACGGTGACGGAGAGGGAGCCCTGGGTGGAGCCCCCAAAGAGGGTGTTGACCGAAGAGGAAAAGAACCTGCCGCCCGGGGCGACATTTAAAACGGTGAGGCCGGGGGAGGGGAAGAAAGAGGGCAGCGAGGAATGAGCTTGGCTGGTCGGCGAGTCCAGGACTCTCCACCGGGAATGATACGCAGAGGTTGGACATGGGAAAGGGGTGGCTGTGCAAGACATCTGGGATAGACGGCGGCAGGATGATGATTGACATGACAGATCGAAGTCGTCGGTGGCTAGACGCATGAAGACTCGGCATACCCAGATAGAGAAAACGATGTCTTGTACGTCTTGTGTATTATGAATAACACGCCCCCAATCTAGACTATATACACATGTACACCCCCCTCCCACCCTTCTCACCCGCCCTCGGCGGTCTACTGCTGAAACGCTCTCCTCTGCTCCCTCTGCTCCCTCCCTCTCGCCTTCCTCTTTTCCTTCTTCTTCTCCAACCTCTTGCGCTTCTCCCTCCCGTACTTGTCCGGCGCCGTCAGCGCCTCGATCTTGCGCTTGCTCGATCTCTGCTGCCTCCTCTCGCGCACCTGCTCGCCCACTGCCACCAGCGCCCGCGAGTACTCCGCGCTGCCCAGCCGCCGCTGCAGAAGCTCCATGATGGACTGCGCCCGGGCTTTCAGCGTCTCGTACCGCTCCTTGAAGATGTCGTTGAGCGAGAAGGGCGCCTTGATGGAGGGATCCGTCAGGTTGCGCAGCGGGCGGAGGATGGTCTTGACCGAGGCCAGCACGGTTTCGACGGGCGTCTTGCTCACGAAGGCCTCGAGCAGGTCCATGGCCGCCAGTTTGCTGACCAGCACCTCGGCCTTGGGCTGCCGCTCCTTGCGGATGATGGACGCCAGCTTCCAGAAGAGGTACTTCGTGTCGGCGCGGCGCCGGCCCGTCTCCTTGGCACCGTTGGCCTCGTCCTCTTCGGCTTCGTCGCCTTCTTCCTCCTCTTCCCCCTCGCCCGCCTTCTTCGCCGAGTCGAGGTAGCCGCCCAGGAACAGGATGACTTGAGCCGCCTCCTGCGCGAGCGCCTCGTCCACCTCGGGCGCTGACAGGACACCAAGCGCCAGCCGGACGAGGTCGCTCACGTCGTCACCATCAAGCTGCAGCCCATGCGACCCGACGAGCGGCAGTGGCTGCCCCTTTCCGGCATTGCGCGCGAAGTCGGCGAGGTACATGCTGAGCAGCTTGATGGCTGTAAGCTTGACCGTGTCATGGGAGTGCGCCAGGCAAGCCTGCACATCGGTCCACAGCTGGGCCGAGTCGGCTGCGAGCACGCGCTGCGCATGCCGGTGCACCAGGATCTGCAGCGTGCCCAGCGCGATGTTGGCCAGCTCCCAGTCGCCCTCGAGGGTCTCCTCGTTGTCGAGCACCTCGAGCAGCTTCGCGACGACGAGGCTGACGTCCTTGCTGTCGTTGGCGCTTGGCTCGCGGCCGTCAAAGTACAGTCCGAACGCGCGCAGCCCAAGCTTCAGCACGTCCAGCTTGCTGTCCTTGGCCAGCCATGGCCGCATGAGCCCCAGGAACTTGGCCAGCCGCTCCCGGTCCGCCACGCGGAAACTCTCCTTGATGAGCTCGCCGGCCGCCAGGCGACACTTTTCGCTGTCGTCGTTGGCTAGCACGAGCAGGAGCGGGACGAAGCACGTCGCCGCCACCTCCTGCGCAAACTCGTCGGCCGACTTCTTGAGCAAGAGATGAATCACCTCCATCACCGACAGACGCCCACCCTCGCGGTCGTAACTGAGATTGGCCACGATAAACTTCAGCTGCTTCTCCCAGCGGTTGCGCTTCTGCGGGTACTCGCGCAGGAACTGGAAGAAGGCGCCGCGCGCCAGGTCGCGCGTGTCCTTGTCGTCGTTGGTGATCATAACAGTACCCACGTGGTCCAGCGTGTCGTACACCGATGCCGCCTCGAGCTTGCGGTCGAGCACCGACCGCAGGAAGTTGAACGAGACGTGCCGGTGCATGGGGTCCGTCAGGTCGTCCTTGAGCTTGGTAAGCAGCATATCCAGTGCCGCATCCCGCATGGGTATCTCGCGCCGGTCGCGCAGGATGACAGATATGAGCTTGAGAGCCGACTGCGCTAGCTCCGACGTCGTCGTCGGCGAGAGCGAGATGGTCTTGATGGCCTCCTTGTGAGCCACCTTGTACAAGCTGCTCAAGTCGCTGTTCTTGAAGGGCACCTTGGCGATGACGGGCAAGATCTTGAACGCCGCTACCTTGACCTCCTCTTCCACTGACAGGACCGCGTCGCCGAAAATAGGTAGAAATCCGGCAATATTGGCGGCCGTCCGGAGGTGATCGTGCTTCTTGAGAACAGCACGCAGAACGTCGAGGGCGAACCGGACGAGCTTGTATGTGTGCTTGGCGGTCACAGCGCCGTCGCTCTTCCTGGCCGCCTTCTGGACAATGTACCGTTTCAGCCGGGGGTCGATCTTGGGCTCGTTGTCGGGCTTTTGGCTCTTGTACACCTCCTGCACCACCTCATAGCTGAAGATCAGGACGTCCTGCGACGCGGCCGCCGGGTTCTCGAGCAGGCCCTTCGTGATGCGCGTCAGGAGTTCGTCAATTTTACGCACTGTGCGCAGGTCGAGCTTCTCCAGCAGCAACGACTGAAGCGGCATGGTGAGATCCCCGAGGCGCGTGATGGACGCCGTGCGAGCGATCAGCTCCATGGAGTCCTGACTCTTGCTGCTCTTGACCTCCTTCATCTGGCTCACATAGCCTTCAGCATCCTTTTCTTGGCCCACCACCCCAAAGATGTCGTCCATGATGACGGCAACGATGGACGGGAGGCAGTAATCGAGCGCGCCTTGCGGGAACGCCGGGATGGCGGTCAGGAGGATTGAGTGCAGCGTGTACGACAGGACGTGCAGCTGATGGCCGCGAAGAAGCGCGCTCCGCAGCTCCTTGAGGATGAACTCAAACTTGTCGGGTCCGAGGATCCCAGCAACCTTGGACAGCGTGTCGCGCGCCATCTCGCGTGACTCCCATGACTTGCTTCGAAGGATGTGCGCGATGTCGGTGAGCACCCCTGGAAGCTTCTCTTGCAGAAGATTGTTCGGCAGGAGGGTCAGAAGCTTGGCAATGATGACACCCACAGGGACACGAGCGCTGACGGTGGTCTCGTCCTTCTCGTGGATATACTTGAGCAGAGTTGGCAGGAAGCCGTTGACGATCTCAGCGCTTAGCTTTTCCTGGTCCGGCAACGTTTGGGCGAGACGGCGCTTGCTCGGGGCTGCCTCGCCATCGACATCCATCGCATCGCTGGTCGTAGCGGACACTGCCGCGCGCAATGCGTCCACCTCCTTCTCCAACAGGCGGATGACCCGTTTGCTCCAGTCCGGCTTGGATTCGACATACGACACGAATCGCCGGAGAATGGCGCGATACTGCTGCCACTCCAGGGACGCCGTTAGGGCCGCAATCGTGTTGGTCGCCTGGGCGCTCAAGCCGTGGTCGTCGCCGCCCTCGGGACGGTCAAAGATGAAGTGCTCGAAGAGGGGAATGAAGAACTGGCTGATGTGCTTGCTGCGCAGCTCCGTCTTCTCGTTGGCCTCCTCCAGCAGGCGGAGCGCCTGGAGCTGCCGTGACACTGCCGGGCTCAGGACATGGAAAAAGAATGCATCCTCGGATTCGTCGGACTGGGGGATCAACGGAGTGAGGTCGGAAATGGGAGCCCACTGCGGTAGATGGGCCACAAGGAACCCGAACAAGCGCAGGATCTCGCGACGGACGGTCTCGGACGGGTTCCGCGCGCCCGCGTATATCGCCGGCAAGATGACCTCTGACAAGACCTCGGCGAAGGCGTTCTGCAGGTCACCATCCCAAACAGACTCAGCTGCAGAAACGAACTTGCACAGCCCATCGGCCGAGTTGGAAGACAGCACACCAAACTCCTCCTCTTGTTGGATGTAGTAGAGCAGGTTGTGAACCAGCGGCATCCACTGGTCGATCGTGAATGGCGTTTCGCGATCGCGGGTAATGGAGGTGAATGCGGCAAGTCGGGTGTTGTAATCAGGCTCGTCGAGGCGTCGAGCGACATAGGAGTTGAGGTCGCGGCATATGTCAGCAACCTCCTGAGCCCACGGCTCCCGCGACGCAAACTCTCCGAGCACCTCGGCCAGCGTTTGCCGGTTCTGTTTGTCCTTGAAGAACCCAAAGAGCGAGGAGATGGTGGCGTACACCTTGCGCTTGAGCTCGGCGTTGCTCTGTACATCCTCCAGCACGATGAACTGCTTCAGGATCAACAGGATCGAACCCTTGACCTTGGGGTTGACTTTGCGGAGAGGTTGATTGAGCAAGAAGGTGACGATCTCCACCATCTCCGGCACGCTGCTCGACTTCTCCACGATAGGGGCGAGCGCCACGACCGTGTCGACGGCGTTGGCCAACAGCTCCCTGCCAATATCGGGCTGGTTGCGAAGGAGACTGCTGATACTCCTCAGGATCAGGTCAACGTGAGGTTCAATTAAGGTCGACTTGATCTGCCCCGCGATTTCGGATTCTTCGGTCGGCTGCGAGAGCTTGATCAAGTTCTGGAAGAGACCAAGCGCAAAGATCTTGACTTCGTCCTTGGCCTTCTCGATACCAAGAGTCTCCAAGACTTTGGGTAAGATCCTCGAGTCGACCGCGAGAAACAGGGCGGTTTTCGCCAGCTCGGCCCATGTCCCCAGCAGCTTCCAGATGCCCGAAACGCCTTGTGTTGTTTCCGCCGGCAGTTTCTCGATGCGCGGACTGATGATCTCCTTTACCATCACTTCCCGGTACGGCGTCCAGTCGAACTCCTCGCCGTTTTGAATGAGTTTGCAAAGGCACTTCAGGCCGGTTGTCCGCACGACCCTGTACAGGGAAGCATCCCGGACTTCGGTCTCCTCCGTGTCCAGGTCGTCGGAGCGACCACCAAGCTGTCGGCAAGCGTACATTAGGCAGTAGAGGACGGCATTGACAAGAGTTTCCATGTACACCGAAACGCTGGTGCCGAGTTCGTTGATGACGGCCTCGACCATGTTGAGCAGACCAACCTGCTTCCGGGGAGGGAGCGCCTCGTGTTTGAACAAGCTCTCGCGGAGATTCTGGCCATCAAGCACGCGGGTGCCCTTAAGCTCGCCGACAGCGATGTCCAAGAAGCTGCCCATGTCTTGGACGTCCAGCTGACGAATGATGGCCAGACGCGTCGCGTGCAGGCCGTGGCGACCGCTGGCTGCACCCTTCTTCGAGATGGCGCGGCCGTAAAGCAGGTGGAGGAGGACCGGCATGGCCTCGGGCCGATGCTCCGGCCGGATCTGGTCGTCTCCCTGAAAGAGGACCGTAAGTTCATTCTTAAACCTGGCTTCGTCCAGAAGGTACTCAAGATGCTCCTGGTAGGGCTTAACAGCGTCGCTCTTCCAGGTGAGGATGGCTTTGAGGGCCAGCTTTTGCACCTCAATGTCACCATTCGCCAGGAGTTTCAGGAGACACTGATAGACCCTCTGGCTCTGATAGAGCACCCTCGGATTGTTGAACTGTGAAAAGACCCCGACGAGCGCCTTCCTGTCAGGAAGGGACCAGCCACCTTCGGCCGACTCCACCGTTTCCTCCTCTTCCTCGTCGGATGACACCTCGCCACCGTCGGTGAAGGAGAACAGGTAAGGAACCAGCCGCCTGGATCGCTTCTCAGCCAAGAAGGGCAGCGCATTGAAGGCCTTGAGAGCCTTGCTGCGTGCCTGTCCCGGGCAGGGCTCAATGATCCTTTGGCCCTCCTCAAACGTGCCAGACATCTCCTGGATGGGATTGCTCATGACGTTGCCGGTGGCGGATGCAGTCTCGTTCAGAGACATGAGGTTGAGGCACTCAAAGTTTGTCAGGGCCTTGTGGCTGTCTTCCGG
Source organism: Remersonia thermophila (assembly GCF_042764415.1). Lineage (NCBI taxonomy): Eukaryota > Fungi > Ascomycota > Sordariomycetes > Sordariales > Chaetomiaceae > Remersonia > Remersonia thermophila. The sequence continues at coordinate 3,631,745 of NC_092218.1, forward strand.
GGGCTTGTACGGCCCGGACCACTGCGGCGACGGAACGTCGAGCCATTCAAAGGCAATGTCTGCCAACGCCTCCTCTCCTGCCTTGACCTCGGCCACCTTCTTCATGGTTTCGACGGCGTCGTCCCAGACCGGAGCCAGTGGCACCGTCGTCATGCCGAACAGAAACGCAGGCACAGCCCGGATCAGCCATGAATCTTGGCCGATGTGCGAGTAGCTCTGGCCAAGTTTGCGGAGATGCATCGCGATGGTCCGCACGGTCTGCAGGTTGAGAGGCAGCTCCTCAATCTGGATCATAGTCTCCAGGGCAGAGTTGGAATCCGGAGCGAATTCCAATATCTCGAGGATCTTGAGGGAGGCTAGCCGGAGCTCGTGCGAGGGCGTAGAAAGGTTCTCAGTCAGACACTTGATCAGGGGGTCTTCTTCCTCTCGGGCGCTGTCGCTGGAAGCCGAGTCTGGCGACTTCTTCGCGGCGACTTCCTTCTCGTACTCGAGCAAAGCGTCCAGAAACGCGGGTGATTTGCAAAACCGGGGCGCGGCCGCGCGCAGCAGAGGCGCTAGCGTCACATCGATCGAGCCAGCCGCCGCACTCATGCGCAAGTAGGCACGGAAGCCGTCGCTGACGATGAAATGCGCTTCGTCGGTAGGAAGTGAAGAGGACGGGCGGAGCGCCAGCTTCAGCTTCTTAAGCAGAACCTCTGCTATCCTAGCATTCGTCGATGGGTGGACTGTCGTCGCTTGCAGCATGCGCAGGCGTGCCGAGTATTTTGGCAGGCACTTGTCCCTCCAAGTTTCAGGGTCTTTTCCGAACCCGCCACTCTCCGGGAATGGTGTGTCTTCGAGCCGGACGAATTTGCTAACGATCTGGTCCTGCCAGGATTGCGGGAGCTGGAAGGTCTCCTTCCCGCCAGGGGTCGGGAGCCCGCCAGCCTGCACCATGCGGGGTAACAGGACGCAGAGGATGTCTTCGTTGGAGTCCTGAGACCAGTGTGCGACAATGAACCTAGGCAGATTAGCGAGTGCTGTTGGAACAAGAAGCAGGCTGTCTCATACTTTTGAAAGTCCTTGATGAAGAGGCCGCGGAACTTTTCCGCGTTTAGGTCGGCAAGGTAGGAGCAGAACAGGATGTACCAATTCATGAGCGGCTCCTTGGTGATGGCGGCGTTGAAGGAAGAGAGAACGGGAATCAGGGCGTCGATGGGGGCGCGGTCCCAGACGATGGCGGTGTTGACGATGATCTTCTGCCAAATCCGAGACGGGTCGATGGCCTGCACCTGTTCCTTCTCGGCAGAGAAGGATGTCAACATCTGCGCGAGCGTCTTCGCGAGAGCTGGCCAGTCGTGGATGCGGGTACCCTTCCGAACGCCAGCCATGATGCCTAAGATCTGGATGAACAGAGCTGGACGTTTCACGGCCGCAGCCTCTTCGACCACTCTTGTCTCCAACGTCTTGAAGGTGTCCACGCTGGTGTGGTGAATGACGGCCGTGAGCACGCCACAGCACACCCCCGTCCAGATCATCTGTCCCTCCAGCCTCAACTCGTCCTCGGGAACCTGGCGCAGGATGGCAGCCAGAGTCTCGGGCCCGGTCGAGTGCACGCCCTCACCGACGCCCTTGATGGCCTCCGCAAACATGTGCATGATGCCCTGGTTGTACAGATCAAACTGCTTTTGGCCGACCATGCTCTCCAGATCCTTCTTCACGTGCTCGACGAACAGCAGCAGCGCCTTGTCCTTATGGCTCGGGGCGGCAGCCTTTTTGACCAAGAAGCTCATGGCCTCAGCCGCAAAACGGGCAATGTGGCCGGGGTTCTTCGCCTTGCCCATGAGGGGGGCCACGACATCGTAGGTCGGTCGGAGATCGGGGACCAGGAGTCGCGACAGGTACTTGAAGAGGAAGGCCAGGGCGGCAAAGGTCCACTCGATGACCTCGACGTCGTGCACCTTGCTGGCGAGGTCGACGATCAGGGCGAGAGCGCGGGGGTAGTGCTTCTCGAAGCGGACGCCGAGGTCGTGGGCGAATGCTGTCAACAGGTCCAGCAGCGGCTCGAGGGCTTCCTTCTCATGGCGGGCAATGGACTCGGCCAGGAGGTCCATGATCCGTTCCTCGTGGTAAAGGATCTGAGCCAGGGACTCGGTAAGGGGATTGACCTCCCTCTTGAAGGCCACATATGGCCGGGAGATGTTGAGCTCAGCCCATTTGTCCAAACCATTTCGCAGGTATGAGGTGGTGGCGGAGAGGTCTTCGGCTTCGAGGTCATGTCGTCGCACCTTGCGAAGCGGATCGAGCGAGTGCAGTTTGGAAATCTTCGCGCTGAAGGATTCCCATCGGTGATTCTTTTGATGGGGGGTCTTTTTGGACCCCCGCGATGTCTTGACAATACGGCCAGACGTGGCGGACGGCATGGCGGCGGCGGGGACGTCCGATTGCCGTGGGAGTGTCGTTCGAAGGGTCGACAGACGGCGCCAGACCGCGATGCGAAGCAAAGAAATTCTTAAGGTTCGATAAGCTGATAAGAAATAGTGGAGCCTCGCCAAGACGCTTGGTTTTGGGGCATGGAGCCGGGAATGCCCATTCAACACAGTACGGGCTCTGAAATATAACACACTGTGCCGACCTGATCGTCTCTTGGAGGATGTTCGGACACAAGAAAAGGACAAAATCACTTTCACGCAGAGATTTCAGACAAAGAGAGGCCTAACCTAAGGAATACACACATCTAAACTCAAACTCTATTATCGGCCCAAAACAAATCCACAGCTTCAAACAATGGGCCCAGATTCTCGCCATTTCTTCCACCCACTTACACTACTCATACTCGTTACACACCTCAGCTGACAACTTCACGCCCCAATAGGTAACGACCTTATTGTGACAAAGTCTACAGGGCAACCAACCTTCTTACACTCTTCCACAAGCCTGTCATCGACGATGAACGACCGTGAGCCCTACGTCCACCCGACCCGGGACTCCAACTTCAACGGCGACGGCAACGACTTGGTTAGCCAAGCCATTAGTGATCCCGCCGAGCAGCCTCAGGAGCGTAGGGTTGGCGGCCGTGCCGACTACGAGACGCCAGACAAGATGGTGTATTACATCTGCGGAAATTGTGGTCTACGCTGTGGATTTCAGGCCAACGACCCCCTGCGCTGCCGTGACTGCGGCGGCAGGATCATGTACAAGCCGCGTTTGAAGATGTAAGTCGAAGTCGAGAGCCCGGATGGGGTAGATATGGAATGATAAATCAAGCGGGAAGCATGGACCATGACTGACTTTGGATGTGGAACCAGACTTCTTCAGTTCCCGGCGGTTTGATCATGTATGTGGCTGAGAGGGCATGGGTAGGGCATGCCGGAAGACGAATGGTGTTTGCCGGGATGATCAACTTTCCAACGTCAGGGTTAAGGCGCAGGGTTGGGAAATGAGGCGCTCAGGTGGTTTCATTGATTTGCCATGATCTATGACGAGACGGATCGCTGTCTCCCCGGTCAAGTCCGACCTCCAGATACCATCTTCCGGCCTTCAGTCCATGCTTTGATGCAATAGGCTATCCCATGAACGAACCGCAGTACACCGCAATCCCTGAAACCTTGTTGTAATCTAGAGCAACTCCATGATCAGCTCTCTTCCATCAGCGTGAAGTCCCACTCCTTGAACGCCTCGCGGAACTTCTCCACGTCGGCTGTTTCCTCCTGCTCGGTCTGCACCACGTCTTGCCAGGTCGTGCGGTCCTCGAGACCGAGCAGTTTGGCCATAACCTTCCGCGGATACTGCAGATCGAACCGAAGGTTCTCATCGAACGGCATGAACAAGGTTTTGCTAACCACCTTGCCCCCGTCGTCGTTGTCCTCCTCGGCCCAGACCCTGTCATCGCACGCGTCAGTCGTTTGGTCTTGCAGGAGCCTAGGAGGTTTCCACTCACCACACCCGCAAATAATCAGTATTCACCTCGTCCGCAGTCCCAAATTCCTTCTCCACGAATTTCCCCAGCTTCATATCCTGCGCCAGCACCCGAAACCCGGCCTCGACAAGGCCCTTTGTGACCAGCTCGGCGGGGACAGGCATGAACTGCCAGTGAACGTGGATGTTCCTGGCGCGGCTGATCTCCCACGTGACAGCACCGAGTCGGGACTTCGAGACCTTTGCCACCATGCCCTGCAGCGCGTCGCGGAAGCGCTTCATCTCAGGAAACTCGGCTGCGCTGAGCGTCGCCGAATGCGTAAGCGGCGTGATGATGAAGTGGCCCGGAAAGTCAAGTCCTTGTTTCTTGAAGGTGTTTGCAGCCGGAAGCGGGCCCTTGGCGGTAGCAAGGTACGCGTTCTCGCCGACGCTGCACACCATGTGGGTGGGTAAGTTGGGGTTGGACAAGCAGAAGAAGCAGCGGTCGGGTCCTGGGGGCGGCGACCGCTCGCGGCGGCGCTTGCGGCGGTGGTGGTGGTCGTTGTCGTCGCGACCGCTTGCGCTGTAGTCAAAACGGCTGAACCCAGGCTGGTCGTCACCGTTGCGCTTCTTGGGGGCGGGCTTGAAAAAGGGAGTGAGGGTGCTCCCTGCGGGAGGAGTGACGATTGTTTCGCGGTTCAAGACAAAGGCATACATGGACTTTGCCTTGGCAGCGTTGGCCCATGGCGCCAGCGCAATGAAACGTGTAAGGGCGATTCCTTGATCTTTGCCCTCGGATGACTCGGGAAAGAAGGGCTCCCGTTCAAACGCAAGATCGCCTGGCGACATGGCGAAGTGGTATCGCGGCTTCAGGGTATCGCACAGTTCAGCAATCGACTGGCTGGAGGGCGCTGTCTCAGCACCAATCTGAAGCTCCCTGGCCTTCGAGCTGTTCTTCCAGACATTGGTCGGCCACATGGTGGTGAGCAAGATGTCGGCATTGTTGGCACCTTTGAGTGCTTTGGCATCCGCATCAGTGTGGAACGGGCCATATTGGTCTTCGGAAGACTCAGCGAGCACTCCACCGAGCGTGACGATGCGTACGCCCTCGGAGGTCTTGGTAACGCTGCGCCTTCCGAGATAGTGGAGGTTGGGAGCTACCTCCTCGTCCTTGTCGATCCTCTCGATCACGCGAGATGGCAGCGGCGTGGTCCCAACGGTGAAGTAGGTCGGGCAGGGAATGTCGATGCGGCCGCCCAACAGGTCGGCAAGCTGCTCGTCATCTTGACTCTCACCAAACAGATTGCCCGTCACGATAGCAAAGCTGAAGCCATTCTTTGCATGCAAAGCCGAAAGTTTGCCGAAGGCCGCCCGGAGCTGGCCATTCACGCTGCCGAAAACGAAGCTGATATCGTCAGTGTCGGTAACATCGGAAAAGTTGCGCTTGCGTTGGACTAACATTTTGGCGGCGGCCATTGCAAAATAACTTGATTGGCCTAGAATTTCCCAATTCCAGGAGGCAAAGTAGGAAGAAAAAGGATTAGGTTGCGAGGAAAATCGGAAATTGTGTGACTTTTGTGAGGAAGCTTCCTCGATATCGTCGACCTTTGAGATTTTCTTCTCAATGAATCGATCTCGTCAAGGCGACGAGAGAATAAAGTCACGTATCATCAATGGACTCTGAGGGTTAGAATTGCCTGCAATCACATCTGGTTGATTGGCGGATTAGTATTCGAGATCCGAGGCTGCACTGCAGTGTTGAACTCATCGAATCGCTTCGCTGGAGCCAGACGCGTTCGAACGCGCATGACGTTTGCCTGGGCGTCCCGTTATTGCGATTCTATGCAGATAATCACATCCGAGGCGGACCCACAAAGGGCCGGGCATGGTGGGGCAACCGTGCGCCGTTCTGGCCCCACATTTTCGCCCGAGACGCACCGATTCTCCGGACCCGGGTCGGAGCGTAGGGAGCTCCAACCGCGGCTCCGTTTTCAGGCCTCCAAGTTCCGCCGGTAATTACACAGTACATTCCACAACAGACCCAAGAACCCGCAAAGCTCGTCTTCATTAACTCAATTCTCCCAACCCGCCCTCCCTCAAACCTGGTAAGACATCATCTCCCCTGCGGAATCGTGTCTGACCTGACCCGATCTCAGACAGTCCATTCCGCCATCCGCCAGCCACGCCGCCTCCCTTGAACTTTTTCCCTCTCCCTTGTTCCGAAAGGGTCGGGCCGTGAGGCGTAATGTTGAACCACGCGGGCATTCATGCATACCACGCCACCACCACCACAGGCCCAGCCACATCCTGATTATCGATAATTGAACTGTAACCTCATAAAACCCGTGATAAGCTCAAAAAAAAAAAAAAAAAACTTCTCGCAGGTGTGCTGGGCTCGGGGCTCTGCCGCCCAGCCTAGCCCGGTGTCATGGACATCCCTGCCACGCTCAAACAACCGAAATGTCACACTGCACGGAGCAGCGCGGAGCGTCGCAAAAGAGGAAAGGCAGGAAGAAAAGTCTGGAAAAAAACCATCGCAGCTGAGCTTCGGGGTGCCTTAACCCAACCTAGTTAAGTCCTCATCGAGCCGACCGCCAACGGATGCCACTAGAGGCCTGTTCTCCATACGCAACGCTACGATGATGATGTGATGTCCGAAGCTAGCATCACGACACTTCCCAGACATGGTTGCAATGTTTACTTTTGATCGCTGTTGATGTTCGCTTCAAGTTCCTGAGCAGGCAATCCAGAACTCTGGAATCATCAACATGGACATACCTGGGATGGCCTTGTCTAAGGTCGACCCTTCTGTCGAACCCGAACTCACCCGCTAGCCAAGAAGGCAGTCGGAGAGAGTTTTGTTTCATTCATTCGTCCCCTCGCTGCTAGAAACGACAGACGGCACAATACGTACAAAAGTGTGTACCTGCGGTCCTTGCACGGCCCAGACCAGATATCTTTCTCAGGTGTAGAGGAACGGGATAGGTAGCGAGAGAACCAGCGAGGGTTAGAGTTAGCTAGGAAGAAGCCTAAGAAGCCAAACAAATGCCGCCGCTGCTCAAGGAGAAGGGGTCAGACCAAAACCGCCCGACGCCGCGTCGCCCTGCAACGGACCAACTAGCTATTGACAATCCATCAAAGACGTGGCCATGCCATGGGTGCCAGCGGCGACTTTATCGCAAACAACCAACACCAGGCAGACAGATGATGATGGGTGATCAAACGCCATCATAGAGCCCCAGTTTCCCTTTTCATGCCTCATCCCACATGTCCCGAGCCTCCATGCAAGCGTCTCATCCGTCATATCATAATGTTGCGTTCCTCCATGTCTTCCCAATTCATCATCCATCTCTCCCCCCAAAACCATTGTTCTCACACAAGGTGGAGCGGAGCCACAGAACCCTGGGTTGATCGCTCGCGCTCGGTGCGTCTGTCTTCCACGCTCTTTCTCCATAGCTTGCGGCCTGTTTGTAGGTCTTCCTCCTAGACCCTCGCTTCGTTCCCATGAAAATCCCTGGCGGACCCATGCAAAACCACTGCAAGCGCGGTCTGCAGGTTGCTCGATTTCTCGCCCGCCACACGCCTCGGATCGCCAGGGCGAGAAAGAACAAAGGAAATCACATAACTTGACAAAGGAAATATGTTTCGATGTTGGGCCGGTGTATGTCGGACCGACCGGGAGGTGTTCTTCGTGATGATTCCGAGAGAGTATGCCTCGGATGGGCATGCGGAGTGCGATCATTGGCAGCTCGTGACTGTGCGTATGCTGCAGGCAGAGAAGGTTTAGGTCCGAAAGCTGTCGTTACCGTGATCGCCAAAGGGGGTATTATAGAAGATTAATGGCCGATCCGCGCGGAGGTCGGATGACCAGCCTGGCATGTGTGAGCCGCGATATTTTGTCCGAGCCGTGAAGTATAGACATGTGCCGCATACTCGAGGACGATGCGATGCAATGGTGAAAGATGCCGACGCAGTGACATGCCGAATGATGAGAGCCTGGCCAACGGGCCAAAGGATGCCGGATCCACGGGGCGACGCCCTGATAACGCCACGCTATGCCAACAATGAATGTGATGCAGAGCAAAAAGAACAAATGCTGTGCCGAACCGGGGTATGTTGAACAAACAAGTGTCGTCGGAAGCCTCGAAGGTGCTGCCAAAAATGTGGCGGAAAGAAACCGTGGGAAAAAAACATCAAGCCAAAGACATAGGAAATGGGTATGTCTGACAGGATGGGCTGGAATCAACCCCAGAGTTAGGACAGGCCGGCAAATAGGATGTTGGTCGATCCAAAATGCGGCACGATATGCCATACAGGTAGATGTATGGTCGATAATGTTCTCTCAGTGCATGGCGCCGTGCTAGAAGGACACCATGCGCCTCGCCGGACCTCGTTCGCCGCACAAGCTAGGGGAAGTGCCGAGCATCCGGGCGAACTCGCGATCGCGTGAGGTGATGCGACTCGGGGCGGTCGGAGAGTCCTGCAAGCCCGGAGAGCGGTCGCCGAAGGCGTACGTCTGCGCGCGGCTGAACCCCCTGCGGTTCTGGCGCAGACGACCCATCTCGCGCTCGCAGGTGTTGACGTGCTCAGCAGCATTCATCTCAACATAGGCTTGGGGGGAGCATCGTCCGCGGTGTTCGGCAAAGAAAGCGCTGTACCCGCCGTCCAGGATGTAGATCTCAGGATAATAGAGCTTCGGATACTGTGCAGCGTTCTCGTTTCGGTCGCGAGCGCGGACGTGACGTGCCATGATGGGAGCGCGGTGGGCCGAGTACTCGCAGTGAAAGATCAGCAGCGTGCGGCCCTCCATCGGGTTGTCGATGAGCTGCGAGGCCAAGAGCTCTTTGTCGTTGTAGTTGATGGCTCCATCGATGTGGCCCCCCTCATACTCGTACTCAAACCTGCAGTCGATGATCATCTTGTGATCAAACTTGTCGCTGTACTTGCCGTCCAGGACCTCGATCATGGTCTCCCGGGTGATGCGCGGGATGTTGTCGCACTCATCCTCCGGGAAGAAGTGCGGGAGCACCAGCTCGTACGGCTCCTCGAGATCCATGACCGATGCCAAGGTGCCCGCAAAGGGGGCTCCTTCCTTGCCCGTCCCGCAGTCACCCGACGTCTCAAACATGCTGAGAGAGCGGCGGAACTGCTTCCGCGGGCGCATGAACGGGTTTGCGGACCGCCGCCCATGGCCGGCACTGGGCGAGCCGTTGTTACGCGCGCCGTTCATGTGGGCGATGCTGCTGAACTTGGGACGGGGGATGGCCATGGCGCATGGGCTGTTGATGCTTTTGGAACGCCGTTCTTGGGGAGGAGAATCCTCAAAGCACTCGCTCAGCGACATGGTGGACGAGGGAGAGGTGCCAAGCATGCCGTCGCCGCCCGCTCCGAACCGGAATGGCGGTGGGTTCTCGCCCTGGGCCCGGCCAATTCCCGACAATCCTTTGGCACGGGTGAGAGACGACCGTCTAAGACCAAGCCTTTTGCGCCTTTGGGACATGTAAGCAGGGGTGGGTCAAGGACAAAGGCCCAGGAATGCACAATCAAACTTACTCGGCGAGGCCAGGCTTCGGCTGCAGAGATGGAGAATCCGGCGATGGAGACTCCATCGATGCATCGTCCGACCCCGGACACGGCGTGGGAAACTCGTTGCACGCTCCGTATGGCGGCTTATGCGGGAGCGGCGACATGTCCATCATATCAAAGCATCCGGGCGATGACGAGGGCGGAGGAGGCGGAGTCGTCGAGTATCCTGCGACACTGATGTCAGTCCTGGAGCCGTGTCCTCACGTGTTCGTCCAATCTCGTCTTACCGCGACCTTCGGCATTCATCATCGCAGCCGTCGTGAACAGGGCTCGGCGAGGCGTCGGGAACATCGGGCTACTGTGGGATAATGGGCAATCATAAGCGTGGCTGAACGAGAAAGAAGATGGCCTGCATGTCTGGCGGTCTGGGAAGATACTGACCTCGCATCGTTGAGCTTGAAGTTCTGCGACAGGTCTGCCGCCAAGGATGCGCCCGGTGAAGACCCCCGTGCGCCCTTGTTGCTCAGGAAGTCGGCCTTGGGAATCTGGAAGGTGAACTGCGTTCTCCCAAGCGGGCTGTGAACCAGACGAGGGCCGAAGATGTTGGATTGGCCAAAGCTGGAGGGCGGCGCCGGCCGCATGGCAGCCAGCGGCGACGACGTTTCCATGATGGCACCGTATGACCGTGCATGCACGATTGGGATGGTGTGTCGGAAGATGGAGAGGGAAAACAGAGGATGTCGTCCAAGCAGTCGGGGAGCGAAATCGGGTGCGGACGGAGGTGCTGGGTTGGGAGGATGCAGCTCCTGTGATGCAGGACGGCGGTGGGAGCAGCGACGAAGGCTGCGGATGCGGTCTTATTGCACACAATGAACAGCTCTGCTGTCCGAGAAGCTCAGGTCGGCGTAATCGTCGTTGACCAGCTCGAGTGCACCGGGTTGAGGAGGAAGTCTTGAAGAAGTGAATTGGTTGCCGGGTCCGACCTTAAACTGGACTTTTCTCTCGTCGTCCGGTGCAACGCGGGCGGTCTGCGGGCCCCTGACGTTGCGGTGCTGGCAGAACCAGGGGAGGGTTGAAGGCCCCGTGAAATCCGGCGGGGATCCCGTTTAAGGGCAAGCCAATGCAGGCAACGACGACCAGGCAGGAACCGGTAAGCTTTTCGGGGGGGGGGGATGGGAATAAAGGAGACAAAAATGCAAATGTCAAAAAACAAGAAGAATTGTAGAGGACCGCGAGCGTTTCTTGCAAAGTGAGGAGTTGGGGGTGCAGGCACTCCGGCGTGCCATCAGAGCTCTCTTCTCAGGACCGTCGCACCCGCAGACGTACACTGCAGCCCAGCCAGGCAGCTCTGCTGCACTCGGATCTGCCGCCGAGCTGAATGAAGGGCCCGGGACACCTGCGAGGTCTGGGATTGGGCGCCGAGCGAGCGGCACAACGCACGACCCAGAAACGGGACAGCTTCTCACGCACACCCTTCGGTCCCGTGCTGGGTGGAGGTGCACTGGAACAAAATGTCGATGATCTGTATTTCGGAATGCCACAGCCTCATAGCACGCTACCAGCAGTTCGTCGCTGGGAAGGGCAGCCCCAAAGGATTTTAACCGTTCTGCCGTTGCTGCACAGCTCGGAGACGGTAGGGAAGCCCCATCAAATGTTGGTTTTCCCTGGCAGGTTGTCAGGGGAGATTTGCCGGGTCAAGCATGGTTGTTGCGGTTACTGCGTCCCTGGCGCCAGGGAACTTGGACAGCGGGGCCCCTGCCGCTGCTGCCCTGTGGGGTGGACATGGGGGAGCTCCTTCCCCGAGAGGCATGGGGGCAGGGGGGAGCTCTGACAGGCACAGCGCTTCCATTTTTTTGAGACATGGCCTGCGTGCACTGCAGCTCCGGAGTTACATCCCCCACAGCGACAAGCGCATAGTACGGCCAGGTACCGCCTAACACAAGAAGCGATCCCACTCGTACTGGGCTAGTAAGGCGGCGATGTCGGGCGCTCCAGCTTGTGCCACTTTAGTGCCTCCCCCCCCCCCCGCAGTGGCCAGCGACCGGTTGGGAGCTCACCTCGTGGCACAGCAACCGCCGTCTGAGGCGCCCTACCCCCTCGAGCTACGACGAAGGATGCGCTTGATTCTGACAGAGAGGCGTCTTGTGCGGCGAGGTTGGGACGACAACGAAGCAAAGAACGGCCGAAGTCGAACGACATCACCGCCGCCAATCAAGAAGGGAGAAGGGAGAGCAAGACAACGATTCTCGGTGGTTTTTGGAGAGGTCCCGAAACAAGGACATCGAGTTGGAGATCCGGATCCGATGTCGCCGGTGGTTCCTTGAAGTTCTGGGCTCCATCGCAGATCCTTGGAGGTGATTTCAAGCTTCAAACCACCGCCTTTCCAGGCCGGGCCGTGCGGGGAGGTCGCATGACACCCGTGGCCGGCCGGAAACATTGAGGAGTCACCAGACGTTTGGGCCTCCGTTCGTTTCAACGCCAGCTCGAAGTCACGGTTTCAGAATGGCTCGGCGTCGAATCTTGACCAAACAAGCCACTAAAGGGATTGCTTCAACTAAACAATGTTCGCCCAGCAACCGCATAAAACCCTCAAAGCAATTGAGAGGAAGTTTTCCATGCGCAACGGTTCGGAATTCACCAGACAAGATGAGGAGGTTTCACAGTCTGGGAGTTGATAAGAACGAGGAGGCTTTTGGCGTCCAACCAAGTTCAGATGCATCCGCCACTCATCAGCGAGAATTGACGGCTTCGCTAAGGGCGGCCAAATGAGACGGCCTAGCTGCACTCGTGAATTGTCCAACCACGCGATTCATATCATGGGTCCGCTTGTTGGACCTCACTCCACAAGAAAGTCATGGCATCTCAACAGGAGGACAGCCAACCCACGTGTGTATGCAGTACTAGTAAGTAGATCTCATCGCCGCTGGTGGTTGTCGATTATCAGGTGCCAATTGCCCTCCAGCTCTGGAACGGCACAGACGCTGGGTAAGATGCATTGACGTCTAACTACCTAGTCATCAAGCTGCGGCAGGCCATCTTGGCTTGTGCATACGGCGTATGTCGCCTGGAGCCTGGGTGACGCTCCCTTGACCACCGTGCCTGCGTGCATGGCAAAAACATCCCGATCCTTGCCAGCAATGAGGCTCAACCGGCTTTACCAGAAGTCAACGCCAGCATCAAGGCATACTCTCTATCTTGGATGTCGTCATCGTCTCTGAGCTCCCTTAACCTGTTCCGATCGAACCCAAGATTTCCAAGGTCCAAGGGGAAAATGCGTCAAAGGGCCAGCCAAGCTTTGTTGCTGGTGAGCACCCCTGGCAACCGATCGGCTAGGGTCTCGGTGTGTCCCGCGGCCGAGAAGAAGGCCAGGTAGCACCACGCCGCCAATCAAGAGAGACGGCTCTCATCGCCCCGGCACTTTGGACATTTCTGGAACACCTCGCCGGCAAAAATAAGCACATGGTGTCTCTTCACGGACATTCGAAGCGGAACCGGAGAATTGCCTTGCCCCCGCCGTCTGGTTGACAAGGCCGGAAGCGATGACAGCTGCTGTCAAAATCAAAGTCGACGAGAGGCGGCGAGAGAAGAGCCTGAAAGGATCCTCGGTTGCAAGGTGCTGGAAATAGCAGCGTCGGTTGCCTGGTGAGGCGGGCTTCTCCTGGTCAACCCGTCTCCATCTCCATTGCCTGATCCGGAAAAACGTCATCCTTCCTCGCAGGGCTGCGGCCCACCGCCCTTGCTTGCATTGGCGGCTGCAGTTCCAAGGCTGGAGGAGATTGTCATGACGTTAGTTATCCTCTTGCGCATCGGGTCACAATTCGCCTTTGTGCTCGCCAAATGCTTTGAAAAACGGCCCAGGTCGGGGTGGTCAGGTGGGTCGATGAAGCCGAGGCCTTCGGAGGCAAACATCACCGCGTTCATCACAATAGGATGACCTTCATATGCTCTGCTGCCCAACCTCCGGGCCATTGTTTACATTTTCCCACATCCGGCGTCTCCTGGCTCTCGTTACCGCGGCAGCATCGCGCTATCCGATGACCCGCATGACTTCCATGGTGCAGAGACCGGCGGCAGGCAATCGGTAACCCGTCCAATGGCGGCAGAAAGCAGGGCGCTCTCCAGAGGGTACCAAGGCGCTAATGCAACAGAGCTCAGCTGCCAGGGCTCTCATCTTTCTCACCTGTTTGGGTTGCATCCAGCTCACCATGAGCCACGCCACGCGCCCACACTCTTCCCTCCGCGGCCAGATGCGGCAATTACTGCGTATGTGGTAGTTACTCAGTAGTTAGTTATCTGGGTCTTTGCTCCCGACAAGGCCCGACCGATGGTGCGCATGCGGTTTGCCCATACTTGCAAGGGTTTGTCTGAGGAGCTGCAATGCTTCCTCGTCTCTTTCCGCCAACCTGTCAGAAGGTCAGAAAGCACCAACGCACAGGCGCGGGAAGCCTTCGCCACGAGAGGAGGGGAAACCCGTACCATTCTGCGCATTCGATGCGTCAGGTTGCACACTGCATGCATCAGCAGCAACGTTCTTAGCGTAGTTCATGAACCAGCACAACAATGCATCTTCTGCGAAGCACAGCCTCGTGCGGGGTAGGAAGTTGAAAGTAAACAAAACTGGCGCGAATGTAAACAGCTCCTGTCGTGTCGACCGCGATCGCGCGGGGTAGCTGTGCTGTGCGAGTCGAACGCGGTGTCACATGACCGTCGGGGCACAGCCGGGCGCCACGTCCGGAGAACGTGCCGGCCTACGGAGAAACAAGAGCCGGGGCCCCGCGCCGTCTACACTTCAGCTGGTCGATCGGATCGGCCGAGTGATTCCGGAAGGATCGGGCGCCATTCCTTTTCTTCTTCCCTCTGCCCTTACCAACACTGCCGCCGCCGTTGGGCAATCTATTTACGGCAACGTTGATATCACAATACCACTTCTCCATCTCAGGTAAACCTCAGTATGTACGGCACAGTCAAGCGAGCATCCTCCCTGCTCAGATCTTCCTGTGGACCCTTTACGGACCTTGCATCGTAGATCTTGGTTCGGCCTGTCGATCTTAAACATGGATTCACTACCTGTGATTACGACTATCGGTCGTGATGATATGATGATGATTTTGGAGTACACGATACGCAAGGCCAACGGGAGATGCTGCGCCCCCGTCTCTAATCTGGCACAGCAGAATCCATCTCCGGGTATGCCGCAACGGCTGCCTAGAAGGAATAAAAAACTCTTTCGGAAAAAGAAGTTCAATCAAATGAAATAAAATAGAAGAGCAATAAAACGAATAGCACATGACATGACAGTGTCGTGCCGCGGGCCAAAACCCGGGGCATCGGAGCCGTCCCGAGGATCGCGTGGTAGTCACCGGCTCCGCAAACCCCACCAACAAATGCCGATGGAGCTTGGGGATGCCCGCTTCATCGTGGCCTGGTAATGGAGTACGGCAATGGATGAGTTTCCACGGTTCCACGCGTCGTGTCCCGTGTTGCTGGACCGAACGCCAAGGTGCTGCTATCGGGAGACATGACCGTCAATCCTGGACTTCGGGCGTGCCGGGAGCTTGTAACTGGAGTCAAGGAACCTCAGAACTACGCAGTATGTGTGTTAAATGTGGAGCTGGGGTAATGGGCTGCCCAGCAGATGATGGACGAGTGGTCGGCGATCGCCGGCTCCAAAGGTGTATCTATGGAGGCGGCCGAAGAGGCATGGACGAAAGCTTTGGGGGCCAGTCGGTCAAGCAAAGGCTACACATTCAAGTTCGGTGAGATTGGCGGCCCATGAGGGATGACAGACAGGTTCATCGGGCCGGAAGAGCTTGCCATCGATGAGAGCATCCACTCCTTGCGTGAAAAGTTGGAGCTGTGCTTTGGCTTTTCGACGTGCGGATCTCAGTTGCGCGACAATCAGCTTGTTGCATGACGTGCGAAGGGGTTGGTCCGCAAACTAGATATCGTGTGTTAGTGATGAACGGGTGAAACGAGTCAAGATGTATTGATAATCGACACGACGGCATTGGTGTGACCGGCTGGGCTCGCTCCTCGATCTGCCCCGGAATACTCCGTCTCCTTTCGCAACGCAACACAACAACTACTGCGTAGTTACTGCGTACTATACTGCGTAGGTATGTATTAGCTCCGCTTTGACTTCTCACTCGACTGTTTCTCAGGTGTCCGGGTTCATTCATGTACGACTCATCAACACCGCACTGGTGCGATTGAAGGCGTTCGGTGACACAAGCATCCGTTTATGAGATACCGTCGAAGCACATCGATCATCGAAAGAGAAACTCTCGTCTCACGGGAATCAGATGTGCTTGCAATACTCTGCGCGGATTTCTTCTCTCCCATCCCGAGCACAACAGCAACCGGGATCAGAGAGCTTGCAGCATATGACGACTGCTTGGAGGTTTGTCCATGGACATGACGCTAGTGGGCGCTACGTCGTCACTCCCGTTCCACGGCGATCAAAAAGTAAACAGTAAAGCAAGCTACCTTCCCGTTTTCCATACCTTGTGGCCTCGGGACGGAATCTAACGGGCAGGGTTTAAGTCAGGCGGGTTACTAGCAATTTTGTCTCCATTTTGGAGAAACCCCACCAGTTCGTCGCCGTTACCCTCCCGTGTAGCATATGGGATATTCCCTGTGAGATTCTCGTGGTATCCATACCAGCCATCCTCGCCGCAAGAAGCCAGGGAATGCTGGGCGACTAACGTCGATGCCCGCTGGCACTAGCGTTGGCGTGATCTCACAACTCCGAAGCTTGGAGGTGGCCCTTCCCGCGCCGTCGCCAGAGCGGTCGTTTTACCATCAGCTGGACGGGGTTGGCCTGCTCGGCTGGCCTGCCATGTGGGAAAGGAGGTTGGGCTCCACTGCAGGACTCTCTGGCACTCTTGTCGGAGCATTTGAGGCGCGCGTGCATCTGAATCGCGAACGGGCGCGTTCTGTGGGTCCCCCGAGGACCAGTTTTGCTTTTTGAGGAGAAGAATGACTTAGATGCACCGTTTGACGCTGAGAGAGGGTGGAGGCTCCTAGCTCTGAGGAAAGTCAACAGCGAGCGTGTTTTGGATAATGCTCATCGTGGGAATCTTTGGTTGAACCTTAGTGGGTGACGACAACGTCCGCCAAAGAAACTGGCGAGAAAAGTTTTGCCGTCTCTGAGGTGATGGGTGGTTGGGGACCCCAAAATTGAACGTTGCCCCATGTTCCCAACCCAAAGCATCCAAGGGGCCCCTGCCGGCCTGGAGTGGGGAGAACAAGAACAAACGGGGACGTCATTGTGAACGGGTTGAGGACCAGAGTCATGCATCATTGAAAGTTGGTTGTTATTCAAATGGTGGACGGGGCAAAACGCCGAGCTGGGTCGACGGAAAGAGGCCAAACGAGGCCCCAGATGGGACTACGCAGTATACTATACATTGCTCAATGTTGCAAACCCGGGTTCGTGCCTTCTTTTTGCTCTTTTATACCTCTGTAGTGTACAATCCGATCCCGAGCAGTGTTTGATCAGGTAGTACGAAGGATGGATGTGTCGAGGAGCTCTACGATTTCACACGCGCCCAGATGGTGTTCCATGGTTCCTAGCTTTTGTCCTCGGGGACTCACTGAGAAGGGAAGGGCATGACGGAGGCACGTTTCGTCGTCCAGTAGTTTTTTCTTAGAACATTCCGCAGTTGAGATGTACCCAGATATGCCATCGGCGAATGATCGATGTACTTGAGGCCAAGGGTTAGCGACGGATGCTCTGTTTTCCGTGATTCTTCGAGGTTATCAAAAGGGTACCAGCACAGTGTCCACCGGCACAGTGTCGCTATCGATAGCAGCAAACTGCACCAGCGCCAAGACCGATCCACTAAAATTTCAAGTGGCATGGAGCGCGTGCAAACGGCTCCGTCGAACCTCACCACCTCGCTGTCGTAAGGACAAGATACAACCGAGGACGACGACATCATGGCGAACAAGCGGAAGCGCGTGGCCAAAGAGCCAATCAATGACATCCAGCCGTCCCAGAAACGCACCAAGAAGGATGTTGCAGCTCCCAATGGATCGTCGAAATCCAAGTCCAAGACCCTCGACAAGTCGCCCTTCACCGAGCAACCTACCGTTGACGAACGCAAACGGGAACTCGAGCTGTACGAAATGCTGGGAAGCGAGGACGTTTCAGAGCGCATCCAAGCCGCCGACGCTATTATCTCCGGTCTCTTGGGCGGCGACGGAGTTCCCGAGCCCGTCCTGCGGCGCCATCTCGAGAAGCGCCTCTTCCGCGGACTCGCCAGCGGCAGGAATGCGTCGAGGCTCGGCTTCAGCTTAGCCCTGACGGAGATCTTGGGCCAGCTGTTTGGCGAGAAGGCCTTGGCGAGCTCCAAGTACACCGGCTTAACCTTTGACAAGGTCCTCGGCATCCTGTTGGAGAAGACGCAGGCCGGGGGGAACGTGCCCGGCCAGGAGGAGCGGGATCACTACTTCGGCCAGCTGTTTGGCATCGAGTGCTTCGTCCGCGCCGGCGTTCTCTTCTCTGACAAGACAAGATGGCCTGCCGTTCTCGACCTGCTCGTGAAGCTCGCGTCCAAGAAGACCTGGCTTAAGTCACAATGCGGCTACGTCATCGTGCAGGCCGTCGCTCAGATGGACAAGAAGGATGCCGAGAAAACTCTTGAGCAGCTTGCCCAGGAGGGCTTCGCGAAGACTCCCGAGGGCGTGGGCATCTGGATCGCCGCTTTGGACCGGTTCCCTGATATGAAGGTTCCGGCCCAGCCGTGGAAGCACCCTCTGGCCGCCGCTTCTCTGTCAGCTCTGCCTGCCGCTCTCAAGGACAGCGGAAAAGAAACACAGAACGACGAAAAGGGCGGCAAGCAGCCGAAGCAGGGCACCTGGACTGCCCAGCTTCACTTTGTCTGGGATCTGATCCTTGCCTACTTCGTCAAGCTCGGTGCTCAGTCCAAGAACGATGCCCCTGAGGTGTTCAAGCAGTTCTGGAACCGCGTTGTTGATGGTGAGCACGACCGTCTATTTCCTTTCCAAGAAAAGTCGGACTAACGGACCACAGAGAGCTTCTTCTCCAAGAACGCGTCAGACCATCAAAAATTTTCCGGTTTCATGATCTTCCAAAAGATGCTCGAGGGCGCCACCGAGTCTACATTCATGGTATCAGCCTTGTTTAGCAAGAACCTCATGGTCTGCCTCATGAACCAGGCGGCCAAGGAGGACCGCTACCTCCATCGCGCCGCTCTCAAGGCCCTGAAGGCGATCGAGAATGTCGTCGAGCAAGCGCCTCAAGTTTTACCCACCATCCTCAAGGAACTCCTGGGCAAGCACGGCGCCTACAACTTCGACCAGCGCACCAATACCAAGACCGTGGACAAGCTGCTGCAACACACGACGCCCGCTACGGTAAAGTCAGTGCTCAAGCTCCTGCAGCTTGAGGACCCAGGGAAGAGCGGCCTCGACGAGGACAAGTACTATCAGGCTTTGGGCGGATATCTAGCCAGGCTGGCCAGCGCACCCACCGAGGATCCCGACGCCGCTGCCTCCGACGAGTCCATTACGGGCGTGGGCATCAAGGCGCTGACCGAGCTTGCATACTCGAACCCGGCAGTGCCAGAAAAGATCCAGGAGGCTTTGCGCACGCGGGCAACCTCGGCCTTCGCAAAGCTGATCCGGCGACCCGAAGATTTTGTTCATCTCTGCAACGCCATCCTGGCTATCGAGACTGACGTCGACCCGGACGACGAGGTCGCTACCATGGTGCTCCCCGTCGCCTACGAGAGGCTGAAGGACCTTCTCGACCCTTCCAAGTGCACCGATAAGACGAGTGGCCCACGGCAAGCGCTTGCGCTGCTTCACGCCGTGGGCATCCTGCAGTTCTACAACCAAGACCCAGACGTGGTGGATCTGTTTGAGGAGCTTGGCGAGTGCTACAAGAAGCTCGAGGAGCACAGCAAGCGTAAGCACAGCAAGCAGGGCATCGCGGAGTTTCTGGTTGAGATTCTGCTCGCCATGGTCGCTAGACCATCTTCGCTCATGCGGCAGGTCTCGCAGCAGGTGTTTGAGGCTTTCACGTCCTACATGACGCAGGAAGCGCTGAGCCTCCTGACCGACCCGTTGGCGGTTGAGGAGAGCGAGAAGGGACAGCAAGCGCTCTTCAGCACCGAGGATGAGGACATGATGGACGTGGAAGCTGCCGAGGGCAGCGGGAGCGACGAGGAAGAACTCGACTCGGATGTTGAGATGGTCAATCTCGAAGACGCAGGTTCCGACGGTCCCGACGATGAGAGCGACGACAATGACGAGTCAGCCGATGAAAATGATGATGATAACGAAGCGGACGCTCAGGCAAATGCGGACGAAGAGCTCGAAAAGGCCCTCGCTGAGGCTCTTGGCAGCCACCGGCTCGACAAGGACGCCGACGCCGAGTCATCCTCTGACGAATCCGACATGAGTGACTCGGAGATGCTCGCCGTGGACGAAAAGCTCGCCGAGATCTTCCGCCACCGCGCCAAGGCCTCGGGAGGCACCAAGAAGAAGGAAAAGCGCGACGCTCGCGACACGGTCATCAACTTCAAGCACCGCGTGCTTGATCTCCTCGCCATCTACGTGCGCAAGGAGGCCGCGGCGGCCTCGACGGGCCGCGTGCCGCAGGAAGTCTTTGACGTGCTGCACCCGCTGCTCGAGCTCGTGCGCACCACGACCACGCGGTCGCTGGCCAACAAGGCGTGCGAAATCATCCAGACCTTTTCCAAGAGCATCAAGAAGGCCCGCAGTACCGCGGGCGAGGAGGCGTTTGCAAAGCTGAGCCTGCTCCCGTTGTCGGCGTTGATGCGGCGGTTGCACGAAGAGGCGGCCAAGGACATGTCGCACGCCTTTGCGAGAGCCGTGTCGACAGCGTGTCTCGCGCTGGCGTCGGTGCTTGCCGGGGATCCGGAACGACGTAAGGAGCTGTTCTTAGACTATTGCATGACGCAGCTACGATGGGTGGAGGGCGAGGTGCGGATTCAACCCGCCTTCTTTTCCGACTGGCTTAACTGGTGCCAGAGTCGCGCGAGTGTTGCTGCGGCCGCGAAGGCTGAGAAGGAGGAGGCCGAGCCGGAGACGGTCGAGCAGGAGGAGGTTGAGGAAAAGGTTGAGAAGCAGAAGGGTGAGAAGCAAAAGCCTGAGAAGGAGCAGGTTGAGAAGGAAAAGGTTGAGAAGGAAAAGGTTGAAAAGGACAAGGCTGAAAAGCAGAAGGTTGAGAAGGGCAAGGCTGAGAAGCAGGAGGATAAGAAGGACAAGGCTGGAAAGAAGAAGAAGAAGAAGAATAAGAACTAAGGGGTAGACCCGAATCAAGTGGATAGGTAGGAATAAATACCCTGTACGAGACACAGCCCGGAGTCGGTTGGCAACCAGTATCCCATCCATGATTCGAGGCCCCAGCTATCGCCAAGCAGGCCACACATGATGTGTATGCATATGTGTGCGATCACGGGGGTGTCTTCATGAGCAGGTTCGTCATTGTGCTTTCGAGGCGCCGGATGGAACTCGGCTCTATGCATTTCCATCCTGTAAGGCTGCACCTCATCGCTCTGCTGTGGTACAGCATCATATGCCATCCAAGCCTAAACCGCGGCCACAGCCATATGGCAGTCCTTGAACACACTCCCTCGCCGTTCCCTCCCCATGCCCCCTCTCTCACACACGCCACCCAGCTTACTCCTCCATCTTACCGTCCTCGTCCTCATCATCCGACTCGAGCGCCTTCTTCGCCAGCCTCTCCGCCTCCTCGCGCAGCGCGCGCGGCACCTCCTGGTGCAGGCCCTTCGTCGGGCCGTCGGGCCCGCTGATCCACGTCATCTCCAGCTCAAAGTCCTTGTCCTTGTTATCGTCGTGGGCCACGTAAATGATCCTCGCGGCCTCCTTCACCGCCTGCTCCAGCGTCAGGCTCTCGCCTCCGGGCCCCGCCAAATCCAGCTTCTCCAGCTCGGCCTTGGCCGCCTGCCGGCCCTTGCCCGTCGCCGCGCCGTAGTATCCCCAGTACAACCCGGACGGCTCGATCATGTACAACCCCGGGCCGCCAAAGGTCTTGCCGGGAACCTTGCCGCCCGCGCCGCAGCTCGGGCCGCGGCCGACCTCGCCGTCGACGGGGAGGTCGGTTGAGGGGTCGAAGCCGCCTATGATGGCCGTGATGCCGAAGGGGCGGACGGACTGGTAGAGCGTGTAGGCCTGCATGTAGCCGCCCATGCGCGAGGCGAGGTCGGCGGTGGCGATGGGGGTCTTGAAGGTGTCGCGCCAGGCGCGAGCCTCGTCGCGCGCGCGGTCGACGAAGTGGCGGCCGTCGGGGATCATGCCGGAGTATACCTGTCCAAGACGCAACACGGTGTGGTTAGCCGGCATGTGGGGTGTTAGGGGGAGGAGGGGGGAGGAGGAGGGGAGCAGGGGGCCCGTACGATGCCCAGATGCCTGTCTACCGTGGCAATGCGCTTGTTCGCGTTGGGCTTGAGCAGCTTGGAGGTGATGATCTTCTCGACGGCCAGAACGACGCCCTCCTTGCACCGGATGCCGATCGAGGTGCCGCCGTTTTCGACCGCCTTGACGGCATACTCGACCTGGAAGTTGCGGCCGTCGGGGGAAAAGATGGAGTTGGCGAGATCGTAGCCTGTGCCTATCGACGTCTGGGAGAGCAAAGCGGAACGAGGTCAGCTCATTTTTCTGTTGATCTGGTGGGCTTGTGGCATGCAGCACTCTGCGAAGCCGGAGTGGGCGGATAGGAAGAGGATAGGTGCTGGACGGAGGTCGAACGCACCATTGTGACGGAGTAATCTGGGTGTTTCTAGGTGGTGGGGCGGTAGATGAACGGGTTGGGGGCGCCGAGGGAGACTCAATCCTCGATCAATCGTCTGGGAACGGCGGAGGAAAGTTCCTGGTCAGGTTTCTGCGGTCGTTGGTTTGCGTCGTCAAGGTTGAGGGATGGGCAAGCAGCTTCCAACCGCTGGAGCTCCGGCGTCAGGCAGCCTGGGAGCTGCGTGTTGCTCCCCTCCACATCAGCTGTGGCGGAAAGGTGGCTGTTGCTCCTCAGCCTTGCGTCCACGCCACAGCTGAGGGGCCGGGACCCACATTTTGATAAGCCGATACGCAGCCTCGCAGCCCCACGAGCATCCGTTCATGTTTCCGGTATCGATCCACGTTTAAGCAGTCTGCGAGTTCCTATCATTCCTGTGTGAGGACACCAAAACTATTATGGCCTGACAAGGAGCGTTGGTTTTGCTTTGGGTGGTCGGTTGTTTCCATAGGCCGGCCCAGAGCTTCTAGCACACCGGACGGTCGAGGATGAATCCGATATACTTCCGTGGGCCCAGGACCCTCGATCACGAGAGTCAGAGGAATTGATTGCCAAATCATTGGAAACTTGGCGCCTTGGTGACTGTATCAAGGATTAGGAGGTGTACAAGTCCCTTCCTGGTCCGAACCGGCCCCGAAGAACAAAGAACAAGAGGGGACTCAAGGGAAGCGTGTATTGCAGCCTCGCGGTGTTGTATTGAGCCGCGACTTGACCATAGCAATGACAGAGCGGCACCCTTACATCCTCGAACGGATCGAATTTGGTTCCTACTGTGAGCAATGGACATCAGCAATGTAGAGTCTCCTCGGACAGTCGATCCTAGAAGTTCCTCTTCAAGGATATATCCTCCATCCTCCTCCCTGACCTCCAGCAGTCCCGGTCTTCTTCTGTTCTGTACAGGCTCCATTACTCAAGTCTGGCCATAAGCACCATGGAGCACAGGCTTGGTGCCGACTGGCTGCGCTTCTGTCCACGCAGATGTACATTTGACAACTGCGACCAGACCCTGGTTTGGGGCTTCGACGAATATTGTCGTTCATGCTGCCAGGTAGGCTGTGAATCCTCTTGCTGCTCATGGTTTTCCTCTCTGTTCTAACGAAACACTCTCAGAATATGTTTGGTAGACAAAACGGCGACCGCATCTACTTCCAACAGCAGTCTGCTGCACTTGAGCGCTACCAGCAGGGCCTGGGAGCCAATATCGTAATAGAGCAGCCAGCGGAAGCCGCACGTGCTGTCCAGCTGGACGACGACAACAGACGCCGCCAGAGCACCGCAGCTGTGTCAACGTCGGAGCATCTTGCACGGGGTCCGGAAGCTCCCCACGCCAATGTCGAGAATAACAGCCAGAGGCGCATCCCACAAAATATTCGGCAGCAACCTGCCGCCATGAGCGGAACCAGGGACGACAGGAACCAAACTCCTAGAGGCTCAGTCCTCAACAACTGCCACATTGGCAACTTTTATAGCATCACAGCCACCGGCTCCGGCGCGGTTAACATCCCGGCTCCGAACCCGACCCCTCGCACCCCGGACTTCGTCTCAGTTCAGCGCCCTAGCCATCGCCATCACCACCATTCTGACCGTGACGCAGAGGAGTCCTCCAGCGAGACAACAAGCAGCTCGCCTTCGCCGCCCATGACAGGATTCCGGTCCCAGCCTCCGTGGTCGCCGATCCTAACCCGCCGCACCCTCTTCCACGCTCAACGCCGCCCCGACGGCGACAACCGTAGCTCCGGCTCGGGTTCTTCCACGTCGCTGGGGTCGGTGCCATTCTGGCGGCGCTCCCCGCCCAGCTTTCTCAGTGCCTACCGAGACGGCGTGGGTGTGTCTCGTCCAGGCCCAGGCCCAGGTCACCGGTACCGGCCCGCCAGCAGCAGCAGCAGCAGCAGCAGCAGCAGTGGGCACGAGGACCGCGATGGAATCCATGTCACAGGCCTCAATAGCCGCCGCAGGATCGGCAACAATAACAACAATAACGACAATCTCATCGGCGGGGACGGCGCGGAGGGTAACAACAGCGCCGACAGCGACACCCTCTACAACGACAGTGTCGAAAGCATCGTCTAAGCGCCAAGTGCCGTCAGAGCTAGCCATACAGATGAGGACGGGAAGCGGGGCTGAGGGGCTCAAAGCGGCTCAGGATCTGTTACGGGTGCATCTTTCATTTCAGGGGGCGATGGTGGAAGCGGCGGAGTTGATGACAGGGTGGTGAACCGTCGTGGAGTCGTGGCCTGTGGCTTTCATGAAGCGAAGCCCCATCATGAACAAACGGATGACTTTGGGCGTGCCGAGGCCCTGGAGAACAGCCTCCCTGGTTGGTGCACGACGGAGGAGATCGGTTTCTAGAAGCATGGTTTAGCGTTTATTATCGAGCAGCCGTGAGTTATCTAGCTATAGCAGCTTCAACAACATCATGGAAATTCGGTGCTTCCATCATGAGTCGAACCTCGCCGTTGAGAAAGAACTTGGCAGGCCGCACCACGGCGTTCGGTTCTGGACAGCGGTTCTCCTTGCTGAAGAGCAAAATGGATTGTGTTTCAGCTTCCTCGGGGAATGAGTATTTGAATGCGACAAAGGCCACACAGCATGAAAAGTACATAGGCTGACATTAAAGTCCATGGACGAGAACCCCTTCGCAGGGCCATCCTCATATCCTCCAACCCCATCCTCCCTCCTCTCTTCTCCGGCATCACCAGCCCAACAGCCCTGTTAACAACCCAAGCCCCCATCAGAGCATTTCCTCATCCCTCGTTTCCACAAACCATCCATACCTCTCCGCCATCATCCTGTACACCGGGTCCGCATGCGCCGGGTTAAAAGTCGGGGAACTTCCTGCGCGGGCAGCAGAATCCGCGGGCAAAACCGAGGTCATCTGGGGTGCGGAGAGGGTCTCAGCACGCGGCTCATCCACATTCCCCCTGGCCTGCCGCTCCTGCTCGAGCAGCAGCGGCTGTTTCGGCCCCGGTTGTTGTTGGTCGTGGTACTCACGGCGCACGAGCCCCTCCCCGTATCCCTCCGCCATGTACGGCTCCACGTACGACGAGTACGGGTTGCTCTGGTAGTAGTACGACGAAGAAGACAACGACGGCGACGAGGGGGAGCCGAGGCCGACCCAGCGGCCGTCGCTGGCCTGCGCGGTCGTGGGCGTCAGCGGGGTGCCGTCCAGGGAGAGCACCG